>NC_092878.1:35774820-37262931 GCF_028372415.1 Notamacropus eugenii | reverse complement strand
AATTTGGGACTCAAAATTTTAAAAAATGCTAAAAAAAAATTATTTTTACATGTAATTGGAAAAAATGAAGAAAAAAAAAAAAGTAGTGACTTTTCCATTTTGTCTTTTTATCTCCAGTGCCTGGCACAAATGCCTGGTTCCAACCTATGTTTTCTGCTTTGATGGAGATACAATGAGCTTACATTTTAATAAAGAAGATAACAATGCACATAAAAATGAACACTGCATACATAAGACGTTAATAAATACAAATATATATAAAGTAATTAAGGGTAATTTAAGAAGGAAGGCATTAGCAGTTAAGGGAATCAGGAAAGACTTCTGGAAGTTCAGCTAACTGGCACATTCATGAAAGAATGATAAAGCCTGAGTTATATTTTAATGGAAGAGATGATTCTTCACGATAGAAGAAGGGAATGCATTCCATACAATGGAAGACAGCCAATGCAAAGGAAGTCAGAGATGGTGCATCATGAAAGAGGAAGAGATAATGCCCACTTCTTTTATTTGCTTCCCTAAAGCCTAGACAGTAGATACTTAATAAATACTTGGCTGATTGTTTATAAATGATTGTTGATTGAATGTCTTATTGGATAGCATTTGAGCTGCTAGACCCCAAAATTAATTACAGGAAGGCTACCTCCTAATGAAGGAGTTCCCTGAAGTTAGCTAGGTTGACTGACATGACAGACATATAGTCTAGCGTTAGGCCTATTCAAAATGCTTCCAACTTGGTAGTACTAAAGCTTGAACTGACACAGCTTCCAAAAACTCAGGGTCACCTACACACCATAGCTCTGGAGGTGGACGGAATTAAGTAGGAAAGGATGTTTTTGGTGTTTGTCCTTTGTTCTCAAAAAGGACTATGGCATCATAAAGGTGATGCCATGACTTGCAAATAAACTGGATTTAAGTGGGTCCAGTGGCAAGATATAGATCAGGACGACTGGAGATGTGCTAAATTCTGGGAACACAAAGAAAGACAAAAACATGGTCCCTGTCCTCAAGGAGTTGCTAGTCTAAGAAAGGGAGGGGGAATCAATACTAATGCTGTAAAGTTGAAGGAGTCAGGAACAATGAAAAATGAAACAGTCACATTCCTAGTCCCCACCAGGACCAGGAGTAGTCTTAGGGGGCACTAGGGTTCACTGCTTCCAGTGAGCACACACTGTTCCCAAAAGGTGCTCACCATGACCAGGTTATGTCAGGCTGGGCAAGTCATTTCCCCATTTACACTCCCTGTTCCTTCACTTGAAAAATGAGAGGTATGAATGAAACAGATGACCTGTAAGGCTCCACCCCACATTCTATATTCTATGTCCTAATCTGCATTTTAAGTTTCCTTCCCATTTCAACACTAATTTTCCATATTCGGAAGTCCTTTCAAACCCAGACATTCTATGATTTCAAGACTGGAAAGAGGACTCAAAACAATTTCAAAGTTTGGGGCTAATATAATTTATGAGGGCAAAAGACTGATGAGTTAGATCATGGTACAAACCACCTTTTCCCCTTCTTAGCAGCCTTTTATGGACTCCTTGTTTCTAGAAAGAGAGACTTTGTCTACATACTTTCCTTGTACACTTGCCACAAAAAAGCATATCTCTCTCTGATTCTGATTCTGCACTCACAGCTCTGCTTTTTCCTGAGGGGACACAAAGCCCTGGAAAGGGAAGAAAGTTCTATTCACTAGACTAGCTCTTTTCTATTCTTTGCTTCTTTCTAACCATAAGAGCACTAGAAGCTGAGAAACTAGCATCCACTGTTGTCTGTTCTTGGGTTAGCAATGAAACATTAATATATATATATATTCATTTAATTTTATTAAATATTCAATGAATTTTCTGCTACTGGCCTGTTTTTTTTTCCAGTGATAATTCAAGCTTACAGGTCCTACAGGAAGAGGCAAGTCTAATTTTGTAGAGAAGCCTCTTTCTAAACTATGCCCGTGAAATCCTTGAGATTTACCCTCCACAAAACTGTGGTCATCCCAAACATTTCTGCATTTTCTGAGCAATTACATAAGAAATATTAATAGCTCACATTTTTGTAGCATTTTTAAGGTTTGCAAAATGTTATTCTCACAACCACTCCATGAGGTAGGTAGGTATCCTTAATACTATTACTCCCATTTTAAAGATGAGGAAACTGAGGCAAAGAAAAGTTCAATGACTTGTCCAGTCACACAGGAGGTTATAAGAGTTGGAATTTTAACTCAAATCTTATCATTCCAAGGAGTATTCTTTCCAACAAAACATAGCCACATCTCATGGTTAATGTAAACAAACACCAAGTCGTCAAATGTTGAAGGGATACTACTTGGCAAGACTGTTTATTCAGTTACACTTGTGTCATACATCTATACAGGGGTTAAAGGATGGTCAGCAAAAGAACCAAAGAGGAAGAATTGAAGGAAATCATCCACACAAATCACACTTAGATCTACTAGGCACCCTAGTGACATAAAACAGAAGGATAAAGATTTACTCTGATCAATAACTTGGGTATCACTTTCACCCCTCATTCTGTGTTATTTCTCAGATCTAGTCAATTACCAAGATCTACAATCCCACCTCTGCAAAAGCTCTTCCATTCTTTTTTTTAACTAATTTTGCTCAGAGATAAATTTAACATTTGTCTTCTTTTTATTGAAATCTTTTGATTTTACATCATCTTCTGTCCAAATATCCAAGAAAATCCTTCCCCCATCCTGTACCCAATGAGCCATATCATGTAACAAAGATTTTAAAAGAAAAAGGAAAAAACTTCAGCAAAACTAACCGATATATCAACTGTGTAGGACAATATATGCAATATTCCACACAATCAGTGACCCATGTCTACAAGGGGAAGGGAGAAAGTACATTTTCTTCCTTCTCTAATAAAGACCCTTATTACTACCTGTCTGGAATATTTCAAGTCACCTTGAAGGTCTTCTGATTCCACTATCTCACCCACTGAAAATAATTTTTCAGACATTGCCCAATATATATTCTTCCTCCCTTGTGCATGTATTTGGCCACATCACTTTGCACAAACCCTTAAATGGTTCCTGATTGCCTCCCTTGAGTCAAGTTCAAATTCCTTCATCTGGCTGCCTGACTCCTAAAGGTAGTTATTATTTTATTTTTGTATTCTCACTGTCTACCACAGCTAACTGTATGTATTGTTTTCCAGGTTCAGCTCTCTTCACTTTGTATTAATGCATATGTCTTCCCATTCTACTCTGTAATCATCATTTCTTACTGCCCAGTAACCAACCTTTTTTAAGGCAATTCACAATGAAGGTTTATCTAATAAAGGTATATCTAAAAAATAAACATAAAGCTAAACCCTGTTTCAATAAGGAAATTTGGCTATAAAGAGTTCCATCAGCCTGATCTGAGTCATACTGGGAAATGGACAGAGTCAGGACCCTTGGTGCAGCACAAAGTAATCTAGTTAACCAAACCTTCCCATTTCCACTCTACCCACCACCAATCTCTCCCAGCCTCTTTGCACTTTTATGCCTTAAGATGTTTCGGGTAGACTTTGCTTTCCTGTTGTCTATCCCTCAGCTACCTAACCTTGCTTTTAGCCTAACGTACCAATGCACATTAGCCAAGGCCAGTGCTGCACAAATACAGAGAACTGTCTACCTGCCAATTGAGCTTTTCCTAACAAAGTTCCTTACTTCTTAAAAGTTATAAACTTTAGACATGATTTGGCCTTTTGCTCTTCGCATCTTGCTTGTCTTCCGAGCTTGCTCTTAGGATCATAATTCCCTTAATTTATACAGTACTGGTGATATTAATATCAGGGAGGAGAAACGGTGTTGTCCACTGGTCACAAAGCTAGTATATGTGGAATGTGAACCTAGGCTTTTCTTGCTCTAACATTCTCACCACTGCACCAGGACTGATTCTAATAATAGCTCTAATTTAATCTACAAAGTTTTTTGAAGTCAAGTAAAACTGTCTACTGCTGGAAATCCATTAAAGAAGCCCACAGGAGGCTCTACTCCTTTTTCAATGTTTCTCCTGTTGAAGGAATGAGAAGGACTCTGAACATGGAGACCTCAATTTTCAATAAATATGTCGGGAATAGTAAGTCAAAGTTCATAAGCTGAGATATATTATAAGACTATTAGAGGAACTCATATTTAAAGAAGCCCTACAAAAAGGCAAAGAATCATATTATTTATAGTTAAAAGGACCTTTGGAATTCTAAATTCATCCAAAGCAACTGGGCAGCTGGATTTAAATTCCAATTCCTCTAATTAACTACCTTTGTGATGTTAACAGGTCATTGACCCTTTCTGGGGTTCAGTTCTCTTATTCTAAAAATGAAAAATTGATATCAGATAGGCAGAAAAAGACAAAAAAGGAAAATGACAACTGTTGACAGGGTTATAGGAGGACAGGAACACAGAAATACTGATGCTGAAGTTGTGAAATGGTCCAACCATTCTGAAAGCAATCTGCAACTAGATCTCAAAAAATCATTAAACCATGTATACTCTTTAAGAACTAGTTATATAACGACCACAGCACTATAAATGAAAACAACCTTGGAAGATTTAAAATTTTGGTTAATGTAATGAATAATTACAATTTCAAAAGACTGATGATGTAGCTAGATAGCATTCTTACTACCTCCCTTGATGGAGAAATGATGGTACATAAAAAGATACACATTTTTCGGACATAACCAATATAACACAAATTTGTTGTGTATAACTATTGGTTAAAAAAGAAAAGTTCTGACTGAGTATGAGGAGGGAATTATGAGGAGAATGGGAGATGGGAGGTAGTGAAAGTGATGCAAAAAGGAGAATATCAGTGAACATTTAAAAATACACAGAAGAAAGCAAAAGGAAGTTCAAGAAGGGCACAGAGAGAAGCAAGGCAATGTTGGTGTTACCATGCTAAATTTAACATAGATTAAAAGAAAGATACATGTAAAAGATCCCAAGTTTTGTACAAAAACTTTTCTGGATTTGGATAAGAAGATATATACATAGGTTGGTGATTTTCTAATTCATAATAAATAATTTAAGAAAATGAAAGGTTGAACTCAATGACTGAAGTGATCCCTGCCATTTCTAATCATATAATTCCATAATCTTTACACCCTTTCCAATGATATCTATGGGTTATAGTACAGTGGAATTTACAGTTGGAAGGCTCTGACACATAGTTGGTTCAATACCCTCACTCTATAAATTCAGAAACAGCCATAAGGATTATAGCTATGACCGTGGCCTTGTTGGTAACCTCGATCAAAGCAACCAAGCATCCAGGTCCAGACAACATACAAGAAGCAAGGCTCCTTTACACTCAGGAAAAGCAAATGAGCAGAGTCAGTCCTGTTTGTTTTTTTTTAATCTGCCTCACAAACACTATATGTACCAGGGAACGTGGTTGGGGTATCTGACTGGTCAGGATTACCTTACTGATTAATTATGATGTAAGAGGAAGTGGTATTTTATCAGCTAAGAAGCCTGCAGGCAGCTTCATTCAGTCCATAGGCAGGTATGTTCTAACATTTTGAGGTCAATCATTTATAGAAATCCAAGATGGCCCTTTAGATTTCCTCATTGTTTTAAGTTTCTGGTATCCAGTTGATTAAGTTGTGCAGCAGCAGGAAAGCAAAGCTAATTAGCATATTCATGAAAGAATGAGTTTCCTTTTCCTGCCAAAGACAGAATGGTTAATTTCCAAGAGTTAAATGGGGGAAGGAGGGGGGAGAGGCGAGAGGGAAAGAAGAACTCTGACCAGAGATTCCACTGGGAGAAAGTCAAACATTTAGTGGATCAACTTTAATAACAACACTGGGACCAAACTCTTTAAAAGGACATGAAATATAACCTAGGAGCCCAACAACAACTTTATTAAATTCAGGCCCCATGACCAACTGCAAAGAAAGAGTACACACAGTTTAAGAGAAGATATTTCTGGCCTGATAGAATCTTCCCCATTCTTCCTTGGGCTGCCTTCTGTAAAACACTGCTGATCCTCATCCCTCCACCCATTCCTCCCACCCTATACACACTCACACTCACTCTCTCACTCTCTCTCTCTCTCAAAGTTGAGATTTTAATTCTGATCTCCACCTCCTGCCTTGGGGTAGGTGCACTGGTGATATGGTTTCTAGGTTGACTTAAACCTACCACCCTCCTAGCTCCCTAAACACCTTCATTACATGCTGCCTCACTTTCCACTTTTTAATCTGGGAACAACAATCACATGTAACACTACCATATTTCTGGAAAGAATGGGTGAGTCAACTGCTCTGTCACTCTACCCATCATGTCTCCCACTTTCTTGACCAAGTCAGTCACCATTCCCATTATTCTGTAAGTACTGTCCCTCACTATTAGAATGGAACATCTTATTCTCTGTATTTGTAAACCTAGCACTTTAGCACACAGTCTGGTAAGTGCTGAATAAATGCATTCATTTATTCATAGTACCTTTGTGAAAAATCAGGAAATTTTAAGAAGACTACTTTAAATATGGAGGAAAGCTAGATGCAACTGAGCATGGGGTACTCCAAAAAAGGTGGCCATATGGATGAGGGTATCAAACAGGTTAAACAAAGAGGAAAGAGGGGAAGGATACAAGAATTTCAGACCCTAAAGAAAAGGTTTTTCATTCTTCTCCTTTCTCAGTTTCTTTATTCTCCTATCCTACAAACCACAAATTTGTTGTTTGCATGGGGTTTACAGATAGCCATTAAGAAAATCACCAAAGTTATAACAGTGGCTCATATGTCTGAAGCATGTTTTTCATGAACATCCTCCTCTTCCTCCCTTGCATTTACTAATCATATTTATATATGTTGATCTTCACAACAACTCCCTAAGATGGATGCTATTATTTATCCTTATTTTACAGAGGAGAAAATTGAGAAGTTTTGATGTATAATAAGAATTATTATTTCAACTTTACAATTTATTATTATTTTTTACTTATTTCAACTTTACAATTCAATTAGCTTCCTGAGTGTTGGAGACTAAAAGCAAAAGAATACTAACTGGGCATTATTGGCACATATGTATAATAATACTGAATAGTTCTCTAGGCTTCAAGGAATTATTATATTCAAAATGGAATTTGACATCAGCTTAAATGAAACTTGGTTCAAATTTCGAGTCATAAAGCTTAAAAGCAAATCCAGGCATGCCCCCAATTCACCCTCCCCACTTTTTTCCCAAACCAGTTACATCCATGTATACCTATAATCACAATTAAAATGCACATCACTATTGGCCTAACAGGTTGTTCCAATCATGGAAATGTTGTGATCTGGGATGCTGTAAGGGTACAAGGCTCATCCACCTGGAATGAACTGTCACTGAAGCCTTCCTTCAGTCAGAGTAGCAAAGTCTATTATAATACCAAAAGGTGCTGACGGATTCCTAGTGAGTCTATAACTGGAGGAGTATGAGACTGATACTTACATACAAAAAGGGGGATAGAGCCAGGGAAAAAGATTTTGATGGGATTCAGGAGTGGCAAGTAGGCTGGGGTGGGACAGGTATAGGCAAAGAAAGGAGTTAGGTGATCAGAGAGCCACATTGAAAAGGGCTGTATCTAGGTAGGCTGGGCTGGACCAGATGTGAACAGAAGGTACTGGGTTGTGTGGCAAAGTTCAGGGACTAGAATGCTTTCAAAGACAGTCTTTTCCTTTTAGGGGGTCCAGGACCTATCACCCCATCAGAATTATAAGGTTTAGATTAGGAAGGGAATTCAGAGATCATCTAATATGAGACCCTCATTTTACAGATGAAGAAACTGAGGCCAAAAAGGTGAATGGTTTACCCTAACTCACAAAAGAAGAAAATGGTAAAGTTGGTCCTTTCAGCTTCTAACTCACAGAATCACATCACATGGTTGTATCTAAAGAGACCTTAGAGACCATCGAGTCCAAATCTCTCATTTTACAGATATGGACATTAAAGTCTAGACATCCAGGAAGTAAGAGGCAAAAGCAGAATTAGAACCCTGACTTCCAAATCTTTCTTTCCAGTGAAAAGCAGTGATACCTCAATTATTCTATTTAACACATAATATTCTCTTTTACGCATAAAGATACCTCCATTGCCCCAGTACCTCTGGAGTGGTGAGGAAAGATTAACGCTGACCTCATCAGAGCTTATCTTCCAGATTCCTGTTCTTGGCTCATGGCATATATGTCATAACTCATGAGTCATAACTCAGTCAGCTAAGATCATGTGTAGGTTGATCCATGGCCACAGGCTAAGAATATAGCTAGCTAGCACATCAGGTGTTTGAGCCTTGAACCTCCTGAGAACCATGTTCTGACTAGGCTAAGGAATTCTTTTTCTATGTTCTAAGCAGGAGTTTCCTTGCCTCTGCCACTAACTTCCTTTGTGACCTTGGCCACAATGTTTTGAGTAGGCAGTTTTTATGTTTCAAAGGATGTGGAGCCAGGAGCAATCTGGATGAGGTTAAAAGATGACAACAATTACCATAAACCCATATTTTGTGGGAACAGTTTACAACTCCAATTCATTATTTAAATGATAACAAATAACCATTTTAATGTATAAATCAGACCACATTACTCCCCCTGTCAAAAACCTTCCCCAGTTCCCTACTGACTACAAGACAGAATAAGAATTTATAAAGCACCAACTATGTGCTAGCACTGTTAAGTACTTTACAAATTATTCCACTTGATCATCACAACCCTGTGAGAAAAAATGAAATCATCTTAATGTTGTTTTCAAGGCCCTCTGATTTATTGAAAAAGAAATCTATACATGCCTCTGCTCATAACCCACTCTCTCCTCAACCCCTTGGTTCTGCTTCCAACTAATCTAATTAAATTTCTCTTCTCTAAAATTAATAAAGCCATCCTAAATGTCAAATAGCCTATGTTTGATTTCGTCTTCCTTGAAATCACTGTATCGACTGACTGTTTAAAATTCCCCCCAACTGAATGTCCTGTTTCTTTTGTTTCAGAGACACTCTAAATTAACCCTGTTTTTATTTTATGCCTTGTTGTCTTTGCTGGCTCCTCAATGCATTGTGGATGCCCCCTCCCACCCGTGTGGCAGAAACTTATCCTATTCTAAAGTTTTCCCCTGACTCTTTTATCTCTTTTTTCTCTCTGCAAAGTCATTCACTCTCGAAGTTTAAATAATCGCCACTGCTCAAGAGAGATAATTCACAATTCTACATCTGCATTCCTGACTTCTTTTCTGATCTACAACCTATTATATAGGATTCTAAGTTCTCTACTAACCTATAGAAAATCTCCCAGATATTTAACTGAAACCCAAGACTCAATGCATTCTTAAAGAAAATATAAGAGACTTTTCAAATCCTTTGCTAAAATCAGGATAAACTATATCTCCAGGACAGATCTCCTTATTTACCAGTCTAGTCTGACACGACCAACTTTGATAATACCACTCTGGTTCTAAATGATATCTATTTATCTTTTAGATATTCATACATCAATATTCCAAGTACAAAAATCAGAATTAGTAACAAGTCAGTCAACTCAACTAGCATTTATTAAGTGCTTGCTGTATGCAAAGCACTAAGAGGCCAAAAACAAAACAAAGAACCAGTCCCTTTTCACAAAGAGCTCAGTCTAATAGAGGAGAAATCATGCAAACTACTATGTACAAACAAGATACAGGCAAGACAAATTAGGAGTGGTCTCAGAAAAAGCACTAAAGTTAAGGAGCACTGGGAAAATCATCTTGCAGAATGCTTGCAGAAGAAAGAACAAGAAGAAAAAGATATTGGCATGCTAGTGAAACTTGGCAATGAATCATAAACACGAGGTAGGGAATAAAGAAAAAATATATTCTTGCTTAAGGGGTGTGCCACTGTGATGGAGGAGAGGGTTTTCTCTGTGAATAGTGAGACTTGCCAGAAACTTCTGCAAATGACATTGTCTTGGTTGCTTCAAATACCATGGAACCCTTCAAGAAGAGATGGGAAATCACTCAAGAGTTTAGTCTCACTATCCACACAGAGGAGAGACCTAACTGATGAAGAATGATTAAAGTTCTTGACAGCCTAGACAATTCTTCCCTTTCCAGCTTTCATACAATTTCATCCTGCATGAACTCAATGGTCCATGCATACTAGTTTACCAGTTGTTCCATATACATTGGGACAGCTGGGTGGTGCATAGATAGAGCACCAGGGCAGGCATCAGGAGAACCTGAGTTCAAATCTCACCTCAGACACTTGATGCTCACTAGCTGTGTGACCTTTAGCAAGTCACTTAACCCCAATTGCCTCATCCTGGGTCATCTCCAGTCATCTGGTCACTGGATTCAGATGGCTCTGGAGGAGAAGTGAGTTTGGTGATCTGCACAGCCCTCCCTCACTCAAAAAAAAAAAAAAAAGTCAAGTCATGTCATTATTTCTCTAATGGCATGGTCTTCTTCGGCAATGAAGGACGAACACACACACAAACACACACACACACACACACACACCATATACATTAAGTGTGACTTTTTTTCTTTCATCATTTCTCTTCCGTCCTGAAACCTATGCAATAGTTGCACCCTGTGCCATGAAAGCTCTTCCCCTTTTCCTCTGCCCCATGGATACCTTCTTCAAGAATAAATTCAAATGGGGGGCAGAGCCACGATGGTGGAGTAGAAAGACAAACATATGCTGGCTCTACCCACACAGCCCATAAAACATCTGTACAGAAGGACTCTCAACAAATTCTGGAGCAGCAGAAGTGGAGAACAACAGAGATCCGAAAGGCCTATGGGAAACCTCTATAGCACAGGTCGAGTAGCGGAACCCAGCCCAGCTTTGGCCGGAGCTCGTGAAATTAAGGGGTGAGAGAGAAATATATTGGGAGGAGAAAGGGAGAAATGGAAAGGGGCAAATTATCTCTCATAAAAGAGGCAAGTTAAAGACTTTTCAGTGGGAGGAAAAGTGGGGAGGTGAGAGAAAAAACATGAAGTTTACTCTCATCACATTTGACTAAAGGAAGGAATAAAATGCACACTCATATTGGTATGAAAACCTATCTTACAATACAGGAAAGTGGGGGAGAAGGGGATAAGCAGGGTGGGGGGGATGGTGGAAGGGAGGGCAATGGGAGGAGGGAGCAATTAGAAGTCAATACTCTTGGGGAGGGACAGGGTCAAAAGAGAGACTAGAAGAAATGGGGGGGCAGGATAGGATGGAGGGAAATATAGTTAGTCTTGCACAACACGACTATTATGGAAGTCATTTGCAAAACTACACAGATATGGCCTATATTGAATTGCTTGCCTTCCCAATAGGGATGGGTAGGGAGGGAGGGAGGAGGAAAAGTTGGAACTCAAAGTTTTAGGAACAACTGTTGAGTATTGTTCTTGCATACAACTAGGAAATAAGAAATACAGGTAATGGGGTATAGAAATTTATCTTGCCCTACAGGACAAAAGAGAAGATGGGGATAAGGGAAGGGAATGATGTTAGAAGGGAGGGCAGACTGGTGATAGGGGTAATTAGAATGCTCGGCATTTTGGGGTGGGGGGAGGGGAGAAATGGGGAGAAAATTTGGAACTCAAAAATTTTGTGGAAATAAATGTTGAAAACTTAAATAAATAAATTTAAATTAAAAAAATAATTTAGAGCTTCTCACTGAATAATGCGTTCTGAATAATCTCGCCCTCCCTTTCTCAGTCTCTTCCTCCCTCTCTGCTCACTCATTCATTCGTGCATATATTCATTCATTCATTTATTAGGTTTGGACCCGTAACCTCATGAGGATAGGGAAATTGAGGGTAAGGAAACCATCAATGCAGACTGGCAACTAATTTGTTAGTTAAAATTTTACGGAGTTGCCCAGTTACCATGGGTCAGAGGAAGGACTTGAACCCAGGTTTTCTTTGCTCTGAGTCAGTTTTTTCTACTATATCTTACTAGATATATTTGCATAGATACATGCATGTGTGTGTATATATTCTTACGTGGGTGTATTCAAGGGATGGAAAGTAGGGTTACTTAGCAGACTTTTTGGAGAAGGTTTTAAAAGTCAGATTTCCAAGGTGATAAAGGGGTTATGGAAAAAGAACATTGTAAAGGAAAACAGACTAGAATTTTGTCTTAGTACATCAGTTTGGCAGGCTGACCTTGCTACAGAGATGAATCTTGCTGGGAAGTAACAGAAATGAAACTAGAGAAATATAAGCTGGAACAGTGGAGGAAAGAGCTAATGGTACCAACAAAGGCCATGTTTCCTCTTATACAATCCCAAAGGGTCAAGAAATGAAAAGGAATCTCTGAGAAAGCCCCAAAACAGAATTACACAATGTATACATTACTAGCTGAAAACAATTCTTGTATTTATTTAGTATTTAATTTAGTATTTTCTTCAGTTACATGTAAACAGTAACTTTTAACATCTGTTTTTAAAACTCTGAGTTACAAATTCTCTCCCTACGTCCCCAATGACCCTCATTGAGAGGGCAAGCAATTCCATCTAGGTTATATATGTGTAGTCATGCCAAACATATTCTGAAAGCAATTCTTACTAAGAATATATGTGTCTCCTTTGGGATACAGCCTAGTCAATCGGGAAGTTCGTTTCAATCTCTTAATCAAGTCTCTGTGTCAGTCACTTCAGCCACAGATGTGGAAACTAAAGAGTTTCACACATGAGTCCAGGAACTCATTTATGCTATGCCAAAGTTTACTGTGCTACCAATTATGGTGAGGGGGTTTCAATGCTGAACAAAAGAAGTTATGAGAGACTGCTACCAGGATGCAATCAAGAAGAACAGCAAGGAAAGATATGTCTGTTGGAAAACTAGAATGCTGAGTCTCAAACGGTGAATTTGCTTGCTTTTGGTAAACATTTTATAGGACTTTAACATCAGGGGGTGAATTTCCCCAATCACCTCTGCAAGAATCAAAATTAATTGATGATTTCTGCACAAGAAAGAAAATGAATGTTTGCACTCTTCATAAACATGGGATCCTGTTTGCCAGAAAAGTGCATAGATAAACAAGGGAGGCTTCTGCCTTTCCCAATGAAAGTTTTTATTCCAATGCCCAAAACGACCACCTTGATGCCCCAGGGACTCTAGAGAAGGCAATGGTATCATGACAGAACATCTTAAGGTTTCCAAACCTCCTTTCTCACAACTCTGTGAGCAATTATTTTTATCCAGCTCAAGGAGTCTTCCCCAAAGTTAATCAACAAACCAAGGAACACTGATTAGTCACCTATTATGTGCTATGTACTGGGGAGACAAAGAAAAAACTGAAAAAGTCCCTGCTTTCAAGGGGCTTATATTATTTTTTTTTATTTTTAATTAATTTATTTTTAATTTCTAACATTCACTTCCATAAGTTTTTAAGTTTTCAATTCTCTTCCCCTCTCTTCCCTCATTACTCCCCAAGATGATGTACAATCTGATACAGGCTCCATATATCCATTCATTTTAAATATATTTTCATATTAGTCATGTTGTAAAGAAGTATTAGAACCAATGGGAAGAACCACGAGAAAGAAGAAAGAAAACAACAAAAGAAAAAAGAGATCAAATAGTATGTTTTGTTCTGCATTCAGACTCCATAGTTCTTTCTTCAGATGTAGATAGCATCCATCATAAGTCTTATTTATGGAGTCATCTAGAATCCTGCACTGTTGAGAAGAGCCAAGTCTATCAAAGTAAGTCATCATACAACGTGGTTGTTACTATAAACAATGTTTTCTTGGTTCTGCTCGCTTCACTCAGTATCAGGTTCATATAAGTCTTTCCAGGTTTTTCTGAGTCCTCATGCTCATCATTTCTTACAGTATAATAGTGTCCCATTACATTCATATACCACAATTTGTTCAGCCATTTCCCAACTGATGGATATTCCCTCAATTTCCATTTCTTGGCCAGCACAAAAAGACCTGCTATAAATATTTTTGTACATGTGGGTCCTTTTCCCATTTGTATGACCTCTTTGGGAAATAGCCCTAGATGTGGTATTGCTTGGTCACAGGGTATGCACATTTTTATAGACCTCTACACATAGTTCCTAATTGCTCTCCAGAATGGTTGTATCAGTTCATAATTCCACCAACAATTATTATTAGTGCTCCAATTTTCCTGCATCTTCAACATTTATCATTTTCCTGTTTTGTCATGTTAGCTAATCTGATAGATGTGATGTGGTACCCCAGAGTCACTCTGATTTGCATTTCTCTAATCAATAGTAATTTAGAGTGTAATTTTTCATATGACTATAAAAACTGGTTATTCATATCCTTTGATCATTTAACATTTCAGGAATGACTTATGTTCTTACAAATTCTACTCAGTTCTCTCTTTATTTTAAAAATGAGGCCTTTACCAGAGAATCTTGCTATAAAAATTCTTTCCCAGCTTTAAGCTTCCCTTATAATCTTGGTTGTCATGGCTTTGTAGAAAAACTTTCCAATTTAGTATAATCAAAATCATCCATTTTGCATTTCATAATGTTCTTTATCTCTTGTTTGGTCATAAATTCTTTCCTTCTTCATAGATCTGACAGGTAAACTATTCCTTGCTCTCCTAATTCACTTATAGTTTCAGCCTTTATATCTAAATCATGTACCCATTTTGACTTTATCTTGGTATAGAGTGTAAAATGTTGGTCTATATATAGTTTCTGTCATACTATCTTCTAGTTTTCCCAGCAGTTTTTGTTAAATAGTGAGTTCTTATCCCAAAAGCCAGAGTCTTTGGATTTATCAAATAGTAGATTAATATAGTCATTGACTATTGTGTCTTATGTACCTAACCTATTCCACTGATCCACCACTCTATTTCTCAGCCACTGTCAAGTAGTTTGGATGATTGCTGCTTTACAATACAATTTAAGATCTGGTACAGCAAAGCACATGGAATGTGCATGCACTTATAGACAACACAAAGTTCAGTAGACCTGAAAGATGAACAGCTTTTGCGGCAAGAGAACTCAGCAGGTATCACGTCCAAATAGCAGTCCCGAGTGAAACAAGACTAGCAAATGAGGGCCAGCTTACTGAAGCTGGTTCTAGATACATGGTTTTTTCTGGAGTGGCCACAGTGAAGGGGAGCGCCATAAAACTGTCATAGGTTTGGCAAACAAAATTAATCTAATCAATAAGCATGTATGGCTGCCAAAAGAAGTGAATGACATGCTCTTGACAATGTGATTGCCACTTTCAGGAAAATGTCACACCACCATCATCAGTGCCTATGCTCCCACCATGACAAGCCCTGATGAGGTCAAAGAAAAATTTTACAAAGACCTGGAAATCCTTACCACGAGGTCAAACAAAAATTTTACGAAGACCTGGAAATCCTTACCATCAATGTGCCAAAAGATGACAAGCTTATAATTCTGGGTGACTTTAATGTTAGAGTAGGCTCACATGACTAGACTTGGCAGGGAGTCCTAGGGAGAAAGGGAGTTGAAAACAGCAATGGTCACTTAATACTGAATACCTGTGCACCTTATGACCTTCTCATTACCAACACTGTCTTCCATTTACCTAAATGCAATAAAACTTTGTGGATGCATTCTCACATCAAATACAGGCCTTTAACAGACTGTGTGATTGTAAGGAGAAGATGATGGAGTGCTTGGGCCCCAATTCTAAAACCACATTTCTCTTTAAAAATCACATTTCTCCCTAGCCTCAAAACACTATACCAGGCAGTTTCTCCCCAGCCCAAGGACACAGCCTGCCCAGCAACAACCATGATCTCCTTTCCTGATACAGCAGCCAGCTGCACCTATAGAACCTATTAGTTTGAACCAGTTGTGTACTCACTGCACGGGCTGTGCACTGGGTCATAACGACATTTATTATTCACTGACCAATCATATGTATCCTAGACTTAGACATATGTATACTCCCTTACATTTATCTTGTCTAAAAAGTCACTGATGAAAGGAACCTGGTATTTCTGGGCTAGCCCTGACCTTTGGTTGACTTAGTGATATTTCAGGCCTAAAACCACACCTCCAGGTAACCCCTCCTTGAACTATTCCCTGATGAACTCTGGGTAAAATACCTGGGCAGTAGATACCAAAAGTGCATTCTTTTAAGAACTGACCACTCCTTAACCACTCCCTAATTCTACCCCAAAACACCTAGTTAGCATATTTGGCAGATGCTTTACTGTGGAATATCCTGTATAAACTTACCTATACCCCTCCAAGGTTGCAAGTTCCCTAAGAACTCTTGCCTGCTGAAAAGCGTAATAAATCTTTACTTTGACCTCAACAATGATTGAGTCTGTGAATTCTTCTCCAAGCAACCTGCTCCTGGTACCTGGTCTATGTGGGGGGGTCTCACCACACACCCCCTTCCAGCCCTCATCAAAGAGACAGATGGGATGTTGAGAGTTTGTGTGGTGCAGAATGCTGGACTGAGCATAGACTTATCCTCTCCAAGCTAAATATTCACATTCAACCAAAGTGGCATCCCCAAGGCAAAATGACTACCAGAAGAATTAATATTACCAAATTAGAGCTCTTCTCTGAGCAGCAACAGTTTGTTGCTAACTTGGAGGGAAAGTTGAGCCAACACACAGTTGACAACAGTGGAGCAGGAAAGGAATGGGCAACTTTCAGAGATTTGGTGTACAGCATAGCATTTGCTCATCTGGGTCAGAACACTCACAAACACCAAGACTCGTTTGATGAAAATGATGGAGGAAGTCAGAAGCTGCTAAATGAAAAAATGAGAACTCCACAGGGTTTACCAGCAGGACAGTCCACCCATCTCTAACAAGGCAGCATTTAATTCCATCAAAAGTAAAGTATAAGCAAAGCTTAGAGGGATGCAGGATTCTTAGCTCAATAAGAAGGCAGATGAAATTCAGTTTTTGCTGATACCAACAATCCAAAGCACTATTATGATGACCTGAAGGTTATTTAGGGACCAGAGACCTATGGTGCATCTCAACTACTCAGTGATGATGGAGCCACATTGATTAGTGATAAGGACATGATCCTAGAGAGATGGGCTGAACATTTCCATAGTGTTCTCAATCATCTATCAATACTGAGGTCATTGACTGTTCACCTCGGGTTGAAGTCAATCCCTCCTTAGCTGAACTTCCAACTTAAGAAGAGGTTTTGAAGGCCATTAGGCTCCTTTCATGTGGTAAAAAGCACCTGGTTCTGGCTCTAGTCCAGCAGAGATTTACAAGATAGAGGGCCCACTGCTCATAAAAAAGCTGATTGAAATTTTCCAGGTTATATGGCAAGAGGAGGTTAACCCCCAGGAATTCAAGAATGCCTCCATTGTCCTTCTCTATAAAGGTAAAGGAAGTAGACTGCCCTGTGACAATCACAGGGTGATTTCTCTCTTAGTTATTGCTGGCAAGATTCTTGCTAGAGTTCTCCTTAACAGGCTGGTTGATCCTTCACCTGGATGATCACCTACCTGAGAGCCAGTGTGGCTACATAAATGGACAAAGAACAGTTGATACAGTGTTTGCTGCCTGACAACTCCAGGAGAAATTCCAGAAGCAAAACAGAGGTCCGTACACGTCTGCAGATCTGACCAAGGTCTTTGATACTGTTAGTCACGAAGGCTTAAGGAAAATTATGTCAAAATTTGGTTGCCTGAAAAACCTCATCAGCATTGTACATCAATTTCATGATGGCATGCTTGCCTAGGTTCTAGATAATGGACAAAGCTCTTGTGCTTTCTCAGTCACCAATGGAGTGAAACAAGGCTATGTACTTGCTCCCATTCTTCTCTTTTTTAGTATGATGTTTTCAGTCATGTTGGCAAATGCTTTCAATGAGAATGAACACAGCCTCAAGGTCAGCTAATGCACCGATGGTAAATTCTTCAACTTGAAAAGGCTATAAGCCAAGACCAAAGGTTGGGAGGGAGTGCTGGTACATTATTTTCTGTTTGCATATGATTGTGCACTCAATGCAGCCTCTGAAGCTGAGATGCAACAAAGTGTATCAGTTCTCTGCTGCTTGTTCTAATTTTGGCCTAACAATTAACACCAAGAAAACACTGATGATCCATCAGCCGTCACCACACCATCCATACACAGAACCATCAGTTACAGCGAATGGAGCAATACTGAATGTTGTGGAGAAGTTCACTTACCTTGGTAATGTACTTTCCAGGGATGTACACACTGATAATGAGGTCAATGCATGCACTGACAGAGATAATTCAGTGTTTGTGAGGCTCCAAAGGAAAGTATGGCACAAAAAATGTATTATTAGACTACTAAACTGAAGTTCCACAGAGCCATTGTGTTGACCTCAATGTTGTATGCCTGTGAAACTTGGACAGTATATCAATACCATGCCAGGAAAATGAATCACTTCCATTTGAATTGTCTTAGGAAGATTTTGAAGATCACCTGGCAGGATAAGGTACCAGACACTGAGGTCCTTGCTTGAACTAAACTGCTACACATTCACATTCTTCTTCAGAGAGCACAACTCTGATGGGTTGGCCACATTATTCAAGTGCAAAATGTAGGCTTGCCAAAACGACTATTTTATGGAGAACTCACACAAGGCAAGTGTTCACATGGTGCTCGGAAGATAAGCAACACAAGGACATTCTCAAGGTCTCTCTTAAGAACTTTAAAACTGATTTGTGACATGGGAGACACTGGCACAGGACTCCTCAGCATGGCGTACCCACATCAGAGAAGCTGCTGTGCTCTATAAGCAAAGCAGAATTGAAATAGCTCAAAGGAAATGTAGGACGTGCAAATTTAGAGTATCCACCCCAAATGTTCACACAGACTATTTGTGCCCAATTTGTGGTAGAGCATTCCGATCTTGTATTGGTCTAATCAGACACAGTCAGACACACTGAAACTTGACTCTAGCATAGTGATGTCATTTTGATCCTCTTCAAGAACAAGGGTCAAAAATCAGTGACTAACAAAGCCTCTAAGGTAATATACCAACTCCTCTACTTGGCATTAAGAGCCCTTCACAATCTGACTCTAGCCTACCTTTCCAAGCTCATTATATATTATTCCTCTGCATACGTTCTCTGCTCTAGTTAAACCAGTTGGTTTTCTCTTTTCTCTATGCCTAGAACTTACTCCCTTGTTCACCTGTACATCTTCAAATTCCAAGTTTCCTTCAAAGTCTAGCTCAAGTGCCATCTCCTCTTGCTAACAGCCTGGCTGCTGTCCTGGGTCCTCACCTGCAACAGCTTCAATCATACCAGAGAAAATGCTTCCTCCCATGGTAAATTGATCCATTCTTTGAAGAACTGTACCCTGGGTTTAAATCTGACTGGCCAATCAATCAGTGTAAACTTGCCAATAGCACTTCCCCTAGCTGGGCCCCAACCATATTTCACATCCATCCACCTCAGACATCTTGGGATATCTTGTCTTCTCCTTACAGACGTCTAAATATACTGTCCTCCTCTCACTTCTCATTCCCACTCCCCAGTTTCTACCTCTAGGCTCGAAGAACAGAAATCATATCAATACCTCATTAGATTATAAGCTCCTTGTCTCTTTCTGTATCCTCAGAACTCAGTACAGTGCCTGGAATATTTGTTGTTTGGTCTGTTTTAGCCATATCTAACTCTTCATGACTCCATTTGGGATTTTCTTGGCAAAGATACTGGAGTGGCTTGCCATTTCCTTCATCAGCACATTTTATAGATGAGGAAACTGAGGCAAACAGGGTTAAGTGACTTGCCTAGGATCACACAGCTAGTAAGTGACTGAGGCTAGAATTGAACTCAAGAAGGTAAGTCTTGCTGACTTCAGGCTTGGCACTCTATCCTCTGCTCTATCTAGGTATTAAAGACGGCATGGACTCTTATATTTTTCTTCATATCTCTTGTGTCTTGTACAGTGTCTGGCGTATAGATGGTGCTTAATAAATCTTTTATTCTTTTCCAACCTAGGTGAAAAACTCCTTCATGAAGCCTTTCCTGATCTCCCCAACTCCTACTAGTGTCCTGAAATTACTCTGTATATGCTTTGTAAATATATTAATTTATAAGTCATTTAGCCTCCAAGTGTTCTAAGGAACTCTAAATCCACTAACACCAAGTTGCCGCACAGTAGTAGGCAACACAAAGACTTGTTTACCTCCATTTTGCAACTGAAATGAATGGAAGGATCAGAGAAGTGAATGATTTCTCCAAATCACTTTTAGTAAGTCCAAGAACCAAGGCTTGGAACTCTATAGCCTGACTTAGTTACCTTTCATACTCACTATATGCCATATACATTATTGTATTTCAGTTGTGTTTGACTCTAGTAACCCCCATAGACTTTTATCCATGGGGTTTTCTAGGCAAGTTTTACTACAGTGGCATTTCCTTCTCCAGTATGTTCCCATTTTACATATGAGGAATTGTGGCAAGTAGGGGTTAAGTGACTTGTTCCAGGGTCACACAAAGATTTGAACTCAGGTCTTTCTGACTTCAGGCCCATGTTCTACCCATTACACCACTTTGCCGCTCCTTATTTATAATACCTACCACTTGTTAACTACCAAATCCAATACCTTTTCTCAGTCCTCATTCCCTTTGATTTCTCTGTAGCCTTTGACACCACTAATCAATTTCTTCCTTGATACTCTTTACTCTCTAGGTTTTGGGGACATCACTCTGTCCTCATTCTCCTTCCACTTATCTGACTGTTCCTTCTGTTCCTTCTCTGTCTCCTTTGCTGGATCCTCCTCCAGATCACGTCCTCTAACCCTAGATGTCCTTCAGAGTTCTGCCTTGCACCCTCTTCTCTTCTCCTTTTATATACAACTTCACTTGGTTTCATTACCATCTCTATGCTCGTAATTCTCAAATTTACCTTTCCTGCCCCAAACTCTCTGCTGACCTCTAATTTCCAACTACCTTTCAAATATCTTTGGACATCTTAAAATATATCCCTTCTCTCTTCTGACAACACTGTAGTGCAGACCCTCATCAAAGTGATTTTCCTAAAGTGTAGGTCTGATCATGACACCTCTCAATCCCAGTTCAACAAACTCCAGAAGCTTCCTTTCATCACCAGGATCAAATACAGAATATCTATTTGGCTTTTACAGTCCTTCATAACTTAGGCCCCTTCTATATCTTTCCAGTCTACTTTACCCTACTACCTTATTCCCCCTTCATGTATTCTTCACTCCAGTGACACTGGCCTCCTGGACCTTTCATAAACAATAAACTCCATTTCTCAGCTCTAGGCATTTTTTCTAGTTGTCCCTTATACCTGGAACACATACTCTCCTTCTCCTTATCTCTGTCTACTGTTTTCCTTGAATTTTTTAAAATCCCAACTAAAATTCCACCTTCTACAGGAAGACTTTCCAAATCCCTCTAGAACTTTCCTTCTCTTATTTATTTCTTCTTTATCATGCAGCATGTTCATACAGATTTATTTGTCTGTTGTCTCTCCCTATATATTGTGACTCCTTTGAGGGCAGGGGCTGTCTTTGCCTCTTTTTGTATCCTAGTGCTTAGAGACTAGTAAGAACTTAAAAATTGTTAATTGATTGACTACAAGGTGCCAAAGGACAGAATACAAAAACAAATAAATTAAGGACAAACTTCTACTACACAGCATGTTAAAATCCATATGTAACAATGTCTAGATGACCTATAAATCCAAAGAAACCATAGCCAAGCATGAGCACTTTTTCCCACCAGGTCATAAATGCTCTGGTGATCTTTCTCTTGCCCTGTTCTTTGGCAAGGACAGCAACAACTCAGCTGGTGGTTTTAAAAAAAAAAAAAGCTTTGGCCAATAATTGTAAATTAGAGTTCAAGCCCTCAAAACAAATGCACAGAATAATTTGTGAAGTTTAGAAGGCCAAGGAACACACCAGACTGGGAAATAGCATGCTAAGAATGCACAAAAAACAGGAAGAAGATGAATGTTGACTCATATATGAATCTCAGAGTTGGAAGGGACTCAAGGGGTCAATTACTGTGATGTATATCTGAGTAAGACACTTGACAAATGCTTATCCTTCCTTTATTTAAAGACCTACAGTGAGGGGAACCCACCACCTTCAAGGTAGTCCATCGTACTTCCCAGGAGCTTTTTCCTAAGACCTAAGACTTATGCATAATTCTTACTTCTCCTCTCAAGAGCAAAGGAGAAGAAATTTAACCCTACTTCTCTAAGATGGTTATTTAAATGCCTCAATAAAATTATCAGTCTTTCCTAGGTCTTATATTCTCCAGGCTAACCATCTCCTGGAGGGCCTTTGGTTGGTCCTCCTAACGGCATAAACTCAAAGCTCTTGACAGCAATGAGTTCTGGCTACAGCACAGAAGTTATGTTGGTTGGGGAGAGATGTAGCCTTTTTTCATTGTCTGTTTACCTTTCTCTGAGTCTGACTCCAGTGCCTCCTACCCTGTGTCCCTATCCACAACTACTCTCACTATATGGTGGGTCAGGTTAATTCTTCTAAGGATTGGGAACCATCTTTTAATAGTGAGCTCCAATGCTGCACCCTCCAGGAAGCCTTCCTTGTTCCTTCAGGTTCTAAGTCGTCTCATGTTATTTTGATCTCAGAACTTCAGTTCAGGCCTTGGCTAGAATAGGTTGAAAACTAAGGACCGAACAAACAAGGATAGCCCTTTAAAAAAAGTGTCTATTATATCTCTGGGAATTAACAGCTAAGCATAAATAGTTCAATCCACTCATTTCAGGCTCTCAAAGAAGCTTAACCAAACAATATATTACAGACCCAGAGATAAATCTCCCCTGATCTCCTCTTCCATTTGGGTGCTCCTTCAGATATGATTCAGCTTGATGGGCAAACCAAAGCTTCACAGACTACCCACAGGAAGGAAATTCGGGAAGTCAACACTGGGGAGGGATGGAATCTTTCTAGCACTGTTTGCTCTATCTCAGGTGATAACACCACTTTTGAGGGCTTGAACTCTAATTTATAATGATTGATCAAAATTTATTTTTTAACCACCAGCTGAGTTGTTGTTGTCCTTACCAAAGAACAACGCAACAGAGGAAGATCACCAGAGAGTTTGTGACCTCATGGGAAATAGGTTCTATTCAATTCCACAACCTTGTGGAGCACGTCCTAAGAGGGCAATAATGTGGCAGACTGGATAGAAAGCTGGGCCTGGGTCAGGAAGAACTGAACTTAAGCCCCACAGCACACATTTACTGGAGCAAGCAGACTCCAGGAAAGTCACAAAGGTCTCTTTGCTTCAGTTTCCTCAAGCATAAAGTGGGGATAATAACAGTACTGTGAGAATCAAGTGAGATAATATTTGTAAAGTGCTTGGAACCAAATAAGTATCATGTAAATGCCCAGTTCTGAGGAGGAGGAGGAGGAGGAGGAGGAGGAGGCAGAGGCAGAAAGTCTAGCCCTGAACGATCTAAGTTCTACTTAGATGCAACATACATATAAAGAAGCAAATAATTTAATAAGGAAGGAGCAATAACAATTAATATTACAGAACCTAGGTTTCCCCAAAACCTTTCTACTTTCAAATCTGCAAGGACAGAAAACCTAGGGTTGTATTTCTAAAACCTTCCACTTTTCAAACTTTAAATATATAAAACAAACACCTAGATATCTCGAAGGTGAGAAATTGTCACTTACTTAGATTCATTCCTTCTTTCCTGTCCTACAGGAAAGTTCCAATCTCTAATTAACTAGTCTCCCTGCAGCCCGACTCCTTCCAACTCTCTTCATAAACCCCTTCCAACACCATCCATACACTATTCATGAGAGGAAACTTCAAAGGCCAAGTTCTGTCATTCTACTTCACCAAATTAAATCTCACTGCCTTAACTAGGTACTAAAGACTCTCCCCCAGCTAATTTTCCAGACTTATCTCCTATCCCTAATTCTCCCTCAAGACTGCCTTGAAGCCGCATGCCAAGCTTTCTATCTACACCTTGGCTATCACCAAACGGAAATAACTTCCACTTTAATATCAGCTTGTTGACATCCTATCATCTTTCAACAAGTCAGTTCAAGTTCTGAGGTCCTTCCTGATGCCTCCAATAAAAAAATCAGAAAAGAGGCAGTAGGAGAGCTGATCTGGAAACTAGGACTACCCTGGTTCAAGTTAGCCCCTGACACTTACCTGCTTACCTGTGGTGTGACTCTTACTAAAGCAAAATACTTACCCTCCTTTCAGAGAGCTTCAGGAAACTAAGTCAATAAACTGTGGAGTGAAAGCAAAGGTCCAATCCCCTAACCCCTCTCTACTTTCTAGTCCTCTTTGACTACCTTGGGGGCAGGGAGGTGGCTCAATGGATAAAGCACTGAACTTGGAATTAGGAAGACCCCTTAGCCTCAGGCACTTAGTAACTATGTGACCTTCAGTATTAAGAGTCCTTAAGGGGCAGGAAGGTTATTTTCTATTTCTGTCTATAGGGCAAGTCATAGCCTGGGCTTCTCTGAAGGCTAGATTAGATGGACATCCCTGGGACAAACCAAAATTTCATACCTAACCAAGCCTACCTCATACAGTATTATCTGTAAGTGATGAATTATTTTAAGAATGACTTCCAATCCTTCCCATGGGGCAGTTAGGTGGCATGGTAGATAGAGCACTGGGCCCAGAGTCAGGAAGACCTGAGTTCAAATTCAACCACAGGTACCTGGGTGTGACACTAGGCAAGTCACTTCACTACTGCCTGCCTCAATTTCTTCATCTGTAATATAGGGACAATGAGAACACCTACCTCAGGGTTGCTATGAATATCAGTTGAGGTATCTGTAGTGCTTAGTGTAGCTCCTGACACACAGTAGGTATTCCATAAACGTTACCATTATTATGCTGTCATCATCATCAAGTCTCTATTTTATTTATATGGGTACAGAGCTTATCATCCTTACCAAACTATAAGTTTCTTGAGGAAGATGGAGATATAGTAGATTCCAATCCTACAAATGTTGAGGAATTCCTCACGACTCAGAGGTCCTAAGATCTTCTGAGTCAGGTCTCCCACCTTGGTCTTTGGAGAGCAATCTGGAATTATGCCCAAAGAGTTACTAAACTGCCTATAGCCTTTGACCCAGCAATACCACCACTAGGTCTGTTTCCCGAGATGATTAGGGAAAAAAAGAAAATAACCTAAATGTTCTAAAATACTTATAGCACCTCTCTTTGTGGTGGCAAAGAGCTGGAAACTGCAGGGGACGCCCATCAATTGGGAATGGCTGAATGCGGTACAGGATCAAACACTATTGTGCAATAAGAAATGATGAGGTCAATGACCTTAGAAAAACAGATAGACTTGCACAAAATAATGGAGAGCAAAATGAGCAGAACCAAGAGAACACTGTATATAGCAACAGCAATATTATTTGAAGAAGACCTTTGAGTGACTAAGTCATCCTGACTATTACAAACACCCATATTACCTACCAAGGCCCTATGAAGACACTGCATCTGCATCCAGAGAAAGAAGGGACAAATGGAAGCATATATAGAATGACTATACACACATATTTGTGTCTAATGACAGCCATGGGAGAGGGAGGAGAAAAAAAGAGGATGGGGAATTTACATGATAATTTTATTATATTTAATAGGAATAGCAAGTTGTACATAAAAGATTGGCAATTTCATGTGCAATTATCTTTTTTCTATTCTTCTATATTATGGAATGTTTGTATTATTTCTGAAGTTCAGAATAAAATATAAATAAATTAAGAAGCAAAGTTAGAAGGTAAAGGGCTTAAATAGCATCGGCTGACAGGTAGTCTGTCAGTGTGTGTCTCTCTCACACACACACACACACACACACACACACACACACTCAGTAAGAAGAGTTTTCAGATGAGGCTACTTGGCTCTTTTCCTTATTTAGGAGTCTGAGTAATGGAGAAAGGGACATCAGCTAATTTTGGAGAGAATGTTTGAACTTTGGGGTTAGAACATGGTAATCTTGGGGTCTCAGGAGTTGACAAAGTCAAGTTTGTTTCAATGGGAATGTTTTCTCCGTAGTTAATCTTATCAGAATACCTAGGTGGGGACAGGTGGTCTCTAGCAAATCCCAATCTCAATCGAAATATCCTAGTAGGGCAAAAGGTCTCTACAATACTGCAGCTCTTATTCCATTGCTGAATAAAAGATTAAGGATCTGTCTGTATTTACAAAACTCTAGAGCTCCATTCCTTTAACTTCTACGGTAATTTTTTTTTCCTGGAGAGAAGGTATTTGTCCCAAAGTCACAGCATATAGATTTTCTTCATTTCCTTCCATACAAGCACTTACATACAAAGAATACAAGACTTAAATTCAAATCCTGACTACCACTTAGACTCACTTTGGAACCATAGCCAAGTCACACTAATCTCTCCTACCCTCAAGTTTCCTTATTTCCAAATGAATAGGGATGATCTTAACACTTGCACTATTTCACAGTGTTATTGTGAAGATTACCTAAGTTAATTTAGTCAAAGTACTTTGTAAATTGCAAGGTACTATTTATATGAACTATTGCTATTTTAATCTCAGCTTTTTGTCCAACAAAAAGAGACCCAGGACATCACATTTATGCTTGGTATTCAGCAAACTTTTGCTCAGGTGGATAAAATGCCTGCTTTTTGTAAAAGTGTCAGTATACCAGCTCACATTCTACAGTCTCCCTGAAAAGCAACTGCAGGACAACTTCAGTATCAAACATGACAAAGAGAAAGATAAGTATCTTCCTGTTCCCACATGATTTTTTTTAAACTAGGTCTGCAAATTTTGTTTGGCTTTACCCTCCTTATCATTGTTAATTATCTGGTTCTTCTCTTCCATATAATAGAGTTTGGCTAGAAATGATTCAGAAAAAATTTCTATCCTGCTAATATTTTGTTATATGGAATGTTCTACAGATTATTCCACAGGTGGATAAAATAACTGCTGTTATTAGATTTGTGGGCTCAATGAAAGTGTCCTCAGGACTACTCCACGAGCAGAAAGGTCAGTGCCTCACTCTGTTCCTGCTTGTTTTTAATTTCTTATGGTGAGCTTATCATGACATGAAGCTCTGGAATTACAAGCAGATAATACAGTGGCAACTACTAAAATATTGTTCTCACATTTTTAGATCAATTTATCTGGGCACTTGTAGGAATTATTATTTGCTATTATTCTATAACTGTCTTCTCATCCTATTCAATGGACAGGGATTAGGTATACTGCCATACTTTTATAATAATACTAGTAATAAAAATAGCTAACATTAAAGCAAAATGCTTGACCAAGAGTATCTCATTCAATTCTCACAATATCTTCATCACCATGACCACTACCTCTACCACCACCACTACTACTACCATCACAGCTTATATTTTCCTTGCTGGGGAATTTCTCAACAAGGAGGGAAAAGGCTTCCTGGGAGTATCTGACCCATTTATAGGACCCAAAGATTTTAGGTCACGTAAAGCAAGTCAACAAACTTAAGTCAAAGTTTATTATCACACTCAAGGATACTCCTTCTATTCTCAGCAGTCCTCTTAAGAGTGTACAGGTTAGGTTTATATGCATTTTCAGGCCCACTTAGAGTACACAAAGCTAATCAGCAGCATTAGTGACACTTAACTAACCAATAAAGAGTTAGGTCCCCAGATTTGGAAACTATATTCCTAGAATTCACATCACACCTCTCAGATAATGTAGTCAAATGGCTATTATTAAATAGAAGGGAGATGAGGAGACTTGTGATTATATTATAACCAAAATAGTGGTTTTTGATCCTATACGACATTCCTAGAATTGTGGTATTCTACCTCAATATCTCCAATACCTAGCATAGTACCTTGTACCTGGTTGGGTGCTATACAATTTTTTTTGTTGTATAAATAAACTATTTGAAATGTAACAAAAAGAACACTCACTGGTCTCAGAATCAGAAGATCTAAGTTTGAAGCTAACCCTGGGGCAAGTCACCCCCCTGAAACTTAGTTTCCACATACATAAAATTTCCATTATCTACTTCAAAGGGATATTGGGAGAATTTTGTGAATATTAAAAGCCTATATATGGATGAGTTATTACTCTATTATATGTAAGTGTTAATTCAATAAAAATTTAATTGTTTTAATACAAACTTAGCATTAAACATCAATACAAACTAAAATTATTAATAATTTGTAATCAGTGGCAGCTCTGACTTAAGAAATGAAAACTTTACAAAGCACTATAAAGTCAATGAACTAATGAATCCTTCATGAAAGAAGTATATGTAGTAAAGCAGGTTGGATTTAGAATTAGAAGATTTGGATTTGCATCTTCTAGTTACCTCTGGAACCTGGGACAAGTAACCACTTCTCAGGTACCAAGTTTTCTTAATCTGTAACATAAGTGCATGACCTTGCCTATCCCATAGAATCTATGATCCTAAGAATTAAACTGAATCATCAATTAGCTGGCCAGTTTGACAAATACTTGCAAAAGAGCAGGGCAAACATGGAGAGAAAGTTGGCAATAAAATGTGGTTACTGTGTTTTGAAATGAAGACTACTTTCTCAACATCAATGCCCCTCAAAACAGGAGGCTGAGACAGGACTAAGAACTATCCCAAGGATCAAGATCTTGCCAATCTAAGGCTAATCCAACGACTGCATTTTCTTCCCTCTTCTACAGATTTAATTTTAAAAGTTAAGAAAACAAAAGTTTCCAGGATGTTGGCCCTGGGAAACATTAGAATACTAGGCAGAATGCTCATCCTCTAATCTCATTCTCATTGAGAACAACTTGTAAGTTTTCTTTTTTAGAACTTGCTTAAGTTTAGGGTATAAACCTGGGACACAAAAAAACCAGAAATCACTCCTAACACTGTGCCAGGCCCATTCATGAATCCAGAATTCTCAGAAAAGGGATACAATATTCATTCATTCATTCATTCAATCAATCAATAAGGTGCCGACTATGTGCTAAATCTTGGAGAAGCTGATGGGAAAAACAGAACAGTGAGATATTGATCCTACATTTTAAAAAAAGTTAATAGTAAAAAGAAAAGGTTCCCATAAAAGGATCTCTAAATAACTATAGTGCATAATTTTGGTTCCAGAGAAGACAGGATGAAAATGTATCTTCCTCTCTTTCTCAGTAGGAGGGTATGAGTAAAGAAGGTCACACACATCAAAAAGCATTTATGAAGTACTTACTATATGTTAATGTTAAGCAAAAAGCACTGTCCCTGCCCTTGAAGTACTAAAATTCTAATGGGGGGGGCCAACATGCAAATAACTGTGTACACACAAAATATATACAGAACAGAGAAGGGAGGGAAGGAGGGAGGGAGGGAGGGATGGAGGAAGGAAGGAAGGAAGGAAGGAAGGAAGGAAGGAAGGAAGGAAGGAAGGAAGGAAGGAAGGAAGGAAGGAAGGAAGGAAGGAAGGAAGGAAGGAAGGAAGACATGGAGCTCAAGGGCAAAAGGGATTAGGGAAGAATATTCCAGGTATGGACGAGAGGCTCATGAAAAGGCATGAAGATGGGAGACAGTGCTGTGTGAGACAAGCGAGTAGTCATTATGCCGACTAGTTCTGCTTCAATGTTTTTCATTGTTACCAGGCAGGAGTGGGATGAAGGTAGAGATATCTATCCATAAATGACTATGATGTAAAATTATAATCTCTAAGCAAATAGCTGCCAAATCCATTTTTATTCAATTGTTTTTCAGTTGTCAGACTGTGACTGCATTTGGGATTTTCTTGGCAAAGATCCTGGAGAGATTTGCCATTTCCTTCTCCAGCTCATTTTACAGATGAGGAAACTGAGGCAAATAGGATTAAGTGAGTCGCCCAGGGCTACACAGCTAGTAAATGTCTGAGGGCAGATTCAAAGTCTGGAAGATGAGTCTTCCTGACTCCAGGGATGATACTCTATCCACTGCACCACTGCCAAATACATGCATGTTTTCTGAACTTAAGTCCTTTATTTGTAACTGCCTATGGGACATCTCCACATGACTGAATCTTCCATATCTCAAATTCAACATTTCAAAAATGGAACTTATCATCTTTGTCCTGAAACCTTAAGCTTTCCTATTTTTATTGAGGGTATCACTATTCTTCCACTCACCCAAGTTCTTTTTTTTTTTGAAGGTATCAAGAAAAATTTATTAAAAATGGAGTTCAGAGTAGGGAAGGCCTACATTCCTTCCCCTGAAGGAACAGGTAGCTTCCAGCATGGCCACCAGAAGAACTACTATCAGGTCAGGATGAGGCAGGACCCTTACAGAATTCTGAACTTTGGATTTCCTGCTATACCGTCTCCTGGCCGTGACTCCATGTTCTCCTCTCTGACAGGCCCTTCCTCACAGAGCTCCTTGGGCCTGCACATTAGTCTCTGACCTCTGCCCTGTCCATGCTAGGTCACAACTCCTATCACTGAGGAATGTGGACAACAGAACTTTACTTCCCACAAAATCCTCCCTCTTTCTTTATTAAAATTTGTTTCCACACCTAAATCCAATCAAGAAATAGTCACCCAAGTTCTGAACCTAGGAGTCACGCATGATTCTTTCCTCTCCCTTAACATCTCCCACACAGTTGCCAAATTTTACTAATTCTATTTTCACAAAAATTATCATGTCCATCTCCAATAACACAGCCACTAACCCTAACCCTCATCACCTCTTGCCTGAAAACACAATTTTAGTTTCAGATATATAGGGACCTTGGACATCATCTAATCTAACCCTTCATTTCGCAGATGAGAAATATTAAGTGACTTGCTCAGAATCACACAGCTAATAAGTATCTGCAGTGGGATATGAGCCCAGGTCTTTATGATGGATTCCAAAACCAGCATTTTACCCATTACGCTAGGAACAGCCTCCCTGTTTCCAGTATCTTCCCTTTCCATACTGCTACAAACCTATCTTCTGTAAAGTACACAACTGTCCATGCCACTTTTATGCTCACTAATCATCCAAATGTCTTTGGGATAAAATGTTAACTATTCACGTAGCACTTAAGGTGCTTCAAAATGTCTTCTATCTATCTGTCTAAACTTATTCCATGTAATTCCCTTTAACATGACGTGATGTAACCAAACTGCCCTGGACTACCAGTTGTTACCAAAGCTCAAAACTTATCTCTGATCTCGCTGCATGAAATTCCCTCTCCTCTCACCTCACACTCTGAAAATCCTTCCTCTGAAATTCCCTCCCTTCTCAACTCCACTCAAAATGTTCCTTCAAGACACAGCTTAGGTGCCACCTAATTCTGGAAGCCTTCTGTGATTCATTCAATGGCTAAGGTGGAAGGGGAAGAGAAGGAAACAAGCATTTAAGTTGGTGCCAGGCACTGTGCTAAGTGATTTACATAGATGATTTCATTTGATCCTCAAAATAATCCCACAAAGTAAGTGTAATTATGGTCCCTATTTCACAACTGAGGAAATGAAGGCAAACAGTGGTGAAGTAACTTGAACATGGTCACGCAGCTACTAAGTGTCTAAGGTTGGATTTGAACTCCTATCTTCCCGACTTCAGGCCCAGTCCAATATCCACTAGCAACCTAAAAATTACCTTCTTCAAATTACCTTATTTTACCCTTAACTATGAATATGCTCTATCTCCAGAGTTGAACATGGGCTCCTTGTTTATGACCTTTTTATTTCCAGAAAGTGCTTGGTGTATACAGTCTACCAGTCTATATACAGCCGGCCATGTCTGTTTAAGAGGTTGAACTGAACCCACCACTGCTGCTTTTTTACAGTTAAACTGGGCACATCACAGCCACTCTGCTCCCAGAATACTAATCCTCTGGCCCTCTATGTTGGCTTCTGAGAGGACAAAATAGAACACAAATCTGAGATGTCATCAGATGGGGGCAGAGGGAGTATTTTAGTGGTAGAAGGAGCAGCACAAAAGAGTCTCTCTCTGGCCTGTCCTTGGATGTCTGCCAAATTTAAGAACAAAAGGGAAGCAAGGCTCTGAATTTCAACCTAAGCCTGGCTGCTTGCACAGCAAGGACTTTTGTTAGCAGGCTTTTTAATGCTTCTCACACACTGATGCTATAAACTCCACAAAAATCATCCTGATATCCCTTGGCTCCAATTTTTTTTTTTTTATTAATTTTTAACATTTATTTTCACACAATTTTGGGTTACAAATTTTCTCCCCTTTTATCCCCTCCCCCCCCCAAACCCGAGCTTTCTAATTGCCCCTGTGACCTATCTGCTCTCTCCTCTATCCTCCCTCCCTGCCCTTGTCTCCGTCTTCTCTTTTGTCCTGTAGGACCAGATAGCTTTCTTGACCCCCCCTTAACCTGTATTTCTTGTTACCCAGTGGTAAGAACATTACATTTGGTCCTAACACTTTGAGTTCTAACCTCCTTAGCTCCCTCCCTCTCCACCCCTTCCCCTTGAAAGACAGGCAATTCAATATAGGCCATATCTGTTTAGTTTTACAAATGATTTCCATACTAGTTGTGTTGTATAGGACTAATTATATTTCCCTCCATCCTATCCTGTCCCCCTTTACTTCTATTTTCTTATGGTCCTTTCCCTCCCCGTGAGTGTCGACCTCGGATTGCATTCTCCTCCCCATGCCCTCCCCTCCATCCTCCCTCCCACCCTGCTTGTGCCCCTGTCCCCCACTCTCCTGTATTATGAGATAGGTTTTCCTATCAAAATGAGTGTGCATTATATTCTTTCCTTTAGTGGAATGTGATGAGAGTAGACCTTATGTTTTTCTCTTGCCTCCCCTCTTTATCTCACCACTAATAAGTCTTTTGCTTGCCTCTTTTATGAGAGATAATTTGCCCCATATAACTTCTCCCTTTCTCCACCCAATATTTCTCTCTCACTGCTTGATTTCATTTTTTTTTTAATATATGATCCCATCCTCTTCAATTCACTCTGTGCACTCTGTCTCTATGTATGTGTGCGTGTGTGCATGTGTGTGTGTGTGTACTCCCACCCAGTGCCCAGATACTGAAATGTTTCAAGAGTTATAAATATTGTCTTTCCATGTAGGAATGTAAACAGTTCAACTTTAGTAAGTCCCTTATGATTTCTCTTTGCTGTTCGCCTTTTCATGGTTCTCTTCATTCTTGTGTTAGAAAGTCAAATTTTCTTTCCAGCTCTGATCTTTTCATCAGGAAAATTTGAAAGTCTTCTATTTCATTGAAAGACCATTTTTTCTCCTGAAGTATTATACTCAGTTTTGCTGGGTAGGTGATTCTTGGCTTCAGTCCTAGTTCCTTTGACTTCTGGAATATCCTATTCCATGCCCTTCGATCCCTCAATGTAGAGGGTGCAAGATCTTGTGCTATCCTGATTGTATTTCCACAATACTTGAATTGTTTCTTTCTAGCTGCTTGCAATATTTTCTCTTTCACCTGGGAATTCTGGAATTTGGCCACAATGCTCCTAGGAGTTTCTCTTTTTGGATCTCTTTCATGCGGTGTTCTGCGGATTCCTTGAATATTTATTTTGCCTTCTGGTTCTAGAATCTCAGGGCAGTTTTCCTTGATAATTTCATGGAAGATGATGTCTAGGCTCTTCTTTTGATCATGGTTTTCAGGTAGTCCCAGAATTTTTACATTGTCTCTCCTGATTCTATTTTCCAGGTCAGTTGTTTTTCCAATAAGATATTTCACATTATCTTCCATTTTTCCAATCTGCGCGGTATGTTCTGAGATATCTGTCTTTCTCGAAAAGTCCTTAGCGTCCATCCGTACCATTCCAGTTTTGAAAGATCTATTTTCTTCAGTGAGCTTTTGAATCTCCTTTTCCATTTGGTTAATTCTGCTTTTGAAAGCATTCTTCTCCTCATTGGCCCCTTGCACCTCCCTTGCCAGCTGAGTTAGGCTAGTTCTCAAGGTGCCAATTTCTTCAAGATTTTTTTGGTTCTCCTTTAGCAGGGAGCTGATCTGCTTTTCATGCTTCTCCCTCATCCCTCTCATTTCCCTTCCCAGTCTTTCCTCCACCTCTCTAACTTGATTTTCAAAATTCCTCTTGAGCTCTTCCATGGCCTGAGCCCATTGGGTGGGCTGGGACACAGAATCCTCGATTTCTGTGTCTTTGCCTGATGGCAAGCATTGTTCCTCCCCATCAGAAAGGAAGGGAGGAAGTGTCTTTTCTCCGGAAAAGTACCCTTCAATAGTTTTATTTCTTTTCCCTTTTCTTGGCATTTTCTCCAACCAGTGGCCTGACCTCTGAATGTTCTCCTCACACCCACCTCGCCTCCTGGTCCTCCCAGCCAGCATTTGGGGACTGAGATTCAAATGCTGCTTCCTGCCTTAGGATTTTTGGCGGGGGGGGGGGGGGGGGCAGGGCTGCTATTCAGTGTGAGAATTAAGTTCAGGTGGTCAAGGGCAGGGCCACCTCTCAGGCATAGTTCCCTCTGGGGGTTTATGCACAGACCTTCCACAATGGATCCAGGCTCCTGCCCCCTTGGGGAGCCCCGTCCGCAGCCGCCTCTCAGCCCCCACCTCCCGGGGGGGACCCGAGCCTTGGGGGCACCCCACTCCCCTCTCAACCCGCCAAAAAGACTCTCTCACCCACCCCCATCAGTCACCTGTTGGTGGGGGGGCCCGTGCCGCTGCTGAAGATCCCGCCTCCGGAGCCCTCTCAGATCTGTGCCTCTCGGAGCCGTGGCCGTTGCTGCCGCCGCCGCAGGTCCGGGCTGGGCTCCGCGTCTGCAGCGCGACTGACCTTTTGCGAGAGGTTTGCAGGTCCCTCTGTGGGTGGGGGGACCCGCATGGCCGCTGGAGATCCCGTCCCCGTAGCCCTCTCGGATCTCCTCCCCTCAGTGTCATGGCCGCGGCAGGGCCACACTCCGCTCCCTGTCCCGGCACCCAGTCCGCGGCGCGAAGGACCCCCCCGCGAGAGGTCCACAGGTCTCTCCGGAGCAGGAATCTCCCTCGCTCCAATACTCCGTGGTCTCTGGGTGCAGAATTCGCCCTGGCTTGGTCCCCTCTAGCCGTTCTGTGGTTTGTGTGTTCAGAGCTATGTGTATGTGCGTCTTTTTACTTCGCCATCTTGGCTCCGCCCCCTTGGCTTCAATTTTTTTCCAACCAACTAATCTCTTAGTGATCAAAGCCTTGCCTTCCCAAACTCCATCACCTTCCTCCAAATGAAGTATGTCAGGACTCCAAAGCAACAGGAGCCACATACATCTTGTCTTTACCCCCAGCCTTCCTCTACCAACATCTGTCCACCCCACTGCCCTGCCCAACAACAACAACAAAAATCCCCTCAACTCTAATCTGTGAGCTCCTTGTGAAATTTCAACTACCATACATCGCCCGCCTGGGACTTCAAAGTTGGATTTGGTTGCAGCCCAATAGTATACATTCTGGGATGAGGTCAAACATCACCCCAACCCAAAGAAATTCCTAGATCTTTTGTGTATCTTGCAAATATAATTCTCAGCTCACTCAGATGATGAGAATTCTGTACAGGAAAAAACAATGGTGTTAATCAGGATTGGGTTTTTCAGGACATACAACTGGTGAGTCACATGCCAGCTTGGAAGGGCTTGAGACCACGGGTTGTGAAGCCCCAATCCCTACCAGGAGCCTTTTGGATTCCCTCATTTACAATGATGCTTTTCCTCAACTCATACCACACCTCCTCAAATTAGTACTGTTGTCAGAAACTTGCCAGCTCAGGTTAAAGTGACAGCCAATATCAGGTCTCTCTGAGTTGTCACTTGGGTTACCTTCCAACGAACTCTGTTTGGTGGAAGACTGTTGTCGTGGCAAGACAAAGAAGAAAAAAATGCACTGGGGGAAATTACGGTGCACAGGGACAACCTACCTGAAATTATTAATTGACATTAAGTTAACACAATTAATGTTACAAAGAATCGTGCATTCCTGGGAAGGGACTTTCCAGAAGACCTCAATTAAAGAAACACAGGATCACAGAGTCAGATCTGAAGGGGCTTGAAGGAGCCATCTAGTGCAACTCCTTCCTTTTATAAAAAAGGAAAATGAGATCCACACTTGCAAGGAACTTACCCCAGACATACTAACACGCAAAACCAGAATGCAGAGGGTCGTAGTGTTCAAGTTGGAAGGGAACACTCCTGTCCTCCTTTTGTTTTACAGCTAAGGAAGTAGAGGCCCAGAGGACTGAAGGGACAGTAACAGTGGATAGCCCCAGTTCACACAGTAAGTGGCTAAGCTAGAATCTGAACTTAGATCCTTTAACTCCAAGTCAGTGTTTGTTTGCCTTAATACAGGTTGAATCAGCAGAGAGAAAGGTAATGCCAGACAGTTTTATTAAGGAGAAATACTCATAATAAAGAAGTGCACTAAGGGCCAATGAAAACAGCTCAGGTCTTCCGGGACCTGAAGGAAAAGGAGAGGGAAACCAGTCAAGTCTTCATAGGATTCTTAGTAGGCCCACAGGAAGAATGCCTGGAGGACCCTGAGGAGGCACTGGCTGGTAATTGGCAATCACATTCCTCTGATTGCAAAGGGTTTGGGCAAAAACGCAGGGGTGTCCTTTACAAAATTTTTTCCATGACACCCTACTGCAATGGAGGGAGGATTCCTTTTTGTATAGTTGGGACTACAAGGTCACCAAGGTTCACCGCCACTCTTACTTAATGTGATTCTTTAATTCATCTAGCCAGAGAATCACAGAATCTACGAGACAGAAAGGACATCAGAAGCTATCTGAGTCAACCTGTTATCTGAAAGAGAAATCTTTCCACAACATTTCTGAAAAGCCCACAACTGGCCTAGGCTGAACAAAATAATGACAGAGGTATCGCACTCTTCTATTTATGGCCAGGCACTAACTGGCAGAAAGGTTTTCCTTTCTCCAAGCCTCGATTTAAGATAACCAACAGCAACTCACCAATCATACGTATCCAAATATTTATAGCAGCTCTTGTCTAGCTGCCAAGAACTGGAAACTAAGGGGTTCCCACCTTCTGGGGAATGGCTAATCAAACTGTGGTATATGAATATAATGGGATATAATGAAAAATTATAAAGTTAACAGTTTCAGATGAGACAGACCTCTGAACTGATGCAGAGTGAAGCGAGCAGAACTAGGTGAACTATTTATACAGAACTCACAAGACTTGGCAAATAAATGGCTAGGTGAAGGGGTGGGGGGCAGTGAATGGAGAGGGGTGTGTCAGATAGAAGAGTTGAGAATGATTCAAGTAGAGAACCTGGATGGTGTTATCCTCAACAAAAACAGGGAAGCTAGGGAGAGGAGAGGCTTTAGGCAGAAAAAAAAAGTTAATTTTTGGACATAATGAATTTACTACATCTACAAGCCATCCATTAAATATTAAACAGGGAGTTGGTGATAGAATAAAAGAGTTCAGGAGCCATATTTGTGTAGGTGATAGGTGAACCCATGAGAACTGATGAATTCACCAAGACTGAAGAAGAGAAAGAAAAAAGAGCCCAGGAAAGATTCTAGGGGACAATCACTTTTAAGGGATGTGACGCAAATGATAATCCCGTCAAGGTGGCTGAAGAGCTGCCAAACAAGTATGAGAAGGCACCTGGAGAGCAAGGTCTTAAAACCAAGGAGAGGCAGTGAGAAAGGTCAAGTGTCAAATGTTGCAGAAAGATCATGGAGAAATGGAGACAGAGAAGGGGTCTTTGAATTTACCAACTGAGATCACTGATAGCAACATTCAAAAAAAAAAAAACCAAAACACCTGGGATGAAAAAAGAGAAAGGTTAAAGAAGAAAAATAAACAAGACATTATCAGAAACAACAGAACTCAGCCCCAATGTTTTAAGGATAATAGCTGGCATCTACATAGTGCTTTAAGGTTTGCCAAGCACTTTACAAATATCTCATTTTTATTTTCACAACAACCCTGAGAAGTATGCCATTATCCTGTTTTATAGACAAGGAAACTGAGGAAGATAAGAGTTAAGTCACACAGCTAGTAAATGCCTAATGAAAAATTTGAGCTCACGGTCTTCCTGACGTCAGGTCTGGCCTATCCAGAGCCACTTGGCCATCCCTTTATTTTGTGGGGGCAGAGGGGGAAAAATAATAATATCTAGTATTGATATAATTTCAAAGTTTCCAAGGTACTTTACATATGTTATCTCACAACAACATTGTGAAATGGGTGTTATTTTTATCCACATTTTACATATGAGTAAACCGAGATTGAGAGGTTAGGTGACTTGCCCAGGGCAACAATGCTAGTAAGTGTCCAAGGCAGATTTTGAACTAGGGTTTTCCTGACTACAAATTTAGTACACTGTGGCACCCATCAGCCTACAGACCAAACAACTTACAGTAACCAGATTTTCAAAGGAAAAGTAATGTACTACTCCAATTGGGGTACCTTTTGTGTCAGGGCAGCTAGGTGGTACAGTGGATAGAACACCAGTGCAGGAGTCAGGAAGACCTGAGTTCAAATCTCACCTCAGACACTTGACACTCATCACTAGCCATGTGACCTTGGGCAAGTCACTTAAACCCAACTGCCTCATCTTGGGTCATCTCCAGTCATCCTGATGAATATCTGGTCACTGGATTCAGATGGCTCTGGAGGAGAAGTGAGGCTGGTGACCTGCACAGCCCTCCCTCACTCAAAACAAGTCGTGTTATCATTTCTCTGACGGCATGGTCTTCTTTAGCAATGAAAGACAAACACACACACACCTTTTGTGCCTCCTAAATATGAATAATAATCATAGTTGATCTTTCTATAGTACTTGATATACACATATAAAGAGTTTTTATATGTTAGCTCATTTGAACCTCACAACAGCCTTGTAAGACTAGGGGAAGGAGGGGTATGAGGTATAATTATCCCCCATCACAGATGTGGAAACTAAGACTCACGGTGGAAAAGAGACTTGCCCATAGTCCCAAGGCTAGTTACACGGCCAAGGCAGAACTGAAATCCCTGTCTCCTAACGTGTAGTTTCCTTAACAGTACACCCATATTGCCTTCCATCCCAGTGAGCCTCCCCCATCCTAGGAGGTCACAGCAGAGCACTCTTCCAATTTATAACATGACAATAAGAGGACCTGAGATGACAGGAGAGATAAGTCACATTCCAAAGAGAGACTCAGCCCAGAAGCAGATTCTAGCTCCTTGGGAACACCCTGTTCAGTATGTGGCTCTATTTCAAACTGGCTAGACAAGTTCCCTCTGGGTTGTTCCACATGCTTGCTGCCTCCCCACAAGAAACAAACAAACAAAACAAAACAAAACCCAAGAAATAATCACTGTCCTCATTAGAGGACCATCAAAAACAAAAGCTCATGCAGCAAAGCTAGCCTATTGCTAGTCTCTCTTCTCTCTATGGCTCCCTTACCACCCAGCCTGTGGCCTTGCGCACAGGACTATGGGAGGCAGTGTGGCACAGAGCACAGAAGACATGAATTCAAATCCAGCCTCAGATACGAGCTGTGTTTCCCTGGGCAACTTGCTTGTCTCAGTTTCTTCAACTGCAAAATGAAGATAATAACAGCCCCTACTCGGAAGGCTTGTGAGGATCAAATGAGATGACACCCAAGCACTTAGCACAGTGGCTAGCGCTCTGAAGATACCTTTCCAGTCCTGAAATCACCACCACAGTGTCGAGTGACTGCTGAAGAAATCACAGATCTATCTCCCATATCATATGTTAGTTACTTATACGTGTGCATTATCATTTTTCTAGCCTATCAGCTCCATGAAGGCAGATACCAGGCTTTATAAAGTGTTTATCCACCAGCTTTCTCTACAAAGTAGTTGCTCATTATAAAAATGGAAAACTGACCAGTAGTTACTTTATAAAGTTTAAGAAGTAAAAGAGTAGCTTTCATCACTGAGAGAAAACCTGATATAGTGGATTAAGTGGTAGACTTAGAATCAGGAGCCCAGGGTTCAAATCTGACCTCAGACATTCAATGTATGGACTGGGCAAATCACAGAGCCTCTTTCATTCTTGGATTCCCCATGGGTAAGAGGGGATGGTACAACCCCAAGGGTTGTTGAGAGGAAGGTGTTTCACAACTTACCTGTAAAAGTACCATACAACTATCCATTATAATCTCATTCCTATAGATTTAAGAACTAAAAGCCTTCATTTACAAACTGTGCTGATACTACCAGACAGGAGACAACCTTCAGAAAATCATCCAATAGCAGGGCAGTAAAGAGATCTTACAGATAATCTAAGCCAATTCCCTCATTTTTATAGTTGAGAAAAGTAAAGGTTAAAAAATGGGAGAAAGTTGAATTTTCCAATCATGGTGTAAAAAGCATTTTTGTTGCATATCTCACATTTCAACAATAATCAAGTTAATACCGATTTAAAACCTATGTACTCTGCCCTATGCCAGTCACAATAAGGAAACCAAGAGATAGCACTTGCTCTAAAGGAATTTACCTTTGAGTAGCTGTTTCACTAAGTTCCCCCAACCGAAACTATAAATACTACTATTACTGTATCTGTAACAGCCAAAAAGAATATTATGAAAGAGTAAATTTGCATTGGCAGTTCAGTGTTATAGTTATAAATATGAAGCCCTTTTTCCCTATGGAGTCAAGGAGAGTATATGTGGTTTCTAATCTTTAATCAACGAGTACCAAATCAAGGAGACAAAGATAAAGATGGTGATGGAGAAACTTGCCTTTTTTTCTTATTAATTTATTTTCAGTTTTCAACATTCACTTCCACAAGATTCTGAGTTCCAAATTTTCTCCCCATCTTCCCTCACTCCAAGAGATCATGCATTTTAATTACCCCTTCCCCTAATCTGCCCTCCTTTCTATCACACCCTACCCCTTTCTCTTATCCTCTTCCCTTCTATTTTCCCGTAGGCAAAGATAGATTTCTATACCCCAGTGCCTATATATCTTATTTCCCAGTTGCATATAAAAACAATGTTTAACATTCATTTTTAAAACTTTGAGTTCTTCATTTTCTCCCTTTCTCCCTCCCCACTGACCCTCATTGAAAAGGCAAGTAATTTTGATATAGGTTATACATGTATAGTCGTGCAAAACACTTCCATAATAGTTATGTTCTAAAAGACTATATTTCCCTCTATCCTATCCTGCCCCCACCTTGCACAGCCCTCCCTCACTCACATCAAAGTCAACTGCAAGTCATGTCATCATCTTGATGTCCTCTTCGAGAACGAAAGACAAACACAACAATTCTGCCGCCGTTTATTATATTGGAGAAACTTTCTGGGTGAGAATTATTTTATGGAGAAACAATATAAAGAAAACATGAAGAGTCTCTAAGGAATTGGCATTTTACACTGTATTCTAGAAGGAATTTTTCCTGTGATGTTGAATGATATGGACATATCATTTCCCAAGACACTAGATTTAACTCTATATACATCTATATTTCTATCTACAGAAACATGAAGAGGATTCTTGAGAGACTTTAATCAATATTTGATATGAACTAAATTGTGAAATCATGTTTCTAGAAAAGAAGTCATCCGCTGTTATAGTGAGAGTTTAAGGTGATTCTGGCTATGATATTTTTCATAATTCAAGGGAAAGAGTCTGTCAGAAAAGAATCTGACCTTTCCTCTAGATCTAGTTTTTCTGTATTTAATCAAAAAACAACCCTAAGAACTTCAGGAGTTAGATCAGAATAATGTAACACTTAATACAGCTCCCTCCTAGGACAGAACAATGGAAAATATCTATACTCAGAAAGATTTGAGCAGGAAAGCATTGGGGGGAGGAGAGAGAGAGGGAGAGGGAGGGAGGGAGGGAGAAGGAGAGAGAGAGAGAGAGAGACAGACAGACAGACAGACAGACAGACAGGGGGAGACACAGGGGGAGGGAGAGGGAAGAAAGAGATATAGAGAAGGAAGAAGAGGAAGAACGAGGAGGGAAGGAAAGGAAGAGATGAAGGAAAGAGATTAAAAAAGGGAAGGAGGAAAGAGAGAGGAAGAGAAATGGAGAGGAGAAAGGGAGGGAGGAAAGAATTGGGGGGAAAGAGGAAGGAAGAGAAAAAGGGAGAGCAAAATGAGAATTTCTTTTAAATCTAGCTCACAAAGCACAAAAATAAAACAGGCTTTCTTCATCTGTCTTCTAATCAGAGAGCCAATGTGACAGAAGGCCAGAGGACTTGAATTCTCCGGGGCTATCTCAAAGCTTCAGCTATCTCCTACCAACAAGAAAGGAGTAGAGACACTGGTACAGGCTGGTACTAGGAGTCTGAATTGGGTGGTGGTCTTTTCTGCGAGTTTTAGAATTCCCTGTTCATGGCCTGCAGATCTTTACAGATACCTCAGAGAGTTTGAAAAATAGGAGGGCTGCATGCTGCCAGCCTTGGCAAAGAGAAACAAGTGTCCTGTTGTGTATATCTGGCCCTAGTTGTTCCTCCATCAAGAAATTTGAGTCTCTCCTAAATTGCTGACCCTTCCTTATTCACAGGGTATCCCGGAGTTATCCAATCCCTAACCCCCTTTACCAAATTCACAGGAAGACAAGACAGCCAAAACATGATACAAGCAGATTAGCACATACACAGAATTCAGTCAGAAGAACTTGGTTAGATTCTGATAGCTCTGATATTTACTATAAAGGTGACCTTGGGCTGCTCATCAAGGAACTTCACTATCCTAATACATAAAATAACTATAGATGATAACTCTATATCCTCTGGTCTTCAGTTACATTCTTTCTGATCTCTAAGCTCTGCTCAAGCTCTGATATAATATGAGTCTAAGTAGCTGTTTCAGATTGCCACTGGATGCAATGAATTTTATTCAGTTCAGCCTCTGGCCCTTAGAAAATTCTTCAAAGTTAGGAAAACTTCTGATTTGGTTTAAAGCCCTTCTTGACATAGGAGAGGCTGCATTTTAAAAGAAACATACAAAAACAATACAGAGTACAAGACATCTTGATATGGTGGAAAAAACATAGGATCTCAGCCTAGAAAATCTAGGTTCTACGCCCCACCCCCAGTTCTTACATTTACTTGCTGAATGACAATGGTGTAGGAAAGAAAACCAGAAAGTGAAACCACTATCTCCCACTTCCAAACAAGTCACTACTACTCTATGTATGACTCAGTTTCCTCCTCTGAAAACATCAATAATACTACTTTGTTCTTCCTACATCACAGGATTACTATGAAGAAAACACTTTGCAAACTTTAAAATGTTATAGTAATAAAAGATATGATTTGATACATTTCTACTAGATACCTTCATGTTTCCTTCCCCCATTCTATTAGACCGTAAATTATCTCAAATGAGATCCAGTAGTCTTTGTTCATAAGGGGCATCAGGCATTTCTAAGCTCCTAACTTTTAAAAGTCCTTTCCAACTGACTTTTCACTCAAATTCCTAGCTAAAAATTAATATGAAAAAATGAAGGAGAACTTAGGTGTTTTTATTCCTCCTTATCAATTCTGAAGAGAAATAAGGAAAATATTTTTGGATCTACATTCACTGTTCTTGGTATATGTATATATATAAAAATCTTAAAGGATTAAGGCTCAGCTCCCTTGAACATCTGGCTCCTGTCAAGTTGCAGTGGCACCCCAAGAACACTAGAGGGTGACTCACTGAGGTACAGGAAACAAGGCAGAGATTCTATCCTAACTTTAATGACTTACATAGCAACAAGTATCCTTGGCTATTTATCTTGAGTTTATTCAGTTCACAAGAGTTAGAGCTAGAGGGAACCTTGAAGAATATCTCTAATCCAATTTCCAGATTTACAGGTGAATTCCAACTGACTCCAAATCACAAAGATACCAAGTAGGAGAGATGGAATCTGAACCAAATGCTGGGTTCTTTTATTTCCCAGCAGCACACAGCTTTCTCCTGATCTCCCCTTAGACATGCTGGTCTTTGGTGATATCTTGAGAGTTCCTGGGGATCTTAGCAAGAAAATATAACTACTGATTTTATAAAAGTCTTTACCTAGGCCCTCATCCTAAAACTAACTGGATTCTCGTGGTTATGAATGAAAGTGGTCCCCATCTTCTCCCTAACCTTCATGAACTCTCAATCAAGTGGTCTTCTGATAATGATTTTCACTGGACTTAAAAAAAAAAAAAGTATTCTCACTCAGGTTTTTTTCCTTATTAAATTTCAGTTTCTGCTGAAATAACCTAGGGGATGATCTCTAAATCCCAATGAATTAAAACACAGAAAATGCAGAAAAAGAGGAAATTTAAGACAAGGGAGATAAAACTACTCTACTGAGTTTTGTCCACAAGGGATCTCTGGTTAAGACTGTATGTCTATTCCAAAGTGTGAGAGAGTGTGTGTGTGTGTGTGTGTGTGTGTGTGTGTGTGTGTGTGTGTGTGAGTGTGTGTTGCTGTTTATGAGTAGTGATGGATGTTGTTATTTTGTGGAAGAAGCACTTGAGACTCATAATTCAGGTCACTGAATCCATTTAGGAATGGAAGGCACAATGCCGTCAATTTAAAAGGAGTTCTCCCTTCCCTTAGCTAATTTCTATTAATATTCAATGAATATTTCATTTTTTCTCACCTCTAACCAAATAATGTGCATCCACTGGGGGAACTGTGGTAACAATGGACATAAGAAATATCTAGGTTTATCAATATTCCTTTCTCTTCTACTTTTCCTCTGAGCTTGAGAAACACAATATATGAAATGTAGAGATTTTCACATGAAAATAGGAATTTGCATATATGTTTATGTGTTTAGGAATCCACAAAAAACTTGCAATTGACAAACTTCTTCCTACTTGCAGCAGATGGTGGCACAGCCTTGAATTTCAAAAGCTTACGTGCCATTTTTTGAAACTAGTAAATGTGTGAATTTGTTTTGAGTATGCTTATTGGTTACAAGGATTTCTTTTTCTTTTTTTTCTTGTGGGGAATGGATGGAGATGGTGACAAGTTTGTTAACAACAAAGAAGAAAAAACAGGATGATTGATTCATTTTTAGAAGAAAACTAAAGGATCTTTGTTTTGTTTCATTTTTTAAGAACTAAAGGAAGTTCTGAAGGAAACAGACAAGCAGAAAGTGACACCTCTGTCTATGTGCCTGTGCATTTTTAAACTAGATGTAAGTAAAAATTTTGAATATTCACATTTAGTTTTCTTTTTCTGTTCTTCTTCGTATATGAAAACATTCTCTTTCTTGTAGTCCTAAAATTCAGAATAAAAAAATTTAAAAAGTAGAAAAAGGCCCACAAACCAGCCCAGTTCCTAAACAATCTCTTAAATCTTCTCTTGTAATACCTAGGAGTGTTCAAGGGCTCTCTTCTCCTTTGGAGATTGCACAAGTCAGTAAAAAGAGAGACCATTTTTCTTTTAATATTAAACCTCCAAGTGGTCTCCAGGTAAATAGTAGACTTCTAACACTTCAACATGGATTGCATTTACCATGTTTCCACAAGATTTTAATTGCTTCCGCTAGGTCTCTATAGTTTGAAAGTCTTTCATTCCCTGCAGTTTGGACAATGTAACTACTTTATTTCATTATTATTCCACTTCTAAAGAACTTTTACCAAACTTTACAAAGTGCTTTTCTCACAGCAATCCTGCAAGTAGAATTACTTCCATTTCGCAGATGAGGACACACTGAAGCTGAGAGACGTAAAGTGACTTGCCCACAGGAATATAACATTAATGATCAATAGAAGCAGAGGCTTAAAACCAGGTTTTCTTATTCCACAAGACTTTTCATATTTTAATACTGAATCACTTTGTCAAGGGCAGGATAACAACAGTTGCTCTACTGTATTTATAATTATCCTTTTAATATCATGGGGCTTATGTGGAAAATCCACGTAAAAATTTCTGACCCGGGGGCGGAGCCAAGATGGCGGAGTAGAAAGACGCACATACACATAGCTCCTAACCCACAACCCACAGAATGGCTAGAGGGGACCAACTCACGGTGAATTCTGCACCCAGAGGCCACGGAATATTGGAGCGAGGGAGATTTCTGTTCCGGAGAGACCTGCAAACCTCTCGGGGGGGGGTCCTTCGCGCTGCGGACTGGGCACCGGGACTGGGAGCAGAGGGCAGCCCTGCAGCGGCCGCGACACTGTGAGGAAAAGATCCGAGCGGGCTACGGGGATGGGATATCCTGCGGCCACGCGGGTCCCTCCACCCACAGAGGGACCTGCAAACCTCTCGCAAAAGGTCCGTCGCGCTGCAGACACGGAGCCCAGCCCAGACCTGCAGCGGCCGCAGCTCCGAGAGGTACAGATCCGAGCAGGCTTCAGGGATGGGATCTCCAGCGGCGGCACAAGTCCCGCCACCCACAGGTAACGGGGGTCAGTGAGAGAGTCTCTTTGGCGGGTGGAGAGGGGAGTGGGGTGCCCCCATGGCTCGGGCCCCCCCCCCGGGAGATAGAAGCTGAGAGGCGGCTGCAGACAGGGGCTCCCCAAGGGGGCAGGAGCCTGGATCCATTGTGGAAGGTCTGTACATAAACCCCCTGAGGGAACTGAGCCTGAGAAGCAGCCCTGCCCTGACCACCTGAACTTAATCTCACACTGAATAGCAGCCCTGCCCCCGCCAAAAGCCCTGAAGCTAGCAAGCAGCATTTGAATCTCAGTCCCCAAACGCTGGCTGGGAGGACCAGGAGGCGAGGTGGGTGTGAGGAGAATATTCAGAGGTCAAGTCACTGGCTGGGGAGAATGCCCAGAAAAGGGAAAAGAAATAAAACTATTGAAGGCTACTTTTTTGGAGAACAGGCATTTCCTCCCTTCCTTTCTGATGAGGAAGAACAATGCTTACCATCAGGCAAAGACACAGAAATCAAGGCTTCTGTGTCCCAACCCACCCAATGGGCTCAGTCCATGGAAGAGCTCGAAAAGAATTTTGAAAATCAAGTTAGAGAGGTGGAGGAAAAACTGGGAAGAGAAATGAGAGGGATGAAAGAGAAGCATGAAAAGCAGATCAGCTCCCTGCTAAAGAAGAACCAAAAAATGTTGAAGAAATTAACACCTTGAAAACTAGCCTAACTCAATTGGCAAAAGAGGTTCAAAAAGCCAATGAGGAGAAGAATGCTTTCAAAAGCAGAATTAACCAAATGGAAAAGGAGATTCAAAAGCTCACTGAAGAAAATAGTTCTTTCAAAATTAGAATGGCACAGATGGACGCTAAGGACTTTGTGAGAAAGACAGATATCTCAGAACATACCGCGCAGATTGGAAAAATGGAAGATAATGTGAAATATCTTATTGGAAAAACAACTGACCTGGAAAATAGATTCAGGAGAGACAAGGTAAAAATTCTGGGACTACCTGAAAACCATGATCAAAAGAAGAGCCTAGACATCATCTTCCATGAAATTATCAAGGAAAACTGCCCTGAGATTCTAGAACCAGAGGGCAAAATAAATATTCAAGGAATCCACAGAACACCGCATGAAAGAGATCCAAAAAGAGAAACTCCTAGGAACATTGTGGCCAAATTCCAGAATTCCCAGGTGAAAGAGAAAATATTGCAAGCAGCTAGAAAGAAACAATTCAAGTATTGTGGAAACACAATCAGGATAACACAAGATCTAGCAGCCTCTACATTAAGGGATCGAAGGGCATGGAATAGGATATTCCAGAAGTCAAAGGAACTAGGACTAAAACCAAGAATCACCTACCCAGCAAAACTGAGTATAATACTTCAGGAGAAAAAATGGTCTTTCAATGAAATAGAGGATTTTCAAGCATTCTTGATGAAAAGACCAGAGCTGAAAAGAAAATTTGATTTTCAAACGCAAGAATGAAGAGAACCATGAAAAGGTGAACAGCAAAGAGAAGTCATAAGGGACTTACTAAAGTTGAACTGTTTACATTCCTACATGGAAAGACAATATTTGTAACTCTTGAAACATTTCAGTATCTGGGTACTGGGTGGGAGTACACACACACACATGCTCACACACACACATACATAGAGACAGAGTGCACAGAGTGAACTGAAGAGGATGGGATCATATCTTAAAAAAAAAAAATGAAATCAAGCAGTGAGAGAGAAATATTGGGAGGAGAAAGGGAGAAATTGAATGGGGCAAATTATCTCTCATAAAAGAGGCAAGCAAAAGACTTATTAGTGGAGGGATAAAGAGGGGAGGCGAGAGAAAAACATAAGGTCTACTCTCATCACATTCCACTAAAGGAAAGAATAAAACGCACACTCATTTTGATAGGAAAACCTATCTCACAATACAGGAGAGTGGGGGACAAGGGCACAAGCAGTGTGGGGGGGAGGATAGAGGGGAGGGCATGGGGAGGAGAACGCAATCCGAGGTCAACACTCATGGGGAGGGAAAGGATCATAAGAGAATAGAAGTAATGGGGGACAGGATAGGATGGAGGGAAATATAGTTAGTCCTATACAACACAACTAGTATGGAAATCATTTGCAAAACTACACAGATTTGGCCTATATTGAATTGCTTGTCTTCCAAAGGGAAGGGGTGGAGAGGGAGGGAGGTAAAGAAGTTGGAACTCAAAGTGTTAGGATCAACTGTAATGTTCTTACTACTAGGAAATAAGAAATACAGGTTAAGGGGTAAAGAAAGCTATCTGACCCTACAGGACAAAAGAGAAGACGGAGACAAGGGCAGAGAGGCAGGATAGAAGAGAGAGCAGATTGGTCAGAGGGGCAATTAGAACGCTTGGGTTTGGGCGGGGGAGGGGAGAAAAGGGGAGAAAATTTGTAACCCAAAATTTTGTGAAAATAAATGTTAAAAGTTAAATATAAAAAAAAAAAATTTCTGACCCTCCCTTCATACCAGAGAAGAAGTCTGAATTAATATAGTAAAAGGTAAAAACACGTTGATACTATACATGTATTTTATACATTTCTGGGTCTCTAAATTTTTTCTGTACAGTCTGCTGGCCTTCACATGTCATCTGTGACTTCCACAAAACTCTCCAAATATTCCATTTTCTTATGCCAACTCACAATATAAGAAAACTACAAAGGGGAAAGTAGCAATGCAGAAGGTATAACCAGCTGTACTATTGCTCAGGTCTGAATTTTCGTGTTTCATAAATCAGCCACACCTTTGCTATTCCTTAGGGTTTTCTAGCCCTTAGTTATGAGCTGCTATTACTGGTGAGGGACAATATGCCAGCAGGTGTTTCTATACAAGCTCCCAACTTCCTCAACACCCAAAACAGGAAACCTTCAACTCCCTATTTTACCCAGGCAGCTCCATATAGGGCCAATCCCTTCCCTACGCCCAAGTAATCTATGCTAAAATTCATCTCTATAAAAGGTATTTCCTTTGCTTAAAACATGGTCCAGCCTCCTTGATCAGGTAAAGAACTGAACAGTTGTGATGGTAATTATAATTCCAAGAAGCCTTTCAAAGCTCTATTTTCCAAAATGAAAGCTGTGCCACTTTGAATTGTTTTAATTATACAATGAAACTTAAAATGTAATTAAAGGAACCTACCATATGCTGAACACAGTTCCCACGCCTCCAGGAGTAACAGAAAAGGAAGCGACAAATCTGCTTCTCTGCAAGTGAACTCAAGTTTGACACAGAGAACACAAGCTGTTCGTGTACATTTTTATTTCACTTATGATTTAGCTACAGCCCATGCTGACGGCAGATTCAGTAGGCAATGGCATAATAGGAAAGGACACTGGACTAGATTCAGAAAACTTGGGCTTTATCCCAGGGGTCTTGATTGACCTTAAAGAATACTTCTCTTCCTTCAAGACCTGGCTCAAGAACTTCCTTCTGAAAGTCTCAGCTAAAATTTCACATGTACTAGGAGCCTTTCTCAGTCTTCCTTTCTTACTGCTGTCCCCCTGTGCAACCATCATCATCACTAATGTATACAGAGCCTACTATGTGCCAAGAGCTTTACCAATACAATTTCATTTGACCCTCACAGCAACCCTGAGTTAGGTCCTATTATTAGTAAACTGAATCAGACAGACGTTGTGGCTTGCCTAAGGTCAAACAGCTAGTCTAAGTGTTTGAGAACAGAGCTGAACTAGGGTCTTCCTGACTCTAGGGCTCTAATCATTATACAATCTAGTCTGATCCCTATAATATCCCCAATTTATCTATACCTACAGACATAGATATAGCTTGTTTATTCATAGCTGTTTGCATGTTGTCTCCCTAATGAATTAGACTGTGAGCTCCTTGAGAATGAGAGCTCTTTTCTACCTTTCATTGTATCCCAAATGCTTAGCAGTTAGCACAATGCCTAGCACTGTCCTAGTTAGTGCTGTTGTTCGTCAATTCATCATGTCCCATTCTTCATGACCCTAAGGACCATAATGTTCACAGAGTTTTCTTGGTAAAGATACTGAAGTGGTTTGCCATTTCCTTCTCCAGTGGATTAAGGCAAACAGAGGTTTAAGTGACCTGCCCAGGATAACATAGTAAGTGTCTGGGATTAGATTTAAACGCAGGTCTTCCTGACTCCAGGCCCGCCAGCTCTATCTGCTGAACTACCTACCTGCTCTAGGGCAAACGGTAGTCCTTAATAAATGCAAGCTGACTGATGACAGATTGCCCAACAAGTCCCCCAACTGCCAGTGTCTTCCTACCCAATCTACCTGGTATTTAACTAGTTCTGCATTTCTCTCTTTATATGTTCTATATATAATTTATATGCACTTGTTCCCTTTCCTCATTTTGCAAAAAGAGAGTGCTTCATATTTTGCACTAGTGTCCCCAGCACAGGGCCTGGCACAGGACAGGGTTAATAAATGCTTGTTCACTGATTCATCTATATAAACAAGTGAGGAGCTGGACAGGGGTCGCAAAGGCCCCTTGCAACTCTAACGCTCCGTATTTTATGTTCAAACATGTTCATCCATTTAGCCTAACGATGTCAAAAAACTAAAGGGTCCCTCTCATTTCTAAGAGCTGAGGTTCTCTGTTCCCAAAGTTCTGTGTTGTAAGGTTTCTTCCAGTTCTAACATTTTATGAGACTAGAAATTTATAAAGCTAGAGCATGGAACGCACTTACATCATCTGTTACCTAACTAAACTGAACAGTTATTATTGGGAGTGCAAATAGAGGTGCTCTGTCCCCCTACAAAAAGCATTGAGAACAATGACTAAAGAACACGCAAGGCTTCCCAAATGGATTTCTTTGTCATACTGTAAGCTATGTCTTCAAGCCCTTAGGAGACCCACAGGGCTTTGCTGAGTTTCTAGGTAGGGACTAACATAAGAGTTCTACAAAGGAAAACAGAATGTTTCTTGTAGTCCACTTCAAATCATGGCATTCTCTCACCATCAACCCAGACATGAACATTTTCTACCTTACTTTTTAAGTGGCAAAACCTGATATGTGAATAATTTTTTTACTGAAAAGTTATTGTCATAAATTTCTAGAAAAATTTTCTTCAGGAAAACCCAGAAGAAGCATGACTTACAAAAGAGAAGCCTGAAAAGTGGAAAAAACTGGGAAGGGAACATGGATTTGGAACTTGATGGGTCCCTGGAAGCAATTTGGTCCAAGAAGCGGCAGAAGTAGGAATTGAAGCAGATCCTCACATTCCCAATCTGGCATTCATTTCCATTGTATCACTCCAAGTTTTTTAAGGCATGACCATTCATTAGACTGAGCATCTCACTAGAACCTCTGCTCTGCAACTGAGCCAAAAATGAGAGGGGAAACATTAGTAAGTTATCCAAATGGGTTCTGAAATATGAAGAGGCAAGAGGCTTCAGATGGATGTGGAGATGGCACAGGACATAAGTGTGCAGGGCCTGGAAGACCCAATAACTTCAAATGTGGCCTCAAACAATATTTAGGTGGTTAAGCCACCTAACCTTGGTCAGGTTTAATTTCTTCAACTATAAAAGGAGATAATACCCACAGTTGTTATGAGGATCAAATGAAATATCTGTAAAGCACTTAGCACAAAGCTTAGCACATAGTAAGTAGTAACTTAATAAATGCTCACTCCCTAATACCCCATCATGGCCTCTGATTAAAGTTAACTTAAGCATGTACAGAAGATGACATCTTTGTAGAAGAAAGAGGAATGGATTTGGAGTCTAAGGACCTGATTTTTTAATCTTAAATGAACCTTGACAAATTATTTTACAATTTGCAGCTCTGACTCCATTCTCTGTGGAATTTAGACTAGATCTGGAGTTTCTATGGACCAAAGAGCTCATGGAGAGGTTCAAGAATTCCATGAACTTGGGTGGGGAAAAAAATTACCTCTATTTTCATTAAACTCTATGTGAAATTTAGTGTTTCCTTCAATTACAAATATACATAACAAAACTACAGAATCTGTGATTTTCTCATACATCAAAATCACATTTTCTTATGTTACAGTTATTACAGATATCTCAAAATGTCTTTATATACTTATCACTGTGTGATATCTCAGCCACCAGATCATATGTATTCAAACTTGCTGTTTATGGATGGTATCTCAGTATCACTGGTTTCCTTTGTAATTCTATGGATTATGTGTTTAAAAAATATTATTCTCAGAAAGGGTCTTGGGTATCACCAGACTGTCAAGAGAGCAGATGACTCAAAACAAGGATAAGAGCCCCTGGCTGAGAGGTTCTCCAGAATCCCTTCCAGCTTTAAGTCTTGGGATCCTCTGGTTCTTTCATTGATGATGAAAGTGACATAAGAGACTAGGGCCAGATGCTGATCTAAAAAAATAGAAGCAAAAAGGCCTCCCAGGGAAGGCCCGATGACAGAAAAGCAAACAAGCTCCTACGTAATTTGGGCTAATCCATGTCTACGTACTGCTGAACACTGAATGAAAACTCATCCTTGGTTATGTTCTGATTCACTACTACTCACCAGGGCTCCATTTTGCCCACCTACTCCTCACCTAGCCCCCATGAAAATGAATGACAGAACCGTGGAGTGAGTCTATGTACAGTGCAAAATGTCAAAATTTGGGTAGAACAAAATTTTGTGCAGGAAACTATTTTCAACTCTGGCCTGCCAAAAGTCAGGAGAGCTATTATATACAACCTGATGTTTAAATGGCTTCCAGATTCAAAAGCAGCAAGGGCATCTGAATGTATCACCAATTTTAACAACTCAACCAAGCACAGGAAGTTCCAGGAAGTCATGACCTCTGACCTTGATCCTTAAATAATACAAATCCAAGGGTCTAAATGCAAACATGATAACAAGAATATAAGGCATATTCATCTTGAGCCCTCAGAACATTTCCTCCTGGCGTGGAACCAATCCAGTCCTTATAGTCTAGTTAACAAGTATTTGTGCAGAGTCCACAAAGTGAGTAGTCCTCTCTCCCTGGCAATCATCCAGGTAGGCAGAACAAAATCACAGACTTTTAATATCAACAGAAACTGTTCTTCCTGGAATCCAAACCAGCTATCATCAGCTACATATGTCTTCATATTAAAGGACTATTATCAAAAGAAAAGAACAGCAACAAAGAAGCATTTTGGTGATGATAGCGCCCATGCAACCATCTGCAGCAGGTGACTTTCTGGCTACTAGACGCCTCTGGCTGCACACAGCCCACTCCCTCTCTCCCATATCCATCCATCCATCCATCCATCCAGGGCAGGAATAAGACATCCATAGACAATATAACCTGTAACAAAAGGAAGTTTACTCAATAGCCTGGGAAAGAAATTCAACCAAACTATAGAACAAGCTCCTTGGGGTGCCGTTCCCTCCACCTCCCCTTTTGTCACAATGGTGGGTCCTGTATGGGAAGTGAGAAGTTCATTAAGCCTGAGGAGCCCCAATTATTTGCCTCTAAAAAGTGGCTGAGCTCTAAAACCTTGGGCAATTAGGAAGTTTTGTTAAGGGTTTGGGCCTTAGTCTAACAAACCAATGGAGTCTTAGGATGCTTTTACTGCCTTTGTAGAGAAAAAAGAGTCAATGTGGCAAGGACCTTCCTGTCCATGGGTCCCAACCAAATCATAAGCTGCTTCTACCACAAAGATGCTAGACAAAGCAAAAAGTGGATATTATATCTGTTTCCTCCAAAATGGACAACAGCTATGCATATAGGGTAGCTACATCATGGTAGATATAGCAATAGGCCTAGATTCAGGAGCATGGAAGTTCAAATCCAGCTTCAGACACTTCCTAGCTGTAAGACCCTGGACAAGTCCCTTATCTGTCTGCCTCAGTTTCTGATAATAATAATAGAACCTATCTCTCAGAGTTGTTGTGAAAATCAAATGAGATCATATTTGTAAAGCTCTTAGTATAGTACTGGACACAGAGTCAGTACCTAATTAAGATTTATTCTTCCCCTCTCCCATTCACATGGGGACAGTTTTTTAAATTAAGTTATTTTATTTGTTTTCAGTGTTTGACAATCACTTCCATGTATCTTAGATTTTTTTCCCCTCTCCCTCACTCCCCGCTCCCTCCCTGAGATGGCGTACAATCTTATATAGGTTCTACACACACAACAAATACATGTTGCACAGAAGAATTAAAATGAATGGGACAAACCATAAAATAAAACAAAACAAAACATAATACAAAAGAAAATGGTCTGTTTCTATCTGCAGTCCAATTCCCTAGTTCTTTCTTTGGATGTGGAAGGTGTTTTGCCTCAAGAGTCCACTGGAAATTATTTGTCTATGCATTTCAAAGAAGTACTAAGTCTACCAGAAAAATTCTTCATACATTGTAGTCGTTGCTGTGCACAAAGTTCTCCTGGTTCTGCTCCTTTCACTCAGCATCAGTCCATATAAGTCTTTTCAGGTCTCTCTGAAGTTTTCCCGTTCATTGTTTCTCATAGTACAATAGTATTCCATTACATTCATATACCACAATTTGTTCAGCCATTCCCCAATGGATGGGCATCCCCTTAATTTCTAGATTTTGGCCACCACAAAGAGAGCTGCTATAAATATTTTTGTACATGTGGGACCCTTTCCCATTTCTGTGATCTCTTTGGGATACAGTCCTAGGAGCAATATTGCTGGGTCAAATGGTAAGCACATTTTTGTAGCCCTTTGAGCATAGTTCCAAATTGCTCTCCAGAAAGGCTGGATCAGCTCACAGGTCCACCAACAATGAATTAGTGTTCCAACTCTCTCACATCTTCTCCAATATTTATCACCTTCCTGTTCTGTCATGTTAGCCAATCTTATAGGTATGATGTGGTATCTCAGAGTTGTTTTGATTTGCATTTCTCTAATCAATAGTGATTTAGAGCATTTTTTCATATGACTATAGATAGCTTTAATTTCTTCCTCTGAAAACTCCCTGTTCATATCCTTTGACCATTTGTCAATTGGGGAATGACTTGTATTGTTGAACATTTGATTCAGTTCTCTATATATTTTAGAAAAGAGGCCTTTATCACATACACTAGTTGCAAAAATTCTTTCCCAGTTTTCTGCTTCCCTCCTAATCTTGGTTGCATTGGGTTTGTTTGTGCAAAAACTTTTCAATTTAATATAATCAAAGTTATCCCTTTTGCACTTCACATTGGTTCTCTATCTCTTGTTTGGTCATAAATTTCTCCATTCTCCATAAATCTGACAAATACACTATTCCTTGCTCTCCTAATTTGTTTATAGTATAAATTTTTATACCATGTATCCATTGGGACTTTATTCTTGTATATGGTGTCAGGCTTTGGTCTATGCCCAGTTTTCGTCACACTGTTATCCAGTTTTCTCAGCAATTTTTGTTGTCCTTGGGTTCCTTGGGTTTATCAAACAGCAGATTGCTATATTCACTGACTATTCTGTCTTGAGTACCTAACCTATTCCACTGGTCTATCCCTCTCTTTCTTAGCCAGTACCAAGTGGTTTTGATGATTGCTGCTTTATAACACAATTTGAGATCTTGTAGGGCTACGCCACTTTCCCTAGCATTCCTTTTCATTAGTTCCCTTGATATTCTGGACCTTTTGTTCTTCCAGATGAATTCTGTTATTATTTTTTCTAGCTCTAGAAAATAATTATCTGGTAGTCTGATTGGTAAGGCATTGAATAAGTAAATTAATTTAGGGAGAATTGTCATTTTTATTATATTAGCTTGGCCTATCCACGAGCAACTGATGTTTTTCCACTTACTTAGATCTGACTTTATCAGTGCATAAAGTGTTTTGTAACTGTGTTCATATAGTCCCTGGGTTGTTTTGGCAGGTAAACGCTCAGATGTTTTATGGTGTCTACAGTAGCTTTAAATGGGATTTCTATCTCTTGCTGTTGGGCTTTGTTAGTAATACACAGAAACGCAGATGATTTATCTGGGTTTATTTTGTAACCTGCAACTTTGCCAGGGTTATTTATTATTTCAAGTAGTTTTTTACTTGATTCTCTCATATTCTCTTAAGTATATCATCATATCCTCTGGAAAGAGTGATAACTTAGTTTCTTCTTTGCCTATTCTAATTCCTTCAATTTCTTTTCCTTCTCTTATTGCTACATCTAACATTTCTAGTACCATATTGAATAACAGCGGTGATAATGGACATCCTTGTTTCACCCCAATCTTATTGGAAACGCATCTAGCTTGTCATGTGGACAATTTTTAAAAATTTTAAACAGATTTTATGGATGAGAAAACAGCTAGTACTAATGAAGGGTTTTATAGTTCACAAAATACTTTCCTCACAACCACCCTGTGGTCATTTTCGAGATGAGAGAACTGAGGCACCGGGAGATTAAACAGCTACAAAATGGCAGGGCCAAGATATGAACCTTGTTACCTTAATCAAAATCTAATGATCTGGTATTCTCAGCACAATGAAAGAAACTGCATGTGGAAGAAGGGAGAGTCTATTCAAAACAGCTCCCCTGCCCTGATTTCTACCAAAACAACTGAATCAATGTTATCATCAACAACTCCTGACATCTACACGGCTGGGAGGATCACAGGATTTAGACCTAGAGGAGACTATGGAGGCTATTTATTCAAACTCCTTTAGTTTGAAGATGAAGAACTGAGGCCCCAGGAGATTAAGTGCCCATGGTCATACAGGCAGGGTCAAAAAGGTGACTTGAACCCCGGTCTTCTAATTATAGAGCCAAGGTTATTTATGCCATAATACTTTACACAGTATCTCTTCTGATTATCAAGCTGACACTGTGAGGTATACAAGTACCCTTGTTCCTATTTCCAGTGAGAAAACAGGGTCAGAAAGGGTAATTTGTACAAGGTCACACAAGTTGTAACTGGGAAAGTCAGTATTCAAGCCTAGGTCTTTTGACTTAAAACAAAGACACTGTCAGTTACCAATGAATAAGGGAAAGACAGACTACTTCCAGAACATTTAAACTTCAAAGAATGCCGCTAGCAATCTTCTGTGTTAAAAGTCCTTAGGGAAAGGAGAGGTTTTATTTCTACTTCTGGCTATAGGACAAATCATAGTCCTGCCCTTTTTGAAAGCTAAATTGGAAGGACATTCCTGCGACAAATCAGAATTTCCTACCAGACTATGCCTACCTCCTGGATCCTTCTCCTGTACTATCGTCTCTAAGTGATGGATCATTTTAAGGATGACTTCTAATTCTTCCCATAAGACAGCTTGGTGATATGGTAGGGGACTGGGTTTGGGGTTAGGAAGACCTAAATTCAAATCCAGCCTCAGATACTTACTAAGCCGTATGACCCTGGACAAGAGTCACTTAACTTATTTGCCTCAGTTTCCTCTGTAAAATGGGAACAATAATAACATCTACTTCTCAGGGGTTTTGTGAGTATCAATTAAGATAATATTTGAAAATCACTTAAAATAACACCTGGTACATAATAGGTGGTGGTGGTAGTAGTGGTAATAGGGAGGAGGAGGAGGAGGAGGAGGAGGAGGAGGAGGAGAAATAAATGGGGATAATAACAGCACCTACTTCCCAGAGTTTTTATAAAGATCAAATAAGGTAATATATTTGTAAAGCGCAGTGCCTGGCACATAGTAGGTGCTTCATAATGAACTGTTAGTTGTTATTATGGGGAAATGGGGATGTTCTGGAATCCCTTCCTCACAAGACACTGGAAACACACTGTAACACCATTCAATGTACGGCAAACTTTAGAAGAAAGATCTTTCTTAGATACCTTTTAAGGGAGTTTAGTTACAGAATAAAAGCATAGGCACAAGACTTAGCATTATAAAAGTCTGGGTCTGGGTCCTACTTTTGCACTTACTAGGTATGTGACTTTGGACAATTCGTTTATGAGCTTCTGCCTGCCCATCTGTCAAAGGAACAAATGATCTCAGGGTTACCTCCCTATCAGCCCTAGCATTCGGTGACAGCGCTGCTGGGTGGTTTATGCTATGTCCTAGAACCACAGAATCTCAGAGCAATAAGAGCCATAGAAATCATCTAATCCAAAAACTTCCTTTTATAAACTGAGGAGCAAAATAACCCATCTAAGCATCCCACTGTGACCCAACAGAATAACCAGTCTTAGAATGTAAGTTTCCTCACTCCCAGCCTCAGGATTCTTTCAAAGACACTACATGACGACGACCTCTCTATCAGAGAAATAGAGCCATTTCAAAACAAGAGAGGTCTGACCCTTTCCAGCACAATGCAGCTAAACACCTAATAAATGTCATCCCGAAGAGAAAAGAAGCAGCAACCTGACCCACCTCTCAGCAGGGCACGTACTTGACAGTTGCTACTCCAAGACCAGGGAGAGAGTTACACTGAACCATCCATATTCTATCATCAGATTCCCCTTGCAGTCAAAATAGGCTCAGGTATTCGAGTCCATAATCGATTCAAGAAACAAAATGAACAGGGAACCCCACATGAGGATCCCAACATGCCTTTTTTTGTTGCCTGAGGTTGTGCTACAAATGAGATAGAAATCACTAAGACCCCAAGCACTGTATTTACCTTATCCTAAAACAGGGCTCTCACTGTGTAATACTTATTCAGTGTAGAAGAAATGTAATTCAAATATCACCAGGAGTGTTTCCAAAAAAGACAAACTGCTATAAACATCCTGGAAGAAAATATTTTCAACAAAACTGAACTGGCAAGTGGTAGATGATCAGTACCCAAAGTCCCTAGAGTGGGGAGAAGAAATTCCCCCTCACATGAAGAACAGCACCCTTTAGAAGGCCTTAGTTTACGTGCCTTGATGTGTTAGATCAAAAGTGCTTTGACTTCTTCCTTGCCTTTTTCTCTTTTTACCTTATGATCAGCTGATATGGCTATTACAAATTTTCAACACTTCATTGCCTGCCTCATTATATGTGTGCATCAATGCCATTTAGAACCTCCCAACATTTATGAAATCATCCAAAGGCTTCATTTTATTGACACAAAGAAAGCAGCTTAGTACTCTTATTACTGAACTTTGCCTAAGTAGAGATTATGCCCCACAAGACGTTTTTTTCTGGTCAAATCAAACAGTTGCCCAATTAGTTTCAGTCAGCTGTGCTTGGAAGCTCCCAGAGTAGATCAGGTTTCTCACATGATTGTCCCACTAGGGATAAGCTAGCCATTCTCTCTCCAGCAAACCCAATGGAAAACAAGGAACTCGCTTAGACTGAGTATCAACTTACCTTTCATGTAAGCTTCAATTTTTCGAATAAGTTCATAAGACTTGGATCGATCCAGAAGAGTTCTAATGGCAGGGAGGGGATCCAGGATGATGGTCTCTGGGTGAGCATCAATATATTCCTGAAAGGAAAAATATTTTCATTGGAGAGGAAGCTAGGTGGCATAGTGGATAAAATGCCAGATTCAGAGGCAAGAAGATCAGACATTTTACGAGCTCAATTTCTTTATTTGGAAAAGTTAGAATAATAGTACCTATTTCATAAGGTTGTTGTGAAGATGAAAAAGAGATAATATGTAAAACTGTGCTTTGAAAACTGTAAACTGCAATATAAATGATAGTTATGATGATCAAGAAAAAAACAGCAGATAGAGCAGAGGATATTTACTGTCAGGAAGTCGCAGTTCAGTCAAAGGATTCATACATTCTCTCCAATGATGACGCTACAGCATCTTGATTCAAGACATTATTAACTGAGCTTCCATTAATAACTGTAAAATCTGAAGGTTTTCAAAGCACTTTCCTCTCAACTACATTATGAAACAGGAGGTGTAAGTATGATTCCCATTTTACAGGGGTTAAGGTGTTTGGAGACATTCTTGTCCAAGGTCACATAGTAGTTTTAAATCCTAATGCCAAGTCCAGCTCTCATTCAGCTAAAACAATATATTGCCTTTTTATGTGCCAAGTGCCAAATCAAGTGTTTTTAAAGATCAAGGAAGAAAGCATTTATTCAGCACTTACTATAGTTCCAGGCACTGTGCCAGGCAAAGAATACACAGTAAGTGTGGCATAATCACTGCCTACTTACAATACCTTTGGTAGATATAGGAATCACATATACTAAAGAGCTGGAAAATGGAAGACAATCAAGGAGAGGCAGGAAGCTCAGGTCTCTCACTTCAGCTCAGTCATGATACTAGACCAACTGCCAGTCTACACTGTCTGCAAGCAAAGTTTAAAACTCTAGTTCTTATTTCAAGGCCTTCCACAAGTGGTATCCCTACCTTTAGATCTTATTCCATCTGGGTGAGAACCCACCATAATCTGGCTGGTCCAGGAAACTGACACGCTTCACTTTCATCACTCCTCCTCCCATGTCCCTCACTTCCTTTCCACCCCCCCTGCTCTGGGAAAATAAATCCAAGTAATACTACCATACCTTCTAAAAAAAGGGTGAGTCACTGAACTGCCTGATGGCTGCACTCACATACCCCACAACTTTCCTGAACAAAATATCCTTAGGTGTTAACTCCTCAATTAGATGACTTGAACTGAAAAATGAGAGGCAAGGAATCACAACCACAGCCGCGCCACCTCCCCCACCCCCACCCCCACCACAGTAAAATAATCAAGACAGCAACAATAACTACAACATTTACATAGCTCTTCAAAGCTTACCAAGCACTTACAGATATTTTGGACTCACCACACTGAAAGGCAGGTGCTGTTAGTGTAAGCATTATCATTAACAGATTCTTGTGCAGTAATATAATTACATATTATAAATGGGTTTATGTATAACATATTCATGTGGTTCTGCAGTTGTGTCCAACTCTCCATGACCCCATTTGGAGTACTCCTGTCAAAGACACGGGAGTAGTTTGCCATTTCCTTCTCCAGCTCCAGCTCCAGATGATGAAACTGAGACAAACAGGGTTAAGTGAATTGGCCAGGGTCCCACAGCTAATAAGTGTATGAGGACGCACTTGAACTCAGGTGTTCCTGACTAAAGACCTGGCACTCTATTCACTGTACCACTTAGCTGCCATATATTAATATATAGTGTTACAATTCTACATGAATAATAATAATAGATGACATTTATATAATGTTTACTGTGTGCCAGGCACTGTGCTACATGTCTACAATATAGTGTTTTAACATCATAATAATAATGATAGTCAACATTTAGATATTTATACTATGTACCTGGCACTGCGCTATGTTAAGCATCAAAACAGCCCTGAGAGGTAAGTGCTATTATTATCCCCAGTTTACAGATCTTAAAACTGCAGAGGGTAAGTGACTTGTCCAGAGTCACATAGTAAGTGCCTGAGGCAGAACTTGAACTCCAGTCTTCTTAAGTCCAGGCCCAATTCTCTATCCACTGCACTACCTAGCTGCCTCCATAAATGCATAGAGGCCTCACCTCACATTAAGGAAAAGGTGGATTCAAAATCTACCTCTGATACAAAATGGCCATGTGAACCTGGGTAAAATCACTTAACCTCTGCGATCCCTTGGGCAACTATATGGTTTTTGAGTTCCAAACCCACATGCTGATATGCAGTGAAAGAGGGAGCCTCTCAACAGGTCCAGAAAATGGAGAGGGAAAAGTACAGCATTCCCTTGATCAATCAACCTACCAATCACAAAGGAAAATCTACTCTTCACAAAGGGAAATAAGCCTAGTTTGGCTTGACCTAGTCTTGGCTAGCCTGCAATCACCATTTCTTTAAAGTGCTCACATTGTATCTGTTTAATAATCTGTTCTAGTATGTTGTGAGGAATGGATGTCAAGCTTACTGCTTTTTAGTTTCCATCATTCACATCTTTACCCTTTTTGAAAATGGAAACATTTGCCTATTTCCAGACTTCTGATACCTATTTCTCTAGAGGTTCTGTCATGGTATCTTTCCAAATACCTTTATTATGTAAAAAGTAATTCTTCCAAGCCAGGTGTCTTTAACACATTTAAAATCCTTGATATTTTTCAAAGTGCTTCTCACACACATCTTGTTCAATGCTCAAACCAGCCTGTGCCACAGGAAGAGCAGAATAAATCATCCTTAATTTACAGGTAAGTGCAGAGATGAGACATGTCTTGTCCCAAGATACTAGCTGAGCTAGTAAACTCAGCAAAAAAAATAATCAAGTTCTCACACTCCAAAACCAGAGTTCCTTCTACAATATGATGATGTCTCCCCTTGAATAAATACTTTCCTCCGCCAAGTTTCTCATCATAAAGCTAGCACCTTTACCACGAGCATATGCTTTCTTTGATGTCTACTTTATCCTGTCCAGGAAAATAGGGAGAATAGGATGGATGATTAAAGAAGCAAAATAGAAGTCTGATCCTCCTGTTTTCTTGATTTTCATCTGTTATCTGTTACATTATTGCCTGTCCCAATAAATAGGCCTATCACTTCCTTTTTCTTTTTAGTGTGACTATACCTTTAAAGAAAAAAATTTTAAGTCTTTTTGTATGATGTTCTTAGCCTTTTTTTAAAATATCCATCTCACTTGGTTTGGGTTTTGTCCAACCTCACATTATTTTCAAAGACCTTACCATTCTGAACAGGGGACACACACTTTCAGAGGTGAAGTTCAGTCACGGCCCAGCTCAGGGGTCATGATGTCCCCAAGTCTTGCTTTATATCTCCTGGATGAAAGACAGCTCCTCCAATTATTTTTAGAACATTTGGCCTGGCTTCTTGTTTTCCATTTATTGATATCTACCTTGAATTCTACTTCTGTGCCTATATGTGAAATGCCCTGTAGAGTCAGTTCTTAGGCTAGGTCATTTTTTTCATCTTTACATTCTCTGTACATTCTTTCATGGTATAGGAGATCAAGAACAAAAGAAGCGTAGATTATGGGCACAGAGGGGGTACTAACAAATTCCACTGATGATAGTAACAACAATAATAGCTAAAATTTATAAAGTGCCAAAAACTGTGCTTAAACACGTCACAAAAAAGGTTACCTTATCTGATCCTCACAACGACCCCAGGGCTACTGTTATCCTCATTTTACATACAAAGAAACTAAGGTAAACAGGTCAATTAATGAGAGCTAACATTTATACAGCATCTTACTATGTATCGGGCACTAAGTGCTTCACATGTATTATCTCATTGGATCCTCATAACAAGCTCAGGAGATAGGTGCTATTATTACCACCACTTTATAGATGAAGAAACTGAGGCAAACCGAGATTAAGTGACTTTTGCCAGGGTGACACAGATAGGAAGAATATGAGGCAGGATTTGCACTCAGTTCTTCTGGAATCCAGGCCCAGTGCTATCGCCATTATACCACCAAGCTGTCCTACTACTTGAATTTAAGTTTTAACTGCCAGAAGTCTTGATAAACACCTATGATATCTCTACCTCCTTCTGCTGAAAAACCACAAGATAAATCACACTTCATCAAGAAAGAATTTTTCATTAGATTACACAAAAGGCAGTAGTGTCATACAGAGAGAGCATTTCATTTAGGAGTAAGGTCATATGTGTTTCCTTGCACACAACCCGATCAGGTGTTTTCTCTGGCTGTCTCCCACACCTGGAATGCTCTCTCTCTCTCCCCACTTCCACCTCCAAGCATTCCTGGCTTCTGTCAACTCTTACCCCAAAAGCCTCACCTTTTGAAAAAAGTCTTCCTCAAGTCTTCTTTCCTTCCTTCATTCTGTCTTCTTTTAGAGACTACTCCCTCTCAACTTATCCTGTAGAAGTCTCGTTTGTATATTGTCCTTCCCATGGGACATGAGCTACTTGACAGCAATGACTGCATTCTGCACCCTAAACACTTAGCACAATGCCTGGCACAAAGAAATCATTGAATAAATGACTGTTGGCTGACTGCATTCTCTGGGAGTCTAGTGGTTAAAATTCAGAATTTTCCCCACTGTGGCCCAGGGCTTGTTTCCCAGTCAGAGGTCTTCATCATATATTCCGGACATGTCAAACGCAAGCCACCCTGTCATGCTGAAGCAAACCAGATTAAAATGAATGTGAAATATCTAACAAAATAAAAAATATATAATAGAAATGGAAATAGGAAAACTACACACTTAACGCTAATAAATAAATGCAACAAAATTATAAAGATTAAGCGGACTGCTTTGAATGAAAGGATATGAGGAGTTACCTACAGCCTACACTTTTGTGGAGGTAGGAGGTCCACAAGTATTATATACATTGCACACACTTTTGGACTTCTTGAATGTATGAATCAGTTATGCTAACTTCTTTTTTCCTTTCTTAAAAAAAATAATACTAGTCATAAAGGATCACTTTCTGGGAGGGGAAACAGGGATCAGTGGGATAACTATAGTGAAATGAGAAACAGAAAATAGTTTCTATTTGAGCTTGAGACCACTGGTATAAGGGCATGTGGTGCTAGAACTGGAGTTGGGAAAGCCTGGATTCAAACGCCACCTCTAATATTACCTAGCTATGTGATCATGAACAAGTTATTTCTCTGAACTTGTTTACTCCTCTGTAAAATTAGGGAGTTGGAGTAGATTTTATGGCCTCTTCTACCTCTATTAGGAGGTACCTTTTAGAAGGCTTTTTAGTCCTAACTCTTCCACTCACTTATATAATAATTGTGAAATGACCCTGACTGAGTGGGGGGAAGAAAGTGGAAGGTTTCCTACTATTAGTGGCCCAGATAGCACGACTCAGCCCATAAGGACACTGCACAGGACCAGAACATCAGGCATCAAGTTTCTTACTGACCAAAACTTCATCCAAGGTCAAGGTGTCAGACACTAATGCCCTTACAAGATCCACAGGAATTGAATTAAACAATACACTCTTACTACAAGTTATCTTTGAACCATTCATTGATCACCTGTTGCCATTTAGGAATGAGGTCTAAAAAAACAAAAAAACAAAAAACAAACCCTGTTGAATACAAATTATGAATATGATTTCAGCAAGGCCTTAAGATCCCAAACACCAGTGTCCTGCCCTTAATCAGAGACAGTTACTACTGACCCCCAGCTGGTTGGCTCTCTTCTCCAGGTGTTCAAGCACTTGGCTCAGTGTTCCTCTGGAAACTGCCTTTCTACTTCAGTTTGCATTCCAAGCTCCTGTCCTGTCAAACACTCTGGTCTCCTGGTTGCACAACTTCCTCATCATCTCTCATGACACTCAACATGATGCCACCTCAGTCACAGACAAGCTGACTCTCAAGCACACCATCACCTGTTACTACTCTGCTTTCATGATCCCAAACCCTCAAATTTCTTTCTCTGACTACAACCTTCTATTCTTTCTTCTTTTCCTCTGCCCCACTTCTCCTAAACCTAATTTTCATCTTCATCATGACATCCACTCAAGTCTTCTCAAACCTATTCACATTTGTAGGTCACTGATGCTCCAGGAAAAAATAGCACAAGTTTTAAAAGTGTAACCTAATCTCAACTGAACCCTCAATGCCACATGGTAACCCCTTTATCCTTCCCAATTAACTGGGTCCCACTCCCCACAGTAGTCATTCCAAATCTTCTCTTTCCTTAAGCTTCTCACAGAACCCTTTTCCTACTTCCAAGAACCACACCTTCTACTTTACCATGAAAAGAAACATCTACTGTGAGCTTCATTTATCCTAAACTATATCTCAAAATATCTCAGAGACAGAAGTGACCATTCTTTCTGAGGTCAGTTCCTCTACTTGTGCCCCAGATCCTATCCCCTGGGCTCCAACTCTTTGAAGAGTTTGCCCCTTCTGTCTCTCTTACTCTCTAACCTGCAATTTCTCAGGGGTCTCTGCCATCTTCCACAGCACTCCAACAACTTACAACCTCATTTGGGACCTCAACTGTCTCCAAGGTTCCCAACGATTTAATTGCCAAATCAGAAGGTTTCTTTATCACTCCTCTTGACTACTCAAGGGTAGCAGATATCACTGGTCACCCCTTCCTCCAGGGCACTTCTCTCCCCTAGATTTGTGGAGCACACTTTGCTCCCAGTTCTCCCTCTGTCTGACTGCTCCTCCTCAGTCTCTTTTATCTATCTACATCTAGCCACATCCCTTCCCTTAATAGCGGTGCTGTTCAAGTCTCTAAATCATGGACTCTCTTCTCTTTCAATATGCTCTCTTCCAGTTGAACCCCTAGGTTCTAGTGTCTTCTCCAATTCTTCCTCCAAAACAATATCAACATAATCTTCCCCAGGTACTATTCTAATGGGTCCATACCCTCCAAGGACAAGGGTTCTACTGTGCATGCTCCTCAGCTTTGAATTTAAACTCCTTCCCAATCTGTCTCTAGTCTGTTTTTCCAACCTTCTTTAATAATGTTCTCCTTCATGTATTATTGTCTATGTTGCCTCAAACAAAGTAGGTGCTTAATATTTGCTGAAAAGAACTGGACCACATATGCATATGTAGGTCTGACCCACTTTAGCCAATAAAAGGCAGTTTTCTTGAGGGCAAGGCTTATGTAACCTTCCTCTTTCTCAACAAGTTTTGTTGACTATTGTTGCTGAGTAATCAAACTCCAAATTGTGTTTTCCTCAAAAGCCACACACAAGCATTAAATTAAGAGACTTTTATAAAAGAGGGTGGAGGAGAGATACAAATCAGATTATAAAGAAGTTAATTCATTCCAAATCTGGAAGGAAGAAAAATGGAAAACAGAGGAAGAGGAAAATATCTTAGAAGCAGGCACCAAAATAAGCTTTTGACATAGAATGAATGCCACTGATCTTAGTGGAAGAACTATTCTTAAACACATTCATCAGAGAGAATAAAGAATTACGAAAGAAAGGAAGTATTCACAAAAGGAAGAAAGAGTTTTTTCCAATGGGCCTATGGTGACACAAATGGACTTCCTTCTCTAAGTCTTTCAGCCTATCTATTGTGCTACAAAGCTTCATAAAATTTTAATACTTTTCTTAGAATTACCAAAGAAACTGTTGAGAAGAGATATGTGCTAAGTACTATTATATCACCACTCAGAGGAGGACCTGGGCTGTTTCCATAGCAAATGGTAAACACAGCCTCATTTGGAGCAATTGCCAGGTTACTTCTCCAAAATACCATTCCCTGGACTTAAAACTAAAGCCTAGTTTTAACCAGAGGCAGCGGAAAAGAGGTTAGAGAAAGGCAGATACAAATAGCTCTGGGATTAAAGGAGGATTTCGGCAGAATCCACAATCATAATAGCTCATAATTATATAACACATAATTATATACCACATTATGGTTCACAAATCACTTTTCTCAAAACAAACCTGCAGTGTAATCAGCTACATCATCCCCCTCTCATTCCCATTCTTTTACAAAAGACTAGAAGCACAAAATGGCTAACTGACCAACATTACACAACTAGAATGGGTCAACTCAAAGATCTGAACCCAATTCTCCAAGTACAGAGCTCTTCCCACTTTAACTTCCATTATCTCCCACTCACACATGGACCTATTCACCTTGCATTAGAAGGATATCTCAAATTTGAACCCACCCCTCTATATAGAGCAAAAAGATTTATTGTGCTAAGAAAAATTCCAGGAATTGTCATCTGGATGTACCTGAAGGCTTCCATATGTGCTATGTCCTCCATTAGAATGTGAGCTCTTTGGGAGCAGGAAGTGTCCTGCTTCTCTATGGGAACCTCTAGGGTTTAGCAGAGTGCTCTCAACATAATAAGCACGTAATAAACATTTCACTCCTTCAGACAACGTACTTCTGTAGGCTACATGATTACAAGGTTGCCACGTCTAAGACTAGATAAAATGGACCATTTAAAAACTGGCCTTAAGATGAAAAGATTTAAGAGCAAAATTACATCCATCTTGAAGTATTTGAAAGGCTGTCCCACATGGGACAGTTAGATGGCTCAATGGATAGACCAATCTGAATCCAGTCTCAAGCACTTACTAGTTGTGTGACCCTAGAGCTTTAATGCACTAGAAAAGGAAATGATGAACCACTCCAGTATTTTTGCCAAGAAAACGACATCAACACCCTTGGCATGGTCCACATGTTCACAAAGAATTGGACATGGAGGAATGACTGAACAGCAACAATCCATATGGGAGATGGAAGGACCTATTTAGCTTAGTCCCACTGGGCAGAACTAGAAAGAATGGTTCAAAGTCCTAGAGAAGAGAAGATTAGGCTCAACTTAAGGAAAATCTTCCTAAAAGCAGAATCAGCAGTTTTAGTAGGTGAGCTCTCACTGGAAACTTCAAGTAGAGGTTGGATGATCACTTGTTAGAGACACAAAAGGGGGGATTTGTGTTCAGATCCAAATTGGACTATATGTACTCTAAGGTTCCCCTGAACTTTGTTCTTCACCACCCATGCCCCAACTCCTGATTTTTTTTCACTTAAGAATATCCCTTAAATATTCTCTAGTAAATAAATGCAGTGCTACTCAGCCTTCTCTCATTTTATCCATTCTTTTCTCCTTCTGAATAACGTATGGCATCTGGAGCCATATTCCATGTCAGCAAATCTCAGTGATACTTTTATGAACTCAAATTTGTTGCCTTGTATTAGGACTGCTAGTTCATCTCATTTGTCATACATGTTCTGTATATTTTATAGATATATCTCTGCTTAAATCCAACCTTCTGCAAGAAGATTTTCCCAGATCCCCTTTAATTTTAGAGATGCCCCATTGAGATTATATACAATCTACTCTGAACATGTTTCTCATACACAGAGTTGTTTGCATAGTGTCTCCCTAATTAGAGTGTGAGATCCTTGAAGACAAGAACTGTTTTTGTCTCTTTGTAATCCTATCACTGAACACATTACAATTACTACCACTAATTATCAATGAGTAAGCCCTAATAAATGTTTGTTGACCAACTGGACAGCTTCAGCCACATGGTTTTATTTCTGGCTCTTAGAGTTTGCTTATCTGGTTATTTCTAAGCTTTTCTTCTTCCTACACTGTAAATACACACACACACACACACACACACACACACACACACACACAAAATTCTACGGTATCTGACACAGCACATTGGTAATGATCAAAGAAAGCAGACAAGGAAATGACACTGATGGTCACAGACTACTTCTAGAGAAATAGAAAACAGATAAAGAGTTCAGGAAACAGATCACAAATGGAGCCATGAGAAAAGAGTGAAAAAAGATGAGATGACCTCGATTAATTCAGACATCTGGCATTCTCTCTGTCATAAAAAAGTAATGCAAAGATTCTTGATACATCATCATGATAATAGCCTTCAAAAGGTGGAGAAAGCATGAGGGAAGTTTTGATTCTGCACCAGATTTTCAACAACAAGGTACTTGTTGCTAAAGTTGAAATTACGGGAACTTTGGTGGGAAGTGACCACACTATCTTAAATTTTATGACAGAGGAAAACTGGGCAAAAAAGGACAGTCTAGATTTTGAAAGGATGGATTTCAGAGACTTCACAGAAAAGAGAATTGAAAGGTCTAAAATTCTACAGGGGAAGCAGAAAACTATGAAGTATGAAATTATGAAAATCTAAAGAGTAAAAATTATGATTAGGAAGAAATAAAGGAGCAGTGTAAAGAGACGAATGTGGATGGAAAAGGAACTCATCACAACTTAGATTTTGAAAAGAATTTTCAGATGATATAATCAAGGGCAGGTAACAAAAGAGAAAAACAAAATTGTGGCACAGGTCAGTAAGAATAGTGGTAAGAGTTCTAAACTCAGACTGATTTAAGATTGGTTAAAAATAAAAAGACAACAAAATAGGGGCAAGTGGTGTTTTTTCTGTATTAAGAAAAAGAAGATAATCAGAGATAGGATACAATTACTGTTAAGTGTGGATAGGACCATGATAATGGATTAAAGTTTACTGCATTCTCTGTCAAAGAGAAACATTACTGAGCTAGGAAATAGCTAAAAAGGAGCTAAGCTGATAGTAAAAAGTAAAGAGATTTTGGGGGCTGCGGATGGAATGGGGGAAGAGGACATGAAGGGAGAGAATGTGGAGTCTATGAACTATATAGTCTAATGAGTTCAAATTCAGTTTCTGACAATGTATTAGCAAATGGATAATTAGTGAATCAGAAAAGGAAGCAGTGATCACAAAGAATCCCCAAAAGATAAGTAGTTAAAAGACGTGAACAGTTTTCAAAAGAAAAATTCTAAAATATTAACAACCAGAAGAAAATATACTGCAAATCACTAATTAAAGAAATTCAAGTTAAAAACCCCAAACCTATTAAATGTACAAGGATGAAAAAATAAAAATGCATCCTGGATGGGCCAAGAAAAATATATTGGGATTTTAATACATTACTGTTGCATCTATGAATTAATACAATCATTGTGGAAAACAATTTGAAATAAGTCAAGAAAAGTAACTGAACTGCTTATACCCTTTGACCAAATCATCTCATATTGGAAGGAGATCAAAACAGAAAGGGAGGAAAAAAAAGACCCAATAAATACTAAAAATATTCAGTAATACTTTTTTTTATAGCAAAGAACTATAAACAAAGGAAGTGCCCCGTGATTTGGGAACAGTATGGATATATTTTCATATGACTATAATAAAATATCATGCTATAAGAAATGATGAATGAAAGAAATTTCCCAAAAGAAAACTGGAAAGATGAGCATGAACTGACATATAACTAAAATAAGCAGAACCACAAAAACAATACACCCATCCAGTGATTATAACAATGTAAATTCCCAAAGAAGAAAATGGCTGAAATGAAAATTAGGAAAATGACTGTAATGTGACCAGTACAGGAAATTCACTTTACCAATGCAAGACTTACAAAATTGTCTAGAACAACAAAAGGTTAAGTTATTTGATGTGGAATTCGAACCCAGGTCTTCCTGGTGTCAAGGCCAGTTTTCTATCCATTACACTGCCTCTCCACTGGATAATCACAAAGGCAGAATCCTGTACATGTTGCCAGATGCAATCATTGATCTTTTCTTTCACTGTTGTTGTTTCTGGAGGGTTTTTGCCCAGCTCAGTGTTTGTCCAAGGGAGGTGGGGAGGGGTTAGTTTAGCTATCTGTAAACGTCTAAGTTAAAATAAAAGGGACCAGTAATTTTTTTTAAGGACAGACATTGTTCCATTAACCTTTTCAGAGGGAATAGTTTGGAGGAAAGATGCAGAGATGCCTTCCACATCCAGAGAAAGAACTATGGAATTTGATCATAGAATGTAGCAGATTATTTTCCTTTGTTTTATGTTTTGGTTTGTTTTATGATTTCTCCCATTCATTTCAATTCTTGTATGCAACATGACTAAGGTGGAAATGTACTTAATAGAAATGTATGTGTAGAACCTATATAAAATTGTATGCCGTCTCAGGGAGAGAAGGGGAAAAGAAGGGGAAAGTCAGGGGAAGGACTGGGAAAAATAACTAAGTTATATAGAAGTGATTGTAGAACATGGAAAACAAATAAAATTTAAAAAGATTTAGAAAAAATACTGTTCTGTCTGGCCTGTGTCACAATTTCATATTTTTATTCCATTATCTGCCCTTGAGTGCAGCCTGAGATAATAATAACTTTTTTGGCTGCTGCATTTGACTGTTTACTCATATTGACCAAAATCCCCCAAATTTATTTCACATGAATTGTTATGTAGCCATGCCTCTCCCCTCTTAAGTTTGTTGATTTTTTGAACTCAAATGTGCACTAAGCATAGTACCTGACACAGAGTAGGTGCTTAATAAATGGCTTCTTGCCTAACTAACTTCACATTAATCCCTATTAAATTAAATTTGATCGAATTCCATATTTCTTTCTCTGGATGTGGAAGGCATTTTGTCTTAAGAGACCACTGGGAATTTTTTAAGTCCTTGCATTGCAATGAAGTTTTAAGTCTACCAGAAAAAATCCTCACACACTGTGGTTGCTGCTGTGTATAAAGTTCTCCTGACAGACAGAACAGTATTAAGAATGCTAAAACACAGACTGGCTCAGAATAAGGTACGTGGCTAGGTCTGTGTCAGGCTACAACTGCGTAATGCAACCCAGTTTGGATGCAACATTTCAGTAAAGGTATCAGTATGCAGGAAGACAACCACAGGAGGATAATCATAATGTGGCTGGGTGGCTCGGACCAAGCAGAGTTTTCTCCACCGCGTAGACTGCATAGAGTGCACTGCCAGTCTCTTGTCTTCTACTCACCATGGCTTCTTCTGATATCCAGGTGAAAGCACTAGAGAAGGCAGGCATTTGAGCTGATACTTAGTCCTCATTCCAAAGAAGCAGTCCCAGAATTTCCCCTTTCCCCTCCAAAGAAGAATGATCTTTCCCTGGAAGAAATTCAGAAGAAGCTAGAAGCTGCAGAAGAAAGACGCAAGTCTCATGAAGCTGCAATCTTGAAGCAGCTAGCTGAGCAGCGGCAGCATGAGAAGGAGGTGCTTCAGAAAGCAATTGACGAAAACAGCAACGTTAGTAAAATGGGGGAAGAAAAACTGACCCACAGAATGGAAGCTAACAAAGAGAACCGAGAGGCCCAAATGGCTGCTAAGCTGGAGCGTCTGCGGGAGAAGGATAAGCACATGGAGGAGGTGCGGAAGAACAGAGTCCAAAGACCCTGCCAATGAGAACGGAGCTGACTAGCTGGCTAAGAGCTGGCTTCTCCCCATCCCGGGCATCCAAAGACTGAACTGGCCAATGTCGCTTTTATCTTATTCCTCCTGACAAATATTCTAGAAACTGATGTAGAACTGCATAGGTAGATCCGGACCAGACGGATGCTGTTTGGGGCAAATGGGGAGAAACTACAAGTGTTTTGCTCTGTTTCTAAAGTGTCGAAGTCTTTCTAACAGCTGTTTTTCTTGTTGCATCTTTTCTATTCCAGTATGCTTGGTGCTGGGTTAATGACTAGTACTGTATTGGCTCTGTGAAAAAGATGTTTGTGAAAGGAATCTGTAGTATGCTTCTTTCCAAGTGTCAGATGCTGAATATATCTGTCTGTTCACTTTTGAAACCTGACCTTTGTCCCAGACTTTCCAGATACTACTGTACTTGAATGGTTAATAAAACTGCACAGTGCTGTTAAAAAAAAAAAAAAGAATCATGCCATATAAGCATTGGACGTATTTGCCAACGAAGGACCTGGAAATGCTTAACTTGGAGAAAAGAAAACCTGGTAAGAAAGGAGGAGACAGTCACAGTGGAGCTGTTTTCAGGTATTTGAAGAGCTATCATACAACAGAAAAATTAACCTTACTCTGCTTGGCCCCAAAGATTTGAACTTGGGAGTAATTAGCAGAAATTGAAGAAAGGTACATTTTGGTTTGATGTAAGGAAAAATACCCTAACAAGTAGACCAGTCCAAAATTAGAAAAGGGATCCTTTGGGAGGAATTTGGTTCCCTATCACGAGATGTCTTTCAACCAAGGCCTAGAGAGATGAGGGAATTTGACTGAGGTATCACGAGAAACAGGTGGTAGGTAAAGTATTCAAAAGCCTAGGTCCCCTAGCTCCAAACCAAATACATTTCCTGCTCTCTCACTTTTTAAGAGAGGGATATCTAAGCCAACACAGAACGACCATGCCCATTTCTCCCGGTCAGGTGAGTGATTACATACTAGAAAACTAAATCAATCAACAAACCAACATCTGTTACATGTCTACCACATGTCAGGCTTTGTTCTAAGCCTGGGGATACAAAAAAAAGGCAAAACGCAGTCCATGACCTCAAGGAGCTTAGAATCTAAGGGAAAAGACAACATGCCAACAAGTCTATACAAAGCAAGCTAAATACAGGTAAGTAGGCAAAAATGAACAGACGGAAAGCACTGGAGTTAGGAGTGAAGGTGGGAATTTAGTCGCGATAAAGAAAGCCAGAGAAGGGTGCCCCCTTTTAAAAGCATTCTGACAAAAATCACATAACTGGATCTAAAGATTCATGGACACAAAAGTCTGGAACGATGAAAGGAGAAAATTAGTCTTTTAGAAATGAGTAATCTGGTCACAGATACAGGCCTGGCTGAAAAAAAAAAAGGTTTCCCTCACCGCCCAAAAAATGTGGGACAGAAGGGCAAGAAAAGCCTTTCTTCATTTGAAGACCACATACTCTTCTGCCTAAACCCATGGTTCTGAAATAGCGGTGAAGTGGACAGAGCACTGGGCCTGAAGGCAGGAAGACCCATCTCCCTGAGTCCAAACCCAGTCTCAGATACTTGCTAGCTGTGTGACCCTGGGCAAGTCACTTGTTTTCCTCAGTTCCTTACCTGTGAAATGAGCTGGAGAAAGAAACGGTAAATCACTCCAATATCTGCCAAGAAAACCCCAAAGAGGTTACAGACAATTGGACACAACTAATAAATGACTTAATTTTTTTTTTAACTTAGTCACTTTCCAAACTTTTTTCCTCATTTATAAAATGGAAATACAAATTCTCTTACACCATGAGGAAAAGTGCTTGTTAAAATTTAAATCACTAGAGAAATGAAATTAGCACCATCATCATTGTTATTAGCAAATCCTTTCTCCACAAGGACAAGGTAAATATCTCAGGCATCCTTCTAAATGGAAAAGTAATTCATGAGGTATCCTGAAGGCAAACACAACAAGTGTCACGTTCAAAAAAAACAACCTGAATTCTGGCACTGAAACTTGTTTCCTCCCACAGTACATCTCAATCCTCTCACAGCCAGCACACACGGGCTTAATCCTGTACAGGATACCAGAGACCGACGACAACCAAAGGTGACTGGATCTCCATGTGAGGAGAGAAGCTTTCAAATCTGAGGCCCATCAATACAGAGCAACACACACTATCTCTGCCACCACATCTAGAAAATATTTGCTCCAAGTGATATCAAATGATCTCAGGGAGGAAGGCAGGCTCTATCTAGATTTCAGATACAGAAAGGTTGCCAGAAGGCTATTTGGTCTTTATCCCTTCTCAAGATTCAGAAGAACCTGGGACCCACATGACTTAGACTCTAGACCTATTGAAATGTAAAACTGGCTGTCATCTTTCACCCAGCTGTGGTACAATAGAAAAATGCCTGTTTTTTTGACCCAGAGGATCTGAGTTTCAGTCCCAGTTATGTCATGTCCCAGCTGAGGGAACTTTTGTACAGTTTTCACTGGGCTATAGGAGAAAGAGAGCTGGGCTTAGAATCATAAAGACCAAATTCAAATTTCAATATTTACAGGCTATGGACCCGGGGACAAGTGTTTTTACCTCTGCAAAAATGCGACAATATTTGTACTACTCCCTTTCACAGAGTTGTTGACAGGAAATTGCTTTGTAAACCTTAAACCATGTTGTCAGGGATATATAAATGAGGTGATCTTACTGGTAGTAATCAGTGATCAGCTGCCCTACAAAAGTGAAGAAAATTCCTCATATTGGTTTTTTTGTCCATCAAGGTCAAAAATGGTTAAATTACCTTTTTAAAAGTATCTCCACTGATGATTTTTTGAATTACCCAACAATTCAACAACTGTGGCAGGTGGCAAATGCAGATCTCTGCTTACTACCTGCATGACTCAACCTCCCTGGGTCTCAGATTCCTCATGTGTAAAATAAGGAGGCTGGACTCACTCTACTCCAGAAGCAATCTAGCTGTAGAGACAGGGGATGTATAAAACAGGATAATAACAACAAAAGGATGTACTGCTAATTGATAAATAAACAGTTTGGGTAAGGAAAGCAGTCATTTCTCTTTGCAAAGGACAGATGTGGGTGTGGTTAAAAAAAAAAAAGTGACCTGGAATCAAGACTTAGGACTGAGTCAGACCTCTGCTACTTCCTAGCAATGTGATCATGGGGAGGCCGGTCAAAAGCTCTAAGTTTGTTTCCTTCTATGAATACTGGGACTAGATCATCAACCTGTGGTCTGTGGAGATCTATTTCTATTTGAGTTGGACACCACTGAACTACAGAATTGTTAAGATTCTTTACTGATTAGAAATTTTATGATTCAGTGACCTGGGGCACAGCAATCACCAAAGGCTGGGGCAGTAAAATAAGGCTTGAGCTGGACCTTAAAGGAAGGACAAGACTGAGACAAATGAAGAAGTTGGGAGAGGGGATTCCAGGCAGTGAGAATGGCATGAGCTAAGGCTCTCTATAAAATAAGTACACTAAGGAAGAATGAAGAGACATGTCTCATTGTGTCTCTCTTCTTTCAAGTAGGAAAAAGGGCAGAAAACTGGAAAGGTGGTCAGTCTTTGGGCCTTGATAAGCCTAATAAGTGGTGATAGGCAATCAACCTGTTTGCCAAATTATCTTCAGCAGATCTACCTTTACTAATCCCTGTGTCCTTAACTCCATCTAATGAGCTAAGTCACAGTTTTACAAGAGAGGGCTTTTGAAAATAAGAGTAGGAATTTATTCCTCAGTTTATTTTAAATGGAGGGGGTAGGAAGAGGAAGAAGGGAAGGAGAAAGAGGAAGAAAGAACTGGGGATATGAAAACAAGCAAGTAGTCTCTGCCTCAAGAAGCTTAATTTCTAATAGGGGAAAAGACAACACATAAAAGGGAGGTGGAAGGAGGGATTCTTCCCTCCTGAATGGCTAGAATGGAGGCAGTATGATTTGAAACTGGTAGCTAGGAAATCAGGTGGAGGCTTACTTCTGGGAAAGAAGGCAAAAAGCTCACCTATCTGAGCCCAAGTTGGTTCTAGGAATAGATTTTGCCAAGTTGGATAAATCCTCTATAGAGGACCTATGGAAGAACATGAAATATTACACCAGATGGGAAGGCACAAATGGGCTGCAATATCCAATAGTGAAATTATTAAGTTTTCTATTAAGTACTGAATGAAAGGAAATCTGATTTTGAGTTTACAGTAAACTGGGAGAAATAAATGTGATGTACTGGTGTCAAGAAAGATAAAATATTGAATGTTAAAATTGAAAAGAATGTATGAACCTAAAATAAAGAATGCTGAAACAGGAAGATTCTTAAATAGAGCATATAATATTAGATCTGAACATGCCAGTATCTTCTCCCAATTGTCCACAATGCACCACATCTTGTTCATACACAGTTGTTTTTTATGCTGTCTCCCTCATTACTTACGTGAGCTCCTGAAGAGCTCTTTAAGCTTCTTTGTATCCCTAGTGCGTCAGGAAATACTTGACACATGTCAGGTGTTTTTAAAATGCTTACTGGCTGACTGACTGACCAGTACCATTGAGTACAGAATGTCTGAGCTGAAAGGCACCTTTTTCAGCCTCTAGTCCAACCTCTACGTTTTTCAGATAAGGAAACAGACTGAAGGGGAAGTGACTTGTTCTAAGGTCTCACATTTATTAAGTTGCAAAGACAGGATTCAAGCACCACAACTCCTAGTCCAATGACTATTACTCTAATGCTGCTACAGTATAGCTAATGATCATGTTAGGGATATGAACCCCACAATGAATTATTAACCAAATGCTACATACGCTGCGGTACAAAACTCAAGTACTACTACAAGGCTTCAGAAGAAAATTAACTTTTTTTTTTTAAATGAGTTAGTGGGTTGCTTTTTTTTTTCCTTCTGGGAGAAGGCACAAGTTTTGCAGTAGTAATAGGTTAAATGAAACTACACAATGCAACAGAAATAACACCTGTCTGGGAAACCCAAGCTCTCTTCCTAGCTCTGCTACCAATTTGTTGTACAACCTTAGACATATTACTTAACCTGTATGGATAGACGGTTGGATTAAAGGCCAAGAAGACCCATCCCAGCTATTCAAAAGTCCCTCAGCCTCTCAGTGCTGCAGGCAGCTTTCTAAAACTACAAAATGTAAAAAGGTGCCCAACTACACTAGCAGTGAGGGAATCTCCTTCCCTGGGAATTCCCTCCACCTATGAAGTACCAGATCCAGTCCCTATTCATTCATCATCTCACTCACCAACAACCATACCATGACACTGAGTCTAACATTAGGTATATGTTCTGAACAAAAGTTTTCTTCTCACTATACAATGATGAGTTCATGCCTGTCCATATGTAGGGGAGAAAAGTGCTGAATCAGAAAATATCTGCTCCTTCCTCTGTCACTAGGAAGCTCTTTGACATTGGGCAAGACGCTTTATTGCTCTGACTATAAGTACAGTAACTTCACCCTACCTACCTGTCAATGCTAAAAAGAGCTAATGAAATTAAACATGTAAAAGTGCTCTGGTAAAGTATAAAGCACTTTTGAAAATGAAAGATGATTACTGAACACGAGTCAAGCATTTTATATTTTATTGTCTGTAAATATATATATTCATTAACTTCTCTGGGCTTCAGTTCCTTTATTTATAAAATGAGACTTGGACAAGACAGCCTGTAAGGTCTCTTCCCACAGCTCCAACACTCTGTGTTCTAACACTTTATGTTCAATGGTCCTATATGTTCATGGCACAATTGATGTGCTATGGAAACATACTAACACAGGACAATGTAACTATCCTTCCTACTTATTTTGATGGCCCAAGGGCCCCTTCCAAAGACATATAAAATAGAGCTTTCTCACACTTATGAATGGGCCATAGACTAATTGGGTATGCTGAGATCTCTACTTCCTATTCACAGGGGAAAACCTAATAATAATGGTATAGTCATTGAGTCATTGGTGCTGACAATAGAGGTTAATGGTACTAACTGGTACTTGAAACTATAGTGCAAAAAGAGTAATTCACTGTTACCCTCAGGGTTTCACTAGGTCAACCACAATGAGTATATTGTGTTCTCAGCATGTGATCTGCCTCCACCACCACAACCATACCCATGGTTGGTTGGTTTTGGTCCTTTGTCTTCAAAGAGGACCAAAATGACATCACCATTGTAAAGTGAAATTTCAGTGTGTCAAACTCTGGCTGCTCAGACCAATACGAGCTCGGAATGCTCTACCACAGTTTGGGCACAGATAGTCCATATGAATAATTGGGGTGAATATCCCAAATTTGCGCGTTCCTGCATTTACTTTGTGCTGCCTCAATTATGCTCTGCTCAAAGAGCACAGCACCTATACTTATGTGGGCATGCCATGCTGAGCGGTCCTGTGCCAGTGTCTCCCATGCTGCGCAGTCAAATCCAAAGTTCTTAACAGAGACCTTGAGAGTGTCCTTGTATCATTTCTTCTGGCCACCATGTGATTGCCTGCCCCATGCAAGTTCTCCATAAAATAGTCTTTTTGGCAAGCATACACTTTGCATTCGAACAACATGGCCAGCCCATTAGAATTGCGCTCTCTGAAGCATAGTTTGAATACTTGGCAGTTCAGCTCGAGCAAGGACTTCAGTGTCTGGTACCTTATCATGCCAGGTGATCCTTAGAATCTTCCTAAGACACTTCAAATGGAAGCAATTCAGTTTCCTGGCATGGCACTGGTAGACTGTCCACGTTTCACAAGCATGTAACAATGAGGTCAGCATAACGGCTCTGTAGACCTTCAGTTTGGTAGTCAGTCTAATACCTCTTCTCTCCCAAACCTTTCTTCAGAGCCTCCCAAACACTAAGCTAGCTCTGGTAATGCGTGCATGAACCTCATTGTCAATGTGTACATCCCTGGAAAGTACACTACCAAGGTAAGTGAACTTATTCACAGCATTCAAAGCTTCTCTTGTTGTAACTGATGCTTCCACGTATGGATGGTGTGGTGGTGGCTGATGGAGCACCTGTGGTTTTTTTGGTGTTAATTATTAGGCCAAAATTAGCACAGGCAGCAGAGAACTGATCTAGATTTTGTTGCATCTCAGCTTTAGAGGCTAAATGGAGTGCACAATCATCTGCAAACAGAAAATCATGCACCAACACTCCCTCCACTTTGGTCTTGACTTGTATCCTTTTCAATTTGAAGAACTCACTATCAATATGGTAGTTGACCTTGATGCCACGTTCATCCTCATTGAAAGCATTTGTCAACATGGCTGAATATATAATACTAAAAAGCATGGGAGCAAACACACAGCCCGGTTTCACTCCACTGGTGACTGGGAAGGCATGAGAGCTTTGTCCGTTATCCAGAACCCAGACAAACATGCCATCATGAAACTGACGTACAATATTGATGAACTTCTCCAGGCAACCAAATTTTGACATAATTTTCCATAAGCCTTCACGACTAACAGTGTCAAAGGCCTTTGTCAGGTCCACAGACATTGTGTATAGACTTCTGTTCTGCTCCTGGCATTTCTCCTGGAGTTGTTGGGCAGCAAACACCACATCGACTGTTCCTCGGCCCTTTCTGAAGCCAGATTGGCTCTCAGGTAGGTGATCATCTTCCAGGTGAAGGATCAGCCTATTAAGGAGGACTCTAGCAAGAATTTTGCCAGCAATGACTAAGAGAGAGATCCCCCTGTGATTGTCACAGGACAATCTATTCCCTTCACCCTTATAGAGATGGACAATGGAAGCATCCTTGAACTCCTGGGGGATACCCTCCTCTTGTCATATAACCTGAAAAATTTCAGTCAGCTATTGTATGAGCAATGGTCCCTTTACCTTGTAAATCTCAGCATACATACAAAACTCTGCATGTTCCATATGCCTCATTGAAATCTTTGCATATGACTTTACAAGTATGCACAAGTATGGTACAAGTCAGTGGCTGATTTAGTCACTAATAAGTATACCCTTACTACAACTGCAACACTAGAAAATGTATGCTCATGAAGGAAAAAGGAGGCTACTTTGAAGGCATATCCTTCAAAGACTCCAGCAACAGAAGTTATAACTAGAATGTTCTCCTCAACTATTCGTAGAGAGCAGTATTCTACAATAGCATGCCAAGGCCACTTAGTGACTTGCTTCTGTTATTAACTGAATGATAGCTGATTGACAAACACAACAACCCATTGGGTTGCCATCAGCAGGAAACATTCTGAATAAGATTATAGATTTAGGACTGGAAAGGAAGCTAGAGGTCATTTAGTTTTAACTCTCATTTAAAAGAAGAGGCCCAAGAAAGTTATGCGTGACCCCAAGGTCATAAAGTAAGTAGCTCCTCTGGAATTTGCATCCAAGACCAAAACCAGCTAACTTTTCACTATGTTAAAAGGCTCATTGTTTCCGCTCATCAATCCCCTCTTAATTTTCTCCCATTCTACTTTTCCAGGCTCATTTCCTATTGAATATAAGGAACAAGGAAATAAGCATTTATTAAGCCCCTATTATGTGCCAGTCACTGTACAAAGTGCTTTACAAATATCAGTATTATTTCATCCTCATAGTCACCCTGAGAGGTAGGTAACAATATGACCTCCATTTTGCAGATGAGGAAATGGAGGCAGACAGAGTTTAAATGACATGCCCAGGGTCACAGAGTAAGTGTATGAGTCTACATTTAAACTCAGATCTTCTTCGTTCCAGGTCAGGGCTCTATCCACTGCACCACCTGTGGGCTAGATTGGAAACTAGGCCAGGTAGGAAACCTGCAACTTCGAGGTCACATATGGCCTCTAGGTCCTCAAGTGCGGCCCTTTGACTGAATTCAAACTTCACAGAACAAATCCCTTTAATAAAAGGATTTCCTATAAAACTTGGACTCTAGATTGGAGTCTTGGAGCCTAGATTTGAGATTCTGCTAATTACTTAACTGCTTGAACTTTGGCAAAGCACTCCCCATCACTGACCTTCATTATTCACTTTTATAAAATGATGATATTGTAAAAAGATGATCTCTAGGGCTTCTGCTAGATCAAAATCTTATGAAATCTTATGCTTTTACATACAGATTAGTGTGCATTCTAGCCAAACAAATTTAGCCACGGTCCCACAAAAACACCTTACAGCTTACCAGTCCCACACTTTGCGTTACCCACATCTGAAATGTCCTCCCCGTCCCTTTCCACCTTTCTGAATTCTACCCCTCTTTCAAGTCCCAGCTTACATCTCCCCCTCCTTCACAAACCTTTTCTGAGGAAGCATTTCCCCTCCCATTCAAATTTCTCCAAACAGTTGTATTTTAGATCTGTGACAACTCTTGATGGTTCAGAGGTTTACAATTCATCTTTACACTCACCCCTTTGTACTTTCTTCACTCCTGTCAACCCCAATATTCCACTTCACTGCACATGCACACCTCTGCCATAAGAGGGTGAGCCCAGGTAAAGAAGGGGAGGAATCGTGTAAACCTATAGGCAGTATTTTACAATGCTTAGAAGGGTGGAATAGTTTGACAGAAAGAAAACTGGACCTGAAGCAAGGAAAGGTGGGGTTGGAAAACTTAGCTCTAACCCTGAAGAACATCAGCAATAGAGGTTAATGGAAACTGAGAAGAACATTCTAGTTATAACTTCACTATATGAGCCTGTTTCCTCAGTTGTCAAATGAGAAGATTAATACTTACCCATTTCACCACAGTGTTGTAAAGAACGTGCTTTGAAAACTCTCAAGTGCAACGGTGGAACAGGGGAGTTAGGAAGATCTAAGTTCAAATTCAGCCTCAGACATTAGCTATGTAATCCAGGACAACTCACTTAACTTTTGTATGACTCAGTTTCTTCAAATGTAAAAAGAGGTTAATAATAATAGCATATAGTTCCTAAGGGTTGTTGTGAGGATCAATTGAGATAAGATCTGTCCAGTGCTTAGCACATGACACTGTACACAGCAGGCGCTTAATAATGCTTATTTCTTTCCATATTATTATTATAGAAACTGGAACAGTTAACCCAGATGATGATGTATTTTATTTCACATACAGTTAGAAACAGGGCAATAATGTGTCTACTACAGCTACTATTTTCCTTCTACAATCCACAAGGGTGATTGTTTAACAATTCTCTTTTTTTAACAAGTTCATTTTGCTAGTCCATGTAAAATTACCAGAGGTGGGGGTGGGAAGGAGAATGTATGCCTGTGGTGTTTCTATATTTCTTCCACGTCTGGTGCAAAGAGTCCCGGGCTGAGTAGCACTCACTCTAATTATACAGCTTACATGTGGCTACACAACAATGAGAGGAAGCTGTATTCAGAGCCAGAAGGGTTTAGACCTCCCATATCTGGATGAAGGCCTCTTGTTCTTGGAAACATACAGTTTCTTTCACTCTCGAAAGAATAAATTATGAGCACAGGCCTATTTTGAAGTTAACTGTATATCTGAGAACTTCCTTCTTTCCCTCACCCCCTTCCATCCTGAGCAGTCATATTCCCATTACATCTTTAGAGATGCATGATAAACATGGTTGTCAACCGTCATGAAATTGAATGACAATTCATTGTTATCCACATAGGAATTTATATTGAGAAAGTACCTTAGAGATCACCTAGATTAACAACTTCACTCTATAAATAAAGATACTGACACTCAAAAGCGGTGAATGGACTTCCCAAGATCATTTAGCTTGAAATGAGATGAGATTTAAATCCAGGTCTCCTGACTCTAAATTCAATAGCCCTCAATCTTCCTTTTTCCCATCCAAACTTAAAAAGAAAAATGCAGACAGACCATCTAAGGCCTTAAAACATTCAGGATTCACATGGAACTAAGGCGCGTAAGCCATTTAGGATCACAGCTCCTTTTAGACGAACTCTCTTTGATTTAACAAATCAGAAAGGCCAAAGGAGACTAAATGAATTACCCAAAACAGTACAAGTACTAAGAGACAGGAGCAAGATGCAAACCCAAGGCCTCTAGCTCCAAAGTCACTGCTTTCTCCACTATATCATACAGCATATGACAACAAAGGACTAAAGGGAATTCAGATGAATACAATGAACCCTTCTTGACTCCCCCAAATTGACCATTAAACATACTTGCCCTCTTGCCCACGGGGGATTACAGATGTAGAACATGGTATCCAGCAGGGCTGGTACATTCTTTTGTTTTCCTTGACTATTCTCTTTGCTAAAAGAATTCCTTGAGAGCAGAGACAGTCTTTGTTTCCCCAGAACTTAATTAGATGCCCGCTACATCTTAGGTGCTTCCTAAATGCTAAGTGACTAATAAAGAGGAGATCTTGGGGAGCAGGATGAAGGTTAATTATTGGGAAGTAACAAGAATGTTAACAAAGCATCAGTACAAGAAAGAAGGCAGGAAAAAAGACTAAGCTCATTTCTGGGCATTCTGGGCCCAAGGATGGCTATGGCTGAAAGGAATGCTTCAAGGTGCTTTCAGACAATCTCACACACTAAAGCATCGCTGGAAGTCATAACAACAATGACAGTAACACTAACATTTATTTATATGGCATTTGAAAGTTTACAAAGTGATTTTCTCTCTACTCACACAGTCACCTTGATCTTGATGTAAGCCCTCATCACCTCTCACTTGACCTGTGGCCTCCTAATGAGTCTTCCTGTCTCAGTTCTCTCTTGACTAATCCATCTTCCATAGTTATCAAACTGATTTTTTCTAAGGCAAAGATATGACTCTATTATGCTCTCTCAATGAACTCCAGGGCAACCTTACTGCCTCTAAAATAAACTCCATTTAGCTTTTAAGGACCTTTACAACTCAGTCCTAACCTAGCTTTCCAGCCTCATAATATATGACTTCTCTTCCTGAATCCTGATCCAGTCAAAGTGGCCCTCCCCTCTATTCCTTACAAGCGGCATTCTATCTTTCATCTCTTAAACCTTTACACAGGCTACTCTAAATGCCTGGAATATACTCCCTCCTCATCTCTACTTCTATAAATTCCTCACTTTCTTGATCCCCCCAAGTGTTGTGTCCTCCCTCCTTGTAATTATTTTGTACCTTGTACTGTAATTATTTTGTATAGATGTATTCTCTCAGTATTCTTGGAAACTCTCTTAGATTACAAATTGTAGAAAAGGTGCTAACCATTTTTGGAAGAGACATTTTCCCCATTTGGGGATTACCATACTCATAATGGAATCACTGGTCCAATCACTAGAGCTTTATTTTGAATTTCCATACACACAGGTAGTTTTCTTAGAAAGAACTGTAAGTTGTCTAACAGCATGTATTGTTTCAGAAGGGTTTTTTTTTGGGGGGGGGGGGGGGGGGCTGTACGTTCCAACAGCACAGTGTCTAGCACACAGTAAGTGCTTAATAAATGCTGACTGGCTAACTGTAGTACTTGCTTCACTAGGGTGTCATGGAGCTAAAATGTGATAACTGAGGTAAAGACCCTTGCAAAACAAAGTGCTATGCATATATATTTCAGATATTATGGCAGAAGTCTTCTGTGAAAAGAACACTCTGTAACCTATAACCTATAAAACCTGTAACCTACAAAGCTATATTGAGACATATTAATGCAATTAGCTAATCTTGATTATAAAAACATTTATGCAATATATAAAGACAAAAAATTTTGAAAGACTTGGGAACTCTGAATAATGTAATGAAAACAATCACAGCTACAAAGGATTCGTGCTGTCCACTAAGGATTCCTAAGATCGCCCTAGGTGGGCAGGTGGGCAGGTGATGGCCACGAAGCACAGAGTGAAGTGTGTGCGTGCATGTATGGATGTTTGCATGGATGTCTGCATGTACGTATGTATATACAAAGAGATAATGGAGGAGTTTGTTTTTCTTGACTATAAATATTTGTAGCACATCCTTCTTTCCTTGCTTTCGACAGGTAGGGGAAGGAGTCAGAGGGAAAGAACAGGGAACTGGAAATAAAATATAACAGTTTTAAAACTTAAAATAATACCTGATTTCAGGGCCTGTATTAGAAACCTGGCCAGAAGGGTTTCCAAAAGCTTGTAATCTCCTGGTATAACAAAGATTACCACTCACCACGATGAGGCACCAGAAGAAAATAATACTATTACTATGTAATACAGGATAACCAAACAATGAAAAGCTATTAAAATGTTTGAACCATCGTTTTTATTGCTTTTTATCATGGCAACTCCTGCCTTTACAACACAGGGAACTGCTGCACCCTGAAAACAAGCCAGGAGTCAGCTCCATGAACTCTGAATGGGTCTATTTCCCGATAACATAGCTTAAGGAAGGGAGGTAAAGAGACATCATTCAATATACAGAAACAGCAGGAGGTCTTTGGTTTTGCTGGATAAACTTTGGAAGCATAAAAACTGAATCATCAAGCCAGAATTTACAAGCCAGAATCATTTCAGCCCAACACAAAGAGATGGCCTTCAATATTGTACGTGTCATGCAACCTCTAGGACCTGGGCACATCTCCAGAAAAAAAGCCACCACTGAGGGCTGCAGGCATTCTTCTAAATCCTGCATGACCATTATTAGAGTTATTATTAGCTTAACAATTATCACTTCCATTTTCTTAGTTGATATATAGCTTATCAAAAAAGATTTTTCTCTATGACACCTATCACTGTAGGTTGATGGATCAATTTTATTATTCCCATTTTTACAGATGAGAAAACTAAGGAAAAGAGAGATGAAGATAACGTGCTCTAAGTTGTATGGGTAGTAATCAGCACAGCAATGATTGTATTCCCACATCTTTGTACTCCCAAGAACACTACTGTTCTCAGTGTAACACACCCAGTACACAGAACCTTAACCAATGCTAGCTCAATAAATCAAGCACTTATTAAGTGCCCACTATGTGTGCCAAGCACTGTGCTAAGTGCCAGATAGTTGACTGACTATACCAATGACCACCCAAGGCAATAAGACATTTCAGGAACATTTCATAACTCATTCTTCTTTCCTCTCCTCCCACTGGCCTTGAATACTGACTTCGGAGAAAACATGTTCAGGCTGAGCTGCCAGGGCAAACAATCTTTTTATTACTTCTAGATAAAGCAGCTCAAAGTTCTTATTAATGAACTACGGTCCTCTGCCTTGGGCCAATAATCTTGGGAGGTGGCTCTCATGGCAGCACCCATCATGACCCTGCTCTTAACATTTCTATGTAGTTTCCTAAAAAACTATTCATTTCCTAGGCATAAAAAAAAATCAGGCATGGCTGGCTATCCAAGTCATGAGTCAGTAGCATTTTCAAAACACAGGATCAAAGATTAAAAGGTAGAAAAGGCCATAAAATTCAAGTCCAGTCCCTTAGTTTTAGAGATGGGAAAACTGAGAAACAAAGAAATTACACCCAGAGGCACAGCTAGACAGGGTCTGAGATGAGGTTTGAACCCACTTCTTTCTGACTCCAAGTCTAGTATTTTATCCACTACCTCAGGTAACAGGAATTCAGACAGTACAAATTCCCAAAAATAACAAAACTTAAATGTTCCTGTTCTCTTTTTCCATAGCCCCTATTGTTTCTTTGAAAATCACAGATGGATGCATAAACAGAAAGATGGCCAGCCAGATATAGAGACGTGGGAGAGGCAGATCAAGGGACAGCTATAGAGTGGTAGAAGTACTATGTAAGTACTTAGTGAACATTTACTATGTGCTGGGTCCTACTTCACAGAAACTAGGGGAATATAAAGAACCTCTGAGGTAAATCTAACCTAAGCATCACCTGAATAACAGTTCCCTTTACAATCTCTAACAGGTGTTCTGCTTTACAGACCTTCAGTGATAAGGAACTCACTATCTTAAGGTAACCAAAGCACTTTGGGACAGTTCTAGATTGTTAGGAGATCTCTGCATAGATTGAGCCAAAATTTGCTTCTTCTTAAAGTTCCTAAATTCTGTCAAAAAACGAGTTTAAATCTCTTTTCCAAGTGCATAAAGAAAATGCTATTATAAGACTCAGCAGCTACATTATATGTTTCAGATTTGTGTGCTACAGAATTCTGAGAAGAAAAAAATACATGTTAGGCTAGTAGGAAAAATTTTCTTGGTGGAAATGTGTGACTTGAGTTGGACCAATGAAGAATTGCTTAGGGCATTCAGATGTCTTTCAAAAGTTTACATTTAACAGTATTTCCTGGATCTGTGAAAGTTTTGCATCTCTTTCTCATAGGACAGTTCTAGTCCTAAAGCAAGAAAATTCCCTGCTCCTTATCGGACAATTGGGGTTGGGTTGTTTTTTTTTTCACATTACTACACTTTTCATACTCTATGTTTCTATGTTCCTGTCAAAATGACCTCCTTGGTGTTCCCTATATATGACCTCCTACCTCCTCCTTGCATGTATTCACACAAGCTTGTGCACTATACCTGAAATGAACTAGCCCTTCATGGAATTTCTGGCCTCCCTAGAAACTCAACTCAAGGGCCACCTCTTATACAATGGGTTCTTATAACACTGGATATCTTGGAACATTTTTTTAAAAATAAAAAATAATTATATTAGACTGAAGTAGCCTTGGTACTCACATCTCATCAGTATCCTCTGCCCCTTATGTCTTCCTTCCTCAGGAAACTCATTCTTGGGAAATCTCATTATCTTGCAAGACTAAATCAGTCGTGGTACTCACATCTGCCCATCTAGGGGCAGTTCTGACAATCAGACAAAGCTATGGGCTCCATGGACTCTTTTTAAGAAGGGTACCCAGCACAATCTTCCTTTGAACTTCCTTCTTCATTCCACTCCACCATTCCACCCCAACCCCCATCCCCTCATCACCTCTTTTTCTGGTTGTCTTCCTCCATTAGATTATAAGCTCCCTAAGAGAGCAGGGTCCTCAAGGACCTCCTTCCTATCTTCCTTTCTTTCCTTTGCGTTTATATTTACATATTTATATTTGTATCCCCAACACCTGGGATGGTACATATTTTATTTTATGAATTTGAAAATGCTCTTCTGAGAAGGGGTCCATAGGAATTACCAAACTGTTAAGAGACCACAGCACAAAAAAAGATGAAGAACCCCCTACTGCACAGGAAGCCAATCCCAATTCTCCTCAATTGCCCTGCCCCTGTAAAAATAAGAGGCAGAGGCAGAGGGGAAAGGAGAGGAGAAATGTTGTTTTCTACAAAAGAATGTAAGTTCTTTGAGAGCAAGGACTATTTCATGTTCATCCTTGCCTAATACGTTGCCTGGCATTTAGTAAAAGCTTAATAAATATTTGTTGAACTTCTGACTTTAAGAGAACTTACCAGAAAAATCTCAAGGCTGGGAAGGATATCTAGAGTAAGCCAAAGATGACCTCAGCTCCTTCCACTTCAGTCCCGTCCCCCATGGACTGTTATTTCACTTTTCTTGTAGTGTTTGGAGAACCAGGGCTCTGCTACCTCCCTTGAAATTCATCCCAGGGAACTTAACATAATTTTCAATTTCTTGTCTTGTCTTACATAAAACTTCCTTGCAGAAGTTTCAATAAAGTCCTTTCTGCTTGGCCTAACTCACAAGCAAAGGAAAAGCTAGCCACTGCGGCCCAGCAGTCAAAAAAGTTAGGCACCATTCACTAAGATGATCATGTAAAATAGGTTAAAGGTCAGTCTCCAGAACAAAATAATGGCCATTTTTTTGCTATCCTCAACCATGTTATGAACACATCTGGAGTACATTTGTTAAAGTCAAGAACTAGAAGGTAGGCTGCAATCAATTTGAGAGTGATAAAGCAGAAACTGTGGCATATGAATGTAGTGGAATATTATTTCATTAAAAGAAATGACAAATAGGATGGATTCCCTAAAAAAAAAAAAAAAAACCCCTAGAAAAGAGTTGTGTGAATTGATGCATAGCAGAAGTGAGAACAAGGACAATTTACATAACGACCACAATATAAAATAAAGGAAATGAACCATAAAAAAATTTCAGAACTCAGATCAAAGCAGTGATCAATTACAATTTCAGAAGACTAACAATGAAGTGTATTACCACTTCACAGAGATACAAACTAGAGGTTCATAGTGAGACATTAAATCTTAGATACAATGTGTTCATAGATTTTGCACAACTATACTTACTTGTTTCAGCAAAAGGGTAAGGAAAGGTTGTAAAGAGTAATAATACATTTTTTTTTAAAAGTCAATGAAACATTTTACAAAGAAGAGAGTAGGAGATTCAGAAGAGAATACAGAAAAGCAAAGTAGCTGTGACTAACATTTTTAAAAACTATGTAACCAACTTCTTACATAATTCTCTACTTCAAAAAATATATTGAAATATTCATGCTTATTAAAATTAATAAAGAAAAAACTTTTAAGTCACAGACACAGGGGTGGGGGGAAAGAGGAGATAGTCAAAGGTTTTATGAACCTATCCAATCCAACCTTTCATTATACAAATTAAAAAACAGGCCCATAGAGAGAAGGTAATACATAAATTCACCCAGTGGATAAAGGCAGAGCCAAGATTAAAACCTTAGTCTTCTAACTGTCAATACAGTACTTTTTCTAAGTAATATCCTGTTTAGTCAGAATCTGATGGAGTACCTATTAATACAGTCAGGAAACTTTCCCTTATAATAATAACAACAATACTGACAAGAAGCTTGACTTAACAGATTAAGCATCATAGGTAGTCAGGAAGTACAGATGGAAGCCTACTTCTGACTTAGGTAAGTGACCTCACAAAACTCCTTTAATCTTGGCCAGGCAACTCCCTAAGACTTGTAAACTACAGAGTGAATTAAGTAAAAAGACACTTCATTAAATTCCTACCCTGGGTAAAATACTACACTGGGGTTACAAATGTTAAGACAAAAAACAGTCCCTGCCCTCAAAGAGTTTATACTCTACTTTTTTGTTTTTAAACTACGTAGGGAACTTCGGTCTCTGCAGTGTCACAGGGATCATGAGGGTAGTTGATTCTCACAGCCTTTCTAACAGAAAAGGTAATCATGATTTGATTTAAGGGAGGAAACGATCATGTACACAAACATGACAAGATACCCAGGTAGGCAAGGTGGGATGAGAAACAGGATCTCAGGCACTCAGACGAGTCTGTACTCACTCTCCAATCTGGATGGCCCAGCTCCAAGAAAGAGGTCAAGAGGCCATGGTGGAAAGAGACCCGGTCAGAAGGTTAAGTATTCTAGCAGTGAAGAAGAACGACAATACCTACAAATGGAGAAACACCTGATTTTTTCCTGAGGTGGATGGTTAAGTAAATACACCAGGTAGACAGATCAATAACGTTTTATGCCATAATTAGTTGCTTAATTAGTGTGTTTGATAATATTCTCTGCAAGAGCTAGTTCCCTCTCCAGGAGTTCACCACACCGGTGAACTCACAGGTCAGGACCAAAAAGATTAATAACTCACATTTACAGGATGCCTCACAATTCCAGCAGAAGGTCACTGTGCATATTTTACAGAGAAAACCAGGATTAAGAGAGGCAATGTTTAACACTAACAGTTATATTACTGGATTTGAACTCGCATCTTCTTATTCCAAATCTAGTATTATTTTCTACTATGCCAGATGGGAGAATCAGATGGAGAGATGTGGCTCATGGATAACCTGGGGGTCTAACTGTAATGTTGGGGAAGGAAGAGTCATCCAAAAGTTTAGCAGCAAGTGTCCCTCCTTCAAGCACTACCTACCTTCTCTGCACCCTAAGCTATAATACATTGAAAGAAGGTATATTGAAGGGCCCTTCCTACAACCAGGAAGCACTGTCACTTACACCTGATGTCACCTCCCTGTACTGAGCCTATTCATGCACATAGGGCTGAAGTGTTCAGTCCCTCACCTGTGCTTTTACAGGGAGTCAAAATACTATCAACAGACCCCTGACGTTTCTATTTTTCTCTCTCTCCCAGTCTACATGATGGTGTTCATTTCCTTTCTCCACTTATATCTTTTTCTCTCATCCACTATATTGTCATCAAAACGAAACTCAAGTTCATCTTCAGTATGGTGCTCTCCTTATACTCATTTCTAACCACTCTGCAAGGCCACCCAATTTGCTCTGAAAGAAAATTCCTGTCAATCTTCTCTTTTACCGGTTTCCTCTCCAGTTTAGGGACATCCTAAAAGAGACCCTCATTACAAAGGGGCACAAGTTTCTCCCCAAAGCACAGTGAGGAATTATGCCCATTCATCTAGACCCTCAGAGGTCTTAGCCAAGAAAGGTGCTGCAAATGGCATGCTCTAGAAGTGTCCCACCCAAAATACATTGAAAGAATTCCTGCCACCCTTGAAGACTCAAACTCAATGATGACATCTCTTCCACAGAGCCTTCCTTGATTGATCCTAGAATGGAAATGACCTTCCCCTCAGACTTCAAAGCACTGGTGTATTATAAAATAACATATTATTTTTAAAGATAAATTTTTATTAAGTCTTTTGGTAATTTTTATAATATCACTCATTTCCTTCAGTATGCCAATAAAGTGATTAAAAAGTCCACATACTTCGACCATAGAGATTCCATTACTGGGAGACCATTGCTAAGAAGAAAGCATACACAGATACCAAAATATTTATAGCAGCACTTCTGATAGCAAGAAATTGGGAAACAAAGTAGATGCTCATGGACTGGGCAACGGCTAAACAATGTGTGGTACATGAGGACAACATTTTATTTCTTAACTTGATTAGCATCTTTCCTTATTTAGTAAGTTTCTTACTAACTATGGGCTCCAAAAGAGTGTGGTCTTATAAGAACTCTGTATCTCCCCCAGAAGCTAAAATAGCACTCTTGGGAAGAATCCAAAGATCACAGATCTAGAGCTAGAAGACAACATCTAGGCCAACTCCATCACTATGCAGAAGAGGAAACTGAGGCTGAGAGATTAAATGATTTGTCCAAGATCACCAAAGTAATGAAAAGCAGCTGGGAATTGAACTTGCGTACTTGGATTACAAATACTATGACCTTTCCACTGTACCACGATGTCTCCACACTAAATAAATGTCTGTCACGTAGGCCAACTGTATTTTAAAATTAATGTGGGATTGTACATGGTTTCTTTATAGGAGAAATGGTCAATTACTGAATTATTTCTGGTCAGAGCATAACACACATGACTCAGGAAAGGAATCAAACTAGGTCCAGAAAAAATGAAAAGATTTATGATGAATATTTTCCCTTTTCTCCCTTTCATTAGAATATGGGAATATGACCTTTCCAGACTGTTGTTCTCCAAGAGGAACATCAGGAAGATAATGCCATGACCTGCAAGTGAATTGGATTTAAGTGAGGGAGGATTGTATAATGTCACCAGTCTCACTTTCTCCTATGGAGCTATCTGGGTCTAGTGGCAAGATACAGACTAGGTTGACTGGAGATAGCTCTGGATGCAGTGGGAGACCTAGGCCTTTTTAAGCTAAAGGTCCTTCCAAGTTCTCATTTTTCTAGATAGCTAGCTACTGGCACAGCAGGTGCTTGGTAAGATGAAGGTCTGGAAGGAAAAAGGAGCAAAATGAAAAGTACCCAGAATATGCAGGCACTCCTGGGCACAGTAGGAAGAATAATGATCTTGGTATGAGAAGATTTATGGTTGCATACCAGGTCTGCTAGTCAAGATGTCATTGTTAGACTTTGGGCAAGTCAGTCACCTTAAAAATGGTGTGGGGTGTGTGTGTGTGTGTGTGTCTGTGTGTGTCTGTGTGTGTGTGTGTGTCTGTGTATGTGTGTGTGTGTGTGATCAAAGACAGAAGAGCAAAACTGAAAATCAGTAAAAGAATGCAAATTTCAAAGGTGTACACACTTGAAAAAAAATCAAATGTAAATTGACCCCCACCCTTTCTTCTTTGGAAAAAAAGTTATTTCATATCTCTAACAGTCACAAACTGAAAAAGGTTCTCTGAAAACATCAAAATTCCAAAAAGAATTCTTTAAAAAATATCAGCTTTCTGGGATGTGAGTTTTCATGATATCTATAGTCAGTATCCAAAAATATAAATCACATTTTTGTCAAGAGAAGAGGGAAATAGGCAGGAGGCAATAGAATAAATGTAATATTACTATGGGAACCAAAACTTTGGGGAGGTGAGAAGATATGTATCCAGAATGAGGAGGTTTGGGGTTAGGAGAAAAGGCAACTGCCCAAGGGGCTGAATGGCAGCACTTCCCAAAGACAGAAACTTCAAGAGCTGTTCTACTGTTTTGATTTTGTCTGACAACAAATGAGAGACACAGCAAGAGATATTCAAGGAAAGGAAGCCAGAGGTTAGAAAGAAAACCAACAAGAAAAAGGCCAATTAGCCACTAAGGTGACCTCTTAGCGATTCTTGCAAAATCAAAGACCAGAGGATGGAAGAACACAGAAGAGCTCTTTTAACATAGCAAGTTAGAGTTGGAAGGAAACTTAAGACAACAGGGCACAGAGAGGACAGAGAAAGAATCAGTCAGCCTCAGCGTTAACAGCACCTGAGATCGACTGGCTGTTACTCTGGGCAAGTCACTTAAAACTCTCAATGCCCCAGGAAACTTTCTAGGATTAAGTTGGAGCATAGTTGAGGAAATGGATAGGTGAAGGGAACGTTCATGCTGAGAGTTCCCTATTCTAATGAAAATGCAAGTCTGAACAAAAAACAAAATTAGAGGCTGTCAGCCTTAACTGAAAGGACACAACCCATCGAGGCCAAGCTTTTCATTAAATCAACAGGGCTAAAACTGAACCTGTGATTCTTGTCCCCTCAAAAGAAAGGACAGAGTAGCAAACCTACTTCCCTCAACAGAAGAAACATTCACTGCTTCCATGTTGCAAACACTGGGGTTCTCTTTGGCTCTTCTATTTCTCTTGCTTTTTTAAAATCATATTTTATTGATAGCTCTTGTTTTTACATCACCTTTCTTTGCAAATATATCCCTCCCACCTTCAGCCATCTCTTGTAACAACAGATGAAAACAATAGCTCTCTCAGTGTAGTCTGAAAAACCCAAGGTTCCAAGAGGACTTGTCAGGAAGTTTACAATGTCAAAATTATTTCTGTAACCATTTTGTAATAATAATAATCATAATAATTTTGAATACAGTACATCTCAATAGATAAAAGTATACTCAGGTTTAAACAAAAGCTCTCTGGGGGTCTCAACAATTTTTTAAGAATATAGAAGGATCCTTGGGACCAAAAGGTTTGAAAACCACTGGTCTTAATGAACATTCTTCTTCTGCCTGGCATTCCCAGTCTGGCACCACTCCTAAGTTTCTCCAGCTGTATCTAATACCCCCACCTCACATCCCAGTTATTTTATACTTTAGCCAAATCAGATTGTTGTTAGTCACCTGACCATACCTCTGTGGCTTTACTAATTCCTCTGCCTGGAATGTTCTCCTACTCCCACTTCATCAGTCAAATTCCTACCCAGTATGAAAGACCTACTCAAATGCCAACACCTCCCCCAAACCTTTCCTAAACCCCCGCTAAGCAACCAACTTGGATCCTCTAGTCTCAATTATAATCAATTCAACAAATAATAGCTGAACCCTAATAATGTGCAAAACACTGTATGAAGTGCTAGGAAATACAAAAGGAGGGAAAAAAAGACAAACCTCGGCATTAAAGATTTTTCATTCTAGTGGGGATGCAAAAATATACACAGAAAAAAGAAAAGGGGACTCAGGACATACAGACAAGAGACAGGAGATTGATAATTCAGGCAAAGGGCAGTGAGAAGTAATCAGACAGGCAGGAAGAGACCCAGGAGAGAGCGGTAAGTATCACTGAAGTCAAAGAAAGGCATAGTATCCAGAGAGAAAGCATTCAATGTCAAAAGTACCAAAGGAGGACAAGGATGAAGAAAAATCTGTCAAATTTAACAGGTAACCCTGAACAGTTGTAAGAAAGTAATGAAGATAGAAATTAATAAGGGGGAATACCAAGATGGAGAAATTGAGAAAGCACTCAGCTGAGCTCTCCCAACACTGCCCTCAAAAAACATTTTTTTTAAAAACCACCTCAAATCGAATTCTGAAGTGGCAGTGCCCACAAAAGGTTACAGAGACATTCATCCAGCCCAAGACAAAAACAGGTTGAAAAGAGAGATCTGTGACATGGGGAAGGAAGATGGTTCAAAGCCTCCACAGATGAAACACCAGTGGTGGGACTAGGTGGTGGCAACAAAAGCAGTAGCAGCTTTGGGAGCTCTCAAGACAGAGACTGTAAGGGGACCAATAACTGGTCAGAAAGAGATTATAGAGGATTCCTGTACTAGCACTGGACACCTGGCTACGTAACTCCATTGCCTATACCCACTTTGGGGTCATAATTAACGACTAAAGAGGAGTACTTTGTGCCAAGAAGGAGTGGGAGCCCTGAGAGACAGGCCTCCTAGCCCTGAAAGACCAGGGACCCTAAGGAACCATTTGTTTGCTGTCAGAAGGGAACAGTGGTACCCTGAGGAACAGGGAATGCTTGCAAGCCCAGGGATCTGGCATCCTTCCTAGAGAAGAACCAAATTTCACACCAGGAGAGCACTAACCACACCTCCCTCCAGATCACACCACCTTGGAAGCACCTCAAAACTGCCAAACCCCCAGAACTAGCTCTGAAAACAGCAATGTGAAAAAACTTAAAGTTTGAGACATTGTTCACCCTGCTCAAGTACTGCTTCCCCCCCCAATGCCAGGGTCCATTATTAACCAAAAGTTCTAAATCAAGAATTAGGGTGAAAAATTAGACAAACTACAACAATAAAAAAGAATCTGGACATAAAAAGCTACTATGGTGCCTCAAAAGACCAAGACACAAGCTCAGAAGAAGATAATGAGGTCAAAACCACTACAAGCAAAGCCACAAAGAAAAAATGTGAATTGGACACAAGTCAAATAAGAATTCCTGGAAGAACTAAAAAATGGTTTTCAAAATCAAAACGAGTGATAGAAGGAAAACAAGGTGAAGAAATGAAAGCAAATACAGGTGGTACAGTGTATAGAGCACCAGCCCTGGACTCAGGTCCTGAGTTCAAATCCAGCCTCAGATACTTACTAGATGTGTGACCCTGGACACGTCACTAATAGGAAGAAAGGAAGAAAGGAAGAAAGGAAGAAAGGAAGAAAGGAAGAAAGGAAGAAAGAAAGAAAGAAAGAAAGAAAGAAAGAAAGAAAGAAAGAGAAAGAAAGAGAGGAAGAAAGAAAGAGAGGAAGAAAGAAAGAAAGGAAGGAAGAGAGAAAGAAAGAAAGAGAGAAAAGAAAAGAGAAAGAAAATTAAAGCAAGGTAAGAAAATCATAAAAAGACAACATCTTGGCAAAAGAGGCACAAAAAATAATAAATAAAATAAACCTTAAAAAAAATAAAAATGCACCAAATGTAAAAAGAGGTTCAAAAATTCACTGATAAAAATAACTCCCTAAAAAGTAGATTTGGCCAAATGGGAAATGAAGTACAAAAGCTCACTGAAGAAAATAATTCCTTAAAACTTAGAATTGGGCAAGTGGAAGCTAATGATTCCATCAGACAATGAAACAAAGTCAAAAGAATGGAAAAAACTGCAATACTGAAAAGATGATTGACTGTGACAGACTTAGTTATTCTGACCAATACAATGACCCAAGACAATCCCAGAGGACCCATGATGAAAAACGCTCTCTACTTCCGGAGAAGAAACTGATGAACTCTGAATACAGACTGAAACATACTTTTATTTTACACCATTTTAATTATTTTATTTTGCTTGTGTTTTCTTTTGCAACAACATGATTAATATGCGGGAGAGGAGGGATGAATAAGGAAGTAAAGGCAACAAGTAGATGTGACTCTTGAGGATCACTTGGACTCCATTTTATTAAGGAAAGGTGTGTTTTCAGGCAATTAAGAAGATGTCAAAGGATTAAGAACCAGGGGTGAGAAAAGTGGAAAAAGAGAGAATGAATGGGAAGGATAGAATTAAAGGGAAAACCCCTCTAGAAATTGGAGGGGATGATGTAAAAAGCACAGCAAGCTCAGGAATTAGCCTTGGCAGTGAGAAAGATTACTTCTTTCTCAGGAACTACAGCAAATGAGGAGAGTATAGCTGGTCAGTCAGTTAGCACACATTTTTTTTTTTTTTTGCCTTTTTTAATTATTCACTTGTTTTCAGTTTTCTACAATCACTTCCATAAGTCTTAGATTTTCTCGTTCTCCCTCCCTCCTCGAGACAGCATGCAATCTTATGTGGGTTCTACACGTACATTTTTATTAAACACATTTTCACATTGGTCATGTGGCACAGAAGAATTAAAATGAATGGGAGAAACCATGAGAAGAACCAAAACAAAACATAACATTACACAACAAAAAATATTCTGCTTCATTCTGTGATCCAATTCAATAGTTCTTTCTCTGAATGTGGAAGGCATTTTGCCTCAAGAGTCCTTTGGGAATGTTTTAGGTCTTTATATTGCTGAGAAGGGCTAAGTCTACTAAAAATTCCTTGCACACTGTGGTTGTTACTGTGTACAAAGTTCTCCTGGTTCTGGCCCTTTCACTTAGCATCAGTTCATACAAGTCCTTCGAGGCATCTCTGAAGTCCTCCTGTTCATCATTTCTTATATTACAATAGTATTCCATTATATTCATATACCACAGCTTGTTCAGCCATTCCCCAATTGATGGGCATCCCCTTGATTTCCAGCTCTTGGCCACCACAGAGAGCTGCTATAAATATTTTTGTACATGTGGGACCCTTTCCCATTTTTATGATATCTTTGGGATACAGTCCTAGAAGCAGTATTGCTGGGTCAAAGGTATATACACAGTATTATAGCCCTTTTGGAATAGTTCCAAATTGCTCCCCAGAATGTTGGATCAGTTCACAATTCCACCAACAATACATTAGGGCACGCTCAACTTTAACAAGTTTGACAGAAACACAATCTCAGCCAAGAAGACTGCGAAGAGGTCAGATAAATAGGAAAGAACTAGGAAAGACTAATATCACTAAAAAAATGTGTTACTACCCTAGGGAGAAGTGAGTATCAAGAAAAAAGGGAAGACAAGGATGAGGAGTGAAAAAAGGTCATTAGATTTAGCATTAAGAGATCACTAGTAACTCTAGGGACAGCAGTTACATTTTATGATGAGGCTAGAAGTAAGATTTTAGGCCGTTAAGAAGAAAGTAAGAGGAAAGGAAGTGGAGGCTCTGATCAAAGAAAAGTCAGAGTTAATCTGACACAATAAGGAAGAGAGACATAGGACAAAAGGTATTGGAAATGAATGGATTAAGTGATAATTTTTGATAATGGGTACATGTGACCATTATTCATTATCATTAATAGGAATACAGCCAGAAAGTGACTGAAAATAAGTGAGAGAGGGGATGACAGAGGGACAATCTGCTGCAGGCACGTAAAAGAGTTTTCCTTGGCAAAGAAAAGAGCCACCTCTTTAGCAGATAGAAGTGAAAGAGAAGAGAACTGCACAAGGTATCTGAGTGACGTGAGATGAGAGGAGTCTAGAAGAGGAAAACTCTCATCAAAGGGTCTCAAGGAAATAAAGGATGTCCTAAAAGTCTTAGTGCAAGCTTTAGGAGCAAGACATTTGGGACAGTGAGTCTACTAAGGTATGATAAAAGCACTCCCTCGCCCCACTGAGGGCCCAGCTGACATTACATAACATGAATTTGTAGCAGACACAAGAAACACAGCTTCATGATTTTTTCCAATTTCATTCAGCAGCACATAAGTGAGAGAAAAGGCAATGAAGGGTGTCACTAATCCAAGGCTGAAGCATGGCAGGGCAAGATCTTCAATAAGATATGGTCTCAAAGGATATAAGAGAAGAGAATGTATGAATGAAGACTGAGAAGGCTTTGGAGGCAGAGAAGAGAGGAGAGAAAAGGCAATGAAGGGTGTCACTATTCCAAGGCTGAAGCATGACAGGGCAAGATCTTCAATAAGATATGGTCTCAAAAGATATAAAAGAAGAGAATGTATGAATGAAGACTGAGAAGGCTTTGGAGGCAGAGAAGAGAGGAAGTGACAGACTTGGTTTTTCTCAAAGATCACAAAGCGCATTGTTGATAATCCTCTCCATGCACTCTAATCACATTTTACTTTCTAGTGTAGGTATACAGTGATGGTTCTATCTGCGCAAGCCCCATACGGACTGAGATCATGACCTGCTGAAAGGTTGTGTCACCCCTGGTGCTTACTATAGATCTGCAAACTGGAAATGAGGTAGAAGAAGAGGAGGAGGAGGAGGAGGATAAAAATGAACAGATAAACAATTAAATGAATAGACAGATAAATAGTGGTTTCTCTAGGCAATGGAAATTACCTACCTGGAATCTGTGAACCAACTCCAAGGATTGGCTGTCATTCTGATCAGCTTCCAGGATGACATCAGTCAGTTTGTGTATGATCACATCCAGTGGACCCTGCTCCTCAATTGGTCTGCTAAGGTTGAGCTAAAGGAATAAGACAAAGAAAGGACAATACCTCAGTCTCTAAAGCTGTCAGATCATTCTCAATTGCCAAGAATTGTGTGTGTGTGTGTGTGTGTGTATATCAATCAGTAACCATTTAGTGATTATCTACTATATACCAGGCCCTATGTTTGCCACTGAAAATTCAAATACAATGAAACATCCCTATGTGCAAAAGTTTCACATTCTAATAAGGGAGACGTGTACACACACATACACATACACATACACACATGCAAGGTAGATTGAGGAGGACAGGGGCAGAGAAAACTAATAGGAGGAAAAAATGGTGCTGAAGAGACTGGACAAGGTTTTATGTAGAAAGAGGTGCTTAAACTGCATCTTAAAGAGAAGAGAAATGCAATGTGATGGAGGCAAAAGGGAACATTCTAGGCATAAGCAATAGTCAATACAAAGGCACAGAAATGGCAGATGGTGTGTCATAGGGAACAAAAGAAAGGTCAGACTGATTGGCTCATACAGCATGAGGAGGTATATCCAATAAGGCTAGAAAGACAGGTTGGAGTCATGGAGTGTAAGGTTTTAAAAGCTAAACAAAGAACTTATGTTTTATCTTTAGAAGCACTAGGGAGCCACTGGAGTTTACTGAGTAGGAGAATGACATGGTCATTCTGTGTTGGAGGAAAATCACTGTCATATGGAGGATGGTGTAGAATGTGGAGAAAACGTGGAGCCAGACAAATAGGAAGGCACTGGACCAATCTAGGTAAACAGAGTCAGAATTAAACTTGCTGCTGTAAAAGGACAGAGAAGGGCTGGAATGCTAGACAGGTGAGTGGGTAAACAGAGAGATAGACAGACGGATGAAAAGATGGTCGGGACAAAAAGGAAGATACAGAATATATCTTTGATTTCACTGATATAGGGAACTCCCAAATGAGCAAAGTCCTTCAACCAATCAGCACCTCCTCTAGAATTTAGCCTTATAGCACTATCTAGTGCACTAAAAGGTTTAAGAAATTTGCCCAGGGCCACAAAGTGAGTAGGCAGGATTTAAACTAAGGACTTCCTAATTCTATAGACACTTTTTTTTATCCATTATGCCCCAATTAAATAATCATTATTTTCCTCTAAATGCATCTTAGTTCACCAACAAACTTCTTGAAGACAAAGACTCTGCCTTCTATTTCATCTGTGGGTAAATAATAGCTAGCATTATGATATATCATATAATACAATTGTATTATATATTATATAATTACATATTAAATAGCACTTGAAAGTTTTTACAAAATAAAAAAAAATACACATAATCTTATTTGAGTTTCATAGCCATTCCATGAGGTAGGTACTATTATAATCCCCATTTTATAGATAAGGAAACTAAGGCTGAGAGAAATTAAATGACTTTTGGAGTATGTAAGTTTTGAGGCAAGATTCAAATTCAACATTTAAAATAAGTGCCCGTTAAATCCCTATTCAATTGAATCTGGTGTGACTGGTTTCTTAAGCTCTTAATAAAAAGGCTTGTTGAGACTGAGTCATTTTTTATTCCAATCTGACTCTATATCCACTAAGGAAAATTGACTCACAATATTACCATAATGAAATCCAACCATACTATGCTATAATGGCACACATTTATAAAGGATTCTGTTGTTTCATAATCCAACCTTATCATTTTATAGCTGAAGAAACTGAGGTAGTAAGTAACTTGCAAAACTGGAGTTCTAATCTAGGTCCTCGGATTCCAAACCCAATATTTTATACTAAACCATGTAAGAGTGGTTCATTTTGAGTCGAGCATTTTCCCTGGAGTCAGAAGACCTGGGTGACCTTAAGGAAAGCATCTGTTAATGCACAGCCTCAGCTTCCTCCTCTTCAAATAAAGGAGTTGCATCAAATGTCATCTAGAATTCCTTCCATCTCTAAATCCATGACTGCAAACTGTTCTACATGTATTTTCATTTTATCTTCACAATAACCCTAAGAAAGGAAACCAAGGCTCTGACATTTAATAGGCAACTTGGTAAGGGTCACATACAAATTCCTTTCCCTACGACTGGATCAGGAAGAAGAAGCTGTGGTAGGAAAGAGACAGCTTCTTGGTGTGGTCATTCTGGTTTTAGGGCTTTTTCTCAATCTACCATCCACCCACCTCACCAACTCTACAAATTCCCAAAACTGGGAAAGAAAAGTAAAGCCACATAGTCCTGGAATATAAAGGAGGAATATAGTGATCTGGGCAAGAATGTTTCCTTCATGAGCTCTGACTGGTGCCTTAGAACCCTTTGCATGCTCAAATGTGGCAGGTCAGGCTATAAAGGACAAATAGATCACTTGGACAGCACAGGGAAATGTACCCCAGGGGCCCATTTCAATCATTCTCCTTTATTTGGCACATTTCCAAAATTAACCTTTAAAGCATTCTTTTGAGAAGCCTAGAAGAGTTGGGTATTTCAGAAGTATCCCTTCTCTCTCCAGAGGCAGACTTAGGATGAGGGGAAACAGGCAGCCTCTGAGGATTTGTCCTCTCTTGGAATTTGCCTAGCAGAGTGCAGACCTGACAACCAAGGGCTGTTTAGCAAATAGGCTCTTCGTGTTCCAGTTTGATACTCAAAAGGTAAACATTTCTGATCTGGAAGCTGTCCACCTTCCTTTGTGTATTTTCCAAGCATTTTTGATGCCAATAAAACCCTTTCATAAGAACAGAAACTTGAGACACTGCTAGATTTATCTATGGCGAAAATTCAGGGTCCCTCCCCCACCTAAGCCTCTTACCAAGACCTATCCACTTCCTCTTAGGATGGTTTGCCAAAAAGGTTTCTTCCAGCTTGTACTTCTACCTACTCTGAAGTCGAGATCAGAGGATTGAGACCTGGAAGGAACCCCAAGGAGATCATGTAATCCGAACCCTTCATTTTATGGGGGGGAGAAACTGGCGTCTCATAAAAAGCCAGAAAAGGCTGAAGTCAGTGTCTCACCCCTCAAGGTCCAAGCACTGAGGGTATGATGATATAATTTCCTTATAGAAAACACTTTAGCATAACTAGAGCCATGATGGATCCTTGAAAAACCATCTTGTCCATTTCTCTCATGTTATAATAAATAAGTAACATCGACAGAGGTTTCAAGATCTGCAAATCACTTAACAAACATTATTGCATTTCATCTCATAATGAAACTGATATCTATTCCATAGGTTTTCTCATAGCATTTTACATTTTACAAAATAAAGCCCAGGATCGTTCAACGTTATATTGTTCAACGTTCAATGTCTCTCAAGCCAATGTTCATCTACTTCACAGGGTTGTTGTGAGAATAAAGTGAGATGATACTTGTGAAGTACCGGGACCTTTGTAAGTACCATATAAATGCCACTTATATAATCCTTTTGTGCTTGCTTTTAACCCAACCCCATTCACATTAGAATATAAATTCCTTCAAACTTTTTTGTATCCCCAACACTTGACAGAGGACTCTAAATACTTTCTAAATCTATTGAATTGAGGTTTCCAGAAATGAAAACTGAAATTTAGAAAGGCAGAACTTCTAGACTCATAAAAAACAGACTTTCCTAACTTACAGACAATAAAATTCAGACTCGTGTGAGGAAATGACTTATACAAGGTCCCACAGCTCACCAGTGACAAGGCTGGGAATTGAACTTGTCTCCTTTTCCAAGTCTAGCACATATCATCTCACACATCAAGATACTGACATGGCTGCACCTAGAACTCAGATCTTCTGACTTTGAGTTACTGTGATTTTCCACTACAACATGCTAAACTTGGAATTAATTCTATAGATAATGACAAATGGGAGAGGCAACATAGTACAGTGGAGCCAAAGGGAAGTTCCTTACGTGGCATTCTCTGTCATTATTTATTATTAAATAGTATTATTAAATCACAGGTCAAGTTTTAAAAATGTATATTAAATGTACATATTTGTTAATGCCAGGAAATTTTACTCAACGGTGATACCTAGAAGGGATTTACTTTGTAACAAATCAGTCTGTCAATGTTCCCAGGAAGGTTCAATGCCTCCCCCATAGATACTAATGTTGCCACAGGGGAACAATTTTCAAAGATTGTTTAGGGAACACACATGCAGAATTTGTACCAGCTGAGCAGAAGACAACTAATCATAGGTTCAACGCTGCAATTTATTCATCTTCATGAAAGGAAGGTATTTTGGAAACCCTGAGAACATTTCACAGGCTTAGTATCTCCAAGGACAAACCCCTAATCTGGCCAGGGTGAAGAGTGTACATTATCATCAGGTATTTGTGAGTTTTCTGATCACATTTCATACAAACTTTCTCTATTTCCCCTCCTCACCCCTTAAGCCCCAGGCTAACAGACTTCCCAAGACTTCTCACTGTCTCCTAATTATCTTTTTCTACCTTAGAAGTCTTATTTTTCAACTTCAGGGAACTGATCAACACCCTCAGATGAAAGGGTTGCCGGCTGTGCCAAATGAGAGGATTTGTGAAAGCTACAAATTGTATTTTCAAGTTAGGCTGCTGAGGATGCTTTGCTAAGCAGGCAGAACAAGACACTACTGTTGGCTAGGTGACCACAAATGCAATTCACACTTGAGTCTAGGAGCCCAAGGAAGGAGCAAAGTGCCTGAATACTCCTGAAAATGGTTTCCACTTTTAAAAGCAATAATAATTAATTTGTGGGAGGGTGGTGTTGCAAGCCTGTAGTCCCTGGCACTGGCAAGGTTGAAGCCTTGAGTAGGCAGAAGCTTTCATGCTGTTCAACAGTGGGAGGGGGCCCATAAGTGACAGCTATACTGGTTGAAAATAAGGAGATCTGGTTTCCACAAAAATAGATTAGATAAATAGATACATAGAAGACAGATGGATGGATGGATAGATAGGTGGGTGGGTGGGTGGATGGATGGATGGATGGATGGATGGATGGATGGATGGATGAATGGAAGGAGACAAGTATATTTTCAATAATAACAGCTAACATTTATACAGCACTTCCTATGTGTCAAGCACTGTGATACAAGCTTTAAAATTATCTCATTTGATCCTAACAACAACCTTGTAAGGTAGGTGCTATTATTATTCCCACTTTAACAGATGAGGAAACTGAGGCAAGGAAACACTGGGTATCTTGCCACATGATCACATAGCTAATAAGTAGCTGAGGCCAAATATGACCTCATGTCTTCCTGACTCCTGACCTAGAGCTCTATCCACTGAGCCACCTAGATGCTCCCTGAATAAATTCCAATCAACTACTCAAATATATAAACAAAAGTAGAAGAACATATGTGTGTGTGTTTGTCCTTCATTGCCAAAGAAGACCGTGCCATCAGAGAAATAATGACATGACTTGCACTTGACTTTTAGTTTGAGTGAGGGAGGGCTGTGAAGGTCACCAGTTTCACTTCTCCTCCACAGTCATCTGAATCTAGTGACTAGATATTCATCATGATGACTGGAGATGACCCAGGATGAGGCAATTGGGGTTAAGTGACTTGCCCAAGGTCACACAGCTAGTGAGTGTCAAGTGTCTGAGGTGAGATTTGAACTCAGGTCCTCCTGACTCCTGCACTGGTGCTCTATCCACTGAATCACCTAGGTGCCCCAGAAGAACATAAAAATAACCATGAAAGATAAAATTTTAAAAACTCATCTAGTCTAATTTATGGCTAAGTAAACTGAGGCCCAAGAGAGATTGGCACTTTGATTGGCACAAGAGAGAAGTCACTTGACTGGCCTAAGGGACAGAAAGGGAAGAGTAAAGATTTTAACAATTTTCAGTACACCATGCTACCTTACTCCTGTTTTTATCTCAAAGGGTAAGCCTCATAGTAACAGGAGTAAAGGAAGTATTAGCACTGAGCTATGGACAATTCATTTCCATTTTCTCTGCTCAACATTAAATACTAAAAAATGACAATGATGCTTGTGACAGTGATGATGGTGATGACGATGACGATAGCAATTATGACAAAATGAATCACCATTCTGTCACCAAAATGACAAAAATCTTAGAGGCCTATACGCTATTGCTACTATTACTGTCACCAAACGTGTCAGATAAAGCTCTATTCTGTTGGAGCTTTAAGGTTTGCAAAGAGCTACAAATGTCACCTCATTGTGCCCCCCCCAAAATCATTTTCTTTTGTTTCTCTAATATTATTTTATTTACTAAGAAATCAAAGGATGCTACAGTAAATTTTCATTTTACAGCGGAGTAAACTGAGACCTAGAAATGGAAAGTGACTGGCCCAGGGTCACACACACACACACACACACACACACACACACACACACACACACACACACACCAGATTTGTTAACATAATTCACCTCTCCAAATTCAGTCAGCGACTGAGTAGCAACAGGATTTGTGACAAGTATCTATAGGAAAAAAAGCTCTGAAACAGGTGAGGGAGTCTTTTAAGTCAAAGAGGACTTAACAGATAAAAAGATAAAAGGCAGCCCCTTTGAACTCCTGGATTCAATGGAATATCAGAGCAATTCATCAGGGAATACCCAGCAAAGAATCATAGAGATGAAATGAATCTTGGAGGTTTCACCTAGTTCTGACTTCAGGAACTGAAGTCAAAAAATACTGCACTTTATTCACCTAGGTTATGGTACTGAAAAGAAATATATATCACACTACGAACACTCCTGCATGGGGATATATATTTTCCAAGTTTTATTAGAAAATTTCCACAAGGATCCTGTCTCAGTGCTTTATGGAGATGGCAGGGTTCTCCTGGGCTATACCAGAAGAGCGCAACTGGCTTTGGTCAAACTGGAAAAAAGGTTTGATTATGGTTGTGACACTAAGTTGGACACACCACCACCTGAGAATGAGATAAGAGATGTTCATCACCAGAAAGGTAAAAGACTGCTGACATTTTTGGCCACTATGTTGGCAGAGTGAATATTCACTTAGATGAAAGCGTTGATCCTTTAAATACTGAAATAACAAACAGCATGTATATTTTCTGACAATGAGTGGATTTTCCTTTGCAAAAAATGTAACATGAAAGCAAAGTGTGTACGTAGTTCCTCCAACCTGCCCTACACATGTAATCATTCTTTGCAAAGGTTTTGTTTTTTGTATTTTTTTTTTAAAATAATTTACAGGCAGTCGTTGTGGTAAAATTTCATTTCTGGGGTTTCCTACAAGCTGCATCTTTCCTCCCTCCAAAAGTCAAGAGTAAATGATCTAAAAACCAAGGTGAGGTTTATACCTTTGGGTCTGGAAATAGGACAGGTTATTGAGCAGCTCTGAAAGAATGATTACATAATCATGCACGCCCATCATACCCACTATTACCTGGGTTTTTTGCCTTTCTTTGTACCCCCAGAACTTAGCATAGTACCCTAGAAAACAGCAAGTATTTAATAAATGCTTGCTGACTTGACATTAACAGTGCCCCCATGAAAAAAAGATGTTAAGTGAAACAATGTTACTGAGGACAGCAGAAGCACATTTATGTGCATGGGAATCCGTTGGGGTGATCACAAGCAATCTGCATGTAAGGCACTGAACACTATTTCTGCCATATGACAGTGGCATTTAAATACATTATTAAATGAAGATGACTGGATGTAAATTGTCTCTTTGTACTTCAGACAGAGATCTCTCCTTTCTCTAGTGTGAGGATAAAGATCACAACCCCTCTCTCTAGAAAATGACAGTCCTGAGAATGGCTGTGACACCCCTACCCACCCTCGTGACGGCCCCCCCTGCTCTCCAAAAAGATCTCTCATCACCTTACAATCAACATGATAATGGCCTCTACAAACTTACTTAGGTTGCTCCTTGGACAAAAGACATGAAATCTAGAGGGCTTTCAAAGAATCATGGATTTAGAGTTGCCAAGGCCCTTGGACATCTACTCCACTAACTCTCTCATTTTTACAAATGGTGATACTAAGGCCTAAAAAGGTAACGTGGAATATGATCCCAAACCGCACAAGGCTGTATGTACCAGACCTAATAGCCTTAAGTCTAATACCATACTCTTCCCATTTATAACATGACTCTTTTCTAACTTGGTAGAACCCAACAGAATTCCACAGAGGGGAGGAAACAGCATCACCACCATTTTCCTTTGATTAAGCCCACAACAAAAACATACTCCTTCACAAAAAAGTTCTTTTCAGGCAGCTAGAGATCACAGTCAAGAGCTGGGCCTGAAGCTCAAATTCAGCCTCAGACACTTACTGATCCTGGGAAAATCAATTAAGCTCCTAGCCTCAGTTTCCTCATATATAAAATGTGAATGATAATGCCACCAATTCCTAGGTTCCTGGAAGGATGAAGGGAGCTAACATATAAAGTGTGCAGCAAACTTTCAAAGATTAATATTAACTATTATATTATCATTATTATTATTATATCTTCAAAACAAAGACCTGGTATCTTCTATGCAGAAATAGAAAACCTGTTGGATTCACACTCTAATGAAAAGTTTATCAATTTTATTTTGTAAGATTTTTACTCTACAAAACTAGATCACTGTCAGTGACTTTTTGCTACCCAAGAGCAAGCCCCAGAAATAGCTCCCTGATGTGCCTAGCTAGAGCTTCCCTCAGGGTACCTCTTGGCTAAAGGTGCAAAGGTTTTCTTGCCCAGGCTAGAAAAGATCAGCACAGAAAGATCAGCACAGAAAGATCAGCACAAAAGGCAGATATGTAGTTTCCTCAGTTCAGGCAACTCCTGCGTCAGCAATGCCTTCAAACAAGAGCTGTGACTTTCAAGGAGGCTGCATGGCATGGTAGGGTCAGAAACCCTGGGTTCCAATTCTGCCTTAGCTACTTGCTACCTGGGGGAACTCCAGCAAGCAGTTTAACCTTCCCTTGTGAACCTCAGTTTCCTCATATGTAAAATGAGAGCTCTCTTCCAGCTCCAGATCAAAGATCATATGAAAAACTTACCTATTAAATCCTACACAGTATGCCTGAGGCAACCAAGACATTATAAACAATATTAGCAGCCATATTTTATACCAAAGTCTTCCTGACACAGGATCAGCACCCAAACAGCCAAAGTATCACTATGTAATTGTATATGTGTTTTTTGGTCTCAAGTTGTGATTTCACTAGGTAGGAAACTCACAGGGTAAGAATTTCCTCTACAAAGGCAGAGTAACAACTCAGGCAGCTTAGCTTTAATTTATCATTTCAAAGAGCAAGCTTTTATTAATCTTATTAATCAAGCATTAGTTTAATCATCTGTGCTATTGTTTAATTTGTGCTAACCACTGGGGATACAAATTCAAGCAAGACAGTTCCTGATCTCAAAAGGAGTTTGTGTTTAATGAGGCGAAATCAACACGCAAAGGAGAAAGAGACAGAGAGAGAGAGAGAGAGAGAGAGAGAAAGGAGAGGGAGAGACAGAAAGGAGAGGGAGAGACAGAGACAGAGACAGAGACAGAGACAGAGAGAGAGAGAGAGAGAGAGAGAGAGAGAGAGAGAGAGAGAGAGGACTGCTGGGAAATGTGGAGGCCTGGTTGAGGACAAGACAAGGGCAAAGCTCAAGTGTCAGAGCCTGGCTATTCTGGGGTGAGGGTTGGGGTGCAGGTGGGAAAAGATGATCCTGCCTCCAAGACTAGCTACCTATGATCAAAACTGGCAGGTACAGAAACAGATTTGTCTACAAATTCAACAAATGGTAATAGTGGAAGACTATCTTTACTCTCATCGAATTTACAAGCTAATAGAGGGGCGTATGCAGATGAATATAACACAATATTTATTTTCATAAGGGCAAAGAATAGAAGCCTACTAGTTAATGGAGTTTGAATCACAACATAGAGTCCGGATATGTATACTTATAATCACCTCCCAATAGTTCCTGTTAGGAGAAACTAAAGGTGGGCTGGAGAAGTGAAAGGAATAAAAAGTCAGCTACTGGATACTTTGGAAAGAGCACTGGATCTCATGAAACCAGCTTTACAGTACTGTGGCCTCCTCAGTTTCTTTAACCATAAAACAAGGATATTAAAAGGCTGGGATCCAATCATCTCTCATCTCAGCTGGTCCTGGAATCAGTGGTTCCAACATGATCTCATAAACTTACCAGTTATGTGATGCTGAGAAAGCCACTTTTCATCTATATTTGATAACAAAAGTACCTACTCCCCCAGGGATACCATTTGTAAAGCACTTAGTAAGTAGAATACCTGGCACACGGCACACAGTAGGAATGTAACGGTTGTTTGTTTCCTTCCTTCCTTGGTCCCTTTGTAGGTCTAATATCCTCTTGCTTCTATTATTCTAAGTTCCTTTCCACTTCTAATGCTCTATATTTCTAAGATGGTCCTAAATTTCAACATTCTCTGGAGCTGGAAGGGACTATCAAGGTCCCCTAATGTGTTCAACTCACTTATTTTACACATGAGGAAACTGAGACCCAGACAGAAGTGATTTGCCTATGGTCATTTTCCTCATTCAATATGCAATCCTCTTTCCCACTACCCTGGTTCTTCCTCTCCCAAAGATTCTGATTCAATGAATCACAAAGATTCTGAAGGCTAAATATTTTAAAGAGCTAGGAAATCTCCACTAACTATATACTTCCTTAAAGAACAAAAGAATTTCCTCTTCTGTAACTCAGAAAATCCCAGGACCCTCTCAGTAACTAAGAGCCATCCTTTAACAGCAGGCTGAACAGATCCCTAAAGTAAGAGATGGTTGAGGTTTGGGACTCTTCTCCTTTGTCTCTTCTTTGACTGACAGGGTCTCTGTGAGAGGAAGCTAGAATCTCACCAATCTACCACACGTACACAGTCTTAAAAGTGCAGATTATGAAACATATGCTCTGGAATATGGGCACAAAGGAAATGCTGCTTTTGTTAGTGCATAAAAAGGGCATTTTTAAAAGATCCCTCTAAACTTGCCAAACTTCATTCTCATTCTTCCCTTTCTAACTATCCAACTGTACTATCAGTTGTTATTATTGACCATGGAACTCCCAGAACTGACTAAAAACAACAACAAAAAGCAAGCAGCAACCCTGTCTTGTCCATAAAACGGGGGGATACCAAGCACACCCTCATTGGCAGAAACTGTAAAGAACCTAACAGCTAATTCTCTGTGTTTGGTATCACTGATATTGTTTTGGACTTCAGTGCCTGCCAGCAGCATAGAAAAATAGAGTCAAAGGAACTTAAAATAATAGACCATATTATAACAAAGTTGTAAGAGATTTCAAAACTTATCTCTAAAGAATCATAAAACCATATATCTACAGAGCTGGAAGGGATCTCAGGGGCCAAGCTAACCCAAAGACCTCACTTTTCAGAAGAGGAAACTGAAACCCGAGGCACTTGTGGCCAAAGTTACAAAGGTAAGTAATTAGTCATATCCTCTGATTTCAGAATTAGTGTTCTCTTCCACACTAAATCAATCAAATCAAATAAACATTTACTAAGGATCTACTATTTAACCAGGCTCTGAACCAGGCTCAGGGGATACAAAGACAACACTGAAGCCCGTGCTTTTTAGACACTTCTGGTCTACTGGAGGAAGCAACTCGCACACATGTTAAGTACATGCAAAATGAATACAAGGTTGTTTAGGGAGGGAGAACACAAAAACTCAGGTATATCAAGAAAAGCTTTGTTAAGACCACATAATGCTAGAGCCAGAAGGGACTTTAGGAGCTAAGAACACCTTAAACAGCTGTGATATCACTTCTTCAAACCAAAGCCTACAACTGCTCTATGACTTAAATCAAGAGCCGGTAGAGTCAAGATATTGATCATTCTCTGTGGTTCTTTTCACTCTGTCTACAAACATGGCTAGATGTTTCCCAAAAACTGAAAACAAAATAATCAAGAAAACAAAAAATAAAAACCCCAAAAGACCCTGAACTTGACCCTAACTACTCTCTTCTCAAGCTGTCATCCCATACAGGATCATAGATTTAGAGTAGAATGGAACTCAAGTTATCAAATTAAACCCTTCCCCAATTTTATAGATAAGAAAGCTGAAGTACGATAGTAATAGAGCTACTAAATGTCTGACACAGGTTTTGAACCCAGATTTTACTGACTTCAAGTCTTGCGACCTAACCACTAAATCATCCTGCAAGTCCTTCAAGAGCATGAATGCCAAATCAATTCAACAATGTGATAGGTTCCTGGGAAATACAAAATAAGCTTAAGACACACACCACCTCCCTAGAACAGCTTAAATAAATAAGTTCAGTAAATATGAAGCCAAGGATATTCATTCAGCAGTCATCCAGTGGCCTGTTGAAAGAGAAAAGATGCCATAAGAGAACCAAACTAAGCAACATGCACCTCTACTGAGAAGGAGTAGAAAGAAAAAGTATACAAGAGAAAAAAAATCTCATGGAACATGGGGCAGCCCAAAGGAAGGTCACTGGACAGAATGCAGGCATTTCTGTGGTGCAAGAGTTTCATATAAAGTTGGACTTTTTGAACTACAGAATGTCAAAGCTAGAAGAGAGCTTAATATCTAGTCCAGTGGGGTCAAATTCCAACCACTGACCCACACTTAAAAGTTCTTGCAGAATCTGTATTGATTAGAAAACAACATCTTAATATTACCTATTTTTATTGTATTTTTACTTATTACCAAATATTTATGTATTATATTTTAATCTGGTTTAGGAAGCACTGGGGAAGTGTGGTGGGCCATCTATTTAACAATTCCGATCTAATCCAATCCCTTCCTTTGATACGTAAGAAACAGAGGTCCAGAGAGGGGCAAAGGAAATGCCTAAAGTCACAAGTTTGTCATTGGCAGCATATTTTTAGTGTTATCTTTTTATTCTTGGCTTTTGATCTCATATCACTCCATTTTTAAATATACCTCTCCCAATCCCCCAAACATCAAAAAATCCCATGTAACAAAGGCTGGGGAGGGAGGAGGAGAAGGAGAGAGTGAGGAAGAAAGCAGTTCACCAAACTAAAAATACACGAACTACTTCATATTCCCAGTTCCTTAGCTTTGCAATGAAAGAAGTGAAAACAGGTTCTCATTCAGCAACGTCCATGGGCTTCCTTCTAATGCTGCTCCTCTGCCTAATCCACACAGTTGCTGTTTCTTCAAGAGAGCATGAGGGATAAGGACAGAAGGTTGATCTTAAAGACTCCAAAGACCCAGGTTCAAGATGCAATTTTAGCACACGAAAAATAACCATGGGACCTGGGTTTACTCTGAGCTTTAATTTCCTTATCTGTAAAGTAGTGGTGATGGTAGCAGTGATACGGTTATCATAAGCATAGGGTGGTAGTGATGAGAAAGGTAGCTGCAGGTGATGGGGGTAGTAGTGGTAGTAGCAATAGGAATAGTAACAGCAGCAGAAGTAATAGTAGCACTAAACATAGTAATAGTACTAGCAGTACATTTGAAAAGTTTACAAATCACTTAAAAAATATATACTATTAAGGTGACCTAGCAGCACCAGATCTCAAATTTTATAGCAAAGCAGTAATCATCAAAACAATGGTACTGGCTAAGAAAGAGTGGTGGATCAGTGGTACATAATACACACTAGTATAATGACCATAGTAATCTAGTGTTTGTTAAACCCAAAGATCCAAGCTTTTGGGACAAGAATTCACTATTTAACAAAAACTGCAAAGCATTTTGGCAGAAACTAGGTATAGACCAACATTTCACACCATATACCAAGATAAGGTCAAAATGAGCACATGATTTGGACATAATGGGTGATATTGTAAGCAAATTAGGAAAGAATTTTACCCATCAGATCTATGGATAAGAGAAGAATTTATGACCAAATAAGAGCTAGACATCATTATCGGATGTAAAATGGATAATTTTGATTAAATTACCTGAAAAAGCTTTTGCACAAACAGAACTAATACTACTAAAATTAGAAGGAAAGTAGGAAGGGGGGGTGGTGGGAGAATTTATAACAGGTTTCTCTGATAAACACCTCATTTCTCAAATAGAGAACTGAGTGAAATTTAAAAGAATATAAATCATTTCCCAATTGATAAGTGGTCAAAGGATATGAACAGGCAATTTTCAGCAGAAGAAATCAAAGGTATCTATAATCATGTGAAAAAAAGCACTAAAATCATTATTGAATAGAGAAGTGCAAATTAAAACAACTCTGAGGTGCTACCTCACACCTATCAGACTGGCTCATCAGGACAGAAAAGGAAAATGACAAATGCTGGAGGAGATATGGAAAAATAGGGATACTAATACACTACTGGTAGAGTTGTGAACTGATCCAACCATTGTGGAGAACAATTTGGAACTACGTCCAAAGGGCACTGTGCACACCCTTTGAGGCAACAACACCGCTACTAGGTCTATATGCCAAAGACATTTAAAAAAAAGAAAAGGTGAAAGGACCCACTTGTACAAAAATATTTATAGCATCTCTTTTTGTGGTGGCTAAGAATGGGAAACTGAGGTGTTGACCATCAACTGGGAAATGGCTGAACAAGTTGTGGTATATGAACGTAATGGAATACTATAGTGCTATAAGAAATGATGAGCAGGTGGACTTCACAATAAACGGAGAAGACTTATGTGAACTGATGCAAAATAAAAGTAAGCAAAACCAAGAGAACACCGTATATGGTAACAACACCATAAGATGATCAACTGTGAATGACTTGGCAATTCTCAGCCATACAATGATCCAAGACAATTCTGAAGAAATGCTATCCACCTCCAGAGAATGAACTGATAGGAGTCTGAATGCAGATCAAAACATACTTTTTTAAAACTGTATTTTTCTTAGAGGGCTTTATTGTCGTTTATTTTCTTTTACAACACGGCTAATGTGGAAATGTTTCTTGTAAATGCATATATAAAATCTCTATCAAAGTGCTTGCCTGCTCAAGGGGGAAAGAGGAGGGGGGGAAGAATATGGAACTGAATTTTAAAAGAAACAGCTATCTTTTAAGTCACACAATAAACGTATGAGGTAGCTTATTCAGGAACATAGTCTCATTTTACAGAGGAGGTTGCTCAAGGCTGCTAAGCAGCTGAGAGAATATATGAACCTGGGTCTTCCCAATTCCTAAGCCAGCATGCTACCTAGCATATTACACTGCTCAGAAAGAATGTGATTCATGAACATTTCAGATAGGGATCCAAAACAATAACAATATATATTTCTATAATGCTGTAAGATTTACATTTTCTGCACAACTACCTTAGGATACAGGTAATATAACTATCACCATCCCCACTTTACAGAGGAGGAAAATGAGACTCAGGGAAGTAGATCATCTGCCCACTATCCCACCATCAGGTATTTAAAATGAGACTGAAATTTCCCAAACTCTCCTATTCTAACCTTCATCTACTCATTACACCACGGTGATAAACCACAAGAACAATTATGGAAACAAACATACTTGGGCTAAAAAAAATGACTAGTGAGATTTTTGTTGTTGTTATTTCAGCTTCTCATGAGATGAGAGCTACTTCCTTACTGACAGAACTGTCTAACTGTAAGGTCCATCATGTCCTAGGCCTTATTGTTTACAATAAGAATTTGTTTATATATTATATATATACATTAGATTGTTTATAATAAGGTACTATTTACATTTACATAGAGTAGGTGACTTAATAAATATTTGTTGAATGACTGAATCCCTAACCTTCAGCAGAAATCAACTAAGATGTTGGGAGATGAGAGGTAATGTGGTACAGTGGAAAGCATACGTACTGACTCTGGAATCAGAGGGCCTGAGTCGGACACTACCTATGTGACCTTGGACAAGTCACTCAACCTCAGTTTCCTCATCTGTAAAATGAGGTTCACCTAGATGCTCTTGGAGTGCTAAGAGAGCTGGACCTACAGACAGGAAAACAAAGCTCCTAGAACTTGACTTCTAAGGTCATTTCCATCTTTAAATCTATATCCTTCCAGCTCTAGGGTCATGCTCCAATATAGCACTGGCATGAAAAGAAAGGATACCGGATTCAACTCAATTCAGCTTAACAAACATGCACCTATTCTACTACAGGGGGATTAAGGGAAGAGATTTAGAACAGTCTCCTTGGGGAGAATGACAACCAATCAGCAAAGAATAAATGAATTGCTATGGATCAATGAGAACTAAGTTCAGATCAGAGACAATCTAGTTAGCAAGGTGTGCTATCAGGTCAGAGACATGGGTTCTACCCAGATCTATCATTTTTCCATTCTAAGTGCTAACACAGGATTCAAGTAAGACATAAATTAGAGAAATATTTTTCCCACTATCCCATAACCTAAACAATCTAAGCAAAGAGGTCTGGGTAAGGTGAAGGTGGAGAATGGCAGCAAATGGGCCATCCAAAAACTCTCTGATGTGTCTGGCTACCAAAGAGAACCCATGAGACAAACTCACAGTAACACACCATGGGTTGGTACCTTGACAACTCATCAAGCATCCTTCACCTTAAGAGTGGACTCAAAACTACCCATAAAGAGAAGCAAAACTTTTTAGCCCCATTAATAGCACTGGATTGCCTGATGTTTCATGTTAAGTCTTACCTTTTTATCTCTTTCAGAGTCTGGCACAGTGCTTTGCCCGTAGTAGATGCTTAACAAATAGTTGCTAAATTAATGAAATGAAAGATTGGGGTCAAAGAATAGTTAAGTGACATCAAGGAGGGTCTAATGTTTTGCTCATTAATGATACACTTGATGGTAGAGGGCTAGGAATAAAACCCAGGCCCCCAGACTCTCAAATTCTTTATCTCCTCAACTAGATAGTAAGCTTTTTGTTTCTTGTTTCTAAAGACTAATTTGGCAGACTCTAGACATTTGCAGATCTTAAGTTTTCTCTCAATTTATTATTTTCCCAACTGTGGAAGGGCAAAGTAGGCCCAGAGAATCTGGAATTTACCCAGCACTGAGGCAAAAGGTGTTATGAGAAGAAAACTTAGTTATAACTATGTCTGTAAGGAGAAGAATGGAATAGTAGTGGATATAGGGGTAGGGAAACCTATATCCTGTTTCAGGTACATACTGCCTGTGTGGGCCTGCAAGTCATTTCTCAGTGTTCTAGGTAACTTTCTAAGATTATTAAATTTCAGAGAAAGTGCTGGCCTGCAATGGGACACAGGGGTTTTTGTTCCTTATACCAATGTAATCACAGATCTATCCCTTATCCTTTCCTTTGTTATCTCTCACCACATTTGCCCCAGGCAGTAAAGAAAGACACTCCCAAGGGAAGTATTTCCAAGGTCAAGCATGCCAGCTATCACTGCCTCCCTAAATAAATTCTTCAACTATATGAAAGGCTGCTGCATGGAAGACTTGTCCTTAATTACAGCGGGCAATGGGAAGCTGTAAGAAGGTAGATTTTAGTTCAATGTAAGGAAAAACTTCCTTAAATTATAAATGCCCAAATGCAGAACCTATTGGAGTGCAGGACCCTATCACAGGTGGTCTTTAATAAAACATGAGTGATGCCATATGAATCAAAGTACCAAAAAATTATTTTATCGAGCTAGAAAAAATACAAACAAAATTCATCTGGAAAAGGTCTACAATATCAAGGGAACTAACGAAAAGAAATGCTAGGGAAGGTGGTCTAGCCCTACCAGATCTTAAATTGTCTTATAAAGGAGCAATCATCAAAACTACTTGGTACTGGCTAAGAAACAGAGGGGTAGATCAGTGGAATACGTTAGGTACTAAAAGACACAGTAGTCAATGAATACAGCAGTCTACTACTGTTTGATAAACCCAAGGACCCCAGTTTCTGGAATAAGAACTCACTATCTGACAAAAACTGATGGGAAAACTGGCTAACAAAGTGGCAGAAATTAGAATGAAGTCCAAATGGATACACGATCCAGGTATAAAGGCTGATGCTGTAAACAAATTAGGAGAGCAAGGAATGGTGTGTTTGTCAGATTTATGGAGAATGGAGAATTTATGATCAAACAAGAGATAGGGAACATTATGAAGTACAAAGTGGATAATTTTGATAATATTAAATTGAAAAGCTTTCACACAAATAAACCCAATGCAACCAAGATTAGGAGAGAAGTAGAAAACTGGGAAAGAATATAGTGTCTGCAATAAAGGCCTCATTTCTAAAATACATAGAGAACTGAGTCAAACATACAAGTCATTCCCCATTTGACAAATGGTCAAAAGATATGAACAGGCAGTTTTCAGAGGAAGAAACTAAAGCTATCTATAGTCATATGAAAAAATGTTCTAAATCATTACTGATTAGAGAGATGCAATCAAAATAACTCTGAGGTACCACATCACACCTATCAGATTGACTAACACGACAAAATAGGAAGACAATAAATGTTGGAGAAGATGTGGGAGAGTTGGAACGCTAATTCATTGTTGGTGGAGTTGTGAGCTAATCCAACCTGGATTGCTGTGGAGAGCAATTTGGAACTATGTAGCCCAAAGGACTACAAAAATATGCATACCCTTTGACCCAGCAATACTGCTCCTAGGACTGTATCCCAAAGATATCATAAAAATGGAAAAGAGTCTCACATGTACAAAAATATTTATAGCAGCTCTCTTTGTGGTGGCCAAAAACTGGAAATCAAAAGGATGCCCCTCAATTGGGGAATGGCTGAACAAGCTGTGGTATATGAATGTAACAGAATACTACTGTGCTATAAGAAATGATGAATGGGAGGACTTCAGAGAGGCATGGAAGGACTTACATGAACTGATGCTGAGTGAAAGGAGCAGAACCAGGAGAACTTTGTGCACAGCAACAACCACAGTGCGTGAGGAATTTTTCTAGTTACACAGTTACAGCCACATTGTGGGATGACTCACTGATAGACTTGGCTCTTCTCAGCAATGTAAGGTTCTGAGACAACTGCCAGACTCATTATGGAAAATGCTACCTGGAGAAAGAACTATGGAGTCGAATGCAGACTGAAGCATACTATTTGCTCTCTTTTGGTTTTGTTCCTCCTTTCTTCTAGTTCATTCCACTGGTTATAATTTTTTTTGTAACATAACTAATGTGAAAATATGTTTAATGTGAATGTATATATACAGTCTATACTGGATTGCATGCTGTCTTGGGGAGGGAGGAAGTAGAGGAAGGAGGAGAAAATTTTGAACTCAAAAGCTTGTGGAACTGAATCTTTTAAACTGCAAATAAATCAATTTTTAAAAGGAGAAGAAAAAATGAATGACCCCTCTGTTCAGGTGCTGCAAAGAAGAATTCTTTCCTTTTCTTCAGATTTTTACTATCTTTTGATTTTAAATTGCCTTCTTAAAAAAAAAAAATTATCTTCCATTTCCAAATAACTAACTCTCCCCCACCAACCAAAGAGCCATCACCAGCAACAAAGAATTCTTAAGAGGAGAGAGAGGAGATAATTTATATACACAACATCACACATTCAGGAAGCAGCAGAGAGGATTCAAACCCAGGTCTCCTTTTACTCCAAATCAAAATCTTTCTCACCAAGCAATTAACACTGCATCTGTAAAATAAGGAGCTTGGACTAGATGATCCCTAAGACATCTTCCAGATACAAATTCTTTGACCTCTGAGGTCCAGCTCAATTCTACAATGCACCTAAACTCCCAAATCAAATATTCAAGGCCATCAAAAATCTCAGGAAGGAGATTAAATAGGCAGAAAGTATTAACTCTATAAAAGGATTTTCAGTTCTTCCTAGAGGCCAACAGAATATTTGGTCCTTCAGTGAAAGTGCTGTCTTGGTAGCTCCAGAGCCTAGTGCAGTGCCTGGAATCTAGGAGGCACTTGTTAAATGCATGGTGACCGGCTGGACTTGTAAAAGTTGAAGATGTGATCTCAGAAGCATAAATACACACTCTGCCTTTACAGCAGTGTGACAGAGAGAGCAATGCCCTGAGAGCCAGGTCTGAACTGTGGTCCCCAGGACTGCCACTGAGTACTCAACCTATTGTCATTGAACCTAGCTAGGCAAGACACTGTCTTTTGGCCCAAAGTTTCCTGAAAACCGAGGAGGTGTCTTTGGCATAAAATACAGAGGTAGAGCTAGACAGTCCCTTTAACTGTGGTGTAATATTCTAGGATATTAAGCAGAGAAAATGAATGTAGAATAGTTGTCTTCAAATAGCTGAAGGGTTATCATGTGGAAAGTTTGGCCCAAATGGGCAGAACTAAGCAAGAAGAAGGTGGTGGAAGCTGTAGAAAGAAAGATTTAGGTAATGGAAAACTTAAATAGTAGAATTAACCCAAAATAGAATACATTCAGTTCTTCCTTCCAGGAGGAAAGCAAGAAGATGATGTTAGAAGAGCACTTGCCAGAGATGTTATAAAGGGCACTCTTGTTAGGATCAGACGAGATCCCAAGGCAGCTTCCAGCTCAGAGTCTAATTTTTGTGACATTTCCTTAAGAATGGCAGGTAAATACCCCCTGTATTTTTTTTTCCTGAATTTCCTAAGAATTATTATCATCATCAAACATTACTGCCAGTTAGTTGCCCTGGGAGATGTATGTATACACATGTACATATGTATTTGTATGTGAAAAATATAGACCCTGCCTTCAAGTGGTTTTCCATGTAGCTCAAAGCAGGCCTTGGACTACATTCTATTCTATAGTGTTCAACAGAGAAATACTTCCTCCTCTGTTTATCTTGCCTTATAAAGTAAATTGTCATTTTTCAGTAGTAGGACTCATAGCTTCTGCCTTGTTTGCTCTAGGTAAACAATAAATATTCAATAAAAAACTTAATTTCCTTTTCCTTGCCAACTGTCGCTCCTCAGATGAGTCCCTCAGACAACGCCATTGTAGGGCAACATTTATTCATCTACAAAATGAAGTAGTTGGACTTCTAAATTCTCTTCCAGCTCTAACACTTCATTCACATCCCTTCTAGGTCTAACATTCTTTGTTTCCAAGCATCTTCCTTCTATCAAGCTTCTATCTTCTAAGGTCCTTTCCAGTTCTAAGTTTCTCCAAGCATCGAACGCAATGAATCCCCTCAAAAACATCTTTTCTGTGGCTCAGGATAACTGGCTCGCCTTATGACTCACTAATGGAAACAATGAACCGTGGGTACTTAAACTAAAGAACACAAATAATATAACCAGCAAGATGATAATTTCACTTTCCCCAAAGTAAGGAAGTTCAAAGCTCTTGTTCTTCCAGTAATTCTAATGGGAGCAATTTTGGTCGCACCAGGAAAACAAGATCTTTGCAGGTATTGTGGAAAAAACACTAGAGATGGAGTCAGATGATTTGTATTCAAATCCTGGTTCTGCCGTTAACCAGCTAATTTAAATAGGAATCTCTCCGCCCCATGCTTTTTTCTCTTGCTTTACCTTACACGTGGAATGTTCTCCCTCCTCCACTCTAACTACTAACCCCCTTGGCTTCCTTTTAATCCCAACCAAAATTCTACCTCCCACAGGGATATTTCTCTCTTTAAATTGTTTCTTAATTATTCTATATACCTTACTTTGTATATGTTTGTTTACATGTTGTCTCCCTTGCCTCCCCCCCTCCCCTCAATTAGATTGTAAATTCTTTGAGGGAAAGGATTGTCTTTTATCTCTCTTTGTCTCACTAGCATTTAGCACAGGGACTAGCACAGAGCAGGCGCTTGATACAAATTGAATTAGATTATCAACTCATTGCCAGCTTGGGCAGAAGTTTCCAGTAGAGAAAGTTCAAGGACTCATTTTTGGCTCTGTGCTAATATTTTAACAATGATTTAGGTACAGGCATGGATGCCATGCTTATCAAATTTGCGGAACATGCAGTTAGGTGGGATAGCCAATACAACAAAATCAGGACACAAAACAATCTTCGCAGGCCAAAGAAATAGGCAGAATAGCATAATTTGAAATAAAAGAGACTAATGTAAAGACTTTCACTTGGATACAAAAGAAAAATCAGACTTCTACGAACAAGGTGGGGAAGGAAGGATAATAAAGCAATTTTTCTCATATGGATTTGGGACTTCTAGTGGACTACAATTTCAAGCAGTGTGATGTGAAAGTCAAAAAAGCTAATGTCACCTTGTACTCCATTAAGAGGAACACAGCTTTCTGTTATAAGCGGATAATCCCTTTCTGTACTCTGCCTTTGGTCAGAACTTAATGGAGTCTTGTGTTTCATTTTAGAGTCATACTTTTATGGAGGCTTTGCTTAAATGGAAATTATCTGGAAATTATCCAGAACAGGGCAACCAGGATGGTGAAGGGCCTTGATTCCATGTCATAAGGAGAAGCTGAAGAGACTGGGAACATTTCATTTGGAGAAGAGAAAACTCAGAGAAGAACATGATAGCTGTGCTCAAATATACGAAGAGCTGTCAAATGAAAGAGATTAGACTTGTTATCTTCTGCCCCAAAAGGCAGAATGAAGACCAGTGGAAAGAAGGTTCATTTAGGCTTGGTAACAAGAAAATCTTCCCAATAAGGAGAGTTGAAAAGGGGAAAAGGGCTACCTCAAGAAAGACTGTGCTCCCCTCTCATTCCATGGAGGTCCACAAGTAGGAATGGGTGACCACTTGTTGAATGTGCGTTGGTAGAGAGAAACATTATGGCACAGTGGATAGAGTGCTCGTCAGGAAAATCTGGGTTTGAATTCTGCATTTGATACTTTAACTTCTGTGATCCCAGCTAAGACACTTAGCTTCAATTTCCCCATTTATAAAATGTAATTATAAAATGGCCTCAGAGTGCATTCTAAATATACAGCTATGACCCTATGACTAAATGGTCAGTGAAGTCTCATTCAGCTCTTAAAATACTACAATTTTGTGAGCCTTATTTCATAGGGCTATAATACCTGAACCAAGATTCTACAAAATTTCATGGAAATCAAAAATCAAAAAGCAGAAGAGACCTGAGAACCTAATCCATTAAATCAGCAGCAGGTTTCATTCATCTTTATACCTTCTCCCCACTCATACTGCCTAACACAGAGCAAGTGCTTAATAAATGTCTGATGAACTAGGAAAATTTTAAAGTTTGTGAGGATGGAAAGAGGAAAGTAATTTTATGAGTAAAAAAAATCTAGCATGAAATCTCAGTGAAGACAAGGTCTAATCAACACACACAGGGCCTAGTTCAGAGACCTTCAATGAACAAGCTCAGCATGGAGAAGACCCTCACTGACAGGAAACAGGCAGAGCTAAAAGGACAAGCCAAGGGAAATTCCGGAAGCACAAAGCAACTCATTATGGGAAGTCAACTGGGAAGAACAATGGAAGCCTGGGTTACTTCCTATTTAAACGCTGGCCCATGAAAACAAAGAGTCCTAAGGAGTAAAAAATGCCCTCGACTGAAAGTCAAAAAAACCTGAACTTCATTATCCTCTCTGCCTCTACCTGTACAACAAGGGCAAATCGCTTCCCATCTCTGAACTTCAGTTTCCACAATTGTAAAATGAAGGAATGACCAAGATGATGGCCATTTTGTGACAGCGATCCTTTGGTGAAACCTATAGACCTGTCCTCAAACTAACATTTTAAAACAAATAAAACATGAAAAATTACAAAGGAAATCAATTATTCTACAATGTAATTATCAAAACATTTAAAAACAACATTGTAGACTAAAGTTTAAGAGTTCTGGACCTAAACGATCTTTAAAGTTCTTCCAGAATCTAAACTCTATTTTTCCTTCATCTCTCTGCCACACAAGAAGTGTCCTAGAATGTAGAGTTCAAAGAAGGAGAATCTTTCTTTCCATGAGCACCATTAGACAACAGACTGCCAATCCTCTTCCATCTCCACACCCCCCCCCCCCCCCCAACAGAATCTTGGTTCAATCAAAAGAAAAAAGGGAAATCTTAGAATGCATATGAATGGCCATTTAGGAAAAAAGCGAGGGGGAGGAGGAGCAAGTCTGAGTTTCTTGCTTCAGCTTTGCTCATCTGAGTAAGTCACTTCCCTGAGACTCAGTTTCAGTACGATGGAAGGAATATTGAATTTGTAGTGAGGGCAATCATCCAAATCTTGCCTGTGCTACAGTGGGCAATTCTGAGCCTCAGTTTCTTCATCTGAAAAATGAGGAGGTTAGATAAGATGGTCTAAGGTCCATTTGCTACTGTAAGTCTATAATCCTAAAATAAGAGTGTTGGGTTACATGACCTTTAAGAACCCTTCTACCTCTATATTTCTTAAGTCCTTTAATCTGATATGCCAATTATCATGCCCCTACAAGAAAAAATGTTGGGGTAATCTAAAGCTGCATTAATAAAGACACTATCCAACACAAGGGAACTAGTATCTTGCTGTATATTGTCTTGGTCACATCAAAAAGTACTTCATTAAACTTTACCACATTTTAAGGAAAATTACAAGTCTGAGTATATTCACAGGAGAAAGAAGAGAATTAGTGAGGAAATCTGACATTCCATATGAAGATCAGATGAATTAAATGAACTGGACATGTTTACATGAAAGAAAAAAAGACTTAGGGAAAGGAAAAGTATAACTTTTGTGATAATTGTCTTTAATTATAGGAAAGGGCTAACATGTAGAACAGGGTTTACATTTATTCTGCTTAGCCCCAGAGGTGAGAACAAGGCACAACTAAACAGAAGTGGTAGGGGGCAAAATAAAGCTTGGGGTAAAGAAAGACTCCCTAACAATTAAGGGAATTACCTTGGGAAGTATTAAGTTCTCCCTCTCTAGATGGTTTTTGAAAGAAAGCTAGATAGTGAAGAGAATTCTTGATTAGTTACAGGTTGGACTAGATGGTCTCAGAAGTCCTAGATTTCTGTGAAAGAAGTCTCAAAGACATTCTGTTACCAAAAATGAACGGATAGAAAAGGTTTTCCCCCCTATTCTCCCAAAACATGGTATTCTTGTTCAATAAAAAGCTTCAGAAAACGAACAGTAATATAGTTATTGTAAACAAGCCTTTATTTCCCTGCCTCCTCCACATCCACTCATAAAAACCAACTGAGAGAAAAATCTCCCCCATCCAGAGCAAGCCACACAAGTCTTCTCTGCTGAGGCACTGACATCAACTTCAGATTTCTCAGAAATGTTTTTCTTCCCCAAAGCTGAGAATCGGTTGCATCCATAATCTCTCAATAAAATTACTCAAATATCTCCAGGTTAGGAGCCATAAAGACCAATTAAATATAGCTGAGTTGGCTGGCTCCCTGAACTCTATTTTGAGAAGAGGTAGACCTTTTCCACTTTCACCCAGGTCACACAAGTGACGCAATCTGTAGAAAGGCTGAGTGAGAATACACTTGAAGTCGTCTCTTTGCTTTCCAAATTCTGCCTTGGATCCATTACCAAAGAGGGCATCTGGCATTTTTTTTTTTTATAAAGCCCTAAGACTTTGCCAAAAGGGAAATGATGACTAAATTAAACATAAAAGAGGGCTGGGGGGGGGGGGGGGGGGGGGGTTCTGCCAATCACAGCACATGTTCATTGCATCTCCATCACTCACCCTCCAAAAGAAACTTCAGTTGAACACTGGAGCTATTCTTTAGGATTACAAACCTAAGAAAACCGGGGCTTTTTTTATTCCTCAAAATAACATCAAAAGGAAGAGAAATGGTGGTAATAAGTGCCCCTCCCCAGCAGAATGAGATTAAGAAATGATCATCTTGATAACTGAATTTTTAAAAAAATAAGTTGGGTAAATCATGACTTTCCTGTATAACTAAGCTGACTGCTGAGCTGAATGAAAACTTCTAAACCAAACTTCCCCCATTGGCAAGGACTTAGAAAGCAACCAGAAACACCGACCCAAATGTTCAGAATTACTACCCTAAAATAGTTTTGCCTGAACTCCCAGGATCATTTTCTAACTTTAGGTAGTCTCTCTCATCCCAAATCTACCCCAACACCACCCACAACAACCCTCTAGAACTGAATAATTTTTCTTTCCACTTGTGAAGCCGCTCCATTTTTGAGACTTCCGTCCTCACTGAGCCTGTCCCAAATGCAAAACCCACACCGATCTTTATAACTATACTACTCTTAATACTGTAGTCTAGTTCTAAAATCCCAGGTTTCCACAAAATATTTAGTCACTATCTAAATGGCTAAATTCTACGGAGCACTCATTTCATTCATTTATAGTGCGTGCTTTCAGGGGCTCTGATGTAAGATCATAAATTTAATTCCAAGGTTTTTTCATCAGATTTCAATTTAATTCAACACAAAGTTAGTAAGCGCACTAGCCATGCCTGGCCCTGCAGAGAGGGTGAGGATGACGGCAGGCAGGGTCTCCAAAGTGTTTTACAAATGCCACTCCATTTTCTCCTCACAATAACCCTGGGGGGTAGATGCTGTTATCACCTTCATTTTACAGATGAGGAAACTGAGGCAGACAGGGGAGGGGGAAGGGGAAGAGAATGAGAATTTATATAGCACGCACTCTTTATTTTATAGTATTACACTATGAATGATACTATTTCTATAGCACTGCTCTAAGCACTTTTATAAATATCATCTCATTTGAGGAAGGTGCTATTTATCCCTATTTTACAGATGAGGAAACTGAGGCAGAGAGGTTAAGTGACTTGCCCAGGCTCATTCAGCCTCTAAGTGTCTGAGGCTAGATATGAACTCATGCCTTCCTGATGGTAGGCCCAGTCCTCTATATTCACCATGGAATCTAGCTACCAAGATGAAAAAACTTCCTCCTCTCAAAGATAATTACTATGTAAGGGGGAAAGAAATTATCTACATATAAATAAGTCTGATATATGGCAGAATATGACAGGAGAGGCAGCACCATGTGGTGGTTGTAAATGAGAGCTGAGTTCATTGATCAGCTCTACCACTAACAATCAGGTCTAGACCTCGGAAAGCCTCAGGGACCTCAGAAGTGAGTTCAAACCCTGAGAGCTCAGGATCTGAAGTCGGGCCCTCAGACACCAGTGCTCATTTCATTAGGAAGCTGGGGTCCAAGAAGGTCAAAGACTTGGCAAGGTCACACAAGTAAGCAGTGATCATCAAGAAGCTGCATTGGGACCGTACAGAATCCTGACATCAGAACTACTCAGCTCACTTTCTATTCTGTCCCCGTCTGTGGACAAGCCACACACTACTTCTTAGCCTCAGTTTTCCTCAACACTCAAAACGAATAAACTGACTCCAACTTTAAACAAGCAAAAGGAAAGAATTAATCAAAGTAGTCTGGGAAAATTTGAGTAAGGAGAGATTACATTTAGTTTGGGGAAACCAAGAAAGGCTTCCTGGAGAAGATGGCACTAATACTGGATCTTTAAAAAAAGAGGGATGGAGGAAGAGTTTCAAGAGGCAGAAATTCAATTCAATAAACATTTGTTAAGCAACTACTACTGACCTGCAAGGTAAAAGGCAAAGGGAAAACAATCACCTTAGAAGCATTTCTTAAGCACCTACTACATACCAGTCATTGTGCATATAACAGTGGTTTGATTCATTTCGCAAAACTGTTTTTCTTTGTTAAAAAGACTGAGATGGGAGAGTGGGGAGGCTGGGAGGCAGGGAGAGAGGGAGAGTATAACATGAGCAAATGACATTAATATATTTTTTTAAATCAATAAAACTTTTAGACAATTTAAATGTGGAATTTTAAAAAACAAAATTAAAAAGAGTTTAGGCTAGACTGATCCCTAAGTTTCCTTTCCTGCATAACGATTTTATGCACATCTAATAAAAAAGCGTAAGTATTTTTAGGCCCATGTAGGCCCAGTTTAGTTGCCCAAAATAATAACAACCAATCAACTTGCCACATCCCTGAGCTTCTAATTAGTCTATTGTAGTAAGTACACTGTAACTGTCTTGGAGGCCTCCATCACTCCTTTTGAAAAACTGCTCCATAAAAAAAAAAAAATAGCAATTTCAGGAATATAAAATGTACAATATGCTAGGAAATGTTCTTGAAGTTCTAACTAAGAAGGCAAAAAGTCATCCAAAGTCTTATAACCTTAATACTCAAACATCAGAATAGACTTATCTAGGAAAACAGAATTCTTACATCTTCTTCCATCCAGGCACTGCAAAAAAGGCAGAGATAATGAAAAGGAGTACCTGCAGATGCACAGTTAACAACTGCGAGAGGACATTTCCAGTAGGAAAGAACAGAAAACCACCTTCAGGCTCCTATGAAAATAAGTGTGTAAACTGAGGAAGCTGATGAAAAATAGGGTGTAAAAAGTGATAATAAAACTGGGTAACAGATTAGAAGCAGGAACGGAAACGCGACAGGTGACACAAAAAAGAGGAGAAAGAATAACCAAACAAGCAGAAAGAAGAGTCCTAAAAGTCCATCAGTCTGGGACCATTAAGCAGAGGGCAAACAGACTGACACCACCTAATGGCCCCAGGGCTAAACCATATTAGAGGCATCACACACAGGAGGTTCCGAATGGTCATCATTGAATCATGATCAGAACACTCTCTTATTTTGAAAAGGAAGAGGTTTTTAAAAGATTTCCACCAAATGCTAATACAAAGTTTAAGATGTGGCACTTTAAAAAGTAACCTTATCCCTTTTTTCCAGCTACCTGGAAAGTGAACTTCGGGAGATTCCTAATGCACCTGCAAAGTGAACTCTGGTTACAATTCAGTGGTTTCTCTTTGGCCTGTAGTTTCCTTTCTACCTAAAGTAGTAGAAGAACAGTGGACGTGGCTGCTGGGTGGTACAGTGGATACAGCATCAGCCCTGAAGTCAGGAAAATCTGAGTTCAGATTCAATCTCAGAAATGTGTTAGCTCTGCTCCAGCTGTGTGCCTTAGTTTCCTCGTCTACAAAATGGGGTTAATAATGGCGCCTACCTCCTAGAGCTGTGTGGGGATCCAATGAGACAATAACCATTAAGCATCTGGGACAGTGCCTGGCATACCATGCTTCATAAATGTTGTCATCATCACCGTAAGATGTATTAACACAAAGGAACCTTATTTACCAATGAGAAAACTGAGGCTGAGGCAATACCAAATTCCAAGTCATTTCATCTCTCTAAGCCTCCATGTCCTCACCCACACAATTGGGGCAATAATGCTAAACCTACCAACTTCACAGGCTGTTGTGAGGACGAGACTGTTTTGTAAACCTCAAAGCACTTCCTGTTCTACCTCTCCTCCCCTAAAGATACTAAACGCGCCCTCAGCAAAATCAGCCAGCCTCTGTCAGCATGGACAGTGTCAGTGCACAACATCCTGGAGGAGGGGGAGAGGAGAACACAAAACACAAGTTTCAGTTTTCCTTTGCAGGCTCCAAGCTATCGGACCCCACTTCAGATAGGCTTCTCCAGGCATTCCACGGAGATAACACTGTGGCTAAAGTTCACACACTTTCTGTGTGGTCAGAGAACACACTGGATCACATTCTCCCCAGGGCTTCTCAAAGACCTCCCACAAAGTGAACAATCGTCACCTGCTTTCCCACCTCTTTCTTCTCTTTTGGAAGAATTTCCAACCTAGTTTGAAGTGACCCAGATAGTATCTTCTGTGTTTCTGGCATGTCTAGTCACTCCTCGTACCTTAGTCACATATTCATAACTGTTATTTAATTCTCTATCTATTAGGTTTTCCACTACCCATGGAGGGATAGCACAACTAACATACTGGTACTCCATTTTTTTAAAAATCTTTACTTTATTGGGAAGATTTTAGAGAATGGATTGATAAGGAAACCAAGCAAAAGGAATGGGGAGATTCTGAGACTGGACCACTTGTTAGGTATGTTTAAAGTGGGGGAATTCCTTTCAATTTTAGGTTTGATTAGATGACCTGAGGTCTTTTTCAACTCCATGGGTCAATGGGAAGGGGAAGTAAAATACAAATGCTATAACAGAAATGCAAAAAAGTATTCAGGCCATTTCACTGCTTTCTTTTGAGAAAAGAATAGTGCTACTACTTTGAAAAGATGAAGGCAAGGTCTCAGGGACACTATGCCCATTTCCCACACGGATGGACTGAGTGATTAAGTACCTCACAAGGTTCTTATAATGCTGCAATGAGACTATGCATGTATATGATGTAAATCCCTTTACAAAGTTTAAAGGGCTATGAGAATGTCAATTGATATTGGTTGGATTTATCAATTAGAGTAAAAACCCACAAAGTATATACCTCTCTCCAAAACAGAGGACTTAGTCAAAGGAGGTCCAAGAAAAGAAATTAGCAATAATATAACAGAGAAAAACACACTAAATTTAATGTCAGACAGTCTAGGTTTGAGGCCTGACTCAGTATAATATATAAGACCTAATTCTACCAATTCTTAACTGTGTTATCTTAGGCATATTCCGTGCTCTCTCAGAGGCCTGGTTTTCTCATCTGTAAAATTTAGATACTGATACTCAATTCATAGATTTGTTCTAAGAAAAGTATTTTTAAAATACAAAACCATTAAAATTACATGGCTATAATACTAATCTTATTTCCCAGTAGAGATAGTGGAAGGCAACTGATCCCACCCTTTGCCTCAGTCTAAGCAAAATCCCAAATATCCCCAAATATGAATGAAATAGTGAAGAACACCGGGGGGGGGGGGGGGGGGGGGGGGGGGGGAGAAGCCGTGCCTGCCAGTGCCGGCAGCTGGGGCTTCTCCTAACAACTTGGCAAGTCTCCAAAGTCTACTGATATAGTCATTTTAAGCTGTTTGATTCAAAGATGACCTCAACACATTTTAAGGGGGAAAGTAAGACATCTTTCCCACAATATTGTGCATGCAATTTGTGCAAGCCAGAACCTAGATGAAAAGAGATCAAGAGATGAGACCTGGAATAAGCTTTAAGAAATTCGATGTTATAAGAAATGATGAACAAGAAGACTTCAGAGAGGCCTGGAAGGACTTATATGACCTGATGCTGAGTGAAAGGAGCAGAACCAGGAGAACTTTATGCACAGCAATGACCACAGTGTGTGAGAGTTTTTTCTGGTAGACTTAGATTTTTGTAATAACACAAGAACTTCTTACAAAAAAAAAAAATCCCAATGGTGGTTCTCAAGGCAAAATGCCTTCCACACTCAGAGAGAGAAATATGGAAGTCACTCACATAATGTAACACATCATGTTTGTGTATGTGTTTGTGTATCATGTTCTGATTTGTTATACGATTTCTTTCATTTATCTTAGTCTGACTACATAGCATGACTATAGTGAAAATATACTCAATAGGAAAGTATATGTAGAATCTATACAGAATTGTATGCAGTCGTGGGGAGGGAGGGGGGAGTGGGGGGTAGGTGGGGGGGATAAAATCACAATTGTATGGCAGTGATTGTTAAACATTAAAAAATAAAAAAATAATAAAAAAAAAAAAAAAAGAAATTCGATGTTAGTAAAAGATTACAATTCTTCCACAAGAATTTTTGTTTGGGGACTAAATTGGAGTACCTTGGAGGCACATTTAAGAAAGCCTTAACAAAATGGAACAGGTCCAAAATCAAGAGAGTGAGGAATGGTAAAAAGAGGGTTAAAGAGGTAAAAAAAAGGGGGTTAAAGGATTTTAGAGGGAATCATATTGAAGCTACATTCAAGGAGGAATTCCCTCAACAAAACTGCTGACAATGACTATCCCCAGTGTTCAAAATGTCAATTAGCATGGCATGCTCAATTTCTGGACATCACTGATTATCAACAAGTTTTTGGGTTTTGGTTTTTCTTCTCATATCAAGCTTCACTCTGTCAATTTCCATGACATGTTAGATTCAGGTAAAAGAAGGGAAGATGTTCAGCCTATCAAAGACAGGAAGGGAATATGAGAGCTGTTTTCAAACGTTTGAAGAGCTATCACATGACAGAAGAATTGGAATTGTTTTGTTTGCCTTCAAAGCACAGAGCTGGAACCAGCAGGTCGAGGTTACCAGGAAGCAGACTTTGGCCTGAAATACTGCTTGGGGGTTGGGGGAGGTAGATTCTTGCCAGTTAGAGCTGTCAGAAGCAGAATGGGTTGCTTCAAGTATTACTGAACTCCCCTCCTGAATGGTGAAACTTCGAATAGAGAATAGGATAGAGGAGGGATTTCTGATCAGGCATAGGTGGGATCAGAACACAAATACTGTCCGTGGCATTTTCTTGGCAAAGGTACTGAAATGGTTTGCCATTTTCTTCTCCACTGGACCAAGGCAGAGGTTAAATGACTTGCCCAAAGTCACACAGCTAGAAAGTGTCTGAGGCTGAATTTGAACACAGGTCTTCCTACCTCCAGTCCATCCTACTTCCACACCCAGAGCCCTGTCCACTGAGCCACCTCGTTGCCTCCAAGGCCTCATAAATGGATCTAAACAAATAGATTGTCTTTAGCATTCTCTCACTGGCTCCATGGGCACCATGTCCTCACCATTCCTGCTCAAGTTGCTAATTGTTGCTGAAAGAGAACTGGAAAGTGAAGGCCAAAAGTCAAAGGCTCAAGGTCACACAAGAAGCTAAGTGGCAGAGCCAGGATTTGAACCTAAATCTTCGGACTCCAAAATCCAGCATCCTTTCCACTCCACCCAGCTGTCTTGAGTCAGGCTTTGAAGGGAAGAAAATGAATCTGCTGCCTTCTATAGCCTCTGGGACTAAAGTACTTCCACATTTGGGGAATGCAAGAAGAGACAGTAACCAGGGACAACTGCTCAATGGTTGGAGGTAAATGAAAAAACCAGGGTCCAAATACAGCAGACACCAGATATGGCAGGAAGTTAAATTATGTGTAAAAGGTTAGAGGTGCCTTTTAACAGTTTTTAAGCGGTACATTTAAAAACAAGTAAAACAATTCATCACCAGGCAGCTGGTCTCATTTAAAGCTTATTTCTGGCAACAAAATCCATTTGACCCCATCAAGCTGGTTCAGAAAATCTGCACCCAGGACATAAAGCAACATTTGAACCTGAGGGGCAAAGTATAAAAATAGTGACGTACCCTCACTATACACACAAAGAGATTCCCAAACTACAGTGCTTGCAACAAGAGCTGTAGTCTGATGGGGAGGCTGGGAGGGGCAGAGGGGGAAGAAGCACCTGTGGCTTATAGCTGGAGCTTGAAAAATTGAAGATTGATTACATTAGCTCATAAAACATTTTACAGAACAACTCCAAATGATTAACCACAATAAAATCAGCTTTCTGGTTGATTCCAGAGATCATGTATTTAAAGGGTGGAAGAGACCCTGGAGAGCATCTGATTCACCCGCTACATTTTTCAAATGACGAAACTGAGGCACAGAGCTATCAAGGCAATGAGTTCAGAACAGAAACAATGTGTATGTTTGTATATGAATATGTGTGTATGTTTATATGCAAACATGCCTGTAAAAGTAAAAAGTACAGATACATCTTGCACGTACAACTGTTTGTATGTTCTCTCCTCCATTTGAATGTGAATTCCCTGAAGGTAGAGACCGTTTTTTGCCATTCTTTGTATCCATAACCCTTAGCACAGTGCCTGGCACATAGTAAGCCCTTAACAAACGTTGAGTGTTGCTAATATTCCCTCTCTGGAACTCAGGCACTTCATCTGCAACATGAAGGACTTCATCTAAAAGCTTGTTTTAGTGTTACTTATATTCCTTAATACTAGACTCAGCAAAGACTTGACTGAGGGACTGAAACAAAGAGCAAAAAACGGAGGGTTTGGGCTTTAATAATCCATGCTACCATTGCTCACCCTCCTGGCACAGCTAACTGGGGCACAATTCTTTGGGGGGAACTAAAGGGGAGGTCTCGACGGCGGGGGAAATAGATTTTAAAAGTCTAGCAAGGTAGCCAGATGTTGTTGTTGTTGAGTCATTTTCAGTTGTGTCCAACTCTCTGTGACCCCATCTGGGATTTTCTTGGCAAAGATACTGCAATGGTTTGTCACATCCTTCTCCAGATCCGTTTATACATGAGGAAACTGAGGCAAACAGGGTTAAGTGACTTGCCCAGGTCACACTGCTAGTAAGTGTCTGAGGTCAGATTTCAACTCAGGTCCTCCTGACTCAAGAGTTAACACTTTACTCACTGCACCTTGTAGCTAGATACAGAAGAATAATTCAAGTCTCAACAGCCCAAATTTCTGTCTCAAAAAACTCCATGAAACTGCTGCCACCAAACTAAAGCAAACAAGGGCAATTCAGTCTGATGCAAGCAGTGCTACAAAAAAACAGGGTGTGAATCCTGTTTAGACTATTTATTACCCACAGAGCCCAGGCTTAAGACCTCTCACCTCTCGGGGCTGCAATATCCTCATCTATAAAATGAGTTGTCAGATGATGTTCTCAAGTCTTGTTCAGTCATAAAAAAGATCGATGGGAACCATGGCATCTTGCGAATGAACAAGAAGTGAAAACAAGACCCCCTGAAAAGAGTTCAGGAAGGGCAAGGCTGGTGAAAAGGGAGACAAGAAGAGTATTCTACTACCCACACCCATTTTCTACGGGAGAAAGGCAGAGAACTGGTACTTGGCTTGATTCCAAGACCAATGTAGTTGTGTTCACTACTACCAGAGGGCCCAGAAAGGGGGGAGAGAAAGAGAAATTCCAGACAGACAGCAGAGCCCCAAAAGACAAATGAGCACTTGATTTTAAGCCCTGGTGAAGGCATTTTGGTTCCCTTGACTCCACTTAAGACCCAATGAAGAAAAGATATTGGCCATAAAAACTACCTGAACTCTCACACTTCAGTAATCAACAAACCTAGAACCTATTTCAGCCCCATGATCCCAGTAATCCTCTAAGTTCAAAGTATGTGATCATATACCACTTCATCTGTTTATAAACACATAAAACCACATCAACCCCCCCCACCCAAGATAAAAGAGCCCAATGTCAAGATAACAACAGCTCACATTCCTCTAATATTTGAATGGTTACAAAACACTGGCCTCACAACAACCCTGCGAATCTTTAAAGAATCTTGGCTCAAATGTTGACTATCTGTGTGGTAAATAATAATAATGATGATGGTGTGGTAGTGATGATGATGATGATGATGATAAGGTTGAGTATGATAATAATAATAAAATACCATTTATATACTTCCTATGTTCAAGGAACTGTGTTAAGTACTTTATAAGTATTATTTGATCCTACAACCCTATATGGTGGATGCTGTTATTATTCTCATTTTACAGTTGAGGAAACTGAGGCAAATAAAAACTAAGTGACTTGCCCAGGGTCACACAGCTAATAAGTGTCTGAGGTCATTTTTGAACTCAGGTCTTACTGACTTCAGGTCCAGTGCTCTAATTTCCACTCCGTCTAGCTACTTACTTAGGCAGTGGCAGATATCACCTTTTTATGGATTGGGGTAATTCATTAAGGCTCAGAGGGGCTAAAGGACTTAACCAAATTCACACAAAAATAAGGAAGCTGTGTATGTTTTCTTGCTCATTGGACTATGAATACTAAAGGGTAGAGATTATATAGAATGTTCTGGGAGGACTTGGACCTCTAGAGCAAGGACTTGCCAAAACCCTTTCCAGGGCTCATTTCCTTTAGTGTCCGCCTAATTCACCCAGCTCTCACCTGTGGTTCCAAGAAGCTATAGCATGAGCAGCAGTGGCCACACCTTAGTAAAACCATCTCAGCAGACAGAATAAACCAAGCTGAGGGTAATCACCAGGCCACTGGTAATCCACTGGTAAGTTAGAGGTAACCTCAAGCATGTGAAGACGTCCCCCAGTAGAATGGGTGGATGAGAATAATTTGTTCCAATAGCCACAAGGGTAACAGAAGCGTTTAGTGCTTAATCAGACATGGAAGATGCAAAGATCGTCCACTGCATCCTAGGCTACCGCCAGTCATCTTGACTTTTGTCTTGCCACTGGACTCTGATGACTCAGGAAGAGAAAGTGGGGCGGACCACTTGGTGCAATTCTAAGACAAGACATCACCCCATGATGTCAATGGTCCTCTTTGAAAAGGAAGGACAAACAACAACACCCTTAGGTGTTCAATAGAGGGAATAAACATTTGGAGACTACCCACCATGTGCCAAGAATGGTGCTAAGCACTTGTTACAAATATTATCTCATGTGATCCTCACAACAACCTTGCAACGCAAGCGCAATTGTCATCTCCATTTTACAGCTGAGGAAACTGGCAAACAGTGGTTAAGTGATTGGCCCAGGGTCACAGAGAGTCTGAAGCTGGATCAGAACTTGGGTCTTCCTGACTCCAGGCCCAGTGCTCCACCCACTGCAACACCTCTATAGCCTCTACTAAATAATAATGTTAATAAATCTTGACTAATTTTATTGACCACAGGGGTCCATGTTTTAGCTGTTTGGATTGATCTTTCAGCTCTTTTCTACAATATCCCGTTTCCTCTGGTCTAATGCTTTTTAACATGAACTGGTTCAGAAAGAGAAAATTCTACTACAATCTGCCAGCTTTTAAATTAAGCTACTACTAACTACTCAGGAATCCTCAGAAGGGCTTCACTAAAGTCTCAACTTCTGTAGTGAATCTACAGAGGAAAAGAAAGGTTTAATGACTGAATTACTAGTAATTAATAATTGGCAGTAAGGCTTGGGGAAATAAAGAAATAAAGATGCTTAGCCTACTTTAAAAATATATCATTTGTCAGGATTGTTTTCATAATTCCCCAATTTGTATAATGTACTCTGGGCATGGACAAAAATGAAATGGTCTCTTGCCTTCATGGGCTTTACATTTTATGGAGGATAAGGCATGTACACAGATAAGTAAATGCAAGGCCATTTGAAAGGCAACAGTTCTATCAAAAGAGGTATTATAGAGGGAAGGCTTCATTCCAGGAGGAAGTAGCAATCTGAGCAGAGCCTCAAGAGAAGGTAAGAATTTGTAGAATCACAAAGTACATTCTAGGCATGTCCTATTCGAATTCATGGAGGTAAGAAGTGGGATGATTAGGGAATAACTGATCATTAATTTTGACTACAAAACAGTTCATAAAGGAGCTCTGGAAATGAGGCTTGAAAAGTTAGGCCAGATTATGAATGCTCTTAAATGCCAGATTGGGAAGGAGACATAGTGAGATTGTGCCTTCGGAAGATTACTTTGACAGCTGTAAGGTCATTGGACAGGAAAGAGCCTGGAAATAGGGATGCCAGTTAAGATCCTATAACAAAATAGTCCAGGGGACAGGTAACAAGGGCCTTAACTCTCGCTCTGGCTGGGTGAGTGGGACTAACAGGAGAGACATGAAGGATGGCATTGATGTCCACACTGTAATCTATTGGAGATGAGTAGGGAAAGCAAAAAGTCAAAGATGATTCCAGAGTTACAAACCTGGTTGAATAAGAGGTAGATTTAAGGGGAGATTTTATGATAACTCAGCTTAACCCTGAGCAGGTTCACTATTATTTAAACCTATGTTAATCATATGACTTCATTCCCTACACAAATCCTCCACTCCAAACAAATCCGTTTCCTTACTATGTATCCAACTCATTCCCACCTCTATACTTTAAAGTATTTTCCCCTGACTTTCTGAAGCTTTCTCTACCATTATTCTCTGCCTATTTAGAATCTATATTTCCCTTCAGTCTAGACTCATCACTTTACAGGGGAGAAAAGAAAAACCCATAGAGGTTGGGAGTCTTGGCCAAATTCTCACAAGTAAATAGCAGGGCCAGGATTCATCACACCCAGAGAGATACTCCAGTTCCAATGCTGGTATACCATATTACTTTTTAATCCAAACACATCATTTTACAGAGCAGGAAATGAACCACTTTTCCCAAAGTCAAAGTGTTACCACTCAGGCTCATTTCCTTTTCCCTGGACTGGCACAGAGCTACTAAGTCACTGTCTCAGTAAGGAAAAGGTGTGGCTTTGCATTACAGCTTACTATCTCACCACTCCTTGGCTCTGGCTCCTGCCTGGACCTTCAGATTCTTCCCCTTGGATCAAGAACTTAGTGTTGTCTAAGAAATCCAATTCTCCTTTCCAAGAGGCATGGTCCAGGCACTCCTCCATCACTCTGCCATAGTGTTTTCCTTAAACTTCCAGCCTGGTCCAGGCATTCCTTGATGATTTATTGCTACTTCTGGCTCCTGTCAATTCTAGGAAAGTACTCGTCTCTTCCAGGTCCTCTGGCACCAAATCCAATGCTCTTCTCAAGATATCATACTCTACTTAGGTTCAGTTTCTATTACTTAAAAGTAATTAATCTCCTTTTATTTGGCATATTTGGACCGTCACAGCCTGATTCCAACCTACCTCTGTCTTCTCTAGACTTACTCTACTTTCCCTTCATGCACTCTGTACCTGCTTTCCTATTGTTCCTTGAACATGACAGTCCATCTGTAGTTGACAGGCTTTTGCACAGCCTGAAATACTCTTCTTTCTCCACCCCTTCATCTCTTAGACTCTATTTCCTTAAAAGTTCTGCTCAAGTGATAACATCCTATATGATAAACTCCTTGAAGGCAGGGACTGTCTTCTGCCTCTTTTACCAGAGCTTAACACAGTGCCTAATACATACATAGTAGGCATTTAGTAAATGTTTACTGACTGGAAGATGGATTCTTTTCTCTAACTTTCTCATTCACTAATTCAGGCATGTCTCAAATCTTTCCCAACATACATTCAATCCATCTCACACACCACACTGCCAGATTAACTTTCCTCAACTATTGCTTTTATCACCTCATTTACAATAGAATAGTGCAAATAACAACAGCCCTCCAAAGCCTCTACTGCAACTCAAGGAATGGGACTCTGAAGTCCTTTCCAACTAGCCATCTATGAGTCTATGACAGGGGAAAAAAGTCATTTCTCATCTCAACCTAGTTCCTCATTGCAAATATGGGTAACAATGACTACATCACCTATCTTGTAGGATTTTTGTGCTGAAAAATGCCATGAAAACCCTAAAGGAGTATATAAATAAGGAATACTACCGCCTAAAACTTTCAACAATTACCATTGATCTATAGGATTAAGCACAGCATTGAGATCTAATATACCTCACCAACTTCACCTCCTGAAGCTCTACTACAAAGCCACATACTCCAGTAAGAACAGTCTCTTCACAGCTCCTGCAAAATAATTGGCAAATTCCTATTTCTCAGCATGTACTCACACTGTTCCACTTAACTGCCTTCTCCCTGTTCTTCCTCATCCCACTCTTAATCAACTCAAGAGCCATCTGCTCCAGGAAGCCTTCTATGACTATCTCCATTCACAATGATCCCTCCCTTCTGCAAATTCCTATATCACACTTCTGGCATATGTACACTGGAATATCCTGCATTATATGGATGAACTGTGAACATTCAGAAAAGGAAGGAGTCATCACCAGGCACAAGCATTCACAGAATGGGAACAAATCATGAAAGGAAATATAGTGTAAACTGACTTCAAGAACCAGAGTCCTGCCTCTTGTCGCACTGGCTATGTGGCCCATGAAAAGTCACAACCTCTCAGAGGCCCAGAAAACACTTTAAGACTACAAAGTTACATCCGCTATCTGCTATCTGCAATAGTAAAGGTAGTTTTCTAACTCGAAGTTTCAAACAATGAAATCATGGGTCAAAAACAAAATTTTTACCAAAGTAACCTCAGTTCCCTTCCTGATGGGAGTTACTATACTGATTAATGCTAGTTACGCTATCCATGCTACCGCTGGATTTCAAGAAGGAATCTGACAAAGTGTCTCATGATATCCTTAGGGAAAAAGGTGAAGAGATGTGAATTAGATGGCATATGAGAGTTCAAATCTGATTCACTATCTAGAACCAGAGAGCATAGAACAGGGAATTGAAATCAAGGGTAGTAAATATTTGAAAGAAAAAAATTGAGCTATTGTATAAGGTAAGGAAAATGAAAAAAAACCTTTGAATTTAGTGAAGGTAGGGATGTCATTAACCTAAGATAAAAGACAGGGCAGAGAAAATAGACTGTCAAGGTTTATAAGAAGAAAGAAGACATCAGGTGAGGCCCACTTATTTAAGAGAGAAGGCAGTCAACAAAAAAGAAAAAATAGGATGGGAGAAAACAGCATACAGATTTAAAAACAGAAAGGAAGAAGTCCATTAAAGGGAAATCTGATGATGCTGAAGGGACACACAGAAAGATTAAAATGACAGGTGGAAGAGTTAGCTTTAGAACAAAGTTTTAAAGGCGACCTCTTCTGCCAGTGGTGAAGGGACAAATACAAAACATACAGACATGAAGTAACAATAAAGATGTTCATGCCGAATGATTTAGATCTATGCAGAGAAAAAATGTCACCTGCTGAGGAGGGTGAGAACTCAAGGCTAAAATACATACATGACCAATCCACAAAAACTCAAACAAATCTACCATCCTATCTATTTCTGCTATTTTTCTTATAAAATCTGGATCCTTGAGTGCTAACTTAATTTGTTCCTCCTGAATATATTTCCCAGATATTTGTGGCAGCATCTCTTAGATCTTATTAAGACTTTCAAGGCTGAGGGAAAATAAACATTAAAAGAAAATCCTATCATAGAATTTCAGATCATCTTGTCCAACATGCCCCTAAGCAGCAATGCCCTATGTGGTATCATTAAACAGAAGTGATCCTCACTTCCCTTGTCTAAAAGAACACCTGAGTCAAAGAACTCACTAATACCCAGAGGCAATGCATTCCACTTGTGGACATTTCTAATTACTAGTAAGACTCTTCCTTACACTCTCTGTCTCTTCCATCCCTGTTGCAGTTCTTTCACTGGTGTAAACAAAACAAGCATGATAACGATGGTCATGCCAAATGACAGAAGAGAAAGGAAATGTGATGTGACAGTCTCTAGACCAAACCAGAGCACGAGTACCAAAATGCACAGCAGATGCAAACATCTGGCGATTTTTGTCACCATCAATACAGTCATATATTTAGAAGTGGAAGGGATCATAAAAGTCATAAAGTCCAACCTTCCTCATTTTAACAATCAGGAAATTAAAGCAAAGACAAATTAAGGGTCACACAAGCAGTTATGTCTGAAGCAGGATTTTAACCCAGGTCTCTTCATGAATTCAAATGCCTCAATCTGTTCAAACGAGCATTTTTTTCAATCAATCAACAAGCATTATCAAATCTGTCTGTGTGACAGGCACTATACTAGACAGGCAAAAATTAACCCATCAATCACTGCCCTTAAGAAGTTCAGGGGAGAAAACATACATATAGAAGTACAGATCAATTTTTTTTTTAAATTGGGGGACAGAAGGAGCAATTAGGGAGAATTAAGAAAGGCTTCATGTAAGAGGTAGTCCTTGCGCTGAATCTTGATGTAAGTATGGGCTTCTAAAATGCACAAGTACAAAAGGAATGTATTTCAAGCATGGCGGCCTCAACTACAAAGGGCTAGAGATGGAAGATTTGCAGTTGTACAGGAAACAACAATTAAGGAATGGCAAGGAGTACAGTTTGGCCAGTCCATAGAATGTTGGAAAGAAAATGAGGAAGAGAAAAAAAATTCTTAACTTAAAAAAAATTTAAAAAGAAACAAATTTTATTAAGAAGTGGAGGTGAGAAGTGATGAGGGCCTGACCTAGGGTAGTGACCAATAGGAGGAGAGAAAGGGAAAAGATATCAGAGCTACTGTAAAGGTAAAAACAGCAAGATGAGGCAACTTTTTGGATATATGGAGGGAGAATGAGGACAACTCTAAGGTGTCATTCTAGATCATAACTTATGAGTACTGCAATGACCCCAAAGGAAATAGGAAAGTTCAGTAGCTGGGGGAAAGGATGAATTCTATGTTGAGCATACAAAATTTGAGATGGCTCACAGAGATATTTAAATGAAAGGAAAGAAAAAATGCGAAAGTACTATGGGAGAGATGCTCATGGCAAAATTCCACCTATTTTCTCAAGTCAAATATGAGATAAGATTAAATGCTTATTATGGGCCTGGCACTAACTAGAGATATAAAGAAAAAAAATTAAATGGTCCCTGCCCTCAAAGAACTTATATTTTATACCTTAGTTTATTTCCATTATGTTACTTATACACAGAATATATCCATGGTAGGTATAGAAAGAAGAATGAATGACATTTTTTATAGAACCAATGTCATTATTTTATAGCCATATTGTGTCTGTGTGTGTGTGTACAGAGAAGCAAGCAAGTTATATATTTATATATTATCTTTTCACAATGACAAAAGGAGGCAAAACTATGAAGACTAACTCCCCAAAATGGGTCTTGTCTTTGATACTAGTATTCCAAAACCAGAGCACATTCCTATTAACCCGGATCACAAATGGCTGAATTTCTTCCTTCCAAGGTGGATTTAATGTTTTTACAACAGCCAACTTAGAGACAAGTCTGATGAATAAGGTGGGGAATCTAGTTGAGGAATGCTATTTTTGGATTAAAAATAAAGGTGGTATAAGTAGAAAGCAATTACAGTGATTTATGTTCTTTCTTTCTAATTTTTCCCACTGCCTTTTGTAAAAGTGATTTTCCTGTATGGCTCTGAAGTAATTTCTCCCAAAAGGAGACATATTTTGGCCAATTGCATCATCAGTGAAATAAGGGTATGTATGGACTTGCAAGGTAATCACTCTGAAGAGGACAACCTTCATTTGAATCAATGAGTTCTGGTGTATTTGTAGAAAATTTCAGATGCATTACTTTAAATCAGAGCAGAGACTCTCAGCCTGGAGACCATGAACAGATTTCAGGGAGTTCCTAAACTGGGACCAGGAAAAAATTACATTTTTACCAATCTCTAACTAAAAGCTAACATTTTCTTCAATTATCAAAAACAAGTTACTCTGAGAAGGGGTTCATAGGCTTCACCAAACTACCAAGGGGCTTCATGACTATAAAAAGGTTAGGAATTTTTGCTTCAGTCACACCCAAAGTATTTGCAAAGAAATTCCCAAGGACACATGCACTTAACAAACACTTGTTAGTACAAGGAGTAGCTGTTCCAACCCAGTGTGGCCATATGGCAAACAATCTTGGGGAGAGAAATGTTTGGGGGAACATAAGGATAGAGGAAGTGAATTTATTTCCTTAAAAAGAAGAAAATAACCTTAGCTAGCCATGTGAAAGTTTACATAAGAAGGACTAAATTGCACTCTGTACCACATGAGGCCTATTTTAAAGAAAGTTTAGGGGTCATGTTGGTGGTTCACAATCGTACTGTGCCAAAGGTTTGCCATCTGGGGATTGCTAGAACAACAAGGGGATTTCTACATGGCATTTTTTTCTTTCAAGAAGTTCAAAAGTACAGTATATGAGGGGGCTCTTATCTTTACCACATTGCCAGGAGGCAAGGAGGAGGCCACAAGCAGGTATCATCATTGCTGCTACCCTCCGTAAACCACAGCAAATAATTAACTGCTGAGTGGTTTATGATATGACTGGTACAAGTCAATGGACCTAGAGCCAAGAGGCAGGAAATAAATTATTCATACTTAGACCTCTGACCTGAAATCCTAACAAATTATTATTTTCTCCCACAAGAAAGAAAGAATAAGGCTTGAATCCTGTGATTTCTTTTTTATTTTTCATGTTTCTTCTGTAATTAGCATTTCAATATCGCTGAGGGGGAGGGAGGCGCAGGTCTTGGTAACTTTGCTGTCAATGGATCAAAGCTCTTATAGATTCATAAAAACTAAGTGCCAGAAGGAGCCGCAGAGGTACTCTAGTGCTATCTGTACATGAAATACAAGTAACTCTACAGGCAGTGAGATGGCCCAGTGGCTGGAACTCTAAACAATAGAGTCTGGAACACCTGAGTTCAAATTCGGCCTCAGACACTTATTGGTTTTATGACCGTGGGCAAGTCACTCAACCTGTCTACCTAGTTTCCTGATCTGTACAGAGAAATGAGAAAAATATCTTTACAGAGCTTATGCAGTGCCTGACGCAAAGAAGGTATAATATAAATGCTTTTGTTTTTTTTAAATCTGGTCTCTATTTGAATAATACTAGTATGAGGAACACATTACCTTTCTCGGGGAGCCTGTGCTTTGAGCTTTAAGCATCAGGAAGCCCTGCCAATTTACCAGATAGAACTAAGGCCACTTAATCTAACTAGGCTTTGGTTTCCTCCTCAAAAATGAGAGGAGAGGTTAAAATCCCCTTTGGCTTTAAATCCCAGGATCCTAAGATCACATTAGTTGTTATGATCTCAACCAAGAGGTATTCAGATCTCTTCCAACCCCTAAGGACCTTAGGAATGCCAAGTGGACCAAGTTCTACAGGAAATGTGCACTTTATATCCCTTTCTCTTCCTCTTCCCTCTACTTTCTCCCTTTTCACTCACTTTTCAATGCCTTTCAATCTAGCTTCTGATCTTTGGAAGTGCTCTCTCCAAAGCTATCAATGATCTCTTAGCTGATAAGACCAAACTCATCTTTTCTGATCTTTCAAAAGCACCTGATGTGGCTGACTACCTTCTCCTCCCTGAGTTTTGTTGTCATTGCTCTATTGGTTCTCCTCCTACATATATTGAGAGCCCTTCTTAGCCTCCTTTTGCTGGACTATTTTTATCCTTTCTCCTATGATGAACCCAGAGGCTCCTCCTCCTTTCATTACCTTCTCTTCCATTGTGTTGCCTGAGCTCAAACACAGTGCCTGGCTCACTATTAGCACTTAATATAGACTTCATAACTGAGTGACGGATGGTTGCGATACTATCATTTATGGGTTTCATCATGATATCTACATAGATGTTTCCCAGATCCAAGTATCTATTCCTACCTTCTCTTCTGAGTTCCAGTCGCACCTTACCCAACTGCTTAATGGCTATTTCCCAATGGTGATCCCATTTTGGTTCAGTTGTTTTTCAGCTGTGTCTGACTCTTTGTTAACTTCATTTAGGATTTTTTAAGCAAAGACATTGGAAAGGTTTGCCATTTCCTTCTCCAGCTCATTTTACAGATGAAGAATTGAGGTAAATAGGGTTAAGTGACTTTCCCAAGGTCACATAGCAAGTAGGTATCTTGAGACTGGATTTGAACTTGGGAAGATGAACCTTCCTGACTCTAGGCATAGCACTCCATTGTACCACCTAGCTGCCATAAGAATCTCAAATTCAACATCCAAAACATTTGAATTGTTTCATTTGTATTACACCTCCTAATCATCTTCTGTGCCTTACTTCCTCACGTCTTTCCACATCTGTCCTCTTCTATCTACTCCAACAGCCACCAATCTCATTCAATCCCTTATCACCTCTCATTTATCATAGTGCCTGGTAAATAGTAAGCACTTAATAAATGTCTAATCTCTGTCACCCAAACTACTGAATTAGTCTCCTAATTTGTCTCCTTACCTCAATTTTCCCCTCACTCTAAGACATCCTCCAAACAAGTGGCCAAAGTGGTTTTCCTTAGCCACCATCAGTCTTATCCTCCAGAAATTTAGAGACTCCCAATTGCCTCTATGACAAAATACAAACTCCTCCGACCGGCATCTAAAGCCCTTCACAATCTGGCCCATTTCATATTCCTTCTCTTCATCCACTCTGTGTTTCAGCCAAATTGACCCTTCTGCTGTTCACCATTCAGAACAAAACGCACTCCCCTCCTCATGTCTACCTATTAGAATCTCTAGTTTCGCTTAGAAGTTAAGCTCAATTGTTACCATCTAATGACAGCCCTCCTTCCAAAATTAACTTGTATTTTACTTCATACAGATTTTTTTATTTATATGTGTGTGTTTTCTACAATGTAATTTAAGCTACACAAATTATATATTATATAATTATATACACTACACTATTAAATTAGGTAATGTATTAAGCATATATTAATTTAAGTTAAATAAATTCTTTGAGATCAGGGACTCTTCCCTTGTTATCATTGCATGCATAGCATCCGGCACACCAGATACAGACTTAATAAAACCTATGCGGAGCGATCTCTTGCTGGAAATTTCTAGTAGTTTTTCAAATAAAATCCAATCAATCAATACACATATATTAAGTACCTACTATGAACCGGGCTCTGTGCTATTCCAATGCAAACAGAAAAAGACAGTCCTTGCGCTCAAAGAGTTTATAATCCACTACTGCAGACATAACGCAAACGAATATATAGAAAGGAAGCTAGATACAGGATAAAACAGCAAATAATTAACAGAGGGAAGGCACTAGAATTAAGGGGGTTGAGGAGAGGTTTCCTGTTGGGATTTCAGCTGGGTCTTAACTAGAAGCCAGGGAAGTTAGTAGTCTGAGTGGGAGAGGTACAATGTTACAGACATGGGGGACAGCCAGAGAAAATGCCCAGAGCAGAGAGATGGAGTGTCTGCTTGGTGAAATAGACAGGAGACCACCATCACTCGATCAAAGAGTAACTTGGGAAGTAAGATGTAAGAAGCCTAAAAAGGTAGGAGGGTGCTAGGGCATAAAGGACTTTGAAAGTCACACAGAGAAAATCTGTATTTGATCCACAAGGCAACAGGAAGCCACTGGAGTAGAAACCCTGTAAAAGGCACACTGACCATGGACAATGGTCACCGGAAACCCTGCTACGATAGCCATCTCCTCTGTCATCACCACCAAAATCCCAGAAAATATTCTCCTTTATACCACATGACAAGATATTTCCTTCAGTGAATCTCCCACACAGATGCAGCCATTAAGTCATCATCCCAGCACTGGCCACCTCCCTGCCTCACGTGATTAGAGGCATGGTATTTTAGGAGAAAACTTCATCAAGAGAACCTGAATAAAATTAAGGAATATGCTGAATATGATGGAAAATTCGAGGCTCTTTTCTTTCCCCTGGCCAAATCTTTGGATGAATTTCTGCTTCTTCCATGAAGGCTTCCGTGATTCCCTTTGCCTTCACTGATCTCCCTCTCCTTGGAAGGCAATAGGACACTTTTTTATAAGACAAAATGTAATTCAATTAAATTCAGCAAACATTGGGTGTTCTGGGTGCCCAGCAGTGTGGCCTATGAGGTAGGTTCAAAGAGCTTGGTATCTGCTCTTATGGACCTGACTATTTCACTAAGAGATAAGACATACAGACAGGAAACAGCTATAAACATAATAAATGCCTTAAAGAAGCACGGAACAAAGCGTTTTGTGAAGTCTGAGGAGGAAAAGTTGTTTCCCACTGGAGAGAATCAAACACTTCATGCTTTAGATGTATTCTGGGTAGTATTACCTGCTGTTTCACAAGCAGAAGTTCTGCATCCTCACCTGGATTACAAACTCCTTCACAGCAGGGACCACATCTTATCCTTTCTATCTTCCATAACATTGAGCTAGACATAGAGGTACTTAAGAAATAACTGCTTGTTTAGGTTTTGTTTTGTATTGTTGGGGGGCAGGGGAGTGGGGGTGGTGTTAATCAGGAACACTAAAAGAATCCACTATAGTTCAAGCCCTCACCACTTTTCATGGAGAATTAAAAATTTTAAGAACTTCTTCACCAGGCTTGCTGAATATATCCCATCTAATCCAAAAGCACTGAGTTGGTAAAGTTGTATTACTGTACTGATACTATATGATATTATAAGAGTCCAGCGGTTCTTCATTGCCTAGAGAATCAACCCTAAACTTCTAGTTCTGGCATTCAAGGCCCTCACTATTTGGCCTCAACTTTTACTACTCTCTTTCACTATACTTCATAAGTCTATTAGAGAAGTGCAGAAAAAAGGGCCCGGTGAGACCTGAGGAGGAAGATTGTTTCCAGCTGGTGGGGAGTTACATTCTAGTCAAACTACTACACCACAGCACATTCTTTTCTTAATTTCTCCTTCCTCTAACCCCTCAGTAGTTCACAGTCCAATCCCAGTACATACTTCCTTCATGTCCTCCCCCTAACTCATCTCCACTTGCTGAAATCCTTTGCTTTCATTTGGAACTGTACCCAAAGGGCAATCAAACTGTGCCCTTTGATCCAGCAATACCACTACTAGGTCTATACGCCAAAGAGATCATAAAAAGGGCAAAAGGACATACATGTGCAAAAATATCTATAGCAAGCCCTTTTTGTGGTGTCAAAGGAAATTGAGGGGATGCCCATCAATCAGGAAATTGCTGAGGTATATAAATGTAATGGAATACTATTGTACAATAAGAAATGATGAACAAGCAGATTTCAGAAAAACCTGGAAAGACTTGTACAAACTGATCCAAGGTGAAATGAGCAGAACCAGGAAAACATTGCACATGGTATCAGCAACATCAAATGTTGATCAACTACGAATGACTCAGCTCTTCTCAGAAACACCATGATCCAAAGAGAAGTACAAAGGACTCACAAAGGAAAATGCCATCCATATCCAGAAAAAGAACTGGTGGACTCAAAATAAAATAAAAAATAAAAATAAAATCATATTTTTCCACTTACTTTATTCTTTCTCATGGTTTTATTTCATTTTTATCTGTTTCTTCCACAACTGTGACAAATATGGAAATGTTTTACATGACAGGACATCAAACTGCCTACCATTTTCAGAAGACAGGAGGGGAGAGAGGAAGGGAGAAAAATTTGGAATTCAAAATCTTTTAAAATATTTAATTGGGGAAAAATAAAATACTATTTAAGTAAAGTTTTAAATTAAAAATAAAGAGATCCTTTGCTCTTTTTTAGGTCCAACTCAGGAAATCAGATTCTTTCCTCTCTCCAAAAGCCCCAGCTGAAAGTGTGTGCTGTCTCTCTCTCTCTCTCCCCTCCCTTTTTCCCTCTCCTTCTCTCTCTCCCTCCTATACATTTATTTTTTCTGATTTATACCACTGTCACAATACTAGACTCAGATGGCAACCTAAGACAGTACTAGGGTAGTACATGATGGATTGAGTTCAAATTCATTCAACAAAATACTTAAGTGCATGTAAAACACTGGCAACACAGAGATAAGACAGAGACCCTGCTCTCAAGGAACTTACATAGTCTACTAAAGATATGTTATAAGAGAAAGAAAGACCTGGTGGACACAAATAACAAAAAAAGGCAGAGCAAGATGAATGCAAAGAATTCTAGGTAAAATGATACAAGAAAAGTAAGAAAAATCATTTTCATCAAAGGTTCATGAGGAAGATGGTGCCTAAGTTCCCAGATCAGACCGGGAGGAGTGAACAGGACTTCAGCAAGTGGAAGAGAGAGGAGGGGCAGAGGGAGAGCAGGACTGTTCACTCTAACCATGAACAAAGGAATAGAAAACAAAGAAATCACGACACGAATGGGGAGACTTGGTAGTAGTTTTTAACTGAAATATAGTCGATGTAAAAGAGAGTTTTACATATCCTCAACTGTAAAATGGGGATCATAAAAACACTCCGCACAATGATACTTACTACCCAGGATCATTGTGAGGATCACATGAGATTCTGTAAAGCACTTAACATAGTGCCTCATACGCAGCAGGCACTTAATAAATGCCAACAGGCAGGTAGATAGAATAGTGGATAGAGGTTGAGCTTGGAGTCAGTAAGACCGAAGTTCAAATCTGCCCTCAAACATTTATTAACTGTAGAACCTTGGGCAAGTCACATAGTCTGTTTGCCTGAAGTTTCCCTCAACTGCTAAATGAGGACAATTAATATTTCCTACCTCCCACAGCTGCTAGAAGGATCAAATTGGACAATACTTATAAAGTACCTGGCACATGGTAACTACTATATAAACTCAAGCTATCATCATCATCATCATTATTATAGAATAATAAAAGGTTAGGCTTAAATTAAGTTGGAAGCAGACTCTGGATTGCTTTGGAAATCATCTGGCTTAGCCCAGAGCTTGTTAATATTTCTTCCAGAGGAGAAAAAACTGTCAGGATCTGAGCAGAAAAGAGCCAACTGTTGAGAGCCTTCCCCTCTGAGATTGCCTTCCATCAACTCTGTATAACATCCTGCATGTTCCCAGTTATATACTGTCTCCTCGATCAGAAATGGGAGTTCTCTGACAGCAAAGATTCTTTTTGCATTCTTCTATATCCCCAGCACTTACCACAGAGACTCGCACATAGGAAGCACTTAGTAAATGACACTAACAGATTGCACATGTAGGATGGGAGATACCAGTCTCATGTTTATATCTAACATCCCTACCCTAAATGAAAAGATAACTGAAAAGGGCAACATTTGACTACCCTGACAAGTTGCCCCTGAAGTCCTCAGGGTTAGAAATCGACTCCACTCTGTATTGACCTCAGGAATGATCTGATGTCTTGTAGACCAGTTTTGCAAAGATGAAGAAGTGGACTTACTTTCTAGCCGAACAATTTTTGAAAGCTGACTATAATAATACCCTTTTCTGTAAAGAAAAAATCAGGACAGAACAAGTGAACTGTGGATCATATTCAAGATGACTGTATTTCTAAAGGAGCCAAAAGGCTAAAGCTTCTCAGACTGTCCCAAGACAATTATAATGATGACTATTTTTTAAAATCTAGGGTCTTTGACTCCTTCAGTCAGTGAGAAAGTTCCTTCACCCAGGAAAAAGCTTGGACCGCCCACAGCAGCCACTGCAGCAGCAGTGGAGCCCTCCACCTAATGCCCCTGGGGGAATTGAGGAGCTGATCTGAATCTCAGCCACAAGCCAGGCCAGGGAGTAAACTCCTCTCCCTTAAGTGTGCCACCTTGGAGGAACCGAGAACTTACAGGTCCCCAGAGTACACCCTCCTCTTGACAAAGGACTCAAAAGTCAAGTAACTGGCTAGGAAAATGCCCAAAAAAGGGGAAAAAAAATAAGACAATAGAAGGTTACTTTCTTGGTGAACAGATAATTTCTTCCATCCTTTCAGATGAGGAAGAACAATGCATACCATCAGAGGAAGTCAGGGCTTCCAAAACCTCCAAAATAAATATGCGGTAGTCTCAGGCCATGGAAGAGTTCAAAAAGGATTTTGAAAATCAAGTAAGACAGGTGGAGGAAAAATTGGGAAGAGAAATGAGAGCAATGCAAGAAAATCAAGAACAGTGAGTCAACAGCTTGCTAAAGGAGACCCAAAAAATGCTGAAAAAAATAACACCTTTAAAAATAGGCTAACTCAATTGGCCAAAAAGGCCCAAAAAGCCAATGAGGAGAAGAATTCTTTAAAGAGCAAAATTAGCCAAATGGAAAAGGAGGTTCAAAAACTCACTGAAGAAAACAGTGCTTTAAAAATTAGAATGGAGGAGATGGAAGCTAATGACTTTATGAGAAACCAAAAAAATTATAAAACAAAACCAGAAGAATGAAAAAAATAGAAGATAATGTGAAATATCTCATTGGAAAAACAACTGACTTGGAAAATAGATTCAAGAGAGACAATTCAAAAATTATGGGACTACCTGAAGGCCATGATCAAAAAAAGAGCCTAGACACTCCAGGAAAGTAGGGGAGAAGGGGATAAGCATGGTGGGAGGCATGATAGAAGGGAGGGCAAATGGGAGGAGGGAATAATTAGAAGTAAACACTCTTGGGGAGGGACAAGGTCAAAAGAGAGAACAGAAGAAATGAGCGCCAGGATAGGAGGGAGGGAAATATAGTCAGTGTTATACAACACGACTATTATGGAAGTCTTTTGCAAAATTACACATATATAGCCTATATTGAATTGCTTGCCTTCTCAGTGGGGATGGGTGGGGAGGGAGGAAGGGGGAGAAGTTGGAACAAACGTTGAGAATTGCTTTTGCACACAACTGGGAAATAAGAAACACAGATAATGTGGTATAGAAATCTATCTTGCCCTACAAGATAAAAGATGGGGATAAGGGAAGGGAGGGGTATGACAGAAGGGAGGGCATAGTGAGGGAAGGGGTAATCAGAATGAAAGACATTAAGGGGGGCGGGGGAGAGATGGGGACACAAAATTTTGTGGAAATGAATGTTAAAAACTAAAAATAAATAAATAAACATTAAATAAATAAATAAATAAATGGATGGATGGATGAGTAAATGTGCAGATGTGAACATTTGTTTTTTGAGTGTTAGCTAACTTTCTTAAATGAAAGTCTCATAGTAGCATAAATGGGACTAACCCAGGTATTCTGACTTCAAGTCTGGTGCTTTTTCAGATATGTAAGTCCCAAAGTGAAGAATGGGTTCTATGAGGGGACATGACCTGAGACCAAGGTATGTGTGATCAACCAATCAAAGAGTCAGTCAGTTAAAAGGCATTTAATAAGAGCCTACTAGAGTGAAAAGACGCATCCTGCCTTCCATGCAACAGTCAATTCCTTCACCTCAAATTCTTCCCCACCCCCAATGCACAGCTTTGCCCCAGGTATAACTGAACTGTAAATCCAGGTATCCTAACCCAGTCAAGGAGGAAAAATTCCCCACCAACCAACTTCCCTCTTTGTAAACCTTGCCCCCTCCCACACACCTTTCAGCCAGTACGGGGTCTTCACTGCTGACCAATAACCAATGAGTGAAACATCTCCTTGTGCCCAAATTTTTGGCAGGTTTTGGTGAATAGCATCTTGTCTCTCCATTGCGTCAATCTACCCTCTCTTCCAAACTCCTCTTTTTAAATCAAGGACATTGCCATCTTTCCAGTCTCTTATAGTTCTCAATTTCCTGATCATTGGCTCCAGACTCAACTGAAACTTCATTCTTCAAAGGCATCAGTGATCTCTTCACTGACAAACACAATGGCTTTTCCCCAGATCGTGTCCTTCTTGGTCTCTCACCACCTGCTCTTCCTGGATACTTACTCTCTCCTCCTTAGATTGCTCAAAACAATGAGTCATCCCCTATACAAATTTTCACATCTGCACATTTAAAAAACTTGTAAACTGAATGTTTTAATGTAAGTAAAAGCTTTCCAAATAAAGGATTTTGATGGGTTTCACACCCACGGGTTAATTGATGCCAGCGAAAGATGAAAATTTCCTAGACAAAGTTAAAGAAAAACAACTTTGCATAACTGGTGAATGAGAGTAAAAAATGAAAATCATATTTCTTTATGCTGAACCAACAATATACTTCTTTCATGTGGATCAACGTTACTTTGTAATTCATATTTTACAGCAAATGACAGCCATTAAAATCAAATACAGAAATAAAGTGAAATCAGAACTACACTTTTCAAATCTATCACAAAATGTTAGATAAAAATTCTAAGTCGAATCACACTGATCACATTAAAATATTAATATTATTTTAATTAATGATTAAATTTACAAAATAATTCAATTCTACATTCAAAATATTACTTTAAGTTCCAGAATATCATAATAGTATAGTAACACACTATATAATTTATAAATAAATAAATGCATATTTGGAGGGAGAGCTCAAAAATACAAAGAAATGAGAAAATTTTTATGAAGTGAAGCAGAAGAGAAAATAGCAAAGCCAAAATAATAAGCATACCAACTAAAATTTACATTAATGAAGACATAAAAATGAAGCAAACTATTACTTATCAAGTTCATTCATGTGACATTCGTTTCTTAAAATAACTGATAAATAACAGATTGGATTTACAACCATTCACAACTTTTTTTATACCATTTTACTTAACTGTTTTGGATTTTTTTTCTTTTGGTTTTCTTTGATGGTTTTTTAGGGTTTAATTATGATATTGCTTATACTACCTTTGGTTTTTGTTCAATTATCTTTGGATGTGTCAATGCATATTAAAATTTATTAATCACATTTTTTAAAAAAACATCCCTGGCCCCATGTCACTAACTAATGCATGCAATTTCAGGAGTGAATTATAAACTACCTTTTGGGGCTCAGTTTCCTTACTGAAAATTGAGCAAAGTGGACTGAATGATCTTCAAACTCAGACAAGAACTCTACAGACAAGAATGACTGTCACCTTTACACTCGGTAGGCTCAGTAAGGATAGAGTCCTGTACCCTAAGATGGGAAAAGGGGAATAGAGGGCATGAGGAGGGATGGAGAAGAGCAGCCATTCCTGAATGCATCTGAACACGCCCATTCCTCCACGTCTGGATTCTCTTCTCTCCATTCAGATTCCGCGTTTCCAGAGGGGGCTTCCCTGATCACCTCAGTTCTCATCTCATATGAAAAAAAACTCTTTCAAGTTTGCCTGGTGTACTATGGATAACTTTTCTTCCTCAACCTACTTTATAGTATTCAACATTATATATTAGAAAGTGCATGGACTTTGACATCAGGACTCAGGTTCCCTTCTCAATGCTGCTCACTACTTGGGTGACTTTGCCAGAGCAACACTCCTAACAAAAGCTAACTGTTAAATTTTCAGTGTGAGCATGTACATCTCAGAAATCAACAAATCCTATCAATCAGGGCTTTATTTATTGTTTTGTTTATTATTTAGACTTAAGAAAGTAATGGAGAAAATGCTAATAAAACAGATCAAACTTAAAAGTACTGACTTTTTTTTTTTTTTGAGAACCAATTGTTAAACATTTACCAGCACCCTCTTGCATGTCCTTCTCAGTTTTCTCATTTGTAAAATGAGGGGGTTGGGCGAAAAAATCTTTAATATCCTAAGACCTCCTCTCACCTATAACCTGATCTATTACAATAGACACCCAGCTGATCTCCCTAGCTCAAGTCTCTCCCTATTTTATTTACATATAACTGCTGGAGTGATTTTCTTCAAGTATACATCTGATCACTCCCCTACAATTAATTCCAACAGCACTCTACGGCCTCTAAGATAAGATAAAAGTTTCAACTTTCGACTTTTAAAGTCCCTAACAACCTGGGTGAAGCAATTTTCAACCTTAGTATATATTAGTCACCTTACCACATTCTACTTATATTAATCAAGTACACTCTATGATCATTTCCATGATTTTGCAAGGTATGTCCCACACACCTGGAAAATCCTCCACCTCAGAAAATCCCTTTCTTCCTTCCTTTAAGATTTAGTGCAAGCACTAGGGGCAGCTAAGTGGTGCAGTGGATGGTGCACCAGTGCAGGAGTCAGGAGGACCTCAGTTCAAATCTCACCTCAGACACTTGACACTCACTAGCTGTGTGACCTTGGGCAAGTCATTTAACCCCAACTGCCTCATCCTGGGTCATCTCCAGTCATCCTGATGAATATCTGGTCACTGCATTCAGATGACTCTGGAGAAGAAGTGAGGCTGGTGACCTACACAGCCCTCCCTCACTCAAAACATAGTCAAGTGCAAGTCATGTCATTATTTCTCTGATGGCACGGTCTTCTTTGACAATGAAGGATGAATACACACTCAGTTCAAGCACTGCTTCTACAGAAATTTTTCCTGATTCTTCCCAATTTCAAATGCTGATGCTCTCACTCCCTAAAGCTAGATAGATACATAAGGATATACATCTTGCATCCATAGAGCCTAACTAACACAGCTCCTGGTATGTGTTTACATTGCTCTGTTTCCCACCACACTTATCACAATGTCTCTAACATCACAAATACATTTTTATTAAAATTAAGTCTTAAAAAGGTATGAAAAGAGTCCATCATATGAAAAAAATTACAAATTTTCCCAGAGGTATTTGGTTCCATTAAACCCAAAAGACAGAGATAAAGCATAAATACATACGTCTTTAACTGCTATATCTGTAGGCTCCAAGGAAAAAGAAAAATGAGATACAGAACCACTTCTTGGTCTCGTTCCAGCTCCCTACATCCTCCTTCCCTCCAGATTACATCTTTGGCTCACATACTAGCTAAGAGTTGCAAAAAATATCCCTTCTTTCTCTTCCTGGCAAGGAAGGACTTTCAAAAGCCTGCAGTCCAATCAAGTTGTGGAGTTTCCTCCACCAGTATCTTCTATTCCGATTAAACTCATTTAAACAAAGTCTCTCAAATCAGACCTTAATTGGAAGGCAAGAATTTACCCCAGTCCCCAGATCAAGTGTTCCAGTTTGAACGTAAGAGCTTCACTTAAGTACTGAATGTGTAGACACATGCGCCCTCCAGAAGAAGAAAGAAGAAAAGGAACGGCAGGAGGAGGGGACAGAGGACATTCTTCTGCTCACGTTCCCAACGTGACCTGCAACTGACAAGTCCCAGGGGAGAAAAGACACCTGTCTGGTGTCAAAGGTGACATTCATAATCAAAACTAATGATAACAACTTAAATGTTTAGTACTTTAAAGGCTGCCAATGTTATCTTCCCAACACTTTGTGAGGTAAGCTGTAAGGTACTTTATCTCAATTTAACAAAAGAGTAAAGCAAGCTAGTGTGGTGATGGTCACAAACATCAAAAGCCAGGATTCAAACACGTCTTCTGCCCTCCACACCCCAGGTTTTTCTAATATATTATGCTGTCTTAACTAGGGTCGAAATAAAAGTCCATAGCTTCAGAGCAATATTAGAGCACGAAGAACCTTTGAATCATAGAACCTTAGCAAGGTCAGAGTTGGCAAGAACCTTCAAATCAAAGAATGAAGAATGTGGACCTACAAAGAACATTAAAACAGAGACAGTTAGAACACAGAGCATTAGATCGGAAAAGAATCTTAAAAGATCATCTTACACAACCCCCTTATACATGGAAAGCTGTGCGATGATGATGTGATGGGTAAGAAACTTTCTAAAACTGAAACCCTCCCTGTATAAACAGCATCTTTTGTTTCACACAATCAGATACGTTTCTCTGAAAACTTTCATACCCCCTCAAAACTCTCTCACCAGGGCCTCAAACTAGAGGTGGTAGGCATTACCATAGCAATAACGCAAAAACACACCAAGCTCTGTCCTCAAAGTCATAAACAACCATGACAGGTTCAATAAATAAAGATGTACTACATGAATTTGTGAAGAATTTATAAGAAATTAAATATTCAACAGGACAATAAACAACTCAGTTCAGAATCTCATCTATTGAAAATTAAGTAAACTTTCCACGAGCCCTTTTTAAACATGCCATCATTGTTACAGAGACATCCCGCCTAAGCCTCCAAAACATACTGTGGCCTTGGGCACCACACAACCATGCGTCAATCTCATCAAAAAAGCATTAACTAAAAGTCAATCCTAGTTCTAGGCTATATAAGGTGAATGAATAAACGCCATCCTGGTGCTCTAGGAATACACAGTCTCAGGTTCAGAGCAGAAAGGATGGAATCCAAATCCCCTCCTTTCCAGATGATCATCTCCCCATTCGACTGTGAGCTTCCCTTGAGGGCAAAGGCTATCTTTTCCCTTGTTCTGTATTCCCAGTACTCAGCATAGTGCTTGACACATAGTAGGTGGCTAATAAAAGTTTGGTGACTAGTTGTCTGAGATGAGAAAACCAAGGTCTAAAGAGGTTTAATATTTAACTAAAAGTCACATGGGGTAGCATAAGAGTTAGGAATCAAACTCAAATCTTCTAACTCCAAACCTAAAGCCTTTTCCCACTGCACAAGTTTGGTTTTGGGGGGGGGTTTTTAGCTATATGCAATAGAATCTCACAAAGACAGCTCAGAGGTCATTTAGTTTAACTCCAATCGTATACCCAAATTCCCTCTACAATAATTCTTATAAGTGGGTACCCAACTGCACCAAGACTTTTGGGACAAGTCTAGGTGGAGAGTGCAGTGGAGACTGCAGCGTCTGCAGTGAGGAAGACTTGCATTCAAATCCAGCCTCAGATACTTACTAGCAGGACAATTCACACCCTCAGTTTCCTCATCCATAAAATTCAGATATTAACACAACCTACCTCAAAGGGTTGTTCTGAGGATCAAATGAGATATCTGAAAAGTGCTCAGCATAGTGCCCGGCACATAATCAGCACAATATAAATGTTAGCTATTACTACTGCTAATATTACTAATGATTACTATAGTGTATTTACTGAATCACATAATTCCATTTATTATTATTATTCACCTGAATGCCATCTCCTCATAACTTGCACCGGGTTCTAGTTTGCACAAAGTTCTAGTTTAGTTCTAGTTTGGCTCTCTTTGGTAGGCCATTAACAACCCTTTCACCCAGTTAAAGACCTAACATGACCAGCTCCCCCAGCCTCCTCTTCTCTGAGCTAAAAATCAATTAAGTACCTTATATTCCAGACACTCCACTAGGTGCCAAGGATAAGACAAAACCAACAGGCCCTGCTTTCACTGAGCTTACATGAACAAAAATTAGGAAATACATGAAAAATAAACACAAAGTGATATGGGGCTGAACAAAGAGCACCGACTACCAGAAGTGTCAGGAAGGCTGTCAGGCAAAGGAGCCACAGATTCCAAGAAAGAGTCATATACAAGAAAATAGCTAAGCACGAAACACTGCAGAGATAGGCAAAAGACAATGCCAGCCCTCAAGGAGCTCATAATCTAATGAAAAGAGAAGGAGAGAAGGAAGCCAGTCAAAAAACTTTTGGTATCAAGGGCCTAATATGTGCCAGGCTGGGGATACAAAGCAAGGCAAAAGATAGTCCTTGCCCTCAAGAAACTCACAATATGAAGAGGGTTTTTTCCAATCCCAGCTCTAAAACTCACTAACTCACCAGTGGATAGGAAGCTGAGTCATGGGAGTCAGGAAGAACAGAGTTCAAATCCTGCCTCCTACACTTAGCACCTGTAAAAACCTAGGGCAAGAGGCAACCTGTCTCAGGCCTTAGGTTTCTTCATCTAGAGAATGAGGATAAAAGAGCATCAATATAGTGCTGATGATACCTAAAAAGAGATAATATATTTCAAACAGCCTGCAAACTTTAAAGGGCTATATACATGTTAACTAGCTAGCTATGTCAGGACTGTCATTTTCTTCATCTAAGAAAATGGAGATGATAATAGACCTCACAGGACTGTGACCTTGGTAAACCTTAAAGAGCCATGGAATTAATTATAAGCAGTCAAAGTAGCCAAACTAGGTGTTCTCTCAGTGGGTAGAAGCCTGGGCTTGGAATCGGAAAGATGGGAGCTAAAATCTGACCTCAGGCACTTTTGAGCCTTTGACTTCACCTCTCTCCTTGCCTTAGCTTCCTCAAATGGTAAAATGGGGACAACAGCACCTACCTCAAAGAGTGGTTTGGAGGATCAAATGAAATAAAATCTACAGAAGTGCTTAGTGTGCTATCTGACACAGAGGGGATGTTTTATAAATGTTTTGTTTTCAGTCATTTTTCAGCTGTGTCGGATTCTTTGTGACCTCACTTAGGGTTTTCTTGGCAAAGACACTGGAATGACTTCCCATTTCCTTCTCTAGCTCATTTTACAGATGAGGACAATGAGGCAAACAGTGGTAAGTGACTTCTCTAGGGTCACATAGCTAGCAGGTGTTTTGAGGCCAGACTTGAACTCAGAAAAAATGACTCCAGGCCCAGCACTCTATCAGCTCCCCTTGTCAATACTTATTCCTTTTTTCCCCTTGCCCTTTCTGTTCCCTTCATAGACTGCACAATAAGAAACTTCATATGGAATGAAAAGATCAGGCAAACGTGACCTGATTATCAAAACTTGGAGAAACAAGGGAACTCCAGAAACTACAGACAGCCAAAGCTTGATGAACATTAAACAATCTGTGTCTGCAGATTGACAATAACAGATTCTGAATAGCTAATTGGGGCTTCTTTTTTAGAAATAAAATAAAAACAAAAATACACAAAGAGCGAGCTCAGAAAGAAACAACAGAGCATTTTCATTAGTCTCATCTGAGACAACATACATACTTTTAAAAACAGCCTGTAAAAATGAAGTTTACAGTTTCATGTGTCATCTTTTTTTTTCTTGTTTGTGTTCTGGAATGTTTTCGCTGATGGTTATTAAGTTGAGAATAAAAAAATAAAGACGGAGATAATGGACCTTGTATTGTTATTAAATCCCATAGGCTTATGAGGAAAGCACCTTATAAACAGTAATGTCATAATAATTATTCACATTTATTGAGCACATCTCACACGTTTTAAAATGAAATAGCCATTTAACAACAAAAATGAAAGAATATATTTTCAGAGTACTGAAGATTTGTGAAGGGAGCATGGTACCTCATCTATCCCAAACTATCCAAAGGAACGTCACACAGAAAAGGAACTGTAGTGTGTGGAACCAGATGGGAGAGAAGTAGGACCAAGGAGGAAAAGCTACGGAGAGGCAGAAAAAACAGTCTGGCAGTCACTGTTGTCCAACAACAGAACGGATGGTCCTCTAAGTAAGTGAGCTTCCTCCAGTCACTAAAAAAACAGACTGGATAAAAACAAACAATAGTACTTGCTAGGAGTTAACAGAGCTTCAAGGTTTGCAATACCTCATTCAATCTTAACAACCCTATGAGGGAGGTGGTAGTGATCCTCAATTGAGTTTTACAAATGAAGAAAGTGAGGCTGAAAAGGGTTATAAGGGTGTGAGGCAGAACCTCCTGACTCCAATTCACTACTCAGACCAAGCAGAAGGCTCAGTATTGTAAGAAGAACACTGAATCTGAAATCAAGAAGACATGGGTTAAAATTTCCAACAGATCTTAGGATAGTCACCAGAAGAGTTCATGAACTCTAAAGTCCCATTCGATCAATCAGTCAGCTAGTATTCATTCAGCACTTACAATGTGCTTAGACACTAGGGATATGATGGCTGGGGACGTGACAAGTGTTGGTAGCACTTAGATATTGATATCTCATTTTATCCTCACAACTCTGGGAAGTGAGTGTTATCATTATCCTCATTTTACATGCAAGGAAACGAGGCACAAGAAGGTTAAACACATGTCTGGGGTCACACAACCAGTGAGTGTCTGGGGCTGGATTTGAACTCAGGTCTCTCTGACTCCAGATGAACCTAGACAAAAGAAAAGAAGTAATTCCTGCCCTCAACAAGCTTACGTTCTGTCTAGTGAGAACTTCAATAATCTCTAAGTCATGTCACTGACATGGGTAAATTCCCCCACCAAGAGGGTTTAATGAAATGCTACAAGGCAGTTTCTCCCACAGCACCCCAGGTAAAGATTAATTACCTGGTGGCCCCCCTCTGTTGAGAAGCCTCTCTGTACTTAACTTTGGTTCAACCTTGGATAATAATAACAACAATAACTGATGATGATGATATTTAGTAATAACAGCAGCTAGCATTTCTGTAGGAGCAGCTGGTGACACCATGGATAGAATGCCAGGCATAGAGCCAGGAAGACTCAGGAAGACTCCCGAGTTCAAACCTGGTCTCAGACACTTATTAGCTGTGTGACCCTTGGCAAGTCACTTAACCATGTTTGCCTTAGTTTCCCCACCTGTAAAATAAGCTGGAGAGAGAAACAGCAAACATCTCCAGTATCTCTGCCAAGGAAACCTCGAATGGGGTCATGGAGAGTCAGACACAGCTGACCCCACAAGTAGTTACATACTTCATATACTTATTTATGTACTTCCAGGTTTGCCGGGTGTTTTAGGTGTCGTCTCATTCGATCTTCAAAACAATTCTGGAGATTGGCGCTATGATTATCCCGGCTTCATAGATGGGAAAACTGAGGCTACAGGGGTCACAGAACTAGCAAGCGTCTGAGTCAGGATTCCAGCTCAGGTCTTCCTGACTCTACCAACAGCACTCCATGTTTTGTCACCTAGCTGTCTTCCTCATAACAGGCACACAAGTCAGTCACTGGCCCTTACTTTTCAGCCCAACAGCTTGTGCTCCACTTTACACAACCTCTAAGAACCCTGCCTCACCTCCACACCAGGATGAGCCATCAGAGGTTACACTTCTGAGATTATGAATCAAGCTATGCCTTGACATCACAGGTGCCTGAGTGATTTTTGGTTTTGGCCACTATAATGATGGTTCTTGGGAAGAGGTAGGTCTTGATCTAGGCTCTAAAGAATGGTCTAAAGCTAAGAACAAACAATTCTCAAAAGGAGAGATGCAAACTATCACCAGTTATAAGAAAGAATGCCCCGAATCTATAACATGAAAGAAATGCAAATTAAAACAATCCAGGGAGATCAAAGGCATAGCAGGACTTTGTGTGGTTGTAATAAATTGGGAATGAAGTGAGTGTGCCCATCAACTGGGGAATGCGTGAACAAACTCATAAAGGAAAGAATGGACATAGTGCCAACAGGCAGATGGACAGGAGTTGGGGAATAGTACAAACCAAGGTGAGGAGGCAGAAAATCAAAGGATGAGCTCAGAGGATGGTGAGAAGATTATCCAGCTGCAGAATATGGTTTGTCTGAGAGAGTACAGAAGTCAAGGTTATGAGGAGGATTAGGAAAACCAACTTAATGGATGTTATACAAAAGTTTATCCATGTAAACTCGTGGGAAAGCATTATAATTCCCAGTGAAGACCTCCTATACTTTGGTCATTTTCTACTCACCACTAGGGTGGGTTTACCTGTCCCAGGACAAAAAGGCTACATTAAGTGAAGGTTCCAGATATAAAAACCATTGAATTTAAGAGTTAGAGGGGCCTTTCGAGGTGATCTAACCCTGTGGTTTTAGAAATTTCATTTCCTGCCTGCCTGGACATCTTTGGCTTCCCCACTTTGCTCCTCCCTGAGCCAGGTACCTTGCCCCTCCTCCTCCTTCTTCTCCTCCTCATATCCCCAAGCTTTTCAGCTCTCTTCTGTACTGTCTTCCCTCATAGGATAGTAAGCTGCTCAAGAACAAGGATTGTCTTGTTTCTTTTCAATCCCTAGGGTTTATTTAGCACAGGGCCCAGAACTTTTGTTGTAGTCCAGTTGTTTTCAGCCTGATCTGAGTCTATGTGACCCCTTTGAGTTTTTCTTCTCCAGCTCACTTTCAAGATAAGGAACCTAAGGCAAACAGGGTTAAGTGACTTGCCCAGGGTCACAGCTCAAGTCTCCAGGGTCACATTTGAACTCAGGTCTTCCTGACTCCACACCCAGGGCTGTACTACACAGATGTCCTCCAGGAACATAGCTCCTGACTGGTTACTACTGCTGTTAAGTGTTGGGGGATAGAAAAAAAAAGACTGCCTGCTTTCAAGAAGTTCACAGTTTAAAGCGGCTCACCCCTTGCTCTTCATATCCCCTGGCCTCCCATCCCCAAGCCTTGTTCACATTCACATTACCCCACAGGCCACCCACCACTCCAGTCCATCACCTCTCCCCTAGGATAAAGCACTCCTGTAATCCATCTATAACATTACCAAACTAATATGCCTAAACAACAGATACAACTATGTAATTCTCTTGCTCAAAAAGGTCCAATGACTCCCTACTGCCTCTAGGATAAAGCACAAATTTATCTGCTCAGCATTTAAAGGTCTTCACAATCTGGCAGGAAACTACCTTTCCAGACTTTTATTACATGTTATCGCCTTCATGCACTCTATTTCTCAAACCAACTGGGCTACTTAATGCCCCGCATACACAATGCTCCACGTTTCAGTACCCAAGTCGCTGCATGGCCATCACCTGTGGCTAGAAAGCACCAGCTCATTCCCTTCTCCACTTCTCAGAATACTTTATTACTTCCACCAAGTCTAAGCTCAGGACCTACCTCCTACATGAGTTTTTCTCCTGACCACTCCCCAACCCCCAAAATAATTCAATGTTTAAAGTACACATATTTTGTAAGGACGTTTATGTACACAAGTTTCCTCAAAGGAATAATGAGTTTCTTGAAGACACTTATCACATTGCCAGACCCAAAGCAGGCACTCTGAAAAAGTGACTTCTAAGTCAAATGAGTCTCCACTATCTGTGATAACTCAATGGAGCCAGAGATGCCCATCAGATAAAACAAAGAACATCACATTCTGAAGTGAGAAGAGATTTTAGAAATCACCCACTCTAAAAATCTCTCCCCATCAGTTAGATACTCCTATAAACATTATCTGCCCAGTCATTATCTGTTAGCACCTTGAAACCAAGTTAGACAGGAGAGGAAGGTCGAAATGGTCAGAAATATTAATTCATAAGTGGGAAAGGATCTCAGTGCTAAGACTATTCTCTACATTATCTATTTATCTTTGTTCCAAGAGAATGCCAACCTTGTACTATTATGCATTTCTAGCCCACGTGACATATTCATGACAGAAATGAAGCCCACAGTCAAAAGAACCAGGTACTCAAGAATACAGGGCATCTGGGGTGTGTGAAAAGAAGCATGAAGGTAGTAGAGCACAAATCAGAAAGCTGAGGTCAAATACAGGCTCTCTTTTCTACCTTTGTGACCCTAGATAAATTGCTTAACTTCTCTGGGTCTCAATTTCCTCATACATACAGTTCATTTTGAACTAACTGAACTAAATCTATAAAGTCTATAAAAAATCCTGAGACCTTCTGAACAAAAAGAAGGAGCCATGTCATTCTGACAGATCTCAGCCTTTAAAGAAATGTCTGTAAAGAGGAGGCCCAAAACCCTGTTACAGTGAATCCGTATCTCCCTAACCAGGCTCAGAAGCATACAAAAGGAGTCCAAAGCAAGAGGAGAAAGAAGAATCCATTTCTTCCTTCCTCCCCAACCCCACTCCAGAGCTGCCCATGGGTTGGAAGCTTGACATTTTCTGAATGTTTATGTCTTTTTTGGAAAAACCACAGGTGGGTACAAACAGCAGCATGACCCAGCACCCAGGATCAAACTTCACAGATTCTCGCCAGCAGTGGTTTCCAAATATAACAGATCCACAACAGGCCTAAACAGATGCACCAAGTGGAACAGGTGATTTGGACTAAGGGGGAGAGGGGGGAGAGAGACCCCTGAAGAAGATACAGAATCTTAAGTGTTAGAAAGGACCTAAGATGCCATCTAGTCCAAACAATGGATCCCTAAACAGGAATTCCCTTCTCTAGTATCCCTGGGAAAATACTTATCCAGGATCCACCTGAAGAATTACTGAAGAATATCCATTCCACTCCTCAACAGTCTTATCATCAAGAAACTTCTTCTGGCATTGAATCTAAATCTGCTTCCTTTTCCCCCAACTATCATCCATTCCTTTTCGCTCTGTCTTTCTCACCTTTGAAGCTAAGCAGATGAGCTCCCAACAACACAAACTATAGCTCCCCAATAGAATCTTCCCTTCACCAACATAAAGACCTGGAACTCTATCAGGCAGGCCTCACAAAGTAAGAGAAGGAAGAGTTCCAACTTTTACAAAGGGAGTGAGGGAGTGGGCAGGGGGGTGTCAGGAGGTGCCACTAACTTGAAACTAGAGCACTTCTACTGGGCAAAGGACATGAGAGTACACAGGGGCAAAATCCAAATTATAAACAGCAATTCAAACCTCAAAACAGTCTTTTGAACCATGTAGTATATACAACAAGCTGCCTCCATAAGAGAAAGTCTTAAATCCCCTTTAGGGCAATTTAGAACAAATTTGTAGCTCCTAAGGGCATGGAAAACAGTATTTTATATAGACTATTTCAGAAGAGACAATGCCTACGAGTCATCATTGCAAGGTGCTGCCTGACAAATGTTCAGCAGGTATTAATTTACCGAAGAACCAGAAAAAAAGTTCTTACCACTCAAGTCCTTGGTATTGTCACATGGTCCAATGTCAGAAAATTCTATGATTGTTATCAGTGGAAATGACATTCAGTAAGAGGCATTACCATCTGCTTTGCTACTGTACCCTAAGGATCACGAGCCCTTCCACCTGACTGATAGTTGAAACCTTCCATGTGTTTTCTTCCTCACCGGAAAGTGAGTTCCTTGAAAGCAGGAACTGTCTTGCTTTTCTATTTGTATCCCCAGCACTTAACACTGTGCTTGGTACAAAGTAAGTGCTTAATAATTTTTTTTTCATTTACAAGAGACCTCTCTCCTCACTCCTTTGCAATGATGGGCAGTCCAACAGTTTGGAACACTGCATATATTTTCAAAGTTTTTGGTGTACTGAATTACTGACTTTTTTTTCCTCTTCCTCTTTCTTTAAAAAAATTATTTGTTATATGGAATAATCCTGGGAAAGGAGAAGGGAAGGGACATGGGGGAAATTTTAGCAATACAGAAACAAAAGATAAATAAAAATCTATTTAAAAAAAGAACCTTCAAGATAGTCTGGTTATGTAATCAGAGCATTTTGAACTAGAAGAAACCCTGGGGATAATCTAATCCAACCTCTTCATTTTAGAGATGAAGAAACTGACCCCAAAGAATTTAAATGATTCAGTCAAGGTCATAAATGGCAGTGCTGGAATTAAAAAACGCAGGAGATGGATCCTCTACATCAAAACCCAGTCTCCTTTCCACTATACTACCTTTTCTTCTATGTTGCAACAAACCGAAGGACACGGAAGCATCAAGTACACTAAGCCCTCCCAAGAAAAAGAGTCAAGTATGCCTAAATGTCCCCTGAGCTCATTTCTTTCTCTCTCCCCCACTCCAATCTCTTAAGCCATTAGCTCAGCCCCAAAGGCATCCTTTCCCATCCAGTCTTTATGATGATTCTGTCAAAACACTGTAAATAACTTGTTTCCACTTGGCAGAAGACCACTTGGCACTGAACACTGAAAAAAATAAATAAATATGGCCCTTGATGAAATCAGAGAGCCTAATGGCCTTTTCTCTACAACCCTGAAAGTACCCCATTCCAGTGGAAATCATGGAAGGCAACCCAATCCCCAGAGTAACTGGTCCCTAGCAAGTACAGCAGGCATTTTCTTCAACAACAGTCCCAAATTCACCTGCATTCCCTGAGCCCCTGAGAAGGGGCAGCCAAATGGGCAACAGGAACAATGATGGCCACACACGTTCCTACTGAACTTTCAACATAGGAATTATTTTCCCCACAACACTGAGATGAGGATAATGCAGACATTAACATTCCTATGTTATAGATAACACAATTTTATAGCCCTTTTAAGCTTTCCAAAAGCTTTTGTTATAACAACCTTGAAAGTCAAGTGGCTCAAGCATGATGGTTTCTTCTTCTTCCATCTCTTCATCAGGCCCCAGAGGCAGAAACCTCATCATTACGGACATTCAGGTCCACTCCCCACAATTCATCAGTATCCTCAGTGGTTCTGCCTCTCTGACCAAAGAGCTGAAAGATAGCGCAAAAAACTATTCCTATAGTCTCCCATTATAGAGAGCTCAAAATCCCAGCCATCTCCATTTGTCACCTGCTGCTCTGCTTGCTTTCAACTCTACCATCATCTTCATCTCTAGAGCCCCTTCCTCTCTTTTAATTTCTTTTTCAGTACTGTTGTCTTCTGACATTAGATTGTTATCTCCTTGAGGGCAGAGATTGTCTTTTTTTTTTTTTTTGGCATCTCCAGTACTTGGAAGGGTAACCTGGCATGTGGCAAGCTCTTAACTGTTACTGTGTCCCCTATTTCACAAATGTGGAAACTGAAATTTAAAGGTGAAGTCATTTGCCCAAGGTGCCAAAGCCACTACAACAGTACTAGGGTTTGAACTCAGGTCTCTGGATTCCAAATCCTACAATCTTTTTTATTACACCAGACTGACTTCTGTCCAGGAGTATTCCTGGACTATATATTCCTGAACTACGTTCTTTAACCCCAGGGAAAACACTTAAACCTATATCTTAGAGGCTGAAAGTGTCTTACACTAGTAATATGGTATTTGAGAGACAGATTTCTTCTGTGCTCTTCTATAAGGGGGAAGGAGTTTAGCTTTGAATCAAAAGAACTGAATTCTAGTCCTGGTTCTGCTGTTTATCAGCTATGTGACCTCACTTCTTTGGGGCTCAGTTTAACTTTAAAATGAAGGGTTAAGACTAAATGATCTCAAAATCCCCTAACAGCTCTAACAGTATATGTTACAGCTTTATGAGTCTAAAAATCATCTGTGTATTTTTTAAGCTTTTATAACCCCAGAATCCTGCACTGCAGAGAGACCATACCCTCAGCAAAACCCAGCACACAAACACACGTTCTCACAGCAAACCCCAATACATCAGCTCTGCCTACTTACTCTCCCATCGGCATACAAGATTCCATACTCTGTTTCTGTAGCAGTGATGACTGGTCTTGGTGTCCACTGCCAAGTTCCCGGGACACAAGTTAAAAAAAATTGGGAATCTCAGAGAGTAGTTTATCCTTATAGGGTATGCCTCTTAACTATCACTATATAAAAGTTTAAAAAGAAAAATCCTTGGATCATAAGTCATACTGGAAAATACATCTATTGTGAAAAGGACTGAGGCACCAAAATTAACCTGGCTTATGATATAACAGGCATAATCTACTTCTCACCTCTTAAAAGTCAGAAAATTCACCAAGAAGGCAAGGATCATCATTTTGTTAAGGAATACTGTGGGAAAACTGAGTAAAACCAAGAGAAAAAAAGTTCTAGAATAACAGTTCTTAAAAGATTTTTTTAAAAAACAACAAATTCTCAGCATGACACAGAATCACATCTGGATTGGACTGAAGTTATTAAACTTCAGAGGGAAGTGGAGAATCAAAGAACGTCAGAGCTAGAAGAGTCCACAGAATCCACAGAACACAGAAATTAAGGGCTTTAGGAGACAACCAACTTCAAACCCACCCCTGTCCTATTTTACAGATGAAGAAACTTTCTTTTTATCATATAAAACCATGGTTCCCAAACTTTTGGGGAAGATTTCATCTAAATGCTAAAAAAAATTCAGGCACCCTCCCCCAACAAGATAGGAACTACATCCTTAATATCCGTGGATGAGAAAATATATGACAAAAAAGCAACTATGAATTCGTGAATGCTTGTGATTGTCTTATTAGTCACACTAGCATTTACATACATTTACAGTAATTATGTAGGAAAAGGTATTTATTATTTATTTATTATCATTATATTATTATATAATAATACTTATTATTGTGGACTCTTCTAGCTCTGACGTTCTTTGATTCTCCACTTCCCTCTGAAGTTTAATAACTTCAGTCCAATCCAGATGTGGTTCTGTGTCATGCTGAGAATTTGTTGTTTTTTTAAAAAATCTTTTAAGAACTGTTATTCTAGAACTTTTTTTCTCTTGGTTTTACTCAGTTTTCCCACAGTATTCCTTAATACTTAAAGCATGACTTACTAGTCATGCTTTCTATTTTGTTGGCACTAAAGATCAAAATGACAATGAGGGGCGGGACTTGTCCCACATATGTGTAACACCAAATGTCATATTTTACAATATATTGATTGGTTTGAATTTTTTTAATTAATTGTTACAAAGGATGACTCTTTGGGAGATGAAGAGAGGAAAGCAATGTAAAAAAAAAAAAGATCAATACAATTTCTTTTAAAGCCAAGAACTGAAGAAAAAAAAAGACAAATTACCACATGCACAGAATTCAAAGAACTTAGGCTCATAACTTGGGAGTCACTGACCAAAGAGTCTGCTACATGCAGGAAATACAGAGGACAATTTCAGGATTCTACCTCTGCTTGTTCTCGTGGTTTTCCAACTTTTTTTTTTTTTTACACGAAGTAGAGATAAAGCCTTCCCATTCATGACTGGCTAAATTCTTCAAAGACCAAGAGTCAAACTGCTCCATAATTAATAAAAATAGATTGATTTCTGTGAACTTTACAGATATAAAACAAGTGCAAACAAATGAATTTTATTTTCCTACAAAAAAGGCAAAAAAGCAAAAAACAAACTGAAATCATCAATTAACTACACATTAGTGGAAGAGAACACATGAGACTGAAGCAGCAGCTAGAAGATGAAAAGTTATCCCTGGTACCTAAAGATGAGCTGGCCATGCAGTCTTGGCTACCATCCTTTCCAAACTTCCAAATGACACAAACTTTTGCCAAGAGAAAATGGGCCAAGAATTTTAGTTATGTTTCATTTCCACCAGCAAAAAAGGAGTTGTGAGATAATGGATGGCAGATTGCTGCCTTAAAAAGGTAAAACACAAATTCAGAATTTTAAATTTGGTTACAAATGAGTAGGTCCTACTTAGAGGGAGGAAACTTACTCGATTTGGAAGCAGAAAAACCTGGTTTCTCATCCCTGATCTGCTACTTTGCCACTCACCTCTGAAGACTTTAGTCAAGATACAGACTCTTTGGGGACTCAGTTTCCTAAATGAGCAAAATGAGACTCTCAATCTAAAAATTAGTAGCTCTAAGTAATGTGTGTGTGTGTGTGTGCGTGTGTGTGTATTAGCTTGAGAAACTTGGAAAAGCCCCAAACATTATAAGCTAAATGGTAATATTACGAGTTTTAGGAAAATGCAAACCAATTCACATTTCTTCTTACTCCCTTACTCCCATTCTATGGTTAAAAAAAAATTCTAAAATCAAAGCCATGCAATTAACATTCATCGTTCTACAGCTTCACAAACTCATTCAAGGAAAGGGACAAACAGAAATGTGGTTTAGAACCTCAAGGGGGACATGAGAAAAAGGGAGCAAGCAGAAAAGGTAAGATGTCTGTTTCTTAGCAGATAATCATAAACTAGTACTCACCAAGTTTATCTAACGCTGTCTAAAAGGTTGTCATAAAGTACAAGAATTTTTCCTTACAGACATGGATGTACCCAGATAGAGGAGCTAATTTCCTTAAAATATGAAGATCCAATAAATGATTTAATTAGTCTGAAACCAAAATGGAGACAGTATTTTCTGGAGGAAATAGAACTCATTTTTAGGTGTTTTTGCTGTTATTTTCTTTTGATTTTCTTGAAGGAAAAAAATTCTGCTCTTTCCTTTCCCATGGTGTTACCCCTACCCTCCCAGGAATCTACCAACCATGCTAAATGAAAAAAAAATGTAATCTATATAACTATTCAGAAAGTAACTGGTACCAGTAACTTATATTTGTCATTTTTACATAATTTCTTCAATGTAATTTTTAATAAATCTTTCCATTTCCCATATTCATTCCTTTTCTCATTTTCCTTTTCTTTTCTATGATTAGAGCTTTACAAATAATTACAAGTCCTGTCACTCGGTGGGATAGACCAAAGGCAAATGTCACCAAGGTAATATACTCACTCCCCCTCTCCACCGTCAAGGGCTGCGTACTGAGGAAAGACTGGTAAAAACAAGAGAAGGCTAGTAACATTCTGGCTGTGTGTCTATAAGGTTGCTCTATAACACCCTGGAGGGCAATTAGCTCCCACCACTCAAAGTTTCATTTTTGTTAGCAGAGGAAGTGGGGCCCAAAAACAAGGAAAGGGAATTGCTCAAGTTGACTTAGCCATTCAAGGCCAGGCAGGGGAAGAGGTGCCTCAGAACTCAGAAGCATAGCCTGGCAGAAAGAATACTGGGCTTCAATTCAAGAATATTGAGTCCTGACTGCCACTGACTTGCTGACCTTGGCCAGATCATGGTGATATCTAAAACTCAATTTTTTCATCTAGTAAAAAGTGCTAGACAACCTCTCAAGTCTGTTCCAATACTGATATGGTTGGTGCATGGTCTACTACTGCTCTAACATTCCGTACTCTAGGTTCCAACATCCCATGATTGTAAGTCCTTTCCAACTGTAATATTCCTTCTAATCCACTGTGACTACAGCAACCTAGAAATTGCTTCGATAGTTCTGGCAAAGGAAAGCTCAAAATAAACAGTGGATAGAGCATGCGTGCGCGTGCACATGTGTGCGCACACTACAATATTATCCAGCATATCATATAGCACTATAGCCAGTGTTTAAAGGAAAGACACTTTTTAGAGCACCTGCTCCTGTGGCATTTAGAGGAGTTTTATACCAAATTTTGATAAATATAATATAAACTGGATAAAATACACTAAGAAGTAAAAAGGAAAAAAAAGTTTATGATATAAAATTCAAGGCAGAAAAATTTATTACTTCCAGAGAAAAGGAGAAGGGGGATTTGAGCTGGGCTTTAAAGATCTAGCAGGAATTCAACAATCAAAGAGGGAGGACATCCCAGAAACCGGAAACAGCAGGAACCAACAACACAGGTAGAAAACTGAAGACAATGTGAGGGGGTAGAAAGTCGTTTAGTTTATCTAGTCTATCAAATGTATGGAGAAAAAGTAATTTGAAAGTAGGCTAAAAATGGAGCATGGCACTAAATGCCAAAGGCTTCAAATACCAAGCAAAGGATTGTGACTTCTGTATTGGAGTTGTTACACAGAAGGTGTTTTCTTCCAGGTTTGCCATCAATCAATTCAAAAATATCTATTAAGAACCTACTATGTGCTAAGCCCTGAGGATACAAAAAGGCAAAAGAGTCTCTGTCCTCGATGAATTTACAATCTGATAGGAGACAATATGCAAACAACTACATACAAACAACAGACAGACAGACAGACAGATAGACAGACACATATGGTGGTGCAGTGGTTAGAGCACCAGTGCAGGAGACAGGAAGACCTGAGTTCAAATCTCATCTTAGACACTTGATACTCACTAGCCGTGTGACCTTGGGCAAGTCACTTCACCCCAATTGCCTCATCCTGATGAATTCAGATGGCTCTAGAGGAGAAGTGAGGCTGGTGACCTGTAGAGACCTTCCTCACTCAAAACACAGTTAATTGCAAGTCATGTCATCATTTCTCGGATGGCCTGGTCTTCTTTGGCAATGAAGGACGAACACACAAACACGTACACATATCATCTGTATACATATTCTATATCTTATATACATGCATATAAATCCTATATCTTATATGTTCATACTAAATATATTCAATTAATTATTAGTAAACATAAAATTCCGATTATGGCTGTTCCAAGCACTGTATTAAGTGCTAGGGATAGCAAAAGAGGTCAAAGACAATCCCTGCCCCAAATCCAGTGGGAAAGACAATGTGCAAAGTGGTGTGTCTGTCTGTCTGTCTATGTGTATACACACGCACACACACAGAATAAATAGCAAATAATTAAAGGAAAGAAAGAACTGGAGTTAAGAAAGACAGAGGAAGGTTCCCTATAGCAGGCAGGATTTTAGTTGGGACTTAACTAGAACCTTATCCAATTCATTAGCACTAACACATTAGAGTGGGTGGGGACTGAGGAAGGAGCCTGGCAGTAAGAAGCACTCTGAGTGACAAGACAGAAGCCAGTCTGAGATTAAAAATTTGTCACAGATAACGGACAGAGCAGCTAATCCACATGTAGGCAATCAGGAGCTGACGACAGTCCCATTTTCTCAAATACTAGAGAGGCAAGCTTTTAAATACATTAAGCACCATTCTTATTAGTACATTTAAGTTTTACAGTCTTTTTAAATCCCTCAGTCATTTTCTTTGTGATACTTTGCTATTCCTAGTTCATTCCAGTAATAGTTCATGCAATTAAAAAAAACAAACAAACTCTGAAAATCTGAAGAACACAACAGTTCCCTGGCCACAAAAAGTGGAAAATACTGTCCCCTGATCCAGTAACTCACTTCTCTGCCCTACTTCTGGCCAGGAGAACTGTTTGGGGAAACTGTGGGCCATTCAAAAGATGAAGCCCTGAAGTTTTTACATTCCTACAGAATTTTAAAAAAAAGAATTGCAATGACTCCACCTGTAACATGTCCTCTTCTTCTGCTTGGTTCCATTAAATTTAAACTTTTTAAAATTAAAAATCAGGAAAATAAGCTGTACCACTACTTCTACATAGATTTCCCACCCCCTGCCCCCAAAATAAAACAAAGCAGGCAACTACACAAGACACTAGAATTGAGCATATGTTGATCATTGCTTTTCATCTTACCCATCCATTTTTTTCACTACAGGAAACAATCTAAGAGCTACAATGCAAGAACAGTAGTCCCTTGACAGCCTTGACCCCTCAACTCTAGGTCCACCCTTGCCTATGAACAATGTACATGTAACATGCTGATGTAATCAGTAACTGACAGGTTATTTAAAAGTGACCTTCTTCTCTGGGCCTCTTCCTCCATTACAACAAATAGCTTTGTATCAGAAAAAGTGTCAACCTATAAATGATGAAGTCCAGGCTAAACATCCCAACTCCACTGTGTCACTATAAGCAAGTCACCTAAGATTTCTTAGATTTAATTTACTACTCCGTAAAACAGGTATAATATCCAACAACTCTGGGAAGCAGTTTAGGCTTTAAATACACATCCATTGATCCTGAGATGCTAGGTATAAAAGACAGTGATATAAAAAAGAAATCTTTAAAATAATTACAATAGGGGCGGAGCCAAGATGGCAGGGTAGAAAGACACACATACACATAGCTCCGAACCCACAACCCATAGAACGGCTACAGGGAAGTAACTCATGGCGAATTCTGCACCCAGAGGCCACAGAATATTGGAGCGAGGGAGACTTCTGTTCCAGAGGGACCTGCAAACCTCTCGCGGGGAGTCCTTCGCGCTACGGACTGGGAGCTGAGGGCAGCCCTGCCGCGGGCGGCACCGACAGGAAAAGATCCGAGCGGGCTTTGGGGACGGGATCTCCAGAGGCCACGCGGGTCCCTCCACCCACAGAGGGACCTGCAAACCTCTCGCAAAAGGTCCGTCGCGCTGCAGAAGCAGAGCCCAGCCCAGACCTGATGCGGCCACAGCACCAAGAGAAACAGACCCGAGCAGGCTTCAGGGATGGGATCTCCAGCGGCCTCACAAGTCCCTCCACCCACAGGTGACGGGGGTCGGTGAGAGAGTCTCTTTGGAGGGTCGAGAGGGGAGTGGGGTGCCCCCATAACTCAGCGCCCCCCGCCGGGAGGTAGAAGCTGAGAGGCGGCTGCAGACAGGGGCTCCCCAAGGGGGCAGGAGCCTGGATCCACTGTGGAAGGTCTGTGCATAAACCCCCTGAGGGAACTGAGCCTGAGAAGCAGCCCTGCCCTGACCACCTGAACTTAATCTCACACTGAATAGCAGCCCTGCCCCCGCCAAAAGCCCTGAAGCTAGCAAGCAGCATTTGAATCTCAGACCCCAAACACTGGCTGGGAGGATCAGGAGGCGAGGTGGGTGTGAGGAGAATATTCAGAGGTCAAGTCACTGGCTGGGAAAATGCCCAGAAAAGGGAAAAGAAATAAGACTATAGAAGGTTACTTTCTTGGCGAACAGGCATTTCCTCCCTTCCTTTCTGATGAGGAAGAACAATGCTTACCATCAGGCAAAGACACAGAAATCAAGGCTTCTGTGTCCCAGCCCACCCAATGGGCTCAGGCCATGGAAGAGCTCAAAAAGAATTTTGAAAATCAAGTTAGAGAGGTAGAGGAAAAGCTGGGAAGAGAAATGAGAGAGATGCAGTCAAAGCATGAACAGCAGATCAGCTCCCTGCTAAAGGAGACCCAAAAAAATGTTGAAGAAATTAACACCTTGAAAACTAGCCTAACTCAATTGGCAAAAGAGGTTCAAAAAGCCAATGAGGAGAAGAATGCTTTCAAAAGCAGAATTAACCAAATGGAAAAGGAGATTCAAAAGCTCACTGAAGAAAATAGTTCTTTCAAAATTAGAATGGCACAGATGGAGGCTAAGGACTTTATGCAAAACCAAGAAATCACAGAACAAAGAGTGAAGAATGGAAAAATGGAAGATAATGTGAAATATCTCACTGGAAAAACAACAGACCTGGAAAACAGATCCAGGAGAGACAATTTAAAAATTATGGGACTACCTGAAAGCCATGATCAAAAGAAGAGCCTAGACATCATCTTTCATGAAATTATCAAGGAAAACTGCCCTGAGATTCTAGAACCAGAGGGCAAAATAAATATTCAAGGAATCCACAGAACACCACCTGAAAGAGATCCAAAAAGAGAAACTACTAGGAACACTGTGGCCAAATTCCAGAGTTCCCAGGTCAAGGAGAAAATATTGCAAGCAGCTAGAAAGAAACAATTCAAGTATTGTGGAAATACAATCAGGATAACACAAGATCTAGCACCCTCTACATTAAGGGATCGAAGGGTGTGGAATAGGATATTCCAGAAGTCAAAGGAACTAGGACTAAAACCAAGAATCACCTACCCAGCAAAACTGAGTATAATACTTCAGGGGAAAAATTGGTCTTTCAATGAAATAGAGGATTTTCAAGCATTCTTGATGAAAAGGCCAGAGCTGAAAAGAAAATTTGACTTTCAAACACAAGAATGAAGAGAACCATGAAAAGGTGAACAGCAAAGAGAAGTCATAAGGGACTTACTAAAGCTGAACTGTTTACATTCCTACATGGAAAGACAATATTTGTAACTCTTGAAACATTTCAGTATCTGGGTACTGGGTGGGATTACACACACACACATGCACACACGCACACATACAGAGAGGCAGAGTGCACAGAGTGAATTGAAGAGGATGGGATCATATCTTAAAAAAAAAAATGAAATCAAGCAGTGAGAGAGAAATATATTGGGAGGAGAAAGGGAGAAATGGAATGGGGCAAATTATCTCTCATAAAAGAGGCAAGCAAAAGACTTATTAGTGGAGGGATAAAGAGGGGAGGTGAGAGAAAAACATGAAGTCTACTCTCATCACATTCCACTAAAGGAAAGAATAAAATGCACACTCATTTTGGTAGGAAAACCTATCTCACAATACGGGAAAGTGGGGGATAAGGGGACAAACGGGGGGGGGGGGGGGATGATAGAAGGGAGGGCATAGGGAGGAGAGTGCAATTCGAGGTCGACACTCATGGGGAGGGATAGGATCAAAAGAGAATAGAAGTAATGGGGGACAGGATAGGATGGAGGGAAATATAGTTAGTCCTATACAACACAACTATTATGGAAGTCATTTGCAAAACTACACAGATTTGGCCTATATTGAATTGCTTGCCTTCCAAAGGGAAGGGGTGGAGAGGGAGGGAGGTAAAGAAGTTGGAACTCAAAGTGTTAGGATCAACTGTCGAGTAATGTTCTTGCCACTAGGAAATAAGAAATACAGGTAAAGGGGTATAGAAAGCTATCTGGCCCTACAGGACAAAAGAGAAGTTGGAGACAAGGGCAGAGAGGGATGATAGAAGAGAGAGCAGATTGGTCATAGGGGCAATTAGAATGCTTGGTGTTTGGGGGGGGAGGGGAGAAAAGGGGAGAAAATTTGTAACCCAAAATTTTGTGAAAATGAATGTTAAAAGTTAAATAAATTAATTTAAAAAAAAATAAAATAAAATAATTACAATAAAGTAGGCATAATCCCTGCATTAACTACTTCAAGAAGGATAACAATAATTATTAACATAAGAGCATTTACACAGAGTTTCTTATCTCATTTTTATCCTCACATCAATGCTGTCAGACGGATGCCAGTATGAGCATTTTGTGGGTGAGGAAACTGAGACAAACGGAGGCTAAGTGATTTACCAAGAGTCACCTACCCAGTACCTGTCTGTGGTCACATTTAAGCTCAGAACTGTTAAAACTCCAAGTTCAGTGGTCTATCCACTGATCCACCTACAAGCAAAATGGTTTGTGGAACCCAAAGCTCTACTCGATAATACAGAGTTAATGCTACTACTGGAAGGTAGGTGGCGCAGTGGATAGAGTGTCAGGCTTGAAGTCAGAAGACTCCTATCTTCCTGAGTTCAAAACTGGCCTCAGACACTTATTGTGTGACCCTGACCAAGTCATTTAACCTGTTTACCTCATTTCCTCATCTGTAAAATGTGCTGGAGAAGAAAATGGCAAACCACTCCAACATCTTTACCAAGAAAACCCCAAACGGAATCCCAAAGAATCAGACAACGGAAATGATGGACCAACAAAAATTACTATTACTACTATTACTATAATGAAAGGGGAGAGGGAAAAAGGGTTCTCAAGGAATTAAGCCCAAAGCTGATTAAATCCTTTACAAGGTATTTCAGTTTGGGCTCTCTGGGAGTAAACCAAGTTCACCCCCATCCCCAGCCTTCTCCATTTGGGAATGGAGCAATAAATCTGTCTATCCAGAAACCAGGCTGCCAAAAGCTAATTAGGTCAATAGGCAGCATAATGATGTTCCCACCATCCTTGCTTTTCTTGTACCCAGATATAGTTAAAAATTAAAAAGCCACACCACATTAAAAAGTGAATTCAAATTAAGATTCCACATCTCAGGGCTGTCCCTGCCAACTCAAGAGCTAAAGCTAAGCAGGCTTAGAAAAGAATGAGAAGCTCTAAAAGCAACCACAGTCACAACATTCATAAGATTAAAGGATTTTGAGCTGGTTGGAGCCATTAGGATCTCCTAGTCCAATCCTTCACTTTCAAAACAAGGAACCTAAGCTACACAAAGGGAAAGTGACTCGTCCAAGGTCATACAGATAATAAAGGCCAACCCAGGAAGCAACCCTGATCCCATTATTCCACACTAGGGGGCTCTTTCCTCTACCCCACACTGCCTCTAAGTACTAAAGTGCTTCAGCCCTTTGCCAACATTTCCTCTTCAGAGGCAGATATCAAAATAAATCTGTTATTCTTCAAGATTTTCGCTGCCTTCCTGTCCAGGTTTACTTTCACCAGCTCTAGGTGTAAAAGCTACAATAAATCATGGGTACTAGATAGCCCGAGTCCAGTTCATCAATCCTATCCCAGCGGGGAAAAGGAAAAAAAAAGGTCAGGCGTTCTCATAAACTGTCATCTGTGTATTCCCCTCCCTCTCACCTCCACCTCTCAGAATCAGCTCAATTCTACCTTCCACATGAGGCCTTTCCTGATTTTCCCCATCCCCCCACCTGCTCTCCCTCTTCAATAACCTTGATTTCTATATACATCTTTCCAAATCGAATATAAGCTCTTTGAGAACAAGGGTTGTTTAACACCATAGCTGACACTTAATAAATGCTTAGGGGCTGATTGAGCAATACTTAATCATAACTTGTTTCACATTTATGATGGCTGGCATTCATATAGCAAAGTCTACAGAGCATTTTGTAAATAGCTCATTTGATCTTTACAACAAAACTGTAAAGGAGGAGCTATTATTATCATCTCCATTTAGCAGGTACAGAAACTAAGGCAAAGAGAGTTAAATGACTTGTGCCCAAAGTTTGAGACTAAGTAAATGGCGGAGGTTGGATCCAAGGGCTCTTTCCATGGTGCATTCCAATCAAGTGCTGAAACTTGAACATTGAAGCTCTGGGTTCCTAATATCCAAATTGTCTATGTGGGATGGCAAGTATATTGTTAAATGCTTTGGCAGGGGAAAGAGGGAGAAAGAGAGAGAAGAGGAAGGCTGGGGAGACATGGGAAGGAGAAGGGAAGGAAGAATGGGAAGGAAATAGAGAGTGAAAAGGAAACAGGAAGGTGAAGAGGAGGAAAAAAATAGCAAAGAGAGAGGAAAGAGGAAAGGGGAAGAGGGGAGGGAAAAAAGGGGAGAGGGAGAGTAAAAGAGAAAGAAGGAGAGGGGAGATGGGGGGAAGGAACAGAGAAAGGGAGATTCCAAAAAAATCTCTAGTTTTTTCCTAGCCTACTCTTCCATGTGGCATTCTCTCTCGGATATAGACAAGTCCCTCTCTTATATGCCTGACAACCATTCCCTTTTCTAGAATCTGTCAGGAATCTTTCATTATCTCCCCCTGTATCTTCACCAGTTGTTTCCTCCTGATTATTAGAGATGGGAAAACAATCAGACCTGTGTCCCTTTTAAGGTTGCTGCAAAAAATGAATTGTCCTAGATTAAATAAGACTAAACCACAGTTGACTGCCATATGGATGAGAAAGAATGACTATAACCAGAGTTATACTATTTAGTATATGGAGTGGCCTTAAAGCAAGGAACATGTACTAGATAAGTACAAACCTCAATTGCCTTCCCTGAGAATCAGAAGAGTGACCAAATAACAAAAGAGTTCAAGCAGAAGCACAATACCAAGAAACACAGTCTCCTCAAAGGGCCCCTGCTTCATCTTCCTGTGATGGTCCAAAGAGACTGTCTCCTTAAGCCACAAGTGGCTTATGGGGGGAGGTAGGTAGACTTTCTCTATGAGGAAATAAAAGGTCAGTTGTTTTTATTTTTAAGTCATGGTAATGGAATAGATTGTGTGGAAAGGGAACATACTGGATTCTACAAGTTATTCTAAGGTAAACCTGTTTTCCTCAAGACAACCCTATATGGTAGCTACAGTAAGTTTTTATCCCCAATAAATAAATGTACAAATTGAGCACACAAGGAGCTATATTCCTTCCACAAATTCTCATCACACCATAGGAAATAATTTTTACCTGGTCATCAACTAAAGGCTCCTGAAAAGTGGGTCATTTAACAAAAGATATATAATTGAGCTACCATACTTGGAAAAACTCTTGGTAGGACCAGACCAAAATTTGCCTTCTATCTGTACAGACTTAACCCAAAGTCACTTCCACATCCTAGTAATTAATCAGAACTGGAATTAACAGTAATAACCTGGGCCAGACCATTAGTTTTCCTATCTGCAAAATGAATTCTGAGATCTCATCCCTTCCAGTTCTTAGACTCTGAAGAACTCCCAACAGCTGCCAGGCTGAAGGTTGTCACCTGAGTATCAAGCCTCAATATATTCACAACAAAGAAGATTTGAAGGGGATATCAACATTGAAAACCTCCTCAAGTCTCAGTGTTACGGTTTCAGATGTTGTGTAAACAGGAATGCAAGTAAGTGAGTTTGTATTTTCTCTTTTGAGATGACTGTTTCTTGATGAGAATATACGTAGACTTCCTTCAAGGCAGCTCACAAAAGAATTTGCTCCTAGAAACTGTAGTAAAACTGATGCTTATCAGACAGAAATAATATCTCTGTTCCATATTATCCTCTCTGGGTATGTAAGGCTCTTCCTTCTGCCCTCAAACTATTTTGTTTCTAGCTTCATAACTTTCCTCCCAACTTTGCACACACAGTAGCCCTGCCAAACCAGCCTTTTAATGACCTCGATGCACTTCCAATTTCCATGCCCTTGAACTGGCTCTTTCCCCCAAATCTGAAGTCCTCCTCACCCACCTCTTAAAATCTTGGATTCCTTCAACTCTCAGTTCAAAGGCAATGTTCTAAATGAACCCTTTCCTGATTTTCCCATCAACTACTGACTTTTCCCACAAACTTATCCAGTGTCTCTTTCAAAGGTACCTAAATGTGTACATATTGTAGTCATCAGCTAGACTAGTGAGCACTGCAAAGGCTCTTCATTTCTAGCTTGTATCATCAGAGTCTGGCATAGTGCCTATCACACTTTAAGTGTTTATTGATTAATCCCCTATGAATTAAGATGATGATAACTACAAATGACCTAGTATTTTCCAATATTAACAGGTATTATTGTTTGGGTGGTTTCTTCTTGTTGTTGCTTGGGGGGGGGGGGAAGGTTTTCCAAAGGTGCTTTCCAATTTAAACAAATTAGAACTGTACTGCAACTCTATTAATAGCTTGGATTGTTTAACCCTTTCACTTCATGTCTTTCCTTATCTTCCTCTTTTCTTACCCTGACCCCACCATCCAAAAGAAGATTTTTAAAAGAATCACTCAGATTCCACAAAGTACTCTAAGTATATTTTAATGTGCACAATGTTTTCTCCAATCTGGCATGAAAAGTCACCAAATCAAAAGAGGTTATCAGTAGGATATGTACTGCCAATATCTCTTCCAAGGTAAACTCCCTCTAACAGTTCAGGGCCAAATGTGGTACATTTGGAAAAGAACAAGAGACATGGAATATGAAGAACTAGGCTCTTTTTCTTGGGCAAGTCACCCTTCTTTGGAGCTCCACTTCATATGCTTTAGCACTTGAAAAACTCTAAAAAAAATCAAATTTTATCTATTTATTCTATCTTTTTATTTTTCAGTTGAAGAAACTGTAGCCTAGGCAGGGCAAATGACCTGGCCTAGATCAAACAGCCAGTGATGCAGCACAGAGGAGGCCTCAGGTCTCCTAACAGTTCAGAGCTCCTTCTAGTACACCATATATGCTTACAGTTAGTTCAGCACCTTAAAGGCAAAATAAAAGCAGAAAGAAAACTGAGGCGGGCATACGATGAATACAGAGAAGCTTTGAAAGATTTACACAATCTGATACACAGTGAAGAAAGCAGAATCCAGAAAACAATAGGTACAATTACTATAACAACCAGGGTGGAAAGAAACAATGAAAAAAGAACCACAAAAATTTACTTAAAAAAATAAAAATGAGGGCCAGAATAATTTATGTACTGGATTCCCAGTCCCTGAATAATGAAGCTTAATAGTGTGCCTCAAGGCAAACATCCCTTCACCCCTCCAACAAACACACAAACACACACTCTCTCTCACTTACATACCCAACATACCCTCATAGGATTTACTGTTAAAGTAATTCACTGAGCTCAGGCCACCAAAAAACACAATCAGCGTGTTTATTTGGCTGATTTATATTCAGTGTTTCTTTTTTCACTTGCTGAGTTTTTATTGCTGCAACAGAGTGTGTTACATGTATATGTTTTTAAAAAGACATGTATATGTCTTTTTAAAAACAGAGTAAAAGTCTTCTCACTGGTCTTATTTCTGTTGCTATAGTAAGGTCAGGATTGGCAGTCCTTTTGCTACCAGGCCTAACCCAGGAAAAGAAACGCCAAACCTTTGCTTCTGACTGAGCTTCTCAGAGCCCTTCCAGCTCTACATCTAACTTGAGGAACTCCATTAGATTGCCAGTTTCTGCACTGTCATCAGAGCTTCAAGCCTCACCATATTTACAGCAGGGGAGTGAGGGGGAAGAATGACCTAAAGCTGGTGAGTTGCTATCATGGTTTAAGATGCTGTGTAAACAAAAACTTGGATATGGAATATATAAAAGGGAAGGCTAAAGGAGATACCAATGCCTGGCGCCTCCAGAAGGAGGTGTTACAGTGTCAGATGTTATGTAAACAGTAATGTATTCTTCCCTTTCAAGTGGCTTGTTAATTGACGAGAATATGCTCCTAGAGACTGCACTGGATCAGCTGCTCACCAGAAGGAAATAATATCTTTTTCAAAGTAAACTTCTACCCAGTCAGGGCTAAATCATCCTCTGTTTGGCACTGAGAGACCTAAACAACCTGTCCCCATTCTACCTTTCAAGACTTATTATAAATCATGTTCCCTGATGCGTCATTGACGGACACTATCTGAAAGTCAGCATTCAAAGAGTGTAGACAAACCAAAACTACCTTTGTTTAGGGACACCAGCATGAAAGTCAATGTACTGTTTTAGGAATTTCACCCATCCCTACCCTCCAGTTGCTTAATTTTTATGTGCTACATAAGTATTTCTGGGACCCCCTTAAAACAAAGATTCTGATCTACAATCCTGCCAAGATGGCACAAAGAATGGCTGCTACCGACATATCCTCCTTCCTGCCTCCAAGTTTTCCTTCCTCCCCCCACCATGGTTGGTGGTAGCTCTGTAAGGAATACACAAGTCAAATGAATAAAAAATAATAGTATATCAATATAAAGTTATTGATCAATCCATAAATACTGACTAAGTGACTTCAATGTCAGGCATTATGCTAAGCTCTAAGGTCACTGAAAGAGGCAAAGATGGTCCCTGGTCACAAGCAGCTTACAAACTAATGGAGCAAACAATACACAAACAAATGCAGACAAAGAACTTACACACATGATAAAAAAAAAAATAATTAAAAGGAAGACAGCACTAGAATTAAACCAGGGAAGCCAAGGAGGTAGAGATGAGGAGGAAGAGAATTCCAGGAATGGGGGACAGCCAAAGAAAATGCCCAGGTGGACTGTCTTGTTCACACAACAGCCAGGAGGAACCAACCGTCACTAGATCAAAAAATGTGTTGGGGGAGTAAGATATAAGAAGAACGGAAAGGTAGAAGAGGGTTAGATTACAAATGGTTTTGAACACCGAGCAGAAGATTTTATATTTGATCCTGAAGGTGATAGGAAGCTGCTTATAATTCAATAAGAGGAATATAAAAAAGAAGCCTACAAGTAGCTATATAAAATCATAGGAAGTAAAAAGCAGAGCCAGAAAAAGAGTACACACTATATAAAAGATGGGGACAAATGCATATAGGATGATAGGGGGTTAGGGGCAGTAATTAGAAGATGTAGAGTTGTTTGGGCAGTTTGTGTGTTCCAATATAAAGTTATCCAAAAGGCTTAATGAGTTTTGTTGTTTCAAGTGAATAACAAATATTATCAAAGATCCAACCCTGGGCCTTAGACCTTACCAGCCCTCAGACTCCTAAGGAAATAGTTCCTTCTCCGGGACAGATCCAAAGGACGCAACGTTGGCCCCAAGGATCATAACTTGTACCACTTTTCCTAGATCTTGGGATCACAACCAGAAGCACTAAGACTCCTGGGCCTTTCTCCTTTCTGGGGTAAATCAGATGCTAGAGAGCAGAAATTTGCCACACCTGAATCCTAAATAATCACACACTGCTTCTGCTGCCTCCACTTTCCTCTCTCTACTCTCCTTTCTACCTCACTATAAACAATACTCCAGACACAAGAGTGTGTTCTATGGTTTTAATAGCAAGAGAAAAAAGAATTTCAAAATATTATCCCAGAATAAAGTCATTTATAATGCATGTAAAAGAAATCACTTGGGATTCTATTCTATTTATTAAAGTTCCTCTTGGGACTGAATTGGACATCCCTATTCCTCCAGTTTATCCCATCCCTTCCATGCCTCAGAAATAAATGTCTGTTTCCCTCCCAAAACTAAATTTAGGCACCACCACCTAAAATTTCTCTGTACCATGATCATTACTAAACCAGATTCACTCTCAAGCCAACAGGAAACCTACTCTTATCATGTCAAGCATGTGGTCCTCTCTACCACACAAATCAGATATCTAATGACAGTTCTTCAAGATGAGAATTAAACAAAGAAATAGCCTCAAATGACAGATCATATCACTCCAAAGAGATTCACGTCCTTGCCCTATCCCTTAGCTCCCAACTCAGTTATCAAAATTCAATCCAGACATCTCTTCCTTTACAAGCTGATATACCAAACCCTTTCTCCCTCACCCCAAATAGACTACAAGATTAGAAACCGTTCCACAGCACTGGAAGCAAAAAATCAAAAGCTTGGAATAACTTCTTAACCAGAAGTATGCTGCAATTCTTTCCCATGCCCAATAAAGGCAGCCTTACTTGTCTCTGTAAAACTGGTGCCAAGGTTAAGAGACTGACAGGAATTGGGGGGAAGGTGGGGGATGTACTTTGGGAGAAGAAGAAGACTAGGAAGATGCCCCCAAAAGAGAATCAGTCTAATCTTTTACCAGGATAAAGGGGAAAGAGGTTAGACTTAGGAGGTTCCGGAGGTTGATTTCATAATAGAGATTAGTCACAGCACAATCTTTACTCACCTGCACAACTTCTATGCCCCTTTTCCTGTAAAGAAAGAAAAAAGAGACGTTACTTTGACAAATAAGGAAGCAGCCTCAAGAAAATGAGTCAAACCTAGGAGCATGAATTCTTCCCATGACTGAACCAAAGGGCATCAAACAAACAGAGAAAAGGAGCTTCCACCGAAGCTAAACAGACACCAGGGAGGTCTAGACAAAGACTCACCTCCCACCCCTCACCTTCCCAAAAAAATCCATGCACCCTTTTATTGCTTTGAAATGTTTCTTCACAGTAACTGTGAGGTGGGGAGCCACAAGGAGCATCATCTCCATTTTAGGGATAATCAAAAGGGAGGCTCAAAGTGGTAAATTAACTTGGGCAAGGTCATCCAGGGATTAAGAAGTAAAGCTAGGGCTGAAACTATGCCCCTGATTCCAAGTCCAGGGCTCTCCACACTACAGTATATCAAACAAAAACAGCCACCATTTGGGTATCACTCCTTGAAGAATCAGAAGGAACCCCAATAGTCATCTGGTCCAACCCACAACTAGGAAAGAATACCCACTTTAACTCAGGAATCTGTGCTGGTGTAGCAATAAATGATGCTTTCATGCATTTTAAAAAAGCTAGACTACATGGAGAGTTTGGGGTGAGCCCATATTTTTGTTAACTAGAAATACAACTCACTACATTGGAGGATGCCTGTTTCATATTTATCTAGGCCATCACTTGGAAGAAAATACTGGGACAGAAAGTTCAACTCTGCTCCCTGTGCCCATTTACTTCATCCACTGACTGTTTGTTTTAAAGGAAAATAGAAGATAAACTTGAATTGTTAAACGATTTGAACTTTTCCTCAAGCCTCATGTATACATTAGGTAACATCAACTATTCAGGTCAATGGTGGGGGGAGGGAGAACCCTCCCTACTAGTAAAATCCCACTCATTTTTGCTTCTGTTGCTACTACTCAAGTTTTTCACCTGGAATGTCCTTCCCCATCTGCCTATCCAAATCCTCCAGATCCTTCGATATCTACTCTAGCTCTCTGAATTTCTGATGACAGGGGTTCATAACCCTGGGTCCATGATAAGGAATCCCTGAACTTAGGGGAGGGGGAGGATTGTGGGGAGGAAAGAGAACTACAACTTTGCTTTCACTTAATTCTAACCGAAATTTAGCATTTCCTTCATTTATGAATTTTTTAAAAATTATTCTCAGAATGTCCACAGGCTTCACCAGACTGCCAAAGGGAGTCTATGACACACACAGAGGGTGGGGGCCTAAACTCCCTATTAACATTCACACCACACAAATAAGTACCTTAAAACATACCCACATAGAGACTCATGTAAGTTACTATTCCCCAAATAGTTCTTCATGGGCAGGGATAGTGTCGTAAGCTTCTAAAGAAGTACCTAGCATGTATACACAGTTAAACATTTAAACATCCTAAAGAGAATAAAACTAACCACCTTCAAAACATAGCAAACACTTTACCCAAGGGCCTATGGCCACATTGCTTTGACCAAACAAAGTTAACTAGAATAAAAGGCATGTAAAGGAATGAAATCCTTTCTTGAAAATGTCCCCTGATCAGTCAAGCCTTGTGACTGCTTTGAAGTTTACCAGTAACAGATAAACCAACCTGACCATGTCTGCACAGATTCTGACAGGAAAGTAGGTTAACTGATGCTCTAAGGGGCCAGCCCCATCCCTTGCAGAATGTTTCTGTGCATAGTAGTATGATAATTGCTTTCACAGCTTTTATGTCTCTTCTGAGACCCAACACAGACCATAAACACCTACAAACTCTCACTCCTGCCAAGCCAATGCTGCAAAGGTTTACACACCTTTTCCAGTAGACTTAAAGAAATCTCAGCACATCTGCCAAACTAAATTTATTTGGATGGTTTCTGATACTGGGGCAGATCCATGACCTCATCAGTGGAAGTCCCTCTAACACCACAGATCTAAATACTTTCAAGCCTTGTCACCAAGTACAACATTTTCATCTTCTTCACACAGAAATAATGTCTAGAGGTTACAGGCTGGCAGAATTTGGCTCCTCATAAGGAAAAGAACTTTCTAACAATAGGAGTCATCCGGCAATGCAAAAGGTTAGTTTCATTACACAGCAAGCTCACTGTCAACAGCAATATTGAAGGTGAGACCAATAATCATCAGCCAGAGACGCTACAGAAAAAGGGAATCAACTCAGAGTAAATAAAAAAAGCATTTCTCAAGTGCCTGCTTTGTGTCAGGCACTGTACTAAGCATGGGACACAAATACAACAAATGAAACACTCTGCACTCCCATGGAACGTGAGAGCCTGAAGGGACGTTATCATTAAGCATCTACCAAACACCTACAGAAAACTGTGTCAGAAAATGGGGAACACACTAAGTTTAGATAAGACATACACCTTGACCTCAAGGAGCTTAAGTTATTCAAGATCTCTCCTCAAATTATCTCTCAATAATAGAATTGTATGCATGATGTATTCCCTCAGTTCCTTTGGGTAGGGGCTTAATAGCTGTTTGAATTTCATTCATTTCAATTACTCCAGTAAGGGATAAGACACATACATATACAGCTAAAAATATAAAATATTACATGACAATTGTATGAGAGGTGCCAAACAGTAATGAGAGATCTAATGGGAAAAGTTACCAACAGAGGGGAATCTAGTGGCAGAAATACCAGCTATAGTAATTTATAAAAAAAAAAAAAAGGAAAGTGAGGGGATAAGCATAGGCAAAGAAGAAACAAAATGACTGGGTTTTGTAGCTGATATGCTGGGGTACATGAAGAAACTTCAAGAGTCAACTAAAAATTAAGTGAAAAAATAACTTCAGCAAAATGGCAGTTTAAAAAACAAATCCACATAAATCATTATCATTGTTTTAGGTTACCAACAAAACCTAGCCAGAAGAACTAAAAATAAAAAAATCCATCCAAAATAACTACAGGAACTAAAAAATATTTCAGAATCTATCTAAAAAGATTCAACTAGGAACTATATGAATTCAACCATATATCTTTTTTTTTTTCAGAAACAGAGTCCTAAATAATTGGTGAAATACTAATTACTCTTGAATAGGCTAAGCGTAGATAATAAAAGTGACAATGCTACCTAAATTCAACGCCATTCCAAACAACCAAATTTGTCTGAAGGAACAAAACTCACAAATGCATGGGAAATGATGGGAAAAAATAAGAAGGAAGGCAGCTAGCCATACCAGATCTTAAACTATATTACAAAACATTATACCTAATTAGGTATACAACTTACAGAAACAAATAATCCAAAAACTTCAGTAAGAACTTCATTATTTGAAAAATTTCTAGGCAAAGTAGAAAGAAGTCTGGCAGCAATTAGGTTACAGACCAGCATCTCCAAACACATACCAAATGGATATGTATCCAAATGGATACATGACTTAGACATAGTAATATATAAACAAATTAGAGGCCCAAGACAGAAATTATTTCTTTGCTAATGACTCCCACAGTTAGATATTGAACCCTATTCTCTCTCCTGAGTCCCAATCCCACATTATAATGCTGAAATTACTGAACTTACCAAACATTTCAAACCTGAATGTCTTCACATCTCCCACATCTAAAACAATGCCTGACAGGTAGACTGGCTCCAGAAAACAGATAAGTAGAAGACAGGTGTATGGGAAGGACAGCCCTCTGGGCACAAGGAAGGCTAGAACCAACCCCGTTTAGTTACAACAAAGAGGATAATATGAAATAAAGATGGAAAGGGAAGGAAGCAAAGAAATACATAACTTAAATATAAAAGGTTATATCATAAATAAACTAGAGGAAGATGGAAAGAAATAACTTTCATTGGCTATAAACAGAGAAAATACATGATCAAACAAGAGACAGAAGATAACAGTAGATAAAATGGAGAGTTTTTAATACAAAAGATTTATGTTTTTATACAAAACTAAGGCAAAGTTATGAGAAAAGATTAACTTGAAAAATAACTTTACAGCAAGTTTCTTTGATCAAAGTCTCATATCCAAGATAAAATTAAAATTCATAAAAACAAAAGCCATTTCCCAATAGATCAGTTATCAAAGCATAAAGGCAGGCAGTTTTGTAAAGAAGACATTCAAGCTATAAATAACCATGTAAAATGTCACATATCACAAATAATTAGACAAATTAAAATTAAGGCAACTCTGAAATTCTATCTCATACCCAATAGACTGGCAAAGATGATCCTCCAAAAAGGAAAAATAACTGTTGGAGGACCTGTGGAAAAAATGCAACATTTATGCACTATTGAAAAAAGAAAGTGTCAGTGCAGCTTTTTTTTTTTTTTTTTTTAATATACATTAGAAGACAGAAGGAAGGTCAGATGGAAACATTGATAAGTAGGACAGCTTTCAATGTTATAAGTTGTATACAGTGTATTTTTTTTTTAAAAAGGCAAGCTGTATATAGTAGAAATTCACAGTTTCATATACAATTTTATTTTCTGTTTCACTTTCTATATGGAAATTATTCTACTTGGCGCTTAAGTTCAAAATAAAATAAATTTTTAAAATATAGAGTGGCACTAAATTGTAAAAGGCCATTGAATAGCAGGCAAGGACACTTAAACTTTACTCATTTGGCAATGGAGATGTTTGTTTTTTCTAGCAAAGAGCTTTGCTTATCTATATAAAAAGATCAACTTAGCAGAGGTATGAAGATTGCATTAGAGAAGAATGAGAGAAAAGCCTAGAAAAACCTGTAAGGAGGCTATTTCATTAGTCAAAGCAGGTGCTGGCAAGAAGGTGGAATAGACAAGAGTTGATCTATTTTGGTCAAATAAACACTTGGTCTTTATGTGGTATAGGAGAAGATGGAGAAGAAAGAATCAATAACAAATCTAACATTTTGAACATTCTGATGGATTGGATGAATTGGATAATGATGATGTCACGGAACTAATCAGTGATATCAGAAGGAAGACCAACTTTAAAGAGAAAAACAAAATCAGTTTCAATGTTCTAAGGTTGAGAAACTAAACGGACATCCAGGAGTAGATGCAAGTCACAAACGGAGACATAAATGAACGGTTGAATGAAATTAACATTCATTTTGCCCATGCTAACCATTCCCCTTTGCAATACGTTCTTCCATAGGCAAACTCACCTCCTCCTCTCCGGTCAGCCTCCCCCTCCCCTTCCTTCTCCCTCTCCCAAGGAAGATAAACTTGGATGGCCAAAAGATACCCAGTTGATTTGGGTTTTACTGGCTCCTTTCCTATTTCCCTTCCTCTCCTTTCCCATCCTGTCCTCTCCCAAAACCTTAAACCTTCTGCACTCTGAAGCTGGGACACCAATAGGGCCCCTCCTAGCTACTGAGTTACAATAGTAACTGTTGCTGTTTCCCACCCAGCCTGATATCTTTCTTTTTCAAAGGGGCCATGCCCTGGTTACTTCTTAAACAGGCTTACTCAATGAATGGGCATTGCCTCACCCTAAGTGAGTGCCTGCAAAGACCTGGGCCTAAGGTTTCCCAGTGTATCCTGGGCATCATCCTGATGAATATCAGGTCTCTGGATTCGGATGGCTCTGGAGGAGAAGTGAGGCTGGGGACCTGCACAGCCCTCCCTCACTCAAAACAAAGTCAAGTGCAAGTCATGTCATCATGTCTCTGATGGCATGGTCTTCTTTGGCAATGAAAAATGAACACAAAATGTTCTTCCATTTTCCATATTTTCTTCCCTAGCCATGGATGGCAGAAAGATTCCTAGATTTGGAGCTATTTAAGGAAGCATTAAAAAAAATCTTTAAGATACATAATGTAAATTTTAACTTTGTCCAGAAATATGCTTTCACTGATATAGGGTACTCCAGGTGAGGAAATTTTTTCAAGTAATGCAGATCAGTGACTGTTTATGCAAATTACAGGCCAAGTCACTTGGCCAAATCACAAAGTTATTATGTGTCAGAAGTGGGATTGAACCCAGCTCTTCCCAACTCAGAGATTTCTCTCTGTTCACTACAGGATAATGCCTCTCTCTGAAATTAAGAGATTAAAAATACAAATTTACAAAACAAATTAACTAGGAGCAGAAATCCTCTTTTTAAAATACCTTAATATCCCCTTATGTAGTTCAGTTTCTACGGAAAATATGAGCTTTCAATTTATTACAAATTTTTTATTTACAATGAATTCTTGAGGAACACACCTATTACATAAATCACCGACCTTTCATCGTTACAGCCTCTGGGTTGTTCTCAGACCAAAGGTGCTATAAAAGTAGGTCACACACACCTTACCAAAGGCAGTGCCAATTAAAATAATTTACAAATAAGATTCTTCAAAAGCTATTTAGTGAAGAATTACAGGCTCACAGATTTGAAGAATTTAAGAAGATCTTAGAACAGCAAATTATCCATAATTGATAAATGATCAAATGATATAAACAGGCAATTTTCAGAGTTAGAAACCCACACTATCTTTAGTCACATGAAAAAATTCTCTAAATCTCTAACAATGAAAGAAATGCAAATTAAAACTCTGAAGAAACCATCTTCTACCCAAATTGGCAAAGTTTACAAAAAGGAAAAAGGACAAATGTTGGACGAGCTGCAGGAAAACAGGTACTTTAACCACTTTTAAGTTGGTGGAGCTGGGAACTGGTCCAGCAAAGGCAAGGCAACAAGAGGTTAAATGCTTGCTATCCCCAAGGAATTTACATTCCAAAGGGGGAAAAGAGCACAAAAAAGAGGGAGGGGCATATTCATGAAAGAGAAGGGGGCAGGGTGGTAAAAATCAACAGCTGGGAAGGAGTAAAACTTGGCTAGCCTTGGCCTGCCTTGAAAATGGAAACCCCCCGATGAAATTCATCCATGGTCACCCATGAAAGAAGGGACTGTATAGAAGAGGATTATAACTATAAATTAATCAGTCAATAAATACTAAGTGCCTACTATGTGCCAGGTACAGTACTAAGTGGCTTAGTAAATACAGTGGGAGCTTTAAGTCAGTCCATGGATAAATCCTCATTAAGCATCTAATAAAATGGTAAGTCAGAAGTCAGACTATAATGGGTTAAGAAATGAGAGGAGAGACAGCAAAAGCACTTATTGTAAACAGTCTTTTTAAGGAAAGTAGCCACAAAGGACAGAAAAGATATAAGATAGTAGGGATGGAAGGATCAAGTGAGGGGTTTTTATGGATGGAGGAGACATGAGCAGGTTTGTAGGGAGAGAAGAGACAGGAAGAGATTATAGATAAGTGATAGATGGATCAATCTGTCAGAGGGACAAGATTACTTTATGCAAGTGAAGGGTGGGTCTTGGTAAATTGTAAGGCCAAAGGTGAAAGATATAGTGGCAGAAGGCATCTGAATGAAAGGAGATGGGGAAGAGAAGAAAAGATATAGTTCTCAAAAAATAGATTATTTTTTTTCCGTGAAACATGAGGTACAGTTCTTAGCTGGAAGGGGGAGCCATGGAAGATGTGAGTCAAGAAGAAAAAGTTTGGAAGCACAGCTTTGAAGAATGGGAGGGTGAGCTGACAAAGTAAGTGTAGAAGGACTGCCTAGCACCAGTAAGGGCCCAGTTGAGGTAGTAAACCCAGTGGGAATGGCTACATGTTTTTCTCCACCTACTTTCAGAAGTAGGTGTGTAGGAATAAAGGTGTCAGATGGTGGGAGTCATCCAAGACTGATGTGGGATAGGACACAATCGTGATTGATAAAGTCAGGGACTCAAGAGAAGAGTAAACTTGACTGTTTGCAAAGGAGTCATGAAAATGTAAAGGGGGAGGAGAGAATGGCTAGTACAGGAAGATGACCTGGGAGAGAAATGAAGGATCAAAGAAGTGGAGGTCACAAGTAGGGTTTGGTAAAGGGAAAGCAGAGAGAGAGCTGGAAAAACCAATAGATTATGGTAGGATAAGGGGATTTCCAAATTCTTGAACATGGAGTTTTTGGTATTAGAAGGCAGAGGGAGAGGCGCAAAGGCAACAGACTGTTAGCAGATAAGGGAATTTCAGAGTCCATGAACATGGAGATAGTACATCTGTGGAAAAACACAGGATGAAAGGTGTGACCATCTTTGTTTGGGGATGAAGTGAGGTGAAAGAACAGGTCATGGAAAGTAAGAAGACTGAGGAAATGAATGGTCAGAGCATTTGCCTATAGAAAAGAAATATTTCCAACATACCTACGCCTACCATACCTACTACAGGGCCATTCTGAAGATCAAAGAATCACAATAAGGAATATGAGTACCCTAAGAAAAGTACAATGTACAAAAAAATGCTGGATTTCACAGTAACATTCTGAGAAACCAAGGGATGGGCACTGTAGTAATAGAGTAAAATGAACAACGGAATAGGAGTCATAAAGGTTGAGGTTAGGGGAGGAGAGATATAGAATAAGAATAACAAAAGTCGCAGCTGCCTATTTAGCCCTTACTATGTGACACAACAACCCTGGGAAGTAGAGGCCGTTATTATCTCTATTGCTATTATCCTATTACTCAGCAAAGAATGTATTGTATGACTGCTTTATGGCTAAATCCAACATCCCCTGTGACTTCTCACATCAAAAAATCCCTTCCCCAGCCACCATTCCCTGATATTTGTTGGACCCTTTAGTTCCTTGAGGATAGGAAGTGATCCTCCTCTGTATTTGTTATCCCCAGCACTTAACACAATAACTGGCACTTCCTCAGCCCTTAATAAATTCTTTTATGTTCATTAATTTTTCAAAAGGGTAGTTTTTGAAGAAAAAAAAAAGATAGCAAGCTATCAAGAACTATAGGAAATGCTCCAAATGACCAGTAAGAAAAATTAAAATTAAAACAGCTCCCAGATTTCACCTCACACTCAGCATAAGATAACAAAAGATGAAAATCGTAAATTTGGAGGAGCCCCCATCCTAAAAGAGACACATTAATGGAAGCTGAGAATAAGTCTACTTATTCTGTTAATAAAAAAGTCACTAAATTGTACATACTATTTAATCCATCATTCTATTACTGGGCACGTATCCCAAGGGTGGAAAAGTTCTATACATGAAGCAACAAATTATATAGCAATACTTTTTAGAGAAGCAAAGAACCAAAAGGACTGGTGGTATCCATCAATTGGGGAACAGCTAAGCAAAATGCAGTATGTTAATGTAATGGTATAACAGCAAACTGTCACTAGAACATTAACCTCAGCTAGGTGAGATTCACCACCTGGACCTGAATATTTTTGGCCAAAGAAATTTACAAAAATGAAGACATGGAGAGGTTACAATCTACCTCCATGGAAGAATCAGTACAACAAAATCACAGAACCTTCCAAGTATTCAAGAATAACTTTTATAAACTAACAAACTAGGGCTTCTCCCTAGAATCAAATGAGAGTGGAACAGCACCAGTGACAGCTGAGCCATTCCAACAAGAGGAAAAACAGCCAAGTGTTCGAAAAAGAGCAGGTTAGGAGTAATAGGGAGCATCTTCTAGGGCTCCCCTTACAAGGAGGGGCCAGCACAGAAGACACACTGCTATTTTTAAGCAGCCTGGTTATTATTTAGACAGCCAAGAAACTTTCTTCTTACAGCTGGAAGAGGAGGGTGGGGATTTCTCAGAACAACACAGCTGCCGTGGGAATCCAATCCAGGCTTCATACTGGAGAATTTCACGGTAGATGAAACACAGACTTGAAATGCAGCCTTGTACCAATGGAAGACAAGAAGAATTCCTGCACCTGCACCCAAAGGCTAAAAACTACTTAGTGCTGGAAAATTAACAATTATTACAGTGGTAAACCAAGCATTCTCCCAGCAATTTGTACAAAGCTTTGGTAACTGTCAGATTTTAAATACCAGTAATAATATATTTGCTCATCAACAAAAAGATATCTAAGTAATAGCTTTTGTACAGAAAGGAAAAAAGAACTATGGAAAGTTTCACATTCCTAAAAGTATTGGAATAGTACAGGTTATTTCAATACTATTTAGAAATGTACTAGACTTTGAAGTAAGCTACATCTAAGGAAAGAATAGCTCATATTTCTATAGTCCTTGACATTTTAGAAAGAACAATATTGCAGGATAGGAAATGCAAATAATTATTAACATTAATAATATTAATATTATGAAACACTAAAGGTCTTTTCAGTAAGATTAGTAATAAAGCAAGTAGGTCCACTGTTTTTATTTTTGAAAGGCCCTCTAGTGTTTGAGGATGTTAGTTTGAGAATATTCACAGGCAGAAACCAAAATTCCATTCAAAAAAATTACAGAATATTTAAAATATCTGGGAATTCAGATACCAACACAAAAGAACTCTATTTACTTATTTATACAATTACAAAATACTTTATAGAAATGAAGACTCACTGGGCTATGAGTCACCCCTTGAACTTGATATTCTATTTTACCTCCCTCCTTTGTTAGTTCTTACCTGCTATCCCTGCCATGGTATCTGAAGTTCACTGCCTCCTAAAGGTCTCCCAAAAATCAGGCCTTAGTTCAAGTGCCACCTCCACAGTGAAGTCTCCTTTAGTCACCCTTTGTTATTGTTCTCCTTTGGCCCCTCTTCAGTTTTCCTTACTCTATACTCATTTATGTACATATGTGTTCCCCCAGAATAACATAAAGTCCTTAAGAACAGAGATTGTTCCATGTCCTCCCCCGGATCCTCCCCCACCCCCATTCATTTAGAAGGTAAAGAAAATAAAACCTGATAAAAATATGTAGAATCAAGCAAAACAAATCTCCACATGATCCATGTACCAAAAAAAAGAAAATAAAATATGCTTCAGTCTGCATTCTGAGTCTATCGTATCTCTGGAAATGGAGAACTTATTTCATCATGGAACTGTGGTTAGTCACTATGCAGATCAGACTTGGTAAGTTTCACAGCTATTTGTCTTTACCATGATGTTGTTAATTACCATCTCTGGGCTGATGATCTTCAAATCTACCTGTTCTGCCCTAACCTCTCAGATGACCTCCAGAAAACTAGAATGCAATCTCATAGAAACAAGGTTTCAACCAATCAAATCATATACCATCATAAGCTTCAAATGGGCACTTGAACTAGATACAAAAAGTCAAATTATAAACAAATTGGAGGAGCAAGGACAGAAATATCTTTCACAACTAAGGATAAGGGAAGAGTTCTTTTCCAAACAAGGGACAAACATCACAGGAAACAGAATGGTCAATTTTAAGACAAGAAATTGAAAAGCTTTTTGCACAAACAAAATCAATGCAGTTAGAATTAGAAAAGAAAGCTAACTGGGAAGGAGGGGAGAAGATATTCACACCAAATTTCTTTCACAAAGATATGTAGAGGATTTATACAAATATATTAGAACAAGAGATGTTTTCCAAAAGGTAAATGGTCAAAGAAATGAAGAAAGTAAGGAATGTCTTTTGCCTCTTTTTGTATCCCCAGCACTTAGCACAGAGCTTGGCACAGAGTAAGTCATGCTTACTGAATGAGTGAAAAAGGCAAGCTATAAAATAATACTCTCAATCACTAATAATAAGAGAAATGCAAATTAAAAGAACTCTGATGCTCAACTTCATATCCAACAGACTGTCAAAGATAACAAAAAAGGAAAATAATAATTGTTGGAGGGTTTATGGAAGGAGAGACACTCTTAATGCTTTGTTTATGCAGTTGAGAAATGGCCTAAAAGTTCTGGAAAATAATTTGGAGCTATCCCCAAAAGTCACTAAGCTCTACATACCCACTAATCCAACAACGCGACTATTAGGCTTCTATCCTAAAGAATTCAATTAAATCGGCTCTTTATGGAGCAGCAAAGAATTCAAAACAAAGTGAGTATCCAATAACTGAGAAATAGCTGAACAAAGTACAGTATATTCATGTAATGGAAGATTACTGTACCATAAGAAATGATAGAAGAGAAATATGGAAGGATTTCTAGTAGCTGCTGAAGACTGAAGTAAGAAGAACCAGGAAAACAATACAACTGTGAAAGACAAGACTCCAGAAAACTGAGGTTGAACTGAGCTTTCCACCTCCTGGCAGAGAGGTGGTGGACTAGAGTTCTAGAGACATGGACAATGTGTGGGCCTATTTAGCTTGACTCTGTGCCGTAAGGGAGGGAGTTTGGAGGAAGGGAGGGAGTGACAGTGATTAACAAAAAAGAAAGTCAATGAATCATTTTAAAAATAGGGATTTTTTTTAAAAACAACAAAAACAAATCAGAAGAAATTTCAGAAGAGACACGTGGAAATATCACGTTAAATCTGAAATGTTGAAAAAAAATCCAAGCCTTACACAGTGGCAGTTTAATTTGTAGTCTTCTCTCTGCAAATGAAAATTTTCCAGTTTTTGGTGTTTGTTAAGTTTATAATTTTTTTAAAAAATAACTTTTTGGAAAACTCATACTACTATATAAAAACCTTTTAATAGCTAAAAAAATTAATGTCTGCATTTTTAGAAAAGAGAAAATAGGATCTAAGAAATGAACCAGTATTTATTTAGTGCTGTATGGTATATAATGAGCTTGTCTCAAAACCATTGGATACTTCTCCTTATTAGGAAGCTAAGTTATCCCTATTTCCAGTGAAATGGAGGCTAAGAAAGGAGAAGGGGCTAGTCGATACCCAGTTAATTAGATGGTAGTAGTAAAGATTTGAACCTAGGTCTCCTAACTGGAAGTCTAGGGCTCTTTCCACCATACCACAACATGTATCAAATAGATAATCTTAAAGATAACTTTTCTATTCTGTTCTGTGTTTTGTTAAGAGATATATATAGCAGTAGGTTGCTAAGAAAACCTCAGAGTTCACTCTGGATGATCAAAATATGAGCATAAATTATGACACCATAGACTAGATCAAAAGTATCTGCTATTACTTGCCCAGGAAACTGTAAACACTTTGAAGACAGGAAACGTATTATTTATTTATTCCTTGAGAAAAATCGAAGACCGCTTAAAAGCTAGAAAAGATCTTAGTAGTTATTCAACCCAATCCTTTCATTTCACTAATGCAGAAACTTGGACCCAGACATGAGATATGATTACATGCAACTTAAGAACTTACAGATTTCTGAGGAATTCAAGACATATACATAGAAGTTTAGAGTGTCACTTTGGGGGAAGGCTCTTCACCTTTATGAGAAGGTCATTATAATAAATGTTGAATCAACAAGTGAATCTAATAAATCGGACTACCAAAAAAGCATGAGACTAGAACTCAAGGAACTAGCACACTGCCAGAAAAAGAATAACCAAGATGATGACAAAACGAGAGATCATGCCACAGAAAGTTCCACTGAAGGTACTTTCACTGAAAAGTCAAGAAAAGAAAAACTTAGGTGGGGGGGATGGGAGTGGGAACTTTCAAATATATTTAGTATTATCAAATATAAGAGGCATTAGATTTGTTCTGCTCAGCCACAGATGAGAGTCAAAAGCAATAGGAAGTTGGGGTGAACTAGTAAGGAAAATCCCTAAGTCAGCTGTCCAGAAGTAGGATGGACTACCTCAGGAGGTAGTGGGGCTTTCTTCAAGTAGAAGCTGTATGAGTATTGGATGATAATTACAGAGAGGGAAATGGCCTTCAGGATCGTTCCAACTTTGAGATCCTGTAATGACTTAATAGTTCCTGTACCTGGGATCCCATTTCCTCACATCTAAAATGGAACTGAATAATCTCCAACGTTGCGCACCCCTGAATTCTAACTAATATTCTATGATGGATGGTCCTCTCCAGGTGAAGCAACTCAATGAACTAGAGCAGTAGTCACCAATCTTTTTTGATCATGCATTCCTAACAATGAAACAAAATTTGAGTACATACCTCCAAGGTGCATATATTTACTTCTTCATAAATTACATAGATGTAGTAGAGTAGTGTGGCAAAGCAGAAAGAAAGATGGCCTCAGAAATAGGTAGACCTGGTTTCAAGTCCCATCTTAGATACACACTGGCTGTGTGACCTTGAGCAAATCTAATCGATGGTCTAAGGCCAGCAGTTCTCAAACTTTTTGGTCTCAGGACCACTTTAAACTCTACAAAATTACTGACTACTCCACAAAGAATTTTTGTTTATGTGGGTTATATCTATCAGTATTTACCATTTTAGAATTAAAACTGATAAACTTTAAAATATTAATTCATTTGAAATAATAAACCTATAACAATGTAAGAAAATAAATAACATTTTTGTGAAGAAAAAAAAATAACTTCATCTCCCACCTGGCTCCACTGCTTCATCATCCCCAAGATCATGACAACGTGGCAATTCTCTCAACAATAACAAGCAAGTATGAAATAGGAGTATGTCTGTGGAAGATTACAGAATCATAGATTTTAAGTTAGAAGGGACTTTAGGGGCCATCCCCAATGTAACTTATCTGAACAAATAGGCACCCAGTCTCTGCATGAAGACCTACAGGGAAAGAGAACCCACTATTTCTCAAAGCAGTCCATTTCACCTTTGAACAGCTCTCATTATTAGGACATTTTCCCTGAAAACAGGCCTAAATTTGCCTCTCTGTACTGAGATCCAGCTCACAATCCATCCATGCCTGCTCATCCTGTATGACTCACTCTGTCCCACCCAAAATGAAAAAGAGGGAGGCGGGGGATCTTACTCACCAGGTCACTGCTGAGGAATACAAAGATCTCACCTGGGAGGGAAGAGAGTGAGGATGGAATTTTCCTTATGGCACCTGCTACAGATGCTGTGGGTAATGGTTAGTTTAGGTTATAAATGTCTGGGGCTGAAGACAAGCTCGGAAGAGGAAGAGTGGAATGTTGGAAGACAAGCCTCATGATTGATGACCATAGGAAAAATGGAATGGGATATCTCCCCATCCTCAGATTGGTTATCACACACACACCCTTAAAAGGGGTCCCACAATGGAAACCGCTACACTAGACAACAACCTTCAAACACCTGTTGGACAAATCAAGTACTAAAGTATATATGGTTCAAAATAATAAATGCTACATGAGTCTAAAGGAAAAATCATTGAAGGTTAGCATGATTACGAATGGGTCTTGAATGCGTCCATAAATAATGTTGTTGTTTGTCCTTCATTCTCCAAGAGGACCAGGACGACAGGGAGATGATGCCATGACATGCAAGTGAATTGGATTTAAGTGAGGAAGAGATGTGCAGTCACCAGCCTCACCCACACCCTCTCATCCTCCACCCATCCAGAGGTCAAATATAAATCAAGATGGCTGGAGACGGCCTTGCATGCAGGGAGACCTTGACCTTTTAAGGTAAAGTCTTTGACAGGTCTCGCTTAGACTGAGGCAATGCCTATTCAGTGATTAATCACTGAATTAATAATGACTGAATTAAGGCAGATAATGGCCTCTTTTACCTAGTCAAAAAAAAAAAAAAAGTCAACGGGAGAGGAGAAGGCCCTCAGGGTTTCTGGCCAAAATAGAAACAACTGCTATTTACATTCACTCTGAGCCCAAACTCAGTGCCCAAACAATGACCATGTGGGGCTTGACCTGGGACCTATAGTTAGCCAAACTGCTGGTAAATCAGGCGGAGTTCTTGGATTTGGAGGTTTTTTTTCCCACTTAGGAGTTTCTAAATTCCTTATCATTTTTGCCAAACCAGTCTTGATGTTTGTGGGTGTTTCGACCCAGATGAGCAAAATCATCAGAGAAGGTGTAGAACAAAGCAGAATTAAAGTACCTCAAAAGAAATGCAAGACACATACAACTTAGAGGATCCACTCCAAATGTTCACAGGGACCATCATACCTGAACCGTGGTAGAGTATCCAAGCCCATGTTGGTCTGATCAGGCACAGTTGGACGCAAGTTACAACTTGACCCTAACACAGTGATGTCATGTAGGTTGTCTTCAAGAACTAAGGACAACAACCAACCATTGTTGGCCAATCAAAGAGAGCCAGAGTGATTTGGGTTTTGATCACTGAAACTTTCCAAGATACCTTGGGGTTTACAGGCTAGATTTTTTTTAAGGACCATAAATAATAGGAAATACCTAAAAGAGTAAAAAAGATATTTTCTTCCCTTCTTATCAAATTCCCTTTCTCCTTCCTTTTCTCTTCCCCTAGACAATGCCTGTCTACTGTTTTGTCCCAAAAGAGAAACTTAAGGATGAAAGACATTTCTTACTCCTGCTATAGAAGAGTCTGGGCTTTGGCCTTTCAGGGAACAGGAAAAATATCTTTCCTAGAAGCCCACACAAAAGGTTTGCCCTGAGCTTCCTCTTCTCCCCTTCAAGTTGCCCAGTAGGAAGATAGCAGATGTAAAGAAACAGTTACAAAAAATCAAAGTCTTAAGAGTTGGAAGGGCTTCAAGAGTCCAATTTCCTTCTAAAACATCCCCCCAAAAGTCACTCAGTCTCCTTCAATGATGAGACATCACTACTTCCTCAGATTACTAATGACCACCATCATCACCTATCTCCATTTCCCATGGAGCTAGTTCTGTTAAGAAATTGTTAAACCAAAATGCATTATGCCTCACTGGAACTTTCCTAGTTTTTCTCTATTCAGCCAGCAGCCAATCAGAACAACTCTAATCCTAGTTCCACATGACAACCTTTCAAATATTTTAATATATCTACTGTGTCCCACCATTACCTCCCTTCAAGTCTTTGCAATCTATAGGCTAAATATCCCAAGTTTCAACTGATCCTCATGTGTCATGACCTGCAGTCCTCACCATCCTAGTACCCTCTTCTAGACATGCCTCCAGTTTTGTTACTATGTCTTCTAAGCAGGTGCACCCACATCAGTTGGAGAATGGCTTAATAAATCATGATTTAAATTAATAAAATATCATTAGACTATAAGAAGCAATCGACAATCAAGAATTCAGAGAAACCTGGAGGGAAGTGAAAAGAATGCCAGAACCAAAGTCAGGAAGACTTGAGTTTAAATCCGACCTCAGACAATTATTAGCTGTGTGATCCTGGGCAAATGATTTAACTTCTGCTTGCCCCAATTCCCTCATCTGTAAACGCGGCTAATAATTATAATAGCACATTATTGCTTTCCAAACCCTAAAGCATTATATTATTATTATATGAACTGATGCAGAATGAAGATAGCAGAACCAAAAGAAAAAAAATCCATGACTAAAATGAATAATAAGAACAAACAATAAAAAGTCAATGAACTCAGTGAATACAACTACCAGAAACAAGATGAAAGCCTTCCCTCTCGTTGATGACGACTTAGCAGGCAATCTATAGCAAGGATTCTTGTTCATTTGCCATTTGGATTGTATGTTCTCTGAATTCCCCTGCTGCTCTGCTATTCCCTGATTGAGATGAGGGGGGTGGCAACGAGAGAAAGAATGAGGGGTGAACTGACAGACACAGTCATTTGGGGTTTTTTGCTGAATTATTTCTCTGTTACGAGAGGCTTCATAGTAAGGGTTGGAAGTAGTAATACTGGGAAGAAATTGTCACATAAAATACAGAAGATCTATGCACCATACTTGTTTGTCATGATAGCTTGACAGCTTATTAGTTTTTGGGGGTTTTTTAACTGCAAAATGGAAATAAGGAGAGCTAGATTCTGATCCCAATTATGTTACTAAGAGTGTTGAATGACATAACTACATTCCATACTCTAAAAGTAGAATTCTAACATTCTACAGAATTCTATATTCTAAGAGTCTATGTTCTGAGGTCCCTTCCAACTACAGCAATCTCTGTTCTGTTAAGTCTAATAACGTTCTCTTTGTTCTGCTTACTTTGCTAAGTATCAGTTCTTAACAAGTCTTAATGAATTCTCATATAATCTCTTACAACATAATATTTCATTACATTCATATTCCACAGTTGGTTCAGTCATTCTCCCAAAGATGAGCAACAACTTTCCTTCCAGTTCTAGCCCACTATTAAAGTGCTGCCATAAATGTTTTTAACATGTCATAAGCCTTTTCCAGGGTTAACGGTATCTTTTGTGTATGCTAACATTCTGTGTTCTAAAATTCCTTTTAGCCCTAATACTCTAAGTCTAGGAATCCCAGTAAATTACATTTCTTAGAGGCAAAATGAGAAACTAAACAGATAGTTAGCTGTTTCTTTCACCTCTCTCAGCCTTTCTTTTGTTTACAAATCTTAAATTCCCCATGCCCTATTAACTTCCAGATATCTGCCACAGCTCCCAATTTTGTCACTACTCCCCAGACTTAACATCAAGATGAATCCTAGGCTTGGTTTATCATGTGTTTACTTTTTCAATTTTGGATTTTACTCTTATTAATAGTGCCAGATATACAAATGGTCCAATAGAAAAGAAACATGCTAACAGAATTTTCAATCTAGTACAAATATTTGAATTGTTTGGACAGCTCTGGGGAGAAAAGAGATAAACTGGGGACAACCATATGTCTTTTTCAGAACTGAAATTTTTTTCATTTGCAATTATTCATCCTTTCAGTTGATGGGGAAAATCACAGTTGAGTATATTAAAGATGCCAACAATAGAATCATACAAGGCAGACATTCTCTCAACATATTAGATTACCTGGTGCCACCTGCCTGCCTGGGGGAAGGAGAAAGGAGGGAAGAGTGGCAGGGGAGATATACACACACATAACTGAAAGGCAGCAATATAATCAGGACATAAGCCAAGGACAAGAGGAGTCCAACAGCAAGGGGTTTCTACCCTCCAGGAACTCTACAAAAATAGGGAATTTTGGGTGATTTATCTTGTCAACACTGCACTGGACTTACCCATTAGAAACTACAGTACCTGAACTGAAACTTGTTTGCCAATTCACAATATCCCAGTATATCAAAGTTAGAAGAAACCTCAGGACAAAGAACATCAGAGATTGCAGGAACCCAAAAGTCACAGAATATCAGAAATGTAAAGGAGAACAAAATGTCATAATTGACACAGATTTAGAGGTGATTTAAATTAATTCTTTCATTTTAAAAGTGAGGAAATGCTGAGTGAAAGGAGCAGAACCAGGAGAACTTTATGCACAGCAACAACCACAGTGTGTGAGAGTTTTTTCTGGTAGACTTAGATTTTTGTAATAACACAAGAACTTCTGAAAAAAAAAAAAAATCCCAATGGTGGACCTCAAGGCAAAATGCCTTCCACACTCAGAGAGAGAAATATGGAAGTCACTCACTTAATGTAGCAGATCATGTTTGTGTATGTGTACCTGTTTGTGTATCATGTTCTGATTTGTTATACGGATTCTTTCATTTATCTTAGTCTGACTACATAGCATGACTATAGTGAAAATATACTCAATAGGAAAGTATATGTAGAATCTATACAGAATTGTATGCAGTCGTGGGGAGGGAGGGAGGTAGTGGGGGGTGGGTGGGGAGGGATAAAATCACAATTGTATGGCAGTGATTGTTAAACATTAAAAAAATTAAAAAATTAAAAAATAAAAAAAAATTTAAAAAAATAAATAAATAAATAAAAGTGAGGAAAGTAAGTCTCTGGGAGTTAAAATGATTTATTCAAGGCCACAAAGCTAATAAGTGGTGGAGCCCAATTGTTTTTTATTTGCTATTTTCAAAAGTTCACTCTCGTGTTGGTTTTGGTGTGTGTTGTTTTTTCTAAGGGTCCCAGTCCACTAAGTAGCTCTCATTAGAGAGGGGCAGCTAGGTGACACAATGAACAGGGTCCTAGACCTGGAGTCAAGAAGACCTGAGATCAAACCCAAACTTAGACACTTAATATGCAGTGGGACACTAGGCAAGTCACTTAAACTTCAGTCTGCCTCAGTTTCCTCATCTGTAAAATAGGAATAATAGCACCTAACCCTCCCAGAGTTGTTGTGAAGATAATATTTATAAATCATTTTGCAAACTTCAAAGTGCTATATAAAGACTAGTTATTATTATTAGGTTAATAGCAAATAAATGATGAAACTATATTTGCTAGATTATAGTTATGAATTTAGGAACCGATGGTATAGCAGAAAGAGCCTCAAACTTGGATAAGACCTAAGGTCAAGATCTAGTTTTAATGCTTACTCCGTACTACCAGTGTGGTCACAGATGTCATTTTAGGTCTCTTAAAAAGAAAATCACAAAATCACAGAATCTTAACGCTAGGACCTTAGAGATGATCACCAAATGCCAACAACCCCTACTTCATACTAAGACTTGCGCTGCCTATTTCATGTTGGTATAAAAAAAAGTGCTTTGTAAATTGCCGCGTGCTACACAAATGTGATTTATCACAGATTACCATGGACAGAGAGAAGGAACCCAGGGGAGAAAAAGGCAGAATGATGATGTTAATAATAAAGACAATTCATTGATATAATGCTTTAAGCTTTCTTCACAAGATATATTTGAAATAGGCTATGCAAGTATTATTATTTGAATTGTATAACTAAGGAAACTGAGGTTCAGAAAGCCTGTATGGAAACACTAAAAAAAGCAGTTTATAGCTTGATTTTTGCTTAGTATTTCTTATTAGAATTGTCCAGTAAACGAATGGGTTGTACAGCAAAGTCATGCAAGGAATTCTGTTTTTGGAGGAACTGGTCCTTCCAACTCTAAGAGTCTATTAATAAAATATGCAAAATAAGTCTTTTGGGGTTAACCACAGCAAACAAATTCATGCAGAGGGGCTTCCACTTAACAGTTGATATTATTTGCTAAGACTCTTATTTGACAGAACTGGAAACATTAGCTTAGCTAAGGGAAGACTCGGGACACATAAAAGCTGATTTCAAGTATCTAAAGACTCTGTTTGGCCCCAGAATGCAAAATTAGGACCAATGGATAGACATTACAAAGAAAGATATTGGCTCATCATATGAGAAAATGTTCCTAATTGAGCAGTTCAAAAGTGGAATAAGATATAATGGTTCCCCCTCACTAAATGCCTTTGAGCAGAGCTTGGATGCCCACTTGTCAAGATTACAAGTTCAGGTGCAGGTTGGTCTAGATGACCTGCAGTCCCTTCATGACTCTGATATTCTATCATTCTATGAACTGGGGCATCTTCTGACCCTTTCTCTTCATCCACACAATCATCACCCTAATTCAAGCCCTCACAACTGTTCACCTAGACACCTTCAACAGTCCCCTAACTGGTCTCCCTACCTCAAGAGACTCTCATCACTCCTACACACAGTGACCAAAGTAATTTTCCTTAAGTATAGTTAGATCATGTGACTCCTCTACTCAACCAATTCCAGTGGCTTCATATTACCTCTAGGATCAAATATAAACTCTTTTGTTAAGCTTTTAAAGTCCTTCACAATCTCCAGGTGTGAGGAACCTGTGACCTCAAGGCCACATGTGGCCCTCTAGGTCCTCGGGTGCGGCCCTGTGACTGAGTCCAAATTTTACAGAACAAATCTGGATTCAGTCACACGGCCGCACCCGAGGACCTAGAGGGCCACATGTGGCCTTGAGGTCACAGGTTCCCCACACCTGATTCTAACCCCAAATGATCTTTACATTTTCATTATGCATTACTCCTACCTCCTGACTTCTGCTGTCCAGACAAACTGGCCTTCTCTCTCTTATTCATTCATTAAGCTCCATTTTCTATCCTGATGTCTTCATAATGGTCATCCCTCATGTTGGGAATGTACTCCCCCTTTACGTAAGCCTCAGAGAGACTGTCTCTTTCTTTAAGATGCAACTCAGCCACCATCTTTTGCATGAAATCTTTCCTAAGCTCCCCTCCCCAACTACTTGGGCCTTCCTTCCCAAGGTACTTTGTTTTTAACTGCTTTGTACAGATTCATATACTTACTAAGTTTCTATTTATGTGGTTTATTTTATTATATTTACTTGTTTTGTCCCCCATTAGAAAGTAACCTCATTGTGAAACTATTTCATTCACTGTGCTTCTAGCATCTAGCATAGGGCCTGGCACATAGTAAGTGTTGGTTTATTGATTCCAACTTATATAGGTGATATTCCTCCTCTTGGGCTGCCAAGAACATAACTGAGGCCACAAAATCATTTGAAAATGACCCCAGTGATTCATTCCATTAGGGATTGTAGAAAGGTCAGCTATTATAACATTGTCCAAGGTTCTCAAAGAATAGACAGGAAAAGGGAGGAAAAGAAAAGGGATATTCTCTGACCCTGCCCCACCAAATCTTTCCTCATAGTATTTCATCAGGTCATTTTATTCAGCATACTAGAGAGTCATGACAACAGTTTCTAAATACTCCTGAGAACAATACACACCCAAACCTAGCCAAAGGAAACTTAACAGTAGCCCTGAACCGAAGTGCAAAAAGTCTAAAGGACCTCAAGAGGTTATATCATCCAGCTTCCTTCCTTAAGGCAAGTTAAGACATTACATTCCCCTCCCCTTACTGATGAGGAAACTGAGGCCAAGAGAAGTAAAACTTGCCTTACTTGTCACACAATAGGTGGCCAAATAGTTACATATATACTTGTAGGAGAAGCTTCTATAAATAATCCTTGGCTATGTACTCCTGAGAAGGAAACATCATTGAAGTACCCTGAATTGGCTCAGGATTTGCTTCCCAACTCCAAGAAAGTAGATCTCAGAGTTTCATTTAATCACATTCAAAGGTTTATTCATTTAACAAACATTTAAGTGAAGGCACTGGGAGAAATACCAACATAAAGGATATGGAGGCCTTGCCCTCAAGGAACTTAGTAAAGTAGAAAATAAGTACACTGTGATTATAAAAAAAATTTCATATTCATTACCTTATCTGACCTTCAAAACAACCCATTGGACTTTGAGTTAAGGCATCCCAATACTATCATTTCCATTCTGCAGATGAGGAAACCAAGCTCAAAGATGAGTGACATAAGCTAGCTCACCCAGCCAAGAACGGACAAAGCTAAGACTATAGACCATTTCTTCTGTCTCCAAATCTTTCTGCTCTACCACATTATTTATTCACCACCACCATATTTTCTGAAAACCTACCAGGAACACCTCATGAGATGGGGACATTTTCTGATGCTATTGTAAGGGAAAAGATTACAATTTTTTTAAAATTTATATCACTAAAGCTCTAATTGTTCTGAGATTTAGAGCCGAAACATTTCACTCCATCATTTTAAAGAGGAAACTAGTTCACAGAGTCAAGTCACTTACCCAAGATCAAAGGGAAAGTAAATGAGAGTCAAGATTCAAACCCCAGTCTTCTGACTTCAAATACATAGCTCTTTCCAAAACAATACCCCACCTCTGCATTATATTTCAATACTTAAAGAAGCCATTTCCCTCTACATTTTACAGACAGCACAGATGTTTCTGTGGCTGAAAAAAAAATCCCCCCCCAGGAGGGGCAAGGTGTAAACTGGAAGTTACAAACATTGCATGGATAAAAAGGGAGAAGGGAACAAAACAGTGAACACCTACTAAGTGCGATGTACTGTGCTAAGGGTTTTACAAATCACTGCCTTATCTGATCCTCACAACAATCCTGAGAGGCAGCTGAGGAAACTGAGGTAGACAGGAGTTAAGTGACTTGCCCATGGTCACTCAGTTGATCTCTAAAGTCGGCTTTGCACTGGGCTTTCCTGACTCCACTACACCAACGAGCTGTCCTAGTGTTAGTTTTATTTTTATGGTGCAAACAAAGAAGCTTTATTCTTGAAACTCGGAGATAATAATGAGGACTGGCCCTATGATTCCATTAGTACAGGATAAGCAGTGCAGGTGAGCACCTTTTCTACAACTTAGCAAATGCCCAGATCTCTGAAAGGTTAACTGATATTGTCTAGGGTCAGACAGCCAACCTACATCTTCCTGATTTCAAGGCCAAATCCCTATGCATCACACCAAATTCATGGTCACAGTATTTAGGAAGTAAAGGCATAAGGGAAAAATAAATGATCTCCAGGTGATCGGTGAAAAAAAGAAATCTATAATAAAAGGCTGATTACAGGTAGTTATGAAGGAAAACCATTCCTTAAAATTGATTTTTGAGATGCACAAATTATTTCAAGTGTTCCGTGTGGCACAATCACAGCACCAAGGTAAGGAATATTTACTGCAATACTGGGCGTGCTCCAGCAAAAGACAGCCCTTTCCAAGTTGGGAAAAGAGGAAGGAGACAGCTCAGGAAAAAAAACTTACATTCATAAAATATAGAGGGGGAAAACTTCACTGCATGCAGTGGCACTATCATTTTGTTTCACATCTGGACAGAAGGTATCCCAGATTGGGCATGAATTAAGAATATCCTGATTTTTCTTAAAAGCAATGGGGTTTTAAAAGTTGAGATTCCTTATCAGTGGCATTTAGCTGAGAATTTCAGAATGCGAGGACCTAGGAGGATCTTAAAGACCAATTAATTCGAATCTCCTTATTTTACAACAGAAAAAACTGAGACCCAGAAAGAGAAAAAAAATCATACTGATTTGGTGAGAGAACCTAAACTAGAATCCAAGTTTCTAACCTTCCAACACCTCAAACAACTCTAGGACTAGAAAAAAACAGCAGCCAGATAACATCAGAACATAGCAACAGCTTAAAAAGAAACCAAGCCATGCTTCAGAGAAACAACACAAGAGACAAGTAAGAAATTAAGTAACAATACAAAAAATAAACCCTACTCTTCACATTACTGAAATCTTACTACTTCAGGAAACTAGGGGCTGCTATGCTGACATGTTAATAATGGAAAATAATGAGAGAAAAGTGATCCATCTAGTAAACATATTTGGGACCAGACCAACTGCAGTGAAAGTGCCCCTCAGCTTGAGTAATTTAGGAGATAAGGAGCCAATAAGTCAATTAACATTTATTAAGACCCACTACATTACCAAGCACTGTGCTAAGGGCTAGGGCAGGGGGTTGGGGAACCTGTGGCCTCAAGGCCACAGTCTAGGTCCATGGGCGCAGTCTTTTGACTGAGTCCAAATTTTATAGAACAAATCCTTTTATTAAGGGGATTTGTTCTGTGAAGTTTGGATTTGGTCAAAAGGCTGCAGTTGAGGGCCTAGAGGGCTACATTCAGCCTCCAGCTTGCAATTTACCCACCCCCTGGGCTAGGGGATACAACAAGAGACAAAGAAAAGTCCCTGTCACCAAGGAGATCACAATGGGGGAGATGAGAAATAAACAAATACGTACAAACAAGCTATATACGGGATAAACAGAAAATAAAAGATTGTCTTAAGATACTATGATGAAGAGGGGCTGGGAAAGGCTTCCTGTAGAAGATGAGATTTTAGTGGAAACTTAAAGACAGGCAGAGAACCAGGAGGCAGAGGTGAGGAAGAAAAGCATTCCAGATTGAGGTTAGGAAGTGGGGGGAAGTAGGGGGGAGGGCAGCCAAATGAAATCCCTGAATCCAAGAGATGGAGTATCTTGTTAAAGTAACAGCAAAGAGGCCACTATCACTAGATCGAATCATACATTACAGGGAGTGAGGTCTAAGAAGACATTATATGCCACTAGCTGTGGGAACTTAGGCAGGTTACCTCCCCTCTCTTAATGCTCTGCCTAGGTAAGGAGACTCTAAGGTGCAGAGAAAACTGCTATCTGAATTCTTCAGGGGATTTTCCTCAGCAATGAAACTGCAGGTCCAGTTCCTACCCATAAACCATCATACTATTTCAGACTTACAAGGTTTTCAGGGCACTTCTTCCTAACACCCCCTGCAAGGTAATTAATACAAAAGTACTGTCTGTTTCACAAACAGAAGAAACCTATGTGACTTGCACAGTCTCACAAATGGCATCATTTGAGATCGGAACTCCAAGTTCACTTTGACCACTAGGTCCCATGATTTCTGTAACGTAATCCCTGCCAGAAGCAGTCACATGACCTTGGACAACTCTCTTTCTCCTCTGTCAGACCTCACTTGTCAAATGAAAGAAACAGACCTGAAGATCTTCCAACGACATTTTATGTGTGTGTATTCAAAAACTCCATGTTCTAAATGCCTTCCAGTTCTAGTTCCAACAGTATGTTTTCTATTTTTCTGCCACTAGTCTCTCCTCTCTTCAACCCATCAGCTGCCAAAATAATCTTCCTAATGAACAGATCTGACTATACCATGCATCTGCTCAAAAATCCTCAATGACTCCCTACCGCTCATTGGAAAAAATAGAAATGTGTTCTTCTGGCACTGAAGGCCTGACACAATCTGGTTCCAACCTTCTTTTCACCTCTTTTCATTCTATTTCACTTCAACATTACATTCCAAGGTAAACTAGGCTATTCAATGTTTCCTAATCTCATTCTCTTTTGCCTCTATTAACACACTTCCCACTGTCTATCTACCTCTCTGCCTGTTTGACCCTTCTGTTCCTTCAAGTACCAACTCAGCTGCTACTTCCTCCACAAAGCTGTTTTAAATCATTATCCCCAAGTAACAATGACCATTCTCTCCTCCAATTCTCACAGCACTCTACCCAGATCTCTTCTTTGCTCTTATCACATTGTACCCTGTATCTAATCTCTATACATGCCATACCCACTTTTACAGTTATAAGCCCTTTCAGGGCAGCACTTCAGCATGGGCCTCGGCACGTAGTAACAACATAATAAATTTTGGATGGACTGCATTTTACATTCCAAAGTCCCTTTGAGCACCAATGTTCTATATGATTCAAGGATTCCAGTCTTTGAACAATTATAGGTTGAATAATGAATGTTTTTCACTCTAATAAAAATTACATTTGAAGAGTAAGACTCTTTAGGATCAATTTACTCTATAAACAAGAATCTGTATTTATCCTAGCATTGAATTTAAAAAACAAAACTTTTCCTAACTCTGAAGAATTCAATGTTATCTCATTAAGATCACATTTCTAAAATATCTTAATGATGTCACTATATTTTTATTAGAAGTTCACTGATAAAGTGAATCATAAAATCATATTAATGAATCACCCTTTTCAAAAAGTGACTTGTCCCATCAAGTTCATTTTCCCCCACCAGGGATAATGAGGCACACATTACAGAATAAAAGCCCATGCAAGTATCATCCCAAAAGGTCACCCATACATATACACCCATGTATCTCTCTCAGAGGAATAAGAAATCACAAACTCTCTTGCTTAGGCTCAGCCAAATGCCCAGATCATAGAGTACTACAAGATGCCAATCAACCCAGGGAAACTGCATCCTATTAAAATTGAAGAGTGGCACATTCCCAGCAGAAGGCACCATCTGCTCACGACAATCCACTTTTAGATCAAGCCATGCAATGTAAGAGGAGGGCCTGTTATCAGCAGTGAGAATTAGTGTTCTGATTTAATATAGCCTCTCAAAGACTCTGTCCCTTCAGTAGCTAAACTGAACAGGATAAGAGTAGAAATAATTACATATCAATACTTCAAGGACATATGATTTCATCAGCCTGGATACTCCTCCAGCAATCAGTCACAATCCCTCCCTATCTTTAACAGATTATCTTCACAAAAAGCTGTGACCAAAAAATTCGGGCTGATAATTGAGAGCCTCACTGAACTTCTAATCCTCATGACACATGCTCTATCACCACACCCACCCTTAAAGCCTTTCTAACTGGTACTCTACCAATAACCTCAAGGAGCTACAGTGGATAGAGTGCTGGGCCTGGAACCAGAAAACCCTGAATTCAAATCCAGTCTCAGAGATCCACTAGCTGTGTGACCTTAGGCAAGTCACTTTGCCTCTTTTGTAATACAGGGGCATCAACAGTCCTCAACAAGGTTGTTGTGAGGATCAAAGAAGATAATATTTGCAAAGTACTTAGTAGAGTGCCTAGCACATAATTCATGCCATGTAAGTACTATCACCACCATCATTATCATTATCATTATCAATACCATTATTATTCAGACTCCAGAAATATAGAACTCCAAGCAATGTTACAATATTAGTGATAAAGACGGCTGCATCCATTTCTCCAGCACTTTATAGTCTGACAAAAACACTTTCTTCATAACCCATCTGGGATACATAATGAAGATAATATTATGCAAGCTTTACAAGAGAGCACACTAAGGCTTCTTATGACACGGTAAAGACAATAAAAAGGGAAAGGAAGAAAATCAAAGACGGAGAAGACCCCTGTTCAGGGTAGAAGGGACAATGGTAATGGATAAGGGAGAGAAATTAAATCTACTCTGTTCTTATTTTCTTCTGCTTTCTCTGCCAAGGAGAATGCATTTCATAATTGGATTCAAAGATTTCAGTTAGCCAACAAGTTTTATGAAGCATCTACTACATGCCAAGCACTGTGCTAGAAACATTAGGGATGTAAAGAAAGGCAAAAGATATTCCCTGCTCTCACAGAGTTCACAGTCTAAGGGAAGACAGCATGCAAACAAATATGCACAAACAAGACATATGCAAGATAAATTGGGGGCAGTCTCAGAAAGAAGGCACTAAGACTGAGGATAACTGGGAAAGGCTTCTTTCAGAAGGTGGAACTGAAGTTGGGAAGGAAGTGATAAAGAGGCAGAACATTCCAAGCACAGGACACAGTGAAAATGCCCAAGTAGGAGACAGGAGTACCCTATGCAAAGAACAGTAGTGGCATGGGGTCAGTGAGTACTTAGGGGAAGGTAGGAAGGGACCAGGTTACAGGAAGCTTTAAAAACTAAACAGATGATTTTGTATTTTATCATGGAGGCAATAGTGAGCTATGAACTGACTGAATAGGCAAGATGGTCAGGGTTGAACTTTAGAAGTATCAATTTGACCACTGAGTGGAGAATGGATTGGAATGGGGAGAGACTGGAGGTAGGCTGATCCATCAGCACACACACTATTGCAATAGGCCAGGCACTGAGGTGATGAGGGCCTGCACCCAGGTGATGGCAGTGTCAGAGAAGAGCAGGAGGCATTCACAAAAAAAATGTTACAAAGGTAAAAACAATAGGACTTGGCAACAAATTAGACATAGGGGTGAGAGATTGAAAGTCAAGGATGACACCTAAAAATGTCAAGCCAGGATGACTAGAAGGATCAGGGCACCCCTTCACAATAATAGGAAAATTAGGAAAAGGGAAAAAAGTTTGAGTTTAAGACATCTACAAGACATCAAATTCAAGATGCCCAAGAGGCAGTTAAAGATACAAGACAAATAAATTCAAGTCTTCCTGAGAAATAAAGTTATCTCACAACAGGAGTGCTGGAGGGAAGGGGCACACAGGGGAGAGGCAAGGGTAGAAAGCACAAGTTATTGCAACTGACAAAGTTTGGGACTTTTCCTAACCACCTCCCGCCCCTGCCCCCAACTCCACCTCCTGTTTTTCTGATTGGAAACAGTAAACTAGGATAACCTCAGCCCAGCGGAACCCTCATTTTAAAACAAAGATACATCATCTTTACAGTATTTGCTTTAGAGTACTTGAAAAAAGCCAAGCTTGTTCTCTTCAAATACTCATAAAAAACATCTTTTGTCAAAAGAATTCATTAAGAGTCCCTCTGGTTTCCTGTAGAAAGGATTCCTTTTCAAATTCCACCTTATCTTCAATGTTCCTGAAGAAGCATCTCCCTAGATGAAAGTGCCACTGTGCCCAGATGCCCAGGAGCCATCTCCCCCTTCACATCTTCCTAGCCACTCAACTTTTAAAAAGGGGGGGGGGGAGCGGGCAGGGGAGACACCAGGGGTTTAGATATGCAGCACTATTAACTTGTTTTGAAAGATCTCTCGGTGGTTTCCATGTTATATACTTCATCCCACTGTCAGAGCTTGCACAGTTCAGAGGCGCCCACTCAGGGGTTGGCGAACAGCATGCTGTGCAGGTGAAACATGAGGCTAGTGTTGACTGGGTTCCTGGGGCACTCCTTCCCATTTCACTGGGGGGCTGAGGGAGAGAAGAGGGAGAGGGAAGGGGAGAGACTGAGAGGGAGAGGGAAAAAGAAAAGTAAGGAGAGAAGAAAGGGTAGAGGGAGGAGAGAGAAGAAAAAGAGAGCAGGGAGAGAGAAGTGGGTAGGAAAAGGGGAGGAAGAAAGGGGGGAGATGGAGAGGTAACAGGAGGGGGAGAACAAAAGAGGGAAGGAGAGAGACTGAGAGAATGAAGAAAGAAATTAGGAGACAACCACAGGATGCTAGGTGCTGAAAGTAGTCTTAGATACCACATCCCAAAGTTGGAAATAACCCCAAACATCACTCACTACAAAGTCCTACCTAAACAAGAATCCCCTCTATGATATCCCAAACGAAGACATCTAGTCTCCTCCTGAAGACCTCCAGTGACAGGAACCTTACTAGCTCCCAAGGTAGGATAATCCAACTCTTTTTCATTATATTCAAATGTGAGGGCCAAAGAGTAAAGTGACTCATCCTAGGTGGTGCCAAAGGTTAAGTTTGTGTATGACAGAATCAAGACTCAACCCAGATCTTTTAAGTCTTCGGTCCAGTGGCTCCCACTCCACTATGCTGTCAAAGCAGAGTTAAGTCAAGGGTAAGGCAAAGTTGGGCAAGGAGATGCCTATTTCAGGAAGGACATGCATAAACACTTAAGGGCAGAAGAGGGTGAGTCAGAGACTGAGGACAGTCAGTCTGTGCCTCTGCCTGAACAGAGTACAAGGCGCGGTGTAGGAGGAAAGGAGGCTGGGACCGTATTTGAAAACAGCCTATGTAGGAACATGCAAACATCCCACAATGCTTGTGCTACACTTCATTTTACATGGGTGTGGTATGGCTTTGACCTCTTAATAAATCCTAATATAGACCACTTTCTGAGATTCTCAGCTACAGAAGGGCAGGTCAGTCTTCTACATATTTTATGCTTTCACATACGAGTGTGGTCACTCAAGTGATCAGTGATCGTTCACACTCCCTACTTGTACCTCACATTTACTAACTGTCTGAGGGTATCATAAAAAGAACACTGCACTGACTGCTAACCAGCTGTATGACCTCGGGCAAGCAAATGGCTCGATAGCTGCTCGTATAAAATGAAAGTGTTGCATTAGATGAACTTGCCTATAATTTTAATCTTAAAAAGTCTTCTGATTTTAGAGCTTCCCAGAGAAGTATCAATGAGGTAGATTAGGACACGGAATCTATTTCCTCATTTGTAAAATGAACGGACTGGATTATATGGACTTGTCTATAATGTTAGTATTAACATGCCTTCAGACCTCAGGGCTTCCCCTATGAGCACCAATGACTTAGATTACGAAAATGGGAGGGTTAGGTAAGCTTGTTGGGAGAAAGTTACTGAATGGCTTAGATCAAAAATCAAAATCAAAAATCAGCTTATTTGGCATATACCTTCATGTGTACGTATTATCTCCCCCTATGGAATGCAAACTCCTTCAGGACAGGGACTGTTTCATTTTGTCTTTGTATCTCCATTATCTAGTATAGTGCCTACTATAGAGCAAACATTTAATGCAACTACTCAGGTGGAAAAGATGCTGACAGAGCCCCTAACTGCAGCCCCTCATTTTACAAATGAGAAAGACCCAGAGAAGGAAATCATTTGCCCAAGTAAACAGAAGAACCAAGATCCAAACCCAGATTCCCTCACTCTAAATCTAGCGTTCCTTCCCCTGGGCTTAGGATCTTCATCAGGATTCTTCCAGCTCAAGAGTTCTATCAAGTTGGGAAAGTTACCTCCCCACCTTAACTGGATGGTAGTTGGGAGAAAAGTGACGACAGCGTCATCATGCTCTTTGGAATCTCACATATAGCAAGCACTAGTTTCAATAATTTGTTGGTTGACAAGGATCCAAAGTAACTAAAGCAGCATCTTCAAATCTAATGTGAAAATGAATATTCTGCCTAGTACAGCTATGTTTCTTTGGGATCATAAATCAAAAGAAACACTTAGAATAAGAAAGAAGGGGGTAATTCTCTTCCATAAAGGAATAATGGAGCAGGAACCAAAATTCCTTGGTTCAAGCTTCAGCTCTGCCACTAACTTTGTGACTTTGACCAAATGTTTTGTCCCCTTGGGCCTCCAGTCTCCTTTCTGGGAAAACGAGGAAGCTAGAACTGATGGAATCTAAGGTTTTTCCCAGTTCTATTGTTCTATGTTGTAAGCATGCTTCTACTATTGATGTTTTAAAAATATGGGTTATGAGTTCCCATACAGCTCAAACATTCTGTGATTCTGATTCAACCAGAGAAAAGTGAATGACTGAGCAAGAATCCAGTGTTCCTTTGTCACACTCCTATCTCCCTGAGCAGCGTTCCATGGGATCATTCTAATTTAGTCAGTATTCCAGTAAGGAAGAATGGTAACGTCCCTCACAATTGTAAGCTGCCTATGGAATGAAGAGAACTACTTTCCTCATATGTTCTGGATCTTTCATCTCCATTTCCATTGGAAAGACAAAACATGAAGGGAAGGATCATCAGTGGTTTGAAACAAGAGAGGCCAAAGGGAAGACAGAATTCTGTTGTGGGAAGCCTTCTCAGCTCCAGAATGAGCCTCCTTCGTTTCTTCTTATCTTGAATACCCTATCACTAAGATGGGAAATTACATAGACTATAGTTTTTTGGGGAAAAATCATTGGCAGATCTGGGGCAGGGGGTGCCCAGCAAGTATCAGTGACTCCCCAAAAGCCCACAATCATTGCAACTGATAAGAGAACACAGACATTTCACTCAGGCTATGAGATTCATAGCCTGGGAAATTCCGAAAAAATTCCACAGCTCCTACACAGGCAGTGACAGACCAAGAACCAGATTGCAGACAGCTGCAGCTCATCACGGTTAGAACGTTTACAAGCATTTGTCATAAAGTTCCCTTAGCCAAGAGGGAATTTGAAAGGCCACATAATTCCAGAAGCCTCTGCCTCCTGTTAACAGAGCAAATGCTTTCAGGAAGCCTCCTCTAAAATCCAATGGGTTTGATTACTTAGGGAATAGTCATCTTGTTCTCTGCCTACAGGCAACCTTATTCAAGTGGCCCCTTAGACTTGTAGTCAGAGGGTTTGACTCGCCATTCTGCAAATAATCACTAGTGGGATCATATACAAATCATTTCATCTCTCCCCAAGCCTCAATTTCTTCATCTGTAAAATGGGGAGGCAATATGGCATGCTGGACAAAAAGCAGGTCTGAATCAGGAAGACCTGGTTCGTATCCCTTCTCTAAAACATACGGCCTGTGTCATCCCATTCAACCTTTCTGAGAGTCAGCCTTCCTGGTCTGTAAAATGGAAACTGTAACACTTACAACTCTGTACATTTCAGGACTGTTGTGAAGGAAGCATTCTACAAAAGCAGCCTGCTTGATTGGTCATAGGGGCAATTAGAATGCTTGGTGTTTGGGGGGGGAGGGGACAAAAGGGGAGAAAATTTGTAACCCAAAATTTTGTGAAAATGAATGTTAAAAGTTAAATAAATAAATTTAATAAAAAAAATAAATAAATAAATAAATAAATAAATAAATAAAAAGCAGCCTGCTTGCTTCAGAACTTGGTGGGAAGGTTTTGATGCCAGAATAAAGTGTACCTACTCCAGAAAAAAAGAGGCTCGATGTCCTGCACTCTGGGAGGGTTGACCATCCCTTACTACATGACCCTTAACAGATCAATGTTAGCAATGTTAACAGGAAATTATAACTTTGACTATTTAAAAGTCATCTGTAAATAGAAGAATATTGAATTTATTTTTGGTCTGCTTCATTTCTTCTATATTTTTGTTGCTGTTTAATGATACTGAATTAATAACCATTTCACTACTTTGAAATTATTTTAGAAGTAGAATAAGGTAGTTGATAAAAAAATAAAAATGAGAAGATATAGTATGCAACTGGGGAAATCTAATCTGACTTATTTAAATAGGTCTTATTTAAATAAGCTGTTAAAAAATGGGAAATAGGTAAAATAACAGACATCAACACAAATTATCACCATTTCCTTATACATTATCATCATTTCCTAAGGAAGTTTAAACAACCTAGTACCACAGCAAGTAGACCAAGAGAGCTTAGAAATTGACTCAGACAGCAAATATTACACATACTTCCCTAGCAGAGAGATAAGGCAGTTAGGGCACCACTGGTTTAGAATATGGAACATAATGGAAGATTACGATCAGTATTACCTCAGAAATATCAAGAAGCAACAGAGGGATAAAACAAGTTTACAAACAGTTTAGCAAGAAGACAACACCTCAAGGCCATTTAAAAATAAAGCTGTGAAGAAGTCAAAAATGAAAAAATGAAAAAGATATATATGATTTATATAGCAAATTTTTCCCCATTAATTATGGTGGAGCCACCACATCTAGACTTCAATAGCACAATCCTTGATGAAAGCAAAAGAGCAGAATACCGCGCCCCCCCCCCCAAAAAAAGTGAAAAAAGTAGCTATACCTGTATACAAAGAACAGCTCTGTGTGAGGTGAAGGTGTTAATGGTTATCTCAAAGAAGAAAAGTACATGGTTGTTATTATTATTATTATTATTATTACCACCACCACCACCCCTCAAAAAAATAGGCTACCAGAAACTACCAGTCCATGTGCCTACTTTCCCATCTCTATCTTTTGATAAGAATCACTAAAAAGTATACTGAAGGTACCCTGATGAAGGCATAAAAAGAAAACGCCAGGCTTTCATAAATGATGTTCTACTGCTTATTGCATCTTTATAGTCACACAGCTGACTAAATGGTACAGAAAACAGAAGCTGCCACTACAAAAAAAGAAATACTTGATAGAAAGGAAAAAGGACCCATATGTACCAAAAACATAGCAGCTCTTTCTGTAGTAATAAAGAACTAGAATCAAAGGGGTGCCTATCAACTGTGGCCTCGATAAACAAATTATGGTATATAAATGTCATGGAATACAGCTATCTGTAGGAAATCATGAAAGGGATGGTTGCAGAGAAATGTGAGAAGACGTGTGAAATGACAGAGTGAAATGAGCAGAAGCAGAACAATTTCTGCAAAGACAAAAAACACTGAAGAGACAAACAACTTGGAAAACCTAAGGCAGGCACTCTGATCAACACAATGGTGGAGCACACTTCAGACAACCAATGGCAAAAGCATGGAACCCCCCAAGAAAATGGATTTTGTTAATTGAAGAATAAAATCATTTTAGAATCATTTGATTCAGTAGTACAAAATAACACTTTAACAATACTCTGTATCTATTTTGAACATATTTAGTATCCAGTTTTCTGTGTATTGTTTCCCCATTACCACCTTTAATAAAATATAAATTCCCAGAAGGCAGGAAATGTTGGGGGTTTTGTCTTTGTATGCCTAGCTCATTATTCTAGTACAGTAGGCATTTTTTTTCATTTTTTGAATGAATGAACAAGGTCTCCTTTGGATACGTTGAAATTCATGCAAGAATCCTTAAAGATGGAACAACAGAGGTAACTGTATTAATAATAAAGTAAGGGATAAAACAAGAAGACATGCTCTCTAAAGGTGTTTGCCACCAACATAGAGAATATCCACTCAGCTGGGAAGTCCTCTGGATGGTAATATTCTCCAGATTCTCTTGATCGATGGCTCTCCCCTTTAAAGTAAGCAAAGCAGGAACTGTCCCCCCTTTTACAGAGGAGGAAAGCACAGTTCATAGACATAAAGTCATTTGCCCACATTTTAGCACCTGGCTCTTAATTGGCTGAGTCAGGATGCAAGTCCAGGTCTTCTGGTACCAATGGTCTCTCCAACGGACCTTGGAGTCAGAAGACATGGATACAAGCCCCTATCTTACTTCTTAATAGCTTCTGGGCTTATATCATTTCGTCTCTCTAGGCCAGTTTCCTGATCTGAAAATAAAGAGAGTAAGGAACCTCCCAGCTCGGGTAGTCTTTGTTCTAAAATCCCTTCTAGTCCTAAAACCATAATCAGGGCACTACAAAGCCTTAACAAAAGAATGTCCTAGTCTATCCTCCTCCTATCTTTCATTAAAGACTGCTTTGAGCGGACAGGATAGATTAGAATCTGTTAAATAATTCATACTGCCTAAAAGAACATTTTCTCAATTCAACAGATCACTCCTTGAGCAAAACAATTACCTACATATTTATATAACACTGGTTGCTGTCCTTCAGTGTTCTGAAACTGGAATATATATTTTGGAATGTAACAATACCACAGTGGAGAAATATCTCTCACCCTAAACTCCAAGCCAAATGAATACCAGGGTGATTCGAGTACATAAGGAGCAAGTATTAAGACAGTTAAATCTTTATAGCCTCATAAATCCTTATGTCTCAGCAACTGCTGTCACTGGTGCCCCGAGCTGCCAAATTACATAAACCCTCACATCACATTAGACTCCAACCTCCAGTGGGATTTGTTATAGGTCCTTGCTTCACATTCTCTGGTATTGGGAATCAAGGACAAAAGAAAGGATAAAATAAAATCCATGGACAATCAGGGTGCAACTGCAAAAGTTCTATGCCTCCCCTAGAGAAACTACCCACAAGGGCCTACACCACTTGACAGTAGGTAAAGAGTGGAAGATTTAAAGTCAGTAGAACTAGGTTCAAATCTGAACTCTATCACTTTCTACATAACCTCAAAACAAATAAATCACTTCACCTCCACTGAGCCTCAGTTTCCTCATGTGGAAAATATTGAACTAGCTGACCAATAGCATTTGCCTAAATGACCTCAGAATTTCTTCTTTGGAGGGGACCTCAAAGGTCTAATCCATCCAAGAACCATTTTTAAAACAAGACCCAACCTCATTTCTCAAATATACAGAGTAACTGAGTCAAATTTATAAGAATATAAGTCACTTCCCAACTGATAAATGATCAAAGGATAGGAACAGACAGTTTTCAGAAGAAGAAATTAAAGCTAGTCATATGAAAAAATGCCCTAAATCACTACCAATTAGAGAAATACAAATTAAAACAACTGAGGTACACCTTCACATCTGTCAGATTGACTAATAGAACCGAAAAGGAAAATGATAAATGTTGGAAAAGATGTGGGAAAACTGGGCCCCTAATGCATTGCTGGTGGAGTTGTGAACTGATCCAAACATTCTGGATAGCAATTTGGAACTATGCTCAAAAGGCTATAAATAAAACTGTGCATACCCTTTGATCCAGCAATACCACTACCAGGTCTATATCCTCAAGAGATCATATTGTACAACACGTACAAATATTTATAGTATCTCTTTCTGTGGTGGCCAAGAACTGGAAACTGAGCAGATGCACATTAATTGGAGAACAGCTGAACAAGCTGTGGTATATAAATATAAGGGAATGCTATTGCAGTATAAGAAATTATGAGTAGGTGGATTTCAGAAAAACCTAGGAAAAGTTACACGAACTGATGCTGAGCAAAGTAAGTAGAAGCAGGAGAACATCGTACACAGTAACAGCAATATTATGCAATGATCAACTATGACTGATTGTGCTCTCCTCAGGAACACAATGATCCAAGACAATTCCAAAAGACTCCTATCCCCTTTAACAAAACCTATTAAAGTCCTGAGGGACCACACAGTCCCCTGTTAAAGTTCCATGTCTCCCCTAGAGAAACTATCCAAAAGCCTGCACCACTAGACTGTAGATAAGAGTGGAAGAGTTAGAGTCAGTAGAACTAGGTTCAAATCTGAACTCCGTCACTTTCTACATAACCCCCCCCAATAGTTTTTAACACCCAGAGAAATATCAGTAGAACTGAATAAGCTCCCAGAGGTCATTCATTTCCTTTTCTGCTGTTGGCAGCAAATTTCTCAGGCTTCTTTCATAGTCCATCTAAATCTCTACGCCCTCATCTAGCATGATAGTGAACAACCCACAGGCAACCATATCTAGAGGTGACAGTCAAGAAAGCAGATCACTGAATCAGTTAAAGGGAATCCTGGGCAGGATTTGCAAGCAAAAAGGAGCTCATCTTAGTCTACTTCATATATTCCTTTGGGAGAAGGGAGGGGGAAGCAACCAACTTAATCTCTTGCTCTGTTCAAAAGACCAGGCTCTGAATAACTTTTGCCTGTTTCCAAAAAACAAATCCACCCCCAAAAAGACAAAGATCTCATAACCAGTAAAGATATACAGAGGAATGTGAAACAAGCTTCAAAAGAAAAAGGAGCCAAGAATGCCCTGAGTCATTTCTGCCTTGATGCAATACGTATGTAGTCTCCCCTGGGAACTACACTCCCTTGGGTGCATGTATTCCAGTAAATCACATGACTTATTATGGTCCTACTGCACAGATGCTAGCTCATAGCAAATGGGGGAAAGGAATGGTGTGTGGAGAAACTGCCACAGTTTGGAATGGCAGATACTGAGGAACTCATAGCCCCACTCCTAATAATTTATTCATTAGGTCTGAAACTGTATAGATAGAGCACTTGGAAAATGTGATGGCCTGAACTTGCCTCAAACTTGCCTTGGACAATGTGGATGAAAAGGCAAGGCAGTCATTTCATTCTCTGGGGCCAGCCAGCAGTTGTGTCTCCTAGCTCTCCCAGACTGGCGTAGGCGTAGTAAAGACACCAAACGTCAGACTCTGAGTAAACAATTTAATTTCCTGAAGCTCCAGGGGTCAAAGATATTCAAGTCCAAATGAAATTTGAAAGAAACCAATAAAGAAACTAAAAGGAGGGGAAATGAAGTAAGAACTTGCATTCAAGAATGAGAGATGATGGGAGCAGGATAAGTTCACTCAAGTTTATAAGAAAGCTGTCCTCCATAACACTCTGCTACATTAAAAAAAAAATAATAGATTACTTCTCTCATTTTAAACGCTCAAAAGCCCTCAAAAGACAAGGACTCCACAGGCTCATGCATAATATATCCTTATAAACCAGTCTCTCCCTCTACATCACATACTAAGGATACCATTTAGTTCTCGCAAGTAAAACAAAAAGCATCTCCACTACTGCTGGCGATTTTTTAGATTCAAAGGAATTTAAATGAGTTTGGTACCTTGGCATAGTAACATTATTCAACAATCAATAAAATTTACTAAATGCCTAAGGAACTATGTGTCTAAGGAACTATGCTAAGAACTTATTCAGAATGAATGAACCCTCTCTCTGCAAACAGATAGTCCCCCAATGTTTGGTGGACATTTTTGTTATTTTTTTATTTTAATTTTAAATACAGTCATCAGTATAACGGAGGTTCTTTTTCTTTACTTTCTTTTCTTTGCTTTTTTGCCACATACTGCGTTAGCAGAATGGTGAGGTCTACAGATCCCTTCTCAGAATGTTTTTAAAATATATAAAATACATAAGATTACAGAGTAAACCAATTATACTGAAATACAATTATGAGAAAAATTTTTAAAGTCCTGTACATCCAGATTATGCTATAGTAAAAAGAAATTATTCGTGAATAACGCTAAAGAAATTGAAATACTTTTCCCACAACAGAGGAATATGCTATACAGCATACTATACAGCAGAAAGAACTCTTGATTTAGAGTTGGAAGTCCCAGATTAAAATCCTGGTTTTGTCACAAGTCATTTTCTCTCCTTAAGCCTCCATTCTCTCATCAGCAAAAAGGGGAGTGGGAGAGAAGAGAAGACACTAAATACTCACTAAGGTCCTTTTCAGTTCTTAATAAAATAATCTTAGGGAAGAAAATAATCTCATTACCATCCTCCAAACTCCCACAATTAAAGATTAAAATCTTTGCCAAAGTATGCCTCAAAGATTTTCCAAATAGTGAAACCTCAGTTTAGTTGAGTTGTTGGTTTGTGGTGTTTTGTCATGTTTTTTGTGGGTGTCATCCCTTCATTTAAAGGGAGGTAAAGAAGTCAGGAGGAGAAAGCAGCACAGTGCAAAGTGAGGGGAAGCAAGTATGAAGTTTCATATAACAATGGAGGTGCTGAAAGAAAGCTCAGAACCATAAAATACAGCAGGTCGGAGCTGGAGCAACGTCACCAGGCTCACCTGTCCCATTTTACCTGTAGCTGTGAATGTCACTCATCCACTGTTATTCATGGACTCCTAAGTAGGAATTGCCAGGCAGTCTGAATTAGTGAGAAAAAACGTTAGGGGTAAAATTAAAACTGGAATCAAGACTCAAAAGACCTGGATTTAAATCTAATCCAACATTTACTAAACACCTTGGTTGTACAAGACACTGCACAAAACACTGAAAATACAAAGACTGAACACAATGGTCACTGCCATACAAGGCAATACAGATAAGTAAACACAACATAGGTAAGACAAACGTGGAGGGAGGGGCAGTGAGAGGGTGTCAGGAAAGGCTTTACAGAGAAGGTAGTACCTAAACTAAGCCTTGAAGGGATGCCACAGGTAGAAATAAGGAGTGAATATGGGAGTCAGTTATATGATGAACCAAGTGACTTTCAAAGATTATTCTGGCAGTCGTGTGTTAGGTAAATAAGAAAAGGCAGAGCTCATCAGCAATGCAACCAAAGAGAAGGCTGTTACAACTGTCCAAACTGCAAGTGATGAAGTTGGTTGCCTGGGGCAGAGAGAAAGGGACAAATGCAAGAAATTGGCACAACTTAAATATTTACTAGGAAGTAAGATTCTAGGACAACTTTAAGGTGACAAACCTGGGTGACTAAAGGATATCAACAGCTTCAGAAGAATAGGGGAAAGGGGAAGATAATGATTTAGGCTGAGTCGGAAAAGCTAATGAGGCTTTCAGGTAGAAATGTCCATCAGTCAGCTAATATAACAGAGGAAGGGAGAGAGTGAAGAAGGTCCTGGACAAAACTGAGGGATACCTACAAATTTATAGAGGCAAGAGGGAGATACAGCTCCAGCAAAGAAACGACAGGCAGACACGTAGAAGAATTTGAAGGGAGCAGTGTCAGAGAAGCCAAGGGAAGAGAGTACCCAGAAAGCTAGAGGGTAAGGGCAGGAAGTTACAGAAATCCAGGAAATCGAGGGCTAATAAAAGGCCATGGAATTCTGTGGTTGAGAGCATTTGTAGTCCTAGAGGGAGAAGCCCAGGTAGGGCAGGACTGGGAGTTAGACTGAAAATACCTGAGAAATAGTAATAGTTAACATTTATATAGTGCCATTTTATGTGCCAGGCACTATGCTAAGCACTGTCCAAATACTATCTCATTTGATCCTCACAACAACCTTGGGAAATAGGTGAGATTATTCTCCCCATTTCACAGGTGAGGAAACTGAGGCAAACTTTTTTTTTTAATGACTTGCTTAAGGTCACACAGCTATTAAGCGTCTGAGGCCAGATCTGATCTTGATATCAGGTTTTCCTGACTCCCGGCCCAGAGCTCTATCTGTGCAGCCTAGCGCGGAGGGAGTAACGAAGAAACAGCAGGAGTCAGTGGAATGTCTGTTTCTACACAGTATCCAGGAAGCACAGATGGTCAACAGCATCAAATGCACCAGAAAGATCAATAAGAACAAACACTGAGAAAGGGACTTGGGTTTTCATAAATAACCCCTCTGGAACTGAATTTCTTCATATGTAAAAAGAGACTGGAAGGCATGATGTACAAGGTCCCTTCCAGCTCAAAGCCCTGTATCTTCATAACAATTTTGTGACTTTAAAAAAAGGTGAACATTATATTTTTTTATTTTTCCTCAATTACATGCAAACAAAAATGTTTAACATTTATTTTTTAAAATCTTGAGTTCCAACATTCTTTCCCTTCCTCCTTCCTTGAAAAGGCAAGCAATTTGATGTAAATCATACACGTGCAGTCATACAAAATACATTTCCATAGCAGCCATATTGCAAAAGAAAGTACAGATAAAAAACCCAAGAAAAATAAAAACATTTTAAAAAGCATGCTTCAATCTGCACTCAGACTCCATCAGTTCTTTCTCAGGAAGTGGATGGCATTTTTCAATAGTATGTCCTTCAGAATTGTCTTAGACCATTATATTGCTGGGAATAGCTAAGTCATTCACAGGTGAGCATGGTACATTATTACTGTTGCTGTATGTAATGTTCAGGTTCTGCTAATTTCACTTTGTATCAATTCATGTAAGTCTTTCCAGGTTTTTCTGAGAGCATCCTGCTTGTCATTTCCTATAGCACAACAGTGTTCCACCAAAAACATACAACACAACTTGTTCCAGCATTCCCCAAATGACCAGCATCAAAGGGTAAATACTATTATCCCCATTTTAAGGGTGAGGAAACTAAAAGGCAAAGATCACACAGCCAGTAAGCATGGCAATCCAAGAGTCAAACAGTTTTACTCCAACATCCCAATCCACTGTTTTCCACTAAGACAACGTATATAATATACACAAAGAATTAGAGAAGTGGTTTCCATCTGGAGTTCAATAATATGGTCCAATGGGGTCATGCTAAAAATTATTTAATGGTGCCTTAAGCTATAAGTAACAGTAAAGAATATTATGAGTATTACATTAAATTACCCTGGGGATTCACAATACTTTGTGTTGCTGCAGTTGAAAGGGATTCTCAGAACAAAAAATGTTGGGAACCACTGCCTTAAGTCCTTGTCGTTATTATTTCAGCTGTTATTATTATTACTATCATTATTATTATTATATCAAGGCTTACTGTACTAGGAAGACGTCTCACCAATTAAGACTGGTCATTCACCTCTACAAAGTAGTTCAAGCGAGCTAATATAGTTCACTCTTTCACTTCTGCCTTTAGTAGCTTAAGAGAGTACCAAACATAGAATAAAGGTAAATGGCAGCTCAAGCCCAAAAGAATGATCACAAATTAGAACCAGCCATGTCTGAAGGAACCATAGTTCACTGCAGTGTTTGATCCTTGACACCCGGATATATCAAGGTTGGAATTCTGCAGATAGCTGCCCAAGTTTTTCAGTGTAGCACTATCCCTCTTGACTGGTCTTCCGATAGTAACCTCCATATTCATATTTCTCTTTTGTCTCCCCTATACAATTCTAGGTCCCAAACTAGAAACGGCACCCATTCACGAGCTGTGCACTCTTGAGCAAGTCACCTCCTTCCATGGGTCTCAGTTTCCACATCTGCTAAATAAGCTGACCTAGAGATGACTTCCTAAAAATATTACTCTTGAAACCTGAAGATCTGAGATTAGGTCCCAGCTATAACACCTACAAACTCTGTGACCTGGGACAAGTCAATTCACTGAGTCTGTTTCCTCATCTGTAGAATGGGGATTCAAAAAAAAAGTGTTTCCTATTCCCCCTCCCACACACAGAGTTACTGAGCAGAAACTACTCTGCAACAGTGAGTTAATATTATTACAAATATTTATTATATTCCTGTGGTGGCTCTGAGAAGTCACCACCTACCACAATGTAAGATCAATGAACTTTTGTGGAATGAAGCAAAGGTACAACCACACCCAGTTAGCCGAGGTCAAGGAACTCGATGAAGTCAGTGCCTCCCTTTCCTCCGGGCATGGATTGCTGGTTTATTTTGCCACTTTACTTCCTTGTTCAACAATAAAAAGGCTTTCACTGACAAGCAGCCAGATCACAAAAAGTAGCATTGGATTTGGAGTCAAGAACCATGGGCCTGAATAAGTTTGGCTACCTCTGTGATGTTTGGCAAACTACTGGACCAAAATATAATGGATGTGCAAGATATCTCTCTATGGTCCATTCTAGCTCTAAACCCAAGGAAACTATTAGCCTATGGTAACAGGATATGATAGGGACTGGACCAGTGATACAGGGTACAGTATTGGAACCATGGACACTTTCTAAGAAATAACCTTTTATAAATAAATATTTATGGAGACAGAGAAACCTTTCTCCCTAACAGTTCAAAACAAGGTACCCCAAAAAGTATTAGTGCAGTTTTAACCTTTAATAGTGTACACTGAATAGAGCCTTGGACTTGAAATCAAAAACCAGGATTTGAATTCCAATGACCAATGGGTAATTATCTAACTTCCCTGAGACTCAGTTCCTACTTTTGTAAAATGGGGGGTAATAATGCCTCCCCCATCTACCTCGCCAGATGGCTGCTGAAGAAGCACATTGTAAACTGTAAGATACTGCAGAAAGGGATCATTTATTGAAAGACAAAATAATATAATGGCAGGGGGTGGGGAGGAAAAAGGTGGAGAGGCACGGAGTTTACAGACAAAAGACCTGGGTTCAAGTTCTATATCTCAAACTTATTAGCTATTATCTTTGACCTCATCTCTCCATGGTGAGAAAAAATGTTGCTCAGTTTCTGCATCTGTAAATGGGGATACCTATCCTGCAGGTTACTGTAAGAGAAATGCTTTTCAAACCTTAAAACATTATCAAAATGTGAGTTTTAGGATTATTGCTAGTTTTTTGGTCATCCCAGTGGAAGTGTTAACAATTCCAAACCTCCAGTGAACCACAATCCATGATGGGCTGGGTAGCTCTACTTTTCAAATGAGAGAGGGGTACAATCTTCAAACCTTTGACTAAGCTGCCTAAGGAGCTTGTCCCAGATCTGACACAGGCATTTATGGAGCATCAATGGTGTGGCCAGTATTCACTATTACATAATAGTGGGGAAGATGTAAGTCACCCAAGGTCTGGCCCCAGCCCTCAAGGAGTTTACAAACTTGTGAAGAGATAAGACTTTTTAGACCTGAGAGAAGACAAGACAACACCATAAAGTGAAAACATGTAGGACAGAGATGATAAACACAGCTTGACATGAAAGAAAAAAAGATCACTGTTGGAAGAGTCACTGGAGAAGACTTCTCAGAAGAGATGGAATCTGAGCTTTACTCTGAACATATGTAAACCCCATACTTTGTTCTCCATATCTTGATTATATATTCCAATTGTTTCCCGCATATTGTCAGTGGCCATTTAGGATGGACATTCCCTAAGGACCAAGGCCACATAATCTACCTCTTCCCTAGAAGTACTTCATTTACCATGTTTGCAAGAGGCACTTTAATAAGCTTTTTTTTCCAAGTACAATAGTTTTACGGTTATGAGGCATAAGGGGGCAAGTTATGTGGTGCAGTGGATTGGAGGGCCAAGCCTGTAGTGAGGAATGCCTGAATTCAAACCCAGCCTGCAACACTTACTGGCTATGTGACACTGGGCAAGTCACTTGACTTCCATTTGCCTCAGTTTCTTCATCTATAAAAATGGGGACGATAATCACACCTACCTCCCAGGGTTGCTATGAGGATGAAATGAGGTAATAAAGCCCTGAGCAGTGTCTGGTCCTTGTAGATGCTGTGTAAATGTTAGTTACTATCATTACTACTTTTCATCACCTCCCAGTGTGGTTGTGAGGAGCACAGAGCCTGGCCCACATAAGTGATACATAATGTTAGCTATTATTATAATATTATAATCCAATACTGCCACTTGATTCTTTCAATAATCCACTGAGGAAGGCAACGCAATTATTACACCTATTTTACAAAAGGAGAAACTGAAGCCCAGAGAGATGAAATGATTTGCCTAAAATGATACAGCTATTAAGTGACAGTGCCAAAACTCAAAGTTATGCTGTTTAACTCCAAGGTGAAAGCCATCTTTCCGCTCTACTACATTTCCTTCTCAAGTGTATATCTTACCTCAAAATCCACAATCCAGAGAGCATCACTTTAATCCATCAGATTCTGAGCCTTTCTTCAGCCCTGTCACTATAACTCATTAACTCTACTCCTAATGCTATTTCCAAGAAGCATTTAAAATCAGAATGGGTGAGGAGGTGCTAGGCATAAGGTATTATTGTTAAGGATCCCAGAATGTCCCCATGCAAGTCACTAAGATTTGGAGCTGGAATGGATATGGTGGAGCCTCCTCATTTTTCCTTCAGTTCAATTCAAAAAGCATTCATTCAACATCCTACTATGTGCCAAGGACTAAGAGCTAAAGTAAAAATGAGAACCATCTCTGCCCTCAAAGAGCTTGCATTTTTACATTTTGCAGGTAAGGAAAAAAAACCTAGAGAGTTTAAGTGACTTGCTTAACCCCAAAATTAGAAAGAGATTTAACTGGCAAAGCTGGGAATTGGAGCCAAGTCCTAGGACTCTTGATCTTAAGTTCTTTCCACTGTATCACAATGAACTTACATCTCCCCCCTACCCTAAGGGCTGGTCTACAAAAAGTGCCCAAGTCCCTTACAGCTCTAACAAGAACAGCTCACATGTCTACCATACCCGCAATTTACAAAGTACTTCCCTCACAACAATACTGTGAGACAAACAGTGCAAGAACTCTTTTTGCCATTTTATAGATGGAGAAAATGGGTTTAAGAGAAGTGAAACGACTCACCTAAGGACATACAATTAATAAGTGGCAGTTAGAATTCAAAATCACATCTTCTGGGTCTCAATTCAGGGGATTTTTAGTTTTGTTTTTGGGGTTTTTTTTACTATACTACACAATTAATATTGTTTGGCTCTTACTAGAAATCACCACATCACCATGATACAACTTTGGTCAAAACATGTCAAGACCTAAGTAAAAAGTGAAACAAATACGCTTGTGCAAGTACTACAAAGGGTCCTGCACATAAATACAAACATAGTGCCAACACTGAAATTAATGAAAACATAGAAAATAGCTCCTGATATGTATATGGAAGCATACATCCTCCTAATCGCATGTGTGAAGAAATGGTCCCATTTGGCTAAAGAACACAGGGACCTTAGAGTACCTATCTGCATATATAAAAGTGCCCACAAAAATACAGAATTCAAAGTGAAGATCTGATTACACAGGGCACAGAAGGCAGATTCTCATGAAATATAAAACAAACTATGAACATGAAAGATTGGGCTTCAACAACAGGAGCTTGGGGAAGGATGAAGGGGAGAGGATTGAATGTAAGAGCTAAAAGGCAACTCAGAGGCCATCCCATTCAATCCTCTCCTCATTTCACAGACAAGGAAACTGAGGCAGAGGTGAAAAGGCAGGATTTAAACTCAGGTCATCCTCATTGCAAGTCCAGAGCCCTATCAATACTTCCTCTTACTGTCAAGAGAAAGGCATCAAGGGATAGAAACCAAATACAAGTGTTTTTCTTTAGATATTGAGCTTCTTGTTGGGTCTTTGCTAGTTTTCTCAACTTAAAAATCATTTTATCATTATGTCTCTCACAAAACTCCTCTCTCCACTCGCAAGGACACTGATCTAGTTCAGACCTCCATCCGCTATTGCCAGGACCATTGTAACAACCTGTTAATAGGGCTCTCTGACTCAAGTTTCACCCCTGTTCAATCCATCTTCTACACAGCTGCCAAAGTGGTACTCCCAAAATACAAGTCTAACCAAGTCTAACTCTCCTGCTCAATAAACTCCAGTGGCTCCCTATTACTCCAGGAGTCAAAAGAATCTCATCTGTTTATAATCCTTTACAATCTGGCTCCAACCTTATTATATATAGGCTTATTATTATATATAACTTCCCTTCATTCTCTATGGTCCAGGCAAAGTGCACTTCTTTCTGTTCCTCCTTTCCCCGATACACACACAATATTTCAATAATGCATTTTCCATCTTCATACCTTAGCACATACTGCATCCTGGGCCATCTCCAGTCATCCTGATAAATATCAGGCCACTAGACCCACTGGCTCAGAAGAAGAAAGTGAGGTTGGTGACCCTGCACAGCCCTCCCTCACTCAAAACAATGTCAACTGCAAGTCATGTCATCAACTTGATGTCATGGTCCTCCTCGAGAATGAAAGACAAACACAACAACACAAAGTTAGTTCACAGGATGTCCCCTATGCCTGGAATGTACTCCATCCTCACTTCTACTTTTTAGAATCCCTATCTTTGTTCAGTTAATAAGCATTTATTAAGTACCTACTGTATTCCAGGTAGCACACCAAAAGCTGGGGATACAAAGAAAGGCAAAAGACAAGTCTCTACCTTCAGGGAGCTCTCAGTCTAAAAAGACAGATAGTATGCAAACTCACCAATCCATGGGTGAAGTCAATCCAAAGTCAGCAAAGCATCAGTTAGGGAGCTGGAGCAGTCAAGACAGAGGGGTTGAACCAGGAATGAAATAGCAAGGGCAAGAAGGGCCTCAGGGGTTATTTACTGCACCATTTTACAGATGAAGAAACTAAAGACCAGAAAGGTTAATTCATTTGCCTAAAGTCACACAGTAAGCTTTATAAACAAGCCTTAAACACAGGTCCCCTGACTCTAAATGAATGCTCTGTTTTGCATACCACCCCAGAGGGTGATCTAAAAGATTAGCACAGTGCCTAGTACATGGCAAGCATTTAATAAATATTTATTGACTGACAGACAGAGGCAGCTGCACCTTTGAGTCCTCCTCTCCACTATCTTTTTATATTTTTAACTGGAACCGATTTCACTACTACAGAGAATTCCAGATAAAGAAATTCCCTTCCAACAATGCAGGGCTATATCTGCTTTGCAACATCTAGCCTTCAAGAGCTACTTGGGACACTGAAAGGATAAGTGACTTGCCCAAGATCACACAGCCAAGGGGTATGTGTTCATTATCAGAACTTGAATCCAGGTCACCCAGAGCCTGAGGTCGCCTTTTTTACCCATTACACAAAGTCACCCCATTACTTGGTCAAAAATTTAAAATAATTTTCCTCAACATCTCTGAAGAATGATTGGGGATGACAGTCTATAGCTGCATCCATAAATAGTGTTGAATGTCCTCCAAATAAGAGCTCTGCGTCCACAATGGCTTTTAGGGACAAGAAGCCAGGGCTGTGAATGCTGAAGACTGGTGCTGCTCTTATCAGGCAAACAAATCATCCTAACAGCTCAAATGACTCCAAAAGGAAGAAACTTTGCTTCTCTTTGGGTAAACTATCTTCAAGTGGAAATTTCAAGGCAAGTTTCAAATGGAAACCACCACTTGAAGGCTTTCAAGTCTCAGGGAAAAGAGCACTCTATATAAATGTACCAAATAAGGTCAAGCGCAAAGAAGGGACAAAGGGATGAAGGAAAGGAGGGGGATTTGGTTTCCGTGTTAGCGTTTCCTTCATCTATTCTTTGCCCTCCTATTCGCTTAACAAGTTTTTCACATTGGCCAGGAAGAGTCCTACTGGACTCTTCAGAAATTTCTTGGGGCCAAATGTCTACACCTGAACCACAGAAACACAAAGGAGTAGAATGTTAGGACAACAAGGGCCCTTAGAAACCATCTAGGCCTGACCAACCACGAATGGCTTAGCTATTCTCGGCAATACAACAATCCAAGACAGTACTGAAGGACTCATGAGGAAATATGCTCTCTACCTCCCAAGAAAGAACTGATGGAATCTGCGGGCAGATTGAAGCATACTTCAATGTTTTTACTTTATTTTTCTCAGTGTTTTTAGTTTGTGTTTTCTTTTGCAACACAGTTAATATGAAATGTTTTGCACAACTACACATGCATAATCTACATCAAAGTGTTTATCTTCTCAAGGAGGAAGGAAGGAAGGGAGAGAGGGATATGGACCTCAAAAATTATTTTTAGAAAATATTAAAAATTGCTTTTACATATAATTGATAAAAAGTCTTTAAAAAATAAATTAAAATTAAATTTCAAAAAAAGAAATCTAGTCCAAATCCTTCATTGTACAGATATGGAAAATGAAGCCCAGAGAGGGGGAAATGATAAAAATCCCACTACTAGTTACTCGAAGAGTCCGGATCTTAAAATCCTGCAGAATGAGCTTTTAATAAGGATGTACCCAGAACAGCAAATAAAATGTACATACACACACATACATGCACACACACACACAGAATGTGTCTCAAAAGTCTTAGTGCACTTTTAAACTTAAAATTGGCCAGGAGGGTGTCAGCAACAAAACTTGAACCCAGGGCCCCCAGACCCTGAGGCTGGCTTTGCTATCCACTACACAAAGTCATACCATTACTTGGTCAAAAATTTAAAACAACATTCCCCAAATCTCAAGAAGTATTGAGGATGAGGTTGTACTAAGACTTTTGGGAAACATTCTATATGAGAGACAGACAGACAGAGAGACAGAGAGACAATGAGAAACAGACACACAGACAGAGAGAGAGAGAGAGAGAGAGAGAGAGAGAGAGAGAGAGAGAGAGACAAAGAGAGAGAGAGAAACTTGTATTGGTAACATATCCCTCTCCATTTGACTCTAAGTTCCTTAAAGCAGCAACCAGATCTTACCTATCTTTTTTTTCACAATTTCCCTTACTATCTAGAAGAGGACTCCCAGCACATAACAGACACTTAATACAGGGACAACGATTGAATCTACGATTTAACTGTTATAGAGTACACCCATATAAGGAAACTCCCTCTCTCAATACAAATGTGTACCTTCTCTGGAACTTACAGAGGGACACACAGAGCATTCAAGAGGTGAATAGTGTCACAGAGCCACACTATGTTAGAGGTAGGACTTGACCTGCCTGATAAGGCCAGCTCTATCCACTACACCCTGCTGTCTCTCAGGCACTCAGTATTTATGTGCTATATTGTATACAAACTTCATTTTCAAATAAATTTGCCATAAGTTATATTCAAACATCCTCCAAGAATGTTACAATGAAAGAGGCTGGACTATATATCCCCTACTGAGGTCCCTTCCAAATTCACAATTCTAAACACCTTATCCTTACACTTTGACCAGGACAGAGGCAGAGATGGGGACCAGAATCACTGTACAACCTAAGATATTGGGGCTCTCAGACTTGTATCCCCAAGTCATCACCTACTCTGAGTTTGTTTGCTCTTCTCTACAGTGAAGACAGTCTTCTCCTGGGGAGGGCTTGTGTGGGGACAGAGCCAAGATTGTATAGGAGAGAAAGGAACAAACCTGAATTCTCCCAAATTTCCCTCCAAACAACTTTAAAATAATGCCTCAAATTGAATTCTGGAGTGGCAGAGCCAAAAATAAGTCAGGGCAAACAATTTTCCAGCCCAAAATAACTTAGGAGTTTAACAGGAAAGATCTGTCATACTAGGGGGGACGGGGTGAAGAAGGGTCAGGCTCAGGAGTGCCTTGCTGGCCTTGGAGGCAGCTGCATAAAGAGCAGTTTTTGAAGCTCTAAGCCCACAGAGGTAAGAGGGTTGGGGAACTGATCAGAAATAGATTGGAGGGAACTCTTTGCTGGCACTAGGTTCAGGATTCTGTAGCACTGCCCAGATACAGTTCCAGGACACAGTTCCAGGGAGAAGAGGAACACTAACACACTAGAGATTATGGCCTCAGGGGAATAAGGACCCTGGGCATAGTTACAGGGCAAAGAAGATTGCTTGTGGTGGTTCTAAAGGGAGCAGGGATCCTGGTCAAAGTTCCAAGGGCAGAAAGGAACATTGCCACTTGCGGTTGCAGGAGGACAGGGGACTTGGTCACAGTTCCAGGGTCAAAGAAGTACCAACACTTGTGACTATAGGGGAACAAGGTCACTTCCTGGATAAAGACCAGAGCAAAAGAGTAGTGACCACACCTATCCGTATATCATACCACCTTGGAAGCATTCAAAAACTTCCAAAAGCCCAGAACTAGCTCTGAAAACAGCAGTGCAAAAAACTTGAAGCTTGGGACAATGCCTCCCCATTCTGGGAGCAGAGTCCAACATCATAAAGTCAAGAAATACGCTAGAAAAATGAGCAAACAATAACAAAAAAGAAGTTGACCAAATAAAGTGACTATAGTAATAAGGAAGATGAAGACACTAACTCAGAAGAAAACTATGTCAAAACAGCTACAAACAAAGCCTGAAAGAAAAAACATGAAATTGGACACAAATCCAACAAGAACTCCTGGAAGAGCTCAAAAAGATTTTTAAAAATCAAATAAGAAAGGTAGAGGAAAAACTGGGAAAAGGAATGAAAATGATGCAAGAAAATTATGAGAGAGCCAACAACTTAGTAACAGAGGCATAAAAAAATACTGAAGGAAACAGTATCTTAAAAAGCAGAATTAGCCAAATGGGAAAAGAGATAGAAAAATTCACTGAAGAAATGCACTCCTTTAAAAAAGCAAAATTGGCCAAACAGAAAAAGTACTAAAGCTCACTGACGAAAATTAATTCCTTAAAAATTAGAACTGGGCAAGTGGACACTTATGATTCGAACTGACATCAATAAACAATAAAACAAAATCAAAATAATTTTTAAAAGAAAATATCAAATACTCATTGAGAAACTGATGTGGAAAATAGATCGAGAGATAATTTAAGAATTATTTACACTACCTGAAAGCCATGATAAAAAAAAAGCCTGGACATCATATTTCAAGAAATTATCAAAGAAAACTTTCTCACTATCCTAGAACCACAGGGGAAAATGCAAATCTAAAGAATCCACCAATCACCTCCTGAAAGAGATCCCAAAATGAAAGCTCCCAGGAATACCATAATCAAATTTCAGAGGTCCCAGGTGAAGGACAAAATATTGCAAGCAGCCAAAAAGAAACAATTCAAATATCATGAAGCCACAGTCAGAATCACACGAGATTTAGCATCATCCACATTAAAAAACTGGAGGGTTTGGACTATGATATTTGGGAAGGCAAAGAACTGTGATTACAACCAAGAATCACCTATGCAGCAAAATGGGGTATAATCCTTCCGGGGGGAAAAAATGGATATTTAATGAAATAGGGGATTTTCAAGTATTCCTGATAAAAAGACCACAGCTAAATAGAAAATCTGACTTTCAAATATAAGACTCAAGAAAAGCACATAAAGGTAAACAAAAAAGAGAAATTATATGGGATTCAATAAGGTTAAATTGTTTACATTTCTATATGGGAAAATGACACTTGTAATTCCTAAGAACTTAATAAGTATTAGGGCAGTTAGAAATATAAATAGAGAGCATGGGTATGAACTGATGATTGAGATGATTTCAAAAAAAATTAAGGGGTGAGAATGAAGGATGTACTGAAAAAAGGGGGAAGAGAGGCTGAATGGGGGAAAGTACCTCACATAAAAAGTGTGAAAGGAAAAATTTTGACAGTGGAGAAGATGGGGAGTGGGCAACACTTGAACCTCACTTACATCAGAAGCAGTTCAAAGAGGAAATAACATACAGTCAGTTGGGTATAGAAATCTATCTTACCCAAGAAGGGAAGGGAAAGAGGATAAGAAAGTGGGATGGGGAGGGGGACAAAGTTGATTAGAAGGGACTTCGGATTAAGGAAGCCAGTAGTTAGAAACAAAACAGACTTTTTAGGGAGGGACAAAGTAAAAAGAAAAAGATAAAAAGGGGGAAAAATAGGACAGAAGAAAATAAGTATTATCTATCTCAAACCATCAACAAGCATTATCTGTCATAAATTCCAATAAGATCAGGGTGAAGCAAGAATGCCCTTTATCACCATTATTATTTAATACTGCACTAGAAATGCACTAGAAAACCACAGCATTTCTCTATACACATATATATATACATATATATGTATCTTACTGTTATAAGACAACAAGAAGTTGAAGGAATCAGAAGAGGCAATGAGAAAACAAAACTATCACTTTGCAGATGATATGATGGTATACTTAGAGAATCCTAGAGAATCAACTAAAAAACTAGTTAAAATAATCCAGGAGAACATTGTATACAACATAAGCAATATCACACAATGATCAATTAAGAATAACTTAGCTGTTCTCAGAAATACAATGATACGTGACAATTCCGAAGGATTGGTGATGAAAAATGCTATCTGCTTCCAATGCAAAGAACTGATGGAGGCTGAATGTGGATCAAAGTATACTTTTAAAAAGTTCTTTATTTTTCTTGGTTTTACTGGTGTGTGTGTTCTTTTGCAACATGGCTAAGATGTTTTGTATGACTACACATGTATAACCTATATCAAAGTGCTTGCCTTCTCAAGGAGGGAGGGAAGGAAGGAGAAAATCTGGACTTCAAAAATTATAAAAAAAAAAAAATGTTAAAAAAAATTTTCTACATGTAATAGAGAAAAAAAACAGGAAAAAAGAGTTAGTGTAAAGAATAGCTAATAAAAATACAATCCTAAATCATTCTGCCAACAAAGATACTCAAGAATGTTAAGTGTAAACCAATTAACGAGGCCCCAGCTTCTGACACTGTTCAGGTACTGGCAATGCTAATGAACAGGGAAGTTTCTGCTGACTCAGAACAGCTACCAGAAGACAGAACAGTAGGGAAGAATGGGCAGTATTTTTCCTACCTTCCTCCACAAGGAAACTGGATTAATCTAATACTCTCAAATTTAGAATTTCTCCCTAATCTCCACAGCTGAATTGGGATTTGTCCTGCTAAACCTAAACCAGCACACTGGTGTAGTGAGAAAGGGGATTATGCAGAAAACTATAGATTAGAGAGAGACCTCATTAAAGGCTACCAAACTGGTAGATTATACACACTGCTAACTAGGAGTTCTAAAAGCACAAAGGACAGATATTTATACAAAACACATCCCCAAGTCTTCAAGAAGCAAAAGGAGGAAGGAATACAGTTCAAACACCCAGAAGGAGGGTAAGGTTATATGTAAAAGAGCAAGCAGATCTCAACATTCAGCAAGCACCTACAACGTACCAGGCAGTGTGATAAGCACAGAGGTCATAAAAACACAAAAAATGAAACAATCCTTTTCTTGAAGGTATTGACAATTTACTGTGAGAAACCACATGTATATTTATTAGAATATGCAATTCCTTTCCTTTTTTCTTTTTTTTTTTGTTGGACAAGGTGGGAGCGTATATGTTGGATCATACAGGAAACTCCCATCAGTAAGTGCCTCTACCAACACGGACCTGCCCCTTTTGAGTAACCTGGAGTCTGGGACTACTGGCCAACATGACTGCAAACATGGAGGCTCGCTACGAAGCTGCCCAACAATTACTCAAGCCAAAAAGCAGAAATTCACACCAGACCAAAGAATGATTGTGAAATACAATGAGAAACTATAGTAATGTGCCTTCTTCCACTCTAGAAGTGGGCAAACAGTCAGAAAAGGGAAGATAGCAGATAAACAACAGCCAGGAATGGTGAGCAGTCTCTCCACAAACCCAGTCAAATACTTGTAAAAAATGACTCTAAACAAATTCTGGAGCTGCAAAACCCACAAAATGACAGAACAAAGCAAATCTCCAGCCCAACACAGCTAGAAAGGTCACTGGGAAGTGTCTATGGCACCGTGCTGGGAGCAGGGCACCATGCTGGGAGCAGAGAACGGTGCAGCGTAGGCCTTGCTGGCACAGACAGGACCTGAGCAGGGCTTGCGGGGACTAAATCTTGGGCAGTTGTGGCGGTTTCCAGACTTCATGACCCCAAAATGCTGAGGGCAAATAGGAAGATCAGTAGAAAAAACCTGTGGGAGTAGAGTGGTTGGGCCCTAGCCCCAGGGCTGTGGAGGAGTACACTGAGGAGAACACCACTGTTTCTGGAGCTCTAGGCCCACAAATTGTGCAGGGATCAATCGGCTGACAGTACACCCCCAATCCCCACTGGAAGCAGAGAACTACCTTGACAAAGAGCTCAAAAGTCCAAGTAAATAGCTGGGAAAATGAGCAAAAACCAGAAAAAGAATTAGACTATAGAATCTTACTTTGGTGACAAGGAAGATCAAAGTATACAAACAGAAGACAACAAAGTCAAAGCTTCTCCATCCAAAGGCTGCAAGAAAAATATGAATTGGTCTCAGGTCATGGAAGAGCTCAAAAAGAATTTTGAAAATCAAGTAAGAGAAGCAGAGCAAAAATTGGGGAGTGAAATGTGAGTGATGCAAGAAAATCATGAAAAATGAGTTACCTGCTTGATAAAGCAGACCCAAAAATTACTGAAGAAAATAATGCTTTAAAAAATTGACTAACCCAAATGGCAAAAGAGATTCAAAAAACCAATGAGGAGAAGAATGCCCTAAAAAACAGAACTGGCCAGATGGAAAAGAAGATTCAAAAGCTCACTGAAAAAAAAAATGCCTTAAAGATTAGAATAGAGCATATGGAAGCTAATGACTTTATGAAAAATCAAAAAATTATAAAACAAAACCAAAAGAATGAAAAAATAGCAGACAACGTGAAATATCTCATTGGAAAAACAAGTAACCTAGAAAAAGATCTAGGAGAGACAATTAAAAATTATTGGACTGTCTGAAAGCCATGATCAAAAAAGAGCCTAGACATTATAGCTCAAGAAATTATCAAGGAAAACTGCCCTGATATTGTAGAACCAGCAGGTAAAATAGAAATGGAAAGAATCCACCAATCGCCTACTGAAAGAGATTCCCAAAGGAAAACTCCTAGGAATATTGTAGCCAAATTCCAGAGGTCCCACATCAAGAAGAAAATATTGCAAGCACCCAGAAAGAAACATTTTGAGTATTGTGGAAATATAATCAGGATGACACAAGATATAGCAGCTTCTACATTAAGGGATCACAGGACTTGGAATATGATATTCCAGAAGTTAAAGGAACTAGAATTAAAACGAAAAATCATCTACCCAGAAAAACTGAGTATAATAACACTTCAGGGGTAAAAATGGTCATTCAATGAAATAGAGGACTTTCGAGCATTCTTGTTGAAAAGACCAGAGCTGAAATAGACAATTTGACTTTCAAACATAAGAATCAAGAGAAGCATGAAAGGTAAACAGGAAAGAGAAATCATAAGGGACTTACTAAAGTTGAACTGTTTACATTCCTACATGAAAAGATCATATTTGTAAGTCTTAAGATTATTCTCAGTATTGGAATAGTTGGAGGGATTATATACATATAGACAGAGGACACAGGATGAGTTGACTAGGTAATGATTATATCTAAAAAAATAAAATGAAGGGGTGAGAGAGGAATATATTGGGAGGAGAAAGGGAGAAATAGAATAAGGCAAACTATGTCACATAAAAGAGACAAAAAAAAGCTTTTTCAATGGAGGGGAAGTGGGGGAAGTGAGACGGAAAGAGTGAACCTTACTCTCATCATATCTGGTTTAAGGAGGGAATAACATGCACATTCAATTTGGTATGAAAATCTATCTTACACTACAGGGAAGTGGATAAGCAGAGGGATGGGGTGGGGGGAATGATATAAGGCAGGGCAAATGGGAGGAGCAGGTAATTAGAAGTAAACACTTTTGAGGATGGATAGGGTCAAAAGACAGAATAGAATAAATGGGGGGCAGGATAGGATGGAGAGAAATATAGTTAGCCTTTCACAATATGACTGTTATGGAAGTGTTTTGCATAACTGCACATGTATAACCTATATTGAATTGCTTGCCTTCTCAGTGGGGATGGGTGGGGAGGGAGGAAGGGAGAGTAGTTAAAAACAAATGTTAAAAATTGTTTTTATATGCAACTGGAAAATAAAACATACAGGCAATAGGGTATAGAAATGTATCTTGCCTTACAAGAAAATAAAGGGGAAGAGGATAAGAGAAAGGAGGAGTATGATAGTAGGGAGGACAGACTGGAAGAAATGGAAATCAGAACGCAGGTTCTCTTGGGATGGTTGGAGGGGAGAGATGGGGAGAAAATTTGGAACTCAAAATCTTGTGAAAGTGAAAGTTGAAAAATAAAATTAATTAATTTTTAAAAAGAGAAAAAAATTAAAAAGCCAAAAAAGAGTCAGAAAAGGAAAGGGGGCCAATCACAAAAACCAAACACAGAAGAGAGCAACCAAGCCTGTAGCCTCCCAAGATGACCAGAAAGGCCAGAGACCAGCCAGCTAAAAAACGAAGTAGACTGCGAAGTTCTCTGTCCAGAGCAAGAAAGGACAAAGATCAGAAAGGGCCCCATGTAAGAAGTGATACACGAGCACAGCTTTGAAAGTAGTTAGGAATCTTAAGAGGCAGAAGTAAGGTGTTCCAAAGAGGCAGACTAACCCATATAAATGCTGAATGTGAAGCAGGACAGACTAGAGAGTACAATACAAGTAGAATAATAAGTAACAAGCCTGGAAAAATGCAGCCGGCTGGAGCCAAGCTGAGAAGGACTTTACATGACAGAGAAGAGTATATTGGCCGCTAAAGGCAAAAGAGAACCTACTGGAGCTTATTACATAGGGGAACACTGTGGTCAGGCCTTTGCTTTAGAAATATAGAGAACATGGAAAGAAAACAGAACCAAATCAGGGAGATCAAATGGGATGCTACTGCAGCAGTCCTGGCACAAAGAGATGGGGCCCTGAATTAGGGTGGGGGCCGCTATGGGTCAAGAGAAGAGAAACATGGAGATAACCCAGATGCTGTTTCCCAATTTCATGAGATATAAGGTACAGAGCAGACAGAGTTGACTCAGCAATAGAAAAAGGTGTCAAAATCCTAGCCTTGGCCAGCTAACGAGGCAGGTCTTGAATAAATACAAGTTGGGCTAGGCAGAACCTCACTTAGGGCGAACTAAGAATATAAGAAATTCAGATTTGCAAAACTGATAATTATGTTTGTCTTCACTTTACAAATGGGATGACCCTAGGATTTCTTTCAAAAATAAAAAAAAACTAAATTACTCCAAATAGAAATCTTTATACACAAATCTTCTAAGAAATATATTTATTAGTATAAGTATATAGTAATACACATAATATAAATATACATAATATATAATTATTTTATTTGCTTCATATATATATGTATGTTATGTATAGTGCCTAAATACACTGTGGGAGATACAAGAGCATAAGACATCATCTGTTGTTACAGAAGAGAGTACTGAATTTAGCTGAGTTCAAATTCTAGCTCTATGTACTGTATCACCTGTGTGGCCTTGGACAAATCACTTCACTTCACTGGACTTCAGTATCTTCATCTGTAAACAGTCCCTGAATTCCAGAAGCCTTCTCCAAGAGTAAGCTCAAATTCCACCTCCTGCAAGTGGTCTTTAGGGGTCCCATCAGCCACTGGAGCCTTTCCCTCAGAAATCACCTTCCCTCGATTCTGTACTTAGGTACATTTTTTCCTATTTGTCTCCCCTGTCGCTGCAATGTGACTCTACTAGAGAGCAAGAAATGTCATTTTTGCCTTCCTTTGTAACCCCAGTGCTTGGTATAGCAATGGAACATATTGTTACTGTCATTCCATTACTTCAGTCATGTCTCACTCTTCATGACCCCACTGGAAGTTTTCTTCACAGATACTGGAGTGGTTTGTCATTTTCTTCTCCAGTTCATTTAACAGATGAGGAAACTGAGGCAAATAGGGTTAAGAAATTTGCCCAGGGACACATAGCTAGTAAGTGTATGAGACCATATCTGCACTCAGGAAAGTGAGTCTCACCTTCAGGCCCATAAATTCTTGTTATAAAAGATGGCTCTCTGGTGGGGTAGAAAGTTAGGTGAAGTTAAAAAAAAAGGTAGTCATCAAAGCAATAAACATTTATTTAAGTACCTAAGTGCCAGGCTCTAGACTATATTAATAAAAATTTCTTTCAAAAATTAGCATTTTGAACTTGACATCTGTCATACAAGATTAAAACATTTCTCCAAGAACTAGAGATAAATATGATTCAGTGACCTGGGAATTCTTATTTGAGCCCCACTGAAAACTTATGGACTAGAAAAAAAGCATGACTGGAAAAGTGAACTATCTGTCAAAGGTACACACTTGATATCCATTATGATGTATGGTTTCATGATAGAGTTAAAAATATTTTCAAAATCTTGTGACAAAAGCAAATTATATAAAAAAGTATGATAAAAGATGTTCCGCTTTTAAAATTTTTGAAGATGTAAAAAAATACAATAAATATTAATTGGTGCCTGTTGAGTAAAGATAAAGCAAAGTATACAAATGATTCTTCAGAAAGCCTATTTGTCCCCACACACACCTCCTATCCAGTGTAAGTAACCACAAAGATCCCAAACGCCAATTTCATAGAATCCTAAAATGTTAGGGTTGGTAGAACCTAAGACCATTTACTTCAAGCACTTGGTTTTATAAATGAGGAAGTTAAAAGGCTCACCTAGGACCATGCAGTTAGTTGGTGGTAAAGCCAGAACAAGAATCCCAATTTTCTCTTTCACTTTCTTTTAACTACTGAGAAGCCCATAAAGGTTCTTTTTTTTAATTTACAAAGTGGCTGCATTCTCAAAACTGTATTACACATGTTTCTAGTACACAGATTGAAAAGCAATAGTTCTATTTTCTTGAAAAATACCAATTAACCAATGGCAGCACCTTTTTGCACTAAAAAAGATCCCAACCCCATGCCAGAATGCAAAATTCAAGTCTTGAGGACCTTGCAAGAGACAAAAAACAAAGTATTCTCTTATTCCTTCTATATTTAGAACCTACAATGCAGAAGACATTTTAGCATGCACCTCACAAAGAAACTCCTTACTAAGCAATCCTTCCTCTCATGCAGGAAAAGAAAGTAACACCACCTGATCCTCATCTAGTACTTAAAGGCCTGCACTGTCTCATTAGCCGACCTTCACATCAACCACAGGGTATTAGTTCCAACATTTTTACCACCATTTTACAGATAAGAAAACTGAAGTAACTGAATTTAGCCACACTAAATACAAAGCCACTACTCAAACTGAAGCACTTCTAGTCTATAATACAAATTCAGCATTAAATGGTAAATTAAGAGAGGGTTCTAATCTCTACATTTAATATGCTACAGAGAGTCACTTCTATGTGGGCCTAAGTTTCCTCCTCCAGAAATTGGGTGTACATGAGCTCAAAGGTCCCTTTTTAGATTTAGAAGTCTGAGTCTAAATTCTAGAGAATGTTCCAGTGTTCTCATCTCCCCAACTGATCTATTTTCAAGAGCAACAATCTTAATCCATCAATAAACATTAAACACCTACTATGTGCCAGGTGCTGGCACACAGATAAGTGTTGAGGATAAGAAAAGACCAAAGATGGTCCCTGCCCCCAAGCAGCTTACAATCCAAAGGGGGAGATAACATGCAAATAAATATATACAAAGCAAGTCATGCACATGAAAAATAGGAAAAACATGAGGGAAGGCACTGGAATTAAGAGGGGTTGGGGAGGGATTCCCAAACACAGGATTTTTAGATGGGACTGAAAGAAAACCATGAAAAGTGCAACTGAGGGAAGGAGAGCACACTGGGGCCATTTTTTAAGCACTTGTTCTATGTCCCAGGGTCTAGTGATACAAGCATAGTACAATTTCTGCTCTATGTTTTGATGAGGGAAAGAACAATTACATATATAAATTAATACAACACAGACATAAATTAAATAAAACAAATAACTAGTTGTTTTCTTTCAGGAAAAAAGTGAAGGATTTCTCAACTGGACTGGGGTACACAAGGTCGGCAGCAGTTGCTAAATTTTGCTTAATTCTTTTTTGTTACAAGGGAAAACTAGACTGGAAGAATGGAGATGAACTAGGTCTACATCAAAAATGACCACTGGAAAAACAAAAAGGTATCAATAAAACCTCAAAAATAATATTGGCAGGAGGGGGTGTGCAGCTTAGATGGCAAAGTGGATAGAGCACCAGCCCTGGAGTCAGGAGCATTAAGCTTAGAACCAGAAGATCTGAGTTCCAATTTGACTGACACTTATTAGCTGTGTGACCCTGGGAAAGTCACTTCATCCTGATTGCCCCCAAATAAATTAATTAATTAAAATTGAGTTCTCCTGCACCAGGGTCAGTTGAAGAAGCATGTCTATAGCATTTTAAGCAAAATCAAAAACAAAAAAAATGCTTTCCTCACATCTCCATTAGATAGATGGCTTCAGTATTATTTTCTCCATTTTAACGGGGAGGAAGCAGACAGAGCATTAAGTGACTTACCTACAGTTCCCCAGCGAGTGCTGGAGCCTGGATTTAACTCAAGAATTCCTAGAAAATCTAACAGACTAGTCATTTTTACCTCAGGTTTTTATTTATTCCCTTGCTTCTCATCCCCACCCAGAGAGCTCTGCACAACCAACCTGAACAAGACTAGAAATGATTCCCAAATGCTGAGTGGACTTCTTTCCCCCATCTTATAAAGGAAAAACCCTTTACCTAAAGAAGAGCTAGCTAGTACAACTGTTGCAAGAGTCCACTGAAAAGCCAATCAAAAAAAAAATAGAAAATTCTTTCAGAAAGACCAGAAGAAAATCCAAATTTTCAAGACCCTTATTCCCACACCCCCAAGTCCAAGATTAAAGAATTAGCATTACAAAAAAACTGTCCTTGACCCACAGGTTTAACAGGTTGCTGCCCTTTATCATAATTAAAAGCACATGGTTTTAAGGACAGGCTGTGAACATAATAATTATATCTATCACATATGCCATGAATTGGTTTTTAAAAGTCATCTGTATCAAATATACAAATCCACCCCTAAGAATATAAAGTATTTAAATATTTAAACTCATTTATAACTCCCACCATTACTGTGAGCCAAAAAAATTTTTTTAATCTATTGAAGAGATGTAACAATCTCAACAGGCACTAGGGGAGAAAGGGAATAGTTTTCACTTGAGCTTCATCCAAAACACTCATAACAGAACCTGAAATTCATAGTTTTCGCCAAAATTTCAGAATTCTTTATTTACTTCCTTTTATTTGGAATTAAATGGCTTAAATTATAAGTGGATCCCAAAACATTTGGCAAAATGAACATTTCAAATAGATATCAGTTCCCAAAAGGAGTCAATGAATTAGGAGCTCAATAAAAAGCTCCTCCTATATGTCAGGCACCAGGATGAGAGTTGAGAGAGAGCACTGGATTTGGAGTCAGAGGGCTTGGTTTCAAATCCTAAATCCGTTTTGTGCTGCTCATGTGACCTTCATAAATCATACAAGAGGAACTGATTAAATTTGTCAAATGAGAGGAATAGATGAAATAATTCCTAAAGTTTGTATCAATTCTTTGATTTTAAGGTCCTACATCATGAAAAAGTTTTGCCGGACAGTGACAACACTAACTTTTTGGCCACAGTAACTCTTAAAAGACCACCCTCTAAGTAAGATGTTACAATGTACATTGGCGGAGTACTAACACCAACTGAATCAGGAATCCTTGATGAACTGAACCATGCTTTGCTATAGTGATGAGAACAAAGGCCTGAAAGTCCAGAGTTCAACTCCAGATCCTACCATTTCCTAGCTGTGCAGTCTTGGACAAGTCTCTTTACCTCTGAACCTGTGAGTTCACCTCTAAAATGAGGATAATACTACTACTCACAGGTTGTTTTGTGAAACAAAAGAGATGTTGCCAAACCTGCCACAGATATCTCAATAGCTACCATTAATGTAACTTAGCAAAACCCACCTAACCTTAAAGGTCCCCAACTAAAGAAAAAAAAAAACTAAAGAAAAAAGAGTAGGAAGAAAAAAAATTCAAGGCTGCTTGAGATTGGCAAATACAAAAAGAGAACCTCCAGCCCTCACCTAAGGCTAGAAATTATACAAAGTGTCTAATTACTCCACAAACCCAATTTAATCTGATAATAAACCAGGTACCCTTTAGCTACAAATAAAAATGACAAAGGGAACCATCTAAGTAAAGAAGCATCAACCAACATTTTCAAGTCCTATGTAACTGCAAGAAAACCCAAAAACCTTTCCAGGAAGATATATATTTAAAAGGTTTAGGCCCATGCCAAAATCGGTTCTGGAGTAACATGTGAGAATCCCATACTAAGAAGGTAGGTAACTGCTAACATTTACATAGCTTTTTAAGATTTGCAATGCAATTCCCAAATAATCTCATTTTATCTCTACAACCACTGGGGACCTAGGCGCTATTACTGTCCCCACTTGGCAGAGGAGACTGGGGCAGATAGACTCTAAGTGACTTACCCAAGGTCACACAGCATATAAGTATCTGAGGAAGGATAACCTGGGCACATAACCCATCCACTGAACCACTTTTTAAAGAATACATGCTTAGTGGTTAGTATTTATGCATCCTGGTATCTTTTCACAGTACCAAGAAAATACAACCTATGCACTGCATTTTCCTGCTTTCAATGGGAAGCTCTTGGTCTCAGAATCACAGAATCTGAAGAGTCAAAAGGGACCTGTGACCCTATCTTGCCCAGCCAGTCTGTGAGCCAAAAATCCTTTCTACGACCTCCCCAACATGTGGTCATCCAGTCTACCTCCCCACAGCACACGTTACATTTTTGGACAGTTCTGAATGTTAGCAAATTTTCAATCTGCCTCTGCACTGCTCCTAGTTCTGACCCCTGGGGCCAAGCAGACCAAATCTAATCCCTCTTCTACATTACCATCCTTCAAACAGATGAAGGGAGTTATCTTGTCTTTTAAATTCCTCTCCCCTCAACCCCAGTTTTCTCTTCTGATTAAACACCTCCCAGTTCCTTTTTTCTACCTATCCTTTTCTCCACTTCTCTCTCACCATCCTACCTAACCTCTCTGGGAGACACTCCTGTTGATCAATGTCCTTCCTAAAGTGTGCCAATACAGCAGATCTGGCCAGGACAGAATGCCTCCATGTACCGGACACTGTTGTGGCCTAATCTGAAGTCTAGTACAAAGTTGCACACTCCTTTCAAGTTTGAAAAACTTTCTTTCTGGGGATAAAATGAGCCTGGAGGAGCAGTGCCAAATGAAATCAGTTTCATGCCTGGAACATTGGCTGATACACCATAGGGTTGATTTACACAAGGTAAATTCTTTCCTAAGTTTGTCTCTTGGGGGGCGGGGGGGAGAGAAGAGAAAAAAGGCACTATCAGTAGAAAGGAGAAACAGAAGGTCTTTAGATGAGCCTGAGAAAGACCTGTAGACCTACAGGGAGCTAAACAAGGTACCGTGGAAGTACCAAGTCTGCCAAACCCTAACAGTCATATGCCAGTTATTGCCACCTGCTTCCCTCCCCACTTATTCCTGACTAGAGAACCCTAAGCTTAAACTTCCCAAGATGGTTCTTGGAAGTAAGTGTTATGTGCATCCCATTTTAGAAAATGAATATACAATATCCAAACAAAAAACAGATACACCAGTTGGGTAACTTTATTAAGTATAGAGATTCCCAAAGGGCTCTTAACTTTGCAAATGGGTTCATGCTAAGCATACCCTTTAGATAAAAGAGTTCTCAACACCTTTTCTATATCATGGATCTCTGGCAACTTGGTGAAGCCTATGGATTCCTCAGAAGAATGATTTTAAATGCATAAAACCAGATTTACATATCATATATATGTATATGTGCACATATACAGATATATAACATTATAGAGGAAACCACTGAAATGATTATATCAAAAATTTTTTTCAAGTTCACAGACCACTGGTTACGAATACCTACCCTAAAACCACATAGGATTAAACTCATTCTAACAAAAATCAGTTTATTATTTTCAATTTACATATACTAGATGAGGTATACCTGTCCCATGACCTTTTAGAATCTGATTAAGCATGGGGGCCAAAGGTCTTTCCAAGTCAGATATTATTCTAAGCCAGAGACAGCAGAATATATGGGGAAAATACATTAGATTTAGGACCAGAAATCCAAATATCTAGTAGGTTTGTTGACTGTCTACATGACTGACATACCAGTCAAGTGACTTGAGGCAAGTCAAGCTTACTACCTCCACAGACCCACAATTTCATGAGAGGATAAAGGCACCTTTACAGGAGCAACAAAAGAGATAAAACTAATCAATCAACAAGCATTTAGCACCACAAGGCTAAGGCTCAAGCCAAGGAAAGGAAAAATTCAACAGACCCTGCCCTCAAGGAACTTACCTTCTACCAGGAAAAACAATTTGTTCACATAGGACTAGATACAAAATATAAGCAAAAGAAAATGTTTTACAAGCTAAGTTGTTATTATCTTTAGTGGGAAGGGGAGATTAATTTCTTTCTAAGTAGCATCCCAAGCCATGGGAGGAGGGGGAGAAGGGCCAGGAAACCAACTCAGAACCTTAACCACAGAAAAACACTCCCAAATTCAGGAGAGGGTCAATTAAAAGCATACTCGCCCACTAAACTTCACAGGTATCACTACACAAAATGAAGCTAATGGTTTTGGACAGTGCTTAAATGAAACGCCTTCCTGATGTCACAGCATCGCCACCTTGAGCACCGTGCACCCCTGACTTCCATCAGCACCAGCGTGTGAAAGACGCAGAAAGAAGCGGGCAAGTCCCAGCCCAGAACCGGCTCCTTCCCTTACCTGCACAGGTCGGCAAAGGCCTGGAAATTGAGCTTCTTGATCTTCTTCTCACTCAGCCAGTAACCAACTCTTTTTCCCTTCAAAAAGGTCTGCATCTTCGTCCTTCGATGGGGGGTGCTCCGGCGGAGGGGGGTGTATCGTGCCAAGGCAAGCGAGGCTGGGTCCCCAAGCTTCACACAGCCACGACCTCCACCTATCAAAGGCGCCGGGACTCGGAGCCAGCAGAATCCTGCGGGAATAAAGACAGGAAGGGGGTTAAAAGGAGGATACAATCCGGGGAGGGAAATGGACTGGCAGCGGACCCCGCGGGGCGCACGCAGCAGCTGTCGTCTCGCTCCCACGCCCCGCACACACCACACTCCCTCGGCTGGGGCGGCTGCCAGGGATCTCCCTCCGGGCAACTTGAAGTGTCTATCTGCCCGTCCAGGCCCGGGAGTGGAAAGGACAGGCAGGGAGCTGGGATGGGGAGGGGGCGGGGAGAGGAGCAGGAGGAGGAGCATGGGGTGGGGATGAAGGCAAAGGGGGAAGGTTAAAAAAAAAAGGGACGCTTTACCTTCCCAAGGACCCACGCCGAAAGAGCAGGAGAAGCCTCTCTGCTGGGCTGGCAGAGCACCAGCCCCCGGCAGCGGCGGCGGCGCAGGAGGCTCGGCCCCCCAAATCCTCCGCCCCCCCTCCCCCGCCTCTCGAGCTCTCCCCACCCTCCCCGCCCCCTCGCTTTATCCCGCCCAGGGCAGCACGCTAGCTCCCGAGCTCAGGCTGGAGCACAGCGGGGGGTGAAGGCACCGGAGGGGACGGGCGAGTTCGAAGCCGCCTGACCCCCACCCGGGCCCCCCGGGGAGCTCGGCCGGGGCGCCAGCGGGGACCCCCGCCGAGCCTGCCGCCCCTCGGGCAGCGGAAGCCTCCCGCACGCGCCCCCCCGGCTCGCAGGCTGCCTCCCGCCGCCGCCCTTTCCCTTCCTACCTCCTCCTCCTCCAGGCCGCCGCTGGGAGCCCGCTATTCTCAGCAGCCGCCTCCGTGGCCACTTCCTCCTACCGCGGCCGCTTCTTGCAACACCCCCCCCTCCACCCTCGGGTACTAGGAGTGGGGGGGGGGGCCCGGACTGACACACCCTCCCGCTGCGGGGGTGGAGGGGTCCGCGGCCCTGCCCTCCGGCCCTCCGCCGCCCGCCCGGCCACTTCCTGCGGCGAATTCAAGGGGTGTTCGGGGGCTGCCCCAGGGCCACCCGGCCGGCGGCGCGCGCGCCTCGCCCCCCTACTCCAGCCTGCGGACCGGGCCACCTGCACCCCGCGCCGGCAGGGGGCAGCACGGCGCGGTCAGAGCCTTAAAGGGGCCGGCGCTCTTTTTTTTTTTCTCCCTCCCCTCTCTCCTCCCCTCCCCCAGGCCTTTGAGCTTCGGGAGGTGAGAAAGCGAGGCCAGAGGTCATTGTAGTCCCAGGATGGTGGGGGGGAGACGTGAGGGGACGAAATGGGGTGTTCTGGAAGTGCTCCCCCCTACCTTTTGCAAATGGAAGACTGGGCCGAGGGTTAAAAGTTACCGCAGCTTCCCTCCCCCCACCCTCCAGAGCCGAGCTGATTCACACCCAGCCCCGCCCACTGATATTGACCCCAAAACTCCCGGTTCAGAAAAAAAAGTGTATCCAGGCAACAGGGCCACAAGTGTCGTCATGGTCGTGAAATTGACCTTGGGTAAATCCCTTAACCTCCGTGCGCTTCAGTTTCCTCATCTGTAAAATGGGAATAATGGCACCTTCCTCCCCATCCCAGCTCCCAGCCTGTCCTTTCCACTCCGGGGCCTGGACGGGCAGATAGACACTTCAAGTTGCCCGGAGGGAGATCCCTGGCAGTGGTAGTGAGGAACAAATGAGCAGCTGTGCCTGGCACATCTAATGGCACTATATAACTGTTCTCTATTGTTATTATTAAGTGTTTACAGGACTGTGGGGCTGCGAGGAGATAAAAGCTCCTGCCCCCATGGACCTTCTTTTAGGTTAGGGAGACATAAGCATGAAAAAATTTATTATTCATAAAAACTAATATGTGTATGGTGTTTTATGGTTTTCAAAGGCTCTCATTTTATTCATATGAGACTTGTGAATTAGTATGAGCAATATCCTCATTTTAACAATGAAGAAAGAGGATCAGAGAGGTGATGACTTTCCTGAGGTCACTGGACCTAGATTCAAAATATATCATTTTTAGGTTTAAGACAATAGAAGAGATGCAAGGAGGAATTCGCTAAAGTGGCTTGGAGATCTGTGTTTCCAACTCTTGGGCTGCAGTCCTGCCTCATCAACTGCCTTCTTCCAGACATTTCATATAAAATGTCCCCAAACTGTCTCAAACTCAATATCTCCAAAATGAAATCTGTTCCAAAATCCATCATTTTTCTGAAATTAGCTATTTCTGTCCAAGATATCACTCTCCTTCCAGTCACCTGGGTTTCCTTATTATCCCTGAAATTATAGTTACCAAATCTTGCTGTTTCTGACCCCAAAGCAATTCATATTTTTCTCTTTATTGACAAAGCCACGGCCTTAATTCAGGCCCTCATTGCCTCTAGTCTACACCACTGCAAGGAATGGCTAATTAGACTCCCTGTCTCAGGTCTCTCCCCGTCCTCCTACCTTCGGTTTGTTCTCCACATTACTTCCAAAGTGATTTTCCATAAGCACAGATGTCACTAGTGGCACTAGTTGAAAGAGTACTAGATAAGCATTCAGAAGACTTGGGTTGAAATGTGCTGTTCTGTTATTCACTAGCTGTGTGACTTTGAGTAACTTCAACCTGCATTTAAGCTATATAACTATGTGCAAGGCACTGGCCTCTTTTCTGAGGAGCTTATATTCTCCTGGGGGGGTTACAACCACCAGTTAGGTAATTACAACAAGGTAATTCGAGGGGAGAGAATAGTACTAATCATTTGTGGAAAAGGAGATTAGGGAAGACCTAAAGTAGCTGGCATCTAGCTAACACTTAAGGGAAGATAAGGAAGGAGAGAATTCCCAGAATGGGAAACAGTTTGCTTAGATATGTGGAGTCAGACTATGGAATGCCTACTTCAGGTACAGTTTAGCCAAGTCATGGCATATAGGAAGGGGAGTGATATGAAGTAAGATTGAAAAAGTATACTGAAACCAGTTTGCAGAAGGCCTTAAAGGTCAGGCTGAGGAATTTGTGCTTTATTCTAGGAGCACTAGAGATAATAATCTGGGTAATGCCAGGAAGATTATTTTGGCAGCAATGTGAAAAATGATTTGGAGAGTAGACAATGGAGAACTATGGAGGCTATTTCAGAAGTCTTGTCAAAAGCTGATGAGCACTTTCACCAGCCTGGTGGCCATGTGAGTGAAAAGAGGGGACAGATAGGAGAGAAATGCCAGGTAAATAAAATCAGCTGTTTGGTTATGGCTGAGGGAGAGGAGGGTGAAAGAAAAGATAAAGTCAAAGATGGAGTCCAAGCTGATAAACATGTATCACTGGAAGGTCAGCAGTACCCTCCTCAGACAAAGGACAATGTGGAAGAGAAATGGATCTCCTCCCTCCTCTTACCAACCCAGTCATCACCCCAGCTCTGCCTATACCCTTCTCCCTTTCCAATCTTGGTAATCCAGTTATACTCCAACCCTGTCCTCTACTCTTAAATTCTTTGTTTTCTTATCCCAATACATTTCACACCTTGCCAAATGACAGCTCTGTAATGCTCTTGTCCTTTAGCCCTTTTGCTCCTACTCATTCAAACAAGACATTCCACCTCTGAAGAAAAACACCTACCAACAGCTCAGATTTCTATGAAATCATCCTCCTCACTACTCCTAAATACCCCAACCCTAACCTGGGCACTTATTTGTTTCCTAATTGTAAGGAAAAGTTATACCCAAAGCTAGTAGATTGTTTGTTAAACATCAGGAGGTTATATTGACTCTAATTTGGAGCTGTGGGTATACCTAACAGTCTGTTCACAGCCAAATGGTCAACTTAGAAGTTGGCTATGTGATAATTAATGCAACAACACTTTAATCTTTCTGGGACTCCATTTCTTTGTAAAACAGGATATAATTTTATTTCTCCAAAGTTACACCATAAATTTTTTTTGGTAAGGAAAAAGTGACATAATGAATAGAAAACTCAGAGCATTGACTAACTTTCTAATCTATATCACTGTGACTTTGGAGACATACTCTGAGTTTTTTGTGCTTTGCAAGACCTATATAGAACTAAAAGAAACTTTACAGGCCATGTAGTCCAAATTCTTCATTTTACAAATAGAAAATAAGCCCAGAGCAAAGTGAAGTGACTTGTTCAAGAAGGTCATATGTAATAGGCTTGAGATATGAACTCAGGTCCCATGAACTCCAAGTTCAGTATTTCACCTTATCTACAAAAAGAAGAAATCAGACTAGATCAGTGATTGCCAAGCTTTTTGGTCTCTGAACTCCTCCACACCTTAAAAATTATTGAGGATCCCTTTACATTCTAAAAATAAAATGAAGAAGTTCTGATTCAATCTAGCTCAGATTCAATCTGGCCCACTAGTCAATACAAGTGTCATAAATGATGAGATTTCTTAAGAGTCAACCCAATATGGCAAATCTTTAATAAACTTTGTTTTACTTTGGCTAAAAGAAGGATTGGGTCAAATTCATTTAGGGAGGAGCCAGGGTGTCATTTTGGGTCTTGAGAACCCCAAACCTCAACATATTGGTTCCCTGACCAGGAAAACAGCCAAGCTCAAGTTCTCCAGCCAAGACTGGAAGCAGAGTGCAACTCCAATGGACTGGCCACATTATTTGAATGCTAAATGTATGGTTGCCTAAAAGACTCTTTTATGGAGAGCTCACACAGGGCAAGTGTTCACATGGTGGTCAGAAGAAGCAATATGAGGACACTCTCAAGATCTCTCTTAAGAACTTTGGAATTGATTGTATGACATGGGAGACACTGGCATAGGACCACTCAACATGGTATGCCCTCATCAGAGAAGGTACTGTGTTCTATAAGCAAAGCAGAATTAAAGTAGCTCAAAAGAAACACTAGATGATCCTGGGTTAGAGATCATTCATGATATTCATAATAATTTCCATTTCTAAAATACTTTAAGGTTTACAGCAACAATGTTTTGTTAAGCACCTACTACCTATGCCTCTACTCAAGAGGAGTCAGAAAGCAATAATGACTGAATCCACTGCAATTTTAAATGCTAGCTGAACTCTCTGCCTGAATGAAGGTGGGCAACCCATCTCCAACAACAACACCAAAAAATAAAATAAAATAAAAACCACAAGAGACTAATTAATGATCAAAAAATCCAATGAGAAGGACAGGAGAAGTGAGAAATTAATGCATTGTTGGTGGAGTTGTGAATGATTGAACCATTCTATAGAGCAATTTGGAACTATGCCCAAAGGAGTATAAAACCAAGCATACCTTTTGACCTAGCAATACCACTAGTAGGTCAATATCTCAAAAGAGATTAAAAAAACAAAAACAAAAGGAAGAGGACCTATATGTACAAAAATATTCATAGCAGCTCTTTTCTCAAAGATAGAAATTGAGAGGATGCCCATCAATTTGGGAATGGTTGAACAAGTTGTGGTATGTAATTATGATGGAATACTGTTGTAGTATGAGAAATGATGAGTAGGATTGCTCAGAAAAATCTGGAAAGACTTGTATGGGCTGATGCAAAGTGAAATGTGCTATGTACAAAGTAACAGCAATATTTTCACATGATCAGTTGTGAATGAATGACTTAGCTATTCTCAGCCAAACAATGATCCAAGACAACTCTGAAGGACTTATGATGAAAAATGCTATCCATCCACAGAGAAGGAACTGAAGGTGTCTGAATACAGATTGAAGCATACTGTTTTTATATTTCTTTATTTTTCTTGAAGTTTTTTCTGTCTATGTTTTCTTTCACAATGTGACTACTGTGGATATGTTTTGCATGACTACACATGTATAACCTATATCAAATCGCTTGCCTTCTCAGTGATGGGGGTGGGGAGGAAGGGAGAGAATTTGGAACAAAGTTTTAAAAACAAATGTTAAAAATTGTTAGGGAAAAGTAAAATACTAAATAAAAACCAAAACAAAGAATAATATAAAAATATGATGGGGCTTCTGCAAAAAAAAAATCCAATGAGAAACTATAGCAAATTACTTTCCCCTCACCCCCAAGAAACTGCACAAAAATTCACCTGGAAGTCCATGGGATAAGAGACTACTACAAAGTCCAGCTCTGGCAAACTGTACCAACCAGCCCACACAAAAAGTACCCACCATAATACAACAAAGAGAGTTCTGCATCCAGAGGCTATGAGAGTAAAGAGTTCCCATAGGAAAGTTTAACGTTTAGAAACCTATCGAGGATACATTGGAAGGAAACTGGAGGAACACCAACCATTCCAGATGTGGCAACACTCAGGCAGATACACCTTAAGCCCAGGGGCTCTGAGATCTCTAACACTGTGTCCTGAGATTACAGAGAGAGACAAGAAGGTCTAGCCTTCTGCCCCTCAAAGTAACATGGAAGACTAAACCTGAGAGGGTGGAAGTTAGCACAGGAACTCAGACAATCCCGGACAAAAACTAACTGCACACACCACCCAAAGAGTCAATAGGAAATGGAACCTGTTCCTAACACAAAACCACAATTCAGGAGCTTTAGATGGAGAGATACTTACCACAAGAATTATAATAGATTAAGAAATTACAAAAAAAAAAAAATTCAACCTAAAAGGAAAGACTAACTACATAACTACTATAAACAGAGACTCGGGGGAAATCGTTTTTCTATAATGACTACATTAATTTCTAGAAGGAATAAAGAGATTTTTTTTTAATGAAGTTAAAGCTCTGGAAGAAAGAGTTGAGAAAAAAATGAATAGCATAGAAGAGAAACTGGTAAATCTTACCCAAGTAATAGACTTTTAGAAAATTAGAATAGACCAAAGAGAAATCAATGATTCTATGCATAAACAAAAAAAAAATTTACCTGAAAAGATTTTTTAAAAAGAAAAGAAAATAGAAGATATCTGATATCAAAAATAACTGACCTGGAAAATAAGTCAAGGAGATATTATTTAAAAATCATTGTGGGCTCCCTGAAAATTATTATTACAAAAAATCATTGTAGATTCTATTTTTTGAGAAATCATACATGAAAACAATCCTAATCAATTAGAACCAGAGAGCAAAATGAAAAGAGAAAGAATCCAAAAATCACCTCCTGAAAGGAACTCTAAAAAGGTAAAGTCATAGGAAAGCCATATCTCAAATCCAGAGCTTCCAGGTCAAAGAAAAAATGGTGAAAATAACCAGGAAAAAAAAATTTCAAGAGCCATAGTCAGGCTCACACAAGACACAATTTACTCTCTAAACAAGAGGAAATCTCGGATATAATATTACGAAAGGCAAAGAATATTGACTTACAATGAAGAATAATTTGCCCTGCAAAGCTAAGTATAATCCCACAAGGAGGAAAATGGATCTTTAATGGAACAGAACAACTACAAGACTTTCAAGTCTTTTTGGTGAAAAGGTTAGATGTCAGTAGGAACTTTGACATGCAAACATAAAACTCAAGAGAAACTTAGCTAAACTTATTTGAGAAATGAAAAAAGTCAGCATGAGAATGAAGGACTAACATTCTAATGCAGGAAAGGGGGGATAGAAAAAATACATGTCCTTTCAGAACCTTATCTCCAAATGGTATTTATTTAAAGAGTTAATTAAGAAAATAGAAGAGGGTTAATCAGTTCTGAGGATTTTGCCAAGGTATAGAGAAGAGAGGGTAAAAGAAATGCAGTGGTGTAGAAAGGAAAAAAATGTGGATGTAACTTACTATTTCTAATATTTGGGGAGACTGAGAAGAAAAGTATACAAAAAGTGGGAGGAGTTAGGGGAGTGGGTATCAGATGAATCTCATTTTTCTCTAAGATAGACAAAAGGAAGGTTAAACATACACATACTTGTAAAAATACAGCAAACAGGGAAACAGATGGAGATGGAGCATGGATTAAGAAGTAGGATACTGGGAAAGGAATATTCAAAAGTAAAACAAGCTTCTAGATCCAGAACAGGGAATTAAAAGAGAAAAAAAGAAAAACAAAGACCTGAAAACTGCCTTCTTTCTGTACTTCTATGACTATTTTAACTGTAGTTTTATTTACTTAAGTATATATTTCCCAATTATGTAATTCATTTTTCAAAAATTTGAGTTTCAAATTCTCTCTCCTTCCTGCTCCTCCTTCACCCCTTGAAAAGGCAAGCAGTATAATATTGATTATACATAAGAAGTCATGCAAAACATATTCCCATATTAGCCATGTTGCAAAAGAAAACACACAAAACAAGAAAAATTTAAAAAGTAAAAAAAAAAAGTATGCTTCAATCTACACCCAGAGTTCATCAGTTTTCTCTCTGGAGGTGGATAGCGTTTTTCATCACGGATCCTTTGGAAATCATATAATATTGCTGTTACTGTGTATAATATTCTCCTGGTTCTGTTCACTTAAGTTCAAATCTAGCCTCAAACACTTACGAGTTGTGTGACTCTGAGCAAGTCACTTAGCCCTTGTTTGCCTCATTTTCTCATCTGTAAAATGAGATATCCTGAAGAAGAAAATGGTAAGTCATTCCACTATCTTTGCCAAGATTGCCACATAGGTTCTGACAGGACTGAAAAATGACAAGGGTTTAATAAATCCTTGTTGATTGATTAAATGATATTGCATTGGAGTTTGACTCTATTTTATGTTATTTGTCCTCTCAAAGCAAGGCTCCTAGAAAGCAGCCTATTTCAACACTATATGATGTGATTTCAGGGAAGGCTCTGTGGCCCTTAGTACTGCATTATTTTCTGTTAAAAAATATCAGAGAATCATAGAACACCAGTGCTGGAAGGTACCTTTGTCCATCTCTCTAATTTTACAGATAAGAAAACTGAGAGGAAACAATTTGTGGGGGGAAAATTTGCTTAAGGTTATACAGTACAGTGGCAATTCTGAGGGATGCATTGTTAATGTAAGGTTAATGGTGGGTGGGGGGACAAGTTAAAGATCTTCACTGCCCATTAATAGGTCGGCAGATACCTTTTGTTAATTTCTAATGAGGCACTGGGTCATGAGGGTCATATATATACACATTCTGAGGTAAAGTTTTGCTTTGGGACCTAGTTTTCGGAAAAAAGTTCATGTGCCAGATGAGACTTGGGCAGCTGTTTTAAGAAGCCACCTGGCTTTGAAAACTCAGACGTTGGTGCTTGTCTCTCTGGTAATGATACATGTATTGTCTATGGTCAGACAGTTGGAAGCCCTGTCGGTTGGTCTTTATTTCTCTCCTTGTATTTTCTCTGTTGGTATATATGTTTGATTAAAGTGAGCGTTGACCCCCTCAAAGGTTTCTTTCCTGTTAGAAAAGCAGATTTAAGAGGTCTGTACAGCAGACCCTCCTATGTATGCTGGGGTGCTTGCTGATACAAGGGAAATAAAGAATTTGAGAGTACAGACCCCTGGGAAGGACACCTACCTACGATAAATTTGCAAGTCCTGTATAAGAACATCCTCATCATTAAGTTCCTTGTTAGATTGTGAGGTCCTTGAGAGCAGCAACTGTCTTTGGCCCCAGCCCTTAGCCCTCTGTCTCACACAAAGTAAGGATTTAACAAATGTTTATTGAATGAATAATTCCTTCTATGTAATTTAAGTGAGGCAACGCTGTCTAAAAAGAACCTAAAGCATCAAAACACTGTTTCTTTGCTTGGAGCCATTAACTGCTATTTGGGGATTATCTGAGTAGTCAGCGCCCCAAAGCTATAGTAATACTGATTCGATAACTGGGAGGATTTGAGAGGGGAGGAGGGCCTGACTCATGGAGAAAGCATTCTATTAATAGAAACTTTGCCTTTAAAGAATACTAAACAAGGGGTCAGTAGACTTGGGTTCAGTTCCCATCTCTGATTTTAACTAATTGTGTGACAATGTCTCTGGGCCTCAGTTTGCTTCTCTATAAATTGAGGGGACTGAACTAGTGTGTGATAAATCTTCCAATTTTAAATCCTATGATCTCTAAGCTTTGGCTCTAAAATGCTATCAATATAAAGTTGGAAGTCTCAATTCAGACTTGTGACAGATGAGTTGTATAATATGGAAAGAAAGACTGTACTTGAGTATCTTACCCCCCTACTATCTTCTTGTAGGGAGAGGTCTCAATGTCTTTCTTTGAGTACCTAGCCCAGATGCCTCAGGCATTATTATTGTCAAAAAGTAAATCATTTCTTTTATAGACCTTCACTATCTTGGTGTAGCAGTTGCTTTCAAATTCAAAGCAGATAGGATTAATGGACCTTTTTTCAAATCTTATGAAATATCTATTATATGCAAAGTCTTACGTCCTAGGCTGGGGCTTAGAATTGGAAACTGAAGAAGCCCATGCCTACAAGAAGCTTACTGTATTGTAAGGGAGGTAAGATCCTCAAGTACAATCTTTCTAGCATATGCACACACACACGCATAACATATACGTATATATCTGGTGTATATGCATGCACACTACGTGTGTGTTTTATGTACACATAGAGAGAGAGAACTAGGGCACAGTGGATGGAGCATGGAGCCTAGACTCATGAAGACTCACCTTTCTGAGTACAACATGTACAAGGAAAATGAAATACTAAATGTACACGATGTCATTTCAAAACGGGAGATACTAGCGACGGAGAGAAACAGGTTAAGCCTCCTGGAGAGGGACAGGAGGTGATCTGAGAGTTCTGAAAAGAGTCCCTTTAGAAGCAGAGGTGAGAAAAGAGTGAATTCCAGGTGTGAGAAACAATTGATACACGGACACAAGTATGGGAGATGGAATTTTGTGTGTGAAGAAAATCAATCAGACCCTTTTGGTTTTCTCTGAATTTATAAATAATTCACCTAACATAGAGGTTATTTGTTTTTAAAAGTTTGAAGGAATTCATGTGAATTCATCTGTGAATTCTTTTGGACCAAGCAGGGTAATTCTTTGCTAACATGTTTTACTTACTCATATATCATGAATATTTCAAGAAAAAAACACCACAAGTGCTAGACAGGGTGAGTAATGAATTACATCACAAAAAAAAAATTCTATATTTTAACAAATAGAGAAAGACTTTCGCAATAGTACAAAGATTTTAAAAAGGATAAAAATGACATAGCATGAAATAGAAACAATTCATTCCTATACATTCAAAAGTTATTGAATATGAAAAATGGATGATAAGTGGAAAAAACAGACATATATTTCAGTTTCATACAGATGTTTAACAGATACAAATCAGTTGTCATAACAAGGAGTCCAAAAGAGCCTTTAAAGCAGCTTAGTCAGCAAACATTTGACCTACATCTCAAGTAGAAAGAGTTGGCTTTCAAGGGCAGCGCCAGTTTACAATGTAGACTTTTTTATAAAACCTTATAGAGAAGGATTATGGAAGATTATGAGCAGTATGACTGCACAGAACAAAGAAAAGCAATGGAGGTAAAACAATTTTAAAGGAAACTTGGCAAGAGTTCAACTAAGCAAAATTGTCCAGTCGTCATTAAGGATGAATATTTTAAAAAAGACAACAAACAGAAGAAAAAGCTCAGAAAAGGCTGAGCCTTTTATCAAGGATAATAACAAAAGCAGCCAGAATTTCTACAGCACTTTACAAATATTTCATTTTAATCTCATGGCAACCTTGGGAGGCAGTTGCTATTATTATCCTCATTTTACAGATGAGGAAACTGAGACAAAAAAGGTGAAGTGACTTGTCTATGGTCACCGAGCTGGTCTCTGAAGCTGGATTCAAACTCCTATCTTCTTGATTCCAGGTCTAGTGTTCTGTCCACTGTGCCACCTAGCTGCCTTACCCTAGCCACATATATTCCATATGTGCTTATAAAGGAAGGAGAGATGACATTAAAGAAAACAGACAGAATAAGAACATGGATTGGATCCATGCTTGAGGCAAACACAAGTATGTGGACATTGAGGTTTCAATTCACAAACTATGTTCAAGAGGAGAAGATAGCAAAGGTACAGAGAAAAATCTAATACTTTTTAAGGAAAGGGACTGGATCTGTGATTTCATTGATCTAGCATACTACCACAGAGGAATCCCTTCTACCAATGCAAGTTGGCACCTTCTCTGCAACATATAGGCTTAGAGAGCTACGTAGAGCACCATGAAATTAAGTGTCTTGCCCAGAGTCAGTATGTGTCTGAGGAAGAATTTAAAGCCAAGTCTTTGTGACTCCAATGGCATCTCTCTGCTATGATATGCTGCCTCTCAGAACTTATAAATAATTAAAAAGATAATTAAAGAAACATCAGTAACTGTCAAATTACATACCTACATCCCATCCACATAAAGGTTTTTTGAGACCTATCTGAATATACATCAAGGGCATCCTCAATGAACACATCAAGAGTGAAGGTTAATGCAAGTAATATCCAGCACACATTACCATCACACAATTAATGGAAAGATGTAGAGAGTGAAAAATCCTACTGTGCTTATTGTTTGGTAATCATTTTTTAAAACTTGATTTTGTAAAGGAAAACCTTAAGTGGCCTCAAAGGCTATTTTCCAGCAAGGGGTCTCTCATCCATACATTAAAATTATTCAAGATTGCTTGAAAGATATAACAACAAAGATAACTTTTGCCAAATACCCTCTGAACATAATGATCAGGTAAGTCTTAAACAGGAGACACGTACTTCAGAGGTGTTCCCCACCGTTGCTCATATCTCTGAGTCTAAGCTAAAGAGGGATTCCTTATAGATGATGAGATCTTCCAGTTCCTTCTGTTTGCAGATGACCTCATATACTGGTTTCACCAATTCCCAGGATATTTCAGGTCTTTCTGAAAGAGATCCCTTCAAAAGACTTTGACCTAACCATGCATGCAGGAAAATCTAAGTGGAGGAAGAATATCTATTGCCCAGATTATGACATACAGTTACATAGACAACCTATAGAACTTGTCCATCAGTGTGTGACTATATATTTGAATATGTACGCACATGCATATGCATGTACAGACATGTGCATACACATTTATTCTATACATATATACACATGTATCCATGTATATTCTACAAACATATGTATATATATATAAATATGTACTCCCAGAAACAGCCCATCTTTTAATACCAGTATTCTACCAGTATTCTTGTAAATCACATAGAACAGTTTCTGAAGAATTGTACAAGTATCATACAAAGAGGAATAAAGAGCTACATGTTGGGTATGAGCAGGCTGCAGCATATAATAAATAAGGAACTTTATAGAAGAACTAGAATAAGAATGTCATCAGGGAAAAGAGAAGATGGAAACCCATGGCTCAACAAGAGCTATGAAAGGTTGACCTCTTCATACCTGACCCCTAACCCACCACCTGCAACAAGGCAAAGTTTGGAGGAACGAGATCAAGAGCACCCTTTACCTCTCCCAATCACCTCTTCAATACCATCTGACCCATCTCCATCCAACCCTAAAGATATTTTGAGTGACCTAGTCTTTGCCCCACAAAACTACCCCATGCATTGGTGATAGAATTCATCCAATACTTCTAGTTAAGATGACAAGATGAAGGAATATGGAGGAATCCAGGTTTTCCATGCCATCACCAACAAGGATCTGAAGAGGATCAGAGATGAAATAATGATAAATAAAGTCTTCAAAATAACTCACAGGGAGAAATAAGAGTCTATTGCAAGATAGATAGATAGATGGATGGACGGACAGACAGATAGACGGGAGAAAGAAAGAGAGAGAGAAGTAGAAACTAAAAAGGACAGAAGTCAGCAGTGGCTGGAAGTTGTTCTTCATCCTTCATTTTTGAAAAGGACCAATGACATAACAGGTAATGTCTTGACTTGTGTGTGACTTGGATTTAAGTGAGGCAGAATTGCACAAAGGCATCAGCCACACTCTTTCTTCCAGAATCATTGAAGTCCAGTGGCAAGACAAAAGTCAAGACTGCTGAAGACAGCCTGGGATGCATCTTCAATGTGCGATCAAGCTCTAGGCACTCCACAGCACCTGTTTCAGTTGTCTTCATGATCACTGGAACAAATAGTTCTCATCTACCCATCCCACCAGGGGCAGTCTTCACATGCTTGTGATAGACATCCTTCTAACTCACCAATGGGCTTGAAGTCAGTCAGTTACCCTCAACCAGATTTAGCCTGGCTACTGAGGAGATTTTACCAGGGTGTAGCCACTGCTACAGCTTCTTGGAGGCACAGGTGAGAGTTGGAGGACAAATAGACCCCAAAGGGGATAAGCAGCAAAACGGGATCAGCAAGTCCTCCCTCACACTAGAAGTGCTGGAAGTATGAGCAGGGAAGCCAGCCCAAATACCAGTAAATGATTGAAGCTCACAAGCACAAAGAAAGGACAACACTAAGAAAAACAAAGGTCAACAAAAACAACAAAAAAAGAACACATCAAACACAATTTTTTAAATATACTACATATTTGGAGAAGCTAAAGAAGTAAACCTACACAAAGAAAGTAACTATGACTAATGCTAATAAAGCCTCAGAGAGAAAAAAAAATTGTTTTAAGAAGAAATTATGATTGAAATTAAAAGCTTTGGAGAAAAAAAACTTGAAGGAGAATGAATAGGTTAGAATAGAAGGTAGAAAACTTTATTCAAGGTTTTCTATACACTCCCTGAAAAACAGGATGGGGGAAACAGAACTCAATGATTCTAAGAGACAACAAGACATAGTAGGACAAAACCAAAAGACTGAAAATTAAAAGAAATATAAGAAGATATTCAAAGAGATCTATGACATAAAAAAATTTTGTCCTAAGCCACTTGATACAAGAGAAAAATGAAAGTTCCTTGAGAACTTGAGTGATATAATTGCTTATGAAAAGGATAACAAAATATAAAGAAAGAAGAAAATATAAAAATAAAATGTCTAAAATAAAATCCAACTAACTAAGAAAACAGGTTAATGCTAGTTACTTTAAGAGTCACTGGACTCTCTGTAAGCCATGACCAAACAAGAAACCTGGTCACAGTATTTCAAGAACTGCCCAAACTTATTAGAATCAAAGAGAGGCAAAGTGAAAAGAGAAATAATCCACTGATCACCTCTCAAAAGAAACCCACACAGCAAACACCTAGGGGTCTGATACTTAAAATCTACAGCCACAGGTAATAGGGAAAAAATCCTGCAAGCAACCTGATAGGAAGAGTTCAAGCACTGACTTGAAGTCCAGCTCACACAAGAAATTTAAACTTCAAAAAAAAGGACAAGGCAACCTGCTGATCCCCCATCACCTGCTCTTAGGCAGAGTTTATGCCTTCACATGCTTGGCCATGTTCGTTCGGTACTTCTTCAGCTTTGGGTTTGGCTGGAATTTGTCCCAATTACATTTTTCGAGAGAAGCTGAAATTCTTAGCCTGGGGTCAGCAGGAGCTTACCTGGTTTAATTCTTGGTGTGTCTCAGTTCTGAAGCCTGCCGTCTGCTGAGAGCAAGGTGCTGGTGCCAGACTCAGGCTTTCTCTCCTCTTGTGGACTCCCAATCTGACCGTCTGCAGCCAAACCCCTTCCTTTAGATGCTGCAATGTGCCAATGCTTCAAAATGTCTTTAACTGATGGGAGTGGGGACAGAAAAATCTGCTGTCCAACTATTGCCACAAATTCCAAGAGGCACATAGGAAAAGCTGACAAGCAACCTTTCTTCAAACCAGCCTGTCTTATCTCTCTCTACCAGTCATTTTTTCTCCAGTTAGAAACTCTTAGTCTCCATCAATCCTTAACCAGTTCTTGACCTTTGCATAAGCAAATATCTTAAGACTCAAGATTTCAGAAACTTTCACTCCCTCTTTCATCAAGGGCAAGATTTCTTAAACTCTCTTGGGTCATAGATCTTTTGAAAGTATTGTTAAGTCCATGGGCCACTATCCAAATTTTTGAAATGCACAAAATAAAATATATAAGAAAGGAGACCAATTATATTAGTATACAGTTATCAAATTTTTTTTTAAAGAAGCTCATGCCTCTGAGTGCAGATTGAAATATATTTTTTCACTTTATTTTTCTTGCTGTTTGTTTAGCAACATGGTGAGTATGGAAATACGTTTCTCATGACTTTACATGTATAATGGATAGTATATTCCTTGTCTTCTCAATGGGTATGGGAAGGGCTGGAGGAAGGGAGAAGATTTGAAAGTAATTTAAAAAAAAATAAATGTTTAAAAATAATAATAATGTATTCTCAGATACATATTCATTTAAAAATAAATCTAAGTTCCTGCCTTATCACAATTGAAATTTAGGGGGAAAAAGTTCAGTGACCTCCAATTAAAAAACACTGATTTAATGGAGTCTATTGGTCAAGAGTATCCTAAACTTTATGAGAGATTCAGAGACATGTATAAAATGCTTCCTGCCCTCAAGGAGTTTATAATCTCATTAGGGAAACAAGATACACACACGTTTCAAGATGCACAACCCATTTTATGGTACAATAAACAAAGAGGAAATCTAATTTGATGTGTCAGTCCTTACAGCACCCTAACGACAATAAAACTGGGAATTCAATTTAATTCAACACGTATTAAACACCTACTGTGTATAACACAAAGGATACAAAAATGCAAAATAATGCAGCTCCTCTCCTTCAGGAAGTTGTCTCTGTGGGGGCAGGTTATGTATAGAGGTACAAAGTCTTCTCCAAGAGAATCAGAATTGAAAAGAAAAAAAAAGCTACTGCTTTTCTGACTGTGTGCCTGCTTAAATGACTTGTTTCAGTGCCAGCCCCTTTCCAAATGATGTATCTTCTTCTGCCAAGGCCTGGGAAATGGCTCTTTTAAAATCATCAGTTTGTTTGGTTCTAAATATTTAGTGACTTTCCAGCCCTGGAATGTGTTTTGGTCCTCTCTGTTACTGGTGTTGTCATTTGCTAACTATATTAAGAAATGCCATTTACCTCAGATTCCAGCTCCAAGACCTCTTTGTAACTTACCAACCTCTAAAGTTCATCAATAAATAACCTACTGTGGACTTTCCCTGGGTCTCAAGCCAGCTGGGAAATAGTCATTACAGGTGAGTCTCACTTTAAGAAAACCTGTAATTTAAAAAAAAATCAACGAATTTAGTTTGGTGTTTTTCAATAGAAAATGAAATTTTTATCCACACCACTTGACGTATGAAATATTACTCCATTTGGAGAAATTTGATTTATTTATGCCTTTTTTTGGAACCTGGAACATATCTATTAAGAGAAAGTACAATGGAAAAGTTAACTAGAGTGACACCAGAAGAACTGGATTCTGCACACATTATTTCCCCTCTGTTGACCTCAGTTTCCTCTCCTCTAAAATGAGGGTGCTGAACTACCTCAAATATCCAAAGTGCCTCCTAACTCTAACGTTGTATGTTTCATGATTCTGTGACCTAGCTTTGAGTCCTGGCTCTGGCACTTATTAGCTGCATGACCTTGAGCAAGTCACTTAAACCTCAGAGTATACAACCTGTATATATCTCAGGATAAACAAAGTGAAACAGGGGACAGGAACTGAACCTATGATTTCATTAGGGTAGGAAATTCCCTCTCCTAGGGCAGGTCAGCCCCTTTTCTGTAACTGCTGGTCTTAGAGAATTGCCTGGAGCACAATTAAGTGACTTACTAAGGGTCACATAGCTATATGTGTCAGGAAAGGGTCTTGGAAGAAAGTGGTGCCCTGACCTGGGCTCTGAGATAAACTAGTAATTTTAAAAGGTGGAATTTCAGAGGGAGAGTTCCTTCTAACATGGAGGACAAGCTATGCAAAAGAATAGAGGTAGGTAGACTGGGAAAATAAAAGATTATTATATATAATTTTTTATATGTAATTATTATTATATGTAATAATATTGTATTATTATATATAATTATCATAGATTACATATAATTATTATTATATATAACATCCAGGTTATTTGGACTTCAGATGTCAAATAAGTGTTTGTATTTGATACTAGAAGTAATAAGAAACCATTGACACTTCTGGAGAGGGGAGTGACATGATTAGACCAGTATTTTAGAAATATAGGGGCAGTTAGGTGTTACTGTGGACAGAGGGCCTGGTCTGGAGGCAGGAAGACCTGAGTTGAAATCCTGTCTCAGAAACTTACTTGCTGTGTGGGCAAGTCACTTGTCCTTTTTCTCCTCAGTTTCCTCATCTGTAAAATGAGCTTGAGAAAAATGGCAAACCAGTATCTTTGCCAAGAAAGCTCCATAGAGAGTCATGAAGAGTCAGATACAACTGAAACAGGTGAGAAATAACAATAATTAGGACTATTATTAGGAAGGAACTCTCAGGGTTATAATGTGAGGATCTGATGTGTCTGTGTGTGTTTTTCTTGGCTTTGTTTTTGGTGTTTCACTTCTGTTTTCCTTAAAACACATACACATTCATAAAACACAAGACTATTTCTACACTTAAGCACCCTGCCTTTTCTAAGGGTGTGTAAGGTCAAGCAAAGTGGAATCTTTTGCTGTTTTTGTTTTACTTAAAGTGCTTCTGATTGAATAATGTGACAATATATTCCCGCATTTATAATATACATAACATATGAATTTTATGTATAATAATTATACAAGATATAATAATCATCCCCACACATTGATGGGCGTGCCCATTGAGGGAAGCTTGTAATCAAGGGGAGTTGTTTTGTAGGAGGGTCCCAAGTATCTTTTATTTTTTCTATTGAGGTGCTGGGTCAGAGAATCATGCCCTTTAGCTCTGAAAAGTGTATAAGTACTCTGAGGTTTTACTTTGGGGCTTACTGGCTGGACGTATTTGGCCAGAGGAGGACTCTGGGAAGCACCTAAGGAGCCCTATACACACACACACCTTGGAAAACCCAGACGTCAGTGCTTCCCTCTCTGGTAACTATGGTCAGACAGTTGGACTTATCTGTTGATTTGTGATATATGTGTTGATTATGGTCAGACAGAGGAAGCCATGTCTGTTGATCTTTGATTTCTCTGTATTTTCTCTGAAGTTCAGGGTGTTTTCCTCTGAACTAACTGAATGATACGTGTGCTTGATTAAAGTGATTGTTAGCCTCTCAAAAGTTGGCTTTCCTTTTAGAAAAGCAGATCAAAGAACCTATGATAGGTGCTTACTGATTCAGGAGGTAGGTAGGAAGGAGGAGAGGAGACAAGGAGGGAAAATGGGTTCTAATACCTAGAGAACCACAGAAGGTGGGAGCAGAAAGGATGATTTATTTATTACTTGCTCATGGCCTCCAGAGCCAGGTCACAAAAAACAATACCCTAAGCAACCTGGAAAACTCCTGAGTGCCTGGAGATTCCAGTACAGTTGTCATGAAAGAATGTTCAACTTCACAAAGAAGTTTGCCTACCAGTGGCCTGGGTCTGATTTTGGAAAACCAGAAAGGTTAGAGATCACCACTCTAGAGTACTTAGCACTTCCATAAGAGCTAGCCCTGGAAGTGGAACCCAGACACCTTCTGCAATAGTCATGGGTTGTTTACAGTGAATTACTGGTTGGGATAGCTACAATATTGTTTGTTCTTGTTCCTTGTGATGATGTAAACCTTAATGGAGGCAGAAGAATGATTGTGGGTGACTTGAGGGAAGGGAGCCATGTATGGGTAAGGAGCAGCAAGTAGTCCCATGCTGTTGAATCATAGAGAGTGTGGAGGGGAGTAAAATGTAAGAAGTAGAAGTTTTAAATGTCAAACAGATGTTTATGTTTGATCTTGAAGATAACAGGGAGTCATTGGACTTGTTTGGGGATGGGTGGTGATATGGTCAGTTTTATACTTTAGAAAAATCACCTGGGCAACTGAATAGAGGATGGGTCAGAGTGGGGAGAATCTGGAAGCAGGGAGACTAGTCTACTCTGTAGAGTATGAATATGAAGTCTACTTCAGGAGTCCAAGCAAGAAGTGAATTATAATTGGAGGCTATATAGGTAGAGAAAAAGGGAGCATATACCAGAAATGTCATGAAGGTAGGAACAATAAGATTTGGATATTTGGGAATGAGAGTGAGGAATCTCTGAGGTTGTAAGTCTGGTTGAGGGAGGGTATGGTGGTACTCTCAACATTAAGAAGGATGTTGGAAATAGGAGAGGATCTGGGAGGAAATTTATGTTATGGATACATTGGGTTGGAAAGACTTACAGGACATCCAGTTCAAGGTGTTTAAAATCAGTTAGTTATCTGGGCCTATAACTGGGGAAATAGGCAAGAGAGAGATATACAGTGTAAACCTGGGAATCATCTGCATAGAGATGCTAATTGGACCTTTGGGAGTGATCATCAGATGAGATGATTGAGAGGGAAAAGAAAAGAGGGCCATGGACCAAGCCTTGAGGGGCTTACATAGTTAGTGGGTGTGGTGTGGAGGAAGGAGACTGAGAAGGAATAGGTAGAAATGGTCAGGAGAAGGCCACTTTCTCATCAGAACTTGGAGTAAAGAAGGTAATGGAGGATGCTGTGAGAGGAGTGGGAAGTAAGGATGAGGGAAGAAGGTGGCACTGTCAGCTAATGTGAAGTAACAGAAACAGGACTAGGGAGCAGTATGACAAAAAGAGAGGCAAGAGTATCCAGGAGGAAAAGGGAATCAGTAGTAGGAAATGTTGCAAAGATATCATCAAGAAGGATGAGGAATTTTAAAAGGTCAAGAGACTGGACAATTAAGAGACCATTGGTAACTCTGGAGAGGGTAATTTTTGGACAGTTGAATGATAAGTGTAGCACCAAGCACCCTAGCATACCCTTAAATCTGCTTAAGGGGTCAACAATCTTTTTTAATTACATTCACTAGTTCAAGGGAAAAGTCAGCACCCGGAACTTCAGAGAAAATATAAACAGAGAATGAAGATCAACAGACAGGGCTGTACTGCCTGAATCAAAGCAATCTTGCTATACACTTTATACATCCCTGGATTAATAGAGCTTTTACATCTGAGCAGTTGGGGGGTCTAGGGGGGTGGGAGACGGGTCCTGAACATACAGCTACTCAGAGTCTAGACCAGGGAATCACAAGGTCCTTCTCATAATCTAACCCCCAAAGCAAAATACCAACTCAGAGCATATATACACTTCTCAGAGCCAAAAGGCATCACAACCTTTGTGACTGAGTGCCTAATTAGAAATTAGCAAAAGGTGTGAAAGCCTTCCTACAAGCAAGCCTCTCCTAAGCAGGCTTCCTTTAATAGGATCTATATGAGACATAGGAATGGGCAGGGAATATCTTAAATTCCATTAACATTACACAAGGTCAGAAGTCATATTGCAAAGGGTTTAGAAGGGAATGAGAGAAAAGGAAGAAAAGGTATTCTCAAGGAGTTCAGTCAAGAAAGGGAAGAGAGATAGAGGATGATAGCTAGCAAGGATGGGTGGATCATATGAGAAATTTTAAAGGATTGGGGAAATATGGATGTTTGTAGGGAGCCAAGAAGGAGCCAGCAGATGGGGAAAGACTGAAGATAATACAGAGAATCAAGATGATATTGGCAGTATTATTCTGGAGAAATTGCAAAGGAGGGCAGGTCCTAGCAAAGAATGAGATCATGAGTATATGCCCAAGACAATCCTTCACAGATTGTGCTTAGCACTGTGCTGGGAAAATAGTAGGTACTTAAAAAGTTTATTAATTGGAGAAAAAAAAAAGAGTATATGCACAAGAGTTGGCTTTTGACCAGGAGAGAAAGATACTTCATCAGAGCCTGGAGTAAAGAAGGTAATGAGGGATACTGTTAGACGGATGTGAGGTGAGGAGGAAGGAAGAAGGGAGAACTCTCAGTAAATGTTCTCAATTATTTTGGTGAAGAAATAGGAAAGGTCTTTGAGTGAGTAGAAGACTTAAGGAGAAACTAGAATGCTTGAAAGAACTATTGTAGAAAGAAGGATGGGGAATTGATTAAGGAGAAATAGAATACTTGCCTTGATGGAAGGAAGGCCCATTTTGGATTAGATAACTTTGTGGCAGACACAATCAGCAGCTTTATGATTTCATCCAACTCAATTTATCAGCATATGAATCAAAGTGAAGGAAGAAAATGCAGAGAGTAATCCACACTTGTGTTTGATAAAGATGATAAAAGAAAAGTCTGGAAGTGATTGTGTGGAACTAGGGGTTTGACAGAAAAGGTGGTCATTTTAAGGGTGTGAGGTGAAATTTCAGATTGATGTTCGTTTGCATTTCTTTTATCACTCGTGATTTGGCATGGTTCTAAATTGTTTCTTGTTGTTACTCAGTAGTTTTTCTCCCTTTATGACCCCATTTGAGCTTTTCATCGCAAAAATAGTACAGAGATTTGCCATGTCCTTCTCCAATTTATTTTACAGATGAGTAAACTTGAGACAGACAGGGTCACATAGTGGTCTGAGGCCAGATTTAAACGCATGAAAATAAGTCTTCCTGACTATCTACTTCACCACCTAGTTGCCCTACAAATAGTTTGCAGTCCTTAAATTGGGAACTGTATGTCCTTATCTTTGACTTTTTTTTTTATTGGGAAATAGCTTTTTGTCTTACATATTTCTGTTAGTTGTCCATATGTCTTGGGTACCAAAGTGTTATCTGAGAAATTTGATATCAAGGGTTTTTTTCTCTATCATTTTCCTTCTTATTACAGATGTGTTAATTTTATTTGTCCAGAAGCTTTGCAGTTTTCTGTTTTATCTTTTGCAATGCTCTCTAGCCCTTGTTTGGTTAGGAATTCATCTATCATAGGTATAAGATGTCCATGATCTACTGCTTTTCTACATTTTTAATATTCTTCAATATTTTTATTATTCAGATCATAAATCCATTTTGAACTTATTGTGTAATAGGGGGCATGCCAGATTGAGTTCTAGCTTTCCCAGAAGTTCTTGTAAAATAGGACACAACACCATTTTACTCCGCACTTTGAGGAGACCAAGACATGATCCAAAAAACTTAAACTATAAGTAAATTTTCCTCTGGGGTACCAGGAGAATGGTACCCCAAATGTGCTAACCCTAACCCCTAACCCCTAACCCTAAATGTGCTCTGGGGTACCAGGGTGAGGGTTGAGGGTGAGGTTATGTATCAAAAGAACCAAAATTCTGAAGGGAAGAATTGCAAACCATCTCTAGTCATGTGAAAAAAATCCTCCAAAGTCAAATAATTAGAGAAATATGAATTAGGTCAGGGGCAGCTAGGTGACGGAGTGGATAGAGGAAAACTTATCTTGAATTCAAATCTGACCTCAGACGCTTACCAGCTGTGTGAGCCTGGACAAGTCACCTAACCCCACTTGCCTCAGTTTCTTAATCTATAAAATGAGGTGGAGAAAGAAATGACAAACCACTTCAGTATCTTTGCCAAGAGAATGCTAAGCAGGGTCACATAGAGTCAGATATAACTAAACAACAGCAACTAAAACAACAAAAATTAGGTCAACTCTGAGGTTTCACCTCACATCCATCTTTAGAGGGAGACCTCCCTGAGGGCAAGGATTGTCTTTTGTCTCTTTTTATATCCCCTGGGTTTAAAGCAGTGCCTGGCACTTAGCAGGCATTTAATAAATTTTATTGATTGATTGAAATTGGCAAAGATGACAAAAAAGGGAAAATGGCAAATACTGGGAAATATTGCATTGATCCACCATTGGTGAAACTATGAATTGGTCTAGCCATCTTGAAAGCAATTTGGAATTATTCCCCAGAAGTTAAGAAATTGTACATGTCTTTTGACCCAGTGATTCCACCACTAGTCCTATAAGAGATGAAGGAAAGAGGGAAAGGTTTCATATGTACAAAAATATTTATAGCAGATCTTTTTTGTAGTGACAAAAACTAGGAGCTAAGAAGGGGCTCATTAACTAGGAAATACCTGAACAAATTATGGTTTATAAATCTAATGGAATACTATCTATTTAATTATAAGAAATGAAGAAAGACATGGTTTCAGAGAAACCTATGAAGACTTATGTGAATTGGTTCAGAGATAAGCAAGCAGAACCAGAACAGTTTTATACTCTTTACATCAATATTATAAGAGTGAGCAATTTTTGAAAGACTTAATGAACCATGATCCCAGAAAACCTATAATGAATAATGTAGCATGCCTCTTTTCAGAGAGGTAATGTACTAATAGGCAAAATGAGACACAGTTTTGGGTTTTGGATGTGTCTAATGGGGGAATTTGTTTTGCTTGGCTATGCTTGTTTTTTACAAAAGTTTTGGATTTCTTTTTTTTCCCCCAGATAGAGAGGGGGTGGGAGGAAGGAAAAAATAAATGTTTGGTAATTGGGAAAATAAAGAACAGACAGGACCCAAGCTACTATTCAAATCAACATCTGTTCAGTTAAATCATTATTGCCGATTTACGTTAAATTTTTATCCTGTTGTACAAAACTTGAAAAGAAACTGATTTTGCTTTATTTTTCTGAGGAAAAAACAAAAACCAAGAAATAGGATCTGAACTACTCAGAAGAGGTACCTCTTCCAGGACTGATCTCTGTCCCTTGGCATGTGGGTCTAGAAAAGAGAGACCCATTAGTGAGAAGGGAGTAAGCACATTGCCCCAGCTGCTTGGGCCCAGCAGTAGTTCCAGATGGAAGCTGATTTTATAACAAGTATAAAAGCAAGTATGAAACGAGTATGAAGAGAGACTCCCTACCAGTGAGATCTATATTCTGTTTTTACTCAAATGAGGATTCCCCCTATCCCTACTTCTCTATATACTTTCTAGGAGAATTGGTTTTATTAGAAGTCAGTTCCCAAAATGGAATGTCCAGTCCTTTTTCAAATAATGTCATCTCTTTCAAATTCATTAGTCACCCTGAAACTGTTGATGTAATTTGCATGCAATCTTAGAGAGATTCTTTCTAAACTTTGAAGTCCAAGGATCTGGCTGGTTCATTATCTCCAAACTCAGACCCAACCTCCTCCTTCCCTGGCTTGGGATGAATCTACTTTTATGGGAGAACTAGAAATGTTAGTACCAAGGGCCCTACATGGCACAGGGCCTGATCTAGATGCCTTATTAGGAAGTTCAGGCGTGACCCTTAAAAGCTGGTCAGTTTGTTTTATTGGGCAGAAAATATGTGTGCTTACATTTGTGGGTAAAAGTTTGTTTTCTTCTTTGGAGAAACGTAAATATCTAACACTACCCCAAAACGGGTTCCTGTAGCAAATTCCATCAGGTTCTTCCATATTTTCACTAGACCCACATCTCGAAAGAGGAATAACCTGTCCAAGATCATACAGTCAGTAAATATCGGAGCTGAGACTTGAACACAGGTCTTGTGACTCCCAGGCTAATGCTTGTGTTAGTACAAGTTAACAGGATTTAGAATGGATGCAATTTATTATTTAAACAAAAAGCAACTGACTTTTATCAAGCCTAATTCCATCAGCTAAAAGCAATCCACCCTGAACACATCATTCTCTCTCCTCCTCAGTAAACTCCTTCAGTTTCTATTACCTCCAGGATCAAATATGAATTCCTTTGTTTGGTATTTAAAGTCCTTCACAACCTGCCTTCTAGTGTGATTATGCATTACTTCTTTCCACACCCACCAAGGTCCGGTCACTCTGTCCTTATCGTTCCTTATACTCAGCATTCCATCTGTCATCTCCAAGCCTTTGTCCCAGCAGTTCCCCATACCTGCATTGCACTACCTCCTTCCTATCTCTACCTCTCAGAATACCTAGTTTCCATCCAGTCTCCACCCAAGGGCCACCTCCTACATGAAGCCCTTACTGATCCTCCCAGTTGTTACTGACTCTCCCAAAATCACTTGTATCTATTTTGTACAGGCCTAAATTCCCTCAAACCTGAATGGGGGCCAGTTGAGGCATACATACACAGCATTTGTGCATTCAACCCGAAGTTTCCCCATTCTTTAACCGCTGACCACCTGCTTTATAGGGCAGCAGATAAAGAAGGCATATAACCAGGAATAACCTCACAAGTTTGCATCACCTCATCCCTGTATCTCACTGTGTAGCCGCAGTGTAGGTTGATATTATTTACCATTATATAACTCTGTGCAAATGTGGTGGAGATCTTTTGAACCATAACTGTGGGAACTCATATCTAGTACCTGGGAAAGGAGATTGTTATGGCTATGGATCCTGGGAAGCTGAACTCTAAGAAATAATAACAAAAATTCACTTTACACACACTAAAATCCATCTTACTTACACTAAAAATCCACCTTACACACACTTCAATTCATCTTACATACAACAGCTTTTTTTATTTTTTGCTATGTCTGCTCTTTTAAAACTACTTTACTAGTTTAAATAACACAATAATTTTTTTTAAAAAGTCAATATTTTGACTCTATAAACAAAGTTGGTCAATTGTGATCAGGAATTTTACCAAATGTAGAGTGGGGGCTTAAGAGCAGAGAAGAGAGAGTTCCTACTAAAGTAATTTTGGAATATATTTTTCAAATTCCTATCTAGAGCTATATTAAATCCTGGATCAACACCCAGGCAGGCACCATTCTCTGATGAACAATGAGAAAACGGGGGTCTTTGAGAAAGCCCACATATGTGTGCTGAATATCCTTTCACGAAGCCACTTAGCTAATAGCTTAAGGGTAGTGCCATTTGACGGCCAAATCACATACTAAGCTGGCTTGCTTCTCCGTAGGTTGCAGAAAACAGGGAAATGAGCCAGGTGTGGGTTGTTACCGCTTCTGTGGCTCTACCAAGTGTTCCCTCTAGTCCACACTGACTATTACATGGGAAGATTGAATGAAGTCAGAGTAGAAAGAGCCACCCAAAAGAACAATGTTCATAATGACAACGATGTAATTAAAGCCAACGGGGAGAGGCAACAAAATTGGTCATATGAAACACTAAATGTTAGTGCCACACTGTCAAAGTTAAAAGACACATTCTTCCTTTCTGTTAACAATTGGCAGGATGACTGTTTTTCAGGGAATATATTTTGTAAGAGAGTTTGTTTGGATATTTTATTGGGAAATGTCATTTGTGCCAAAAGTAAAATGTATTGCTACATTAAAATCTTAATTTAAAAATAGATATAAAGAATAGGAAAAAGATCTATCTCTACAAAAATACCCACACTGCTCTATTTAAAAGCAACAGATTGAAAACAGTCTATATGCCCAATGATTAAGTGAATAAATAATGGTTAGATCCAGAAAGGGATCTTAGATGCCATCAGATCCCACACTCTCATTTTATAGATGAGGAAAGTCTCTGAATCAGGGTTCGAGCTCAAGTCTTCCTGACACAAAGCATCACACTCTATCATATAGTTGCCAAGTTAGAGTACCATGACATTGATCAAATTAAAAAATACTAAAATTTTTAAAAAGAATGTATATATATATATATTAAGGAATATATATTATATGATACAATGTAATAGATATACATAAAGGAAGGCAAGAAAATGAGGGAAAATTTATTCAGAGTAATGAAAAGTGAAAGCAACATCACACGTGTTGACTATGATGAATATGTAGGTATGTAACTCTTGCAATGGAGGCTTATTTCTGACATAAAGGGCCTAGGTACACTTTGAGGGATTTCTTATTTCTCTAGTTCTATGCTCCCTCCTAGATCAATTGAGAACTTCAACATCTGACACTCCCCTACCCGAGCTCTCTTTTACAAGCACGCAGGCTCACATGATTTAACTTATTTGAGGCTTAAGGGAAGCAAATTGGATTAATATCGTAGCATATAGACAATAACAATATCCATTAACAAGCAATCCTCCCATCAGAGACTTGTAGAATCACAGTGCTTATACTAGTGTTCTCAACGGGGCTCCAGTGTGTGTGAGAGTGTGTATGGGGACACGGAGAGGGAAGGGAAAGAGGGTGTTCCTCAAAATGAAAGCTCTGCTCTCCAGCTCCTTTGGCTATCTGGACAGTGCTTCTTTATCTGTGGTTTTCTCCATGTGCTTTCAGCAGATGCTCCCTTCCCAGGCTCCTCTGACCATTCTAGTGTGCAACTCTTCCTTCTTCCAGCTCTCTTCAGCATTTACTCACCCTTACTGCCTTTTCCCTTGCATTCCTCAGCCTCACGAGGATAGTGGTTTTTCGCTAGTAATTAACTCTCCCTCCCTGGGATCTCCTTCTATTTTTTGGCAGTCATAGAGACTAAACTACTCTCAGAGGACACTCCTTCCCTGGCCATCCTTCCTTTATTATACCACCAGGAACTTAATCATCTAGAAAGATAACTTCAACTTTGGTCCTCACAGCTGCTTCTTTCTCTGTCCCACGGACCTCTCTGATTGGAGACTGGCATAGAGAGCTCCTTCCAAAGCCTTCGTTTTAGAAGGATGCGTAGACCTGTCATCTTTTCATTTCCCACAAGGCTGTACTCCCTTGAACTTCATGCGAGGTACCTTCCCTTCCCCTTCCCCCCTTTTCAGCTTCATTTTGCTCATTGTCTTCTCCCAAAAGATGATTAGCTTCTTGAGAGTAGGGTCTGTCTTTCTTTTTTGTATTTGCACCCCCAGCGCTTAACACAGTTGGTTGGCATTTGCTCCTGCTGTTAAATCATTTCAGTAGTGTCAGACTCTTTATGACTCCATTTGGGGTCTTCTTGGCAAAGATTCTAAAGTGGTTTATCATTTCAACTCATTTTATACAGATGAGAAAACTGAGGCAAACAGAGTTAAGTGGCTTGCCCTGGGTCTCACAGCTAGTGAGTATCTGAGGCCAGATTGGAACTCAGGAAGATGAGTCTCCCTAACTTCAGGCCTAGTGCCCTACCCACCGCACCACCTAGCTTCATAAAGGTTTATTTACTGACAGTATTGAATATATAGTCCTTCATATCCCCCAAAAAATACATATTTAAGAGGAAAATTAGGCATAGTCTGATGTCCAGGTTAGGCTACCACCAGGCAGCAAACTCTTCTCCTTTGAGATTTACTCTGTGAGTATGGCCAAAGCAACAGAGTCCTGCCTACCAGTGACATCAAAAAGATGTAATCCCTTTCTGGCTCCCTTATGCTCTGTGGGCTAAGAGCTGGGGAAGCTGCTGATTCAGTCACTTGCAAGGCCCATTCCTGGTTTTCTGGGGCCTGTTGTGCTGGCATAACCTACACTGGACTCTCACCCCCCATGCAACAGACGTTTCCTATCAACCTTTTAAGTTTTCTTGGGTTGGAAAATTGTTTCACCCTGTCCTTTTGTGGGTTTTGACACTCCAGGACTTGTTTTAGGACATTATTTAAGGATCTTTGGAGGGATTTTAGGGAGAGCTCAGGCAAGTCCCTGCTTTTCTCCACCATATTGGCCCTGCTCCTCCTCCCCCCTCCCCATTTCTTACCCCACAATGATATTCTATTAGATTTCTATATTATAATGTATTTATTTAGTCATTCCTGAATTGGAGATGAACTTCTTGTTTTCCAGTTTGGGGCTACTATAAAAATAACTGCTAGAAGTGTTTTTGTCTATATGGGTCCTTTTTCTTTGATTTCTTTGAGCTATAGGCCTAATTGTGGAATCACTGGGTCAAGGTATAGGCACCCTCTGGCAGTTTTGGAGGCATAGATCCAAACTGCTTTCTATAAGGACAGAACCAATTCCCTGCTGCACCAACAGCACATTAGTGCACCTGCATTTCCACAGCCCTTATGTTTGTCATTTTCTTCTTTTTCGTCTTTGCCAGTCTAATAGGTGTGAGGTAGACACAAAGTAACTCTTGATTTGTATTTCTCTAATTATTAGTGATCTAGAATACTTTTTCATATAATTGTCAACAGCTTAGATGTCTTCCTTTGAATACTACCTATTCATACACTGTGACTATTTTATCTCTTGGGAAATGTCTATTGGTCATACAGATTTGAATTTAGTTCCTTATATACCTTGGATATGAGAACTTTATCAGATAAACTTGTTGCAAAGAATTTTTTCTAGTTACTGATTTCCCTTCTTATTTTTATTATAATAGATATGCTTGTGCAAAATATTTTTAATTCTATAAAATCATAGTCCATTTTATCTTGTTTCCTCTCTGTTACTTTAGTCATAAACTCTTCCCTTTTCCATAGAACCAAAGATAATTTCTTCCTTTCTCATCTAATTTGTATCAGTTTGAAGTTTATCTTCACTTACAGTGTTAGTTATTGATTTAAACCCAGTTTCCATCAGCTTCAGTTTTTGTCAAATAGTGAGTCTTTTTCCTGATAGCTGGGTCTTTGAATTCGGCAAATACTGTGCTACTATAGGTTTGTTTCTGAATGTAATTTACCTAATCTAATAATGTAATTCCGCTGATTGACTACTCTTTTGTTTGACTAGCATGAAGTCATTGGAAGGATTATTTTCTTATTGCAAAGTTTGAGATCTTGTGTTTATAAACCCTATTTTTTCTTTTTTATTCACAGGGGAATGATTCATTATTACCCATGAGATCCTAATCTTTTGTTCCTCCATATGAATTTCATAATCCAGGTCTCCCAGCCTTGGTCAGGACTCTTTGAGGTAACCTATGAAAACATTTTCCCTCCACATGTTAGATTCTCTCCCCATAGAAAAACAGAACCAGAGAACTACAAGGGACTTTGGAAATCATCCAATTCAACCTCTATCCAATGCTTTCTAAGAAGGTACTTCTCTTCACAGCATCCCTGGCAGGTGTACAGCCATCATCTGCTTACATACTTCCTTCCCTGGATGGGAAACTCACTACCTCCAACGGAATCTCATTCTGTTTTCAGACAGCTCTTCTTAGAAAGTTCTTCCTAATATGAAGACTTTATCTGCCTGTAAAGACACAGGCTAATTCTATATCCTACTATTTGTGCTTAACTCCACTACCTCCATAGAAATGTAAAAATGAGAATGACAAAAAATAAAATTCTCCTTTTAATTCTTGTGAAATGTCCAGAGCTTCTTTCAATCCTCCAAAATCTCTGGTTCAATTTCCCCCAGAAGTCAGTGACCTTTTTTAAAGTGCCCTCAAGCTTTAGTGTAGCTATATTTACTCCTGGAATGAATTCCTGAGATTTGATGTGGAGGAAAGATCAAGAGACCTGGAGTGGGAAGATATCCATTTAAATCTAGGCCTTTCTAAATAGTTGTTGTGTGCATCGTTGGCCAAGTCACTTGAATTCTCTCTGGGACATAATTTCCTCATCTGTAAAATGGGATAATGGCTCCCTATTGCCTACAGGATTGTTTGGTTTTTAAAGCCCTTTTTAACCTGACCCATTCTTGCCTTTCCAGTCTTCTTACATCTTATACACTCCCCTACATGATCAGAGGACACTGGCCTCCTTTGCTATACCATGACTCTGGGCATTTTCACTGACTATCCTTAATGCTTGATTTTCTTTCCTCTTTACCTCTACATCCTGGCTTCTTCACTAAAATCCCACCTCCCACCTTCTACCTAAAGCTTTTTTTCTATACTCCCTAATCTCAGTACCTTCCCTCTGAGATCATTTCTAATTTACTCTATATATATCATGTCTGGATATAGATGTTTACATAGTCTCCCCCATTAGACTATGGTTCCTTGAATGGAGAAATTTTTTATTTTTGTCTGTCTTTGTATCCCTGATGCTTAGTGCTCCGCCTGGCACATAGCAGGTGCTTAATAAAGGCTAGTTGACTTATTGACAGAGTAGGAGGAAGCAGGACAGCTCCACTCCTTCCTACTACTCTAATAAATATTAAGGAAGAACACCAGACTGAGTAGCAATTAGGAAATCCCAGGAGAAGCCATGATGAGTTATTTTTCTAACCTTGGTCAGCATATGGAGCTAGCCAGAGGCCTGTAGCCACTGGGGAGGAGGCCTACTCAGGAAAACCCTTGACCTTCAGCACAGGGACCAGATGGCAGCCTATGTGATTGTGTACTCTGACAATGAGAAAGGTCATGGATCTACTATGGATGAAATTTGAACCTATTTGCTTAACAGGGAGCAGTTAATTTTGCTCCTTGACCAAAAATTGCAGTCTGGCAGAAATTAGGTTTAGACTAACACCTCTTATCATACATCGAGATATGCTCCAAATGGGTATATAACTCAGATACAAAAGATCACATCATAAACAAATTTGAGGAGCAAGGAAGAAATTATGTTTGAAATCTATAGGTAAAAGAAGAATTCTTGACCACAGGACACAGAGGATAACAAAAGATAAAATGGACAATTTTGATTACATACAAAGTTTTTACACAAACAAAATCAAAGCAGCTAAAATTGGAAAGAGAATGTAACTAGAGAAAAAAAATCTTTGCACTGTGTTTCTCTTATGAAGCCTCACTTCCAAGATATACAAGGAACTGATATTTATAAGAATAAGAGCCATTCCCTAATTATCAATCATCAAAGGATACAAATAGGCAATTTTCAGAGGAAGAAATCCAAGTAATCAACAATCATATTTAAAAAAAATACTCCAAATCACTAATTATTTGAAAATGCACTTTAAAGTACCTCTGAAATTATACCTTACATCTAGCAGGTTGGCAAAATCGAAAAAAAAAAAAAAAAAGGAAAATTACAAATGCTATAGGGGCTGTGGAAAAACAGGTATTTCAATACACTTTTAGTGGAGCTATGAATTAGTCCATTCATTCTTTTTTTTTTTTTAATTTATTTATTTAATTTTTAACATTCATTTTCACAAAATTTTGGGTTACAAATTTCCTCCCCTTTTATCCCCTCCCCCCCCAACACCAAGCATTCTAATTGCCCCTATGACCAATCTGCTCTCTCTTCTATCATCCCTCTCTGCCCTTGTCTCCATCTTCTCTTTTGTCCTGTAGGGCCAGATAGCTTTCTATGCCCCTTTACCTGTATTTCTTATTTCCTAGTGGCAAGAACATTACAGTTGATCCTAACACTTTGAGTTCCAACTTCTTTACCTCCCTCCCTCTCCATCCCTTCCCTTTGGAAGGCAAGCAATTCAATATAGGCCAAATCTGTGTAGTTTTGCAAATGACTTTCATAATAGTTGTGTTGTATAGGACTAACTATATTTCCCTCCATCCTATCCTGCCCCCCCTTACTTCTATTCTCTTTTGATCCTATCCCTCCCCATGAGTGTCGACCTCGAATTGCACTCTCCTCCCCATGCCCTCCCTTCTATCATCCCCCCTACCCTGCTTGTCCCCTTATCCCCCACTTTCCTGTATTGTGAGATAGGTTTTCCTACCAAAATGAGTGTGCATTTTATTCTTTCCCTTAGTGGAATGTGATGAGAGTAGACTTCATGTTTTTCTCTCACCTCTCCTCTTTATCCCTCCACTAATGAGTCTTTTGCTTGCCTCTTTTATGAGAGATAATTTGCCCCATTCCATTTCTCCCTTTCTCCTCCCAATATATTTCTCTCTCACTGCTTGATTTCATTTTTTTTTTTAAGATATGATCCCATTCTCTTCAACTGACTCTGTGCACTCTGCCTCTCTGTATGTGTGCATGTGTGCATGTGTGTGTGTGTAATCCCACCCAGTACCCAGATACTGAAATGTTTCAAGAGTTACAAATATTGTCTTTCCATGTAGGAATGTAAACAGTTCAACTTTAGTAAGTCCCTTGTGACTTCTCTTTGCTGTTCACCTTTTCATGGTTCTCTTCATTCTTGTGTTTGAAAGTCAAATTTTCTTTTCAGCTCTGGTCTTTTCATCAAGAATGCTTGAAAATCCTCTATTTCATTGAAAGACCATTTTTTCCCCTGAAGTATTATACTCAGTTTTGCTGGGTAGGTGATTCTTGGTTTTAGTCCTAGTTCCTTTGACTTCTGGAATATCCTATTCCATGCCCTTCGATCCCTTAATGTAGAGGCTGCTAGATCTTGTGTTATCCTGATTGTATTTCCACAATACTTGAATTGTTTCTTTCTAGCTGCTTGCAATATTTTCTCCTTGATCTGGGAACTCTGGAATTTGGCCACAATGTTCCTAGGAGTTTCTCTTTTTGGGTCTCTTTCATGCGGTGTTCTGTGGATTCCTTGAATATTTATTTTGCCCTCTGGTTCTAGAATCTCAGGGCAGTTTTCCTTGATAATTTCATGGAAGATGATGTCTAGGCTCTTTTTTTGATCATGGCTTTCAGGTAGTCCCAAAATTTTTAAATTGTCTCTCCTGGATCTATTTTCCAGGTCAGTTGTTTTTCCCATGAGATATTTCACATTATCTTCTATAGTCCATTCATTCTTGGAAGCAGTTTGGGCAGGGTGGACAAAAAGTCCCCAAAAGAACCAAAGGAAAAGAAGATCAAAAAGGGGAAAAAAAGGAGAACAGAAAGAAAGATGTGGCTGAAAAGGTGGTGAAAACACCTCGACAGCATGGCAGTTGGAATTCAGTCCTGGTCCGAGGGATCGGTAGGTACTCCAGGACTGCAATGTATTCCCAGAGAGCCACGTACTAGCTGCACCAAAAACCCAGACTGAAAGGAAAAAGGAGAAAAAGGAATACCTGCTACTATCTCAAAGCCAGTTGGTGGCGACAAGATTGGAGGAACCCGTGTGGTAAAGATTCGCAAGATGCCTAGGTGTTACTCTCCTGAGGATGTGCCTAGAAAGCTGCTAGTCATGGCAAAAAGCCCTTCAGCCAGCATGTGAGGAGACTTCGAGCCAGCATCACCCCAGACATCGTTCTGATCATGTTCATTGGCCACCACAGGGGCAAGCGGCTGGCTAGTGGTTTGCTACTGGTGACTGGACCTCTGACTATCAACCATGTTCCTCTGAGAAGGACACATCAGAAATCTGTCATTGCCATGTCTACCAGGGTTAACCTTTCGGGTGTAAAAATTGCAAATCATCTTACTGATGCTTACTTCAAGAAGAGGTTCCATAAACCCAGACACCACTAAGAAAGAGACATTTCTGATACGGAAAAAGAGAAATACAAGATTATAGAGCAGCGCAAGGCTGATCAGAAAACAGTGGACTCTCAGATCCTGCCACAAATCCAGAAAACTCCTCAGCTCCATGGCTTACCTGCATTCTGTTGCTCTCTGTCCAATGGAGTTTATCCTCACAAACTGGTGTTTTAAATGTTTTGCAGAGAACTCTTATTAAAATATTTGGAACAGCTGAAAAAAATTTGTTTTTAAGAAGCAGTTTGGAACTGCCCAAAAGTCACTAAACTGGACAATATCACTATGAAGCCTATGCCATAATAAGATAAAAAAATAAAGACAAGGATCAATAAGTACAAAAATATATATAGCAACTCTTTTGTAGTAACAAAGCACCGAAAACTAGGGTCGTATTCATCAATTGGGGATGGATAAACAAATTATGGTATATTCATGTAATAGAATACTATTGTGATATAAGAAATGATGAAAGGAATGATTTTAGAGAAACCTAGGAAGACTTGTATGAATAGATGCAGAGAGGTAAGCAGAATCCTGAGAACAATTTATGTAATAACAGCATTGTAAAGACAAACAATTTTGAAAAATCAGTGCGATGACCAGCTATGGCTACGTGCCTTCTGACAGAGATGATCAACTCAAAGTGCAGGAGACATCACATACATTTTTGAACGTGAGGAATATGGGTATTTGTTTTAACTATGCATATTTGCCATAAGGGTTTCAGTTTTTTCTATTTTCAGTATTGGTAGGAAAGGTAGGAGAAAAATAAATTCTTGCCATTTGGGGAAATTTTTTTTAATAGTGTATGAGAAAAAATGCTAAAAATGTTTTCCTGCTCAATAAGCATGGTGGTAGGGAAAAGCAACCTAGGTATTTGAGGACTCTGTTGTTATCTTTGTTCAGTTGTGTCGAGATTTTTCGAGATTTGGGGTTTTCTTGGCAAAGATACTGGAGTAGTTTGCCATTTCCTTCTCCAGCTCATTTTTTAAAGGTGAAGAACTGAGGTGAACAGGATTAAACAGGACTTCCCCAGGGTCACACAGCTAGTAAGTGTCTGAGGCCAGATTTCAACTCAAGAATGTGAATTGTCCTAACTTCAGGCCTGGCATTTCTATCCATTGTGCCACCTAGTTTCCCTTTTACAGACTTGAGCACCCACTAATGGCTAAGGGGAATGCTGTGTCCTGTGAGACAAAGAGTTCCTTTGGTGCTCATTTGCCAGAAAGCAGTTGAGGGTCTGGGCTGGGGGCTAATTCGGATATTTCATTCAGCTAATTAAACTCCCTTGCTGGATAATTAACAGTGGCATGTAGTGTCTCTGTATTCTGGAGAAAAGCAGAAATGGGGGGCAGAGCCAAGATGGCGGAGTAGAAAGACACACATACACATAGCTCCGAACCCACAACCCACAGAACGGCTACAGGGGAGTAACTCATGGCGAATTCTGCACCCAGAGGCCACGGAATATTGGAGCGAGGGAGATTTCTGTTCCGGAGGGACCTGCAAACCTCTCGCGGGGGGTCCTTCGCGCTGCGGACTGGGCACCGGGACTGGGAGCAGAGGGCAGCCCTGCCGCGGGCGGCACCGAGAGGAAAAGATCCGAGCGGGCTTTGGGGACGGGATCTCCAGAGGCCACGCGGGTCCCTCCACCCACAGAGGGACCTGCAAACCTCTCGCAAAAGGTCCGTCGCGCTGCAGAAGCGGAGCCCAGCCCAGCCCAGACCTGATGCGGCCACGGCACCAAGAGAAACAGACCCCAGCAGGCTTCAGGGATGGGATCTCCAGCGGCCTCACAAGTCCCTCCACCCACAGGTGACGGGGGTCGGTGAGAGAGGCTCTTTGGAGGGTCGAGGGGGGAGTGGGGTGCCCCCATGGCTCGGGCCTCCCCGGGAGGTAGAAGCTGAGAGGCGGCTGCAGACAGGGGCTCCCCAAGGGGGCAGGAGCCTGGATCCACTGTGGGAGGTCTGTGCATAAACCCCCTGAGGGAACTGAGCCTGAGAGGCGGCCCTGCCCTGACCTCAGCACCTGAACATAATCTCATACTGAATAGCAGCCCTGCCCCCGCCAAAAGCCCTAAGGCTGGAAGCAGCATTTGAATCTCAGTCCCCAAACACTGGCTGGGAGGATCAGGAGGTGAGGTGGGTGTGAGGAGAATATTCAGAGGTCAAGTCACTGGCTGGGAAAATGCTCAGAAAAGGGAAAAGAAATAAGACTATTGAAGGCTACTTTCTTGGAGAACAGGCATTTCCTCCCTTCCTTTCTGATGAGGAAGAACAATGCTCACCATCAGGCAAAGACATAGAAATCAAGGCTTCTGTGTCCCAACCCACCCAATGGGCTCAGGCCATGGAAGAGCTCAAAAAGAATTTTGAAAATCAAGTTAGAGAGGTGGAGGAAAAACTGGGAAGAGAAATGAGAGAGATGAAAGAAAAGCATGAACAGCAGATCAGCTCCCTGCTAAAGGAGAACCAAAAAAATGTTGAAGAAATTAACACCTTGAAAACTAGCCTAACTCAATTGGCAAAAGAGGTTCAAAAAGCCAATGAGGAGAAGAATGCTTTCAAAAGCAGAATTAGCCACATGGAAAAGGAGATTCAAAAGCTCACTGAAGAAAATAGTTCTTTCAAAACTAGAATGGCACAGATGGAGGCTAAGGACTTTGCGAGAAAACATGATATCACAGAACAAAGAGAGAAGAATGGAAAAATGGAAGATAATGTGAAATATCTCATTGGAAAAACAACTGACCTGGAAAATAGATCCAGGAGAGACAATTTAAAAATTTTGGGACTACCTGAAAGCCATGATCAAAAAAAGAGCCTAGACATCATCTTCCATGAAATTATCAAGGAAAACTGCCCTGAGATTCTAGAACCAGAGGGCAAAATAAATATTCAAGGAATCCACAGAACACCGCATGAAAGAGACCCAAAAAGAGAAACTCCTAGGAACATTGTGGCCAAATTCCAGAGTTCCCAGATCAAGGAGAAAATATTGCAAGCAGCTAGAAAGAAACAATTCAAGTATTGTGGAAATACAATCAGGATAACACAAGATCTAGCAGCCTCTACATTAAGGGATCGAAGGGCATGGAATAGGATATTCCAGAAGTCAAAGGAACTAGGACTAAAACCAAGAATCACCTACCCAGCAAAACTGAGTATAATACTTCAGGGGAAAAAATGGTCTTTCAATGAAATAGAGGATTTTCAAGCATTCTTGATGAAAAGACCAGAGCTGAAAAGAAAATTTGACTTTCAAACACAAGAATGAAGAGAACCATGAAAAGGTGAACAGCAAAGAGAAGTCACAAGGGACTTACTAAAGTTGAACTGTTTACATTCCTACATGGAAAGACAATATTTGTAACTCTTGAAACATTTCAGTATCTGGGTACTGGGTGGGATTACACACACACACATGCACACACGCACACATACATAGAGGCAGAGTGCACAGAGTGAATTGAAGAGGATGGGATCATATCTTAAAAAAAAAAATGAAATCAAGCAGTGAGAGAGAAATATATTGGGAGGAGAAAGGGAGAAATGGAATGGGGCAAATTATGTCTCATAAAAGAGGCAAGCAAAAGACTCATTAGTGGAGGGATAAAGAGGGGAGGTGAGAGAAAAACATGAAGTCTACTCTCATCACATTCCACTAAAGGAAAGAATAAAATGCACACTCATTTTGGTAGGAAAACCTATCTCACAATACAGGAAAGTGGGGGACAAGGGGACAAGCAGGGTGGGGGGGATGACAGAAGGGAGGACATGGGGAGGAGAGTGCAATTCGAGGTCGACACTCATGGGGAGGGATAGGATCAAAAGAGAATAGAAGTAAGGGGGGACAGGATAGGATGGAGGGAAATATTGTTAGTCCTATACAACTCAACTATTATGGAAGTCATTTGCAAAACTACACAGATTTGGCCTATATTGAATTGCTTGCCTTCCAAAGGGAAGGGATGGAGAGGGAGGGAGGTAAAGAAGTTGGAACTCAAAGTGTTAGGATCAATTGTAATGTTCTTGCCACTAGGAAATAAGAAATACAGGTAAAGGGGCATAGAAAGCTATCTGGCCCTACAGGACAAAAGAGAAGATGGAGACAAGGGCAGAGAGGGATGATAGAAGAGAGAGAAGATTGGTCACAGGGGCAATTAGAATGCTTGGTGTTTGGGGGGGGGGATAAAAGTGGAGAAAATTTGTAACCCAAAATTTTGTGAAAATGAATTTAAAAGTTAGATAAAAAAATTTAAAAAAAAAGGCAGAAATGTACTATAAAAGGGTAATGTATTAGCCTGGGTCATATTAATAATAAATTTTAAAAGGAAAAAAGACAAAATAAATGTAAGTCCTACACAAGAACTCTGAAGAGAGCTAGATTTTTCCTTCATTCAAACAAAGTTAGAACTTAACATAATAGAGAACATGGAGAAAGTAGGGTAAATGTTAGGAACTATCTTATCTGTAAAATGAGAATAGTATTATTTGCACTACATAGCTCATATGCTGTTGCTAGGATCAAATAATGTTTTAGATAGGATTCTGGGTCAGATATAGATTGGACTTCTGGAGTCAGGCAGGATGTTGGAATTTTGTGATTCAGACCTGTGATGTCAACAATGTAGGGAACTCCCTCCACAAGTACAAGAGAAGTGCTTCTCTGGAACTTACAGTCTTAGGGAGTTGCCTAGAACATTGGGAATTTAAGTAACTTGCCCAAAATAACACCACTACCATGTGTCAAAGGCAGGAATCGAATCCAGGTCTTCTGACTCCAAAGCCACCCTTCCATCCATTTATATCACACAACAGACATATAAAAGTATTTTGATTGTGTCAATAATATTGAATTTGATGTTCCCTAGTAAAGGAAACTGGACTTTTCTTTCTTCTTAAATTTATCCTTTATATGCTGTCCTGGGACTTCCCGGGAATTTTTACTAAACCATCAGATATTCTAACAGTGATTGTCTTTACATCATAGCCAATGATAACAATCCCTGGGCACTCTTGGAAAATACCAGGGTAGGGAAGAGGAATTATGTGAAAAGGAGGACATTTTCTAATTCAATTCAACAAAAATTTATTAAGTGCTTACTATGTGCTGGGGGATACAAAGACCTGGTCCTAGAGGAGCTTACAATGACTAGGGGAGGAGACAGGCACATAAATACCGTAGGATATAAGGGAAAGTGAGATAAATGTGAGGGAGAAGACAACTTTAAAAAGAAGAAAACTAAAAGGAGAGATTACTTTCACCTGGGGGCTGGCAGGAAATTTCAAGAGTCTGAGCTGGATCTTGAAGAAAGAGAGGGAACTCAAAATACACTGAGGGAGACTGAGGAGGGGGGAGTCTATTTCTTGAGGTACCACATGTGCTAAGGCATGGAACTAAGAAAAGGTAGGGAAGAGAGGTAGTCCAGGCTGGCTGGAATATAGAATATGAGGGAAGCAGTAGTATGAGATAAAATTGGGCAAGGGGAGCCCAGTTTTAGAGAACTTCCACTGTCAGGATCAGAGTTTGTATTTTATCTGACAGCAGATCAAATTTTTTAAAGTACAGGAGTCATGATCAGTGCATTAGAAAGATGACTTGTACAATGCTGAAGAATGAATTGGAGAAGGGAGAAAATGGTGGCTGGAAGGCTATTTCAGCAGTGTGGGTCAGAAGTATGAGAACTTGAATTAGTGAATGTGACTGTAGCAGAAATAGAAATGACAGGGTAGGTTCAAGAGATATTGTTGAGGTTGAACCAGTAAGATGTGGAAATTGATGCAATATGTGGGGCCAAAGTCAAAGAAGACTCTGGGGGTTTTGAGTCTGGGAACCTGGGAGCATGGGGATTATCAACCACAAAAACATTTAAATTCTTATGATTCTTGCGTATATTTTTCTACTGGTTCTGCTTTCTTTGGCCTTTGTCATCAATCCCCACACGTGTTTCCTTGTTTCTCTGAACTCTTCATATTCTTTTACATTTATATGCCATATTTTTTTTTCCCAGTCAATCCTTAATTGATGGGCACTCTCATTTTTTTCTATTTTTTTTTTCTTTCTAGACTGTGATATTATGAAAAGAACACCAGTTAGTAACCAGTTAGTTAGATTTTAATCCTTGCTGTTACACTAACTTTCTATCTGGCCTTACATAAATTGCTTCTCTTCTCTGGCCCTCAATTTTTAATTTTTAAAATGAAAGTGTTGGATTCAAATAATCTCTAAAGTCCCCTTCCAAGTTTAGAATCCTATTCCTTCATTCTCTCTCATACCCCTTTAGGATCCTTCCATTATGCCCAAGTAGCTTTTTCACCCTGAAAAAATCATTCAGTCCCAACCAACAGGCTTCTTCTCCTGGAAGACCTTCTTCTCTTGGGACCCCTTCCTCTAATTGATCAGTTTCTACTAGAAGCACCATTTTAAGGAAAGCACTCAGGACAGGCACTAGACTTTATTCCTGACCTTCTGGACTTCTTTCTCCCCATGATTCTGTGGACTATGTTCTCTCCTACCCCTAGATTTCCAGCTAACTTGTTTTGTTATGTTCTCACATTAGAATGTTAGTTTCTTGAAGGTAGAGACTATCTTTCTTTTTGCTCATATTTGTATCTCCAGCACTAATAATAGTACCTGACAGCACTTAAAAAGTACTTGTTGACATGACTATCCCATGTGTACATATGAAATATTATTAACATATGGTTATTATTACATATGAAATATTATTAATACATATACTAAGTGCCCAAATTATCATGTGCTACTTCCAAGGTAGTAAGTTCTTTATCACTTTTCCTTTTTCAGAGGTTAGATGAATACTTGGGGATATCGTTGAAAAGATTCCTGTTTTAGTTGGGAGTTGGACTACATGACCTTTAACCCCTCTACAACTTCTGGCTGGAATGAATCAATGTATACAATACAGAGGAATGCAACACAGTACAATAAACACTAAGCTATGTGACAGGCACTGTGGTAGCACTGGTGATACAAATAAGAAAAAGAAAGACAGGTCTGCCTTCAATCTAATGGGGGAAGAAAACACACAAAATGAAACTGAAAAGCAGGGACAAGAACCTACATGATGATGGTGGAGTCCAAACCAACCAGTATGATTATGCCACTCCTCTATTTAAAAATATTCTTTGGCTCCCCAATCTGAATAAAGTGTGAATTCTTTGATCTGGATAGTCAAAGCCCTTTAATATGGCTGCAATCTACTTTCCAGCCTTAAATCATATGACTCTCCTTATCTTAGCATACCACCAAATAAGATTACTTTTCATTATCCATTTGTGTTCCTTCTCTCACTACCTAACAATCTTTGAGATACATTATGGAAATTTCCCATTTCTTTCACCTTCCTCCCCAAATCTCTCCATCTCTGCCACATTAAAATGAAAGTGATCTCTCCTTCCTCAAATTTCTCATAGCATTTTGTCTAGACATCTCCTTTAACTGTATCATATTTCTGTCTTGCATCCTACTTGTGTATCTTCATGTCTGATTTCCCTTATTAGAATGCAAATCCTGAGGTCAGGGACTGCCATTTTTCATCTTTGTGTTCCTAGCATAGTGCTTGATAAATGTTTATTGGATTTAGTTTTTAAAAACTTCATTTATTTTATTCTGAACTTAAGAAATAAAATAAGACTATCCATAATATAGAATAGGAAAAAAGATCATTGCACATGAAACTAAAAATCTGTTACATTCAATTTGCCATTCGTTTTAAATATATAATAAAGTTCTCATATAATATTTTTCCTTTTCGTCTCCCCCCACCCCTAGCTACCATTAGCCACAAATATGTATATATGTAAAGCCATCCCTATACATACTTCTATTTATCATTTTTTTCTCTGGATGCAGATAGTATCCTCTCTCATAGGTCCTTTGTAGTTAATTTGGAAATTTATAATAGTCAAAATGACAAAGTTGTTCTTAAAACAATATTGCTGTTACTGTATGAAAGGTTCTCTTGGTTCTTCTCATTTCAGTCTTCATTATTTCATGCAAGTATTAATTTGTTGAAATGAAGTATAGAGAGAAAAACCATTCCTGATATTAGTTACGTAATCTTGGGGAAATCACTTCCCCTCTCTGGGTCTCAGTTTCCTCATTTCTAAAATGAAGATGTTTGACTAAATGTTTTCTTGATTATATGAAGAAACTGTGTTTAACTCATTTTTGTATCCCCATAATGCCTACACAAAGTAGGTGAAAATTTGTTAAATGAATAAATAGAAGGATGTTCTCTAAGGTTCCTTCAAACTCTAAAAGCTATTATATGTATGAAGATAATAGGGCTTTGTTATTTGGTATAGATGCCCCGGGAACAATGCTCTTAAAAAGAAGGGTTGTACTTGAAAGAGAGAATGAGACAGACCTTGGTTGTGTTAGGGAAGCAAAGGAGAATATAAATCTATCGTGCTCATTAAGAACTCCAACGATTTATTTAATACTAGGCAGTCTGATTCTTGCAAGGACATCAACAAATTGTCTGTACACATGACTTGTAATTTGTTTGGGAATGACTACAAAAAATCACTGTGTTTCCTATCATGGTTGGCTGGATATCTAGTTGCATGAGCCCTCCCCTTCAAGGTCCACAGATCTAGATTTGTCTGGAGACTGGATGCCTGCGAGCCAAAGATGACAGCAGTACAATGTAGTAGAGTAGAAAGAGAGTCAGGATCAGGGAGCCAGAAGACTTGGGTTCTAATCCCAGCCCTCTCACTTGTTAGTTATGGAATACTACGGGCCACTTCATTTCTCTTAAATCATTATTTCCTCCTCTAGAAAATTGGGATAATAAAACTGACTTTGCCTGCTTCATAAGTTTGGCTTGAGGCTCAAATTTTGTAATATGTGTAAAGTACTTTGTAAACAGTCAAATGTTACATAAAACCAGCTGTTATTGTCTGTCAAATAAAAAAGTTAGACTATATGATTTACAAGATCCCTTCCATTTCTCAAATCCAAGATCCCAAGGTCCTTTCTGGCTCTAATATTCTCAGTTCTAAAATCTCTTCCAGAAAAAAACTTTTTAAATAAAATCTCTTCCAGGTCTAACACTCTGCGTATGTTGGTGAAGAAATGGTAGGTCAAAGAGGCACATACTATATGGTGGAAACAGGAATAGCAGTAACTAAGCATCCGAAAAGAGGCTGCCAATAGTTCTCTGGGATTTTTTTTTGCCAAATTTGGACTTCTCAAAAAGTAGACTTCTCAGGGTCCAGTTGGATGAGTATTACTTCTCTGTACCCTGCTCCTTTCAGCACTTTATAGAGAGGGGTCATAGGCATGAGATCAAGAGATTCAGGTACAACCTCACAGAGTTTAAGAAGGAAGTAAGAAGATCCAGGGAGGAAAAGCTATTAGAGGATAATGATAAGACAAGCAAGCACAAAAATTGTTGTGGTTTGTCCTTTGTTCTCTTGAAGAGGACCAATGACATTCCGAAGGTGATGACATGACTTGCAAGTGAATCAAACTTAAGTGAGGGAGGGCTGTGCAAAGTCAACAGCCTCACTCTCTCCTCCAGAGCCATCTGGGTTCAGTGGCAAGATATAGATCAGGATGACTGGAGATGACCCTGGACTTATGGGAGATCTTTGCCTTTTTAAATTAAGGTCTTTCCCAGGTTTCAGTTCATCTGAGGTAATGCCCATTTGGTAATTAATGCTAGGTAGAAAATGAGGCAAAAAAATGCTCTCTTTTACCTAATCAAAAAGAAAACAATCTCAATCTGGGAGGGAAGACCCTCAGGGTTTCTGGCCAAAACAGAGATAATTACTATTTACATTCACTCAGAGCCATCAAAATTCAAACAATGACCAAGTGAATCTTGGGTTAGGACCTATAATAATAAGTAAGAGCCAGAGAGATTTGGGTTTAAGGTATTGTCCTTAAAAAAATAAATCTAGCCAAAAAGGTTGTTGTGTTTGTCCTTTGCTCTTGAAGAGAATCATGACATCAAGATGATGATATGACTTGCAATTGACTCTGATTTGAGATAAGAAGTGTTGTGCAAGGACACGAGCGTCACTTTATCCTCCTGAGCCATCTGGGTCCAGTGGTTTGATACTTATCAGGATGGCCCAGGATGCAATGTGCGACCCTGGCCATTTTAGGCTAAGGTCTTAACACATTCTCACTTTGAGTGAGATACACCCATACAATGAATAGGCCTCTTTAAATACTCAAAGGATGGTCCCTTTTAATAAAAAAAAAAAAAAAATCAAACTGGAACAGGAAGGCCCTCAGCATTCCTAGGTAAAAGAAAAACAGCTATTATTTAGTATTTCCAAAAAAAGAGACCAGTTGAAAACAGAAGCAAAGGAATTTTAATGAAAATTACGTTAGACGTGAGAAGAACCTCCAAAGTAATCTAGCCCATTTTACAGAGAAAACTGAGGCCCTGTGTTTATAACATGGTTATGGTTACAGGGTTAGCTCCTGGAGGAGCCAGTGATGTGGTTAGGGAACCATAATGTTGAGGTTTGGGGTGCTCAGAATCCCAAAATACCGACACACTGGGTCCTGCTGAATGAGTTGGACTCAAGACTTCTTTTAGCCAAAGTAAAACAAAGTTTATTAAAGATTCGAAGCCTAACCATTTGTGACCCTTGTTTTGACAAGTGGGCCTGATAGACAGAATCAGAGCTGGATTGAATCTGAGCCCCTTCATGGAGGCAGGATTGAACTTTTATGCAGAAAGAATGTGGGAGAGATCTGGAGATGGTCTAGTCTTGATGGGACTGGAGTAACTAGTGATATAATCAAGGGTGGGAAACAGCTAGAGGCAATTGGGAGTTATTAAACAATAGAGGGCTTGGGTGGGAAATAATTAAGGTTAGGAGGCAACAGGCAATGGAGGGCCTGACTAGGTAAGGGTAACAGATTTGGGTATGAAAAGTTATATTAAGTGGGAAGATTCAAGGAGAGTTCAAGGAGATTCCCAGAGTTTGCCCAGGTTCTGGATAGTGAACAGTGCTCTCAGTCACCAGTGGAATGAAACAGGACTGTGTGCTTGCTCCCATGCTTTTGAGCATGATGTTTTCAGCCATGTTGTCAAATGCTTTAAATGAGGATGAACACGGCATCAAGGTCAACTACCATACTGATGGTGAGTTCTTCAATTTGAAAAGGTTACAAGTCAAGACCAAAGTGGAGGGAGTGTTGGTGCATGATTTTCTGTTTGCATATGATTTTGCACTCTATTTAACCTCTGAAGCTGAGATGCAACAAAGTCTGAATCAATTCTCTGCTGCCTGTGCTAATTTTGGCCTAATAATTAACACCAAGAAAACACAGGTGCTCCATCAACCACCACCACACCATCCATACGTGGAACCACTGGTTACAACAAATGGAGAAGTTTGGAATGCTGTGGATAACTTCACTTACCTTGGTAGTGTACTTTCCAGGAATGTACACATTGACAATGAGGTTCATGCACGCATTACCAGAGCTAGCTCAGTGTTTGGGAGGCTCTGAAGAAAAATTTGGGAGAGAAGAGGTATTAGACTGAAGGTCTACAGAGTCATTGTGCTGACTTCATTGTTATATGCCTGGGAAACATGGACAGTCTACCAGCTCCATGCCAAGAAACTGATTTGCTGCTATTTGAACTGTCTTAGGAAGGTTCTGAGGATCATGTGGCAGGATAAGGTACCAGACACTGAATTCCTTGCTTGAGCTGAACTGCCAAACATTCAAACTATGCTTCAGAGAAGCCAACTCCAATGCGCTGGCCATGTTGTTCAAATACAAAATGTATGGTTGCCAAAAGACTATTTTGTGGAGAACTCACATGGGGCAGGTGATCACATGGTCATCAGAAGAAGTGATACAAGAACACTCTCAAGATCTCTCTCAAGAACTTTGGATTTGACCATGAGACATGGGAGACACTGACACAGGACTGCTTAGCATGGTGTGCCCACATCAGAAAGGGTGCTGTGCTCTATGAGCAAAGCAAAATTGAGACAGCAAAAAGTAAACATAAGACGTGCAAATTTGGAGTTATCCATCCCAAATATTCACATGAACTATGTGTGTCCAACTTGTGGTAGAGCTTTCCGAGCTTGTATTGGTCTGATCAGCCACAGTTAGACTCGTTGAAAATTCACTTTATCATGGTAATGTTATTTTTGTCCTCTTTGAGAATGAAGGACAACAACCAACCAACCAACCCCATCACGAGGACTAACTCAGGTCTTCCAATCTTAGTTTATGGCTCTTTCTCCTGCATCAAACTTAGGTAGGCAACCTGTGAAAACAATTTTTTTTTTTTGGCACCAAAATGCTAGGTTCTATTCCCATAGAAACACAGAACCAGAGAGACAAAAGGGACTTTAGAAATTATCTAATCCAACCTCTTTATCAATTCTGTCTGTGAAGATGCTCCTCTCCATATCATCCCTGGCAGCTGTACAGCCAGTCTCTGTTTGCTATGATGGGAAACTCACCACCTCCAAAGGAATCCCATTCCATTTTCAGCTAGCTCTTATTAGAAAATTCTTCCTAATATGAATACTTAATCTGCCTGTAGAGACAGCCTAATTCTCCATCCAATTATTTGCGTTCACCTCCACCACCCTCACAGAAATGTAAAAGATGAGGATGAGAGAAAACAAAATTCTCCTTTTAATTCTTGAGAAATGTCTGGAGCTTCTTTGAAATATCCAAAATCTCTGGTTCAATTTCCCTCAGAAGTCAGTGACTTTTTTAAGCGCCCCCAAGCTTCCAAAGTATCTACAAACATTCACTCCTGGACTGAATTCCTGGGATTTAGTGTAGAGGAAAGATCAATAGGTAGGAGTAGGAAGATTTCCATTTAAGTCTAGACCTTTCTAAATAATAGTTATGTGAAATGTTGGCTAAATCACTCTCTGAAACATAATTTCCTCATCTGTAAAATGGGATAATGGCTGCTTGTTGCCTCCAAGATCAAACATAAAGCTATCTGTTTGGTTTTTAAAGCCCTTCTTAACCTAGCCTGTTGCTGCCTTTCTAGTCTTTTTACATCCTGCTCCCTGCCCCCCAACCCCAGCATGATCCAGCAACACTGGCCTCCTTGGGGTTCTCAGACTGACACCCCGTCCCCAGTAATGAGCATTTTCATTGGCTGTCCCCCATATCTGGCTTTCTTTCCCACTTTGTCTCCACCTGTAGCTTCCTTCAAGTCTTAGCTAAAATGTTGCCTTCTATAAGAAGTCTTTCTCAGTCATCCTTAATCTAAGTGCCTTCCCTCTGAGATTATAGCTATTTTTTCCTGTACATGGCTTGTTGGCACGCAGCTGCTTCCATGTTGTCTCCCCTGTCAGATTGTGAGCCCTCTGAAAGCAGGGACTATTTAGGGTATGGGGGTTTTTTGGTTGGGTTTTTTTTTTTTTTTTTGCGCCTTTCTTTGTATCCTTGGCACTTTGAACTGTGCCTGGCCCACAGTAAGTGCTTAATAAATTCTTGTTGACTTGACTTGCACTACTTACCGAACCTAACCAGGTTGTTGTGAGGGACAAATGAGACAAGAAAAGACAAAGTGCTATGAGATCATGAGCTATTTTTCTGTCAGTTCTGTGAGTCCCACCACTTCTCATTTGTATAATCCTATTTCCCATTGTCCCTTTCTTCCTCCTTCCCCTTACCCAGGGATTCCTTTTGTTATTCATTTGATTAAAAAGTTTCCTTTAGGTCCTAGGGATTTACCTGCCATGCTTTATGGAGGTAAATCCTTAATCCAGGAATTTCAGGCATCAGTGGAAGAGACAATTGAGCACCAAGGCCAGTCCTGGAATAGCAGCATAAAGAAATTCGAAAATGAGCAGTTTATTTCTGTTTTTAACTTTATTCATATTTCTCTCCAAAAGGGTTACAAAATTCGCAAAGTAAGCAGCAAGGTATTGAGAAATAAGGACAGAAGCTCCCTTGTCTTACTTTGTGAGTTGACCAACCTATTTAAAGATAGGGAAAGGGAGGACAACAGGCAGAAAATTAAACTGTATTTTAAAATATTCAAAATCTCCTAAGGCACACTGATCCTTGGAAAAGAAAGAATATTTTTTGGTGAACAACTTTGGGTATGAATCAGATATCTTGCTGAAATATTCTTTTTCTGGGTTACATGACTCAAAAATCAAGCCATAGGGTTTAATTGAGCAAACCTTAGCTGTAGAGCATACAGAAAAGAATTCCAGGACATGATAGCTATATTCAAATATTTGAAGAGCTCTCCTGTGGAAGAGGGGGTCAGACTTCTTTTTGCTTGGCTTAAGGGACAGAACTAGCAGAATGGAAAAAATTTCTTGTTGATTAGGAGATATTCCTGATGATTAGAAGGAGGAAGATATCTAAATTAGATTTCCCTAATGAACTAGATGAGTTTTTAAGAGGCCAAGTTTTGTTAGGGTTTGATTATATCTTCCTATGGAGGATATAGACATGCTCATTGCCAATGATGAGTAGATTAGGAAATTATCTACTGGGGCATGCCCAGTAATCTCTCATTGAAGATGAGGACTACTCCTTCTATTTGGAAAAAGTTTGATCTATTTGGGAAAAGCTGGTGGTTTGGAATCACTGTGGGTTAGACTCATCCTTGTGAAGTGGGCTATAAGAGGGGTTCCATGGAAGAGTTATATTCCTCCTTGCCTTTTTCAGCACAAACTGAATAGGAACTAGAGACTGGAAATCTGACAGTTATTGTCTCTGGATGGTACCTAAGCACTGGTACAAACTTCCAAGGACCAATCAATCATTCCTACCCCATCCCCCACTTAGTCTTGGGGTTGGCAGCCTCCTGACTTAAGAGATAATAGTGACCAGGAAAGTAATGAAATAGTTACAGTCTCTTAATGCATGGACATGGGCCAGAATGAACAGTAGTAGAGGTGCTTCCCAGTTGCATATGCTTGCAACTTCAGACCCTAGCATAGAGGAAACAAGTTCTAGAATGAAAGGATCCAGTATTGAAGAGATTGATAGGGAAGTCTCTGGGCAAGGCCAGGCTCAGGGTTGCTTCTCTAGTAATTCCAACTTCAAGAGATTGAGAATCCAGCTCTCTAGAGAAAGGTAGAAGAGTTCATGGTCTATACCAATATGTTGGATAGAAGGAGTCAAAGATGGAAGTGAAGCAAGAGACTAAGCCATGATATGGGGAAACCAAACTCTCTAATCAGTGTAAATCTGATGAGAAAGGGGATTGCCTCTCTAGCAAATCCAGTTACTCTTCATCTGGGGAAAGTCAAAATTTTTAGGACAGTTAATAAGGCTAGAGACCTAGATGTACCTCTGCAACATAACTAAGTCTCCTGAATTCCAGTGTGGTGTTCTTTCCATTATATCACAATCTAGAAATCAACTAGATGAGGAGAGATTGAAGGTAAGTGAGAGAGTTTGGATGACAGAGGGAGCAAACTGTTAGACAAGGGACATAATGCGATCATTATACAGGTAGAGGGGTTTCTCTTGACAAGGAGAAGGGCCTTATCTTCATGGGAGACAGAGGTAAAGGAAAAGATAGTGGTAGAAGGCACCTGAGTGATGTGAAATGATAAAGAGGGAAGAAAGGGAAGCTCTCAGAGAATAGCCTCATTTTTTTCAGTAAAACATGAGGCAAGGAAAGGACCTATTTGTACAAAAATACTTATAGCAGCTCCTTTTGTGGTGGCTAAGAATTGGAAATTGAAGGGACACCCATCAATTGGGGAGGGGCTAAACAAGCTGTGGTATATAATTATGATGGAATATTTTTGTCCTATAAGAAATGACAAGCAGGATGATTTCAGAAAAACCTGGAAAGACTTACATGAACTGACACAAAGTGAAGTGGGAAGAACCAGAAGAACACTGTACGCAGTAACAGCAACATTGTACAATGAAGAATTGTGAATGACTTACCTGTTCTCTGCAATACAATGATCCAAGAAATCCCAAATGACTCATGATGAGGCATACTATCTGCCTCCAGAGAAAGAACTAATGTTGTCTGAATGCAGACAGAAGCATGCTATTTTTCACTTTCTTTCATTCTTTTTTAAATTCAAGTCTTCTTATACAAAATGACTAATATGGAAATGTTTTACATGCTTGCACATATCTGATTGCTCACTGTCTCAGGGAGTGAGGAGGTGAGGAAGAGAGAGATGGTGGGAGAAATAGAATTTGGAACTCAAAAAAAATTTCAAATGTTAAAAAATTTGTTTTAAATATAATTGGGAGAAAATGAAATATTTCATATATATGTATTGTGTGTACATGTATATGTATATATATACACATATGTATGCATATATAAAAAAGCATGAGGCAAGGTTCTCAGCAGAGAAGGTAGGGAAGGTAGCCATGGGAAATTTAAGAAGGGAGGAAAAGGTTTGGAAGAATTTCTGAGGTTGGTGGATTGTGAATTAATTAGTGAGGGGTGACAGGAAGGGGTAAATTGTTAGAAATAAGAAATGTTTAGAACTTCCAAATCATTAATAACTAGAGAAATGCATATTAAATAGCTGTGAGATTCCCCCTTACATCCAACAGATTGGCAAAGACGATTCAAAAAAAGAAAATGACAATTGTTGGAGGAACTATAAGAAACAGGAATATTAATGCACTGCTAATAGAGCTCTGAATTAATTGGTCCAGCCATTCAGGAAAGCAATTTGGAACTATGCCTTAAAAGTCACTAAACTGTGACCCATTTCCTACCAATCATAATGCTTTTGGATTTCTGTGGAATTCTCTTTTATACTTTCATGCCCCAGGAAACTCATCACTGGGAAATCTTCTGCAAGATTGAATCAGCATTGGTACTTATATATCATCAGTACCCTCTGCCCCTTTGATTGGAGGGCAGAGCCATGAATTTTAAAACCTCCATTTAAGGAGGGGGTCCAGAATAATCTTTCCCCCATTTACTACAATCTGTACTGCTTTTGGACCCTTTCATCACACCCCTTCTTCTGTCTCCTAAGCTTTTCCCAGTTTTGTGTGTTTTGTAAGTTCTCCCATTAGATTGTAAGCTCCTTGAGGGTAGAGGCTATCTTTTTATTTGTATCCCCAGGGTTAGCAGAATGCCTGCACATAATAGATACTTAATAAATGTTTATTAGAGGGGCAGAGCCAAGATGGCAGAGTAGAAAGATGCACATACTCGAGCTCTTCCCCCACAGCCCATAAAATACCTGTAAAGAAAGACTCTCAACAAATTCTAGAGCAGCAGAAGCCACAGAACAATGGAGTGGAGGAGATTTCCAGCCCAAGGTGACCTGGAAGGCAGATGGGAAAGGTCTGTTGCACCAGGATGTGGAGTGGAGGCTAGCCCAGCCTTGGCAGCACAGTGCCAGGAGGATGACATGAGTAGTCCTCAGGGGTGGAATCCCCAGGAGAAGCAGCGGTTTGCAGATCCTCAACCCACAGGTGCCAAAGGTAGCTTCAAAGATCAGTAAGAGACTTTTTTACACTGATAACAAAGGAACAGGGTTCTCTCCAGGCTCCAGGCAGTGGTCCTGGCAGCAGTGGCAGCAGCAGCAGCAGTAGGCCACAGCTATGGTGGCCTGGCAGGCAGCAGCTGGCTTCCATTGTTGGATAAAGCACCTGAGGGAATTGAGCTGCTGATCTAAATCTCAGCCACAAGTCAGGCCAGGGAGTAAACTCCTCTCCCTTGATTGTAACACCTTTGAGGAACTGAGAACTTACAGGTTCCCAGAGTATACCCTACTCTTGACAAAGGACCCAAAAGTCAAGTAACTGGTTGAGAAAATGCCTAAAAAAGGGAAAAAAAGTAAGACTATAGAAGGTTACTTTCTGGGTGAACAGGTATTCTCTCTCATCCTTTCAGATGAGGAAGAACAATGTTTACCATCAGGGGATGACATAAAAGTCAAGGCTTCTGCATCCAAAACCTCCAAAATAAATATGCAATGGTCCCAGGCCATGGAAGAGCTCAAAAAGGACTTTGAAAATCACATAAGAGAGGTGGAGGAAAAATTGGGAAGAGAAATGAGAGTGACGCAAGAAAATCATGAAAAGTGAGTCAACAGCTTGCTAAAGGAGACCCAAAAAAATGCTGAAGAAAATAACACCTTTAATAATATGTCATTAGAAAAACAACTGACCTGGAAAACAGATCCAAGAGAGACAATTTAAAAATTATGGGACTGCCTGAAAACCATGATCAAAAAAAGAGCTTAGACATCATCTTTCATGAAATTATCAAGAAAAACTGCCCTGAGATTCTAGAACCAGAGGGCAAAATAAATATTGAAAGAATTCATCAATCACCTTCTGAAAGAGATCCAAAAAGAGAAACTCCTAGGAATATTGCAGCCAAATTCCAGAGTCCCCAGGTCAAGGAGAAAATATTAGAAGCAGCTAGAAAGAAACAATTAGAGTATTGTGGAAATACAATCAGGATAACACAAGATCTAGCAGCTTCTATACCAACAGATCGAAGGGCCTGGAATATGATATTCTAGAAGTCAAAGGAACTAGTATTAAAATCAAGAATCACCTACCCAGCAAAACTGAGTATAATACTTCAAGGGGAAAAATGGTCATTTAATGAAATAAAGGACTTTCAAGCATTCTTGATGAAAAAACCAGAACTGAAAAGAAAATTTGACTTTCAAACACAGGAATCAAGAGAAGTATGAAAAGGTAAACAGGAAAGAGAAATCACAAGGGACTTACTAAAATTGAACTATTTACATTCCTACATGGAAAGATAATATTTGTAACTCTTGAAACTTTTCTCAGTATCTGGGTAGTTGGTGGGATTATACACACACACACACACACACACACAGACACACACACACACACACCTATATGTAGAGAGAGACAGACAGACAGACAGACAAAGACAGAGATACAGAGAGCACAGGGTGAGTTGAATAACAAGGGATCATGTCTAAAAAAAATAAAATTAAGGGGTGAGAGAGGAATAGATTGGGAGGAAAAAGGGAGAAATGGAATGGGGTAAATTATCTCTCATAGAAGAGGCAAGAAAAAGCTTTTCCAATGGAAGAGAAAAGGGGGGAGGTGAGAGGGGAAAAAGTGATTCAAGGAAGGAACAGCATGCACACTCAATTTGATATGAAAACCTATCTTACACTACAGGAAAGTAAGGGAGAAGGGAACAAGTCGGGTGGGGGGGATGATAGAAGGGAGGGCAAATGGGAGGAGGGAGTAATTAGAAGTAAACACTCTTGGGGAGGGACAAGGTCAAAAGAGAGAATAGAAGAAAAGGGGGACAGGATAGGATGGAGGGAAATATAGTTAGTCTTATACAACATGACTATTATGGAAGTCATTTGCACAACTACACAGATCTAGCCTATATTGCCTTCTCAGTGGGGATGGGTGGGGAAGGAGGAAGGAAGAGAAGTTGGAACTCAAAGTTTTAGGAATAAATGTTGAGAATTGTTTTTGCATACAACTGGGAAATAAGAAATACAGGCAAAGGGGTATAGAAATTTATCTTGCCCTACAAGACAAGAGAGAAGATGGGGATAAGGGAAGGGAGGAGTGTTAGAAGGGTGGGAACATTGGTGGAAGGCCAATCAGAATGCAAGGCATTTTGGGGTGGAGGAGGGGAGAGATGGGGAGAAAATCTGGAACTGAAAATTTTGTGGAAATGAATGTGGAAAACTTAAAATAAATAAATAAATGAATGAATGAATAAATAAATAAATCAATGAATAAATGGATAAATAAATAAATGTTTATTAACTGACTGACCCAGATATATCATTAATAGTCTTATACCCCAAAGAAATCAAAGAAAGAGGAAAAGGACCCATATGTACAAAAATATTTATAGGAGCTCTTTTTGTAGAGGCAAGGAACTGGAAACTAATGGAGTGTCCATCATCTAGGAGATGGCTGAACAAACTATCATGTGTGAATGTATCTTATTATATTGTAGGAAATAATGAAAAAGATGGTTTCAGGGAAACCTGAGAGCACTTGTACAAACTGATGCAGAGCGAAGTGATCAGACCAAGCAGAACAACAATACTATGATGAAAAACAACTTTGAAAAACTTAATCATTTTAATAGACATGATAGCTAACTCTGATTCCAGAGGACCAATAATATAGCATACTGTTCCCCTCCATAACAAAGAGATTATAGACTCAAGGTACAGAATGAGATAAACATTTTCAGATGTGACCAATGAGGGAATTTTGTTTTACTTGACTGCCCCCAAAAAAGGAATGTACAGAGGACATCAAAGTATACCATTTTTCAGGAAACTTCATTATTGGCTAAAGGTAAATCAGGCATTGCACCCCAAAATATTAACAGCACAAAGTACCAGTTGAGTCGATCCCAAATCATCTAGGGTGTTTAGGGAAGAGGAATTCTTGTTTTAAGCCATGGAGAAAACAATCCCATGGTACCATGTTGGAGCTTAGAGAATATTGATGAACCAGCCACTTACCCCAAGAAGTTAGATGGATCTATTTTATATGTGCTAACAATTTCCAACATAATGTATTATTTCTGAAATTACTTTTTTCCCCTTGTAAGTAACCCTAAGAAAAGGCACATTTGTGGTCTATAGCACATGACAGTAAGGGAAAGAAAGAAAGACAGAGAGAGAGGAAGCAAGGAAGGAAGGAAGGAAGGAAGGAAGGAAGGAAGGAAGGAAGGAAGGAAGGAAGGAAGGAAGGAAGGAAGGAAAGAAGAGTTGGTGTAGGATCCAAGGTACCCAGGGATAATGATATTGTCAAAAGAAGAGAACCAGGTGTACGAGATATATGAACTTAGGGAGACAAGTTAGCTCATTGACCAGCAAAGTCAGAGACTCATTACTTCAAACCAGGGTTTAGAGATTTATATTTACTAAGTGCCTACTGGGTTGAAAACAAGACACAAAGATGAAAAATAACAGTATTTGTTCTCAAAGATCTTATATAATGGAGGGAGGAAGAGGGAATATAATGTCTAGGTTATCAAACATGCTCCTAAAGGACTGAGGCAAAGTCTCAGATTGATGTCACAAATATGCAACCTAGGTTATGTCAGACTGGCTGTGAAATTGCTTATTTGCTTTTCTAGTACAGAAGTGTGCTGGAGCCAGCTCAAACTTGCTCAGGAGTGCCTGACTGTTAAATTTGCAGAGTAAAATCATTTTCTCCAAAGCTTAAAACAAGAATTCTTCCCTAAACCCCCTAGATGATTTGGCGTTGGCTTGACACTTTGTACTAAGATAATTTGGAGGGTTGTAATGCCTGGTTTACCTTCAGTCAATCATGAAAATCCCTGAAAAATGGTGCTTTGGGGTGCTCTGTACATTCCTTTCTGAGGAGCAGTCCAGCACTTCTCAGAGATCAGCAAATGCTACAAATCAGAGTTTGATTTATTGTTTTTTGAGTGTATAGACTTAAGAAAAAGAGTGAAAATGTTAGTAATGCAGATTCTAGTTAAAAGTATGTTATGGGCATATATATATGTATATATATAAATGTAAATGTATATATATATTTCCCCAGAGAACCAGGTGTTTTACTAGCACACCCTTCACTGAGCTTCTGTGTAGTAAGCACAGTCAAAATACACAAGATCATAGAGATGTATTTATACATCTCTATGATTTATATCTAGAAGGAATTTTAGAAGGTCAGTTAGTCCAAACCCCCAGTTTTATGCTAAAAAAAGATAATTTGTCAGTGGTTGCCTAGTTAGTAAATAGGCAAAGTCAGGCATTGAGTCCCAGATAGATGGATAGATAGGTAAGTAGGTGGGTAGGTAGGTAGGTAATTTATTAAGTACTTACTATGTGCCAGGCAATTGGATGGCTCATTGAATAGATCACAGTCATAAAGACCTGAGTTCAAATCCAGCCTCAAACACTTACTAGCTGTGTGACCCTGGGCAAGTCACTTAATCTCCAGTTTGCCTTAATCCATAGGAGAAGGAAATGTAGAATCATTCCACTATATTTGCCAAGAAAACCCCATGGGCCAGTATTGGCGTGCCATGGTCTATGGGGTCACAAAGAGTCAGACACAACTGAACACCATCAATAGCAGCAGGGGTCAGGTACTTTTCTAGACACTAAGGATATAAAAATAAGCAAGCAAAATGTTGCCTGTCCTCAAGGAAGCAGCAAGACACCCGGAGGAAGAGACAGGAAGCAGCATGTGCCTGCAAAGTCAAATTACCCTCACTACCTTGACCACCAGATCCCAAAATGATGATCCGGGACCCCAAACCCAAGAACAGCAGTGTTTCCTAAGCACATCTCACCCCCAAGCCTATCAGTTCTGATTCCTGATCAGCTACTGCTGCCATCATTGAGAACAAGCACTGTGGAGAAGGGACCCTCTTTCCTTGCTACCACTAACATTAAATGCTGACCAACGGCTGCCAAGGGCCATGCAAGCCCAAGATCCCCGGGGGATGGCAACATACCCCAAAAAAGTTCAGAAAAGAAGGCTACTTCCATCCAAATCATTGGCACTGTCAAATATTCAACATTTGCTTTCACTGATATATCAATGAAAAAGATGTTTTAAAAGAAGCATTACCATCTACTTTACCACTGCATCCTAAGGGTCACGGGACCTTTCTATATGACTTGCTGCTGAAACCTTCTATATGTCTTTCCCCCATTAAAATATGAGTTCCTTGAGAGCTGTCTGACTTTACAATTTGTATCCCCCAACACTTAACCTGGGGCAGTTTGAGTTAATTTTGGTGCATTGATCTGAGACATAAATGTAGGCCGTTTGGGCAAGGAAGACATAGGCTTTAGGAATTTGTGGGGAAGCTCTGAGACCCCAGGGAACTTCTTTACTCATTGCTTTTAATCTCCTTGCTGGTGTCTGATCTTGCTTTTTCATTCTTGGGCTGCTTGTTACTTCTTTGGGGATTACTTTTACCTGGAAGTCGTTGAATATGGTTTTATTAAAGCAATTATTACCTGAACCCACAGAGTCTGAGGTATCCATTATGCTAGATGTATAACCATAATTGGGACAGCTGAGCATTTTGTATTTTTATAAATATTCATCCATTTAAATTGTCAAGGTTAGTATCATATAACTGAGCAAAATTGTTGCATACAATTTTCCCTTTTCCATCTGTTATAAATTCTACTTCATTTGTTATTCTATTTTTCCCTTTTTATTTTGATAATTTGGTTTTCCTTTGTTTTTCTTTAAATCAAATTAGCTAATTATTTCTCTATTTTTAATTAATCTTTCTTTTTATTTTTTAAGTCTTTCTTAAAAAGCTTCCACCTTCTATTTGACTCATTTTTTTTATTTTCAAAATGTCTTTTTGTGAGTTTTTTTAATTTGTTGATTTTTCTAGTTTTTTAGTTGCAAACCCAATTCAATGATTTCTTGTTTAAAAGTTCTAAAATTTCAAGGGAAATGTTGAAAAAATAAGAATGAAAAAGGACAAGTACTTCCAGTTTTCGAATCATACTATAATCATCTTCAAAACTATCCCATATGATTTTAAAAATAACAAAGCAGTCAATTTAGTAAGCTAAATAAGGAAGAATTGAAAACAGTTTAACTCAACCCAGTGTTTGATAAAGCCAAGAGCATAAATTATCTGACGAAAAATATCCTTCTTGATAAGAACTTCTAGGAAAAGTAGAAAGCAGTTTGGCAGATATTTGATTTAGATCAATATGCTATGCCATATGTTATTTAAAATTCAAAGTTTTAAAATGCAAGCTAAATATTAAAGACGTATAGGAGCCATTCCCCAGTAGATAAGATGCCAAAACAATGAACAGAGTTCTCAAAAGAATTTCACACTATTAATAGCATATGAAAGATTGCTTAAAATCACTAATAAGAGAAATATAAATCAAATCAACTTTGAAGTTTACCTTCACATCCAGAAATTTGATAACAAAAGATGGGAAATAGTCAATATTGGAAGGATTGTAGAAAAACAAGCACACTAATATAACACTGATGTAGTTGTGAATTGGTCCAACCATTCTGTCAAGTAATTTAGAATTATGCTAAGAAACTAAAATGTTTAAACCCTTTTATCCACAGATCTTATTGATAGGCAAATGCCCAAAGGAGGTCAAACACAGAGAGAAAGCTTCATCTTATAGACACCAAAATAGTTATAATAGCCTGTTTTGTAGTAGCAAAGAAATGAAAGTGAAGTAGATGTTCATTGACTGAGGAATAGCTAAACAAATTACACCTATGAATATAGTAGAGTATTACCACGCCATAATAAAAGATGAATATGAAGGATCCAAAGAGGCATGGGAAGACATGCACTGACACAAAGTAAAAAAATAGAAATGGGAATCTAATATATACAGTTACTACAATCACTGTGTAAAGCATAACAAGAACAAGGAATTTAGAACACTAACTGACCAAGCTTGGCTTTGAAGAAAAGATATGACAATGTACTTTCCTCCTTTCTTTGCAGAGTCAGAGGACTGGTGGTATAGAACATTGTACAGAACTATTAGAGTCAGTTGCTGTGTTGGTTAGTTTTGCTGAACTACTTTCTTTTTTCCACTTAAAAAATATCTTTGTTTAAAAGCATTGAATGTTTATAGATGTGACTATTGTGCTCTCTCCACTGTTGTGATAATTAGTCTACATTAATCTACAAGTTCAGGTTCTCTAGGGCTAACCTCTGTAGTTTCTGGTGGGAATGTCCTGCTCTTCAATTAGTAGTAGTGGCAGTAGTAGGAGCAGTAGTAACATTACTGGTGGTGGTAGTACTAGTAGCAGTACCAATAGCAGCAGTAACAGCAGTAGTAGTAGTAGTAGTGGTAGTAGTAGTAGTAGTAGTGATAGTAGTAGTAGTAGAAGAAGGGATAGTATCATTATCCAGCTCAACTACTTCTTGAGGTAGTAATTGCAGCTACAATATCCCTGATAGGTGTTCATCAAGCCTTTATATGAAGACCTGAAGAGATGGAGGCTCCCTATATCCCTATACAGCCATTCCAAGTGGACAAATTTAATTATTAGGGAGTTTTATCAAAAAATAACAACAGGGTGGGCAGAGCCAAGATGGAGGAGTAGAAAGACACACATATGCTGGCTCTCCCCACACAGCCCATAAAATATCTGTAGAGAGGGACTCTCAACAAATTCTGGAGCAGCAGAAGTGGAGAACAACAGAGTGGAAGAGATTTCCAGCCCAGGGTGACCTGAAAGGACCACAGGAAACGTCTGTTGCACGGAGCAGAGCCCAGCCCATCCTTGGCTGCATGGCGCAGCGCAGCTTGGCTCTGGGAGGAGGACACCTTGGGGGTGGAATCTCCAGTCACAGTAGCATCGAATCCCCAGTCACAGTAGCAGTAGTCTGCAGATCCCTCAACCCACAGGCACCAAAGGTTAGTGACAGGGTTTCTTCTACTGGCCAGGAAGGGAGAAGGGTCTTCCCATAGCTCTGGCTTCAGGCAGTGGCCACAGAGGCCACATTGGGCAGGCGGCAGCAGTTCCCACAGCAGCCCACATCCATTGTTAGATTGTAAAACTCCTGGGGGCACTGAGGAATTGATTATTACCTCAGCCCTGTGTAGAGGCCCTGAGGGATCTGATCCTTATCTCTCACTGAATGGCTGTAGAACTAAACTGGAGGCCAGGAGGCTGTGGAGAGAAAACTCTGCTAAGCTTCTGGGCACAAAAATCTCTTCCTGCTCCCAGACCAGTGCACACATTTGATTGTGCCACCTTGGAGGAACTGAGATCTTACAGATCCCCAGAGTATACCCTACTCTTGACAAAGGATCAACTGGAGAAATGTGTTCAGAAAATGAGTGAATTATTGAAATAACTGCAAAATGTGCAAACCCAATGGGCAGGCCTGAATTATGGATAACTGACATGACCGAAAATTTTGAAAAACAAAAGAATCATCTGAACATCTTATTATAGGAAATTGTTAAGGAAAAATCAGTAAAATTGACAAAATCCAAATCAAGAGAATTCCGTTAGTCAACAAATATCTATTAAGCACCTAATATGTGTCAGGCACTGTGCTGAGCAATGGAGACACAAAAAAAAGAAAAAGGCAAAAATAGTCCCTGGTCTCAAGGAGTTGACAGTTTAAGGAACATGTTAACTATGTACAATTAAGACATATGTAAGATAAATTGGAAATAATTAACAGATAGAAAGCTTCACATAGAAGTGTTAGTGGGACTTGAGAGAAGCCAGGGAAAACAAGAAGCAGAAACAAGGACAGAAAATGTTCTGGGCATAGGGGACAACAAGTGAAAATGACCAGAGTTGGGAGATGGAGGGTCTAGTATGAGTAAGAGTAAGGAGGCCAGTGTCAATGGATCGAAGGATACTTGGGAGAGTGGGAATGCAAGGAAGGTAGAAAGGGGTCAGGTTATGTTTGGACAACTTTAAAAGTCAAACTGAGGATTTTATATTTGACCCTGGAGGCAATAGTAAACTATTGTATTTGATTGAATCTGACAGGGTCAGATTTGTGTTCTAGAAGATCAGTTTGACAGCTGAATGGATGCTGGACTAGACTGGGCAAAAATGTCAGGCTGAGAGACCAACCAACAGGCTACTGCAATAGTGCAGTTGTAAGGTGATAAGGGTCTAAACCAGAGTGGTGACAGTGTCAGAGGAGAGAAGGGAATACATTCAAGAGGTTACAAATATAGAAATGACAGGACTTGGTAAGTGATTAAATATGGGGGGGCAAGAGGGTGAGGTTTTGAGCTTGGGTAACTGGGAAGATGGTGGTATCTTCCACAGTAATAGGGATATTAGGAAGAGAGAGGATTTAGGTGAAAAGATAATGAGTTCAATTTTGGATACGTTGAGTTTAAGATATCTACAACACATCCAATTTGAAATGTGCAATAGGCAGTTGTACATGCAAGACTGGAGGTGAGGACAGAGAATAGAACTAGACAAATACATCTAAGAATCATCTTCCTACAAGATGACAATTGAATCTATAGATGCTGCTAACATCACCAAGTGAAATACCATAGAAAGAGAAGAGAAGAGGGCCCAGGACATAGGGGCCATACCAAGAAAAAACAGTAAGACAACTGTCTTATAGTTATACTTCATCACTCTGACAGTGATCAACTTGAGCCTTTCCTGACTCCCTTTAATTCTAGAGCAGGGATGGGGAACCTGCAGCCTTGGATGAAGCCTTTTGACTGAGTCCAAGTTTTACAGAAGAAATCTTTTTCTTAGGGGATTTATTCTGTGAAGTCTGGATTCAATCAAAGGGCCACACTTGAGCTAGAGGGCCACATGTGGCCTCGAGGTTTGCAGGTTCCCCACCCATGTTCTACAGCCTTCTGTCCATTGATTATTTCTAATTTAACTTGCACATAACTAGTTTGTAAATAGTTGTTTGCATGTTGTCTCCCTCATCAGACTAGAAACTCTGAGAGCAGGGACTATCTTTTGCCTTTCTTTTTCTTCCTACTGCTCAGCACTGTGCCTTGTCCATAGTTGGAGCTTAATGTTGTTTTCAAAGAGGATCAATGACATCATGGGTGATGTTTCGACATGAACATGAATTGGATTTAAGTGAGGCAGAGTTGCACAAAGTAAACAGCTTCACTTTTCTCTTCCCAAAGTCAAGACCACTGGCAATGGCCTTGACTGCAGTGGATGAACTTGGCTTCTTTGATGTCTGACCAAACTCTAAACTCTTCAGAGCCTGCTTTAGTCACTTGCGCAGGTACTGGAACTAATGGGGTACAGGTTCTGAGAACCTCCTTGAACTCTCCTTGAATTCTCCCACTTAATCTGGCTTTTCTTACACAAATTGGTTACCCTTAACCTAGCCTGGCCCTCCAAGATCTGCTACCTCAGGATTGCCCCACCTGCTTCCCACTCAACCCCTCCCAATTGTCTGTTACCTCCCCGATTGCATTCGGTTGTTTCCCACCCTTGATTACATCACTAGTTAGTCCCATCAAAACTAGACTACCCCCAGATCTCTCCCATAGTCTTTCCGTATGTAAGTTCCATCTTGCCTCCATGAAGGCACTCAGATTCAATCTGTCCCACTTGTCAGTACAAGCGTCACAAATGGTGAGACTTCTAAAGAGTCAGCCCAATGTAGTGAGTCTTTAATAAACTTTATTTTACTTTGGCTGAAAGAAGGTTTGGGTCAAATCTTCAACCGGGGGTGTTGATATCTTGGGAGTCCCAACCACCCCAAACCTCAACATTATGTTTCCCTGACCTCCACACAGGGAGGAATAGTACCTCTGGTGAGGGTTTGCCAAGACCTTTTCAGGGCTGTTCATCCACCTTTGGTGTCCATCTGCCACTCAGCTCTCACCTGTGGCTCCAAGAAGGTATAGCATGCACAGCTAAAGGAAGGAGAGGGGCAAGGTAATCACCTTGATAAGTTCCAAAGTCAGAGTTTCCAGGGTTAACAAGTCAGTGTTGTCTCCTTCCCTGAAGTAAAGCTACCAAAGAGAAAGTTCTCTCTCTGGACTATCAGGCGAGGGAACTTGAAAGAGTCAGAACTTCCAAAACTCAAGTTAATTTTCTGATGGTCTGACGTTAGCTATTATGACCTTTGGCTAATCATTTAGTGTCTCAGCCTGTTTCTTCATCTCTGAAATGAGGGGGTGCTTAATCTCTAAAGTCTCTAACAGCTCCAGTTCTGTAATAATTATATAATGATCCAACCTTTCCTTGATTATGGAAGACGAAGTTAGGTAAGCAATTAAAAGATATTCACTAGTGAGGAGAGCTAGTATAAAAAACAACCTTCAGAAAATACTCCAGTTCTACTCTGTAACACTGACTCCTAGTGGACAAATAACCAAGCATTTTGACCCATGGGAGGCTTTCACATAATGTATTTCTGAACCTGTTGTCATTCAGCCAACACATATATTCGAAACATACTGAGGACAAAGCACTGTCAGATGGTCGTAGTCAGCACGTACCATTTATTAAGTTCCTGTTAGGTAGAGGAAAAAGGGACCAAGGTCGAGGTTGAGGTAACTCCCACACATAACACGTGCATAACAATTAGAAAACTTATAGAGTGTCACGCCAACAAAGACAGAGATGAGCAAGTTAATAATGACAGAAGTAGAGCTTAAAACAGTTAAGATGTTGACAGTATTTGATTAGTACTTTGGAGTTTTTTTTTCCTTTTAACTTTTGCTTTAACTGGGATATTTTGCTCTTTATAAATAGAATGGAAAGTAGAAGAAATCAATTATTGTGTGCTGCCTAAACTACACACATATAAAATACGTATGTGTGTATGTATCTATGTAAATATATAGAGATATACAAAATCTTTGTGTGTGGATAACTATTGAGTGGAATATTCCTGTTGCTACTAGTTATCCATACCCAAAAAACTACTCCAAGTTCCCAGTACCTGAGAGAAACTTAAAAGCCTCTGTAGGACTTGCCGGGGCAGTTAGGAGGCACAGTGGAAAGAGCTGAACCTAGAGTCGGAAAGACTCATCTTTCTGAGTTCAAATCTGGCCTTAGACACTTACTAGGTACTTAATACTATTAACCTCAGTTTCCTCACCTGTAAAATGAACTGGAGAAGAAAATGGCAAATCATTCCAGTATCTCTGCCAAGAAAACTCCAAATGGAGTCATAAAGTGGTGAACATGACTGAAAAACAATTGAACAAAAATATGACTTGCCCTGTAACCTCACCTCACTTTCAGGACTGAAAATGTAATGGCATGTGAACCCTAATGCTTAATAACCACTATTTCAAAATTAAAACAAACTTGAGCCTCTTTATTGAGTGCTGGAGTGTGAATAACTAGGAGTCAAAAGGTGACTAACTGAATTTGTGTAAAAAGACCTATTTTTCCTCTCACTTCCTGTGACCTTGCACAAATCACTTGACCTCTGTTTCCTCCTTTGCAAAATGAGGAGGATTAAGAACTGACCTCCAAGGTACCCTTCTAGCTCTCCATCTCTGAGCCTATGGAGATGTTAAATGGCTCAGTGGATATAGTACTTGGCCTGCAGTTAGGAAGACCTGAGATTAAATCCAGACACTTACTAGTTGTTCGATGCTGGACAAATCACCTAACCTTAGTTCGCCTCAGTTTCCTCAACTGTAAAAATGGGGGTAATAGCACCTACCTCCCAGAGTTGTTGTGAAGATCAAATGAGACATTTATAAAGATATTAGCACTTCTGGCACACATTAAGTGCTTAAAAATGCTTCTTTCCTTCCTAAATTTGAGTTCTGCTTCCCAGACTTTCAAGCCTGACAAAGTCGCAAAGTCCTATATAGATGTGAATAATGAAAATTAGTAGCCCAAGGCCTCCAGTGAGTTGTTTTGGCCAGGAAGGAAGTGGGGGGGAGAGGGAAGAAGAGTTTCAACTTTCTTCTACAGTTTCTTCCCCCAAATGTTGAGGTTCAGTGCAAATATGAATAAGGCATGTTTCTTGGCAAAGAACTGGGAGTAGAACTTGACAAGCTGCTATGTATTTTGGAAGGATAGAGTCTCTGCTCCAAGGTTTTCTTTTATGCCTTTACCTTTCTATTAGTACTGGTTTATTCCTTTCTGTTCCCTTTAAAAGATTTTAAAACAGGTGTCTATATTTGCAAATATCCCCCAGTGGAAAGGTTTTTTTGATATGCATATTTTTCCTTGCCTTTTCCTTTAAAAGAATCTGCGTTTATTCTTTGTTTTTAACTCAGCATGTCCTTGGGAGAGTCTCCTGTTCTCCCTGTTATGCAGTCTCTCTCCACTCTCAAATGGAGCTTTCTGACGCGAAGTCCAAACTCTTTCATAAAAGCCCTTTCTGTTGTATTTGAGCAGAATGCGAAACGCTGGGAGACGGTTTGCTGCAGCTGGGGGCGGCCCCAGTTCTTGCCCAAACAAGTCATCTCAAAGCAAAAGCTTTGTGCATTTCCCCCCCTCCTCCCTCACAATCTTGGCCTCTCCAAGCTATTTTTTTTTCTAAAATACAGCTAATGTTTCTGCTTGGCTCTTCAGAGACTTCCCTGTAAGTCTCTTTGTACTGTCTACTGTAAGGAACCCATTGCAAGTATTCTCTTGTTAGACTGAGGAAGAAAAAAAAATTCCCTGTATGCACTGTCCAGATTTTGTGGAAACAGCTGGATACCATGACTTGGTAATTTGCTCCTTCCAGTCAATTACAAGTGTAAGGGGTTGCATTACAAAAAGCTGAGTGCTGGGAATCTGGACAACCCCAGCCAAGCTTCATTACTGCCATTGAAAGGAAAGCTGCCCCAACCCCCAGTGGTGGCTGAAGTACCATACAAGAGCATTCTGTGTCTCCCAAATCACTTCACCAAATTTTAAATTAGTCAAAGACATTTCCAGAAGCCCAGGAAATACCAGGCTTCCTAGAGCTCCTTTCTGTCTTCCGCTTTTGAGTCAGCCAACAGGCATTTAAGCGCTTACTGTGTGCTGGTGCTAAGTAATGGAGATACAAAGAAAGACAAAAACATGACCCCTGTCCTCCAAAGAACTTCCATTCCAATGAGAGAGACAACATGCAAATAGCTATGTAGATATAATGTAAATGGAAAGTAATGGAGGGGAGGAAGGGGGACTGAGAAAGGTAGGATTGAAGGTAAGTCTTGAAGAAGGCCAGGGAAGTGGGAAGGTAGACGTGAGTAGAGAAAGCGTTAAGGCATGAAGGACACGAGAACTGTATTTGCTAGTGATACTTTGGGGGGTTGGGGAAATTGTAGAGAGGAAGTAGTGGTTAGAGATTCACTGGTCAGCTTATTCAATTTACTGTGCCCACATTCAGACTGCATACCACTGGGATATGGTACCATGAACCTCTCAAATGGCCTATGCTAAGGCCATTCAAGAAGTTTTTATTGAGTGCCCGCTGTTTGCTAGCTACTATGTTAGGCCTTGTGGAGAAGAGAAAGATGGATAAAAGCTCTATATAGGACCTTAAGGAACTTTAGATTTCCCCCTAATTGTAGGTACTTTTTCATTACTGTTGAGGGTACCACTATCGTTTGCATCCGCAAAGACACAAACCTTCTGACTCCTCACTCTCCCTTACCCCACTTATCTAATCATTCTCCCATTATTGCCATTTCTATTTTCACGGTATCTCTGTCTCCTCTCAATTTTACATGGCCCTCATAATCTCTTGCCTAATCTATTGCAATAAGTCCTATTTGCTTCTAGGATTGAACATAAGCTCCTGTGTTCAGCTTTGTAAAGACAATTTAACTCCAATCTACCTTTCTAAATTTATTACTCATTACCCTGCTTCTTTTGGGCTAAAGTCCAGTCAAATTAGTCTCCTTGATGTTCCTAATATAAGATACTCCATCTTGAATCTTGATGTCTTTGCATTGACTGTCCCCTCATAGTTGGAATCAGAACTATGCTTGAGATACTTTCTATATGCAACCTTTCCTGATCTCCCCATTTACAGTAAGATGATGCTCCTTTAGTGTGTGTGAATGATTTGGTGGATGAAAGGGGCAGAAAAAGAACATTTATATCCTAAAAATTTTGCAAAATGCAAGTGTGAAGCAAGTTAAGGGGGAATATCTTATCACTCCTTTTCTCCCAGGGGTATATAAACATTAATAAAGGGTGGGAGGAGAAGGTTGACAGTAGGGAAATATACACACCACACACTTTCAAGTTTAATCTGCATTATTAACATATTCTCCACCACTTTGTTAAGTCTAGGCAATTAAAAAAAGCCAACATTAAGTCAAGCCCTGATTTGTGGTTTTTTCTGGTTTCTGAGGTGTAAATGCTCAGAATGAAAATTTAACACTGGCTCCAGCACATCCCTACTTTCTCCCCAAATCCTTTTGGTCCTAAGGTAAATAATTCAAAGATAAGTGGGCACATGGACATGATTTACACCAAGTTTAGATAAGATGCAATCCCTGCTTTCCAGTAGTTTACAGTGTAATATTGAATATTACAATTACCCATTAATGAATGACAAAACAGAACGTGTGAAATAGGCATGAGGAAGAATTAACGCTTAACCTAGGAATCTGGGGTCAAGTTATAAATTAAACAATATTATAGCAAGATTCTTCTTTTGGGTCCAATTTCCTTCCCTGCATCATTTTATTTTAGAGTAGAAAAAACCTTAAGGATCACCCTCATATTTTGGAAGTCTGGCTATTCTTATCATGCCTAGGCTTGGAGAGGGTGACTTCTTACTGCTAATCAGCACCATGTTTTGACCAGCTCAGTTTCTGATCTCTTCTAACCCTTCCCCACCTTAGGCAACTTGGTGGCCCCCAGCTCCCGGGTTCTACATTCTGATGCAGACTTTGTGCTGACACCCAACTAGCCTAGGTTACTGCAGCTCAGACCTTCCAAGCTCAAGTAAGCCACAAGTCTGTTTCCCTCATAGGAAAAGTTATGGGTACATGCCACCTCCCCCAGTCACCTTCATTTTGCAGATAAAGAGGCTGAGACAGGGCAGGTAACTTGCCCAAGATCACATATTGTGACAGAACAAAGACTAACATGCAGCTTTCTGGGTTTCCCATTCTGTGTTTTTCCCCCACAACACCGCACTTTTTTAGCATGGCCCCGAAGCAGATCCATTTTAGAATGACTTCCTTAACATGCTGACTTACATTATAGAGTAATTTTAAGTATAAAATAAAAGTTGTACTTCTCAAAAAGAGACTAAAAAAGAGGACAGAAAGGAACAAGACCTGGAGAACCCTAAAGAGCCAGGACTGAGATTTTCAAGTCTAGATTTTATGTCTCCCAACCAAGAGAGCCTCAGAAGTTAGGATATTCTGTCATCTAATTTCACATTTAAGGAAAGGCTCTGATTTAATGGGGCCCAGTATTATATTGCTAGTCACATTCTCTAATTCAATTCTGGTGCTGTGTGCTCAGCACATAAATCAGCAGGAACGAACAGTCTCTGGGAATTGGATTTAGAAGACCTAGATCTGAAGCTTTGGTTCTCCCATTGAAGCTACTGAGTTTTTGAAAAGTCACTGAACTTCCCTGTGCCTCAGTTTCCCCATTTGTAAAGTGAGTGTATTGCTTGTATTTCCTACAATTTTAAGTTGTAAATAATGTACTTTATCATATTTTTACTGTTGTTGTTCAGTCATGTTTGATATTTCATGACCCCACTTGAGTTTTGGGTACAAATACTGAGGTGGCTTGTCATTTTCTTCTCCAGTTCATTTTATAGGTGAGGAAACTGAGGCAAAAGGTTGGTTAAGTGACTTGTCTATGGTCACATAGCTAGTAAGTGTCTATGACCAGATTTGATCCTAGATCTTGGGTACTCTAGCTCCAGTGTTCAATGTTTTTAGCTGCCTGCTTTATTATACAGGCTGCTGTTAATACACCATTAGGAGTCAGCACAGTCATTCTGCTGTTAGTCCCCTTGCAGAATAAATAAGTAGTTATTTTTAAAAGGAAGCAAATGCCCACAAACAGAGCAGTAAAATATTTTTTCCAAGAACTGACTTGAGAAATTTTCCAATCTTCAGGGAAGAAAATTTCCTTGCCGAATATTTTGGCCACTTCAAAAAGAAATAATTGCTTTCAGTGCTTACTGTATAGTATTATGCTGAGTACTGATCGCCATCTGGCGGTTTTTTGTTGAATCTCACCTTGATGCTTCCCTCTCACCTATCACATCCAAAAAGGGCAGCTAGGTGGTGCAGTGGATAGAGCACCAGTGCAGGAGTCAGGAGGACCTGAGTTCAAATATCACCTCAGACACTTGATTCTCACTAGCTGTGTGACCTTGGGCAAGCCACTTAATCCCAACTGCCTCATCCTGGGTCATCTCCAGTCATCCTGATGAACATCTGGTGACTGGATTCAGATGGCTCTGGAGGAGAAGTAAGGCTGGTGACCTACACACAGTCCTCCCTCACTCAAAACGAAGTCAAGTGCAAGTCATGTCATCATTTCTCTGATGGCATGGTCTTCTTTGGTAACAAAGGACGAACACACACACATCCAATGATTTTCAAAATAAGTATTGGCCATTCTTTATCTCCTACTCTATTTCTACTGCCACCATCCTAGTAGAGCCCATTTATTACCACCCCCCACGATTTGTTTCAATAATGTCTTAAGAGTTCAATCCACCCACATTCTCCCATGTCAAAATCCATTTTTTACCATTGCCAAATATTTTCCTTATGCACAGATTCCATCATGTCATTCTTCTGCCTACAGTAGTGTCTGTAGCAACCCCCTCTTACATGTCAGCCTGCCAGAAATAGTTAGCTACCCCCGATCTAAGTTATTTTCTGGATTCATATCTACTTAAACTATGGCTCATTAGTCCCCCTCAATGACTTTTTTTCTCTAGTCAGCAACAGGACACAATTAGTGCAAAGCAAAGACACTTAATGAAATATCAAAAAAAGTCAATAAAACATTCCTTCCATAAACTTGGGGCACACTTGGACATGCACAAAGACCATGCATGAAGAGAACACATGGAAGGAACATGTATGACCAGGATGCACATATGGAGGAGCAACTTACTTCAGGACCATTGATTTTTCTGCTTAAGTCATGCTACTTTGCCAGGGGGCAGACACATTTGACTTGTTCTCACTGGGCCTATTTTCCACTAGGTAAGGCATTTCTATTGAGCATAAAACCTAATGTAGTTGCTCAGGTATGATAACTACAGATCTGCCTCTTTTTTATATCATGTTGCCTCCCCTAGCCCATGAAATAATTAGAAGTTATCATTAGTTAAGTGGAAACGTAAGTGACCCAGTGGGGAGAATGCTGGCCCTCAAGTTAGGAAGACATGAGTTCAAATCTGACCTCAGACACTTACTGTGTGACCCTGGGCAAGTCACTTTACCTCTGGTTTATCTTAATCCACAGGAAAAGGAAATGTCAAACTACTTCAGTATCTTTGCCAAGAAAACTCCATGGACAGTAGGGTCATAAAGAGTCAGACACAACTGATCAACTGAACAACCACAAATCATCAGTTAAACCAGTGTGGTACAAGAGGAAGAACCATTTTTCTGGTGTCTAGAAGACATAGAGACAAACAACAAAAAGCAGTAGGGGTTGTGGAAGAACTGATGTTGCTCCTAGGATAAGAGCAAGCAAGGCATTTATTAGGCTTACAGGTTTGGAGGTCATGAAACTCCAGGCACCCTCAGTGTCCCATGGGCAAAATACAAGGCCACTGATGGGTAGGTATCAGGCTTATGCCCTGAAGGAGGGACCTGGATGTCAGTCGTGGGGGGATTACTTCGGATTTCAGTTACTTGGTAAAATAGGTAGGTTTATGACAAGCCCACTAACCAGGTAACAGGAACATAACAGGTTTGAGGAATAAGATTTGGGGTTATAGTTTTGGAAAGGGCATGTTGGGGCAAAAGCATGTTTGGGAAAGGGCATGCACGATACTTCTCATCGAAGCTTTTCATATTGCCTCAGCGCACTCTGGGATCAACTAGGGATGGCTTAATAATGCAGAGTCTTGCTGGGGCTTGATAGCCCAGCCTACACAATGGGTTCAAATCCTGCTCTGTGACAATAGGCAAGTAACAACCACTTTGGACCCACATTTCTTCAATTACAAAATCATGGAAGTTGCAGTAAATGACCTCTTAGGCCCCTCAAAACTCTAGATTTAGGAACAAACAATATCCATAAGAGATCACATTATACTATTTTAAAGAAAGAAAAGAATGGTGTTTATCCTGGGTTCTCTGACTCTAAATCCAGTGCTTTTCCCAATATATTGTGCTCCCTCTAACAACACTAAATGTTATTAGAATTATTGAGGTTGAAAAAAATTCAAGAAATGGTCTATATAATCGTAGTGGATCCACTAGAACTTAACAAGTGGAAGCAGAGTGATCTAAAAGAAAGAAAAGGATGCATTTAATAATTTTGCCTTTTTGCACTGGATTATGAGGTTTTAATGCTCTATTATTTTTGTGTAGGTGTCATATATCACTGAGAAAAAAGTATCTTCCTTTCTATCCCCATTCAATTTTCCCCAGAGGCTTATTACATCTAACTTTTCTAAAATTGTATTCACCTCCCTAATTTCTTTCTTGTTTACTTTGTGGTTAGATTTATCTAGTTTTGAGAAGAGAAGGTTGAGGTCCCCTACTAGTATAGTTTGGTATCTGTTCTTTTTTTATATATATATTTTTTATTTTAAGTTATTTTATTTGTTTTCAGTTTTCTACAATCACTTCCATGTATCTTAGATTTTTTTCCTCCCTTCCCCTCCTTCCCCGCTCCCTCCTCATTCCCTTCCCAAGACAGCGTGCAGTCTTATATAGGTTCTACACATACATTTCTATTAAATACATTTTCACCTTAGTCACGTTGCATAGAAGAATTAAAATTGATAGGAGAAACCATAAACAAAACATAACACAAGAGAAAATGGTCTGCTTCATTCTGTGATCCAATTCCATGGTTCTTTCTCTGGATATGGAAGGCTATCTATTTATTCTTGATTTTTTTTTTAATTAATTAATTTAACTTTTATCATTTATTTTCACAAAATTTTGGGTTCCACATTTTCTTCCCTTTTGTCCCCTCCCCCCACCCCAAAACACCAAGCGTTCTAATTGCCCCTGTCTGCCAATCTGCCCTCCCTCCCTCCCCACCCCTTCCCTTTGGAAGGCAAGCAATTCAATATAGGCCAGATCTGTGTAGTTTTGCAAATGACTTCCATAATAGTAGTGTTGTGTAAGAACTAATTATATTTCCCTCCATCCTATCCTGTCCCCCATTACTTCTATTCTCTTTTGATCCTATCCCTCCCCATGAGTGTCGACCTCAAATTGCACTCTCCTCCCCATGCCCTCCCTTCCATCATCCCCCCCACCCTGCTTATCCCCTTATCCCCCACTTTCCTGTATTGTAAGATAGGTTTTCATACCAAAATGACTGTGCATTTTATTCCTTCCTTTAGTGGAATGTGATGAGAGTAAACTTCATGTTTTTCTCTCACCTCCCCTCTTTATCCCTCCACTAATAAGTCTTTTGCTTGCCTCTCTTATGAGAGATAATTTGCCCCATTCCATTTCTCCCTTTCTCCTCCCAATATATTTCTCTCTCACTGCTTGATTTCATTTTTTTTTTTAAGATATGATCCCCTCCTCTTCAGTTCACTCTGTGCACTCTGTCTCTATGTGTGTGTGTGGGTGCGCATGTGCATGTGTGTGTGTGTGTTATCCTACCCTGTACCCAGATGCTGAATAGTTTTAAGAGTTACAAATATTGTCTTTCCATGTAGGAATGTAAACAGTTCAACTTTTGTAAAGTCCCTTATGACTTCTCTTTGCTGTTTACTTTTTCATGCTTCTCTTCATTCTTGTGTTTGAAAGTCAAATTTTCTTTTCAGCTCTGGTCTTTTCATCAAGAATGCTTGAAAGTCCTCTATTTCATTGAAAGACCAATTTTTCTCCTGAAGTATTATATTCAGTATTGCTGGGTAGGTGATTTTTGGTTTTAGTCCTAGTTCCTTTGACTTCTGGAATATCCTATTCCATGCCCTTCGATCCCTTAATGTGGAAGCTGCTAGATATTGTGTTATCCTGATTGTATTTCCACAATACTTGAATTTTTTTTGATCATGGCTTTCAGGTAGTCCCATAATTTTTAAATTGTCTCTCCTGGATCTATTCTCCAGGTCGGTTGTTTTTCCAATGAGATATTTCACATTATCTTCCATTTTTTCATTCTTTTGGTTTTGTTTTGTGATTTCTTGGTTTCTCATAAAGTCATTAGCCTCCATCTGTTCCATTCTAATTTTGAAAGAATTATTTTCTTTAGTGAGCTTTTGAATCTCCTTTTCCATTTGGCTAATTCTGCTGTTGAAAGCATTCTTCTCCTCATTGGCTTCTTGAACCTCTTTTGGCAATTGAGTTAGCCTATTTTTCAAGGTGTTATTTTCTTCAGCATGTTTTTGGGTCTCCTTTAGCAGGGAGCTGATCTGCTGTTCATGCTTTGACTGCATGTCTCTCATTTCTCTTCCCGGCTTTTCTTCCACCTCTCTAACTTGATTTTCTACGAGCTCTTCTATGGCCTGAGCCCATTGAGTGGGCTGGGATATAGAGGCCTTGACTTCTGTGTCTTTGCCTGATGGTAAGCATTGTTCTTCCTCATCAGAAAGGAAGGGAGGAAATGCCTGTTCCCCAAGAAAGTAACCTTCTATAGTCTTATTTCTTTTCCCTTTTCTGGGCATTTTCCCAGCCAGTGATTTGACTTCTGAATATTCTCTTCACACCCACTTCGCTTCTGGATCCTCTCAGCCAGCGCTTGGGGTTTGAGATTCAAATGCTGCTTGCCAGCCTCAGGGCTTTTGGCCGGGGCAGGGCTGCTATTCAGTGTGAGATTAAGTTCAGGTGCTCAGGTTGGGGCAGGGCCACCTCACGGGCTCAGTTCCCTCAGGGGGTTTATGCACAGACCTTCAACAATGGATCTGGGCTCCTGCCTGCTTGGGGAGCCCTGGTCTGCTCCCATCTCCGCTGTTGCCTCCCAAAGGGGCCTGAGTTATGGGGGCACCCCACTCCCCTCTCGACCCGCCAAAGAGACCCTCTCACTGACCCCTGTCACCTGTGGGTGGAGGGACCCGCGTGGCCGCTGGAGATTCTGTCCCTGAAGCCCGCTCAGATCTTTTCCTCTTAGTGCCACGGCCGCGGCAGGGCTGTACTCAGCTCCCAGTCCCGGCGCCCAGTCCGTGGCGCAAAGGACCTTTTGGGAGAGGTTTGCAGGTCTCTCTGGAACAGAAATCTCCCTCGCTCCAATGTTCTGTGGCCTCTGGGTGCAGAATTCGCCATGAGTTACTTTTTTGTAGATGTTCTATGGGTTGTGGGTTCGGAGCTATGTGTATGTGCGTCTTTCTACTCCACCATCTTGGCTCCCTATTTATTCTTATAAGTCATTTGACTTCTCCTCTAAGAATGTGGATGCTAAACCACTTGGTGCACATATGTTTAGTATTGATATTATTTCATTGTCTATCATACCTTTTCACAAGATGTAGTTTCCTTCCTTGTCCCTTTTAATTTAATCTGTTTTGGCTTTTGATTTTTCCGAGATCAGCATTACTACTGCTTGATTTTTTTTTACTTCAGCTGAAGCATAATACATTCTGCTCCAGTGTTTTATCTTCACCCTGTGTGTGTCCCTCTGCTTCAAATGTGTTTCTTGTAAACAATATGTTGTAGGATTCTGGTTTTTAATCCACTCTGCTCTTCACTTTTGTTTTATGGGAGAGTTCATCCCATTCATATTCTTTATAATATAGTTTTAGATCTGCCATAGCTAGGCCACCTTCCCTTGCATTAATTTTCATTATTCATTATTCTTTTCATCATTCATTTCCTTGATATTTTTGACCTGTTGTTCTTCCACATGAATTTTGTTATTATTTTTTCTAGCTCTCTAAAATAATTTTTGGTAGTTTGGTTGGTATGACACTAAATAAGTAAATTAATTTAGGTTGAATTGTCATTTTTATTATATTAGCTTGGCCTACCCATAAACAACTGATATTTTTCCAATTATTTAGACCTGACTCATCCCACTCACATTCAGTTATGATTATTGTGTATTTCCCTCCTTCCTATTTCCCACCTTTTTATATTTTCTTTCCAATCACTTTGTCTTTCCTCACCAATGTGTTGCTTCTGATCACCACCTCCCCCAATCTTCCCTCCCTTCTATTAGCCCCCCTTCATTTTATTTCCTGTTTCCCCTCCTATTTACCTATAGGGTAAGATAGATTTCTCTACCCAACTGAATGTTTATGTTATTCCCTCTTTGAGCCAAATCCAATGAGGGTAAGGTTAAAACAATGCTCACCCCCTCCCTTCTTTCCCTCTACTGTAATAGATCTTTCATGCCTCTTCATGTGATATAATTTACTCCATTCTGTCTTGTCCTTTCCTCTTTCAGTACAATCCCTTTTTCAACCATTATTTTTTTTTCAATTATCACATAAAAATCAACTTATATCCATACCCTCTGTCTAGGCATACTCCTCTTCTAACTACCCTAATAAGAAATATACTTCTTTTTTTTTTTTATTTTTTTTTATTTTGTAATGTTTAACAATCACTGCCATACAATTGTGATTTTATCCCCCCCACCTACCCCCCACTCCCCCCCTCCCTCCCCACGATTGCATACAATTCTGTATAGATTCTACATATACTTTCCTATTGAGTATATTTTCACTATAGTCATGCTATGTAGTCAGACTAAGATAAATGAAAGAAATCGTATAACAAATCAGAACATGATACACAAACACATACACATACACAAACATGATCTGCTACAATATGTGAGTGACTTCCATATTTCTCTCTCTGAGTGTGGCAGGCATTTTGCCTTGAGATCCTCCATTGGGATTTTTTTTTTTTTGGCAAGAAGTTCTTGTGTTATTACACAAATCTAAGTCTACCAGAAAAAACTCTCACACACTGTGGTTGTAGCTGTGCATAAAGTTCTCCTGGTTCTGCTCCTTTCACTCAGCATCAGGTCATATAAGTCCTTCCAGGCCTCTCTGAAGTCTTCTTGTTCATCATTTCTTATGGCACAATAGTACTCCATTACATTCATATACCATAATTTATTCAGCCATTCCCTAATTGATGGACATCCCCTTGACTTCCAGTTTTTGGCAACTACATAGAGTGCTGCTATAAATATTTTTGTACATGTGGGACCCTTTCCCATTTTTATGATCTCTTGGGGATATAGTCCTAGTAGCGATATTGCTGGGTCAAAGGGTATGCACATTTTTGTAGCCCTTTGGGCATAGTTCCAAACTGCTCTCCAGAATGGTTGGATGCGCTCGCAGCTCCACCAACAATCAATTAGTGTTCCAACTTTCCCACATCCTCTCCAGCATTTATCATTTTCTTGTTCTGTCATGTTTGCCAATCTTATAGGTGTGATGTGGTACCTCAGAGTTGTTTTGATTTGCATCTCTCTAATCAATAGTGATTTAGAGCATTTTTTCATATGATTATAGATAGCTTTAATTTCTTCCTCTGAAAATTGCCTGTTCATATCCTTTGACCATTTATCAATTGGGGAATGACTTGTATGATTATACATTTGGATCAGTTCTCTATATATTTTAGAAATGAGGCCTTTATCCCCGAGCTTAGCTGTAAAAATTCTTTCCCAATTTACTACATCCCTCCGGATTTTGGTTGCATTGGGTTTGGTTGTGCAAAAACTTCTCAGTTTAATGTAATCAAAGTTATCCATTTTGCATTTCATAATGCTTTCTATCTCTCCTTTAGTAAAGAATTCTTCCCTTCTCCATAGATCTGATAAATACACTATTCCTTGCTTCTCCAGTTTATTCATGGTATCAATCTTTATACCTAAATCATGTACCCATTTGGACTTTATTCTTGTGTACGGTGTCAGGTATGGGTCTATGCCTAATTTCCGCCACACTGTTATCCAGTTTTCCCAGCAATTTTTGTCAAACAATGAGTTCTTATCCCAGAAGCTGGGGTCCTTGGGTTTATCAAACAGAAGGTTGCTATATTCCTTGCCTACTGCATCTTGAGTGCCAAGTCTATTCCACTTGTCTACCTCTCTGTTTCTTAGCCAATACCAAGTGGTTTTGATAATTGTTGCTTTATAGTACAGTTTGAGGTCTGGTAGCGCTAGGCCACCTTCCCAAGCATTTCTTTTCATTAGTCCCTTTGATATTCTGGACCTTTTGTTTTTCCAAATGAATGTTGATATTATTTTGTCCAGCTCTAGAAAGTAATTGTCTGATAGTTTAATTGGTATGGCACTAAATAGGTATATTAATTTGGGTAGAATTGTCATTTTTATTATATTAGCCCGGCCTACCCATGAGCAACTAATGTTTTTCCACTTACTTAAATCTGACTTTATTTGTGCAAAAAGTGTCTTGTAATTGTGTTCATATAATCCCTGGGTTTGTTTTGGCAGGTAGACTCCTAAATATTTTATACTGTCTACCCTAACTTTAAATGGGATTTCTCTTTCTATCTCTTGCTGTTGGACTTTGTTGCTAATATATAGGAATGCAGAAGATTTGTGTTGGTTTATTTTGTACCCTGCAACTTTGCCAAAGTTGTTTATTAATTCTAGTAATTTTTTACTTGAATCTCTGGGATTCTCTAGGTAAATCATCATATCATCTGCAAAGAGTGATAACTTAGTTTCTTCTTTGGCTATTTTAATTCCTTGGATATCTTTATCTTGTCTAATTGCTACAGCTAACATTTCTAGTACCATATTAAATAATAGTGGTGATAATGGACAACCTTGTTTCACCCCTGATCTTATTGGGAATGCATCTAGCTTATCCCCATTGCATATAATGCTTGCTGAAGGTTTTAGATAGATACTGCTTATTATTTTATGGAAAGTTCCCTTTATTCCCACATTCTCCAATGTTTTTAGTAGGAATGGATGTTGTATTTTGTCAAAAGCTTTTTCTGCATCTATTGAGATAATCATGTGGTTTTTGTTAGCTTTGTTGTTGATGTGATCGATAATGCTAATAGTTTTCCTAATATTGAACCAGCCCTGTAGTCCTGGTATGAATCCTACCTGATCATAATGTATTAATCTCGTGATAAGATGCTGTATTCGTTTTGCTAGAATCTTATTTAAAATTTTTGCATCTATATTCATTAGGGAAATTGGTCTATAATTTTCTTTCTCTGTTTTGTCTCTTCCTGGTTTGGGTATCAAAACCATATTTGTATCATAGAAAGAATTTGGGAGGACTCCTTCTTCCCCAATTTTCAAGAATAGTGTATGTAGTATTGGAATTAACTGTTCTTTAAATGTTTGATAGAATTCACTTGTGAATCCATCTGGCCCTGGAGATTTTTTCCTAGGGAGTTCATTGATGGCTTGTTCAATTTCTTTTTCTGAGATGGGGTTGTTTAAGTATTCAACTTCCTCTTCTGTTAATCTGGGCAATTTGTATTTTTTAAAATATTCATCCATCTCGTTTAGATTGTCGAATTTGTGGGCATAAAGTTGGGCAAAGTAGTTTCTAATTATTGTTTTAATTTCCTCCTCATTGGAGGTGAGTTCACCCCTTTCATTTTTAATATTAGTAATTTGGTTTTCTTCTTTTTTTTAATCAGATTGACCAAAGGTTTATCAATTTTATTAGTTTTTTCATAAAACCAACTATTGGTTTTATTTATTAATTCAATAGTTTTCTTAATTTCAATTTTATTAATCTCTCCTTTGGTTTTCAGTATTTCTAATTTGGTATTTACTTGGGGATTTTCAATTTGTTCTTTTTCTAGCTTTTTCAACTGCAAGCCTAAGTCATTGATCTCCTCTTTCTCTATTTTATTCATGTAAGCATTCAGAGATATAAAACTTCCCCTAATAACTGCTTTTGCAGTATCCCATAAGTTTTGGTATGTTGTCTCACTATTGTCATTCTCTCGAATGAAATTGTTGATTGTTTCTATGATTTCTTCTTTAACCCAACCCTTCTTTAGAATTAGATTATTTAGTTTCCAATTGATTTTTGGTTTCTCTTTCCATGGCCTTTTATTACATGTAATTTTTAATGCATTATGATCTGAAAAGGATGCATTGATTATCTCTACCTTTCTGCACTGGATTGTGAGATTTTTATGTCCTAGTACATGGTCAATTTTTGTAAATGTTCCATGTACCGCTGAGAAAAAAGTATATTCCTTTCTATTCCCATTTAATTTTCTCCAAAGATCTATCATATCTACCTTATCCAGAGTTTTATTTACCTCCTTAACCTCTTTCTTGTTTATTTTGAGGTTGGATTTATCGAGTTCAGAGAGGGGGAGGTTGAGGTCCCCCACTAGTATAGTTTTGCTATCAATTTCTTCCTTCAACTCCCCCAACCTCTCCTCTAAGAATCTGGATGCTATACCACTTGGAGCATACATGTTTAGTAATGATATTGCTTCATTGTCTATGGTGCCTTTTAGCAGGATATAGTTTCCATCCTTATCCCTTTTGATTAGATCTATTTCTGCTTTTGCTTTGTCTGAGATTAGGATTGCTACTCCTGCCTTTCTTACATGAGCTGAAGCACAATATATTCTGCTCCATCCTTTGAACTTTATCCTATGTGTATCCCCCCGTTTCAAATGTGTTTCTTGTAAGCAGCATATTGTTGGATTATGGCTTTTAATCCATTCTGCTATCCGTCTCCGTTTTATGGGAGAGTTCATTCCATTCACATTCACAGTTATGATTACAATCTGTGTATTTCCCTCCAACCTCTTTCCCACCATTTGTGCTTTTAGCTCTCCCGTCTCCCTTCCCCTCCTCAATAGTATTCACTTTTCTCCCCCTCCTCCTGCAGCCTTCCCCTCCTTCTTTTGACCCCCCTCCCTTTTAGTTCCCTTTACTCTTATTGCTTCTTTCCTCCCTTTTAGCCACCCTCCCCTTTCTTCCCCCTTCCCCTCCTACTACCTATAGAGCTAGTTAGGCTTATCTACTTAAGATTATTGTTCTCTCCTTTGAACAAATCAGATGAGAGTACCTCTCAAACAATGCTCATCTCCCTCCCCTCCTTCCCTCTACTATAGTTTTGTACTTCTTCCTGTGATATAATTTGCCATTTTCTGCTTCCCCCTTTCCGCACCTCCTATTACATTCCCTTCTCATACTTAAATCATATTTTTGACATGACATCATTTACTTTATGCCCGTTCCCTCTACATATATCCCTTTTATCATAATAGCTGCACAGTTCTCAAGATTAACAGGTATCATCTTCCCTTATAGGGAGGTAAACAGTTTGCCCTAATTGAGTAGCAAGTTTTTGTTTTTGTTTTTTCCCCTCTGTTTACCTTTTTATGATTCTCTGGAGACCTGCATTTGAAGATCAAATTGTCTATTGAGTTCTGGCGTTTTGGTCAGGAAGCTCTGGAAATCCCTTATTTCGTTGAATGACTTTCTCCTTGCCTGAAATGTTATGCTGAACTTTGCTGGGTAGTTGATCCTTGGTTGAAGTCCCAACTCCTTTGCCTTACGGAATATTGGGTTCCAATTCTTTCGATCTTTTAATGTAGAAGCTGCAAGGTCCTGTGTGATCCTGACTGTGTGTCCTTGATATTTGAATTGTTTCTTTCTGGCTGCTTGTAGTATTTTCTCCTTCACTTGATAGCTCTGGAATTTGGCAACTATATTTCTTGGGGTTTTGAGTTTGGGATCCCTTTCGGGAGGGGAACGGTGGATTCTTTCGATGACTATTTTGCCCTCTGAGTCTAGTACTTCTGGACAGTTTTCCTTGATGATTTCCTGGAAGATATTGTCCAGACTCTTTTCTTCATCATGGGTTTCTGGCAGGCCAATAATTCTTAGATTTTCTCTCCTGGATCTATTTTCCAGGTCAGTTGTTTTTCCAATTAAATATTTTACATTTTCTTCTATCTTTTCATTCTTTAGATTTTGTTTGACTGATTCTTGTTGCCTCATTGAGTCATTAGTTTCTACTTGCCCAATTCTAATCTTCATCGTAGTGTTTTCTTCAGTTAGCTTTTCCATCTCCTTTTCCATCTGACCAATTTTTCCCTTTAGGGAGCTATTTTCTCCATTTAATTTTTGTACTTCTTTTTCCAATCGACCAATTTTCCCAGTTAGGTTTTGGGTTTCCTTTTCCATCTGATCAATTTTCCCAATTAGGTTTTGGGTTTCCTTTTCCATTTGATTAGCTCTTCCTTTTAGGGAATTATTCTCTCCAGTTAATTTTTGAACTTCCTTTTCCATTTCTTCAATTTTCTTTTTCAGGGTGATGTTCTCATCAGTGAATTCTTTTTTTATAGTTTTAAAATCATTGGCCAGTTTTTCTTTTATATCCTTCTTCAGACGTTCCAGGTAATCTAGTTGTGCTTGCGAGAAATTCATAGTCCCATCTGAGGTTTCAGATGGAAGTACAGTCTCAGCCCTAACCTCTTTGGTGTTTGTGTTTTGGTCCTTATCCCCATAGAAAGATTCTATGGTTTTTTCACTTTTCGTCTGCTTTTTCCGATTCATGATGTTGGCTGAGTGTTGTAGCTTTTGGTTCTTTCAGTCAGAAGGTACAGATCTTTAAGTTGAGCTGATGTGTGTCTGGGCTAAAAGCAGGCTTTTGTTTTTTGTTTCCCTGATCAACCCTGGAGTTATCTTGTTAGGTGTGTGGGAGGTGTGGTCTGGTCTCAGGCTATCTCCTCAGCTGACTTGAGGCAAAGGCACGGTCAGGGGATGGTAATCCCAGCTTCCCTATTGTCTTCCCTTTTCCCCTGGAGGGCTGGGGCACGCCTAGAAGCTAACGCGTATTCCCGCCCCTCCTGGGGCTCGTCTCCTGGCTCTGAGGCTTGCCTGGGTCTCAGTGCGAATTTTCTCTGCCCTGGGTCGTCTGTCCCTCCAGATCGCCTCCACCACAGTAGGAAGAATCCCCCTTTGCCACTTTTCCAGCCTCTGGTGTTATGAGACCACCCGCCCCCTTCTGCTGTTCCCGCTGATCCAGGATTAATCTGGGGAAGAATTTTATGGTTCCCTCACGGTCATCAGGGGGGAGGAGAGAGCACTTACTGATCACTCTGCCATCCCAGTTCCTGGAAGTTCAAGTAGTGACCCACCGAAGTCCGTCTTCAGGCTGAATATTTCAAGGGCTGCTGCGGTGATGTCTGGCACTCAGCGGCTCTCACCGGCTTGGCCTGGCTTATCTCCTGCTCCGCTGGTCTTGCCCGCCACTCTCGGGCTCCTCTGGTCCCCTCCGCCCTGCCGCGCCGACCGCGCTGCGCTGTGCGCCGGGGTCTTACCCCCGCGGAACAGATCCCTCCCGTGGACCCTCCGGTCCAGCCTGGGCTCCGAATCCGTCAAAGTCCGTCACCCACTGGATTTTACACCTCCAAAGTCTGGTCAGACTCTCTCCCCAGAGATATCCAGAGGAGTTTTTCCAGGAGCTTAGGTGAGTCGTTGCTTTCACTCCGCCATCTTGTCTCCGCCCCCCAAGAAATATACTTCTTAAGAGTTACAAGTAGCATCTTTCCATGTAGGAAAGTAAACAGTTAAACCTTATTGAATACAATGATTTTTTTTTTCTTTCCTCTTTACCTTTTAATGCTTCTCTTGAGTCTTGTATTTGAAGACAAAATTTTCCGTTCATCTCTGGTCTTTTCATCAGGAAAATTTGAAGGTCCCCCATTTCATTGAATATCTTATCTTTTCCCCTGAAAGATTATACTCAGTTTTACTGGTAGTTAATTCCTTAGTTGTAATTCAAGCTCTTTTACTTTCTGGAATATCATATTTCAAGCCCTTCAATCGTTTAAGGTTGAAGCTACTAAATTCTGTGTAATCCTGACCGTGGCTCCTTGATATATGAATTGTTTCTTTCTGGCTACAGTATTTTCTCCTTGACCCGACAGTGTTGGAATCTGGCTACAATATTTCTTGGAGTTTTCATTTTCGGATCTCTTTCAGGTGATTGGTGGATTCTTTCAATGACTATTTTACCCTCTGGTTCTAGAATATCAGGGCATTTTTCCTTGACAATGTCTTGAAAGATGTTATCCAGGCTCTTGTTTTGAAAATTGCTTTCAGGTAGTCCAGTAATTCTTAAATTATCTCTCCTAGATCTATTTTTCAGGTCAATTATTTTTCCAGTGAGATAGTTTACATTTTCTTTTTCTTCATTCATTTGACTGATTACTGATGTCTCATAGAGTCATTAGCTTCCAGTTGCCCAATTCTAATTTTTAAGGAATTGTTTTCTTCAATTAACTTTTATATCTCTTTTTCCATTTGGCTGATTCAACTTTTAAAGGAATTGTTTTCTTCAGTTTGTTTCTTCTTTCATTTGGCCAAACCTATTTCTTTCTTTTTTTTTTTTTTGAAACATCAGGATTATTGACTTTACTATTTATTAACAGTATAGCAAGTCATATGACAAAGATACAAATAATTTACAATACGTTAGCTGTGAGCATCATATCATTGCCAAAAATCGCTTTTAATCATGACTACAAACTGCTTTTTCAGTTCTGGAAACACAGTCCCACCATTTAGTTCTCTCAGGTTACTAATTAGAGTCCTTTCTCAAGAACTCCCCTCGCATTTCATTATAAGATAAGGATTAAAGCCCATTCTCTCAGGAAATATTCTCTTAATCCTTTTTTCTTGGTCTTTTCACATTCTCTCTTCAGCCATCACAATTAAATCTCTCCAGAATGACAGTTAGACTCTTAACGTTTGATTCTATTTTAACACCTATAGTCCCTATGGGATAGGTTATTGAAGCTAATGTTACAATTTCATTCCAGCTGATATTGCAAAACTATATTTTTAATATAGTTCTATTCCTTATATAATGTAGTTAGATACTGAAATTTCCAGAATCATAAATCAAGACCATCAGAGATTCCACAGATCTAGAGCTATAAGGGGACCTCAGAGGTCAACTTTTCCAACAACCTTGTTTTACATATGAGGAAACTGAGGCCCACAGAGTAGAGATAAATTGCCCTGGATCACATAGGTGATAAGTGGCAAAGCCAGGATTTGAATCCATGTTATATGAGTACAAATTCAATATGCCTTCCACTGTACCAAGTACCAGCCCCAAAATATCTAAGACAGACTGCCAAAGGGGTCCAGGACACAAAACGAGTTAAGAACCCCTAACCTAGGCCAGTTTTTCATTGTACAGACAGAGAAACTGAGGTCCAAAGAGGTTAAGTGATAATTCAACCATATGAGTGAACCTATCTGCAAGATCCTATGATTTGCCCAACATTCTTTGTTGTGCTGGTCAAGAGTTCTTGAACAACAGAGATAACCAGGATATTTGTTCTTTGGATTTTCAACTACACCCTCTCCCCATCCTTTTTTTAATTTTTTAATTTTTTTTTATTTTTTAATGTTTAACAATCACTGCCATACAATTGCGATTTTATCCCCCCCTACCTACTCCCCACTATCCCCCTCCCTCCCCACGACTGCATACAATTCTGTATAGATTCTACATATACTTTCCTATTGAGTATATTTTCACTATAGTCATGCTATGTAGTCAGACTAAGATAAATGAAAGAAATCGTATAACAAATCAGAACATGATACACAAACACATACACATATACAAACATGATCTGCTACATTATGTGAGTGACTTCCATATTTCTCTCTCTGAGTGTGTAAGGCATTTTGGCTTGAGATCCACCATTGGGATTTTTTTTTGTAAGAAGTTCTTGTGTTATTACAAAAATCTAAGTCTACCAGAAAAAACTCTCACACACTGTGGTCGTTGCTGTGCATAAAGTTCTCCTGGTTCTGCTCCTTTCACTCAGCATCAGGTCATATAAGTCCTTCCAGGCCTCTCTGAAGTCTTCTTGTTCATCATTTCTTATGGCACAATAGTACTCCATTACATTCATATACCATAATTTATTCAGCCATTCCCTAATTGATGGACATCCCCTTGACTTCCAGTTTTTGGCAACTACATAGAGTGCTGCTATAAATATTTTTGTACATGTAGGACCCTTTCCCATTTTTATGATCTCTTGGGGATATAGTCCTAGTAGCAATATTGCTGGGTCAAAGGGTATGCACATTTTTGTAGCCCTTTGGGCATAGTTCCACATTGCTCTCCAGAATGGTTGGATGCGCTCGCAGCTCCACCAACAATCAATTAGTGTTCCAACTCTCCCACATCCTCTCCAGCATTTATCATTTTCTTGTTCTGTCATGTTTGCCAATCTTATAGGTGTGATGTGGTACCTCAGAGTTGTTTTGATTTGCATCTCTCTAACCAATAGTGATTTAGAGCATTTTTTCATATGATTATAGATAGCTTTAATTTCTTCCTCTGAAAATTGCCTGTTCATATCCTTTGACCATTTATCAATTGGGGAATGACTTGTATGATTATACATTTGGGTCAGTTCTCTATATATTCTAGAAATGAGGCCTTTATCCCCGAGCTTAGCTGTAAAAATTCTTTCCCAATTTACTACATCCCTCCGGATTTTGGTTGCATTGGGTTTGGTTGTGCAAAAACTTCTCAGTTTAATGTAATCAAAGTTATCCATTTTGCATTTCATAATGCTTTCTATCTCTCCTTTAGTAAAGAATTCTTCCCTTCTCCATAGATCTGATAAATACACTATTCCTTGCTTCTCCAGTTTATTCATGGTATCAATCTTTATACCTAAATCATGTACCCATTTGGACTTTATTCTTGTGTACGGTGTCAGGTATGGGTCTATGCCTAATTTCTGCCACACTGTTATCCAGTTTTCCCAGCAATTTTTGTCAAACAATGAGTTCTTATCCCAGAAGCTGGGGTCCTTGGGTTTATCAAACAGAAGGTTGCTATATTCCTTGCCTACTGCATCTTGAGTGCCAAGTCTATTCCACTTGTCTACCTTTCTGTTTCTTAGCCAATACCAAGTGGTTTTGATAATTGCTGCCTTATAGTACAGTTTGAGGTCTGGTAGCGCTAGGCCACCTTCCCAAGCATTTCTTTTCATTAGTCCCTTTGATATTCTGGACCTTTTGTTTTTCCAAATGAATTTTGATATTATTTTATCCAGCTCTAGAAAGTAATTGTCTGATAGTTTAATTGGTATGGCCAAACCTATTTCTTAAGGAGTTGTTTTCTTCAGTCAATTTTTGGCTTCCTTTTCTAAGCTGTTGATGTCTTTCATAATTCCCTTAGATAACTCTCATTTCTTTTCCAATTGTTCTTCTACCTCTCTTACTTGATTTCTTAAATCTTTTTTTGAACTCTTCCAAGAAGACTTTGGGCTTTAGATGAATTCATATTCGTCTTTGAGTCTTCACATGTAGGCATTTTGAACTGTTCCCCTCTTCTGAGTTTGTGTCACCATAGTAGCTTTCTATGGTCAGGGCTCTTTTTTGTTTTTTGTTCGGTTTTAAAACTTGAGCTCTGCTCCTCAGGTCTTGAGGGCACTCTCCCAAGCTTCTTGCACTGGCAGTCAGGAGCCTGGTCACTGGCTATCTGTTCTGGGGTCTCTGAGGCTGGTGGCTTGCCCACCACCACTAGGGTGGCCCAGCCTAGTTGTGTCTGTTGTGCCCTGGGTTCTCAGACTGGCAGTTTTCCTGCTGTGCTGAGCCTGAAGGCCTTACTGCTGGTCTTCTGTGCCACTGTCCTACTGATCCAGAACCACAGGGCCTCAATTGATGTGGCTTGCCCAGACACCTGAGACATATTTTATTTGGCCAATATGAGAATTTATTTTCCTTGAATATACATGTTTGTAATGGAGGTTCGTTTCCTTTTTTTTTTTCTCAACAGGGAGAGGTAGATTTTTGCTGATTAGTTTTTTTAATTAAAAAAAGAGAAATATTCCATTACTCTCAATATGCCTTAAATGAGCACCTAATGACATGATATGGGCAGCGACGTGGCTCAGTGTATAGCGTGCTGGGCCTAGATTCAGGAAGACTCATCTTTAAGAGTTCAAATATGGCCTCAGACATTTACTAGCAGTGTTACCCTGGTTGCACACTTAACTGTCTGCTTCAGTTTCCTCATCTATAAAGTAAGCTGGAGAAGGAAATGGCAAGCCACTCCAGTATCTTTGCCCTGAAAACTCCAAATGGGGTCACAAAGAGACAGATACCACTAAAACAACTAATCAACAAAAAAATTATACGGTATCATAGGGATTGTAGCTAGAAAGGACCTTTGAGTCTAGTCATCTCATTCAACCAACTCAAATTTTACAGATAAGCAAACCAAGACCTAGAGAGAGATCTTTACTTTCTAAGCAGAAGAAAAAATTGCTATTTACTGGCAATCTTATCCTGACTAGTCCTTTTCTTCTCTTTTTTTCATTGACAAAGAAGTTGTTTCATTAAGAAAAAGTTCTACAAAGGACAGTTCCCAAATATAAGAATCCATCAATGAGACATATTACTTTGACACAGGAAAAGCGGTACACCTCTAACCTGGTATACGTGACCAAATCACAGCTCTTGTTCTCTATTAGAAAGGCATACACACACACACACATACTTGAACCAAAGTCCATTTACCAAAAATAAATCAATTTTTGTGGGTGAATATTTCTTCTCTGGGGAGAATTTCTCTTTTTCTAATGTTTCTTAGGGCTTTATTCTTTGATATATTAGGTACCTGTATTACAAATAATATAAAATTATTTTAAACTATAAATATCTTCAGCAGTTAGAAAGCTACCATAGTGAAAGGTAAGTATAGGGGAACAATAAAGGAATACAAAATTTATTCAGGATATCTGAAAGTCACTTCCTCCCAAGTTGGTTCTATCTACCCTGAGCCTTTCTTTGTATTCCTATTCCTACTCAGACTGTCAGACAGCATTTATTAAGCACCTACTTAATTCCAGGTACTGTGCTATGCTCAGGGGTCTGAGGGTGGGGTACAGTCACTCCTAGTCTGCCTATTGATGGCATTTGGTCAGCAGATGTGGCTGGTGGTAATGAAGATCAGTTCATTCTTTATAATGATTTCTCCTCTCAATAATGGCTGTGGGAGCTGGCTTAAAGCATGTTTGGTGGTTTGAGGGACAACGTTACTCCCAAGGCTTTTGGTTTAGGATACTGGGCAGTCTCCATTTGGCTCTAAAGGGGAGATAATGGTCAAGAGCAGCGGTGGGGGGGTTTGACTTGCCTGGTACAAGCTCCCTGATATCTCCCCCTTAGGGGGCCCTGCTAAATCTACCCAGCAGCCAAGGCACTGTGTCCTTTAAGAAATTGAGTTATTTATCTATTGACTATGGTACATGTGGAAGTGAACTGAGTGATAGAAATGTTGGCAGTAATCACTTTTAAGTTGGAGTCCACTATTCCCAGGGAATAACGTAATAGAGGAGACAGTATACCATACTCTGGGGCTATGTGGTCGAAATTCTGTTCTTGTTAAATTTTCTTAGTAAATATTCCTTCATTAAAACTAATTGATATTGATTTATTGATACTGAGAGATCAATTGGTTAAAATTATAGTGGAGCACTAATCACTGTTACTGATGGTATTGAGAAGGTATTAACAGGCACTGGCAAATAAAATTGGGGAGAGCACACCAGGAAAGGGGCTATAGAATTTGCAGAGCCCCATTACCTCCTTAAGAATACCCCTAAGAACTGAGATGAATGAAGAAAATGATGAATGAAAAGTATTTATTAAGCTCTTATCATGTATCAAGTACTAGGCTAAGTACTGTGAATCTCAATAAAAAAGTCAGATCGTCTCTCTTCTTGAAAAGTGTGCGTATGTATGTGAATGAGAAGACTCAATCTTGCCCTTATAAATTACTCATTCTGAAGTTTAAAAAAATTATTTCCTTGCCTCTGAATTTGCAGGAACCTACCCACAAAACAAAATGAAATAAAAATAGACAAAGGAAGCCAGAATTGCAAGCTGTTATATTTTCCTCAACCTTTATGTAGGAAGATTTGATTTTCCACTGAGCTGTTTTTCCCCACTTTCCTCAATTCAACTTTAAGTCCTAGAAAATAGCCAGGGGGCCATTCCTTCTAATCTAGGTAAGATCAGAGGAATGATGAAGCTGATAGAGATTTAGAAGTTAGATAAAAGTGGGGAGCTTAGTTATTTTGTCACATGACCTGTAGATATTTGGTGGCATGAAGAAGAAACTTTAATGAAAGGCATCTCTGAATCTGCCCAAATGTCATCTGTGATTCTTTGTTGCTATGCTTTCCCTTGGATATTACTGTTCTCTGGTTGTGCCTGTTGTCCTCAAAGCAGTTCATCTGCCCATAGCAAAGACAGACCCATGACCATTGCTGGGTCCTAGGCATCTCACAACTGAATCACATAGTGAAGGTTTGAAGGTCAAGCTTGGTGGAAGTCAAAACCACTTCTACTCTTCTCAAGGTAAAGAGAGTCATTGATGTTAAGACTACTACCACTTTCAGGGCTAGAGATCAACATTCAAAATGTTGCTTGGTGAAGTTGCTTTTGGAAGTACATGGTGAGGTAATGGAGGGGGCCTGTTCCTCTGTATGTATCTCTTCATTACCTAAACATTCTCAAATCAACTCATTCCTTCCTCTCATCTCCAACAATGGTATTTGGTTGGAATTATATTTACCTATCACAATAAAATATCTGTAGTCTAGGGGTAAAACAGGTTTCAAATGGAAGCATTTTCCTTGATCCCTTTCAAAGGGAAAGTATCACTTAGATTATTACCACCAGCTTAGGTCCCTCCCAACATGTAATCAATGATGGTTACACAAAAGAAAAGATGACCATGTATAGCTTGTACTTCTCTTTATCAGTTTGAATACAAAAATAGAAATCAGGGAAGTTAGACTGATTTTAGATTAGACCAAAACACACAAAAATAAAAGAGTTCTTTAGTTGGAAATGAGAGATCTCAGAACAAAGAAAAAAAGACATCTCACCAAGGAAAGTCTTTTCTAAGCACTCTCTAGTGTTTTAGGCACAGCTTCCTCATGTCTGTGGCTCCCAGATTTCCATTCTGCCCTTTAAAAGTCCAAACTGGCCCTTTGCCACAGTGTGGCCAGACTTCCTTCTCTTAAATGCCTCTAAAGTGTGTATGAATTTACTGAGTGCCCTGATTCACAAGAATTCCTCAACCAATCAGCAGTCACAACCTTTTCAGGGTCTTATCAGTACTTAGTGCTGGAGGGCTGTTCTTCAGGAACCCCTGGTTTGGACAGATGTGGTGTTACAAGTAAGTATGTAAGTGACCACTATACTCAGAGTACTGTGCTGGGAGCTGAGCTAGGTAGAAAGACAAAATTACACAGTCCCTGCCTTCAAAGACCTTGTTATTACAGTAGAAAATTTAGTATTTTTTGTGATTATAAAAGTTTTTTTCCAACATCTATTATTCATCTGATCTTCACACTTGTGAGGGAGGAGGTACAAGTAAGCACTAGGGACTCAAAAAAATATGAGTTGTCCATGTATTGGGAGAGATGTTACACATACCCGGATATATAAGTGCAAAATAAATTGAGGGAGGAAGGAGCACTAGCAACTAGGAAGGGCATTAGGAAGTGCTCACCCAGGACTGAACTTACAAGGTGCTTGCAAGTACCTATGAAGTCCCTGTAGGATTTTGAGATACAAAGCTTCAAGACTCTATGAAGTAAGTCTGGGGAGAACATAAGTGATGAGCCTGGGAAAGAGAGAGGAAAGGAGAACAGAGACAAGGAAAAGGAAAGGAGGATAGGGAGAAAACTGATGATCATGCACCTCCCTTGCTCAAAATCCTTCAGTGGCTGTAGTAACCGCATCCAGGTCCATCTCCAGTTGTCCTGATCTACATCTGGCCACTGGACCCAGACGGCTCAGGAGGAGAAGGTGAGACTGGTAACTGTGCACAGCCCTTCTGCACTTAAATCCAGCTCACTTGCATGTCAATGGCATCACCTCCCTGATGTCACGGCCCTCTTCCAGAAGAAGGACCAAAACCAACATTGCTTCCAGGATCAAATGCAGATTCCTCTGTCTGGTATCTTCCTCTCTTTAGCCTTATTTCAAATAATTTTCCTACAGCTACTCTACTCACAGGCCGGTCTTCCAGCTGTTCTCCCAAATTCGGTACTCTATCTCAGGCACCTGTGCCCTGTGCCTGACATGCAGGTGGTCCTCATTCCTGCCTCTCGGCTTCCCTAGCCTTCTTGTAAGTTCAGTCCTGGGTGAGCACTTCCTCATGCCCTTCCTCCCCCAATTTATTTTGCATTTATGTATCCGGGTATGTGTAATCTCTCTCCCAATCCCTGGACAACTCTTGTATTTTTTTGCGTCCCTAGTGCTCAGCACGGTGCCAGGCACACAGTAGATGCTTAATGAATACTCGTCAACCTAATGACTCGTTACTACATTTCGGGGGATTGGCCGGGTGGTGCAACGTGCCAGGCTCGGACTCTGCAAGCCCTGAGTTCCAATCCGGCCTCAGACACTTGCTAGCTGTGTGACCCCGGTTTGCCTCAGTTTCCTCACCTGTCAAATGATCTGGAGAAGGAAATGGGATCAGGACGAGTAGGACACGACTCTAACGATCCAGCAGACTTTCACCGGGAGGTAAGGGAGCTAAGGCGCTGGCGGAGAACGGAAAAAGGAAGCTAGGAGGACTAGAGCGGACCAGAATGGAAGCGGAGGCCGGCCCGGAGCCTGGCGCTCTGTACAAGGAGGGCTTGGGGCCGCTCCACCTCTAACCGGGTGAATGTACAAAGCGAAGGTCGCTTTACAGAAAAGAAAGAGCGAGGTGCAAAGGGACCTCTCCCGCCCCCACCCCCAACGCACAGACGCTGAAAGAGCGCGGAAAATCGGACCCAAGCCCCGGACAAACGGACGCCTCCACAAGACTGCCCCGGAGGGAAGGACTTGGGGAGAGGGGGAAGGGAGGGAAGGGGAAGAAGGAGCCACGTCCCCGGGCCCTCTACCCGCGGGCCAAGGATCGCCCGACTTCGGCCGGTGCAGGGTGGGGCGTGGCGTGACGTCCCGCCCTCCGGAGCGAAGGCGGGACTTCCGGCCCCCACGTTGGAACGGCTTCCGGCACAAGCCGGAAGCCCCGATCTGCGGCGGTCTCAGGGACAGCCGGACGCCTGGGACAGGAAGGTGAGATCCGGGATCTTCCCGGGGAATCCAGGATGTCCGGTCCTTTCAGCTCCAGGCGCGGGCCCTCCGCCCGACCTTCCCTCCGCCGGGCGCGGCGTGGCGCGGGGTTCCCGGGGAGGGCGTGCCGCTGTCCGGAGCCGCCGGCGGCCCCGTCCCCCACCGGGGGTGGCCCGCTGGGCTCCGGAAGGAAGACGGAGAGCGAGATCGCGAGCGGTCCCGGGGATGTGGTGGGCGGCTCCGGGGCGTGGCCGGGCGGGGGCGGGGCCGCTGGCTCTCCGGCCCGCTTGACTGAGGGCTGGGTCACGCTGCTGTTAATCACCCCCAGCCCCTGCCCGGGCTGCCTGCGCTCGGGGTCCGCTGGTGGTGCTGAGTCCTGAGGGATGCTCTGCGTGTTTGCCTGCCTCGCTCGGTCTGGGCGGAGAGCAGTCCCTGGGGGAAGTGTGGGGGGACGAGGGCTGTTACTTTCTTTGGAGATCGGTTCCGAAGAGGATTTCGGTTCTTGGGTGGTCGCCTTCTCTGAAATGCCAAAGCGCACCAAGTATTCTGGGCTAATTGACTCTGTAACTCTTGCCGTGGGAAAAGGAAGGATGGGACCTCTGTAAGTGTTGTAGGAGCTACGGTGTCTCACTGTAGGTTTCCTGGAGTTGTTTTGAGTTGTATGTTAAAACTTTTTTCAGGAGAACATTTAAAGCCCTAGATCTGTGCCAAAAAGAAAATATTTGAACAACTAAAAGTGGTGAAACGCTCCTCAGGAGGCTGGCTTGATTCCAGTTTTCAACTAGAGGTACATACTTGAACTCTATTTTTAAAAAAAGAGCCTTACACTTCTAAACAGTATATCATTTTATTTATAACTGTGGGGTTGGCAGCAGTGAATAGTCAACGTGCTGGTACTATACAGATTATTATTTTGTTCAGCAGTTTCTGTGACTTTTAAATTTCTTCATGGTTTTTGAAAGCTACGTGCAAAGCATGAATTTTATAAATCTTAGATTTGAAGTACCCCATTTTATAGCCAGCGAGGTGAATAGAGGTATTGCAGTCTCTATAGCACTCAAACGTATGTGTTCTTTCATTTCAAGGCACAGAGCATGGAGAATGATGAACTTCCGCCAGAGGATGGGCTGGATTGGAGTGGGGCTGTACCTGTTAGCAAGCGCAGCTGCAATTTACTATGTCTTTGAGATCAATGAAACTTACAACAGGCTAGCACTGGAACACATTCAGCAACATCCAAAGGAGCCGCAAGAAGGAACCACATGGACGCATTCCCTGAAAGCTCGACTGCTTTCTCTGCCTTTTTGGCTATGGACAATTATTTTTCTAATCCCATACTTACAGATGTTTTTGTTCCTTTATTCTTGCACAAGAGCTGACCCAAAAACTGTGGGGTATTGTATCATTCCTATATGCCTGGCAATTATTTGCAATCGCCACCAAACTTTTGTCAAAGCTTCTAATCAGATCAGCAGATTACAACTGATTGATACATAAAACGAACACTTTTCTTAAGTAACTACAAAACTGCAAGTACTGTATCAAGTTTAATCACAAGACTGGGGTTCTCAAGTTTTCAGAGGAAGTTGTGGTTGGGCTGAGCCTTTCTTTTTGAAATGTGATGAGAGGCAGTTTTTTAATAATGAATTTTTAGATAGACAATGGCATACAGTGCTGCAATCATGCTAACTTCAACTAAGGATGTTATTCAGATTTTCTTTGGAAGTAAGATCATGTCACTCCACCTAAAGTTTCTAGAGGACATACATCTGGACTCCGATTTCGTTTTATTGTGCGAGGAAATAATGATTCAGAAATTTTTCCTTTTGGCAAAAATGAGTACATATGGACACTTCCTTTGTATTAAATGTAAAAAGTTCCTAACATGATTATAAAATTTAAATTTTGCATAAGTATTTGGCTTCCTTCTCTTTAAATTTTACAAGCTTCACAAATATCTTGTTGCATATGGGCCACAACTTTTGTACTCCCTCTGCTCCTGTACTGAAAGCTATTATTTAAATAGTTAATGTTTTCACATTTAATAACTGTCAGGAGTTTTTGGTTTTACTATCTTAAGTCATTAACAGCAGGACAAAATTTTACACTGATGCATTTAAAATCCTACGTACTTCACAGTAGAAGTGTACAGCTATAACAGGAGCTACAAATGGAAACTAGTGGATCTTTCCTAATCTTGGGGTAAGTTGTTGAAAGATGGAAAAATTACTTAGGTCAACATCAAATCTGCATAGAAGGAGAGTGCTGAATCTGCTTAGAGAGCTGGCTTGTCAAGCTTTCATTTGGAAAACTAGGCAGGCAGTCTGCCTCCAGCAGAACCAAATGATGTGTGCATAGATTATTCTCAAAAACTTTGCAGAGAAGTAGACCCATGGGTTGGTAACCAAAAGTTAAGACACTTTAATGTTTCTTCACCAAGTTGTAGTCTGCAGGTTGGTAAACTGGCAGGAACATCGAATAGGTCCTCAGAATATACGCACTTGCTGATCAGTTTATAGATGTAGCTACCAAAAAATTGCAGTTTTCAGTTTTTAAGATAGGTAGCTTTTTAGATAACTTTGATGTACTGAAGAGATCTGCTGATAAAAATCTTATCACAAGGTGGAAACTTTGGAAGAACAAAATTTCAGCATTTAGCTGGCTTAAAGAGATTAGCCCTGTGATTTGGGGCAGTGATGTTTGGGGTACTAATTTCATAAAATGACTTCAGTCGTGTATAACCACTATATATTGCTTTTCTTTGTGCTAGGCAAATACTTAAAAAAGTATAACATAAGCTTTCAAGAAACTGACAGTCTAGTTGGAGATAAAAGTTACACATGTGAAACATGGCACTATATGTTCAAGAACATACAAATGGTACAAAAAAGTACTGGAAATTCAGGGAGGGGAGTGCCCTAATTACTGTCTGGAAGATACTTCTTTGATTTTAAACACATAGACTCACACCCCTTATTACTATTTATAAACCATGACCAAGTCATTTATGATTACACCATGGGTCCATGACATGGAATGACCAAATACCTCATGTGTTGTTGAATGTGTAAAATGATGTTAAAGACTAGCAGCTGCCATCGCAAAAAATAGCTTCAGCAAGCCCAAATCATGTCTCTCTGGTTAATAACTAGATTTTTCTGATTCCAAAGCCTTTGCCATATGGACCTAATCCTGAATTTAGAGTTTAGGGTTTAATTGCATTCAACTTCAAAAGTTTAGAATGTTCTTTTCAAGGGGTCATCTAAGAGATGAAATAGTTCTTTTATTGCTCACTTTTTAAATCTTAAACTTTAAAGTTCTTCCTGGATTCCTTTTTGGGCCCCTTACCATTTATTCTCAAGCTCAAAAACAGGCTATAGTGGAAAGAAGGTTATATTTAGATTGAAAGGACCGGAGATTGAATCCTGGCTCTGCTGTTTATCGGTTTTCCATTAACTGGAATGGCTTCTTGTCTCATCCTTCATAATGTGTCTTGACCAAAGTCATATCTGTACCTGGTAAGTTTAAAACTGGGGAAAATTCTTAAGATCTCTGGCTCTGTTTTTGCAAGCTACATGCTTGAGAAAACTGTTGGACAACAACCTAAACTATCTAGACTCAATTTTCTCATCGGTAAAAAGGATTGGGTTAGATCTCCAAGGCTCCTTCTAGGTCTAATCTATGATTCTGAAAATCTGCAGGTGGTTTATTCTTGCATCCAGAAGACCAAGTAATCATTCTTGGTGCATTTTTTTTTAATTTGTGCTTTTTTTTTAGATATTGTATAACAAATTTTAATTCTAGGTCATGATACTGAATAGTTTGAGTTACTTCCATATGCTTAATGTTTTAAGAACAAAGCAAGAGACTTTAATTGAGTGAACAGGAGGTCTGATTGAGTGTACATTATCTTTGAAAAACCTTGTGCAATGTTCTCCTGGTAGTTTGCTTCATTATCCTATTATCACTAAACAACCCATTCTAAGAGACTTCAGCAGCCTTGGAAGGCAATTTAAAAAATTAACTAGTCTAACCTAGCCTAGCGTAAGCTCATTTATCTTAGATAAATGAGAGGTTATTTGTAAAGCTATTTCAGCAAACACTAATCCTAGTTCACAGTCAACATCAAAAGTAAAAGATTTCATGAATTGTATTATCCTGATTCTTTTAGATCTTAGCCTTCTGAAATTCCCATTTTTGATGTGCAAAATAACTAATGTTCAATGTGCACCTTGGATTTGTTTTGAGTTTAGGAGTCATTTAAATGCTTGACACTATGGCTATACATCAAGCCTGCCAAACTATGAAATAGAAAATCAGAATGAGTTAGATGAACTAGGATTTAAGTTTCTAGTTCTAATGCTCATGGAGTCTAAAGCAATGATCAAGGACATTTAGATACTCATTTCAAGTTAGAAACATGCTTCCTCCTGCAACCTCTGTAAATCTTGCTAGCAAATTTTTGACTTTGGAGAGCAGGTCTATTTAAAGCTGTGATCCCAAAAGGTTTTGTTGCTGCCCCAATGTGACCCACTACTTTTATTAAAGATTTAAATAAACTTGCAGTCTACTATTCACTGTTTCCTGGATCATATCTTAAAACAGAAGCAGTTTTGACCCTAAAGATCAGCTGAATGCTAGAATAATGTCTCAAAGAAATTACAGCCCTAGCAGTTTGTGTACACTGTATAAGTCTTTCATTATTAAGAGTCAGGCACACTGGTTCTTTGATACTTTGGATCTGTGATCTCATCAATAGGGGTATTTACAGATCACAATATACCTATGTTAAATAACTTTTCTATATTGTGCTATATAAATCCTTTACAAGAGGGCTACTCAGCAGCAGTCTAGTTTTTTTTTTGATATTGAATGGATACTAATGTAGCACAAGAACTTGGCATTAATTTTCTTTTGTTCTTCTTGTGTCCAGCTCATTTTTTTTTTCTGGTTATACATATCTCTATTGATATCCTTTATGCCTCTTGCATAATTCTTTATAATGTGTTGCAACATACTCATTACTACTTTACTCCTATACATCTTCACTATTCTTTAGAGAATTTTCATTTATAATTAATTTATTAAAATGTGCAGTTTTCCTATCCTGTTCAACTTTGGACCCCACTCATTGTCTGTGTGTGTTCTCCAAGATATATGTACTGGTGAACTAACTCTATAGGATGTCCAGTCAACGATGTCATATTCTGGACAACAGTCATTCATCCCTTTAGTTTTTACTATGTGGATAGTTAGGCCAAACTCTTAAATAATTATAGACTTCATTCAGGAAGCTCTGCAGTATTCTGGGGGTTTGATTGAATTAGCACAATGATGTCCAGAAAGGAGCATTTGGAGGACCTCACTACCTCTGGGAAGTTCCTCTAAGGAATCCATTTGGAGTCTGTGCTGGATATCTCCATACCTTTGACAAGCATGTAATTATGTTTTATGCCTTGCTCTTAACAGTAAAAATCAGTCACCAGCAGTTACTCATGTTGTTACCTTTCTTAAGAAATTTTGTATGATTTTTAACATAAGCATGAGAGAAACCTTTTTTGAAGAGCCTTTAAGGTAGGGATGTACTCTACTGAATCAAACACTTTTTTATTGTCCATGAACATTGAGATTGTGTGTTCTCCATATCTTTTAGTTAGTTATGTGACAATAATGATGTGGTCTGCCATAGATGATCATTTATAAAATCTTGCCTTTTCCCTTTTCAAATCTAATACCTATAAGAGCTAGCATTTATATAGAATTTTAAGGTTTTCAAAGCACTTTACAAATATCTCATTAGATCTTCATAGCAACCCTGGGAGGTAGGTGCTATTTTCATTTTACAGAGAGGCTCAGTGAATTGCCCAGGGTTTTACAACTAGTAAAGATCAGAGGTTGGATTTGAACTCTGGTCTTCCTAAGTCCAAGTTCAATGCTCTATCTGATATGTCACCAAGTTGCCCCAATGCCCTTGATGTGTACATAGATTATTTTCATAAAAACTTTGCAGAGATGGTAAAGTAGACCTATGGGTTGGTAATGATTGATATTATCAGTCGTCTTTTGGGGGTAACAAGTTACAAGATTTTTCTAAATCTTTTGTATCCTCTCTGTATATTGTGAGAATTGATCACTTCCAGCATAAAAATATTTTGTGTATGTTTGTGTATGTGGGGAACCTGTGGCCTTGAAGCCACATGTGGCCCTCTAGATCCTCAAGTACGGCCCTCTAACTGAATCCAAACTTCACTGAACAAATTCTCTTAATAAAAGGATTTGTTCTGTATAATTGGACTCACTCAAAAGACTGCACCCAAGGTCCTAGAAGACTATATGTGGCCTTGAGGCCAGAGGTTCCCCACCCCTGCACTAGCCCATCTTACTTTTCCTGTACTTATTTTCTAAAATGCCATTTCCACTCCCTCATATAGGACATTTTGGACTGTGATATTAGATTCCAAACACAATAGCTACCCTAACATTGATCATCAAGAAAGTTTATTATATAAAAAAATATGAACTTTATTATATAAAGTTTATTGTATCGAGAAAGTTTATTATATAAAAATAATAATTATTATTATATTCCTTGGGGAGGGAGAAGGAAAAGGAACAAATATTTTCAGAGTGCCTACCATGTCCCATTCACTGTTAAGCATTTAACAAAGATCTTATTTGATCCTCACATGCTGTTATCCCATTTTATAGTTGATGAAACTGAAGCAAACCAGTTAAGTGACTTGCCTAAGGTTACACAGCTAGTCTTAGGGTTGGATTTGTACTAAGGTACTCCTACTCCAGGCCCAGTGTTCTATCCACTGCGCTACCTAGCTGCCTCCATATTTGTTATCCTCTAACCATTCTATTCTTAAAATATGCTCAGGATGACTTTTTCTTGGTTGTATCTTTCAACAAGCTTTCTTTAAACTTATTTTTCCTTCTTTTACATCTCACTTTTTCTTGAAGTGATACTGTAAACCATCTTCCTTTTTCCATAAGATTTTACAGATGAATTTATGTTCTATAGCAATGTTGCCTTGGGCTGTCATATTTCTCCAGTTGGCAAGTAGACTAAATGTTTGCTGACTTTGTTTTCTAGGTTCTTTTGGTCTTTCATTATGGCAATTGATTTATATTGTTTAAATTTCTTTAGTAAATTGTGAGTAGTGGCCACTTGTGCTGATATCTCTTCTTAGGCCTATTTCTTTTTTGGCATCAGTGGCTTAGGTCAGAGTTGATTCACCTACACAATATACATTCTTGTTTTATTCTTCTAATTTGATATTGATTTTGACCTTTGATTTTTAAGTCAGTGGTATAACTGTATAGATAACTAATGCAGAAATGTTTCCCATATCGGTAACCACTTGTTTCCTGTGATAAAATAGAATTAATTTCAATTTTTTGTGATGTTGTTTGGTGTCCCTCAACTCTTTTAGAAGAAAGCATTCATTATACATATAGGGGTGAGTGTTAAATTCTAAAAACCTCTGGCCTCTACTACTCTTATTTGTATAATTATAATAAATCTATTTCATAGCCCTTTTAAGGTTTGCAAAGTACTTTCCTTATAATTCTTTGAGGTAGGGCATGCTTCATACAGATAAGGAAACTGAATATTGTAGTAATGGTTACATGGTTATGATTACACAGGTAGTAAATTGCACATTTAGGACTCATTGAAGTTATAAGATGCCTTTTCTTCCTAACCTAGCCCTCTGGGGATATTCAATGTGCTCTCTTCTGGTGGGAAGACTGTTTTTCTTTTAAAATAAGAGCGTAGGAGATTTAATTTGTTTGGATAATTGGTTTTCTTCATTTCTACTGTAATTTTTTTAGTGTTGATAAGGCTGAATTACACTTTAAGTAAAAATCATTGTGGCTACTTAAAAAAAAAACCCAAATGTTGAAATTTGTCAAAAGCAACAAAACACTTACTTATCTTTCAAAAGTTTATAAAATACACAAAAAGGTACAATTTACAAATTAAGAAACTACAATTTAATAATAACTAGCATTTATATAACACCTACTATGTCCTGGGCACGCTATGGAAATATTACCTTATTTGACCCTCACAACAACCCTGGGAGGTAGGTGTTATTATTATCCCCATTTTACAGATGAGAAAACTGAAGCAGATAGAAACAAAGGGCCCAAGGTCATACAGCTATTAAAGTCTGATTTGAACTCAGGTCTTCCTGACTATAGGTCCAGTATAAGTCTATTACATCAACACAGCTGCCTCAATTTACTCTTTTGAAGTTACTGTTAGACAATTTCATAACCCAGCCTTCTTCTATACTTAGGTACACAAAAATAATTATTGCTAAATAATAATTGCAAGGGAATTGCAAATCTTGTTTTCAAACATATGATGATCAATATTTTCCTGGAGACTAAAAAGAAGCTCTTGGAACAATTTGTGAACACAAAGACAAGATCTGGGAAGCTGCCAATCTCATTGACTGATGTGGGTCAAATGCTGTCCCTGAACGAGTAGTATGGCTTGTTGAGGGTTATTGGTATTTGTGCATTTCAATTTCTCTCCCTGCTTCTTATGAAGCCATGTGGCAGAGAAGAAAGAACAGAGGACTAAGAATCAGAAGTTCCCAGATTTTATTCCCAGTCTGCTGTTTATCACCGATACAACTATTTAATCAAAAGTATGATATACTTTTTTTCCATAAGAAAATTTTGGAAACAGATCCATCTGGACCTACATTTCCTTAGTAGTTTGCATAAAATCAATGACTTTTGTCCTGAGAATAATGGCAACATGCACAATCTTAAAATAAGAGGATTGTCTTACATCTATTCTCTGTTGGATACCAAGTACACAAAGACAATCATGAAGGGCTTTTTTCAGAAAAACATTTGTGCTGAAAGTTTCTTATTGTTTGTGTATTCTTATCATAAGATCCAAAGTTTTTTTATCCTTTGGTTGCAGACATTTCTAATCATAAAGTAGGTAGCAGAGTTCACAGATAATGTTCCTTTTAATCAGTTTTTAAAAGACTGACAATACAGCCGGTGTATTTTCCCTCTGGCTGGGTCATTTCCAATTGGCATTAAATACATCTGATGCTTCTACAGAATTCAACACAGTCTAAACTTAATAGGATAACTTTTTATTTTTAACAAAGCATTCATGAAGATCTTCACTTTGGTCATTATTTGTTTAGGAAGTATTAAGGTAAGGGTTTATAACAGTTGGAGAAAACAGTGGCAGTTGAGTTTATGTTGGCTGTAGTGCTACAGCCTTCAAAAGCTATTGCTTCCGTGCATTTTATGGGTTGTGGCCAACCTGCTTGCATTCCAGATGGACAAAATTACTAGTTCTGTTGGCAACACTTCAGGACACTTTGCAAGTCAGATGTGATGCCACAGGAGGGCACAAAGGTAGGGAACAGGAGAATGGAGACATGCCACAAATTAGAAAGAAAAGTTTTTTAAAGCCTAACTCAACTGCGCTGTGATCTGCCACCACAGGTAATAACTTCATCTCCTGCCTCACCAAGCAGGGTCCTACACCCCTGCACTTTGTTAAGATTATGCAGTCTCCATGTTTGTATCTTGTCCCTCTTTTGGACTAGAAGCTGCGTGAGGGCATGGTCAAGGAAAAAAAAGTAGAGTTCTCGAGTTCTGCTGTATGAATGCAATGGGCTTGAACATTTAAAAGAGAGATGAGTCTTCCAGACCTATGCTTAAATGACACTGAATGCTCTATAACTTTTCCAACTTTTCTCTCAGGTAACTTGCTAAGTCTTTTATCCCTAAAATATAAACTTGGTAATTTGAGGTTATAGATATTTACTACCGACACTTAAAATAGAATTTTGGATTATTCTCATTAATTTATAATAAAATGTAAAAAACAAACAGGCAAGTGTGCATTCTGTACACATTCCTAATACTAACAAAATCTCATACAACAGTTTAAGCCCATAAAGAAAATGTTGGTTTTGTTGTTGTTTTGTACTTATTTTTGAACTCTAACTTGAAAAACAAATGAAGGTATATGTCTCCAGTGCATTCTCTACAATAGACGTCAAAATAATCTTTCTGAAGCATGTCTGACCATGTCACCTCCTGCTCAGAAACCGTCAGTGGCTACCTTTTGTCTTTAGGCAAAAACAAACTGCAGCTTGACATTTAAAGTCCCTCCCACTGTGGTTCAGACTTATTTCACATTAATCCCACATTACATTTCAGCCAAACCAGACAGTTTGCTGTTCCCCAAACTTGGCAGCCTCTTCCTGTTTCTGGGCCTTTCCACAAATTGTCTCTTATGAAAAGAATCTGTGGTTTCCTTCAAGGGTCAGCTCAAGTGCCATCTTCCACACAGAACTTTTTCAGACTCCCTCATCGTAAATGGTGTTTCCATATCCTCAAATTATCTTGTATTTACTTTTATGTTTTTATCCTACTGGAATATAAGCTTTCTGAGGGCAGAAGCCTTTTTCCATTTTTGTCTTTTTATTATCCTGTGCATGCATAAATGCCTTGTACATAGTAACCCCTTTAATAAGTACTTGGTGAATGGAATTGTTCTCAAAAGATGAAAATTGTTTGGCCTTATTCTTGGTATTATGTTTCACATTTTTCTAGGAAAAATTTGCTTCCTGTTATCTTTTTTTGAAAAATAAAAATTGTATCGATAGCCTAAATTTTTCCTTGTATCCTGTTCCCTCACCACCCCCCAAAGCCATCCTATATAACCAAGAATATTTTAAAAAAAACAAAACTAGCAAAACTAATCAAAAAATCAAAAAAAATCTGGCAATATATGTAGTATGCCACACCCATGGATCCCTGCTCTCATCTTTCATCCTCTTTACCTGAGCAGAGGAAGTGGTGGAGGGGAGGTATTGTTTTATATCTCCTTTTGAGTGCAAGCCTGCACTTTGAAAAATTCGTTTTCATGGTTACTGGTTATTTTTATTTACCTTGCTGTAACCATTGTATATATTATTTTCATGAACGTTTATTTAAGTCATCTTTTTCTAAAAGGTTTTAAATTCATAAACAAATATTCTAGTCAAGCAACTACGAACTGCATAAAACTGTAAAAGTATTCCTGGCACCAGATCACAGTATTATGTTCACCGAAGAACAAATATTTCTTTATATCAAATTACTTTTAAAAATCTAATTTGCATTTATGGTTTACATTCTTCCAAATGTGGTCATTACATGAGTCTTGTATAAAACCTACATGGCTCGTTTTTTAGGTTCTGCTCTGGGCTTAACTCTCCTACCAAAAAAAAAATTCTTGCTTGGCTAAGGTTGCAACATACTCCCTCTCAGAATGATCATAGGCTACAAGTGAGGAACACTGCATACTTGTCAGTTTCAGTATTGGAAGATTTTATTTCTTTGTTGTAGAAGAGTCCTATGGGTGGGATGTTGGGACGTCTGCCATAAAAACCAAAAATACCAATAAAATTTGAAGAAAAATAGTTCGTTATTTCAGAGACCAACTTTTTCCCTCTTAGCTGTGGCCAAAGTTTATATGTTTTCAGAGTGACAAACTTAGGAAATAAAAGGCAAAAAAAAAAAATTCTGGGTCATTGTTTCCATTTTCCATCAAATCCATTTTTGTCACTTATTTGAGTTTTAAAAAATTGATCTAGAACCTGTGCATTTAAATTATACAGAATACCGGGTGATAAATACTAATATTACTTCACTTGTCTTAGTTCAGCTCCTGACTCTCCAGAATTTTCCACCTCTTCACCATCAGCATTCTCACCCTGGAGATGCCTCCATTCCTTTGGGCTACCACTTCAAACTCTTAAGTTTCCCCAGACTTTTCCCCAAACCTCCTCTTTTTTTCAGCTCCCATTTATGTGTTTTCCACCATTAGCTCAATTTTTTTTCCTTCCATTTGTATTCCAAACACTTAATAAATGGGTACATGTGTATATACGTATATATACTTATATATGACCTTTAACAAGATATAGTCTTTAAAAACACGTGCTAGACAAAGTCAGAACACAGAAATTTGTAGAAATAAATTTTAAATATTAGGAAATATATAATTTTATGAGAATGAGGACATGTTTTTTGTTAAAAGATTACTTGCAGTGAAGAATGTTTACTTATGTTTTGACATAATCAGATTGCCTTCCCATTCTTTTAAAGTAAGTCTAACCACAATTTCTAAAAAAAAAATTTTGTTGCTCTACCACTCCCACCTAGACTGACAAATGATATTTCAACTTTCTATCTGCAAGCTGAAGGAGAAAAAATGTACTTAATAGGCAAATATATTGTTCTAACACAAAAAAGACACATTTTTCTGTCTGAGTGACTTTGACCAAGGCATTGGTCTGCTTCCTGACATGTAAAGTAAGGACCGGTGGTCATCTTGTATAACCATTTAGCTTTCAAATCCTGTAATTCTTTTAATTTCATTTAATTCTTTCATATATGCTTTGCATTAATTTGCATGACTATGATATCTAAACCTAATAGGAAAATGGTAGGTCAATTCCCTTTGCCATCAGACAAGTTAGTTATTTCACAAAGTCACGTTAAGATGCTTTATTCACTCCTCAGTATTAAATTACTGATTGTTAAATCTGGAACCGACAGTTTGAAAAGGTGTAATATAGTGTTTTTTTCTTAGCTGTATTTAACACACACACACACAAAATGAAAACGGTTCATACCCATATAAACTAATGCTTTTATCTCTGGCAGCTGAGAAGTAATGGTAGAAGAGCTATTCCGTGTGTGTGTGTGTGTGTGTGTGTGTGTGTGTGTGTGTGTCCTAAAAGCAATTTTATAGAAGTATTTAATCACAAGACGTAAGTCAATAAGGAGCACAGGATTTTCTTCGGGTGTCATCCAAGGGTTTCCCCTTTTCTTCATTCTCAGTTCCCTTTTTCTTCCACTCAGTCTTCTAAACTCCAGTCTATATTTAGTAGTTAAGCTTGAAGTTTACACAAGCTCAGCTCTTTGCAACATGATCACTCACAAATCATGACAGAACATGTTCTTTTTACATAAAAAAAGCAACAGCTAGAAGATACAAATATACCCTCCCTAACATCATTAATTGGTTCTGCACAAATATAATGACAGCCAAAAACATTACAGGGTCTCAGGTATTTCACAACATTAGGGTAGGGTCTGGTTATAACATTTATATGTCACCATGGAACATTATTCAAATTTAACTTATTTTAGGAAAAAAAATATATATATATGTGTATTAAAAGTGTTACTACTTGGGATGACTTTACAAAATGTGTGAAACATACTGTTGTTTTTTTTTTAATTTGAAATTTATATTAGAGTGCTTCACAATATGAATCCAGCCTAATTTTGCAGGCAGATCATTTGGACTCCTCACCCTTGCTTCCTTTGTTATACCTAAACTGGCCTCCTTTTTCTTCCTTGTAAGCAACACGTCATCTTCTCTCCCTTTGCATGGGCTATTGGTCCCTGTGCTGGGAGGACCCTCTTTTATCAGCTCTCACTCTTGAACCTTTAGCTCACCTTTAAGGTACAGCTTTAAGGACCACCTTCTTCAAGAGGCCTTTTCTTATATCCCCAGTTGTTAGTCTACACTTCTTTCCCTCAAAATTATTTTGTATATGTGGAAGCAATGTGGTATAATGTTATGAGAAATGGTTCTGGAATCAGAAGACCTGAGTTCAAACGCTGCAGGTATGTGTATGAGTTGGGCAAGTTGCTTAATTCCCCTAGGCCTCAGATCTGTAAAATAAAGAAGTTGGCTCAGATGGCCTCTGAAGTTTTTTCTACTTCCAGATGCTATGGTATCTTGTACTTCTGTATCCGTGTCCATGTTATATCTCCCTGGTAGAATGTAAACTCCCTGAGGTAGGAGCTGTTTAATTTTTGTATCTGCAGTGACTAGCATCTAATAGGCGCTTAATAAATGCTTGTTGATTGAAATGATATCCTCACTCAAGAGGAATGATTTTATTTTCAAACATTCATCATATTTTTTTTTGGTTGGCAATATACAGAAGAAACATTTTCCTTTGACAGAATAGCCAAGGTAAAAACAGATGCGTTTCCAAAATCAAGTACAAATTTTGCAAGATCTCAATATATACCAAATATTTATACCAAGATTTAGCCAAAGTTTTTTACTCCAAAACTACATTCAAGACTATGTAAAGGTTTTATCCGTTTTGCAGGTGGTCCCGATGAGTAAATTTTGTTTTGAGTGTTACTTTCTTCATCTTCAGCCTCATCGTCTTCACCTTTTAAAATAACAAATATTTGTTGTATGACAATATTCTTGAAGGACAGCTAAAAGGGGCTGTTAATGAGATCAGAGGAGATGACATACGTAAAGTACTTTTAAAATGACAAAGCATTTTATAACATAATGTTTACTTCTGAGGTAAAAAAGCACGCACATTATTACTTTTGAGTTATTAAATGTACCTCTTTTAAATTTACGAGGTAAATAATCCAGCAATGTCTCATTCTATTCCTGAATTTTAAAAATTGCTATTCTGTACAATTATGTACAATTGTACTATTTCTGCACAATTCTGACACTATTAACCTGTTGTTGATAGAGGTTGTTTTTTTTATTATTTTTGAAATAGGGTAGTGGTACTTCCCTAATGATCGATCAGCCAACAGCATGCTATTTCAAGAAGACAGGAACAGAGTTTGAAGCTAGAAACCATAGAAACTCCCCACTTGGTTCATTAGCCAAACTACCTAGTTTATACAAGGACGGAAACTATCATCTTGGTGTCAATATCATGCCCTAAAAGAGCTAACCAACCTACAGTACTATTGTTGATTTGTTTTTCAGTAGTGTCCACACACTAGTAGGGAAGAGCACCATAATCATTCCTCAAATATTTTTTAATGTATTATATGTGTGTGTGAAATAATTCTAATAATAAGTGGTAACAGCGAGCACCTAAATAGTATTATATAGACATATATGTATGTATATGTCTATATAATGTTACTTTATCCTCACAGCAACCCTGTCATATAAGGGCTGTTGTTATCCCCTTTTACAAATGAGAAAACTGAAGCTAAGAGAGGTTAAATAACTTACCCCAGGTGATATAGCAGTAAATGTCTGAGGTCTAATGACTTTAATGTCTAAACCACCTATTTGTCCCTAAGTAAATAATAATACTACTGGCAGCAGGCAAAAGAAAAATGGCCAGACAATTCAATTTGGGCACTAAGTACAACCACAAAGTGCAGTGCCTATATGACATGGGTAAGCCATTTAAGGATTGGTGCCTCAGTTTGTCCACCTATAAAACTGAGATATGCAAGATACCTCCACTTAAGTCTTTCTCTTCTGCCTCATATTGGTGTGGACAGGACCTTTATTTCTTGAAAGCTACCCTCATAGAGAACAAGCTCCGGCAAATGCTAACAAGCAGGAAAGATTTCAAATAAGGGCATTGCAAGGACCCCTTCTGAGTGGGCCAGCCTTGCTACATTCAGAGAGATTTATCACTGCATAATTTCTTTTTCCACTACAGCAACTTATAAAACTATCTACTACGGCATGGAAGGATCTGTCAACACTAACAATATTATGGATTTTTTTTTTTTAATATTTTAGTGTTGTATTGGAAAGAGCCTGGACTCAAAGTCAGAAGACTTGAGTCTGTATCCTGGCTCTGCTATTACCAGTGTCAATTTAGACATGCCACTTCTGCTCTCTAGATCCCTTCCCTAGCTGGTAAAATAAAAAGTTCCTTCCAGTTAAATCCAGTCCAGTACTTAGATGTTCTTCGAAGATACAAAGTTGCTTTACTGCCACGATACAATGTAGTACTTAGAGCATCCACACTTCACCACAGTAGATGTTCTAAGTACCGAACCTCACCCTCGTAGATGGTCAGTAAAGCAGTTTTGTTTGGTGGGAAGTACTTAGATGCTCTAAGAACCACCTTGCACCATAGCGGAAACTCTAAATACTATACTTTTCGTAGTAGATGCTCAAAAGTACTACACTATACCATAGAAGATAAAGCAGTTTTGTACAGTGGAAAGAGCAAAAGGGCAAAGGATTTGGTGTCCGAGGCGCAGGGTTTGAGTACCCTCTGCCACCTACTAGCTGTGTGCCCTTTGGCAAATAACCTTTCTGAACCTCTGCTTATACTCATCTGTAAAAAACAAAATGGGGATTCACACTTGCACTTTCCACTTCCCAGGGTTTGTCCTAAGGAAAGATTTTAAGGAAATCGGACAGCACTCTATATAAATGTTTGCAATTATTTTTCCTTTCTCATTTTTTCCAATCATCATAGCTATTTTTTCCTCCAAAGAACGGACAACACTTGAGCACTAACTTAGGCTGTGAGGCCTCAAAAGACAAAAGCAACCCGACTAGACGTAAATGCGACATTGCGGATCGGAGGATTCAGGGCTGGAAGGGCGTCTCCGACATTTTCGAGTCAGAATTCGAAGCCCATCACTGCCCCCGGACCCCGTCCTCAGAAGTCACCAACCAGGACCAAGCACCCTTCGGCCCCGGGCTCAGCCTGGCCTCGGCCTCGCCGTCCTCCCCCGCCCCGAACAAAGAGCCCCGCCCAGGACCCCCGCCCCCGCCGTTGCCAGGGGAACGGGGCCGCCGCCCGGCTCACCCTCCGAGGCCGAGGTGGAGCCTCCAGCCGCCGCCGGGTCCCGCGCCTCTCTTCCTTCCACAGTTTGAAGGAGCTCGGTCACCTGCTCCCTCATCTGCGCCAACCCCGACAGCAGTCCCTGGAAGCGGCCTGCCTCACTCGGCCCCTCACAAGTTATTCGGAGCCGCTGCTGCTTCCCATCTCGTCCCACAAACTCTCCCAGAAGCTCCATGACGGCAGTTCTTCAACTGCCCGCCACCGGAGCGACCCGGAAACGGAAGCGGCCCTTGCCGCCGCAGCAGCCACCAGAGGGAGGGGAGTGGGGCGGGGGGGGGGGGAGGGAGAGGAAAAGGGAGGGGATAGGAAACCAAAAAAAAAAAAAAAAAAAAAAAAGCCTACGCATTCGGCACCTCCCGCCTCCCCTGAACTTCCGTTTCCGCAATCGGCGCCCCCCGCGCTCCGCCTTCTCCTCCCGGCGCTCTGATTGGTTTTGGGAGTTGGAGGGGCGGGGTTCCTCCATCTCCGGCTACACCCCTCGCGCGCAGTTTTCCCGCCGCCCCCGATGTGGAGCTCCGGGCCTGCCGGCTGACAGTTGAGCATGGCGGGAGCCGAGCGGGGCGGGGGTCGGCTGTCCGAGCAGGAGCCCGTGGTGTCGTTGGTGGACGTGTTAGAGGAGGACGAAGAGCTGGAGAACGAGGCCTGCGCGGTGCTGGGCGGCAGCGACTCGGAGAAGTGCTCCTACTCGCAGGTGGGCGGGGGGCCGGGGCCGAGATTGGGGGGCTCACGGCCCGGGCCCGCGCGAGCCTCCGCTCCAGTGCCCGGGGCTCCCGTGCCCGGGGCTCAGTCCGGGCGCCTTCGGGCCCGGCCTGGGCCTGCCTCCTCTCCACGGAGGGCCACCCCGTCATTCTTTGCCCTTTCACCTCTCCTTTAGGGAGTTCCCACCCCCGTGCGGACCCGCTCTTCTCCGGGATTCCCAGCCTGCCCCGCCCTTCCCGGCCCCCAACTTCTCCCCCACCTTCCCATTCCCAGCCCGACCCCTTCACTCCTGATGTGTCTCGGCTCCCGCTCCGGAATTCTCTGCTTCCTGGTTCTCTCTTAAAGGCTCGTCTGCCTCGCAGGGTCCTCAGCCCCCCCACCCCCCGTCCTGGAGGTCAGGTAGTCCGCTAGCGTGGTCCTTGCCCTCCGAGGACGTCGCCCAGCCGCGTGGCTCTTGACCTTCTCTGCCTCCGCCGCCCAGCGCCGTGCCGGGCACGCAGTAGGCGTTTAATAAATGCTTGTTGGCCTGAGGCCAGTCTGTAAACTGCCGTGTGCAAACTGGAAAAATGCTGGCTAAAGTATGAATAATCCTGGGGAAGACTCCAGGATTAAGGGGATCAGGGAGGCTCCTTGCAGAAGGTGGGAGATGGGAGGGGATGGCCAGTGAGCGCGCACGGAGATGCCCCCGTTCTTGGTCTGTCCTCTTCCCAGCGTCGCCCCCTTCCCCTTCTTTATTCCCCGCCCCCCCCCGTTTCTGTTAGCTCCCGGAGGCTTTGCCCACCCCCCACCCATTCCCTTTCATAGATAGGGTGGCCCTGTCCCCCCCCACCTTGTCTTCTCCCCTGCCTTCCCCCCCAGTGCCCCTTTCCTCAGGACCTCTCTGCCTTATTCTTAGTGTCACTGTTTGCGAAAACCCCATTCCTTCCTTTCCTCCCCTCCTCTTGGTTCAGGCCTTTTATCCTGCCCCCCCCCCCCCCCTCTCCAAATCGCATTTCCCCGTCCTAGGGCGAGCAAGAAGGGATAGTAAGTTGTGGGCTGGCTTCTTTGGGAGGTGAGGGTCAGGGACGTCCTGTCCAGTTGCGTGGATGTGATGTAGTATTTTGTAGAAACGAGTTATTTGTAGAAGCTCTGCTTTCAACGTTAGATTAGGAACCAGAAGAGCGGATAATAGGGGAAAAGGGAGAGAAGAGAGCAGATTTGGCATTGAAGACTGCGGAAGGATGAAGGTTATAGGGGTTCCCTTTACCGGCTAGGGGTGCGTAGAAGTGCAGTAAGGACACTAGACGGAAGAATTAAAATGTGCAGAGATCCCTGTCCAGAAAGCTTAGTGGAGTGTGGAGAGAAAGGGACTTGAAGACGTTTTCTGGTGTGGACTAACATAATACAGCAGCCATTGAGAAACGTGTGAGCTGCTGCAGCATTAAATAATAATTCTCAGTATCGAGTTCTCTTTGGGATTGGAGGCGATACTCTTTACCTTAGAGGTGGTATGCTTCAGGCCTTGATCTTAATGAGAGTTTAAACCTGGTAGCCTTTTAGGAGAGAGCACCTGGGGCTGTGCTAAAACACCTCAGAGGTGATTTTTTTAAAAAGCTTGATTTGCAGCAGGTGGGTAGGCAAAAACCTGTTTGTTCTGTAAGGGAGGAAGGGGAGAAGGCATTATTCTTCCATAAAGTAAATTGTCTTTCAGATTTAAATATCTAAGTTGACCAAACATTTTCCAAGATGAAAATATGATGGTTAATTATTTTCATGTTCTCAGAAATACCAACATTGTAAAATGTTGATTAACCAGAACCCTGCTAACACTTAATTAGCTAAATTTATTTTGCTGTTTCCCATTTTTATGAAAGATTTAAGCCATAAGGCAAGTAGTATAAGCATTTTAATACAAAAAGTGTATTTTAAGATGTCTGGGGGCACAACCCCTACATCATCCACATCTATTCCTATAACCTTTTATGATCTTTCTTGATATGCAGTGATGATGAGACACTAAAAGATTTTCAGTCATCAAATATTGTTATCTATCCCAAACTATAATTATTAAGGCAAAGCAGTTCCCTAATTCATTTTAGAGTTTTAAAAGGGGTTGGAAGAATTATATTTTGGCAAAACCTTTATTGACCACAACAGCTCATTTTTTGTGTAGTTTAATTAATAAAATACCTTTCTTGAGCATTGACTTTATGTAGACATGTTTAAGACATGGTTCTTTTCTTCATGGATTTTTGAAGTTGGGAACCGAACTGGGTCGTGTGTGTGTGTGTGTGTGTTCGTGTGTTCGTCCTTCGTTGCCAAAGAAGACCATGACTTGGACTTGACTTTGTTTTGAGTGAGGGAGGGCTGTGCAGGTCACCAGCCTCACTTCTCCTCCAGAGCCATCTGAATCCAGTGACCAGATATTCAACAAGATGACTGGAGATGACCCAGGATGAGGCAGTTGGGGTTAAGTGACTTGCCCAAGATCACACAGCTAGTGAGTGTCAAGTGTCTGAGGTGAGATTTGAACTCAGGTCCTCCTGCACTGGTGCTCTATCCACTGCACCACCTAGCTGCCCAGGGGCATGTACACACACACAAAATGACTAGAAATATTAGGCAGTAAATAGTAAGTGCAAAATGAGCAAACGAGTGAATTTTAGGACTGAAGAGGGAAGGGAGAATTTCAGATTGAAGGGGTCAGAGAAAGGTTTACAGAGGACCTAGAATTTGGGCTGGACCTTGAAGAATGAATAGAATTTTAATGGTTGGGAAAGGGCTTTTTAAATGGGAAGCAATTGTAATGATTTGTGATACGACTCAAGATACAGAAGCTGGTCATTATAAAACATTTTAAAATAATAAAAGGAAAGATATGACTGAAATAGAAACAGCATAGACTATATGGTTCGAAAGGTAGGCTGGGCCCTAAATGAAAGGTGTATTAAAATTCTCAGTACATATATGGATGTCATTGTCATAGAGGTAAAGTTGAAAGGAACTTCAGAAGACATCTAGACTAAGACCTTCATTTTGTAGGTGAGGAAACTGAAGCCAGGAAAAGTAAGGTGTCATGTCCAAGGTTACATTGGTAGTGTCAGAGGCAAGATTTGAACCCAGGGCCCTGTGATCGAGAGCTTCTGCTTGTTCCACTGTACATGCTTTCTCCTTTGAACTATACCCCATTTTATGGTACTGTTGTGCTTTTAAAAAAGAGGCTTGTAAGTCGGTGTGGGAAGACCTTTACAGATGTCTATGGGTTTTGAATTAAATTTCATTTATTATGTAGATCACAAAGAGTGCTTAGTGCCAGCTGTACCACTTTTGAATGAATTTGTTTTCTTGATGATTTTCTTCTTCCTCTTTGTGCATCTGACAGGGCTCTGTAAAAAGACAAGCATTATATGCCTGCAGCACATGCACCCCAGAAGGAGAGGAACCAGCAGGAATTTGTTTAGCATGCAGTTATGAATGCCATGGAAGTCATAAATTATTTGAGCTATATACAAAAAGGTAAAGTTGTTCAGAGAGCATTAAAATATCTGGATTAGTTCTTAAATGTTAACTCCAGTCCAAAGAGGTATACTTTATATAGTCTTTGCCTTCTTAACTGTATTTCCTTTAGCCCCAATTTTTTCATTTAAAACTGATTTTATAAAGGTGTAGAAGTGATTAAAGCTGATGTATGCTAATGAAACAATGTAATCATAATTGTTTTTAATATGGATTAGTTTTTGGGAGCAGTTTTTAAAATTACAGTTAAAGAACAAATTGATTTACATTTGTTTAAATTTACATACTTGGGATCAAGGAAGTGACCCTTATCTGTAGTAATTTTACTTATTTCTGCATTCTTTTTGGCCTCTTTCTTTTCTGGGACTGTACAATTTTTTTCTTATTACTTTTGTTCAGGGATCAGGTCATAGTAACCAAGCCCACTTTAAAAAAAAAAAGAAGCATGATTGTAACCTGACTCCTGAACGTAAAAAGTAAGACATTACATTTTTTGAATAAATTGAAATTATTACCTTGCTCCTTTGTTTCAGAAATTTTCGCTGTGATTGTGGAAATAGCAAGTTTAAAAACCTGGAATGCAAATTACTTCCGGTAAGTAAGATTTATCAATCATTTAATTAATAAAATCAATTGCAATTGGATGGGTAGAAAGGAAATTTTTTTTTAATTCCCTTAGCAGTTAGCTTAATCCGCATTAGAATCCAATCTCTTTATTACTTGTTTGCAAAGCTAAGTGGTAAAGTCATCAAGGTCTACAGTTTAGAACAAAATTAAAGGAACTACAAATTAGATTACCACTTAAAGTATCTTACTAAAGTATGTTGCATGTTAAATTGAATTTGTTGAATTGATGCTCTGGATCTTTCTAAGGAAAGGGTACCACTTAAAAATTTGAATAAATAGTATTGAATCGAATGTGAATGAAGAACATCTAAATACTTTTCATTATCTTATTGGTTAATCCTGTAATAAAACCCTGTTCTATAAGTGATGGTAGGAATGGTGACCCTAGGATCTTGAAAGTTATGCCAGTAAATTACAAGCTAGAAAGACTTTGGGTATGGACCTAGTAATGAACCCTTATGTCTCTCATCTGACAACCAGTCTAGTTTCATTTGGAGAAACTCATCACCATAGAGTTGGTGATGAATTGTTGTAAACACAGCAGTTCATGAAACTATCTACTAAAGGTAGACAAGGTTTCAGTCTGCATAAGTAAAGTTTTCTTAGTTGAAAAAAACATGTTTACTCAGCAGGTTTGCTTTAATAAGAAAAAAAATATTACCTTTAAAAAGAAATGAAGGGATATTAAATTATATAATCATGACTTGATTCCTAAAGACTTCGGGCTATCTCCTGTTGGCTCTTTGAGGAAGGGCAAGTAATTTGAAGAAGTAGGACTATTATCTGGCCTTTCTGGGACCCTTGATCTAATGCCCTGACTGGGCATTAGATGACATCTGAAATTCCACCAGGATTTCAGTTTCTTTTTTCAGTTCAGGGTGATTCCCATTTGTCTACAGTGTCAGATATTCAATTTCCCACATTGCCATTCTGACTTGTTCTAGGTTTGATAGCTGCCAGTTATTCAATCTGTCCTATTAATCAATGAGAGTTTGATAATTAATTATAGTAAATATTAGCTCCATCTTACTGAGAAACCAGGATTTAACACTAACATCAAGGAAGAGTAAGAAGGAAGTTTTTCTTTTTCCCTGAGTCTTAGATAAAACCTGTCTTTGAAGGACTGAACTTTTCTGGTTTGAAAATGTTTTAAAGTAGAAGTTTCTAAAACTCAGCCCCTGAACCCACAACCCTTCCAAGCATGACTCTAAGCAGATTAAAATGTAATTGGGAAGCATTTAACAAAACAAATAACAGTACAGTAAAACATAGATAACATGTGCTTTTCTAAGTCAATAAATATGCAGCTCACATTATACTTATGTAGATCTTGTTTAGTAGGCCCTGCTTCCACTGAAGTTTGACACTGGTGTCTTAAAGAACAGACTTTTGGGTTGAAATTTTTGTAATGCCAAGATAGATGTTTTATATTCTTTTTCTGCAATTAAAGTTAAGATCAGATTGTATATTGAAACTAGTATCATCTTACTTTTAGGAAAAAGGAAAGTTAAATTCAGGCAATAAATATAATGACAACTTTTTTGGACTATATTGCATTTGCAAGAGACCTTATCCTGATCCTGAAGACGAGGTAAGGAAATTGAGGGTCAAGACTAAAGTCCATGTCACCTATGGCCTAAGCCCGTTTCGTCATGTGAGTGAATGGTAAGGATTGAGGTTCCTTGAAACCAGGCTTTCTTCTTAAGAACCTAGAATGATTGAAGCAGCCAGGTATGTTAGAAATAGTGGAGTTAAGGAAGCTAAGGAGGGATGGGGAACCTGTGGCCTTGAGGCCACATGTGGCCCTCTAGGTCCTCTGGTGCAGCCTTTTCATTGAATCCAAGTTTTACAAAACAAATCCTTTTATTAAGGGAATTTGTTCTGTGAAGTTTGGATTTAGTCAAAGGGCTACACTGAAGGGCCTGGAGGGGGCCACACATGGCCTCATGGCCGCAGGTTCCACATCCCTGGGTTCTTGTCTCAACTGTGCCAGGAAATAGTTGTGTGGTGTTGGCAACTTATTTCAGCTTTCTGGGAATCAATTTCTCGTATGTGAAATGATAAAATTGGACTAGATGGATTTCTAAAGCCCTAATAAATTTTTCCATTACTTCTGTGTTGAAAGGGACTACATAGGAAAACTAAGCCAGAGAGAGAAAAAGTCACTTTACCAAGGTCACACAGGTCTTGTCATTTTAACTCCATTGAGCTTTGCTTCTTTTCTCCCCTACGGTGAAGAAAATAGGGGTTTAAGTTTGCAGTTTGGATTTTCTTTAAGACCACAAGGGGACCCTAGGCTCAAGTGTAGTAATGTGCCACAGCCCACATCTTTACTGTTATTATTGATACCTTCTTAGTTGTTTTTTTTTTTCAGTCTTACTCTGAGTAAATAGTCTTTTTTCTAAGCCTTCTAATTATCTTTGGGCTACAATCACTAAATTAAATTTTGGAAGAATAAATTGAAAACAGCTATGAATCAAGAGTGTGTGTAGAATAAAAACTTAGTGTTTATGTGGGATTAAAGAAAGTGGGATAGAAGCCATAAATGAACCAATAAAGAGAAAAATTAAAGTAAGAAGAGCAGAAGATAAAAGGGAAAATGCCAGTTTTAAAAGAAATTAAGAAGTAAAAGGACAGGTATGCACATATAAATGTAAACAGTATACATATAGAATATTATCTTTTAGATATGAAAGACTAGATAGAAGTAGTAAAACAAAGATATTTAAAAATTAGATACCTCTCTGTATCCTAGAATTCTATTTTTGCATTTACCGCTGTCCTTCTGGTGGAATAAGGAGGCTTGTGTAAGGAATTCCCAGTGTGAGATCTCCCTGCAACTGCAGATAGCAATTTATCTGCAGCTTATGTTCTTAGAGAGTTGGCCGAGCCTTTATGAGGTTACAGGTCACACATGATCACACAACTACTACATTTCAGAGGAAAGACTTGAATTCGGGTTATCCTGACTTCCATGGTGTGACTTTCTGACTGTCTGCTATATTGTGTGCCTTTGCTGTCTTTGTTAACAAGATTCTGATTTCAACATTGATTTTACGATTTATTTTGATAATATTGTACTATTTATGGGCAGCTTTACTACTGTCATCTATTTTTTCATTTAATATTTAAGTTAAAATACACATTTGAAGCCTAATTGGCATATAGAGGCTTCAGAAAGAATTCTCAACTAATTGACACTATAAGGACAGAATTACTCAAAATTTTGTGCATATGAACTGTTTGTGTATCTTGAGTATCTTTATCACAACATTGCTTTTTTTGTGCTAGATTCCAGATGAGATGATCCAATGTGTAGTTTGTGAAGATTGGTTCCATGGAAGGGTGAGGAGTATTTCTTTCATTTTTTAAAGCTAATATTTTAAAACTCTTGACATGTTTTTTTAATTAGTCTTCTGTTATGTAAAAGACATTACTAAAAGTTATTATGTACAGTGAATATTTGCCAATACACTGGTAGTTGCTTAAAAATGAATGTATTTATTGAATACATTGAAGGTTATTGGAACATTCTATTTTATAAATTGACAGCATCTAGGTGCAATTCCTCCTGAGAGTGGGGATTTCCAAGAAATGGTGTGCCAAGCTTGCATGAAACGCTGTTCCTTTTTGTGGGCTTATGCTGCGCAATTAGCAGGTAAATATCTCTGTTATCATATTTCCAGACTCTTAATATTAACTGAAATAGCCTGCTAATCAGACTATTATTTAAATACACTGTGAGAGGCCCACTATTTCTAGGTGTTATGGAGAATAGAAAAAAACTATAAAATTTGGTTTGTGCACCTTTAGAAAATGGATATCAGTGAAGAATATAGCTTTAGCTGTGTCACTTAGAATATCAGTTCAGTAGACATCAGAGAAGGCTTTGTTGAAAGCCGAAGACTATTTAAACCTTTCTCCTCTCGTGTTACTCATTAGTACTGTCCTTTCTTTCACAGTGAGCATCCTCTCCTTCCTTTCCAGTTCTTACCACTATCACCACAGGCTTTTATTGATTTATATCAGGATTACTTCAGTCAATTCCTACTTGGTTTTACTGTCACCATTCTCACCTGTCTCTAAAATGATACAACAGGGCCAGATTCATCTTTTTAGGATGAAAAAAAACAAAAACCTATAATGCTGGAGGAATAAAGTCTATACTGCTTGGCTTTCTCTAATCTTATCCCAGTTTTTCCCTTTCAAATGCTATTTCCACTGCTTTCCCAGCCAGACTCTATTCCAGACACAGTACTCAAGAGTCCCCTGGAAGCCACTCATATGGCTCAGTGAGAGAAGTAATGAACTTAGAATCAGGAGACCTGGAGTCAGCTCCATCATGCATACTTCTCCTGTGGGATCTTGGGCACCAAATCACTCTGCCTCACTAGGTCTTGGTTTCCCCCTCCTCAGAGAGGGTTGGGTTAAATTGTGTCTAATCATCTGTAGATAGACTTGTAACAGAGTCAGGACCAAAATTGAGGGTTTCCAACTCTAAATCCCATTCTTTTTTCTACTTTTGGGGCCCATGGGTCAAAGACATGAAACCTCATACCCCTAAAATCCTCTATACCTTACCTTGAAAAGCCTTCTGTTGGGCTCAAGGGTTATCAGGTATGCAGTGGCTTGGCCTGCTCTAATTCTTGAACTAATTGTCCTATGTTGTCAGTTTACACCTTTCTATGAATGCATATCTCTTCTCCTACACCAAGAGAAGCCTTTGTATGCACAAGTGATGAGTCTGAGCTCGAGTAATGGGAAAATGTTTTAGCAACTCAAGAGGTCCGTCTTTTTCCTTTGTCAATCCTTCCCCCTCTAATAACTTGCACTACAGTAAGATCTTTTAAATTTTTTTCTGGACCTTTGATCGATGATAATAATCGCAGTAGCTAACATATTATGCTTTTAGGTTTGTAAAGTACTTCTACTATATTATTTCACTTGATGTTACAACAACCCTGTGAAATAAGTTATTATCCTCATTTTGCAGGTGAGGAAACTGAGGCAAACAGGGGTAAAGTGACTTGTTCAGGGTCACACAGATAATAAGTGTCTGAGGTCAGATTTGAACTCAGGTCTTCTTGATTCCAAGTCCAACATCTTTGTGTCACTATCTGAGTTAAAGGTCTGCCTCTAACACACAATATCTGCGTGACTATGGAGAAATGATTTAATTTCTTAATGCCCTAAGCAATTTTCTGAGAATCAGTCAATATTTATCTAGAACCTGCAATATGCCAGGCACAAAAAGAGACAAAAGACAATTCTTGCCTTTAAGCTTACAACCAAATGAGGGGAGACAACGTATAAGAAAAGCTATATACAGGATAAATAGGAAATAATTAACAGAGGGAATTAAGAGGGCTTGGGGAATACTTCCAGTGAAAGATGGGATTTTAGTTGGAACTTAGAGAGCATTCCAGGCATGGAAGAAGACAGCCAGAGAAAATACCTGTAGCTGAGAGATGGAGTATCTTGTTTATGGAAGAGCCCCCAGGTGGAGGAAGGAATGGGGTGGGAGGATGTGGTTGGAACTGTGCTTTAGGAAAGTCACTTCAGTGACTCCAATGAAGAATGGAATTGATTGGGGGGAGACTTGAGGAAGACCTACTATCAGGCTATTGAAATAATTCAGGCATAAGGTGATAAGGAGTTGTAGTATTGTTCTGGCACCATCAGAGTATAGAAGGGGAGGTATTCCAGAGGTGGTGCAAAAGTGAAGTTGACAGGCCTTGGTAACAGCTTCTATGACACCTAGGTTGTGAACCTGAGGAACTAAAAGGGTGGTGTTGTCCTCTACAGTAACCGGGGTGAGGGAGGGTGGGTGAGGTTACTATAATTTGTAGATGAATTGCTAATCTGTATTGGTAAGAGTTTTTTACCAGTTCTTAAAAGACTCATAAAATCATAGATTTGAGACTTCTTATGTAGTAGAAAACTTTTTTTTGGCAAAAAGAAGTAAAATATTTGAAAATTAACAGTTTCTAGATCATTTAGCAAAAAAAAAAAAACTAAGGGAAAAACCAGTTGTTTTAAATACTCTGAAGGGAAGCTTTGTTTCAGGTTGTAGTTAGATTAGAAGTCATTTGAGGCCCTGTCCAGCCCTCCATTTTGCATTTGACTTTACTATTCCTTTACTGTATTTCACCCTTAATTGTCTGGTATTGTGGGACTTAAATGAGATAATGGATTTAAAGTGCTATGTAAATACCACTTATTATGTTATTAGCTTCCACTCTGGTGATGATTTCATTCTTTGAGCCTCCTCCCACACTTCTGCTGAGATAAAGGGCTGTGCTGGCTCTTGTTAAGTGGGAGTGAGGAGCAGAGGGGGAATGAATGCACATATACTTTTAACTTTAATCTGCATTATTAGCAGTTTTTAAAGTATAGACAATGAACAAAACTAAATCAAGCCCTGATTGTTTTTGTATTTATTTAGTATTTAATTTTTCCCCAGTTACATGTAAACAACAATTTTTAACAGTTTTTAAAACTTTGACTTCCAAATTCTTTACCTTCCTCCCACCTCACCCCCCCATTGAGAAGGCAAGCAATTCCATATAGTTTATATATGTGTAGCCATGCAGAACATATCCATAATAGGTTTTGAAAGAAAACATAGATTAAAAAAAAAAAACTCAAGAAAAATAAAATGAAAAACCCAAAAGTTGCTTCAGTCTGTATTCAGACACCATCAGTTCTTTTCTGGGGATGGATAGCATTTTTCATCCTAAGTCCTTCAGTGTTTTCATGGATCGTTGCATTACTGAGGATAGCTAAATCATTCACAGCTGATCATTCTACAATATTGCTGTTACTCTGTACCTATTACATTTCACTTTACATCAACCTGTGCAAAGTCTTTCTAGGTTTTTCTGAGAGCATCTTGCTCATCATTTCTTATAGTACAATAGTATTCCATTGCAGTTACATAACAGCTTATTAGCCATTCCCCAATTAATGTGCGTCCTCTCAATTTCCAATTCTTTACCCCCAGAAAAGAGCTGTTATAAATATTTTTTGTACTTATAGGTCCTTTTCCTTTTTGTTTTTTAGTGGTATTGCGATGTCAAAGGTTTTATAGCCCCTGAAGCATAATTCCAAATTGCTTTATAGAATAATTTAATCAGTTCACACCTCTGATAACAGTACATTAATGTCTCATTTTTCCCACATCCCCTCCCAGCATTTGTCATTTACCTTTCTTGTCCTATTATCTAGTAGGTATGAGATAGTACTTTAGAATTGTTTTAATTTGCATTTCTCTGATCAATAGTGACTTAGAATATTTTTTCATATGACTATAGATAGCTTTAATTACTTCATCTGAAAACTGATTATATCTTTTGATCATTTATCAACTGGGGAATGGCTCTTGTTTTTATAAATTTGACACAGTTCTGTATATGTTACAGAAATGAGACCTTTATTGGGAAGCTTGCTTTAAAATTTTTTTTTCCCACAATTACTGTTGCTAACTGTATTTCCCTCCCTCCCATTTCCCCTTCCCCTGTTTATTTTATTCTCTCTCTTCTTTCACCCTGTCCCTCCTCAGCAGTGTTTTGCTTGTGATTACCCTTTCCCCCATTCTGCCTTCCCTTCTATCACCACCTCCCTTCTGTTTTCCCTTTCTCCTTCTATTTTCCTATAGGGTAAGATAAATTTCTATATCCCATTGCCTGTATATCTTATTTCCCCATTACATGTAAAAACAATTTTTAACATTTGTTTTTTATAACTTAGAGTTCCAAATTCTCACCCTTCCTCCCTACCCACCCTCATTGAGAAGGCAAGCAATTCAATATAGGTTGTGTATGTGTAGTCATGCAAAACACTTCCATACTAATCATGTTATTTCCTTTCACTCTATCCCTCCTTAGAAGTGTTTGCTTCTGTTTATCCCCTCCCCTAATTTGCCCTCCTCTCTGTCACTACCCCCCTTATCCACTTCACCCCTGTTTTCCTGTAGGGTAAGATAGATTTCTATACCCAATTGAATGTGTATGTTATTTCCTCCTTAAGCCAGTTCTGATGAGAATAAGGTTCACTCATTCCTTCTCATGTCCCCTCTCCTCCTCTCCACTGTAAAAGCTTTTTCTTGTCTCTTTTATGTAAGATAATTTATCTCATTCTACCTCTCCCTTTCTCCTTTTCCTACTACATTCTTCTCTCACTCCTTAATTTTATTTTTTAGATGTCATCCCTTCATGTTCAACTTACCCTGTGCCTTCTGTCTATACATTCCCTCCAATTATTTTAACAATGAGAAACGTCTCATTAGTTACAAATATCATCATTCCATGTAGGAATGTAAACAGTTCAACTTCAATAAGTCCTTTATGATTTCTCTTTTTTTGTTTACCTTTTCATACTTCTCTTGATTCTTGTATTTGAAAGTCAGATTTTCTATTTAGTGCTGGTCTTTTCATCAAGAATTCTTGGAAGTCCTCTGTTTCATTGAATATCCATTTTTTTTCCCTGAAGGAGTATACTCAGTTTACTGGGTAAGTGATTCTTGGTTTTAATCCTAGCTTCTTTGACCTCCTGAATATTATATTCCAAGCCCTCCAATCCCTTAAGCTGCTAAATCTTGTGTTATTTTGATGGTGGTTCCACAATACTTGAATTGTTTCTTTCTGGATGCTTGCAATATTTTCTCCTTGATCTGGGAATTCTGGAATTTGTCTATAATATTCCTAGAAGTTTTCCTTTTGGGATCTCTTTCAAGTGGTGATCAGTGGATTCTTCAATTTCTATTTTACCCTCTGGTTTTAGAATATCAGGGCAGTTTTCCTTGATAATTTCTTTTTTTTTTTTAATTTAAATTTATTTATTTAAGTTTTCAACATTCATTTCCACAAAATTTTGGGTTCCAAATTTTCTCCCCATTTCTCCCCTCCCCCGCCCTTAAACACCAAGCGTTCTAATTACCCCTATCACCAATCTGTCCTCCCTTCTAACATCCCTCACTTCCCTTAACCCCATCTTCTCTTTTGTCTTGTAGGGCAAGATAAATTTCTATACCCCATTACCTGTATTTCTTATTTCCTAGTTGCAAGAACAATACTCAACAGTTGTTCCTAAAACTTTTGAGTTCCAACTTCTCTTCATCCCTCCCTCCTCACCCATTCCCTTTGGGAAGGCAAGCAATTCAATATAGGCCAAATCTGTGTAATTTTGCAAATGACTTCCATAATACTCATGTTGTGTAAAACCAACTATATTTCCCTCCATCCTATCCTGCCCCCCGTTTCTTCTATTCTCTCTTTTGATCCTATCCCTCCCCAAGAGTATTCCCTCCTCCCACTGCCCTCCTTTCTATTATCCCCCCAACCCTGCTTATCCTTTTCTCCCCCTCTATCCTGTATTGTTAGATAGGTTTTCATACGAAAATGAGTGTGCATTTTATTCCTTCCTCTAGTCGAGTGTGATGAGAGTAAGCTTCATGTTTTTTCTCTGACCTCCCCTCTTTCTCCCTCCATTGAATAGTCTTTTACTTGCCTCTTTTATGAGAGATAATTTGCCCCATTCCATTTCTCCCTTTCTCCTCCCAATATATTTCTCTCTCACTGCTTGATTTCATTATTTAAAGATATGATCCCATCCTATTCAATTCACCCTGTGCTCTCTGTCTCTATGTGTGTGTGTGTATATATGTATGTGTGTGTGTGTGTGTGTGTGTGTGTGTGTGTGTGTGTGTGTGTGTGTGTGTAATCCCACCAACTACCCAGATACTGAAAAAAGTTTCAAGAGTTACAAATGTTGTCTTTTCATGTAGGAATGTAAACAGTTCAATTTTAGTAAGTCCCTTGTGATTTCTCTTTCCTGTTTACCTTTTCATACTTCTCTTGATTCCTGTGTTTGAAAGTCAAATTTTCTTTTCATTTCTGGTCTTTTCACCAAGAATACTTGAAAGTCCTCTATTTCATTGAATGACCATTTTCCCCCTTGAAGTATTACACTCAGTTTTGCTGGGTAGGTGATTCTTGGTTTTAGTTCTAGTTCCTTTGACTTCTAGAATATCATATTCCAGGCCCTTCAATCTGTTAGTATAGAAGCTGCTAGATCTTGTGTTATCCTGATTGTATTTCCACAATACTCTAATTGTTTCTTTCTAGCTGCTTCTAATATTTTCTCTTTGACCTGGGAACTCTGGAATTTGGCTACAATATTCCTAGGAGTTTCTCTTTTTGGATCTCTTTCAGAAGGTGATTGATGAATTCTTTCAATATTTATTTTGCCCTCTGGTTCTAGAATATCAGGGTAGTTTTTCTTGATAATTTCATGAAAGATGATGTCTAGGCTCTTTTTTTGATCATGGTTTTCAAGCAGTCCCATAGTTTTTAAATTGTCTCTCTTGGATCTGTTTTCCAGGTCAGTTGTTTTTCCAATGACATATTATTAAAGGTGTTATTTTCTTCAGCATTTTTTTGGCTCTCCTTTAGCAAGGTGTTGACCTGCTTTTCATGCTTTTCTTGCATCTCTCATTTCTCTTGCGAATTTTTCTTCCACCTCTCTTACTTGATTTTCAAAATCCTTTTTGAGCTCTTTCATGGCCTGAGCCCATTGAATATTTATTTTGCCTGTTTGGGATACAGAAGCCTTGACTTTTGTGTCATTCCCTGATGGTAAGCATTGTTCTTCCTCATCAGAAAGGATGGGAGAAGATATCTGTTCACCCAGAAAGCAACATTCTGTAGTCTTATTTTTTTTCTCTTTTTTGGGCATTTTTCGCAACCAGTTACTTGACTTTTGAAGGTCCTTTGTCAAGAGTAGGGTATACTCTGGGAATCTGTAAGATCTCAGTTCCTCCAAGGTGGCACAATCAAGCACGTACTGGTCTGGATGCAGAGAGGGATTTTTGTGCCCAGAATCTTAGCAGTTACCTCTCCACAGCCTCCTGTCCTCCAGTTCCACCAAGTCAGCACTAGGGGCTGATTTTCAAATAAGCTGAATGGGCAGGGCCGCCATTCAGTGTGAGACAAAGACCAGCTCGGCCAAGGCCTCCACCCAGGGCTGAGGTAAGACTCAGCTCTCCAGTGCCCCCAGGGGTTTTTATGCTCCAACAGTGGAGTGGTCCATACGGGCTGCTGTGCAGCTTCTGTGGCTGCTGCCTGCTGCCGGAGCTATGGAAGGCCCTTCTCCCTTCCTGGCCAGCTGAAAAAACCCCCATCACTGACCTTTGGTGCCTATGGGTTGAGGGATCTGGGAACTGCTGCTACTGGAACTAGGGATTCCGTGACTGGAGATTCCACCCCCAAGGACTGTTCATGAGCCGACCTACCAAGGGTGGGCTGGGCTCCACTCTGTGTCCTGTGCAACAGACATTTCCTGTGGGCCTCTCAGGTCACCCTGGGCTGGAAATCTCCTCCTCTCTGTTGTTCTCCACTTCTGCTGCTCCACAATTTGTTGAGAGTCCCTCAACAGGTTTTTTTATGGGCTGTGTGGGGAGAGCCTCCGTATCTATGTCTTTCTACTCCGCCGTCTTCGCTCTGCCCCTCCTTGATAATTTCTTGAAAGATGATGTCTAAGCTCTTTTTGATCATGGCCTTCAGGTAGTTCAATAATTTTAAATTATCTCTCCTGGATTTATGTCCAGGTCAGTTTTTTCCAATGAGGTATTTCATGTTATCTTTTATTTTTTCTTTCTTTTGGTTCTCTTTTATAATTTCTTAATTTCTCATAGTCATTAGCTTCCATTTGCTTGCTCCATTCTCAATTTTAATTAATTTATTTGTAGTCTTCAGCATTTACTTCCATAAGTTTTAAATTTTCTCCCTCTCCCATCCCTTGCCCTAAGATGGCTTGCAGTATGATATGACTATACATACAAAGGAACTATTTTCTTCAGTGAGCTTTTGAACCTCCTTTTTTCCATGTGGTCAGTTCTGCTTTTTAAGGCATTCTTCTCATTGGCTTTTGCCATTTGGGTTAGTCTATTTTTTAAGGTGATATTTTCTTCATTATTTTTTTGAATCTTCTTCAGCAAGCTGTTGGCTCGTTTTTCATGATTTTCTTGCTTCACTCATTTTTCTTCCCAATTTTTTTCTCTACTCATTTGATTTTCAAAATCCTGAGTTCTTCCCATGGCCTGAGACGAATTCATATTTTTCTTGGAGGCTTTGGATGTAGGAGCTTTGAGTTTGTTGTCTTCTGAGTGTGTGTTTTGATCTTCCTTGTCAAAGTAAGATTTTATAGTCTGAGTTTTTTTCTGTTGTTTACTCATTTTCCCAGCCTATTTCTTGACTTCTTAAACTCTTTGTTAAAGCATGACTCTGCTTCCAGGAGGGTGTACTGTTCCAAGCTTCAGGGGTTTTATGTAGCTGTTTTCAGAGATAATTCTAGGGCCCTGTTTTCAGTTCTTCCAAAGTGATATGATGTCAGGAGAGGTGTTTATTCTCTCCTGGCCTGTGTCAGTGAGTGACCCACAAGCACTCTTTTCTGCCCCAGAATTGTGAGAAGGGTTCCCTCTCCACTACTGCCACAAGCTCTGCTCTGCCAGTGCTCTTCATCACCCTAGGACTGCCACCTAGATCCAAGTATGAACAAAGCTACAGAGCCCTGCCTTATCTCAGTGCCAGCAAAGAGACCCTATAATCTCCTTAACCAGTTGTTTAATCCCCTTACTATCTGGCCTGCCGCTGCTACTGATTCAGTCACTCTCCAGGCCTGCTCCTAGTTTGCTAGGGCCCAGACTGTGTTGGGACTGGGACTGGACTGTACTCCTCTCTCAGCCAGATCTGACAGCCATTTCCTACTGACTTTCTAAGCCTTTGGTGTTTGTGGGTTGAGAAGTCTGGAAAAAGCAACAGCTAGTGATTCAATCCTGAGGCCTGCTTTGGGTTTGCTGGAGCTCAGTCTATGCTGGATTATGCTCCTCTCATGTCTAGTGCAACAGACCTTTCCTGTCAGCCTTTCAGGTTGTCTTAGGGTTGGAGATTTGTTTCACTCTTGTCTTTTTGTGGGTTCTGCTGCTCTAGAATCTGTTTAGAGTCATTTTGTACAGGCATTTGGAAAGGTTTGGGTGAGCACTCTGGCACGTCCCTGCTTCTACTCTGTCATTTTTTTTTTTATTAAACTTTTAACATTTATTTTCACACATTTTTGGGTTACAAATTTTCTCCCCTTTTTTCCCCTCCCCCTGCCAGATCCAAGCTTTCTAATTGCCCCTGTGACCTATCTTCTCTCTCCTCTATCCTCCCTCCCTGCCCTTGTCTCTGTCTTCTCTTTTGTCCTGTAGGGCCAGATAGCTTTCTTGACCCCTTAACCTGTATTTCTTGTTACCCAGTGGTAATAACATTACATTTGGTCCTAACACTTTGAGTTCCAACTTCTTTGGCTCCCTCCCTCTCTACCCCTTCCCCTTGGAAGACAGGCAGTTCAATATAGGCCATATCTGTGTAGTTTTGCAAATGATTTCCATACTAGTTGTGTTGTATAGGACTAACTATATTTCCCTCCATCCTGTCCTGTCCCCCATTACTTCTATTTGCTTATGGTCCTTTCCCTCCCCATGAGTGTCGACCTCGGATTGCATTCTCCTCCCCCATGCCCTCCCCTCTATCCTCCCCCCCACCCTGCTTGTGCCCCTGTCCCCCACTCTCCTGTATTATGAGATAGGTTTTCCTATCAAAATGAGTGTGCATTATATTCTTTCCTTTAGTGGAATGTGATGAGAGTAGACCTCATGTTTTTCTCTTGCCTCCCCTCTTTATCTCACCACTAATAAGTCTTTTTCTTGCCTCTTTTATGAGAGATAATTTGCCCCATATAACTTCTCCCTTTCTCCTCCCAATATTTCTCTCACTGCTTGATTTCATTTTTTTTTTTTTAGTATGTGATCCCATCCTCTTCAATTCACTCTGTGCACTCTGTCTCTATGTATGTGTGCATGTGTGCATGTGTGTGTGTGTGTGTGTGTGTACTCCCACCCAGTGCCCAGATACTGAAATGTTTCAAGAGTTATAAATATTGTCTTTCCATGTAGGAATGTAAACAGTTCAACTTTAGTAAGTCCCTTATGATTTCTCTTTGCTGTTCGCCTTTTCATGGTTCTCTTCATTCTTGTGTTAGAAAGTCAAATTTTCTTTCCAGTTCTGGTCTTTTCATCAGGAAAATTTGAAAGTCTTCTATTTCATTGAAAGACCATTTTTTTTCCTGAAGTATTATACTCAGTTTTGCTGGGTAGGTGATTCTTGGCTTCAGTCCTATTTCCTTTGACTTCTGGAATATCCTATTCCATTCCCTTCTGTCCCTCAATGTAGAAGGTGCCAGATCTTGTACTATCCTGATTGTATTTCCACAATACTTGAATTGTTTCTTTCTAGCTGCTTGCAATATTTTCTCTTTCACCTGGGAATTCTGGAATTTGGCCACAATGCTCCTAGGAGTTTCTCTTTTTGGATCTCTTTCATGTGGTGTTCTGTGGATTCCTTGAATATTTATTTTGCCTTCTGGTTCTAGAATCTCAGGGCAGTTTTCCTTGATAATTTCATGGAAGATGATGTCTAGGCTCTTCTTTTGATCATGGTTTTCAGGTAGTCCCAGAATTTTTACATTGTCTCTCCTGATTCTATTTTCCAGGTCAGTTGTTTTTCCAATAAGATATTTCACCTTATCTTCCATTTTTCGAATCTGCGCGGTACGTTCTGAGATATCTGTCTTTCTCGAAAAGTCCAAAGCGTCCATCTGTATCATTCTAGATTTGAAAGATCTATTTTCTTCAGTGAGCTTTTGAATCTCCTTTTCCATTTGGTTAATTCTGCTTTTGAAAGCATTCTTCTCCTCATTGGCCCCTTGCACCTCCCTTGCCAGCTGAGTTAGGCTAGTTCTCAAGGTGCCAATTTCTTTAAGATTTTTTTGGTTCTCCTTTAGCAGGGAGCTGACCTGTTTTTCATGCTTCTCCCTCATCCCTGTCATTTCCCTTTCCAGTCTTTCCTCCACCTCTCTAACTTGATTTTCAAAATTCCTCTTGAGCTCTTCCATGGCCCGAGCCCATTGGGTGGGCTGGGACACATAATCCTCGATTTCTGTGTCTTTGCCTGATGGCAAGCATTGTTCCTCCCCATCAGAAAGGAGGGGAGGAAGTGTTTTTTTCTCTCCGATAAAGTACCCTTCAATAGTTTTATTTCTTTTCCCTTTTCTTGGCATTTTCTCCAACCAGTGGCCTGACCTCTGAATGTTCTCCTCACACCCACCTCGCCTCCTGGTCCTCCCAGCCAGCGTTTGGGGACTGAGATTCAAATGCTGCTTCCCGCCTTAGGATTTTTGGTGGGGGCAGGGCTGTTATTCAGTGTTAAATTAAGTTCAGGTGGTCAGGGGCAGGGCCACCTCTCTGGCTCAATTCCCTCAGGCGGTTTATGCACAGACCTTCCACAATGGATCCAGGCTCCCGCCGGCTTGGGGAGCCCCTGTCTGCAGCCGCCTCTCAGTCCCCACCTCCCCGGGGGCCCGAGCCATGGGGGCACCTCACTCCCCTCTAAACCCGCCAAAGAGACTCTCTCACCTACCCCCGTCAGTCACCTGTTGGTGGGGGGGCCGTGCCGCTGCTGAAGATCCTGCCTCCAGAGCCCTCTTAGGACTGTGCCTCTCAGAGCCGCAGCCACCGCCGCCGCAGGTCCGGGCTGGGCGCCGCGTCTACAGCGCAACGGACCTTTTGCGAGAGGTTTGCAGGTCCCTCTGTGGGTGGGGGGACCCGCATGGCCGCTGGAGATCCCGTCTGGCAGCCCTCTCGGATCTTCTTCCCACGTCGTCGCTGCCGCGGTAGGGCTGCTCTCTGCTTCTCGCCCCGGCGCCCAATCCACGGCGCGAAGGCTCCCCCGCGAGAGGTTTGCAGGTCTCTCCGGAACAGAAATCTCCCTCGCTCCAATATTCCGTGGTCTCTGGGTGTAGAATTCGCCCTGGGTTATTCCCCTCTGCCGTTCTGTGTTTTGTGGGTTCGGAGCTATGTGTATGTGCGTCTTTCTACTTTGCCATCTTGGCTCCGCCCCCCTCAAGCCTTGATTTATAGCAATGTTTATATTGAAAATTTACCAGCTCTTGCTAGCCCTTTAGAGCTTAATCCAGCATACCCCCGCTGATAATTGTCTTCCAGTATTTAAAGGGCTTCTACGTAGGAAGCTTTAATCTTGATATGCTTAACCCAGAGGCAAAACTAGGAGTAGAGGAAAGAAGTTCAAGAGATTTCTGTACAAAGTCAAACCCCAAAATAGAGTGGGCTTCTTGAGATGGGAGTAGGGGGGAAATGGTGAGTCCTTCTTCACTGGACATCTTCAAGTGAAGGCTGACTGACCCCTTTGACAGGGGTGTTGTAGGGGTGGGGCCTCGGATTTGAGTTAGATCAGATGTTCTCAGAGGTCCTTTCAGATTCTTAGATTCTATCCACAGCCCTGCACATCTCTGACTGCAATAATTTGCTGCCCTCAGCACTTAAGATGACCTGCGCTCTCGTCTCTGCCTCTCTCTCTCTCTCTCTCTCGAGAGAGAGAGAGAGATCTCTGTCCTTCAAGTCCCACCTGAAGTCTTAGTTCTTTTCATGAAACTTTTTTTCAACAACCCAAGATTATCGTCAGTGGTTTACTGCCTTTAACACTCATTTGATAGAGTGAGTGTGTTCTACCAGAGCATAGTAGAAAGAGTGCTGGATTTGGAATCAATAGACCTAGATTCAAATCTGCCCCAAAGGCTTAGTAGCTGTGTGATACTGGTCAAGCCAGTTAAACTCTGAGAGCCTTTTTTCTTCATCTGTAAAATGGGGATAATAATATTTTGTACTACTTATCTCACAGGGTTGATTTGGAAAATGCCTTGCAAATCTTATTAAAGCACTTGTGTAAATTTAAATTGTCATAGATTATTTTGAATGTGAAGATCTTCTATCTTTCTAAACAAATTAGGAGTTATTTTGAAGGTAGGCACTCTTTCTTTCCCCTATTTATCACCCCATAGCACTTAATATAATCTCTTTTACCCAGTAACTGTTTGGTAAGCATTGATAGATGTATGAAAGAAATAGCCCGATTCTATATTCAGTCTCTTTGTTGTTGTTTTTCAGTCATGTCCAACATGTCGTGGACCCTATTTGGGGTCTTCTTGGCAAAGATACTGGAGTGGTTTGTCATTTCCCTTTCCGCTCATTTTTACAGATGAGGAACTCAGGCAAACAGGGTTAGGTAACTTGCCCAGGGTCACATAGCTAGTAAGTGTCTGGGGCCAGATTTGAACTCATGAAGGTGAGTGTTCCTGACTCACTGACAACTCTGTACATTGCATCACCTAACTATCCCAAAAAGCCCATGCTTATTGGGTTGAAAGTTAGGCTAATGTAACCCTTTAAGTATGGAAATTAGTTTTTATTTTATTTCTGTCATCTTCCCTCCAATTTGTAGAGTGTTCTCTCTTTCTAAACTGTGCAAGTAATATTATCACATGAGGCAGAAAAATTTCTCTGTGACAATTATATGGATAATTATCTCCTAGTACCTACAGTCACTAAAATAATAACTGCTGAAGATGATGGAGTGCTGACTGTGGATGGAACAGAAGACCAGAAAGTCGTCAAGGCTGAAAATGGAGCAAATCATCATGAAAGTATCCCCGAAGAGAGTGTTCTAGAAAAAGGAAAAGATGTCAGGGAGGAGAATAAAGCAGAGCAAGTTGATGAACCATCCACCAGCTCTGGTTCTGAGTCTGATCTACAAGTAAGAATCATACTAATGCTCACTAGGGTTGTTGTGGGTTTTGAGAAAGTCAGAGCTGAAGCTAAATAAATTTAATATACAAATATAAAACATTGTATGCACTAACTTAATATATAAATTAAATATATTCCATTATGATAAAATCAATATAATTAAAAATAGATAATTTAATAATTGTTATTCATTTATGTCTATAATAATTTAACTTAATGGCCTATAGTAGTGATACTTTGAGTGTTTTATACTATTTTGCATCCAAAGAATATAATTTTGAAAAATTTAAACTAAGGAATGAAGCTATAGTAGTTTTTAAAGTAGTATGAAAAAACCCTGATGCTTTACTTTAATCTAGGCAGTTTCCGTGAATGAACATCAGACTATAGAATCCCATTCAGGCTGCAGATTACAAGATCTAAGGACCAAGAAGTATGTAAAGCAAGATACTGCCACCTACTGGCCCCATAACTGGCGTAATAAGTTATGTACCTGTAGTGACTGTATGGTGAGTATCGAATCTAATTAGTTTTTGATTGATTGAGAAATAGATTTTTTTTTTTTGAAGTTGATACCAAGAATGTAGTCGGAGCAGGAATTTAGACCTATGTAATATTTTCCTCTTTGACTCTTTTCCTCTGTGAATTTTGGTTTTGAAAACAGGTTCTTAACTTAGACAATTTGAAAATAATCTGTTCTTTTTGCCCAAATTCCTCCAACCTCTTAGCAGATGACTTGGACTAATGCTGAGGTATTTAGTAAGAACCACTGATGTGTAGTAGAAGCCTTTGGTTACACTAAAAACTCCTCCGGCTGCTGCTGAGTCTTGTGCTGCAGGGCTTGTGGAAGTGTTGTTCAATGCGCTTCTGAGCGCTTCTGTAGTTTCTAGTGACCCTTCACTGTAGGCTTTTAGATTTCTTACCAGGTACCCCCCCCCCAACTTCTTTTATTGATTAAAACTACTTATCAAAGGATAATTTATTAATTTTTCACAAGATTGAGCTTTGAAGGTAAATTCTAATAATTGTTTTGTCTTTAAAGAAAATGTATGCAGATCTGGAAGTCTTGTTCCTGACAGATGAATGCGACACAGTCCTGGCTTATGAGAACAAAGGCAAAAGTGACCAGGGAGCAGACAGGAGAGACCCCTTAATGGATACACTTAACAGCATGAATAGAGTCCAGCAAGTGGAGCTTATCTGTGGTAAATACTGTCTCAAATGTGGAATTTGGGAATATTTTTAAAGCATATTTCATTATATAAACTGACCTGTGTGGAGACCAATATAGTAGATGTCATTTTAGCTTTAATACTAGTCATCAAAAAGTCATGTTTTTTTTTCAAAATTTTTTTCTTTTAGTTACATGTAAAAACATTTTCTTTAGCATTTGTTTTTAGAATTTTTTAGTTCCAAATTCCCTCTCTCCTCCCTTTCCCCTCTCCTTAAGAAGGCAAGCAATTTGATAATGATTATGCATGTGTATAATCATTATTATATGATTATACATATATATATTTCTATGTTAGCCATATTGTAAAAGAAAACACAGACAAAAGAAAAAGAAAGTAAAAAAGTGTGCTTCAGTTTGCATTCATACTCCTTCAGTTCTTTCTCTTGAGGGGGTAGCATTTTTCATCATACATCCTTTAGAATTGTTTTGGATTATTATATTGCCGAGTACAGCTAAGTCATTCATGATTGATCATTGTACAGTATTACTGTTAGTGTGTACAACGTTCTGGTTCTGCTAACTTCACTTTGCATCAGTTTGTATAAGTCTTCCCAGGTTTTTCTGAAAGCATCTTGCTTGTTATTTCTTATATAGCAATAGTATTCCATCATAATCGTGTATCACAACTTGTTCAGCCATTCCTCAGTTGATGGGCATCCCTTCAATTCCCACTTTTTTACCACCACAAAAAGAGCTGCTGTAAATATTTTTGTACATACAGGTCCTTTTCCATTTTCTTTAATCTTTTTGGGAGCTAGACCTAATAGTGATATTGCTGGGCCAAACGTTATTCACAGTTTTCTAGTCCTTTGGGCATAGTTCCAGATGGCTCTTCAGAATGGTCAGACTAATTCACAACTCCACTAACAGTGCATTCGTGTTCCAATTTTTTCACATCTACTCCAGCAGTTGTCATTTTCCTTTTTGGTCATATTAGCCAATCTGATAGGTGTGTGGGTGGTATCTCAGAGTTGTTTTAATTTACATTTCTCTAATCAATAGTGATTTGGAGCATTTTTTTCATGACTATAGGCATGTATGATTTCTTTTGAAAACTGCCTATTCATATTCTCTGTTCTTTTATCAATTGGGGAATGACTTGTATTTTTATGAATTTGACTCATTTCTCTTTGTATTTGAGAAATGAGGCTTTACCAGAAAACTTACTAAAAATTTCTCCCTTCCTAGCCTTCTTTTATCCAGAGTAACTTCAGCAAGTTCCAGCAGAATTCTCCCTTTCCTTCCATTATTCATTAATTTGTCCTGCATTTCTAGAACAACTTGTCTTTTAGCAAACCTCCAGCCTTCAGATTCTTTCTTGATGAGAGCCTGTTTCTCCCCTCTCTCCTTCCAGCAGCTAACTTGTACCTAGTTCTTTCATTACAGTTGTAGTGAGAAAAAAGTAACCAGAAGGCGTGTTTGAGCCCCAGTTCAGCCACTTAATGTTTTATGATTTGGAGGGCTGATCATTTAATCTCTGGGTCTTAATTTCCCTATTTCTAAAATGAGAGGGTAAATGATCTTTTAAGAACTTTTTAAAAAAATTATTTAGTTTTAGTTTTCAACATGAACTTTTATAAGATTGTGAATTTTAAGTTTTTTTCTCCCTCTTTCCCCTCACCTCTCTCCATAACTTCATGTAGTCTGATATAGGCTATACATGTACAATCTATATTAAACATATTTCCACATTAGTCATGTTGTAAAGAAGAATTAGGAACAAAGAGAAAAACTATGAGAAAGGAAAAAAGGGGTGAGGGAGAGAAAATAGTATGCTTTGTTTTGTATTCAGACTCCATGGTATTTTCTCTGGATGTAGATAGCATTTTCCATCATAAGTCTTTTGGAATTGTCTTAATTCATTGCATTGCTGAGAAGAGCTAAGTCTTATCAATGTTGGTCATTTCTCAGTGTTGCTGTCACTATGTTCATTGTTTTCCTGGTTCTACTTACTTCACTCAGCATCAGTCCATGCAGGTGTTTCCAGGTTTTTCTGAAGTCTACCTGTTCATCATTTCTTATGGAACAATAGTATTTTATCACATTCATATACCACAATTTATTCAGCTATTCCCCAATTGATGGGCATCACCTCAATTTCCAGCTCTTGGCCACCACAAAAAAAGCGGCAGTAAATATTTTTATACATGTGGGTCCTTTCCCCATTTTTATGATCTCTTTGGGATACAGACACCTAGAAGTGGTATAGCTGGATCAAAGGGTGTGCGTAGTTTTTTATAGCCCTTTGGGTGTAGTTCCAAATTGCTCTCCAGAATGTTTGGATCAGTTCACAACTCCATCAACAATGATTTAGTGTTCCAACTCTCCAACATTTCTTATTTTCCTGTTTTGTCATGTTAGCCAATCTTATAGGTGTGAGGTGGTACCTCAGAGTTGTTTTAATTTGCATTTCTCTTAACAATAATGATCGAGATAGAGCATTTTCATATGACAATAGGTAACTTTAATTTCTTCATCTGAAAACTCCTTTGACCATTTATCAAATGGGAAAGGAACCTTTAACTATAACAACAACAACATGAAGTTTTCTTCCTCTAAAATTTTCTTTATTCTCCCGTCTCTGTCATACACTTACCTAAATATGTATTCTGAGTGCTATGAAGCATTATGTGTTCATGTGTGTCCATTAATATAAATTTTGGGAAGCTTAATTTTCCCACCAGGTTTTATGATCTCCTAAGACAGATATGATATTACCTCTTTATGACACATTCTTTTTTCTACTAGCAGCTAAGTATATAATAGGGTCCAAAGTTTTTAGCAGACATATTCTTTGAAATGTTCTATCATGGGTATAGAGATTGAGCATGACTTATGTGGATTTTCCCAAAGATTAGATTTATGAAGAAGCAAAAAAGCCTTTAATTTCTCAGCTAATCATTTGGAGTTAGATCTCTGCTTTTTTTAGACTGGGGTTTCTGAGATGAAGTTGAAGGGAGTTCAGAAAACTTTGATAACATGTAGAATAAACTTTTAGGTTTTATCTTAAGAGAAATAACTCTGGTTTAAAAATGCTGATAGCCAAGTCTATTCCAGCACAGTGACAGAAAGGTTGTATATTTTATAATAGATGCATCTTCACTAAAGTTAACCTCAGTGTGTGTGTTGTTTTTTCTTCTAGAATATAATGATTTAAAGACTGAACTTAAAGACTATCTCAGGAGATTTGCTGATGAAGGAACGGTGAGATGAATCACAGTTTTAAAAATTGCTTTAAGTTCCTTAAATTAAAAATGATTATTTTTCTTTGACAATTTAAATAATTAGTTTTGCAAGTTAGTGCCATTAGTTTTGCAAGTTGAAATCAGGTGTGTTTATGGGATGATAAAATTTGAGGTGAATCAACTAGACAGGGAACATTTTATTAAAAACTGGGATATAAAATAACTTTCTTCTTATAAAATCTTAACCCATTTGCCTTAGTATATATTTAAAGACCTGCAGTTTTTGCCTTTCCAGGGTCAGAAAGATGTAGAAACCTAGGTTTTTCTAATTATTCCCAAATTCTTGACTCTGAACTAAAGGAAATAGCCTGACATATGAAACAGCTAAAATTCTCTCTTTCCCTGAAAATGCAGAGTTTCTTCCCTGGGCATATTGCTCCTTCTTCCCTGCCCTATGATGCATTCAGTCGTTATTTCTTCTCTCTTCTAGAATTATCACTCAGCTAAGTGTTTACTTTTATAATATTGACACTGTTTGGCATGTGCCCGTTCTGAGGTATGTGGAGCAGATTACTGTCACCCTTTTAACAATGTAATTGTGTTTGAGTTCCTCAATTCACCATAAAGCCTTATATTTTAGAATTCTTCTGACCAAATGGGGTTTCCCATTGACTTTGACAGTTCACATGATGTCCATCTACCCTATTCTGATTATCTCCTATATTACTTGAGATAAAGTGTTTGAGTTCCTTATGATAACACTGAAACTAACAAGATTTCTAAAAACTCTGAAGGCTTATTCAAACCTACCCCAAACTACCTACCCAAACTCCCTCCCTTCTTTTATAGCAGACTTTACTCCCAGAAAACAGTCTAGTCACATGTGTCATACATTATGGTAAGACCAGAGTGAATCTGCCATTAATTCATGAACTCAGACAGTTCTACTACGGCTTCATCTTTTCAACTGGGATCTTTATGACCAAAGTCAAGTAGAGAAATACGTCCTTTTTCCAGAAATCTTGGAGAGTGAGAGTTGTTCTGAAGTGCTTTAGATGCTGGAGAAGTTTTTTGAAATAGCTTTTTTTAATGAAAATCTTTCCGAATTATTTAATAGGCACCCCTGTCTTCTTGAACAGCATACATAGAACATATTTAACTTTTTTTATGATTAATTAGTTTGTTTTCATCATCCTAAGAGTCTGTATTTAAATAATACTTTAAAATTTTTGAAGTTCCTTACAGATAATCTCTCATTAATACATATTTGCTCTAAGTATATGGTATTGGGGTATACATGCTGAATGGGGACTAACTGTGTAGTACTTGTCTTCTTAAAAAGAAGACTTTGTATTACTTGTCTTGAAAAACTTTCTGGTACCAGCTTGTTTGGCAGTCATTTACATTGATCTCTTCATCATAAAGAGGCAAAGGATATGCAGATACATCATTTCCTGGGTGGTGTAACATGACTGCCTTTTAAAAATATTGTTTATTGAATCAAAGACCAAAGTACGTTTCTACCTGTTGGCTGCTTTTTCTTCCTCTAACCATCCAGAAAGGCATCTTGACTTTTGCTTTTATAGTCTTTTTAACTTTACAGCAGCTTTCAAAACATTATTAGTGATTTCTTCATCACTAACATAATCAACCCCATGTACCTACTCTCTTCCATTACATACTCTTCTTTTCTTCTTAGATTCTGAAGGAGAAATGTTTTTTCAAGCATTGTAATATGCAAAAAAAAAAAAAAAAAGTCAGCACTCTATGTTAGACTTCTCTGGGGCACAGAATTCCCTAGTACCTGTCAGGTTAGAAGTTGGCAGGCATTGCTAAGAGAAGTCCATTTCATTAACATGTTCAAGGGATAAGACTGCTCAGAAATGTCACAGAATTCTTATGGCATATCTTATATTTTAGTTGTTTGGGGTTTTGTTTTGTTTTTAACTGTCTGGCTAGCCTTTAATGCATTATTTCAAATTCATTTCTAAAAGCTATTCTTCAGTAGACAGGCATGACTTACTATGATGGAGGTATTTTGATGTAGTAGAAAGATTTAAAATCAGAAAACCTTGGTTGAAGTCCTAGCCTTGCTGAAGACAGTTTATGTCTCTCTGAGTCTTACTTTCCTCACCTGTACAGTGAGAATAAAAATGCTTGTTACCTGTCTCATAGGTTTGTTCTATGTATTCAGTTAGGTAATGGATGAAAGATACTTTGTAAACCTTAGGGTGCTATATAAATGTTACCTTTTTTATCATCAACTGCATTTGCTCAAGCTAATCACATGATTTTTCAGATAACATCAGGCCAAAGATAGAGGCCTCCTCATATTTTTAAAATTACAAACCATGAAAATATGGTCTAGGTACTCTGATTTAGGAAGCTGCAAAATACAGCAATGTTAAACAATTTTAGAAAAGTCGGCCATCTGCAAATAATTTGAACAGCTGACCTTGTTGAGCCTTCGTATCATCAAAGAGAGCTGAACCAATGTTGATTAGCATTTTACTCTATTTGTCCTTTTGTGTCATATGCAGATTCCCATCCTCTCTTTTAAACCCAATGCAGCTTTCTTATTCTTCTGCCTTTTATCTAACTAGAGGAAGCTTGCTGTCCATACTATACAGTGACTTCTGTACAAACTTTTATGTTTGCTGCTGTCCAGGCAAAGTCATATCATAGAGGGTGACTTCTAAGATACAATTGTAGCTCTGTTCTGCTGCTTGTATGTACACTGTGGTACAGGTTACAGTATGTTATAGTACCTATTGTGGCTTAAATCAGTGTATATTAGAGAGAGACAGTACCTCAAACTCCCAGTAACTGAAGTGTATCAGGTGTATCATTGGCATGTCTGGTCCATTATAATTCAAGCAGTTATTTGCCATATAACATAGACACATCCTGTACCTTCTGAAACAATTAGGGTTCAAGTGCCTATTTCCTATCCAGATACACAAATGCCCAGACAAAAGATATTCTGTGGTTTCAAGGATTTTTGAGGTGAAGTTTGATAATACCCCCCCCAGTTTCAGAGTTCTTATTTTTTAGAACTCCATTTTTCTGATTGCAAAAGGTTCCGATGTTTAGTTTCATGGCTGCTAATTTCTTAATTGCTTCTCCTTTCTTTTTTTTGGCTTTTTAATAGAAGGTTAAAATCAGATTATAATGGACTTTAAATCTGCCAGGAGAATTTTTATTTGATTCTAGAGATAACCAGCATTTACTGAACAAGGGAGTGATGTGGTCAAATCTATGCTTGAAGGACGATCACGTTGGTAGCTACATGGAGGATAAATTGGTAGAGAGAGGCAAAGAACCCAGTTAGTAGGCTACTGCTGTAGCCCAAACAAGAGGTAATGAGTCCCAGAACCAGAGTGTGGCTGTGTGAGCACAGAGATGGAGGGGGATTAGAGAACTGCAGTAGAGATAGAATCAGTGAATCCCAGCTCATTGAGGAATGCAGAGTGTGTGTGAGAAATCAGAGTGTCAGAGATGACTCCAAAGCTGCCCTTTGTGGAAAAAAGGGAAGTTCTAAAGGAGGGGCTAGGCTTAGGGGTAAAGAATTATAAGTTCTGTTATCCAATATGAAATGTGAAAAGGACACAAAGTTCAAAGCTCTTCTACTTTCTAAATGCTTATGTAGTGTAAAAATCCTTGATCTCAAGCCTGTGAGGAAAGCTAAAATTTAATACTGTTTTGAGGATACTTATCTATTTGGCTACTCCCTTTAATAGTAGCAATCTTGTACAATCCTTATCTATGTTATCTTATAAATCCAGTTCTTTGTTATATCAAAAAGTGCCTGTAGGAATATTATTGTAGGTATGGGCACTTCTCCCTCTGTCATTGAGCTCCTTTGGGTATATGTTCAATGGTGGTGTCACCAGGTAAAAGGATATATACCTTTACCCCAGGAGTGAGGGGTTGCACCTAAAATGGACTTACAGGAAGCTCTAAATCTCTTGACATTGTCTGTATTCCAGGAGATCATGTAGACTGCCCATTTTCTTCCTTTGCTTTCTGACATCCTTTAGTACCTTGAAACTCTTCTGCTCAAACAAAATAAATGCAATTAGAATCAGAAGGAAAACTATTAACTGAGAAAAATCTTAATAGATCTTAATAGAAATCTTAATCGAAAATTTATCTGATAAACTTTGGGCAGCTAGGTGGATAGAGCATCAGGGCAGGAGTCAGGAGGACCTGAGTTCAAATCTCACCTCAGACACTTGACTCTCACTAGCTGTGTGACCTTGGGCAAGTCACTTAACCCCAATTGCCTCATCCTGGGTCATCTCCAGTCATCTTGATGAATATCTGGTCACTAGATTCAGATGGCTCTGGAGGAGAAGTGAGGCTGGTGACCTGCACAGCCCTCCCTCACTCAAAGTCAAGTGCAAGTCATGTCATTATTTCTCTGATGGCATGGTCTTCTTCGGCAATGAAGGACGAACACGCATCTGATAAACTTTAATATCCAAGATATATAAGGAATTGATTCAAATATTATACATGACCTATATGCCAATAAATAAGGGTCAGAGAATATGAATAGGCCTTTCTCAAATGAGGAAATGTAAGCTCTGAACAACTGTGAAAAAAGTGCTCCAGATTATTAATAAGAGTAATTGAAGTTAAATAACAGGTTCCCTCTCACGCCCATTAGATTGGCACAAATAACAAAAAAAGAAAATTTCAGTTGTTGAAGAGGGGTTGTGTAGAGTCAGGCACGCAAATAAATGCACTGGGTTGTTGTGTTTTTGGGGGGGGTATTACTGAAACTTAAATACACAATAAGAAAAGAAAAAGAAACATAAAATGAAATACAAAATAAAATGAGAAAAGAAAGCATGTTGTGCATAGCAGAACATAAGAGGATTCAAAATATATAGCAATACATTTCCATTTCAAGAAAGCCTACATAATGAATACCACCTGTTGTATTAAGAGCTGTCTGTCTTTTCTTTGCTTCCTTGTGAGTTTTCTTTTGTTCTCTGCTGTGCACTTTTTACTGTTTTTTTCCTCCTTCTTCCCCCCCCTTCCCAAAGATTACAATTAAGCTTGGATATATTTATAGATATATAGGTGTATATATACATATATACACATACATACATATACAGACATTTACTTTCCCTAATCAATTCTACTTCTGATCTTTGTTTTTATATTTGTGCATATCTCTTACTTCCTTTCTCTCAACTCCTTTGCTTTACTTTTACCCTCTATCCTCTCCTCCTATTACTTGACTTTTGAGCTCTTTGTTAAGTTGAGGGCTCTGGAAGCCACCTTGGCTTTAGCAGGGGCTGGGGCCAGACCATGCTCCCCTCTCAGCCAGGTGAGAAACCCTTCCCACTGACCTTTGAAGGTGTCTGATGTTTGTGGATTGAGAAGTCTGGAAACTGTACCCTCCGCTAATGATTTAGTCCCCTAAGGCCTGCTCCAGCTCTGGCCACGCTGGCACAGCCCATGCCAAACTGCACTCCAGCCCAGTGCAATAGACCCTTCCTTTCGACTTTCCAGATTGTCATGGGCTGGAAATTCGCTTCGTTCTGTCATTTTGTGGCTTCTGCCGCTCTAGAGAATTTTTTACAGGTTTTTTGAGGGGCTTGAGGAGAGAGCTGTAGCAGGTTCATGCTTCTACTCTGCCATCTTGGCTCCTAACTGTTTTACTTTTTAGTCATATACTCAGCTCTACTCTAGTCTAATTTATGAACTACTCACTCACTAATAACAATCTCAGATATGTTTTACATTTTACGTACATAAAGGTAAACAGCCTGTCCTTATTGAACATCCCTTGTAATTAGTTTTTGGTATGTACCTAATATTTCTCTTGGCTCTTGTATGTCAAATTTTCTATTAACTTCAGATTTTTGTTTGTTTTTTTGTCTTAGCAAAGTCCTAAAAGTCTGATGGTCCATTAAATGTCCATTTTTTAATTTGTAGTAGCTTAGTTTTTATAATCACCTCTAGTCCTGAAATATGGGGGATGGTGCCTCTGGCCTCAGATCCTCCTTCATTTTTCTCCTCTGGCCTGGGACTGGAATGAGGAACTCCAGCCTCATGTAAGTTGCCCAGCTAGCAGGGTCCCTGTCCTACTGCTTCTGCAGCATCTCTGCAGCACAGATGGGTCTGGTGTTCTTTGTCAGCAGAGGTACCCTCAGACGCTCAACTCCCCTCACTCTCTGGGGGGTGAAAGTTCCTTCTGCTGGGGCTGAGGCAGCCTCCCAACTTAGCTAACCCCAGGGCTTACCCCTTGTTTAAGGTAGGACCCAGCCTGGAGGTGTTACTCTTCACAGGGACCAAACTTCATCCTGAAACTTTTCTTCCCATCTCTGATTGTTTCAGGCAGACCCCTGTTCGGTGCTGAATGCTGGACACTCCAGGTCAAAGGGCACGTACAAGTTTGGCAGCTTTGGGGGTACAGTTCCAAATTCCTCTCCAGACTGGTTTAAACATTTAATTCATAGTTCCATTAACAGTGTATTCAGAGAAGATTCTGGAAAGATGGCAGAGTAGGTCAGAAAATTCCAAGCTCTCAACATTTTCCCCCACAAAAGAGATGAAATAGCACCTCAGGTGAATGAGTGGTTAAAAATAAATAAGAGTAGGGGCAGTCAGTTGGTCTTGTTTTGCTTGACTATAGATTTGTTACAGAGGAGGATAATCTGGTTGGGAGGTGGATTAATAGGCAGAGATGTGGGGGGGGGGAAGCTTCAATAAAACATTTTTAAATGCATGGAAGAAAATGAAAAGAAGTGCAGACAAGGATATAAATAGACTTAATTTGTTAAACTTGACATTTTTTTTAAAGCAAACTTGTGTGTGTATTTATATAAAGTCCTCTTTTCTGTTTTTCTCTTGAAATGTTAGTGTTTGTTGGGGATTGAAAAGTTCATAATTAAAAGAAATTTTTCTTTTTAAAGAAGTGTAAGATGGGAAGATGGCCAAGTTGAGATATCCTAGGGGCAGCCCTTCCCTCACCACACCAAATAATAGAGGTGAAAACACAAAAATGCAGAAAACTCAGCAACAGTAGAAGGAAGAAAAATGAAAGAACCTACTACAGCAATTCTTACTGGAAAAATTAAGACCTACTCCACAGCCCATAGTTTTTGGCAGTGGGAGCCCCTGTTTTTCCCCGAATTGCCATAGTGTCTTCTGCATACACTTCAGGCTGTATCAGTTCTAGATAACTTTTGCAAGTAGCTTCAGTTAATTTTTCTCTGGGGTGGCACTACTTCCTAGGGCAGGCTTGGGCCTTGTGCTGGATATTCCCATTTTGGGAAAGGACTCCACTCCCTCCCCATAACTATCGAACTTAGAGGAATTTGATTTTCAGTGCCCTCAAACTAACCTGCAAGGCTTATGAGGAAGAAAAGGCAGGGAGTGTTTGTGGAAGAGTGTGCCCGTCTGGGGAGATGATTTTGGAGGAGAGCAAAGACCAGGAACGCAGTACTAAAAAAAATACCATATTTCTTGAAATCCTATAGAAAAATTTTGCTTAGAAATAGAGGGAGCAGATTGCTAAGTACAGATCAAGAGAATCCATAGAAGACTGACAGTAAATTCACCAAGAAATCATGTGATCATATTTCAGAACTAAAGTATCAAAAAGCAAATTTTTTATGTAGCAAGGAAAAAATACCAGATTTCAAAGAGAATTAACAGAAGAACATAACATTGCCCTGTGGTTACAAGAAATCACAAAGGAGGAAAAAATTTGATACTTCCATAGACCAAGGGAACTTGGTTGTCCCCTTCAAAGGAACATACTTGGTGTGATAGAGCCTAACCATCTAAGAAATGAATTAAACATTCAGTAAGGGGGAAAAATTTAAATGATTCCTTCAAAAGAACTCAGAGGCGAGCAGATTATTAAGTGCAAATTGACCTGTCAGGAGAAAGTTAAATACTTTCAGGTAATAATGAAAGGCTAAGAAAGGAAATGTTTGTTTTCACGTGGCCAGGACTGACTGAACGAGGTCATGAATATGTGAGTTGGGAGTGTCTGTTGTTGGATTTTCAGTAGGGAAAAAAAAATTTTTTTCAGTATCTTGGTGACAGAGAGCTCTAGTAAACTAAAGAATCATTCTTAGGATTAAACAGCATAACAGAATCATTCAAGATAGTAGATGGAAGAAGTGAATTAATTTAGAAAAAAAAAATCTTGTTCTTAATAAACCAATATTGATGTTCAGATAATACAGAGGAACCTTTTGTATGTAAAGAAGGTGCAAAGCAGGTAGAGAAAAGGGTCAGGAGACCAGGTAGTGACCAGGAAGGACTTGAGAAGAAAAGGTGGATAAGAGACTTTGTATGTATCTCTTGCCTTTTATATGGTAGAAAGTATTACAGAAGGAGAAGAGGGAGTTTGGTTATGGACAGTACACAAGAAAGTATGTGGCAGCATCTGAGTGATCCCATGGAGATGGGAATGACTGAAATAAGTAACCAACTGTACTGGGATGGTTTGGATAATTCAGGAGATGGACTTTTTAGTAAGGGGTTGTGCATCTTTGCACTTTGACTGAGGGGAGAAGAGGATTGGGACTCTGGCACGATACAGGTTGGAAAGAGTTGAACAAGAAATCATATATTGAAAAGGGAGAAATGAGGAAAGAAATCAATAGGGAAAGTGGGTTGGGAAAGACAAGAAATAGGACCTGACTCCTTTGGTGAGGGTTTTCAACTGCATTTGTGTAATTATTAGTGATTTAGAGTAGTGTTTCATATGGTTGTTAAGAGCTTGTAGATCTTGTTTTGAGTATTGTTTCTTTGTGTTTTTACCATTTACCATCAGGACCATTTGATCATTGGGAATGGCTGATCAGATGTTTGACATGAAGATTTGTTTGATGTAAAAGATAGGTTTCATGTAAAGATTTTTACCAGTCATCTGCTTCCCTGCTTATCACAATTGAATTGATTTTGTTTATGTGAAAATTTTTCATTTACATGATAAAAAATGGTCTTTTGTCTTGTGTGGTTGCCTTTCATCATTGTTTTGTTAAGAACTCTACTGTAGCCATCTTTGAAAAGTACCTGATCTGGTTCTCCTCCAATGTTTTTATAATGTAACTTTTTAAATGTTTAGATTATATAAGCATTTTGAGCCTATGGTGGCCTACGGTTTAAGATGTTGATCTAAACCTAATTTTTGCTAAGTTGCTTTCCAGCAGCAGCAGTTCTTCTCTAAGTAAAAATAGATAAACTGATAGCAAACCTGGTCACAAAAAGAGAAAGGAAAATCAGTAACTACAAATGAACAAAGTGATATCACAATTGAGAGAGAAATTCATTAATGGAATCTGTTCATCATAATTTTATGGTAGCAAAATAGAGAATTTATAAGAAATGGATAATTACTTAAATAAGACAATACCCAAATTTTCAGAATGTGAAACTGAGATCTTAACCTAATCTCAGCAAATGAAACTGTATAGATTATAAAGGATTTCCTGGAGGAGGGTAAAGATGGTTCAGCATTAGGAATAGAACATAATTAATTATATTAAAAGCAAAAACACACAAATCACATAATTATGTCACTAGATGCAGAAAAGACTTTTGGCAAAGTACAACTTTTTTTTTTCCCTAAAAAGCACAGACTTTGAAGCATCATTTTAATCAGATAAAAAAAAACTGAATTGTAGAGCTAGCATTACTTGCAATGGGGAAAACATCAGAAGCTTTTCTGGGAAACATATGGGTAAAGCAAGGATATCTGATCTCCCCAAGAATTATTTTTCATGCTAGTAGTAGCAGTAAAACAAGGGAAAGAAATTAAAGACAATCAAATTGACAGAGGAGACAGAATTACCCTTATTTGCAGATAATAAGATGGTTTACTTACAAAACCCTAGAAGATAAGCAAAGAAATTATCTGAGAAAATTATTAGTTTCAAAAAGTTATATGATACAAAATACACATGCAAAATTATCATTTCTCTGTAGCAAGAGCAAATCCAGGAATAAATTCCATTCAAAATAACTGCAAGGTACCTAAAATATCTGGGAATCAAATCTACCAAGAACATGCCCAAACATATAATTATAATCACAAAACTTTCTTGAAAGAAATAAGAATTTCTTGAACATTTGTAAAGATATTAATTCCTCATGTTTTTGTGGAGCAATAGTATTGATAATACTGTTGGACTTGGGTTAAGTGGAAGACCATAGTGTGTGGTCTTTATTGTCTCCACTCATAAAAATAAGTTCAGTAGATGGTCCCAGCCTTTGCCACATTGAGGGTCTTTAGTGGTATTGGTTAAAGGTAAACATTTCTCTTAGAGATTTCCCTGTGGAGAAATTTCCCCTGTTGGCCGTGTTTGCTTCTAGGTACGTAGTTTGCTCGGGGCTAAATTCCTGAGTTGTCCAAACTTGAACATCAGCAAGTGCTGCAAGGGTTGCATGTCTCAGCATTGGTGCATTCCTGGGGAAGTGAACCTGGGTCAGCTGCCCAGGAGGCGTTTATGCCACTGTTCCATCACAGGTCCCAGAGCAAGGCCCAGCGGTGATGGTGAGAGCAGCTGCTGTTGACGTAGTTTTTTGCAGCTCTTGCAGCCTTGTAAAGTGGATGTTGTCAGTCGTGTTGTTCTCTGCATTTCCATAGCACTTATGGTGCCTTGGTGCTGTAGAAAAGCAGGACATTTGGATTGGGATCCCTCCTCAGAATTTTACTAGCTATGTGACCCTGGACACTGAGCCTCTCTGATCCTGGTTCTTCACCTGTAAAATAGGGATAGTGATACTTGTATTAACTACTTCATAAAGTCGTTAGCAAAGTGTTCTGCAAACATCAAAGCACTGTGTAAAATTCTTATTTTTAAAAGTATTTACATCTGTTATGCTAACATTTCTACAACACTTTAAGGTTGACACAGAGCTGCACATACATATCTCAGTTTATCCTCAAACAACCCTATGAAGTGGGTATTATTATACTCATTTTACAGATGAGGAAACGGAGGTTGAAGGAGGTTAAGTGACTTACTCTAGAGTCACATAGCTAGCAGGCGTCTGAGTCAGGTCTACCCGCCTTCAGCAAGCCCAGCATTCTATCCTGCTGCCATCTTGTTGCCTATAAGTAAGGAAAATGAGATTCAGCAAAGTTACTTATCTCAAGTTCTGACTTCAGGCTTTTTCCATCACGTGTCTGGATCATTGGCATCATGGCTGGGACATTGGCAAGGCCACAAATGCTGGCACATACTTCACCGGCTGATAGCAGTCTCCCAAGCTTCATCATTTTGGTTAGGGGTAGTGGTGTGGGAAGGCTGGAATTTTAATGATTGCAGGAAGGATTTTGAAAAGCCTCTTCTGGGGAAGGGGATAAATCTTGAGGGTATGTTTTTCTTCTTTCATGTTGTGTGACTTTTATTTTCTCCTAATTACTGTTTATCTTATTGTTTACCCGCAGGTCGTTAAGAGGGAGGACATTCAGCAATTCTTTGAAGAATTTCAGTCGAGAAAGAGAAGGCGGCTAGACGGGATGCAATATTACTGCAGCTAGAATGGCATACATGAGCTTTTTTATTTCAGGCCAAATGGGAATGCTGCTGTTCGATGAATAAAGGAGGCACATTTGTAACTGTTTGGTCCCCTTTGCACCATACTCCTTTCCAGGAGAACTTATCCAGCCTTCTGCTGTTACTACACGCCATCACGTTAGTGACCAGAAAGCATATTCTAATTTCACTACCAGTGATTTTCATTGTGAATTCAGTTCAATGTAACTCTGGTTTGTTGACTCCCGTTCCCCACCCCCAGTGTCAGTTGGTTTTAGGTTTTAGGGAGTTTGATTTGATTTTAAGAAAAGGTTGCCAGGATAATAGCCCCTTTTCTGCTGCCTAGTACTATAAACCGGGTATTAATAACCCTGTTAAATTTTGGTGGTTGTTTACAAAGTGCTTTGGATTTTTTATATTATCAGGGATACTTATGAGCCTACATTGAAAACTGACCTACTTTGATATTGTCATGTTTTAGAAATGCTGTTATCAGGGTCCCAGCAAATTATGTTCTCTCTAAACCTCTGCTGAAGCAAATATATCTTTGGTGGACTATCCTACTAGGAGTCAGCTTTGTGACCAGGGCAGCATGTGTCCCATATGGAAGGGGACAGACTATGAAAATGGATAGAAAAAAGATTTTGTGCTCATGGATGATTTTTTTTTTTTAAATACAAAGAAAAATCAACATCCAGTTTCCTTTCAATTGTGATGGCATCTCCTTTGGAAGGTGGTCAAGTTTCCTGCATTTGTGAAATGTGAAGCTCCATGGGAAGCCATTTCAATTGGTAGAGAGTTCATTTAACAGCTTCCTACCCCACATCCCTCTTAGTTTTTGTGGAGTGAGAGCATTCATTGAGAAGTATGTAGCCTTGAATCAGTGCCTCCCTCTATGTGAATCAGATTCTTCCTGGAAATAGATGATGGATGTGCTTTAGGACACATTAACTGCTTTGGGTTTCTTAGGCCACAAAATACATGCTCACATAGAGGCCACATAGGTTCAGTAGGAACTCAGTTTTGGCATGCCCACTCATGACTAGTATCTTACAGTTAAGTCAGGCATTGGGTCTAGAATAAATCAAACTGCCTTTTCTAGTGATTCTCCTATCTGTGAGAGTGATCTTTGGTTGGAAGATCCTTGTGCTTTCTGAACCTCAGGAGGGCTCACCACACAGCTGTGACACTTAGCATTCTTTGCAAGAGTGAGGATTCTGCAGGAGGCCCTGTTCCTAAGGCTCCTCAGGTAACCACACCTGCAGGTTATCAAGACTAGTTAGGAGGACCAGGGGACTGATGGTTGTGGCTAGGACAGAGTGTACTTTTTATTTTTCAGGTAATAGGATCATAGAATTTAGAGTTGGAAGAGACCTTAGAATTTATCTTAAATCTAAGCCTTTCATTTTAATAATAAGGCCAGAGAAGCTAAGTGACTTGTTCCATGGTCACAAGTTGTAAATAAGTAGCAGAATTGAGATTTGAACTCAGGTCTTCTGACTCCAAATTCTGTGCTCTATCTGGTAGTCTGACAGTTTTTTGGTTTTTTGTTTTTTTTAAACCTGTGGGCTGAGACTGTATCTCTGTGTGGCCTAAAAGTTTGCCTCTGATTCAATAAACATTTATTATAAAAGTACTGAAGGTGTGTGGATTCTGTGAGAGGGACTAGGAATACAAAGTCTAGATAAGCCATAGTCCTGCCAGTTGTTTTTGACTCAGTGCCCCAAAGTAACTTACCTGGCAGGGACAAGACGTACTAGAGCTGAGACTGGCTGTCAGCAGAACAAATTGCCACTAGTGCTGAAGGGCTTATTTGATGAAAGGCACTGTTCCTTCTTTAACATTGACCAAAAAACTTCTTTTCTACCTGTTCTTCACAGCTCCTTTTCTGACTGACTTTATTGGGCCACCTCTCCTCATAGAGACTGATTTTGGTCAAGATGCAAATGTGCTCTGCGCATGTTTTATGCAAGAGAGAAATATGGTATTAGTTGCTTTAAAACCAATAAATTCTGGTATTGTATGTGCATTTTTGTAGAAATTGTTACTGGAATTGTAACTACATACTTAATTTCAATCAAGATTGTGTACAAATTTAAATAAAACATTCAGAAAAGATCTGTGTGTTATATCTTCTTCAAGTGAGTTGTTTTTTTTTTGTCTCTAAAAGCTATGCAACCAAGCCTCCCCATTGATCATTCACATCAGTCTAGTTCTTTCAAGGGTTACGAAATATTTTTCTCAAAAGGATCATTGCTGAGGGAAGTCTTTCCTCTTGAGGTCATCCTTCCAGAGCTGCTAGCATAATATTCCTAAAGCGCCGGTCTTACCACATTTCTTCGACATGCAAATACACTACAGTGCCATCCAAAACTCATCTGTTGAGCCTTTGATAACTTGGCTCCAGCTTCCCCATCAGATCTTTTACATTACTCCCCTTCATGCACTCTTCAGTCTAGCCAAGATAGCTGCTTTCTTTATATGTGGCATCCTGTCTTCATGCCTTTGTCATGACAGTCCCACATGCTTGGAATGCACTTCCTTATCTGACCTGTTAAAATCTGACTGCTCAGGTGACACTCAAAAGCCTAAGACCTTCCCTGATCCAATTTGTACATTTTTTTTTGGTATATCTTTGTATATCCTACATGTGTACATGGCTCCCCCAATACAATGTTCACTTCTTAGAGGCAAGGGCTTCTAAATTTTGTTTTCTAGCATTGTGCCTAGCAATGATAAATGTTTGTTGACTGAGGAGGGAAACGTATTGTCTGTTTTACAGATAAACAGAATCAAGAGGTAGAGTGACTTGGCTATGATCAAAGCTGGCAAAGCCAGGATTTGAATCCCAACTTAAATTCTTCTCCCGCTATCTCATCCTACCTCTTAGTGTGTCTGCAGCCCTATTTTAGCTCTTCTTTTATTCTTGACACATGAATAGCAAACGAGAGTTGTTTCAGACTATCGGTGCTGTGAGGTAGGTGCTATTATTAATTTAGCCTCAACCTTTCTTTCAAACTACCTCGGTAATGATAACAGTTTTAAGAATGCTGATAACATTTTCATATATATAAGTAAACAGTTTGACCTTTAACAAGTGCCTTATAATTAATCTTTAATGTTTTCCTTATATTTCTTCTGGATCTTTTGTATCCAAGTTTCCATTGACTTCTAGTCTTTTTCTCACAAATACTTGAAAGTCTTTCACTTCATCCAATACTCATTTTTTTCATTCATTTTACACTCAACTTTGCTGCGTGTTATTCTTGGACACGAACTCCAGGTCTTTCTACCAAATCTGTTACCTCAGACGTTGGCACAAACACAAAGCATTGAGCAATCTTCCCCATTTTCCTTTGTTGCCACTGTCCTGCCTTGCTTATTGGCCCTCATTTCAGACTCAGGCCAAGGTTTGCTTCTCTCCTAGGTAGCAGAGTGGATAGAAAGATGGGCCTGTAGTTTAAAGCCTGGGCATCAGATACTAGCTAGCTGTGTGACCCTGAGCAAATCATGTTTAATGTCTCAGAGCTGGTTTTGTTATCCGGAAAGCAGGGATATTAATAGCACCTACCTCGCTGCATTGTTGGTCCGGGGTTTGTGGAGAAAGCTCAACCAGCAATACAAGAGCTGACTTGTGAGAACTGATGGTTAAGTTTTCAATGTAAGCAATTACACCTTGAAAATTGGTGCATGCTACAAATCAGGACTGGAATGATTGTTAATCAACTAGACTTAAGACAGTAATGGAAAAATGTTAATAATTCATATTAAACTTAAAAGCATGTTGTGAATTCAATCCTCCCTCCCCCTCCCCCCAAGAACTCATTAAGAATTTACCAGCACATCTCACTTGTAAGGATCAAATGAGAGAAATGTGTAAAAGTTCACTGAAAACTAGAGGACTACATAAATGTTGGCTAGTATTATAATGACCCTGCAGGACTTTGGTCCTGCACACTCATCCTGAAGTCCAGAAGTTCCTAAAGTGGATGATAACACCCCCTACAGGGCACTGGAATGATTGGGGGAGGGAGGATGGTAGCAGTCTTGGGTGCAGTTGGGGGGCACTGAATAAAAATAAGGGGGTGGTGTAAACAAAAGGAAAGGACATAAGAAAATCTTGAAAAACCATTTGTACATGTTTCATCTGTTGTATAACAGAGGTAAAGTCTTAGTGATTACAGTGTTTTCCAGATAAACACACAAAATGCAAGTTATGACCCATCAGTGGCCAAATCCACCGACAGGTCTTAACAAGCCAAGTGTTGGCAGGTGAGTGTGTCATGCATTGCTGGGAAGTCCAGCATGCATCAGCAGGAATATGTACATGTAATGACTTGTTTACAATACAATACTATACAGTTTCAATGTAGGAAAAGAAAACCCAATATATAATAAATCATTAAATTTAAGATGTCATTTAAAAAAAAGTATAATTTTTTTCAGTTTCAAAATTTCAAAAAACTGTTAAAGGGTTAAAGAAAGATTTCCAGGGGGTACTCAGTAATTTTTTTTTAAGGGGGCAACAGGCCAAATAAGTTTGGGAACCTCTGATCTAGACAGTTCTGGAATCTCTCCTTAACCTCCAGGTCAGTTTATATCTGACTTGGATTTGGCCTACGAAAATTGTTGCTATACTTTGGAGAATGGGCTGCTCTGGAGCTAAGAGGCTAGAAGTTCCATGGGTGGTGTTGCACACAGGGTAACAGGTAAAGGAAACGTTGGCTCATTCCTCTGGCATTTTTACCAGGACTTTTAGGGAAGGCAGATAATGGGAAATGAGCCACTCTATCTTGGATCAAGTCAGTCTATATGTGAGAAAGGGAAGAGAATGGCTAAAGTTAGGGAGCAGAAGGAAGTTTCAGTGACTGCTGTTTGGTACTGAACCTCCCTCCTGTAAGGATACAAACCATCCAAAGGAAAAGTCCCACCAAGACTAGAAATATGGACAAGTACTGAGATACTAAAGAAAGAAGGCCAATCCATGCCAGGTTTTATTGGGGTTAATTGGGGGCGGTTACTCCCGAGGTCCAGTCCTTGACAGCAGGAGGGCAGTGGTAGATGTCTGCACCACCCTTAGGCCAGGTCGGATATTATATTAAAAAAATATATATTTTATATTATATATTTATATTATATAACAAACAAGGCATGGTGCCAAGGGAGGTCCAGTCATGTGCAACTTTTCCCATGGGATAATTAGAACTTCTTTTGCTATTTATATTCAAGGTAGGTTAGGTCATGTTTTCACACTCTGGCTCTCACTGTGTACTCCACCTCCTCCTGACCTGCTCATACATTCTTTCTGATAGTATCTTCCACAAAGTTCCCTGAATGGTGCAAAAGTGGCTTTGTTAACATGCAGAAACCAACCAATGAACTACATACATTGGAAGCACAATCCACAACAGCACAAGTGGAAAAATAAAAAAACAACATAATTAACAAAAGAAGTCCCACAATTGTTAAAATTTTCTTTCACTCTACCTCAAGGCAAGTGAAGAGTCAATGGCATTTGGTGATTAGTGGGGAAAACTGGACTTCAGAACTTCTTAGTAGTCAGCTAAATTTCTGAACTAAGTTCAGAGACAAAGAAATATGGCTTGGGCAGTTTTACAAACTGGGGAGGATACAGAGTAGAATCAATTATAAAATGGAATTATGAACATTTGATTGCCTCAATTTCCCCCTTTTGTCAATGTGAGACCTGTTACAATTTTCTTTGTTAATGTCAGAACAAGAAGACTGACCAATCACAGTGAGAATGCCTAACCATAGGAAGAATATCTAAAATCATGGCTAATTTTACAATGAAAATTTACATGACACCAAGGTGACTGAGACAACAAAAAAAGCCAAAATTATACAATAAGAATCGTTAGCATTAACTAATATCAAATCTTTTTTGTATTTTAGTAACCTATTCCCAATGTCCATTTTATCAACATTTCATCTTAAATCTCAGATATCCTATGCAATTATCTGGTCGTTGGAAACATCTCAGCCATTTGGAAACAGGTCTTGTTCTTGGGGCAGCTCTGAAGTGGTCTCCTTTTTAGTACATTTGCTTCTCTGCTTCCAAGTTGCTTGTAGATACTCCTCAGATGTTCTTGCCAAAAATATTTTGCAAAACAAATCTCAATACAATTTAATATCTCACATTTTCTCCAATAACTAGTTCATGTGGTGAAAACTAGCTCAAATCTTGCAGTTCTGATCTTATCAACAATAAGAATGTGGTTCACTTCAAACTTCAAAGAATTTAAGTTTTTACAATACCCCATTAGAATCATTTACATTTTACATATATGATCGTCTGATCTTGTTGCTTTCTCAAAAATTTTCCACTCCAATTAAATCCAATTTCTTTAGGAGGATCAGATGCTATTAAAGATAAAATTCTATATGTGAAAATGTAGCTAACAACACTCATTGCATCCCCTAGGTTCAATGGTTACTGAAATGAATTTACTTATAAGAGGCTGCCTTTATTCCAGTTGTAACAAAAAGACCTGGGAAAGGATGTGTGGATGCACTAAGTAATTAATTCCCAATTGTATACAGAAAACAATGTATATCAAATGGATTTTCTGTAGTAATACATTCAGTTGTTAGCCATATTCAAATGGAATAAATATTATGCAAATATTGTTCTCCACCAGGAAGACTGACTTCTTAAATTTCTTTGAGAAATTTAAGAAAAATAAATATCTTTTTAAATTATTTTTTTATTTTTTATTTTTAATGTTCTACAATCACTACCTTAAAACTAAATTTTTTTCCCCCTTCCTACCCCCCACCAGTCCCCTCCTTCCCCAAGACGGCATACAATTCAACATAGGATCTACACATACATTCCTATTGAATACATTTTCTCTATAGTCATGCTGTGTAGAAAAATTAAAATAAGTGGGAGAAACCATATAACAAACCAAAACATAACACACGCACACACACACAAATGATCTGCTGCATTCTGCGATTAAATTCCATAATTCTTTCTCTGAATGCTGAATATGGAAGGCATTTTGCCTTAGATGACCATTGAGAATTTTTTTTTTATGTCCTTGCATTTCTTTATTTTTTTTTATTTAACTTTTAACATTTATTTTCACAACATTTTGGGTTACAAATTTTCTCCCCTTTTATCCCCTCCCCCCCCCAAACCCAAGCATTCTAATTGCCCCTGTGACCAATCTGCTCTCTCTTCTATCCTCCCTCTCTGCCCTTGTCTCCGTCTTCTCTTTTGTCCTGTAGGGCCAGATAGCTTTCTTGACCCCTTAACCTGTATTTCTTATTTCCCAGTGGTAAGAACATTACATTTGGTCCTAACACTTTGATTTCCAACTTCTTTAGCTCCCTCCCTCCCCACCCCTTCCCTTTGGAAGGCAAGCAATTCAATATAGGCCAAATCTGTGTAGTTTTGCAAAAGATTTCCATACTAGTTGTGTTGTATAGGACTAACTATATTTCCCTCCATCCTATCCTGACCCCCATTACTTCTATTCTCTTATGATCCTTTCCCTCCCCATGAGTGTCGACCTCGGATTGCATTCTCCTCCCCATGCCCTCCCCTCTATCCTCCTCCCCACCCTGCTTGTACCCCTGTCCCCCACTCTCCTGTATTATGAGATAGGTTTTCCTATCAAAATGAGTGTGCATTTTATTCTTTCCTTTAGTGGAATGTGATGAGAGTAGACCTCATGTTTTTCTCTCACCTCCCCTCTTTATCCCTCCACTAATGAGTCTTTTGCTTGCCTCTTTTATGAGAGATAATTTGCCCCATTCAGTTTCTCCCTTTCTCCTCCCAATATTTCTCTCTCACTGCTTGATTTCATTTTTTTTTTAAGATAGGATCCCATCCTCTTCAATTCACTCTGTGCACTCTGCCTCTATGTATGTGTGCGTGTGTGCATGTGTGTGTGTGTGTGTACTCCCACCCAGTACCCAGATACTGAAATATTTTGTCCTTGCATTTCTATGAAGATCCAAGTCTACCAGAAAAAACTCTCACACACTGTGGTTGTTGCTGTGCACAAGAAAAATCAATTTCTTAAAGCAGAAGATGTTTCTGATTTTAACCTCACACATTAATAAATTCAAATCTTTGTTTCATAAGCTTTTTTTTTTGCCCCTTTGTCCAATTATCCCTCTAACGTTCTGAAAGAATGAGATACCTCAGGAATCTTATACACGTGACTATATAACTAGTAGCAGGCAGATGACAAGCCAAAGCACTGATTTAATTAGTTGTTGAGATCTGGAATTCAGACTGAAAATAGTAAGATGCTATTAAGTGTCTTACTATAAATAATAAGACAATAGTTAATTGAGACACATTCAGACTGAAAATAGTAAGATCTTACATAATTGCAGTGGGCTCATATTTTCCACTGACCACCTGCCCCGATTATAGAAGTTTCCTGTAAAAGGAAAAAGCTAGGGCATGATTATAACAGCATCAAAACTAGTCCTTCAGCTTTAAGCTGAAGGGCAGAGAATAATTCAAATCGTGTATGCCAGAATGAAGAAATCTTAACTTCGCTTGATTTCAGGTAAGAATCACAGCTGAGTTTTTGGAACAGCCCATTGTACACCAAAAGTTCCACCTCCTTTATTGCCAGACTCAGGATTAATCAGGTGGGAAATATTCCTATTCAAGAGGAAGTAATACAATGGGGAAACTGAGTCAAGAGGATCCTACTTTAAATCATGTTAAAGTCATTCCCTCATTCTTTTCCCAGATACAGATATTCATAGTTATAGCAATTCAGGATCACATTCCTTTGAGTAGCCTGGGGCTTCTCTCTCAAATGACAATTTACTGACTTGACTGACTTGATCTATCCATCAACTATACCTAAATTCAAAACTCAGAATATTAATTTCAGTCCCAAGATATTTTACCTCAAATACTAAGTTTCACTAATCATAGTATAGGGCTGGACACAATTATTATCATTCTTATGGTGATGCAATATGCAACATTTACCAGGATTCACACACACTCTCTCTCTCTCTCTCTCTCACACATACACACACATACACGATTTCACTTAGCATCCTTTTCTTGTTCTTTTTTAAGCTTTTTTGAGCTTAAACTCAAAAACAGACTTGTAAATTCTCAGCTACCTAATTCATTGTTTAGGAATTCCATAATCCAAATAAGGTCTTTCATGGGGCTGATGACCTTGCTCAAAAATGGTTTCAAGAAACCTGGCAAGTTTACAGACAGCAGGATTCTACAAGGTCTCTTTGTACCTTTTTCCACACAATAATTACCATTTTTTCCCAAAATTTTTTCCAGTTCCTCTAGGGATGTGGGAGACCAGTACTAGGATTACCCACCAGAGGAGGCCTCTATTTCCAATCCCATTTCTTTGGTATGACTACACTAACTGTAAGGATGCAAACCATCCAAAGGAACAGTCCCACTGTAACAGGAAGGTACTGAGATACTGAAGAAAGAAGCGCAATGCACACCAGAATGGAGGTAAATAGATTTTATTGGGATACTTGGGAGAGTTTACTCATGAAGCCTACTCCTTGGTGGCAGAAGAGGCCAGGTCAGATATTATATAGAAACAGAATGAAGAAGACATGGTGCCAGGGATGGCCCAGGGTGACATGCAAGTTTTCTTTTGTTGTTTATGTTAAAGGGTGTTTACACTGAGAGGTCATCTTCTTATTTTCTGGCTACCACCAAACACTTCCTTTTGTGTTATAACTGCCATGAGTGAGGAGTGTTTGTATCTGAGCCAATCTGGAATCAGAACTAATGGGTGCCAGAGGCCACAAAAGGCTTACCAGGAGGCTTACTTGGAAGTAATAGTAAAGATGGTAGTCTGATTGAACCTAGCACTACCTGAGTTGTACCAGCTCAAGCTTATTCTCTAGAGAAGGGGTGCCTAGTGGGCACCTAGTGGGCATCTGATATAGGGAATTCCTTCAGTTCTAGGAAATCAGCACATCCCAGCTTTCATTCTCTTTGCACCCCCGTTTCAATGTGTTTTCTAGTAAAATGATTTCCTCAGCCACCACATTTTTTAATGAAATTATTTTGGACTTTTCTGCTCTCCTTTTAGCTTCTGTGTGTTGACTCACACCACCTCCCATGTCTGAAATGATTTTTGCTCTACATAATAATAGCAAGCATTTCTACAGAACTTCTGAAGTCTGAGAAGCAAACCTTTGGGAGTGACCTTCTGGACCCAGGTCAGAGAAACATGAAATGAAAACTCATCCAGCCATCATGCCAAATCTGAATTTGACCTTGATGGGACCAGTGATATGTAAGAACTGAGCTGAGAGTAAGTCTACTATCCCCTGAGACCAAGGTGATATGGAGGAGTCTTGGGGGCAGGCAAACGGTTATTCTTTATTCTTTCTATATCTTGGAAGAAAATATCCTTTTATAAAGGCTAGTTGGTGAAAAAAAACTTCTTTCTATTTGTCCCCTGTACCTATTAGTGGAGGGAACACAGTCACTGGGGATTTGAACTGATGGTAGTTGTGAAGAAACATCCACAAGCCCCTCAGAGTACCCTAAAACCCTTAGTGGGGAGAGGTAGCAACTTAGCTCTGGAATAGTAAGCCAGAGAGTACTTGCCTCAAGAAAACGAAAACAGATGGGGACAGACAAACTAAAACACTATTGCTATTATATTGCTAAAATCAAAATATGCATTTTTCAACAAAGCATAAATATAATAAATTTGTGCATGCTTTTATATGTTTGTTGGAATGTTTGTTTCGAGGACAAAGCCTGAGTCTTCATTATATTTTATTTCCTCAGTTTATTAATTGTCACCTACAGGGCAGGCAAGCCAAGTCTAGCAAGGGACCCTGAGGGAAAGACAGGAGGTACATGTACCAGATAAGTCAAATCACCACCACCACTCTGTATCCCCTCAGAAACTGATGAAGATAGCCCAGGGCCATGATCCCAAGAGCCCTGCAAAGAGCAGTGTTATCCTCCCTCCCAGACCACTAGCCCTCTTTTTGGCCCCCTACTCACAAGTATCATCTGCAGCCATCACTTAGGGGAGTAATCCTATAGAGAATGGTTCCCCACTTTTTACCACCAACACCAACCTTTGATTAACTGCTGCTGACAGGCAGGTAGCTCTTAGAGCCCTGGGGAATAGCAGTTCCCTTTTTCCACTCTCCTGAACCTTACCATGCCACACCCTAAACCACTGATCTTTTCAATCTAGGCTGAGAAGCCCAGGGGGAGCATACTTCGTGGAGATATGGCCACTTCCTTCTGCAGCCACTGGTCCTGAAGACCTGGGAAGGAAAGTCCTTACCACCAAAGTCCTTGGTCTCGCCAAATAGTTCAACACTAGAAATGGTTAAGGTTCTTAACAGTGCAAATACCATAAAGGAAGATATGTTACCTTATTTTGCCTCTGAACACTAAGAATTATATGCCCTTTCCATGTGATTTTAACAGAGACCTCTGTCAGTTGGTTTAGTCACTTGTGTGAGAGAAGAGGAGACAGAGAAGACACAGACTTCACAGGGTGAAGCACGATGGCAGGCTCCCTGAACCACAGAGATGTGGGGAAGAACTGACCCCCCAACTTAGTCCTTGATTCCTAGCACAGAGAATACTTGAGTAATATTGTTTTATTCCCAGTTGAGATTAGATTTCTTTCTGTTCCCAGATTTTTTTGTTGTTCTTTCAGTCGTGACCCAAGGACTCATGGGGTTTTCTTGGCAAAGATACTGAACTGGTTTGCCATTTTCTTCTCCAGTGTGTCGCCATTTTGTAGATGAGGACCTGAGGCAAACAGGAGTTAAGTGACTTGCCCAAGGTCACAAAGCTAGTAAATGTCTGAAGCTGGATTTGAATTCATATGTTCCTGGCTTTCAGTTTGGTGCTCGGTCCACTGTACCATCTAGCTGCCTCTCCCATGTCATAGACTACCCTTGCCTATTCTATCACCTAAACTAGCCAGCATGTCTTCCTTATCCACCGTTTCACTGTTTGCTTTGAGAAATATGTATAATGAAGTTGACCCATCCTCCCAGAGCCAGGCCTGTTACATTTCTCCTTTCAGGATTCTCAGATTTTCAGGTACCCTGAGAGGGGTGAGGGAGGAGTCTCTTTTTCAAACTTCAAATGGCTAAAGCCCTTCCAGCTATGTGTCCCCCCCCATTTTTAGTGTCCCAATAAGTAGCACCCCTAGTTCCAGTTCACCACTTAACAACAGAAAGTTTTTATAAAGGACTGTTTACTTCAAAGACATATTTAAAACAAAATGTAAACATTTCTCCCAACATCTCACCTACACCTGAATCTCTTAGGGCGGTGGTGGGGAAAATTAGGCTCAAAACTTAGCTCAGTTCCAACTTAGCATTGATCCTACCAAGTTCAGATTCAAAACTGGTACCACTGCCAGCTTCTGCTGGGCTGACTGTAACGCTCACCCTCCATTCCTGGACTGCAAGATTCTCAGGGCTTGCACTTTTGGCCCAGATCAGACACTCTTATTTCCTGCACCTAGAATGAAAAAGAAATTAAATAAAGGCAAAGACCCAGGCCCATTTCTCAGGGCCAGGTCCAAGCAGCCTTGGGAGAGGGAAGGAGGCCCTAAGCCCTCCCCTCTTACTGTATGGCATTTATTCATTATATGGCCATTATTGTAGCTGTTCCTCTACTCTGTCAGATGCAAATGCAGCAAAGGCATGACCAGGTCCTGACTCGGGCTGTTTTAAAGACAAAGATAGTTTGGGCTACAAAACCAATGGAAATAGTTTCCTCCCAACCACATTTGGTAGGTCAACACAGAATGCCCATGCACGTTCCAGTTTTCATTTTTCTGGAAGCAGGTCCCTACCATCCTCCGTGTGGATGATTCCATATTGACAAACAGATGACCACATATACACATATATGTATATAAATTCATATATACATACATATATATATATATGCATATCTATTTGCTGTTTTTTTTTACTCGATTAATCATGTCTCTTTATGACCCCATTGGGAGTTTTCTTGGAGGAGATACTGGAGTGGTTTGCCATTTCCTTCTCCAGCTCATTTTATAGATGAAGAAACTATGGCAAACAGCGTTAAGTGACATACAGGTCATACAGGTGCTTAAGGTCATACAGGTGTTTGAACTCAGGTCTTCTTGACTGCAGGCCTTTGTCTGCTATTAATGATTGTCTTTTGTGTAATCATCAAATAGTGGAGGATTGTTTCCTTCCTTTTACTAACAAACGCTGGACTGGCTGTTCCATGAACAAGATATTTCATCTCTCAGCTGCAGGCATTTATTTTCTCTAGCTGTCCCCCCTACGTGGAATGCTCTTTCTCCTCTACTTTGCCTAATGATCTCCCTGGCTTCCTTTTTTAAACCCCATGTTCTACAGAAAGTCTTCTCCAAACCCTCTTAATTCTAGTGCCTTCCCTCTGTTAATTATTACCAATTTATTCTGTATATAACTTTCTTTGTATATATTTGTTTGCATTAGATTTTAAACTCCTTGAGTTTTTGAATCCTCAGTAAATTAGCACAGTGCCTAGCATACTATATATTTGATAAATGTTGATTGGTAGGAAGGGGAAATGATCATGGTTCAGATTAAGCTAGATCTGGTGCAGAATTTACTCCTCTCCCCACAATCAGCAACCAGAGCAAGTGGCTTTTATGCTAAATCCCTCCCCTTTGAAAAAAGTACTGTACCCCTAAAAGAAACTTCTTGAAAATAAGGGAACAAAGACATGACCTCTCAGGCACATCTGTCCTACTTCCCACGAAAGTGGGAACCCAGACTCTTCAGGTTATTCCAGATTGTTCTGTGTTGTGTACGTATTTCCCAGTTATATCTGTGCTGTTTTGGTCATGTTACTTGGTGCTCTTGTACTGAGACTAAATTGATTCTGTATCACTTTAACTGATCCTATTTACAGTTAACTGATTTTTTTCCCCTTTAACTGCTTAAATCATGTTTTTTTTTTCTTTGAACTTAGTGTAGAAATTCGGCTGGCCTGTAATAGGCTAATAAGTTCAGAAATTCAGTTCTCCTGTTAATCGCTGTTCTGTTCTTTTCTCAAGGAAATTTGCGGTCCTTGAGGGATGTGGGTGGGCATCCAAGGAGTTTGGTCTTTACGCCACCAAATCATCCTTCAAGAATATATGGTTTGCTATCCAAAAAAGTCAGGCCTATTATCTCTAACTTCGCAGGTCCACTCAAACAATGAGCCTTTCTTAGTTATGGGAGAAGAGGGGGTTGTTGTTAGCCTTTCATTCCCAATTTCCAGCCAATCATTTTGTCTGCCATGCCTCAGCTATGTAACCAGTCATATTGTCCTCAATCCCACAATGTCACCAAGCTTATAAGAAATTGTATTATTTTCTCACTTACCCTGTTCTGTTCTAAGAGGAGAGCTGTCCTTCTGCTTCGGATGCGTGTTTTTTTGGACTAAACTGAGGCAGGCCATGGACCCCTTTATTATTGGGCTTGTGCCCTGTTAATAAGCTGCTATATTGCTTGGAGAGCATGTGCCTCAGCCTATCTTTGCTGAGATTCACTTGAGACAGTACAGTCCTACATGTATTGTCTCCTCCTATTAGAAATATGAGCTTCTTGAGAAGAGGAATAATTTTGCTTTTCTATCTGTATTCTCATGGCTTAGTGCCATTAATCATTTTTTTATTCACTTTTCTATATATGGGATGGGAAACAAGCATTTATTTATTAAGTACTTACTATGGGTCAGGCACAAATCTGTACTAAGCACATATTATTTCATGTGATCTTATCCTGGGCAGGAGGTGTTATTACTGTAATTATCATCCCTATTCTACAGTTGAGAAAACTCAGGCAGACAGAGGTGAAGTGACTTGCCTGGAAGTGTGAAGGGTCTGAGACCAGATTTGTAATCAGATAGATCTTCTTGACTCCAGGCCCACCTAGCTACTTCCTATATATATTTTTGATACCATTTTTCTTTGTTTATGGCTAACCCCTTGTGAACCCACCTCTGCCTCTCCACTGCACTCTGAGTGATCTCCAACTTCAGTTCTTTAGAGACTATTGAAAATGATCTGGTTGACAAAATCAAGGAACCACGTGCTCCATTCATTTCTTCATAATGCCAAGAATACACAAGGAAGACTCTGAGCAGGCCAAGTGGATACCTCAGGGTGAGCTAATGGTGAGATATTGGCAACAATTGCTTAGCATAGCTGGCAGTGATCTGAATCATTTAGAAGGAGTACCTTGATCCAGAAGTGTCAAATGTACTGGTGACATTGCTGTCCCCAGAACTCCTGACTGAACCAGATTAAAAAGTGATTGGAAAATATTTAACAAAAATAAATAAAAATACAATAGAACATAGACAATGTTAACAGGCAGTTTCCTAAGTCAACATACTACCAGCAAGCATCTTGGTATCTGATTTTAGTGGCCCCTGTTTCTATCCAACTTTGGTGTCCTAACTAATGTCTTTACAGGTCCAGTGTTGAAATATTAATCAATATTTGTTGAGCTGAATTTCATCATATTGGGCTGTGGTTATTGGAGTTCCTTAAGAACCACAAAATGTTAATTTGGTAATTTTTAAGAACTGGAGAAAATTCCAAAGTTGAGAGAGGGAGTGTCATGTTCAAGGTACAGCGAGAATGTCAATGTCAAGAGTTCATGCTGGGAGGAGGTATAAAGCGTAAGAAGAAGGTGTGTGTCCATAGGGGCAGGTTATGAACATCATGTGATGGCTGTTAGTGGAGAAGAGAGCATATAGGAGAGATACTGACCTTTTAGGTGTGATGGAAAGACTGAAATTGGGTGTCAAAAACTCTTGAGTTTGAGAACTGGTTCAACCACTTAGTAAAATTAAGGTCTAAGTCTACAGCAGACCTAGAGGGCCATAACTTAATCTCAACTTCCCCTCACCACCAAAAGATTACACAAAATAACTGTAATTAGTCACTTCTTCCTGGATCTCCCTTTTCTCCTCTCAGATGTGTATATGATGGATTTATGTATGTTTATGTGATGTTTAACAGCTGGATGGCACAATGGATAGGGAGCTGGGCTTGGAGTCACAAAGACTCATCTTTATGAGTTCAAATCTGGTCTCAGACACTTAACTAGCTGTATGACCCTGGGCAAGTCGCTTAACCCTGTTTGTCTCAGTTCCTTATGTATAAAATGAGTTGGAGAAGGAAATGGCAAACCTCTCCAGTATAATTGTCAAGAAAACCCCAAATGGGATCAACAGAGTCCAGACAAGAGAAGATAAGCCTAGCTTTGAAACTAATAACTGTTTTACACAAAGAATGCATCATCTAAGAAACACAAGCCAGCAGCCTCCAGCATTTATATATACATTATGTTCAATCCTATCCTCTCCACTCTTCCTGTCTTTCCGTTTCTCTTTTCTTTCTTATCCCTTTTTGTCCATTTCTCTTTTAAAATTCTTCTCATTGTGATAGTCTGAATGCAAACTCAGGTCTGTAGCAGGGTCAGAAGAACAATGATTAAAACCATAAATTTGATCCTGAAACGATCATTTACTACCTGTGTGAACCTGGGCGAGTCATTTAAATTTTCTGGGCTCGTTTTCTCAACTGTAAATAAACTTAAATGGACTGAAACTCAATGACTCTCTGTAAATGAGCTGAATTTAGGGTTCTTTCCAGCTCTAAATCTATGGTCCCATGATCCTATGAACTAGAATAAAGCCCAGTTCTTACATAAATCTTTGATAGGACTTATTTGAAAGGTTGAGCCTGAAACTGCTGATCTTTCATCTGAGTCTTTGTGCAGAGAAGCAATCCCAGAAAAACTAATGGATTTTTTTGGCCACAGCAATTGAGCATGAACTAAGAATGAGAGCCTCAGCTAAAGTGTGTGTGTGTGTGCATGTGTATGAATGTGTTAACTCCTTGAAAAAAGCTACTGTACTTTTTGGAAATAGCCAATGCAGGTATACTATGCATATTCATTACAAGGGTTTTGTTCTTTAGTATTTTTCAATAAGAGAGGTTGGAAAGAGAAAAAAAAAATCCAATTTCATTACTTGAAAAAAATTAAATAAAAAAAAAAACCACCAGGAAAAGAAGCTGTCTGCACTGATTGCCTTCACTTGCTCTCCTCTCATTTCTCAGTCCCTTACAATCTGGGTTTCGGACTCCATCACTCCCGCTGCTTACTCTGTCCTCTCCAAAGTCAGCCAAGATCTCTTACTTGCCAAATCCAAAGGTCTCAAAGTATAAGGGCAGAAGCTGAGGTGGAGAGATAAACAGCCTGGTATCCTAAGCTGTCTCCCAATTATTAGATAGAAGATCTTTGATGGAAGAGAGTGCTTCCCATTTGTCTTTGTATCTCCAGTGCTCAGCACAGTCTCTGACACATAGTAAATACTTAATCAATCTCAGAAATGTTCTGATAATGGGTAGGGGAAGAATGAATTTTATATTTGAATGTTAATAGCACAATTACCTCACATTAACATGCTTATTGCAATCCCAAATCCAGAAGGGCAAACTAACAATCCTCTGTTCTATCTCCAAAGACTGAAATGTTTACTGCAGTGTGGTATACCTCAGGTGAACTGCTCAAACAGACTATCCAACTCAGTAATTTCTATACAATCCATTTATTTGAAATGCCAACTATATGTAGGATAAAGTCAGTGTTACATGCTTTTCAGTAACAGTAGAAAAATAGAACCAGTGAAAACCTTTGTACAACTGTAATGGTACTCAAAAGAGAATGTGTTGTTTTACAATGCATCACACAGACTGGAATTCAAGTTTGGAGGTACCTAAATAAAAATACTATGTATATATATTTTTAAAAAACACTATATACAATTGAAGCGTAAACAAGTTTTACAAAGTACTGGTTATGCAGGTTGTAGAAAACACTTGCATAGGACATGAAATCGGTTTAAGAAAATTTTCTGAGCCTTTGACATTGAAGGCACTTGACTTTATACCAGTAACAGCACAACACCAAGAAATGCAGTATTGTAGAAGACCCCACCTCTCAGAAATACAGGTGGATTACTATATGCCAGCTGCAGATTTACCTTCTTGATCTTTCAGGTACCCCATATCCATGGGCAGGTTTTCCCACCACCTGCACATTTTAAAACAGATACACAGTCATGAACAGCCACACAAATGATGTTTCCACACCATGTCTAATCCCTTAAAAAGAACCACATAAAGACAAGCAATTACTTTCAAGAGTTTTCAAGACAAACAGAATACTTATAAGTATCCTTTCTATAACAAGGGCCACAGCATCTTAATATTCAGACTATGGAACAAATGATAGGATTTTTTTGGGAGTGGGAATAGACAAAGGGGAAAATCAATTAAAGGCTTGCCAATGTAATAATTACAAAATAACTTGTAATCTACGGGACAGAAAAGATAGACAGTTACAACTTCAGAAAAAAGTTATTCTTAGGGCATTAACAAAATAAGAAAAATATTTTTAAACAGTGTGTACTCTAACCATTTTCTTAAGCTTATTTGTGATGAGGTTTTAAAATAATTAGTACGCACAGTAAACCACGCAGAAGGGGAATTAGCACCCATCATGCTACTTTGATTTAAAATAATAATAAAAAAAGAAAACAAATATTTCTCCCTTTGCGTTCAGTATTAGACTGAAGTCTTAGAATTCCTAAACCATCTCGTGTTTCAGGGAACACCAATTTCTCTTCCTGTCCCCCAAAACAGGCAAACTTACATTTCTTCTCTAATGAAACAAGTAAGTTTAATAAAGAATAGTTATTGAGGAAACTGAATTCTTTGCCTTTAGAGACTGAGGTATTAAGAGATTTACTAGCCTAAGTTTCTATAGATGGATACCGGCCTTTTTTCCCCCTTGACATTGTCTCCAGTTAATATAAATACTGTGCACTCAACTTTAGTAAAAAGCCTCTCCAATAAACAAAAACAGAATCCCATAAAAGATCACTATAATAAAAAGTGAACAAAAACTTGGGGAAACATACTACATGAATTACAAGAGTTTGGCAAAGTTTCATCCATAATTTCTACAAAACGACTTAATTACACAGAGCTCCTAGAAAAGCCCTTAATGTTTAAGTGATAAATGAAGTGTTTCAAGAGTTTAGGCCCAAGATTTACCTGGGGAAAGCTAATGGGCATAGTGTGAAAACTGTATCATGCCAAGGGTTTAAAAATACTAAGTTCCACAAACAATTTTATGCCACCATACATTGCCATTTTCCTCCTAATGATTGTTTAGGAAGGTGGTATCTTTTTTTCTTCCACAAAGAGAGCAACACTAGTTGTTTACCCACTCTTTAACATGCTATGAGTACTGAAAATGGAGATTGTCTGAGCGGCCGATTGTCTTATGGAGATCTGGTATTTTGGTGATTTGGTTATTTTTAAATGCTTTTGTATCATATAAAATACCATTGCTTGCGGCCCTTAAGTATACACTGTTTTCCAAAAGCAATCTTCTGTAGTAATCTCATTTATCTTATCACAGCATACAAAGATTTAATAGATGTGTTTAAAAGCCATTGGCACACAGCTATTCAATTTACTCTACAAATTACATACCATATAATACAGTAAGATAAATGATAATTAATCTAATAAGACACATGCGTCGCAGACATAATATCCTTCTGCAGCATGTTATATCAGTCTATAGTACCATACACTAAAGCGGTTTTTCCCCATATGAATATTTTAGTCAGTTATTCAAACTAATTCTCAGCTGAAAATGTAGATTTTGCAAGTAAATCAAATTATGAGCAGTGGTCATTTTAAAATAATTTAGGTGATGTGGAAGGAAATTTCACTAATTTTTATTAAAAGTGAATGCGCAGATTTCAATAGTACCAGCCAAAATAATTCATAATCTGAACAGAGACAAGGGAAAATTAAAAAAATTCTGGGAAATGGAGCTCTCAATTGCATTCCCAGTACAACTCTGGTTTGATCCAGAGCAGCAACTTATAACTGTATCGAACTGATTAATGTTAATATATATGAATAAACACTAGAGAATAGACTGGAATCATTAACTCCTGTTTTCTGATTAAAGCCAGACTTCTTGTCAGGCCTCTAAAGATTATATCATCTACTATATGGTTTAGACCCTTAAGTAAGACAATGAATTGTTATAATTCTCTATCTAAGGAAAAAAAAAGCCTTTAAGGCAATGAGTAGGTCTATCTTATAAGTACGTTAGTGTTTACCCTTGGACCTCTCAAATGAAATATACAACATGACCTAAATCAAAATTTAATTGGAGCAGTCAACTAGACAGCAAAACAACTTGGCAGCGTTTTTAATCTGGGTATAGTATAAGCACATATTCCCCTCTTTGTGACTATCTATCGTTAGCATTAAAAAAATGTCAAGAGATATTCCTGAGTGTACATCCACAGGGTACAGTAGGAAAAAATCTGCAGGAAGAACTACAGTTAATCAGGAAAAAATCAGAGCTGTTGTCACCCAATAAAATGTATGTACTTAAAAGTGCATGTAAGTCATTTACATGGTAGCTTGTAAAGGCCTCCTCGCCCTGCATAGTTTAAGTGTGAGTGTCAATGAGTGGATTCATATGTGTAACATATTAATATATGACGGAATATTCAGGAAGCCTCTTTTATTTATCCAAGTACTATTGTTGGATATATGTGTGTGTGAAATACAAAACTGACACAAATAATGTTGAAGAATTGATTAAAAAAAAACCCACCGGTATATTTACATGGAAGGTTGGGGGAAAAAACAGTCCTTAGCTCATGTACTGCTGTTTCTAGGGAGAGGATCTTAAAACAATCCTATGTGCTGCAATAGTTTGGTGAATACCCAAACCAGCATCCCTAGAGGAGTTCAAGTAGGACATGTATAGTGTGTAACTTTTTTTTCTTTTTTTTGGTGATTTAAGCATTATGCAACACACAACTTCCTTCACATGACATCAAAATTCATTAGACGTACATTAAAAACATTTAAAAGTATACATATGCTTACAATCAAATGACATCCTTAAGACTGAAGCCCTTTTATTTGTTCCCCAATAGGCAGCAAGATCACTGAAGGCAATAAGCAGTCATCTCACCCCTCTCAGCATCAGAAACCTAGTTAGTGGTGTCTCATGAAAATCTGACATTTTCAGTGTTTCAAGATTAGAAGGACTTTGATTTGATTAAGACCCTATTTAGTGAGATTCTCATCTATTGTTTGAATTTTACAGCGATTCTAACTTAAGAGTTCCCACTGTAAATACATTAATAGTTTTAGATTGGGCAAAGAAAGCTTTTTTCTTCAGCATTCATCACTAAATCAGAAAACTCCAGGATCCTGGATGGACAGTAGCTAGAGATACTAGCTCCCACTATTAATTTAAAAAGGATGACAACAGATTCTTTTAGCAGAGACTGACCAGGCAGATTTCTGAACTAAAACTAGTACTAAAAAGAGAGGAGCATTTTGATGTGCTGTTCTTTGGAATTTCTATAATTAAAAAATAAACACATTATAACTATTTCATAAGAAAATACATTTCAGTGTGCAACCCATTGCACATGGAAATTGGTAGGTGAAAGGTAAAATGCAAAAAAATATGAAAATACAGTCCTTTAAATGTGGCAATAAAGTTTAACACGGTGATACAAAAATTAATATGGGTAAAATAAATGTACAGGTGCAAAAAACCAATTTGTTTTTAAAAAAGTGCCAGCTTGGTTTCTCTTAAAAAGGCTTCCTAAACACAACTGCTCAAAACACAAAATAAAACCAGATGCAGCATTTAAAAAAACAAACAAACCCTCATAGCATGCTATGTCTAATCAACATTGTATATACAAAAACTTGAGCAAAATAAAGTGAAACTGAGTTATCTGCTGGCTTTAAGAAACTTGTCTGAAAGTTGTCCGGTTGTGTCATAAAATGGGATGTTCCACATCTCAGGCACAGACCATTTGGAAGTTACTTTTAGAGGGCAGACTTTTTGTATAAAAAATCTGGTTTGCTTGGAGACCTCCTTCCTCTGCTTACTGAGTCTTCCCTTTCCAACTCTGCATTTCTCTGGGCTCCGTGTTCCGCAGACTCACCCTCTGTCAGTCTCCTTCTGGACCTTTCTTCTGGAGCGTCAGAGCTACATGCAGAGAGTGAAGTTCTATTACAAGTAAGCCCATATGTCAAATCAGTTTCCATTTTTGTTCGTCCCCTGACATGAGCTGGACCATTACTAGCATCTTCCTGGGCAGCTAATGCCAAATCCAACCTCTGGGGTGGTTGTTCTACAACATCAAGGTGTACTGGCTCATTCTTTTGTCTCGGTGGATGCCCATCTTGAGAAAGCATATATTCTCTCCTAGTTTCTTCTTGCTTTTTAGGGGATTTCTGGTTAGGTAGGTATGCTGACTTTAAGCCACTTGGTGAAGGCTTATTGTGGCTATACAAATCTGGACCAAAATATACACCTTGTGGAGGTGAAGGGGTATGCCTGGTAGGAGCTGGAGTAGAAGGTCTGCAAGCAGCATTTGAGAAATCATAGAAATCTGGATATTCTTGCTGATTTTCTCTAACATCCGCTTTTTGCTCTAGTGTGTGTTTCTTTCGAGAAGTGTTCATGTGCCTCTGCTGGATACATGGTACGTGTTGGGGAGGTCCTGGTCCTACCTCGGAAACTGGTTGGTTTAATTCTGTGTCAACCGCAAGTTCAGGCAGCCTCCTGTCCTTGAGTGATATTGTTGACACTCCCATGGCAATATCTGGCATCAGCTCATTGAGCATAGGCTGAGTACACTGCAGAAAAGAGGAAAAAGTCCAAAGAAACTACCACATTAGACGTATCCTTAAAAGGCGGCTGTTCTAAATATTATATGATATTGGATAAGTCATTTCAGCTCTCTGAATTTCAATTTCTTTATCCATAAAATAGGAAGTTTGGCTTAGATCACAGCTTCTTAAACTTTTTCCACTTGTGACCCACAGTTTAAGAAGCACTGGTTTAGATGACCTCTAAGTTTTTTCCAGCTCTGAAATTCAATGATTCTATGTTCTGCTAAGTTTATTCAATTTTATGACACTGATGGAAACATGGGATTATAATGTGTGACACCTGATTTTATGATTCTAAGTTCTAAACAGAATGAGTGATAGAGTAGAATCCTTGTATAGGTAGTTTAGAACTGGAGGGGGAAGACTGATACACACCTTATAAACTAATCATATTATATCTTATCTTTTCGGTATGTAATTTTCTTTTGTGGGGCAGAAAATCATGTTTTTACCCACTAAATATTCTAATTAAATTCATAAGCCTAATAATGAGCCAAATTACAATGTGGTTCTTTATCAACTTCATTTATAATCACCTCTTTGAATTCAATTTTACTGACAGTGTGATAGTAAAAGGCAATATTTAGAAGTTTTCCTCATGGCATAACCTAAAATAAAATCAGACAATTACTGTACAAAATCAAAAAAAGGTCTAATTTCTCTCAAAACAATATTTAACAGCTTCAATTACTTTAAGTTTTCAAAGCAAATTGACCTTGCTAATGAAAAAACACACCTAAGGATTTAGATACATTAGAAAGAATAGCTGGTGAATGTAATGTATGGGTAGTTTTTTGGACAAAGAATCACATACATATATGACATCATCCTAAATTATCTGAAATCACATCCTTCTGAAGTATAAATACAGGATAACAGATTCAAACTGTGTCTAAAAATCTTAGGGAAATAAAAAATTTAAAGTGCATAGGAACAAATCATTACAAAAGAATATGTAGGTCCTAATGTTCATTTTTTGCTTCTTCTAGAGCAACTGTAAAGCTGCTGTTTTCCTTTAAATGGGGTAGGAAACTTGTGATCCTCTTCTAACTAAATGCGTCTCATTTTCTCTTCTTTATTTTTTTCTTTTCTTCCTTCTTTACCCATTCCCTTACTTCTCTGTTTCCATATCCCCCCTAAGGCACTAGCTCGCCTTCAGGGCCTAGAAAGGGCTTTTGGCATGGGAAGTTACTTAACACTGACTTACCGCTTGTTTCTCAGCTGCTATCATTGTTGCAGTTGCAGCTGCTGTTTGTCTCCCTGATCCTGTAGTGTTAGTGCAGTCTGGTGGTTCTGCTTTGACACCAGGTATATAGACTGGAGGAGGGACAGCTTTGGGAGCTGTTCTTGTATGAAACAGCGAATGGTTGCAAGGATAAGAAAAAGAACGTGAAGGATGTTGACTGGGAGCTCTTTGTTTCCAACCAACTTTGAACTGGTTGTGAAGTGGAGTAGCTGGAGGATGATAGGGGGGTGGTGGAGGAGGCAAGGGTGGATGGAAGGCCACAAAAGTGTCGAGATCTGTAAACATGGTTTCTGCAGCGGGAGTACTGTTAACTCGACATCGTCCAGACTGTTTTACGGTCAAGAGTGGACTTTCATCCCCAAAACGTTCATCAGGAAAGAACTTGTGAGGATTCTACAAAAGGAAAAGAAAACGCTAAAAACTTTCTGGTAATTACTAGATTTGGAAACAGTCTTATACATCAAATTATAAAAATAAACAACTTAAGAACATTTACTAGGTACTCACAGAAACACAAACCAGAAAGCACAAAACTATCATAAATAAGAATGAAAAACAAGCAGAACAAAACATGATTTTCTAGGTCAAAACCCTAAGAGAAAGTATTAATAAAAGGAGAATAAGTGGACATTGTGCAGTTAAAGATACACACACGCACACACACACACACACACACACACACACACACACACACACACACACACACATCAACTAGACTGAACATTCTGCAAAACAAGCCAGCTAGTTTGGCTGTTATTGTTACAAGATACCACGGTCATGAGAATGCTTAATCACTCAAAATCAAGCCGTTTACATTCCAATACAATTTTCACAAAGATAACAAAACTAAGACAACAAAAAGTCACAGTAAAGTACAACATGAAAACTGTTCCTAAAACTCTCTCTAAACTTAGACACACTGACATATTTACTTCAGAGAGACATAGGAAAAGCACAACTATGGCACTCTTTCCCAATTTTTCCTAACTGGTTTGGACTAACATTTTGATACAATATGGGAATGCTGCACTCTTCAGAGCATGTTTTCAAAATTTACAATACACTCATTTTGTTTAAAATTTCACAAACAGTAACAGACCATGCCATTAAATGAACAGGAAACCACAGAGTGCATTTAAGACAAAGCACGGACCCTCCAAAAGAATCAAAGAGCTCTGGGGGGGAGAAGATGTTTTGATAATATCAGGGCAATCCTGTTTTTCCTTTTAAGGATTTAGTTCCTAGAGTCTTATAATTCAATGACAGAGAAAACCAACAATTTATTTACCACAACACAGACAAGGAAAATAGATCAAATGTAATTTTCCTTCAAGTTGTAACTGAGGGGACTATGGGCAGGATGCTTTTTACGTATAAAAACCAATTTAAGGAAGTTGTCAGAGTGCTTTCTCCGCCAAAAATAAGGGTGGCTAATTGTTTTCCAGCTTGCCTTAATAATTAATTTCATTCCTCATGTGTTGGAGGCATCAAGGGTACTGAAATCTAGATCTGATTCTCAGTAGTGAGGAAGAACTTGCTTCTGAAGTAGACATGACAATAACCATTAGGAAAATGATTATTTCTTAGAATTTGTCAAAGAAAGTTAGATAGTAGTCAGTTAGCTAGGTTCCCTAGATTTCTGGAGATCAGTTTTCAAATGGTTCACAAAAATAAGAGGCAGGACCCCATGGACTGAAATTCTATAAAGGAAAATCATTTTAGGACAATAAAAAGCTCTGAAGACTAAAACTCTGAAGATAGAAGGAGAAATAATTACAATAGGAAGGGGAAAAGTGAGTAGACTAGTAATATGTATGCATAGGGAAATCACTGACCAACTTCAATTCTTAAAAAGTCTGGAGTCAGGAAGACCTGACTTCAAATATGACATATACTTACAAGTTGTGTGATTTGGGGCTATCACTCAACCTCAGTTTGCCTCAGTTTCCTCAACTGTAAAAAGGGGATAATAACAGGACCTTCCTACTAGAGTTGCAGTGAGGACCAAATGACATAGTATTTGAAAAATGCTTAGTAACAGTACCTGGCACAAAGTAGGTGCCATACAAAAAACGTAAACACAAGACAGAAGCAAGGGTGAATGCAGAAGTGTAATATTAACAACATTAAGAGTAGCGTCAAGAATGCCAAAACTCAGAATGAACTGGGACAAGGGGAAAGAATGTTAAGGACAACAAAAAGGGTGGTACTGGGGAAAGGATCAAAGAGGGAAAAATGGCTACTTGAGACAGTTAGGAGGATGGTTGCTTTAGGTATGTGGAACAATAGTAAAATGACAGAACAAGAACTTCCCAATACTTATTTTTCTTTACCAAGAAGAGTTGATCTTGATATTGAAAATGACAGAGCAAAGAATTGAAAGGGATTTGAAACTCAAAAAAAGTTGGAAGATAGAATTGGAGGATGTAGCTGTTCAAGTCGCCAGGTCTAATGTTCAGAAAGGGCCAGTAAATGTGACTGTTAAGTCACTGTCAGAGACCTCTAAAAGAAGACTGAAAGGCTGATGTTCCAATCTTTCAAAAAGGAGAATATGCAGTCTATTAGCTATATTACAGACAGCTTGATTTTAATTTCCAGCAAAGTTAAAAGTATGGTTAATGAACATAAAGAGAAAATAGTGATCAAAAAGAGTAAGTAAGTAGAGCTTCATCAAGACTAGATCAAGCTAAACTAATTTAATTTTCTATTGTGACAATGCTAGTAGACTGGTGTACCAGACAAATGCAAAAGATATAGTTAATTATTGTTTTAGAAAAGCATCAAAGTCTCTGAGGTTATCCTCATGTACAAGATGTAGTGATGTGGGGCTAGATAAATATAGATAGGTGGAGTCGGAACTGGATAGCTATTAATGGTTTGATGTTAACTTGGTCTCTAGTGGAATGTTTTTGGAATCTGTGCATGGCTCTGTGCTGCCTAATATTTTCACTAGTGATGTGCCTAAAGGCATAGGTAGCATTTTTATCAAGTTTTCATAATACAGTTAGAAAGAAATAAGATTGGAGGACAGATTTAGGATCCAAAATGATCTTGACCGGTTAGGATGTTGGTGTGAATTTAATAAGAAGAAGAGGAAAATATTTAGGGATAAACATAAACTCTTAAGTTAATTTTTTTTTAAAAATAAATATAAGCTAGAGGAGGTACTGGTAGATCATTTGAAAAAAAAACTGGGGAATTTAGTGCATTATAAGGTGATTCTGAGATGTGGCAGCCAAAAGAACCATGGAGACCTTGGGCTACATAAAAATGATGCACTGTGTAGGGTCATGGAGGGAATGCTTCTGCTGCCCTGTTCTGGTCAGATCACACTTGACATATGGCATTCAGTTCTATCTTGATAGATAGAACATTCTGAAGTGTGAAATTCAATGGCATTGCCCTTCAGAGTTCAAGGATACCTCCATACTAAAATTAAGACCAGAAATAAGGACTCAGAGGAGGGTACTGATTATTGAAGAATTGTTATCTTTAAAGATAATAATTTAGAGATAACTTGGCTGCAGTTAACTCTGATAGCTACTATTTCAACATGAGACAAGAAAAACAGATAAAACCATAAAGTTTTCTTGGAAGACTAGTATTTGAAAATGAGGCTCGAATACCTAAAACTTATAGAATAATTAACAGTTTCCTAGTTCTAAAAATACCTAAAACATTGCTTCCTACCTGCAAAAGCTCTGCAGCAGCATCTGCAAGACCAAACTCTCGCAATACTCTAATCTGAATTTCATAACTGACAGTAGCACCTTCTCCACAGTTTAGAGCGTATGCTCTCTGTACTTGCTCAGTGTGACGTAGTTCCTGCAGACGTCTGACCATCTCTTTCATAACAAGGAGACGAGGGACTGAAAACAGAAGAAAATTGGTATACAGTGTGGCACACACATTTTATATTAATTCTCCATTCAAAAACAATGTTTGAATTCAACTATGTTTTGTCATTTACAGTTGTATTTTTAATGTGTATTTACTTCTTGAGCCATTTAATGTGTGCAATTTTTTTTGTATACTAAAATGGCTCCTTAATTGTGTCATTACTTTTATCTACCACAACACAAAATACCTAACAAAACACTATAGCTGGGTTCTCATTAGTGTGAATAATAACGAATCATGGGAAGTAGTCACGTCACTCAAATTTGCTCTATATTATATTTCCACTGATCTGGAATCACTACAATATTTTACAGAATTGTAACTCTGAAGAGCGTGAATTTAAGTACATGAGACCACTTCACAGGATTCATTATTCATACTAACCAGAATCTAGCAATTCTGTTTTTATTAAAATGTGAAACACATGAAAAACTGATTTCCAGGTACATTTAACCTTGAAGATTTCTAGGCATTAAAAATACTTTATGGTAATTTTTCAGTAATAGAAATAGAACATGATGTCTTCAAAATCCACAGTTAAATTAGCTAAAGAAACTGGGATTTTGCGTTATATTATTAACCATAACTTCTGTGGGCTTCAGTTTCCTACCCTGTAAAATGAAGACTAGATAGATCCCTAAAATTTCTTCTAGCTCTACAACTATCATTCTATGAGTTACGAGCTTGCGAAATTGTTATCATGATTAGATTCTTACAAAGAACAGACCAAAATTTTATGCATTTATTTCTGAACCAATCCTTAAAATAATTAGCTATCCATACGGTTGCAGAACTACCATTCTACAAACGAATGCCAAGTGTCACTTGATTTCTTGAAACAATGTAAGCTCCTTGATGGAAGAGATAATTTTGTTTTTGCCTTTTGTATTCACAGTGCATAACATAGTATCTGATACACAGCAGACACATAATAGATATTCAATGAACATCTGACTAGAATTAAATACCTATGGAAGCCATCAACAACAATACAAAGAAAACTTACAGAGTCAAAGAAATATAAATGAGTTCAAAACAAGTTTGGATAAACTTAAAAATGACAGCCATAAATAACTACTGAGAAAATCTAAAATAGAACTAATTTTAAAGGGTGATTCCAAGGAAGACAACTATACGCTGTCATGGCTAGCTGAACAGAACATCTACTACTTAACAGAGATTTTTGATCTTTATTTGTCTAGGAATATACTTTTTTGGTTGACATTCTGAAATATTAATACAATTGTACTAAACTTCTGGTTTCTGAGCAATTTGTAGTCCCAGGAGGTAGAATGGCAAGGGTGGGCACTATACATTTTCCCCAATATCCATGACCTCTCAAATCTCTCCAAAACACAGAAATGATGTGCTAAAGACAAAAGCAACTTAAGTCCTCTCCAAGGTAGGTAAAAAAACCAACAAACCCCAAATCCAAGACCTGATATTCCATGAGTCTGAGATCCCTCAGCACCTCTCTCTCTTACCTCCCACGCTCCCAGCAGCAAGTCTGCATTAGCAGACCCAAGGATTCCACACAATTTTACATCAAAACCCACTCCTGCATTCCAGTCTTCCCTCCTTGTGTCCAAGGCCAGCCATCTTGAATTTAAAGTGTGGGCAATTTCATTAAGGTTAACAAAATTTATGGTAAAATTAAAACTGGTTAAAGGACAGAATAGAACAATGGATGATAAAGAGGGAAAATAGCCTAAAGAGAGATTATTAAGAAATGGGCAAATTATCTGTCTGTCTGTCTGTCTATCTATCTATCTATCATGAAGTTTAAAAATCTTACCTGGAATTTCATTGGCTACAACTGAAGGAGGACTGGACTGGTTACTGCTTATTTGCTGGTGACTGATCATATGACAACACTGTGGTACTGCGTTGTTTACCATATAAAGCGTGTCAGGAACATTGGACATTCTAACCATCCGTAATCGAACAAGGTCTGTTTGTTCCACCATCATTTCATCTAGCACTGACTGAAATAAATCATTCAAAATTAATCAGAATTAGTCAAAACATTATTACTACTTAAAAATTACATTTCCTAGAAGCCAATTACCTTAGTTACATAAAAAAGGACAAAGAATTTGCTTCTAGTTTATAGTTCCAACTTCACTGAGAGGAGAAATAACCCCAATTTCTTTCATTTAAAAATAACTCTTTTGTGTTATCTTAGAGAATAAAATTTTAAATTCTAATTTTTTCCTCAAGTATGACTTATAATTTAAGAATCTGAATACTGCCTGATGAAGGAATAATTTAATGAACAGGATATAAATAAACGGGATCAATCATGTGATTGTAAATTTAGAGCTGGAAAAGGTCTTAAAGCAGAAGCCAGAGTCCAAATGATGATATTTTTGCCTCAGCTCTTCCATAATGACCTAAAAAGCATGCTAGACTGAATTCTAATTGAGAAAATTAAGAAAAAGTCACAGTGAGCTATTTTTTCAAGGCTAAAGGCAGCTTATGATGCGAGAAAGTTCTGCAGACAATCATCTTGTTAAAAAAATATAAAGGAAAGCTTTAAATCCGAGGGTGAAATTGAAAAATCCACTGGCCACCTCCTGAAAGAAATCTCAAAATGAAAATTCTAAGCAATATTATAGGCAAAAAACAGAACTTCCAGATCTAGAAGAAAACTGTGCAAGTAGTGAAAGAGAAAGAATTCAAATACCATGGAGTCACAGTTGGGATCACATAAGACCTAGCAGCTACTACTATAAAGAAATGGAAGGCTTGGAATGATATTCTGGAAGGCAAAGCACGTAGGATTACAATCAAGAATAATCTACCCTGCAGAACTGACTATAATTTTATAGGGTAAAAATAGAAATTTAATGAAATGGAAGATTTTCAAGCATTCCTATCAAAAGACCAGACCAGAACAGAAAATATGACATTCAAACACAATACTTAAAAGCTGATTACTCTTATTTTTCTCTTCTTGATCTGTCCTCTAGATCAGCTGTTTTTCTTATGTTTTATATTGTCTTCTATTTTTTCATTCTTTATATTTTGTTTAATTATCTCTTGATCTCTTATAACATCACTGGCTTCCTCTCATCCAGTTCTGATTTTCAGGGAGTTGTTTTCTTCCTTAAGATTCTGTATTTCCTTTTCTAATTGGCCAATTTTCTTTTCATAATCCTGTTTTTTTTATTTTTATTTTTTCTCAATATCTTTCATTTGATTTTTAAAGGCTTTTGAAAGTTCTATGAATTCTTTTTGAGCAGGTGATCATTTGACTTTATTCTTTTGGGTAGAAAAGGGTTTCTTTGCTTTAGCATCCTCCTCTAAAGACAAGCCTCAGTCTTTTCTATTCTCACAGTAATTCTCTAAAGGTGGATTATTATTTCTCCTTTGTCTGTGCATTTTAAAAATTTGTAGTAGCTCAGTTTTCATAATCATCTCTAGTCCTGGATGAAAGCAGGTTTCCAGAACTAAGTCCCCCTCCCCTATCTAACAGTTCTTCTTCTCACACCTCATTTCTATAAAATAAATACTCTTTTCAGTTGTTCCTAAACAGTTTTACTTTTTAAAGTCACATCATACTTAGATCCATCCCAATCTTTCTTACGAACTACCCAATAATTAGTATGTTTTTTACATTTTACATACATAAAGGTAAATAGTCCCTTACTGAGTCCCTTGTAATTAGTCTTTTGTATGGGGGATGGTACCTCTGGTCTCAGATCCTCCTTCCCTCTGGCCTAGAACTGGAACCAAGAATTCCAGCCTGGTGTAAGTGCCCCCAGTCAGCAGAGTTCCCTCAGATGCCCCACTCCCCTCGCTGTCCCCACCGTAAAAGTTCCTGCTGCTGGAGCTCAGGAAGCCTCCCAACTTAGCTAACCCCAGGGCTTGCCTCTTGTTGTTTAAGCTAACCTAGGACCTAGCCTGGAGGCGTTTACTCTTCACAGGGACCAAACTTCATTATGGGACTTTTCTTCAGATCTTTGATTGTCCCAGGAGGACCCCTGTTCTGCCCCTACACTTCTTAATTTTTACTGTTCAATATTCACCCTAAGGTGCTATTTAATTTCTTTTGTGGGGGAAAATCTTGAGAATTTGGAATTTTCTGACCTACTCCGCTATTTTCCCAGAATCTTCCCATCTTTTGGATTGAAATAAAAACCATCAAAATACAAAATAAAAGGTCCTAGCAAAGCTGACAAAGTCGAAAAACTTTAGTCTAAATCTCCACAGATGGCGTAATACAGTCTTATATAGAAGTTATCTTCATTTTTAGGGGCATTTATTTTACCACACCCTATGGATAATAAAGACAGCATTGAGTTGATCTACTGTCTACTTCTAAGACAAAGAAGGAATGTAAAAAAAAAATATTTGTGCTCTGTGGTCCTTTCAATCCCAGAGAGGATTCCTCTTGAGGGATGGAGTGTCCTTTAACAGATTCCAGAGAAGACCATACAATCTTGGCTTTTTCTGCAAGGATCAGACCAAACAATTTTATTTCCTCATATATCTTAAAAATGCTAAACTATGGGGCAGCTGGGTGGTGCGGTGAATAAAGCACTGGCCCTGCCGTCAGGAGGACCTGAGTTCAAATCCATCTTCAGACACTTACTAGCTGTCACATAAATAACCCCAAATGCCTCTGAAACCCTTCCCTCAATAAAACCTAAACTGTACTATCAGTACTAGTCAATATGACTCTAGTCAATATGATCATAGATTTAGAGCTAGAAGTAAACTTAGAGGTCCTCTAGTCCAATCCCCTCATTTCCTAGATGAGGAAGTTTGGGTCCAGAGAGGTGGCAGAGCCAGGACATGAAGCCAAGGTCTCTGACTCCAAATGCAGAATGCCTTCCAATATATCATACTACCTATAATTTGCCAAATGGAAATTATCTTGTGTCTCTTGATAGTACTGGGGAATAAGGAATGGCCAGTGACTTGCTTTTTAAGAAAACTTTATGAACAAGTTACTAGCAATGCATTTTTTCTTAGTTTAACAAAAGAAAACATATGAAATGGGAAAAGCATGTCTCAGAATTAGGAAGACCTACATTCAAGTACTCTGATCCATAGTTACTGTGTGACTCTCAGACAACTTACACTCTTTGGGCCTCAGGCAACTCTTAAGGAGCAGAAAGATCTGTATTGGTAGATAAAGTTCTTCACTGGGAGTTCCGTATACTAATGAAATTACAGGTACAATTTTTCAAAAAGGAAGAAAAATGAAAATCTTTTGGAATATTTTCCCCACTTTGGAAGACAAAAGAATCTTCATAAAATATAATTTTCTTAAAGATAACAATTTACAAAGTAATTAGTGTTATAGTCAGAAAAAATGTTTTTTGAGAAATAAAAGTATTATAAATGTCTAACACAGAATAAACTTTAAAAAAAAGTATTTTATAATTAAATGTTTCTACCTATTATAATTAAGTAATCCAGCATCTAAAAAGATTTTCATTACCTTTGCTTCATCAACATAAGGAGAGAATAGTCTTGGTCGAACATATATTCCAGCATTTTTTTGACGTAACCATGCATTTGACTTTCCACCTTCAGCTGTAGGCAGCATATCTGATGGAGGAGTACTAATCAAGCTCCTTTTCAGCTTTTTAAAAAGAAGATTAGAGACTTAGATAAATTACAGGTACTGTAAACATACCATATGAATGAACTATTTTTGAACCATTAAAATGATTCAAAATCCAGACACAGATAAAATGTTACAATTTAGAAATGTTCTCCAATAGGCAAAGGATGCAGCTTAAAAAAAACCCCCAACAGTTTTTTGTACCTTTGAATTTTTCTTCAATTAAGGAACAAAGTCCTTTCAAAATCAGAGAAGCAAACTCCAAGCAAAGATGAATTAAGATAATGGACAGAATTTAATACATAAATATCATTTTTTACTGAACCATGAATGAAACCAAAATTTATTTTTAAAAAATGTATTAAATTGGGTTTTGTAACAAAAAAACAAGTCTACTGTACTAGGCCATTAGAAGTTTCTGAAGCAAAATTTCATTTTATTTGGTTTCAGTCTGATTTAAACAAATTCTCTACTTCTCCAACTTTATTAAGTAGTCTTTGGAAAGTTGAATGAGTTTTCTTTCTCTTAATTTTTTTAAACAAAGATTGATATTCTTTCTTTTCCACATTCCCCTCCTCCAAAGTGGATTAAAGAAAAAAAATAAATCCTTTGTACTACATACGCATAATGAATCTGTACCTATTTCAAAGTGTGAAAGTGATTTCTTAAGTTGTAAAGGACCCTACAAATTGTGTTAAAGTCACAGTAATCTACCAACAAAATGATATTTAGATATGACTTTCTGGTTTAGGTAAGGTTTTAGTATTCATAGATTTTGAGTTGAGATCATCTCAGCAATCATTTAGTCCAGGGGTAGGGAACGTCTGGACTTGAGGCCCCATAGGTCCTCAAGTGTAGCCCTTTGACTTACTTCACAGAACAAGTCCGCTTAATAAAAGGAACTGTTCTGTAAAACTTGGACTAGATTAGTGTCAACTCCTTACAGACAAGAAAACTGAGGTACAGAATAGGAAGTGCCTCATTCAGGATCAGAGAGTCAATTACAATCAGGATGAAAACTTATGTCTTCTTATACAATGTAATAAAATTTCCTTCATTTTTTTAACTGACCCTGACACTTCTTGATTTGAGCCTTAATGTATAGCATATATCAAGTATAATGTGTATATGTATGTGCATATATACGTACAATAATTTATTACTGTGCATTAATGTACAACATAAAGTGTGCCCTGGAAAAGCCTACTCAAGCTGTATTCTAACTGATCACACAACGTCCCATACGAACAAGAGGGATTACATTCACTTGAAGAGATTAATTTTTTTCAATGAATGGATCATGGAGAAGAAAAACCACTTACCGCATCATTCAGGACTTCACTGTTCATAGGTAAAATATGTTCAATTCGAACAAAGGGTAAGAGAGAAGAGAGTATTTCTCTAAGCTCCTCAATGTCTAGGTCTCGCCTCTTTACGCCTCTCTTGTTCACACTATGAGCAGTACCACTTAATAAGTTTGGTTCTGTAGGAGAGATAGGAGGAAAATTAAAGTGGTATTAAAGTAAATTAGAGTTTTCAACAGGTGAGATTTCTAGGGCTTTTATATAAGAACATAATCTTTTAAAGAAATTACTATTAAGTTATTTTTAATTTATAAAAACTATGTTAATATAAAGTATTTTATGAAAAAAGCTCAAAAGTGCGAATAGTAAAAATAACTTTTAAAGATCATTTTATATTTTATGCAGATTTTGTTTCTTTGCTTCCATTTAGGGAAGTAAAGGGGCATCAATATAAAAGAGAAAAAAGCTATCTGGATTAGGATTTTCCTCACTTACTATCATTTTTATATCTGAGTTTTACTGAAATTGGAACATCATGGTATGTTAAAAGTTCCTTGAGAACAGAGATTATTTCATTCAATGAATTTGTATCCCGAGCACCTAGCTCAGTGTCTGGCATTAGGTAGGTATATAAGATGTTTTCTGTTTAATTATTTTTGGTCACTGTAGATGTATCAACATAATTCTTAACTTGCCATAGTTAATAAATATTTAATAGTAATAAGATATACATTGATCACTTGTGCCAACTGGAACAAGAACATCTTCACTGACATTCAAATCTCAATACTGAAGACTGACATCTTTTCTAAACATTAGACAAATGTCTACAGGATATCTCATTTCCCAAACTTTGTTAACTATCAGTCACTCTAAAATTGTTCCTTCTTCTGAGTTGTCTATGGCACCACCATTCTCTGAGTTTGGGGTTGACTTTTTACTTTTCATATTAAGTAATTACTCCTAATAATTTCAATTTTGCAACAATTCACAATTTGACCCACTACTATCATCCTTAAGAGAAGTCTCCATTATCATCTCTAAAGACTGTCCTGCAATAGGGTCCTAAAAGGTCTTACTGTCTCTACTGTCAACCTTCTCATCATCTGCTCTGACACTATACCCTTCAAACTTCTGGTGCACTGCCATCTGGTCTGCCAATACAGCTACAACTCTGCTGTGCCATCTTTATGTCCTGTTTCCCCAAAGTAGAAGATAAATTCCCTGAAAACAAGGACTATTTTGATTTTCTATTTACATCCTGAGTTATGGTAGGAGAAATATCCTAAACCAAGGGCCGGGAATGTGTGGCTTCGAGGCCACATATGGCTGTCTAGGTCCAAGTGCAGCCCTTTGAGTGAATCCAAACTTCACAGAACAAATCCCCTTAAGAAAAGGATTTGTTCTGTAAAACTTGGACCCAGTCAAAAGGCTGAACCCAAGGGACCCAGAAGGCCATGCTCCCCATCCTGTCTTAAACTCTACTCCTAAGCAAGTTAGGCTAGTTTTTCCTTAAAAGATTTTGAAACCATTGCTCAGGCTCAAGGGGCTCAGGCAGGATATTGACATTACTTCCTGGTCACCAAAGTATAAAACAGTTATCAGGCGATCTCTGCTGTTCATTGGAACCATGATAAGCAGCTTAGGCAAGGAAGCTTTACTCTACTGAAATCAATCTGAGGTATTCTCCATGCATATGCTTGTAGTATACTATTCTCTCGCTAAGTAAGGCTAAGTAAATCTCATTTTAACTATAAAATGACCATTGAGTGTTCCATTTTGTTCCAGTACTGAATATATAAACTACCAGTGAGTTCTGAACTGGTTGGCACATATTAAGTGCTTAATAAATAAATGCCTTTTCTTTCACTTATGCAAACTGTTTCCAGAGGAGTTTAAAAAACAGACCTGGTCATATAACACCCATGCTCAAAAATATTCAGTGCCTGCTATTGCCTCTCAAGTCAAGTTCAAGTTCTTCCAGCTGGCATTCAAACCTTTCCACAATCTGAAGCAATCTACTAGTCTTTCCAGTCTCATCCCATGTTACCACTTGCCATACCTTACGTTCCCATCAAACTAGACTGCTCTCTGGCTCAATGATATACATGATTCTTACAATGTCCATTTCTTAGGTCCTATTACTCATTTATTTATCCCTTTCCCCTCTTACTTTCATCTACTGATAACGTATCCATTTTTAAAAGATCACCTCAAATACTCTCCTCCAGGAAGCTCCCCCACATCTCCCTTTCTTCCTCCCAAAATCACACAGCGCTGTTTTGTAACTTCTAATGTGTTTATCAGGAATCTGATTTTCCTATTAGGCTCCAAAATCTTTTTAGGACAGGAATGATGCCTTCTTTGAACTTTCTATCTCCACCAGTGCACAACATATTGATGCACCCAGGCATTTAATAAATGTTTACTCTATTGTACTGTAAAATGTGAATGAATGAGAATGTCTATGAACTTGAACCCTTTCCTTTATAAATAAAATGTGATACGGAATGCCAATTTTACCTGAGCAGGAAAAAAAGTTTTTTCTTTCCTCTTCATGAGAAAATTAGGTATTCTAAGAGTACATGAGCTTACAAAATACAGGGGAGGTTAAAAGTACAACGAACTTGGGAAACTTTGTATTTTTGATCTAGGGATCTCCATTTTTTCTACGAAAGGGGAAATATTAATAAACAGAATCCATGCCCCTCAGGGCTTTAGCAAACAGCAAAATTGTATTTTTACAAGCATGCTGTTTATAAAAAAGAGACTTTTTCTCAGCCTTTGACTTTCTTAACCTTTAATATGAAATCTCCTTGTGCTAAGTGATCCAGGGAATGATTGGATTTTTTGCGGGGGGAGTGACAGGGGGAAAGAAGTGGGAGAGAGGTTTGCTGAAATTTGACTATAACCCAATCCAGATTCAGGTGTTATTATCCACTAACACCCAGGATATTTTTCTGCTTTTCTCAACAACTTCAATGTATGGTTCAGTTGTCCTCTTTACTACAACTTCTTCCCTCACTCTAATGGACATTTATCTACCTCTGTCTGTATGTTCTGATGTTCTCTCACACACCATAATTTCTCATTCTATTCAACTCCTTCCTTACTCCAATTGAGCTAAACACAGGGATTTTTGCCTTCACTAATGAGTTTTACATTCTTGTTCAAGAACTCTGAATTTGCATATCATCAGAATTTTTTCTTTCCATCTCTCCTTATGACTCATTTCTTCTAACCCTTCTCTTGTCCCTCAAAGTGACCTCAAATCCCTCCAACTCTCAGCACTATACCAGGCTATTATCATCGTTCGGACTACATTCTTCTCCCTTTCCAAACCTGACTTTTAGGGAAACTAATTCAAATCTATTCCTGAATCCTTGGCTCCTTTGTTGTACTGCTGCTGATCATGTCTTACCAAGTCCCAAACCTGCACTGTTCTACCATCTTTCTCCTTTGCTTCTACTCACATGCTGCTGAAAGGAAGTTAAAAAACTTCTGATTGGGTCCACTATAATTTTATGCTAACTAATCCCAAATGGAGTCTGACTTCAGCAAAATAATCCTACTTCTCTCTTATAATTGCCTCTTTTGGTATGTTCTTGGCATTATTTATTTTCTTTCACACAATTTCTATGATTTGTTCTTTGACTCACTCATTATTTAGGATTTCATTGTTAAGTCTTCATTTGAGTTTGTGTCCCCTGAAATGCTTATTCTTTTTTATTGTGTTAGGGATAGTAAAGGATATACTTACTGTTCCTGTCCTTCCATACCAATTTGTAACATTTTTGTATCCTGGGTAGCCAGTTTTTACAAAAGCTTGACATGGCGCTAGGACATATGCGTATTCTTTTGGCAGTCCCACTCAGAAGACGCCATAATAATTCTTTTAGTTCAAGCTTCTTCAGAAATTTTTTCACTCTGTATTTTCATTTACTCTTCAAATGCTAGAATTATATAAAACTAAGAGGGCATTGAAATCACCTAAACCTATTCTATTATTATGTCTTCTCGTCATAATTATTTTCTTTATAAATTTTTTTTAATTCTTTATAAATCTAGAAGTTAAGGGATTTGCAGAACTTAAGTTTATTATTTCTTTTATTTTCTTTGGTTCCTTTCAGCATAATTTAGTTTATTTATCTTAGTGTTGTGAATATTTATTTTTACTTTGAAAGCATGAATGCAACCTCTGCTTTTTGGGGTTCACTTCATCCACAGCAATTTTTTTCCATTCCCTCAATTTTATTCTATGTTTTTTTTTTTTTGGTTTGTTTCTTGTAAGCAGCAGCCTGTGAGATTTAATTTTCTTATCCAATTGGTCACTTTTTTGTTTTATTCAACTGTTTAATTCAGTTACACTTAAAATTACAAGAGTTAGGTTTGCATTTTCCTTTATTTTTCTACCAATTCCCCCCCCCATTTAGATTTCTTCCCTTTCCTCTATAAATAAAATATTTTTGTCTTTTCTGTTATTTTAGGACAAAATATTTTAAGGCAACCCTGTTCCTAAAGGCTCTCTTCCCTTCAACCTTAACCATTCTTCCCTCCAATTTCCCCTAATTCTAGAGTTTTGTTCAATTTATTATTATTATTTTACCTAGTTATTTAATTCTTCCCTTCCTTCTCTCCCCCTCTCAGTTAAAAAAATCAAGTAAAATTCTTCCCATTAAGTTTTTGAAAATTCCATTTTCTGCACCTTTCTTTAAAAATTTCTTTTCTCCACTTTTTTCTAAAAAGGATTTCTTTCCCTCATTCTCTTTATTATTTAGCTTCCCTTTCTGTCTATACCTTTAATTTTTGGTTTATGGCCTTTATACTTACCTTAGTCCTTCTTCAGTCTCTATTACTCATGGGATTAAAGCTTCTGAGGTATCTATTTTGAGTTTCTTCTTCTAAAAGTTTCTTTCTATGTTATTGACTTGTAATCCTTCCCTTTACCCGCTTGTTCTCTTTTTCTGTTGTGCCTCACTCTAAGAGATACCAATTCCTGCAGGTGACAGAGAGAATATTGCCTCATGGTAGGAGTTTTTCCTATGTCCCTGTACAATTCACTTTATTAACCTTTGCTCTTTCTATGGTAATTTTTCCCCATCTATACCATAAGTTTACTTGCCTGGATACTAGAGACATAGTTTTCCCCTCCTCTGCATGTTAGCTGCCCCAGGAGCTCTAATTCCCCCTTTCCCGAGGCAGTTATGAATGGTTTAAGGACCAAATCCCAGCAGATTTTATCCATTATACAATAGCCATTATCTGTTTATAGAATCTCTCTCTATAGGAGCATTTATCAGTTGTATGTCCTCTCACCACCGAAACAAGATTTCATTATTTCTTTCTCTGTTTCAATCCCTCCCTTTCCCTCCTCACCCATCCTCCTAGAGACTATCTTCTTCCTAAGAGACCGCAGGAGTTATTTTCTGTTGGTGTTAACCTTTGATTTGATTATGGTATGTTATAAAGTCTCTTCTCCCCACTCTTAAGTGCCATCTTATTCTGCAATTTAGGCCCTCAATAGCATTGGTTCGCCTGAAGGTGAGCGTGTTGAGGATTAGCCCATGTTTCAGACCTGTTTCTACACTATCACCTGTATTTGACTTTTATTCACCCTTAGCATCTCAAGTACTTTTAGAAAGAAATCTCTTAATGTTATCTCTGTTGTTATCTTCAGTTGCTGTATTTGTTTACCTTTTTTATATTTCTATCTTCTGGGATATTTGCAAAGCAAATAATTTGTTCAGGTCTAGATTTCTTTCTATGAATGCTTCAAATGACTTTAAAAAAATTAAAAATCTTTTATCATTAATGGTTAGGCCACCCTAAGTTACATCTTGAGGTCCTTTACTCTTCAGAAGATATTATTTCATTTCACCTTGCAGTTTCTGGTGAGTGCAGAATAGTTCTGTGTTATTTGACTTTTCTGTTCTTTAGATCTGAAGATCTTCTCTTGCTTGCTTGCTGAATTTGTTATCAGTTAATTGTTAAATTTAACCATTTTGGATCTTGGAGTTTATAGCACAGGAATTTTTTTTTTCTTTTTCTTCTGGAGGCAATCATGAATTCTTTCACTTGGCATTTTTTTCTGTATTTAAAAATTCTGGGAGATTTTCTTGTATTATTTCTTGCATTGTGGAGTTGAGTTTTTTTTACTTAATTATGCTCCTCTGAAAGATCTATAATACTTAAATTATCTCTAAACACATCCTGTGTTGGAGATCAGTATGTTTTGTTTGTATGGAGATGTTTTCTTTGAACAATATTGCCTTTTGCTTTACTTCTGTGTATTTGCATCTCCAAACAATTATTATCTCTTGTTTTTATGGTGAGACTTGCCACCTTGGATTCAAAATTGTCTGTTCTGCCAATTTTTTTCTGCTGTGCAGCTCAAAGAATTCTGCTTTCACAATTTTTATTTCTTTTTAAGACCATTTTGGGATACACTGTTGTGGTTCCATGCTCTTTCGGGAATACAGAGGGTCCTATGTCTCATCAGGTGTTGATTCATTTTCCTTTGTCCTGATATATTTATTCATAAATACATGGACTCTTTCACCCGATTTGGAAGCCACATTTCCTTCTGTTATCTTCCCTGTTGGTTTACATTAAGACTGGGCCTGATGGTCTTGAGACCACCATGACAGTCTCTCCTTAAAGGAGGTTGTAACTTCTAGAATCTATGCATAGAAATTACTGTTATAAGGTTAGGCCTATGGTTTTGAGGCCATTATGATGGTGTTCCCTTAAGAAAAGCTGTAAGGACATACTCATGGAAATAACTGACAATATTTTTTTAACACTGTCAACCACTAGTTCGTTTTTCTCCACGATAACAAACCCCCAAAATATTTTCCCTTACCCATTGATATGTATATTGGCTAAATGCAAGGAGGATACCCAAAATCAAAGTATAAGAACCTTACTCTCAGAAGGGCACCTGAAAGCATACCCTTCCCCTTCCAGTGGGAGTGTAACTTCCTGTTGGAGCACCTCTTTTCTGATGAATGGACCCATGTCTCTATGCTCCTTAATGCAGCACTGCCCTTATGTGAGTTACATATTCTTACGTTAGTATGTATGTCTGAATTGAATAGTGGGTTCCCTTTTCTCCCTTCCCCTCTTCTCCATTGTTTGCAATAAAGCTATGCATTGAAGTCATTCCCATTGTTTTACATGTTATTTTTATCACCCAAACTCATTAAGGCGTTATTTTCCCTGACATCTCTGGCTGGTCCACAGGCTTCACATTAGACATAAACTAGGTATCTGGACAAGGACTTAACTTGTTGACAGGTGCACCTATACAATCTCTATCACAATTGACTATGGGGGGGTGGCACACGGTACCCCTTCCTCCACATGTATCTTGTCCTACATTTCCCTGTCCCTCAGTTGTCACTGTTACAGCACAAAGTACTGCCACACTGTTTTCCCAGCCTGGATAAGCTTCTGCCTTTTGGTTTTCCATGCTCTGGGGACAGAGGTAGAGCTGATTTCTTTTGTGAACATATGGGTTGGCTTGTGTAGTCCAGCTAGGGTGTGGTAAGTGGTGTGGGAGGGGCTGCTGAATAAGCATGTTAGAGGTCAGTGATTAGCTTTTTCTACTAATTTATCAGATTGCTAACTCCTTAGGATTTGTATTCCAGAGTGTGGAGGCAGATGAAATTGCTTTATTTCTTGGGTATAATTTCTGTTTTGGAGATGTTTGAGTAGTTGATCTGTCTAGTACTCCTCCTTGCTGGCCATGTGACTGATTCCTCAACCCCACTCAACACAACAGTTGTTCCAAACCTTAAGCCTTCCATGACACTCTTATCTCCTGTCTACTGAGAAACCTACTGAACACTTCCCTGAAAAAAATAAGGCTGCCTATCCTGTCTTCTCTCATCTCATATTATTCTGATGTTATTCCCCACTAACTGTGCAGATGAGCTGTGGCAATATCCTGGGCTCTCTTATCTCTGTATACTTTCTCCCCTTTGATGATCTCATCAGCTCCAATGGGTTCAACAATTTTCTCTCTGTAGGTGATTCACAGATCTTTATATCCAGTCTGAGTTTCTTTCTGTCTTAGGTCCATTTCCAAATTACTAACTGCCTTTTAGACATGGATATCCTGATGTATCTCAAACTCAACATATCTACAACAGATTATGCCCTGTCCTGAAACTCTACTTGCCAATTTCCTAGTACTTTGAGGATACCACCATCCCTTTTCATTGTTCAGTTGCTTTGGTCATGTCCAACTCTTTGTGATCCCATTTGGGGTTTTCTTGGCAAAGATACTGGAATGGTTTGCCATTTCCTTCTCTAGCTCATTTTACACATGAGGAAACTGAGGTGAACAGAGTTAAGTGACTTGCCCAGAGTCACCCAACCAGTAGGTGTCTGAGGTCAGATTTGAATTTAGGAAGATGAATCTTCCTAATTCCAAGCCCAGCACTTCATCCACTGTGCCACACCTAGCAACCATCATCCTTCTAGTCACCGAGTTTTGCAGTTTCAGTGTAATGTATGACTTTTCTCTCCTGATTACTCCACATACCCAATTAGTTGTACTTTCTTGTGCTTTCTCTACATTACTTCTCACCTACTTCAGAGGTGTGCTAGTGAATGTTTAACAACCAGTTCGGGGGAGAGGGAAACGTATGCACAAGCACACTTTCATGTTCAAACTGCCCTATCAATATTTTTTCCATCATTTAAAACAAAACAATCAATTACACCCTCACTTGTAGCTTTTGCCAATCTTCCTGTGTAAAAACTTACATTGAAATTTTAACAGTTAGTTTCTTGAGAACCAGTATGAACTGGTTCCAATATACCACTGCTTTTCTCTCAACTAATACAATTACAACAAATGCAACTATCACCCTAGTTTTGGTCCCTAGACTCTTAGTTATCCCTTGTCTGGATTAACAGTCTTGTAATGAACTCCCTCCTCCTCTAATCCACCCTCCACACAGCTGCCGAGGTGTCACTCCCTCCTCCACCCTACGCCATGTTTACTTCATTTCTGTGTCGTGCATTGCATGTTTCCTCTGACTTACTTGCCATCTCCCCTGTATGTATCTAGTATGTTCTGATTGGTATCTACTGTCTCCCCTGGTAGAATATAAGTTCCTTGAAGGCAAGAACTGCTTTTGCTTTTTTTGCTTAGCACAGTGCCTGGATATATAATAAGTGCTTAATGAACACTTATTTATTTCTCTAAGAGAGAATACTATTTGCTTGAAAGGTGAATTAACAGACATGAGATTTATTTTCAAATATCTGGAAAATGATGACCACACATAATTGTATACTTTTATATCACTCCAGGACACTCTCACAGTACATCTGAACAAGCAAATCAATTACTTTACTAGAGGACCTAGAGGGTAAATAGAACTATATAAAATAAACTTGTAAATTATTATATATAGCTTACCCATCTGCCCTTCACTGAAAATCTAACAAATTCCTATATTTTCTGACAAATTCTTTGTGATGGACAAATATATCAGTGCCTGTACTGAAGCCTGATATACAGTATTACATGTAAGTGTATTTCTGAGTAGAACAAAAAGTATTTTGAGTATATTTTCTTAAAAAAAAAAAACCCAACAAACCAAACCCCCACAAAATCTCTTACCTCTGTCTGCTATTCTTTTCATCAACTGATGTTCACCCCATTTAATAAGATACTTAAGGATATCTTGTTCACTTGCCTACAATGCAAATATATATATATAGTATTTTCATACATTCTATCTTTTTATGATATATTATACTACCACAGACAAAAAGAATAGAATAAATAGAAAGTCAATATTAGAATTAAGGTAAAACAATTATTTTGAGAAAATAAGAATCCATCACAGAAAGATAAGGTCATATATAGAGAGATGAGAAGAAAAAAATGTCTCTGTAGCTAGTCACTTAACTGTTATTGGTGATTTTACTTTTTCCATGCTGAGTAGCAGAGACTACATTTCAAAAAGGCACTCTAATCTGATAACTGGTAAAGGGCCCTTCATGCACTGGGTGTTTAAAGGAATGTACCAACTTTGCATGCTATATTAAAATTGTTTCCCAATTTTTGTACTTTCCAAGAAAAGCAACTTGCTCCAAAACCAATCACTGGGAACAGTGGACTATTTTTTACCTCTCATATATCTATATATGGTTTGTACAAAATATTAATGAATCAAGAAGTTACTGAATAGAATTTTCAATAAATGGGCACAAATAAGAAAGGATTTACTTTATATTAGAGTGGATATTTGCATAAAAAGAATAAGAGATTCAAGACCACTGAATAGTTGACTAAGATGAGGCAATTTTACAGACTACGTACAAATATAAAGCAAAAATCAGATATTTCAATATAAAATTTTAGTAAAATCAATAAAACTAGTTAGCAACATACACAAACAGTGAAATGACCTGCATGTACTGTCATTATGGAATGGAGTCCAAGGAAAAAAAAAACCCTGAACATTTGCTTAATCACTACCTATATGATTAAGTTTGTTATAAAAAACACCCCAAATTAACAGGTATCATTAAGGGTAAGGTAGGGCAAATTGAAAATTTGATATTTTAGCAAACTAGAATGAATTTGAAATTTGTCATTAATTGATTTAGTCAACTCTATTTATTCTAAACCAACATATTAAGCCTAAATCTTCCTTTTGTCTCTGTCCTGGTGACTAATGATCCTACAAGGAAGTTTCCTTCATTACTCTAAAAATAGGAAACTGATGTATTATAATTATAGGAACATACAAATGCCACAACTCCTTTTAGAGTTATATTGATCAGGCTGCGTACAAGGCTGTACCTTGGCAATACTCTCCTCTCCTTTGTATAAATCTGCTATGGGTCTCTTTTCATTAGTTTATGATAGCATATGGTGCAAATGGAGCATCTGGACATCAGAATTCTAATGCAGGCCCTGCCACATGGCAAAACATTTTTATCTTTTTAGCCTTCGTTATCCCATCTTCAAAGACAGTTTACTTTATAATGATAAGACAATAATTAATTACCTGTAAGTAGTCAGATTGGATAGCAGTAAGAAGATGGTCTTTGCTGAGTTCATAAAAAACATCCGAAGTCATGACTTGAGTAAATTCCTCACAGAGGAAATGTAAAGCTTGTCTGTGTACCCACTTAGAGCCATACGGATGAGAACTCCACTTGAGGATAGCAATTAAGGTATCTAATGAGATGCTCTCAGCAATAATATCCTCACAGCCTAAAAGAAAATGCAAATATTTATCACTGAACATAAATATACAAGGTATGTAAGAGTAGAACTTTTAGAACTGTTACTATCACATAAGTCAAAAAGTGCCAACTACTTGATGGAATAAGTCTCATTACCTGAAAATGGTCAAAAATGTCTACCTTATTCAAAAGAAAACAGAAGGGGGAGGAGGAGAATAATACTATATATCAAGAAAGTATCCTTATCTGGAAGTCCACAAACCTGAGGGAGGTTCATGTCCTAAAATACTAAACAGAGACAAGTTAGCCTTTTGGGAATATACTTCAGAGTATTTGACTGTGAAGAGGAAATAGATAATACTTTCTGGAAAACAATCAGAAAATCAACATTAATAAAAGCTATGACAGTGTTAAAGAAATAATACTATCTGGACATTTGCTGTATCTCATTCTAGAAAAAAAAAGATGTGATAAATTCTGAGAGACAAAATTATCAGTCAGACAAATCAAAAAGAAGAAACGAGAATAAATGCTTCCCTGGACTTAATTCTAATTGATAAATAAAAACTGCTGGACAAAATATAATTTAAGGAAATCTTGGGAAAAAATGATCATGTTCCCAACAGTTGGAGGAAAAGAAAACTGAACATGGTCAGCTACATATGGAATTTAGTTTTCAAGAAAGATCTCAAAAATTTCTGAAAGATAATCTCTTAACCTAACAAATTTACTAAATGCCTTGTTCAAAGCACAGTGCAAATTCAACAACAAAGAATACCTTATCCCTTATCTCAATCCTACAATTCAGTAGAGGGGGTAAGTATAATATTTACAGTACAAGGAAGCATAAAACAAGTGCTATTAAGAGATACAAAGTATCTAGAAGTTTAGAGGAGGTTGAGATTCCTTCCAGCTGGTGGGAGGAGGTTGGATTAGGTTTCAGGGAAGATTAGGTATTTAGTTGGGCTTTGAAGAATGAAGATTTTATAGGCAAGGATGGGAGAAAAGAATGGCATGAGCAAAGGCACAGAGCACATATTTGAAAGCCACTGAATAATCTGTTGAGAAAGGCATGTGCTCTATCCTGCTCAGGGGGAGTGTGAGATAAAGTTGGAATGGCAGGTTGGAATTAAGAGCATGGAATACAGACTTCACTTTAGGGGGATGATGGCCTTCCTGACTGTTCATCATCCACAATCTCCTGCTTCTGGTCTTTCCCACCCTTCTGAGATCAGTTTAAGTGCCACCTTCTACATGAATCTTTTCCTGACCCATCTAGCCACGAGTGCCTTCCTCTGACCCCCAATTACGTTGTGTATACTTACATACATACACACTATACGTATCTTAGTAAGACTAAATAAAGCTGTTAGGGGAGGGACTGTTTTCATTTTTGTCTTTATACATCCTTAATCCTAGCATACAGCCTGAAATATAATAGGCACTTTAAAATGCCTGTTATGTCATTATTTTATATTGATATTATTACATATTATTTTTAAAACGCTTGCTGGCTGACTGAATGGAAAACCACTAAATTTTTTTGAGGCCATCAAAGTGATGACATTAGGAATAATAGGGAAGGGAAAAAGGTAAGAGAACTTGGAGATAAAATCTACTGGACGTGGTGACTGAATGAATTGAGGGTGAAGGGGAAAAGTTAAAGACAAATCTGGCATCACTGACAAAAATAGATATGACAAAGGAGCTGGTTTGGGGTGAAGGTGAGGAAAGGAGAAATACAACTGGTTTTGGATCTGATGAATTGGAAATGATGGTGGGAAAGTCAAATTCAGTTGTCCTGTTGAAAAACGCAAGACTAGGACTACAGGCTGGAATGACAGATGTGACTTGGAGGAGAGTAAATGTGACTGCCTATGGATATATATGGTAGCTCTGAGAACATAAGGTATCACTAAAAGGGAAGGGGGGGAGAAGGAGGAAAAAGCAGATGGGGAAAGAGATGAGAATTTAAATCAAAGCATTTGGAAATGTTCATTCAAATCAAAAGACAAGTGAAGGACAGTCAGCAAAGCCTATAGAAGAGATACATCAAGAGATAAAGAATAGGCATACCATGGTATTATGGAAGCCAAGAGAGTAAAATTTCACTAAAAATGGGATGACAATAATGTGGAAAGAGTTTTCATGACTTCATGTGTTTAAGGGTTATCATATTTCCTGTCTTCTCAATGGATGAGGAAGGTAGAGAATTTGGAACTGAAAATAAAAAAATTTCAAGAAAAATTAAATGCATACACACAAAGAATGGGGTGACAAGTATCAAATACTAAAGATAAGTAATGAAAAATGATGATGAGGGAAAACCATTTAACTGCCAATTAGGAGTCAAGGAAGCAATTTCAGTAGTATGGAGAGGGCAAGTCAAATTGAAAAGGTTTAGCTAATGTAGACTACTTTAGAGATGTACTTAAGCTAAGAGGAGGAGAAACAGAAAAATATCTCTAAGAATTAACAGTCTTGGCAAATTGGCAAAGATGATTTAAACCAGACATAGTTAACTCTGGGGTGGGATGGAAGCATTGCGGGGCTATAGGAAGATAGGAATATTAATACACTTTTGGTAGAGCTGTTAAACGGGTTCAAGCAATTTCAGAGAACAATTTAGAATTAGGAAAAATGTAACTAAAATGTTCCTACTTTGAACAAGAGATCCCACTGTTAGGCATATGCAACATAAACAATAATAGTGAATATTTATATGGTGCCTTAATGTTTACAAAGTGCTTTACGTTTATTGTCTTATTTTGAGCGTCACAACAACTCTGTGAGACAGACGTTTTATTTCCATAATCCTATACTGATGAAGAAACTGAGTATCACAGAGGAAAAGTTGATTTGCCCAGGGTCTGCCAGTTTGCCTGAGGTAAGATGTGAGCCCAAATCTTCCTTGATTGAGTGCTCTATTCCCCACTCCATGCCGCATCCTATTCCAAGAGGGTCAAAGTCAGACAGAAAGTCCCTTGTGGATCCTGTATGAGATATACATCTCTATATCAAAATATTCATGGTAGCACTTTTTGTGGTAGCAAAGAGCTGTAAATAGTGTAAGTGCTTACTGATTGGGGAACGGATGAACCTAATGTGGTATGTGAATGTAACTGAGTATTATTAGACTGTAAGAAATTATAAATATAGAGAATACAGGAAAATGTGTAAAATTCTACAGAGTAAAATAAGCAGAACGTTTATAACAATGTAAATGACAGTAATAAGAAACTTGAATGTTCTGTAATTATAAACAAGGAGAAAATTCAACACTTTCCATTCTTTGTAGAGGTAGAGACTCATGGGTGTGGAATGTAAAATACACTCTCAAAGACCAGTCAGTCAGTCAACATGCATTCATTTAGTGCTTACTTAGTGCCAGGCATTGTGCTACAGGGAGGAGCATACAAAGAATGCAACAAAAAAAAGTTTCAGCTCTCAAGGATAAACTAGAAATAATTAATAGAGGGAAGGCACTAGCACAAAGGGGGATTAGAAGGGGCTTCTTGTAGACAGTAGGACTTTAGCTGGAATTTGAAGGAAGTCAGCGGACGGTAGGAGGCAGAGAAGAAGGGGGAGAGCATTGCAGAATGGGAGACAGACAGTGAAAATGCAAGGTCAGGAGATGGTTAAAGAAACAGCATGGAAGCCAGTGTCATTGGATCACAGAGTATATAAAGGAGATTAAGGTTTAAGAAGAATGAAAAATTAGAAAGGAACCAGGTTATAAATAACTTTCAAAGCCAAACAGGAATTTTTATTTGATCCTGGAAGTGATAGGAAGGCACTGGAGTTTATTGAATTGGGGGGCAGGGAGAAAGGGTGACATGATCAGATCTGTACTTTAGAAAAATCAATTTATTAGCTGACTAGAGGAAGGACTGGAGTGAGGAGAGACATGAAGCAAGGAGACTAACCAGCAGACTAATGCAACAGTCAAGGGGTGAGATGAGGACTTGCATCAGTACGATGGCAGTATCAGAGGAAAGAAGCGGGTGTAAATGAAAAAAAGGACTTGGAAGTTGACTCGATAGGGAGGTGAGGGACAGTGAGGAATCAAATGTAAGAATTAGGTTGTGAGCCTAGACGTCTGGGAGAATGGTGGTATCATTAACAGTAACAGGGAAATTAGGAAGAGGTGAAAACTTAGGGTGGTGGACAATGAGTTGAATTCTGAATATGTTGTATTTAAAATGCATAAAACACAACTAAAGAGACAACTGGAAATCAGGAGAGAGCTGAATAAACAGATCTGAGAATTATCTGCACATATATAACTGAATCCCTGAGGAGCTAATAATATTACAAGGGCAGAGAATGAAAGAGGGACTGAGGTGTCAAGGACTCAAGGTGTCCTTGAGGGGACACCTATAGTTAGTAGGCATGACCTAGACCTAGTAAAGCGACAGAAGGAGTATCACAAAAAACTAGAGAGAAAGCAGTATCAAGAGGAAGGGAGTCACTGACAATGAAAAAAGGCTGCAGAGGGGTCAAGAAGAATGAAGATTGAGAAGAGGTCATTAGACTTGGAGATTAAGGGTAAAAAAATCTTTTTTGGTAGGCTAGGGGAGACCTATTTGTAGTCAGAACAAGAGACAGATAAGAGTCTGAAAATGTGTGTTTGAGGGAGGATGCCTAATGAAACAAAGAATTAGAGAAATCTAGCCTTGGAGAACATGAGGGAATTTTTTTGTTTTTTAAGATCGGAGTAAAGTAGAGAATGGAAGAAAAAGAGAAATATTGAAACAAAGGAAGCTGTAGCAGTTCCTACAAGATAGTCTCAATCTCTATAAATGAAAGAGAAATGGGGGTAGGTAGGGGGATTTGAGGCCTCAAGTGGTTTAGAACAGTTAACAGCAAAATATTGATAAGAAGCCAAAAAGAAAAGAAGTGCAGAATAGTAGTAAGGTATAGTGCAGCAAATATATGAGGAGTATATGTAAGAAAAGGCACTGGCAAGACAAGAGCACACAGATGTTCAAGGGGGTAAGGGATTTTAATGCAGGGCTTCTTGAACTTTTTCCACTTGTCACCCCTTCAGTACTTCCTTAACTGTGTGGGTTACGCCATATGGGGTCTTAAACCTAGTTTAAGAAGCGCTGTCTAAGGGGGTAGTAAGTGCATCATGGAAATGATTAGTGGGTCTCTGGCCTGGATAGGGAGATAAGTGAAGTCTCTAGACTGAACAGAAATGAAGAAATGAGGAACTCGGAAGACACAGAAAGACTAGAGAATAAAACAAAAACAAGCGTTCAGGAGCATAACAAATAAAAATAACGTGGAGGCTGTGGTTAGAGAAGGGAATGATATCTTGGGAGTGACATGCTGATCATCAGGTCCAAGATATGGTTAAGCTAGGTGGAAGAAATGAAATTAAGGAGGTTAAAGGCTCAGAACATCAGAAGAGAACCATTAACATGGATGTTGTAGTCAAAAAGAAAAACTGCACGCAATAGATCTAGAGAGGAAGCTTAAATTAGATGATGAAAGAGCAGATTACTTAAAAGTAAAAATTGAGGCATATACCTTTTAGGCATGGCCAAGGTGGAAATTTGTTTTGCTGGATGTTCGTTGTTGTTCAACTGGAGAAAGTGTAACCAATTTAAACTTAAGACTCTGATCAACAAAATGACTAATTGTGATTCTAGAAGATCAAGGATGAAGAACAGTATTCATTACCAGACAGAAAGAATGGTGATATATCCAGCGTACAGGCTGAGACATTTGTATTTTGGACATGGCCAATGTCAGAATGTGTTTTGCTTGACTATGCTTTTTTTATTCCCAATAAGGAGAGAGGATTTATTTTAAAAGGAAAGAACGGTGGAGTCAGATTTTGAAGGGTTTTAAATGCCAGAAAAATTTTAATTTTATCCTAGAGGCAAAACAAGAGCCACTGAAGTTTCTTAATGAGAGTGATATGGTCCTAAAAGGTAGGGACTATTTCATATTTATATTTCTATCACCTAACACATGGTAAGTATTTAATAAGTGCTTGTTGATTGACTGAAGTTGCAAAGAGTAGATTCAGTCTTCTGTAATGAAAAATCTACTAACAAGTAAATGTATTCAAGAGTATGCCTCAATAGAGACCTTTAAGCAAAAGACAAATGAGCACTTACTGGAGATATTGTGAAGAGGATTCCTATTTAGATGTAGGTTGCGGTAAATGGCCTTTTAACAATCATGTTTTGTGGTTTATAACCTAGTCAAGGGATATTAAGAGATGAAACGAAATAAGCTACATCAAAAGAGTGAGCTCCCTGGAGCATGTGTTCAAGTACAGGTTGACTGACAACCTGCCAGAGATGCTATAGAATTATTTCTGTGCAAGGAGCTGATAATTTAAAGATCCGTTACTACTCAAATTAAGACTTATGTACGAGATTAATCTGTAATATTAGCTAAAATGCTTAGGAACAGAAGATATCAATCTTACAACTTACAGGTCATTTACTATGCAGATTTAAGTTATGACTACAGATCATTTTATCAATAATGTGATGACAGATTGAAATGATTAAAGTACTACTTCTTAGTCTAGGCTAGTCTTCAGACAAAACACATTGCTAGGCTAAACTTCAAGTCTTTCCAGCGTAATGGGACCTATGAGAGATTAGGCTCTGGTCAAGTAGTTTTCATATCTTAATAAGGCATTGGAATGGTAGTTCAGTGCAAGGAAAAGACATATATATATATACATACACACACACACATATAAAAGATAATACAATGCAACAAACTGTGTCAAATGAGGAACAGAGAAGTGTCTAATTTTTAACTATTATTTACTTTAGCTTTAACATTTGATTATGGATCAAGATAGTATTCCCTCCCTTGGAGTCAAGTTACTGGGTTAACTTGGGGGAGGTTAACTGGAACCACTTGGGGTAGATTCAAATGAAAACACACATCCTCGACTATCACAGGATTAGGACCATAGAAATGTGAATTGTTCCAGGTAGGAATGCCATCAGATTAAGAGACTGGTTGTACAAAATAATGATACGGTAGCAAAATGTCTGAGTCAAGTGCCAGTGCTTTAAATGAGAAGACAACAGCTAAGCAGAGATGAGCAATGTAGAATTATCATAACGAATTAAGAGACCAAGCATACTAAAAATTATTTTTCCTTTGTTGTATCTGATATTCAGTGTTTAGTTATTCACACATATAAACATACCTATGTATATTTTAAGTCAGTTATTGATTTTAAAAATTCCAGTAATTTCTGTAAATATTTTCCCTTATTCCATTTTAAGAAAAAATTAAGCGAAGACAATCAGTACATTCATCTTAAAGGATAATGTATACAATGTATACAACATTCTGCCCAAGAAGAAACCTTTGTACTTCTGCCAACAAGTATGTTTCATTGTTTCCTCATGCTGCTCTTAGTATTTCAATTTGTTATAATTGTTTTCATTTTAACGATCTTTCCATTTTACATAGTTGCAGTCGTGTATATTGTTCTCCTGCTTCTCTTTATTTGACTCTGTATCAGTTGATATTGATTTTCTTGTTTCTTTGCAATCCTAATGCTCAACACTTCTTATTGCATAATATATTACATGCAATCCTAATGCTCAACACTTCTTATTGCATAATATATTACATTAGATTGATAGATTAATGCATTAGTTCAGCCATTCCCCAATAAATGTGTGCCCATTTTGTTTCTGGTTCTTTGCAAACATAAAAGGTGCTGCTATGAATATCTTCACATATACCGGACCTTTATTTCTTTTACATGTCTGTAGGGCATATACCCTACAGTGGGAAAACTACTGAAGTCAAAGTTTAGTCACTTTTTAAAAAACCTGTAATTTCAAACAGGCATTCAGAAGGGTTGAATCAATTCATAGCCCTACAGACAAAAGGAATGACAGGTCCAACTCTGCCTGACTATTTGTTTTTTGGGGTTTTTTTTGTCATCTTTGCCAATTCGTATGGTATGACATAAAATCTCTTAGCTGCTTTAGTTTGCATTTCTTTAGCTATTAGTGATTTGGAGTATGTTTTTATATAGTCACTTATGATTTCCAATTCTTCTGGAAAGTATATGAACTGTCATATTCCTGATAATCTCCTGTTCTCTATCATATATAGGGAACACTGTTATATATTTGGGCCACTTCCATAAATATAATTTTATTATTTCTACCTGACAACATAAAAGCAAAATCCACTACAAACACATATAGTTAATCGGAACAGATTTCCATTGATGTTAAAAAAATTGTCTCACTCTGCTTTCTGGTCTTACCTTTCTATCAGGAGATGGACAGCACATTTCATCATTAGTTCTCTGGAATCTTGGTTAGTCATTGAAAAACAAAATCATCTATGCTTTTATCCGTGTTACTGATGAAAAATGATATAAGCACAGATGCCTTGGACACTCCACTGGAGACACTGAATAACTACTCTACCTATTTGACCAGTCCCAAATCTATCAGATCACACAACCATAAAGAGTTCAGTATGAAAGTATTCCATCAAGTTCATATACTATAACTTACTCACCAATTCTCCAATTTAAGGGCTACATCTCTGATTCTCACTGTTTGCCACCTCAAGAAAGAGCTACAAATATTTATGCACATCTTTAAGCTAGTTTTGTTTAGGACTAATCCCTTCCTTAATCTACCATCCTTCAAATTCCTTTTCCCATTTCTCTCTTATTTTCCTTTTGAATGAAATGTACTTTTGTACCAGAGAGAGTGCCTGTATATGTGTATTCTTCCTTCTTTTGACCAGTTCAGAAGAGAGCGAGATTCAAGGGTCAGCTACTCCCTGATACACCCTCCTTTGTTTGCTTAGGAGTTTAGTTGTGCATACTGATTATGTGAGAGAATTTTCCCTACTCTTCCTTCCCTCCACCCCCACTCAGGGAAATCCTCTTCCTTTTCCTTTCCTTGAAATCATCAAGACAAAACAGAATCACTCCTAGGCCTTGTCTAATTGGATTCCTTCTATGAATAATAGGGTTCAGAGGGATCATGTTTTATTTCCCCATATTAGAAGGTAAGCAATTTATCTTTGCTTGGTTCTCTATCTTGTTCATCTCTGTGTGTTTCTCTTCCATTTTACATTTGAACTTCAAAGTTTCTCCACAGCTCTGTTCTTTCCCCACCACCGTAGCCTGGATAAGTTGTTCTTGGCTGTAAACCTATATACTTTGCTCTCTGGGATATCATATTCCAAGTATTCCACTGCTAAATCATGCGTGATCCTGACTGGGGTTCCTCAGTATTTGAATTCTTTCTTTATGGCTGCCTAGTTTCTTTGACCTGGAAACTCTGGATTTTGGCTATGAAATACCTTGCAGTTTTCATTTTGGGGGTTTCTTTCAGGAGGTAAATGGATTTTTTTCCATTTCCATTTGTCCTCTGCTTCTAGAGATCCAAACAAGTTTCTTTCTTTTTTTATTTTCAAAGATTTCTTAAAATAGGATATCTAGCCTTTTATTTTGCTCATGGTATCAATGCAGTCCAATGACTGCTAAATTTTTTCCCCTTGATTATTTTTTTTAGGTAAGTCGGAATTTTGGTAAGATACTTTAGATTCTTTTATTTTTCTCCCAGCCTTTTGACCATGTTTTTAATATTTCTTGTCCCATGGAGTCACCAGCTTCTCTAATTTTCAGGGAGTTTTATTGCTTAGGCAAAGTTGTGCCAAGCTATTAGTTTCCTTTACAACTTCTTCTTCCATAGCTCTTATTTCTTTTCCAATTTTTTCCTTTCATAAAAAAATTTAACTTAAATTTTTAAAAATAATTTTTAATATTTTAAGTTTTAAAAACTCTTGCTTCATTATATCCCAGGAATTCTGGCTGAGTTTGTGCCCACGCTGAAGCACTCACTGTTTTGTCAATATTTTGGAGACATTCTCTTCTTGGCAATTGTATCTTAAGCATCTCCACACCTTAACAGCTCATTAAGTGGAGGAGGGAGGGGGGGGACAGGCGGTAAGGCAAGGGAATTGGGAATTAAGTGACTTGCTCAGTGTCACACAGCTAGTAAGTGTCTGAGGTTGGATTTGAACTCAACTCCTCTTGATTCCAGGGCGAATGCTCTATTCAATGTGCCACTGCCCATTCTTACAGCCTGCTTCTTGCCTCTGGACTTAATGTCAGCACTGGGCTCTGTAATATTTCTGGAAGAAAAGGTCTGGGCTGGTCCTACTGCTGCTTTCTTGGGAATACTGAGATCTGTGTTACTACAAGATCTGAGGGATACACTGGGGACCTGCTATATGCAGCGTTCCCAAAGTGCAGGACAGCTATACTGCTGTACCCCTGGTCTGAAACTCTGCAAGTTTCTGACTTCTAACAACTGGCCTAATTTAAGTCCAGAAAGTCCATCACTAGAAAGTTAACTACCAAGTAATTAAATAGAAATACAACTAATGAAGACTATCTCCTAAGGCATGGAGAAGGGGATGGTGATCAACAGGTTTCCAACACTCCTCCCACTGATAAAATCAAGAGTCCTTGAAATATTATATTAAAGCACTGATAATACTGAAGCAAAAATAATTTTCTCAATCATTAAATATAAATAGAGTAAGACAGAGGAATAAAAGGTAACCTAGGGTTCATTTACCCCTTACTACTTCAAATAAAATGGAAAAGTGCCCAGCAGTAAAAACACAAATAACAACAGGAAGAGAGATAAAAGAAGTCACAAGATAATTCTTACAGAAAAATAATTTAAGATCATTTCACTTCCTATACTCCCATTCTTGGAGAAGCCCTGTATTCCTTCTGGTGGTGGTAACATCAGTTTCAAAGTTAATCTCTTATCTAAGGCCAGGACCCCCATTCCCCAGAGCAGGTTTAGTGAATCAAACTTGCCCCACGCTTAAGTGGAAGATGAAGCTCAGAAAATCTGAGTCTGCTGCTGTTATCTAATGAGTGGGAGAGAAGAAAGAAGTCATGACAAGCATTCTGCAAAAAAAAGTACTGAGAGAAAGGTGAAGAGGCTCAAATGCAAAGACTTCTTGGAGTTTCCTCTCATCAGTATTTCAAAGAATCCTACAACTTCCCTTTCATGAGTTAGGCCTGTAATTCTGATCAGCCCCACTACTGTATCTCCAAGTGTCTAGCAAGTGGGAGGAACTTCATAAATACTTGTTGACTGACAATCTTAACAGGTTACCACCACCACCTGAAAGCCCAACCTATCTGAGAGAACAAACATCAAGAGTTGAGAGGGTATCTGTCCTACAATGCTAAAATCCATCTCAAAAGTAACTAATACAAATGGCTTTTCTTTAATACGGTTAAACTAAAGCCAAAAGCTATTTTCTGCAATTGAAAAAGACATTTTTCTTGTATAAAAAAGATAAAGCATGGAGATTCCCTCTCCCACTATTGCCTGACAGTTCTAGAAATGCTTGCTTTAGGATTGAGACAAGAAAATGAAATTTAAGATACATAAAATAGCGAAGAGCATACACTGGTTTTGGAGTTAAGAGGACCTGGGCTTGTATACTACCTCTGGTTTATTCTAATTGACACTCAGGTTCTTCAAAATAAGGACTGGAATTTCTGTAAGATTATAGAATAGTATAGTAAGAAAACCCCCAAGTACAAGCAAATATTGATTTCTTGCCTTTAGAGAGCCTAACAAGATTCAGGGTAGGCAATTCTGGGTTTGAGGCTCATGCTTCTTCATTATGGAATTGCCATTTCCCAATTTCTGTGATCCTTCATTGGTCCCTTTGTAAAGTCCACTCAGATTCTAAAGAGAGGACCAAGTATAATGAATTTTTATTTCTTCCTGCTCAAAGTCTTAAGGATTCTATTTGGTTTTGCCTCATCATTTTAAAACTGGACTTTTTCAACAGCCTCATAACAGCTTCCAATCTCTTTGCTCTACAATCTGTCCTCTACATGACTTCCAAATTGATAATACTATATACATATGACCAGTCATTTCCCTTTAAAAGAAACTTCACTGGCTCCCTCTTGCCTCTAAAATTCAAACTGTTGTACTTGGTATTTTAAAGTTCTTTGTAATCCACCTCTGATCTTATTCTCTAGGCTGATTTAAGATGGATTACACCATCCACCCTCTAGATACCAACAGACAATGCTTGCTGGCTCCCTCTCTGCCTTTACACGTTCTATGACTTGGCATGCCACCCTGCTTTACCTCTATAACTTGTAATCCCTAGATGCCTTTAAAATTCATCTCAAGTACTACCTTTCATATGAAGATTTTCCTGATATTCCCAGGTGTTTTGTGTTCTCTTTTCCTACTCTGGAAGTACTTTGTATATATTTTATATTTACTTCTCTATGAGAACATTGTATGACCCAGTAGAAGATAAGATCCTTGAAGGAAGGGTCTCTTTGAAATTGAAAAGTTCTGGGGAATTTTCTTTCACCACTTCTTGAAACATGGTGTCTATTACTATCCCCTGTTCCCCTCACCCCTAAGTTTTCTGGAATTTCAATAAACCTGAGATTGCTATATTGTGACCTATCTTTCAGATTTTTCTTTTCTGTGTGCGCGTGTGCGTGTGTGTGTGTGTTTTACTGGACCTAAAATAATTTTTTAAAAAAGATTATCAACTTGACAGATAAGCAAATATTAATACTTCTATGTATAAAGCAGAACAGAAAAATCAAAGTGTAGTAAACCATGTGTAGTTTTTTAAAACATATATATCAAATTTAACATAGTACCATTAACACTGCTCTGCTTGACTATGTTCTCTTCTGAATTACCACCTTCTTCAGCGTAGTTTACAAATGTTTAACATCTTTCTTTTTTTTGACACCGTCACTCATCGCTTCTCCCCAGTTCCAGGCATAATCCCTCCCATACCTCCCCCCAAAATGAATGATTCATCATCGTCAGTTTTCTGGAAGTGTGACTGATCAATACACTGTTCGGTGTTCTTAATTGTCAATTTGTATCCTTTGTCGTGAGCCTGTGATTTCATTGGAAGATGGGCTTTTAGTGAGGAATTCCCTTTACCAATGCAGATCAGGACCTGCTTTGCAACAGTGTTACCTAAGAAACCAACACATTAGAGAATTTGCTATGGTTTATAAAGCTAGTATATGTTAAGAAAGGAGAAGTGAACCCAGGTCTTCCTGACTATGAGGTTAGCTCTCCAGTCACTAAGCCATACTGACTCTTGTCTCTGTTTTCCAAGAGGTGTGCATAATAACAATGTCTTCAGTCTGTATTTCAGTTGTTGTGTATTGTATAAGGTTAACTTTTTCACTGTACTGCGCTTGCTACTGATTGCTTCTATGGAATATTGGTGGGATTTTCTACTGTATTCTTCACAATGGCCATTTTCTGTAATTCTTCTTTAAAAATTTTATTTAATAGAGTCTAATCATCATCTGAGTTCCTTGATTTTTTCCTACTCAGGCTTTTTAAAAAAAATCATCAATTTTGCTCAAGAGAGGCATGGGGCTGTTTACCTGAGGCTCTGGTTATCTGGCATGCACCCTGATATAATGGAATTAAGTTTGTAAAGGAAAGAGGCATCAAGGTTGAACTGAAAATTAGACTTGGGATTTCAGCTATCTCAGTTCAAGTTACAAGTTTCCTGTGTTGTTTGTTTTCTCACATGTTAAGATTAAGATAATACCTGCACTTATTTGTATAGTATTTTTATGAGTAATCACAAAGAAAGATAGCTCTGTGGCTCTAAAGTACTACAGAAATGTGTTCCAAATGAAGAATTGCAGAGAAGCTGCTTTATGCAACTTCATCAGACATCATCAGAGAAATGACTGAAAAAAAGGTCTGACCCATCAAATGGCAGAAGCGATGTATATGATAGATAGGTACAGCCTGCGCACTCCATTAGTATCCACGTAATGTCAAGTAAACTAAAAAAAGTTTCATATCATCTTGGGTGAATACCTGCTATGTATGATTTACAGGACAACAGTCACACAGGATGGGTTGTAATCTGCATCACAGAAGGACATACCTATGTAGTTGAGATCATAGAATTAGTCTAATCATTCCGGAAAGCCACTTGGAATTGTGTTCAAAAGGTCATAATATTGTGCATATCATCTCTGACCCAGCATATACCATAAGGCCCTGAAGACATGAAAGAGGACAATGACCCACGTATACAAAAAAGTTTTATGGCACTTTTTGGTAGTAGCAAGGAACTAAGGGGAGTGCTCATGAATAGTGGAATGGTTGAACAAACTATGATATGTGAATATAACAGAAGAAATAACAAAAGGAATGATTTCAGAAAAACCCAGGAAGATATATGAATTGATACAGAGTAAAATGAAAAGAATCAGAAGGATACAACAAAAACAATAGAAAGGAAAAACAGCGAGAGACTTGAGACTCTGATCAATGTAATGATAAATAATGACTGTAGAGCAGGGCTTCTTAAACCTTCTCCACTTACAACACTCTTAGTGCTTCGCTTCTTAAACTGTTGGGATCGCAATCCCACTGTTTCAGAAGCGCTGTTTCTAGAGGCCCAATGATAAACCTTTGATACCAAATTCTAAAAGAAGTGATGGATTAAAAATGCAGAATAAGACACAGATTTCTGAATACAGCCAATCTGAAAATTTATTTTGCTTGAATATCCATCTTTCTTAGTAAGATTTATATCCCCAACTTGAAAGGAAGATGAGGTTCAAACATGCATATATTGGCTCAACATGAATAAAAGTTTTCTAAACATAGGAACTGTCCCAAAATGGAAGGGGCTGCTGTGTGTGTGCATGTGTGTGTGTGTGCGCACGTGCGCGCGTGTGTGTGTGTGTGTGTGTGTGTGTGTGGGTGTGTGTTAGAGAAACAATAAAGGCTATGAGAATTATAAACAGGTTTAATGACTAGGGTAGGAATTGGACTATTATCACCTATGAGGTCCTTTACAACTTTAAAATCTTAGTATTTGATGATTTTAAAATTAAGGAACTGAATAAGATTAAGTTAAACTAACAGGGTCAATGATTTATACTTTACCACTGTATTATCAAGATAGAGGCACATAGAAAGGCCTCAAATATCTGGTAACTGGTGGATAAAAAAGTCCCTAAATCATTACCCTTCCCTCCCTCTCCTTAATACAGATGTAAGAAGCTCTGGTTTATTTGTATGTGAAAAATTTTAAAATCTCACACAAAACTGTAGTTCTGGTCAAAAATGCCTTTATGGAATCTGTAACCTTGTTCTGATTTATTTTTAGATGCATTAAAATAACAGATTCTGGTGGGAGAAAAAGTAGCTGGTGTTAGGCAGCTACAGTTAAATAGCTAAAAATTGACTCTAAAAATGTAAAAATTAACAACTACTGCATTTACCTGGATCCAATCTTTGCTCTTAACAACCAATCCTCCACACTAGTACCAAAATGGTATTTCTAAAGCACAAGTCTGACCATACAACTTCTTTGTTCAAGATGATTCAGTGTCTCATCACTTGCCTTTACAATAAAATAATATTTTTAAAATTTTTTTTTAATTTTTATTTACTCTTCACTTTGGCATTTGGAGACATTTACCATCTGGCTCTTGCCTATCTTTCCTGGCTGATCATATATTACTCCCCTCAAGTGCTTCTCAAGTCCACCCCAAATACCATAGTTCTTGTTTCCTAATACTCTTCAGCCTTTGTGCCTTTGCAGTTTATATACCATACTCTCCCTCATCACACAAGCCTTCTGAAATACTTGCCTCCTTTCAAATCACAGCTCATGAGATGGTTGCTGATTTCCACCAACCTTGCCTGATCACTATAGTTTTTGTTTGTATATTCTGTATCTGTTTATCCTATTTCCTGAGTAGAATGTAAATTCCTTGAGGGTAAAGTCTGCCTCACTTCTATATTTGTTTCTCCAGTGCCTGGGTACAATTTTGAACATATTAAGTAATCACATAAAAATTACCACACGGTTCCAAAAATCAAGGAGGTAGTAATGTAATTGAAAAGGAAAAATTTGAGCAAACTTGGCATGCTCCAGAAGACCACCTTACTGAATTCAAATGCAAATGTTTTGTATATGTAGTCTCCCCTGATAAAATGTAAGCTCTCAGAGGGAAGAGGCTGGTTCATAATTGCTTTGTGTGTAGCCAGCACACAGCACAGTGCCTGACGCAAAATAGATTTAGGTGTTTGCTGATTTTGGTTGTCCAATTCACTTGAAATACAGACACCATGAAATTAAGTAGTGAGTACCATCTAGCACTACCTGTGGGACTATGGGCAAATGCCTTAACTTTCTTGGGCTGCTTCTTCTGTAAAATGAGATGACTGCACTAAGTCTCCTCTGAAATTCCTTCCAGTTCTAGCTCTATAACCCTTGAGAGATATATAGTCAATTCAGGGCAGGAGTAGGAATGAGAAGTTGAGAGGATAAGGAAAGGCTTCAGGTAGGTGGTGTATAAGCTAAGGTTTAAAGAAAACTCAAGATTCTAGGAGGAACAGGTGATGCAGCCCAATCATGAGGGGCAGCCTCTGCAAAGGAAATAGGAAATGAAATACCATGTCTGAAGAACAGCATGAGTGTCAGTTTGGCTGCAATGTAAAGTGCGTGAAGGGAATTATGATGAGGTACAGCCTGGTTGAGAAAGGCTTGAAATGTTAAAATAGTCTGTATTTGTTCCTGAACGTAATAGGGAGGTTGTGAACCATGGCATGGTCTATGTGAATGGAAAGAAGGTAATGGATTTTCTGGAGGAAGATTTAGCAACTGATGTGACACAGGCATAAAGGAGAATGAAGAGTCAAGGATGACCCTAAGATTACGAACCCAAATGTCTATAGAGAGATGCCCTCAACAGAAATCTGCCAGTCAGTCACTAACCATGTTCAAGCACCTGCTATGTGCCAATCACTGAGCTAAGGGCAAGGGATACAAAGATAGACAAGAAGAAAGCCCCTGTACTCAAGGAGCTCATATCCTAATAGGGGAGATGATGAAAAGTTATGCACAAACATTTTATGTAGGACAAATAGGACATAATTAACAGAGAGCAGGTACTAGAATTAAGGGGAATCAGAAAAGGCTTCCTACTGAAGGCAAGATTTTAGCTGGGATCTGAAGGAAACTAGGGGACTCTAGAGGTGGAGATGAGGAGATAAGCATCCCAGGCATGGGGACAGCCAGAGAAATGCCTGGAGTTGAGAGGTAGAGTGTCTTGTTCCTAGAAAAACAAGGAAGCCAGGGCCAGACTCCACTGAAAAGAAGTGGAGGGAATGAGTAAGATGCAAAAAGACTGAAAAGGTGGGAGGTGGGGAGAAGATACATTATGAAAGACTTTGAATGCTAAGCAGGGATTTTACATTTGATCCTGGAAGTGATAGGAAGCTTTTTGGAGTAGGAGGATGACAACAAGTTTGTGTACTTGTGCTTTAAGAAAATCACTTTGGTGGCTGAATGGAAGATGGACTGGAGTGAGGAGAGATTTTTTTGTGGCTGGCAGACTAACCAGCAGCTGCTGCAAGGTTTGAGGAAGTGAAGACCTGAAGCAGTATTAGAAGAGAGAAGGGGCATTATCAAGAGATGCTACAAAGGTTAAATAATCAAGCCTGGGATGGTAGTGCCTTTATATATAGCAATACAAAAGTTTGGAAGGAGGAGGATTTAGCATGAAAGAAAGTTGAGTTCAGTTTTGGACAAGATGAATTTAAGATTTCTACAAGGTATCCAGGACCAGGTGTCCAATCAAAGTAGGAAAATCTGAAAGAAGGATGGATTTGGGGAAATTATAATCAGTTCTGTTTTGGACTTGTTGCATTTGAGATGCCCATAGGATATGTACTTTTCAATGTCCAATTATTCATCTCTACAAGTCATTTGGAGCTCAGTAGAAAGACTAAGGTTATTTATGTGTGGTTATCAGTTAGACTTTCAAATTCAAGGAACTATCAGTGAAACTACAAATAGCCACTGGTAGGATTTAATAGTAATGTGAGAATTAGTCTCAGATTTTTACTTGCAAAGAAGTATTTAGCAAGTGATTACAAGCTGTGAGATATTTGTTAGAGCAGAATTATTTATTAATATTAAGAGCATCTTAATTATTACTCAGTGTATAGTAAACTTTAACCTGTAATGTAAAGGTCATCTATTACTGATTTTTCCAATCCTTTCTCTGTCAAGATGTTACTGAAGCATAGTTTTACTGAGAGATGCAAAACTATTGTCTAGTTTTATTAGCTTATTTTAATTCATTATTTGGTACTACTCTGGTTGTTGTAATGTAATGCTGTACTTTAATGTGCAATTTTCATCACTAGATTGAAAAAAAACAGTTGTGTTTATTATTCACATAATAATTTTTGGGTCCAACCTGGACCCCAAAATTTTTTTTACTCTGCTGCATACCTAGCCATAGTGTTTCTTTTTTTCACCATAAATATCTTTATTAAATGTGAAAATACATTGGCATAAAAACAGTACTCACATTTGCAGACATGTCTGAGACCCAGTTCATTGTGTTTTAGGTTCCTTTACTTTTTTTATATAAAACATTCAAAAATCTTAAGATGTATTAAGTTAGTCATCTCACTCAAACAGCTGAAGTACAGCTTTAGGGTAGTAGTATCTCGAACTTATAGTAAGAAAGATCACCAGTTCTAGGCGCAATATATTAGTTAGTCTTACATACCCTTTATAAAATTAGCCAATATTACCTCTGCTACTGACAATCTTGAACGACCTTTTACTGCATCTCCCTTGCAAATAAATGTGTCCTGCTACAGACAACAGTGAGCAATGTCAGCAAAGTGGACCTTAGCAGTAGCCACTTTGGTCAGTGTGAACTTTCATCTCTTTGGCCATGTGGATTTTTTTTTATTATCATACCAAACTATTCTATGTAACAACTACATGAAAGCACAAGCACTCTGTCAATAAAAGACAACAGTCACAGTACATTACAGAAAATTATTCTTTAGCAATCCTTGCACAAGAGTATGTTCAATGCTTATCTTTGCCCATTTGAGTTCACCAGGCAGCCATTTGACTTGGAAAATAAAATTCTACCCTTATTCCTATTTCTTTCATTCCTGGACACTACAGAAACCAGAAGCAGTCGAGATCTGTTCGGGTACTAGCATTCACTCTGGGTATGTTAAGGTAGCAAGGACAAATTTTTATCTGAATCAAATTTGTTCTTAGAGAGCTGGGTTAGAAACATGACGGACAGTGGCTAAGTGAGGTCTGGTCTATTGTATTTGTTTCTACAACACTCACTCTCTCTCTCTCACCATAAGAATTTCCAACTGTTATGTATTTTAGGAGGCACGAGAAAGAAATGAGAAGAAATTTAATCCTGACATAATTTGTAGAAGTATATAATAGTGACTAATCAAGATGTAGCACAGCAGGAAGCTAAGTTCACAGGTCACATGGGTATATCTCAAAACACTAGTTGCAAAAATGCTGCTCAAGGGATCATTATTTGCAAACTTGCTTTACTTATAAGGTATGTGTTCATAACAAAGTGCTACATACATACTGTGTTTGCAGCAAGTCAAATTCAGGCTGAAGCCAAATGTGAAGTCCATAGTGTCACTAAACAAGTCAGCACTACCTCAAGCTTTGCAGTGCTTAGCTTGCAATGAGGGTACACTATTAATTTTCTCAAAGACAATGCTTAAATTTGAAACTATGCTACAAGGGCCACAAAACCATGCATTCTCTTTAGCAAAGTACCAGTAGGCTGTATCCCAGAGATAAAAAAAAAAAAGAACCTATATGTACAAGAATATTTAGCGCATCCCTTTTAACAGCAGGAAAGAATTGGAAATTAAGGGGATGTTCATCAACTAGGGAATGACCGAACAAGTTGCTGTATATGATTATGATGAAATAATATTGTGGTATAAGAAATGATAAACAGGACACTAGAAAAAACCTGGAAAGATTTACGTGAACTGATGTAAAGTGAAACGAGCAGAACCAGGAGAACACGGTACACAGTGACAGCAACAACGTATTATGATCAATGTGAATGACTTAGCTATTCTTGGCAATACAATGATCCAAGACAATTCTGAAGGACTGATGATGAAAAATGCTATTCATCTCCAGAGAAAGAACTGACTGAGTCTAAATGCTGTCAAAGCACACTTATAACAACTTCCTTGGGCTCTCAAAAGCTACGACAGCACAGCTCAACCTTCAGCAAGTTCGGCCATGTTTGTAAAAAGGCTTGCATCTGACTGAGTGAAGCCATGGTCTGTCATCCAAGACGCGGTCTGGCTAGGTTCTGAAAGTCTAACTGCCATAAAGTTGAATTTTATTTGGCCACAGAAATTCCTAATGGTCTAAGGAAAAGAGGGGCTGGGATCTGTATTGGTGGTAGGAGTGCTCCCAATGATGAAGTCATCAAACTTTCAATGTAAACTGAAAAAAAAAATTCATGTCTACTTAGAAAAAAATACTCACATTTTCACAGACACAACAAACCAATTATTTGGAGAATTGGCAAAACATTGTATTTAAGTTAATTATAAACGGTATGGAACATGATCATCATTATCTTCTGATTGACAATGACAATGTTTTGCTAATTCTGAAAATCACTGGTCTGTTGTGTGTATGTAAATGTAAGCTTCTGGGCTCTAGAGTAGTTATTCTTCAAGGTCTTTTGGAACTGAGTCTTTAGAGTTTCACTATTTCAGAAGATTATTATTTTCTAGATTCTTTATTGCTTTAAGCTTACCTTAATAAACGGGATTTAAAACTCACTTTCACCATATAGTCAAGAGGGCAAATAGATCTAATACAATGGCCAAGTTCTCCAAAGTTCTCCTACTTTATAATTATACGGTTAACAGCTAACACTATATAGTGATTTAGGATCTGCAGAGTGATCTTCTTATTTCATTCTCACAGCTCTGTGAGGTGAGTGTTAGTATTCTCTCTATTTTACAGACAAGCATACCGGGGCTGAGAGGTTAAATGACCGGTGTGCCCAGGACCACACAGCTATTTAGTTATTTGAAGGTACAATTTAAACTCAAGTTGACAGCTCTATTCATGTAGTGCACACAGTTTTTATAAATTTGTTGGGGAGTATGCTCAAAAATGTTTGGAAACCATGAGTTTGTAACCCTGAGAAGTTAACTGACTTGTGACTTGCCCAGGGTCACAAAACCAGTATAAGTCAGGGGTGGGGCTTGAACAGAAGTCTGCCTGGCTCCTCTAAGGTCACCTCTGCTGCTTCTAATTACAGAGAAAGATAAATGAAAAAAGATAAAAGGAAATAATTTTACCTAACAATAAAGCCCAAATAAAGTATAAACATTAGTGATATTTACAATAAACATATGAATAAAAGCAATGTAAAATGATTTCTATCAGAATATGTACATTTGCATAGTTTACATTTTGGTGATTGTTCTGTAGATCTGGGTATTTTAGTTTCTTTGTGATGTTGTCTCTCTCTCTCCCCAACAACCACCCTGACAGTTTAGTTAAGGTGGTATCTAATAAGTTTTATGAGTCTGGGTTTTTTAACATATCTATTTTCTTAAATGGGCCATATGTCAGTATGTTTAGGGAGATGTCAGGAACAAACAATCCGGCATCTGAAAATATTAAAAGCAACTAAAGGGGGAAAAAAGCTTTTGACCAAATAATTTTAACATTCTTCATTCAACCAATCTTGCAGTAATGAAAAATATTTTCAGCATAGTTAGTACATTATTTAAGTAGTTTTCACTTTTTAAATACTATTAGCTATCTTTAAAGTTGTTTTATAGTAAAATGTTACAGAAGGACAGAATTAAAGTCTAGAAAAACCAAGCTGTTCAATCTATTCCACAACTTTTAAATGTATTTCCACTTTAAGAAAGTCAGAAAACACACTGCTGAGTTTTTAGAAACAGCTTAAATAAATGTACTGTGATCCACTATTTTCCCAGGTTAAAAATTAAAAGTCATATTTTTGCTTGGTGTAAAAATTAAGTACATATTCCAACACAGCTACTGAGGAGAGGAAGAGGAGAGGGTGATAGTGGGGAAAGGACAGAGTCCCAAATGACAACTTCCTATCCCTCTTTAAAAAAGGAAACTCAAACCAAGCAAACAGCAGTTCACAGGAATCGTACTATTTACACAAGACAGAAAATTACAAGCTATACGTGTGCAATAGAAACACTGGAAATTGTTTTAGAAGCAGTCAAGATTTCAAGACAGTCCACTGGTGTTATATCTTATTTTGTTATATGCCAGGACATTAAATATTCTGGGAGAGACAAAAAGGATGAATATTAATACAGGAATTAGGGTCAAGGGTCCTTGGTTAAAACATTTACCAAGAGCTATAGCTAAGCTACAATTTTATTTAAACATTTTAAAAATTATTGTAGTCTGTGGCTCCATTTCTCATTTTTGAAAACAGCAAATTATAAATGTAAAAATACTTTGGTTTTATTCTTTTAATTAAGTATCTCAAAGACTTTAGATATTTAATACTTGGTCTTTCTGGTAATGACACAAACTTAAGTTTTCTATACCGTGCTAGTGATTCCTAACTTTATTTTGTGGAGGGTGGAATCAATCTACTGAGCTAGCTTATTTCCTGAAGAATTAACAATATTTTTCTACATTCTTCTGAAATAGAAACATTTCAGTACTGCCAGTACAGTTGAACTCTTAAAAAAAAAGTAAAAGCAAAAAAAATAAAAAAATAAAAAAAAGTAAAAGCTTTAATTTCGGAAGACTGAGTTTATCATATTATATTGTGGAAATAATAAAAAAAATTTAAAATAGCAATTAAATCTATCCATGAACAAACTTGCTTATCTACTTTCATTCTCTCAAATTCTTAAGTCCTTTTTTTGGCAGGGGATAACTTCTCTCCTATTTTTACTGATATTTTGATGCTATCACATAATCTCAGAATTAGAAGTGAATTTGGAGATCAATCTAATACAATGTACCTGGGAACAAGAATCCCCCCTTCCAAAAATGCCTGAGACAAGTAGTCATTGTTGGTCAGCTTGAAGATTTCCCATTATGGGAACTCGTTACTTATTGAAGAGGTCCACTCTAATATGTATAGCTTCTTAATAATTCGTAATAGTTAGGTAAAATTTCCCTTAGAGACAAAATTAGCCTGTCTTCAACTTCCATCCATTGTTTCTAGGGCTTTTCTTTATCTCAATTTGTTGGCTTAATGCAAACTATTCTTACTTAAGAACTCAAAGCAGCCTTCAACAATATCCTTTCCTCCCCTATCTTAGTCACAAGATTTTTCTATAGTTACTTAAATTTACATCAGCAAGTCTGATTGCATTTAAGTCTCTGCTTCCTTAGTGCTCGCCACAGATGTCATCTAGAGTGGTTTTCAAAAACACGTCCAAACACAACATGGTCATGGAAATATAAATATATAACCTTCAGTAAAATTCAAGAATCTCTTTAGTTCTGTGGAATGACATCAAATTTTTATTTTCCCTCATCCATTCATGTATAGAACTAATATACCATAAACATTCAGTCAAAATTCTTTTGGTATAGATAAAAGATGGCAGATGCTTTCAGTATAGTTCCTTGCCCATAGCAGACATTCAAATAAATACTCATTATTCAACAAGATAAGCTTCATATTTCAAAAGATAAAGGAATTTAAGTTTAAACTTAGGTCAGATTTGCATCCAAAAGTCTCTAATATAAATTAAACTATTATTGGGCTAAACCATGACATTCCCTTACAAAGATATATTAAGTAATGGCTTAGATGAAAATATCAATAGATAAGGGCCATGGCCATCCTTCAAGTATTAGAACAAATTTTTGGAACTCTGGATATGTTAAATTTCAACTTTCCTTTGAAGCCAAATATTCCCTAATGTTAAATCACTGGAATTTTGGAGAGCACACCAAGGGCCACAATCAGCCTTCATACTGTTGCAGATGACAAAGTTATAGATGACAAGGCCAAATCATGGTGCTAAATGTCACAAACAGAATTTCCTGAAATTATTTTGATCATTTTAACTAGAACTGAATGTCCAAATTAAAAAGAAAAATATATGCAACTACTGATTCTGACACAAACTTTTTTTCAAGGAATATTTATGGAAAATTAAATATATTTCATACCTTGTGCAAGCATGTTAAATTCCAAGAACAGTGCTATGTGATAAAGCTCCATTGCTTCTTCAGCCCTAGTCAAATTTGGCTTTCCTGCTACGAGAGCCTGAACTTCACTCAGACTCCCCACAGAAGGGCTGCAGTGCAAAACTGAGAGATCAACTACATCAGTATACATACAGTTTAATATAACTTTAGCATATTTTTTTGGTATGATGGACTCATCTAGTATAATTCTAGTGGGAGTCCGCAACGTTCGGTCTGTAATTTCTTCACCAGTCCGTATCCTCCTTTGTAATAAATTTCGAAAAAATGGAGATCGTGCTGAAATAACAGCCTTGTGAGCTCTAAGTTCTTCATCTAAACAGTTCTGATTTCCAACAAAAGCTTCGACTAGTTCAGAGTCTGACGAAAAACTGAGGACAACATCATAGTAACACATATAATCAAATAGTCCACGCATATCTACATCAAGGGAATTTGGTGTTCCAAATTCTTCAGTGAGCTGCACTAGTATGTCAACATTCTGAAATCTTGAATCCTCCACTCCAAATTCTCCTGTGTAAAGATAGTGTAACAAGGCAGAGAACATGGGCATATCTATACCTGCTGTATTTATGTCCATTATTATCTCTGCTCCATACTCTGGGGAGGAAGAAAGCAGGGTCTTAAAAAACGGACACCTTGCAGCTAAAATGGCCCGGTGCACAGGAAAGCAAGTTTCTTGAAATATTAAGTCTACATCTGTACAATACTTGTACTCATAAAGATCAGCCATATCTTTTTGCAGTGTTCGAGCTTCTGGTCGGGCCAAGCTGGCTTGCAGAGAAAGCTCCTTTAAGGCTGATGTTCCCTCGTATTCTTCCACTAATGCATTGACATCTCTTACATCCCACCCTGAGAGGAGTTCTCGCATCTGCTTAGCGTGGTCAGCAGAGCGGCTAGATTTCCGACGTTTAATAAATTTCTTCTTGAGGGTGGCAAGGCCAGAGGTTTTCTTTTTCTTGTCTTGTGGCTTTTCATGGCCATGGTCAAGACTATATAATTTTGATTCACATCCATAGCCTTGATGAGAATAGGATGATGTTCCTAAAGCAGAAAATGAATAATTAATGAAAGCTGTCCTTCCCCGTTCTTTTCCAATATAACCTTATTTTCAATAGTCTTTCCAATTGTTAACTTCTTTCATGACAGAATTCACATCACCTTTATTTAAAGCAATTTAAAAAATTTTTTTAAAAAAGGAAACCAAATCTTCATTTTGGTAGTAGCATAGCGGCCTTTTTGGGGGGAGAATGTATAATTCACTCTAATAATTTCCATCTCTTTTATATTCAATAGTGATTTTTTTTCAATAAATCATCAACATATTTTCTAACCTATGGGCAGATACGACTGGGTTGACTTTCAAGGTTTATTATATTTGAAATTTAAGGTTTAAACAGCGTGTAATTAATAGGGTTCACTTGTAGGGCTGTGTCCACGTAGATTAAAATAAACAAGTAAATCTATACCATTTTAACCATCGGCAGAGATTTTCACAGCATAAATGTGGCAATGATGACTTACAATTACAGTGAAAATAGCCAAAATGAATGACCAGCTATGCTCTAGCAGCCCGGCTAGTGTAAAAATCATATAGACAGAAGCAGAGGCATCATTCTTTGTTTAAAAAAACTGTAACCTAAGAGGAAAACTTTTATATATAGCTCAATGCTTTTCTATTCAGTCCCTGCTAAACAGTTTTATTAAATTCACTAAAGAACACTATTGGAAAAAAATCGATGAAGTTACCTATAAATGTTTGTTGGGCCTGTGAACTTCCCCCTACCCTTGGGGAACATGAATGGGGATAGCTAGATGCATTAGCACCCATTTTCTTCAGTCACTCAGGCATTTCACCTGCTGGCTCTTCAGAGGACAATCCCACAATCCATTCTGAGCCTTCAACCCTGGATCCAAAAGCCTCTTTTCATCCATTTCTTAAAATCAAACAAAAATCATTATATTCATTTTTACAAAAGCATATTTAAAATTGCACTTGAGAAAATATAAACAATTGTTGGAAAAAATGCATAAAGTTGCAAGTGCCTGCATCTGGGGACAAATTATGGTTATAGTATTAGAGTATGGAAAAGGGCTAGAAGCTAATCATAAACATAATTAAATCAAAATGATAAACTCATGCTAACTATATTTTTTCAAGCTGCAAAACAAAGCAATGTTAAGTCAGTGAAGAGTAATGAGTTAAATTTTTGCGGGTGTATTTGAAATTTCAGGAAGAAAATTACTTAGTCCAAAAATAACAAAATAATTTTGTAGATTCACAGAAATGTTCCCTATGGCCCCCAACATTACACTTTCAAGCAATATGGAAAATAATAAGTATTAATAATAGATTTTCACAGACATACACACATGTTTAAAATAATCTTTCATCTATGTCTTCAAGCTTTTTTGTTAGAAGAGTAGAGAAGGAAAGAGTGAACTCTGAATCTCTTGAGCTTTGTGTTATACTCTATAAGAAATTCTATGCTTTAAACACCTATGATTTCATTGATGTAGATACTTTCTCCACAAAGATTACAAAACCTCTGTGCTTTGGGTAGGCAGGTGATCTTTGGAAGTTCATAGAACCACAGATTTGAGCCTTAATAATTCACCCAGGCTCCTCTTCACAGAACAGTCTGTCTCCAAGACCACATTCCAAAGCCTTTCCAGGTTGGTTGGATAGTTTTAAGAACCCAGGATGTCCCCTTCACCTGACACCTGAATGGGATTTTAGTGGATGTCAGCAGTATATATTTATAAGATACAATTTATAATGCTTTATATTATTTACATAATTATCCTCACTTGAGGAAAAAAATATTTTTAATGACTTAAAGGATTTATAGTGTTCTAAGTATATTAAGGTGATCTGCCTCAATGGGATGCTACTCTTTGCAGATAGAAGGTATTTTTATTGACAGCACTACTATCTACCTAGTTAGTCAGGTTGCTATTTCTGGAGTTATTTTTGATTTTTCATTCATCACTCATATCTAATTAACTGCAAATGATGATGATCATCCTCTTTCTCCACTTAGAATCCTTGGCTCCTTTCAAAGTTCAGTCCAAGTGGCACTTCCCACAGGTGATTTTTCCTGATTCCCACAGTTGTTAATGCTGTTTCAAATTTACTTATTTAATGTATATATTTTGCTAATTCATTTTTACATATGCTATTTTCTCACAATATAATGTGAGCACTTTGGGGGCTAGGACTATTGCCTATTGCCTACATATTTACATGTATGTGTATGGCTATAAAATTTGCAACACATTGTACATACAGATTTCATCATGACACAGGTAATAGCAGGTCTCATTCCTATTTTATAGATAAAGAAACTGGTGCTCAAAAAAGTTAAGTGAGTTAGTAAAAGTCAGTTATGATCTGAACAGACTTTTCTCACTTCTAACCAAGGCTTTAATACTATGTGGCATACTTCTGTTCTCCTAACTATATTAAGGTAATTTGCTACCAAAGGAATGCTAGGGGTAGTTTTCTCCCTAAAAGAAGCTGATTCTAAGACTTGACTGGAGGATTACTCTTTGCCTAAGGGTATAAAAGGCCACCCCCAGGTACAGAGTGCCCTTCAGATCTGGTAGATATCTCAGAGCTATGCCAATCACCACACCTTGCTCTGCTAACCAGATTAAGTGGGATGTGCCTAACCAAGTCAAATGCTCTATCACTACTGAGTATCATTTTATGCTGTGGCTAAGAAAGCCTCCTTTTGTGAATTGCTAAATATTCTATATCTTAGTTCTCTCCAATTTTGAACCTGAATTTCCAGGACAGTCTGCTTCTGGCTTGGCCTGTTTCTTGCTATATCTAGTGGCCTTATTCATGACCCTTCTTAAACCCCTGTCACTGTTGATTGCCTTCCCCTACCTACTAGATACTCTCTCCTTTCTAGGTTATTTCCCCCTTCGTTCCTCTTCCAGTCCTGTTTCTGACTTTCTCTGGACTTCTGCAAGGTCTGTTCCCCTTCTCCCACCAGTGAGTTCTTTCTGAAGCCTCCACTTTGTGAAAGTGTCCAGCCCAGACTGTCTTTATTCCCCTGCAGGCCCTATTTAAAACTTTGTCCGGCCCTTAAAATCATGCTCCTAACCAGGTACCTTCCTCTTTTTCAGAATCCTTTTGTGTGTTTTCTCCCATTAGAATTCAAGCTCTTTGAGGGCAGCAACTTTCTTTCTTTTTGCCTGTATTTGTATCAGCACTTAGTAGGTCTTGGCACACAGTAATATTTATCCTTCCTTCACGAGACACTCTTCTAATTCTCCTTTCCTAATTTTCCGCTGGTGTATCTTCCCCAAGTTATACTCACCATCATGGGTATCTTACAAGACTCAGTCTTGAGCCCTCTTACTTTGTCACTCTACATTATTTTGTGGAATCTCATCTTTTCTCACAGGTTCAATTAACATCTCTATGCAAATGATTTAGCTCTCTCTCTCTCCTGAGTCTAATCCAGCATTGTTAACTACCTGGAGGATATTTCAAACTCAACATGAACACAAAACTGGACTCATTCCTATTCCCCTTTCCCAACTTTTCTAATACTATTGAGTTCTACCACCTTCAGTCACCCAGGTTTGCAAACTCAGTGTCATCCTTGACTACTTATTCTTACCCTACATAGCCAATCTGCTGTCACATTTTTTCATTTCTGCCTCCACCAGATTTTGAGTATATATATGATTCCTTCTCTCCACAATAGCTACTACCTTAGAGGACCTCATCATCTCTCTCCTAACCTACTGCAATACCCTTCGAATTAGTCCAGAAGCCACAAGTCTCTTCCCATCCCAATCCATCTTTCACTATGCTGTGAAATTAATTTTCTTATGTCACACTTCCTCTTTGAGAATGAAGAGCAAACAGCAAATCACCCCACTACTCAATAAATTCCAGTGGCTACCTATTACTTCCAAGATCAAATACAAAGTCCTCTATTAGGTCTTTAAAGCTCTTAATAATCTGGTTCCTTCCTACCTTTGTGATCTTCTTGCACTTTACTTTTCTCCATGCAGTCTATAATTCAATTTAAAATTTAAATTAAAGTAGACTCAACAAGATTTTAACATCTTTTATACCCATTTCTTTTTCGCTCCACTCACACGGCATAACACTCTATTTTAGGTTCTCATCATTTCTTGCCTATTCTATTTCAATAGTCACCTAATTGATCTCCCTGCCTTTTCTAATCCATTTTTTAAAGAGCTGACAAAATGATATTCCTGAACCACAGATCTGTCATTTCCTTGCTTTAAAAGCCTTAGCTGCTTCCCCACTGATTCAAAAACTAAAACGAAAAATTCTTCTGGCAATTAAAGTTCTTCACAATCTAAACCCAACCCATCTCTGCAGGCTGATTACACATTACTTCCCTCCATACAAAGATCTAGCCAAGTTGATCTATTTGCTATTTCCAGCATATGACACATTCCTTTTCTGAATATGGTACCTTTGCAGTTTATCCTCCATGCTTGGAATACTTTTCTTCTTACATCCGCTTCTTGAAGGAAGGAAACAAGCATGTATTAAGCACCTACTATGTGCCAGATACTGAGCTAAGTGCTTTACAAATATTGTTTGGTTTCATCCTCACAACCCTAAAAGGCAGATGCTATTATTATCCCTATTTTACAGTTTAGGAAAATGAGGCAGGCAGAAGTTAAGTGACATGTCTAGGTCATACAGTGTCTGGAGCGGATTTGAACTCAGGTCTTCCTAACTGTGGACCTAGCCCTGTATCCACTATACTATCCAACTGTCTCTTGAAATTTCTAGCTCCCTAGAGACCACCTTCCTACCAGTTGTTTGTGCTCTCTTAACTGCATACCTCCCCAACTTCTACCCAAAATTACTTTCTGTATATATTTTGTATTTTCTATCTATGTGTACATTTGGGTTACCTCAGCAGAATGAGGTTCTCACACTTTTTATCTTTTCATTCCTAGTGCCTGACTGAGTGTAGCTACAATGTTAAACTGAAATGAAACCACACAGCATGCAAAAGTGAAGCAAAGTATAGAGGGGGTTTTCTACAGAATGGAAGCAAGTTGGGTTAGAGATAAAACTAGGCATCTCACTCCAAGAATTCTCAATTTCCATTTCAAAAAACCCCATTTTCACTAAAGCTTTGCACATTTCACACTATACATATTTACATATACTGAAAACATTTAAAACAGTTTAATACACACACATATGTGTATGTATAACCTTACATTAAATCCTCATTAGAGGAGTTGGTATACACAAAAAGGATCCCACCCCCCACCAAATAATTCCAAATGTAAAGCAATTTCTTACTTTCTGACTGTACTTGAAGTTGGAAAAAAAAAGGGTTTTGTAAGAAACAGAATACTGTTCATGTCTACAAAATGGGAAATGCATCACAATTACTTTTCATGAATAGAAGTAACCTAGTAACCCTGAAACAGCAGTGTGACAAATGGAATTTTTATTTAGCAAAAATTTGCTACTATTTGAAAGCTACTTGCTACTAGGTATTGAGGGAGACACAGATATCACTAAGATATAATTACTGCTCTCAAGAAGTTTACCATGGCAGGAAAAATGCTTTACGTGAACAAAATCCAATATAATAAAAAGTCAAGTCTGACAAAGTACTATAAAATCTCATGGGGAAGTAAGGTCAGGTTCTGTAAGGGAAGAATTAGGTTTTCTGACACAGTACTTGAACTAGATTTTGAAGGATAAGTCTTGATTTAAATAGGCAGTGACTACTTAGCAGATGCTTCATCATTCACTGACAAAGGTGACAGAGCTGAAAGAGTACAAGCAGAAGAAATGTTATAAGCTAGGCAGAGACTTAAACAGGGTATTTAACAGTCCATCTGGCTGGGACAAAACAGTCGCTCAAAGGAATTTTATGCTTTTGTTTTGGGACAAGGGAAAGTTGGGAGGATAATGAGCAGGCTGGCAGTGAAAAGTCAAAGAGCTATTAAGTAGACAAAGAGAAAGTAAAGTTTAAACAGCACAAGAAGAATATAAAGAAGTTTTGAGAAGTGAAGGAGATGAGCTAAGGGAGTATATATCAGATCAAAGGATCAAAATTTAGAGTTGGAGGCCATCTAGTCCAACACCTTCATTTCAGAGATCAAGAAATCAAGACTTCTGGGATAAGAACTCACTTTTTGACAAAAATTGTTGGGAAAACTAGAAAAGAGTACAGCAGAAATTGGGCATAGATCAACGCCTGGTACCCTATACCAAAATAAAGTCCAAACGGATACATGACCTAGTGTATAGAGGCTGATACTATCAACAAATCAGGGGAGCAAGGAATAGTTTATCTGTCAAATTTATGGAGAATGGAGGAACTTATGACCAAACAAAATAGAGAACATTATGAAATGTGAAATGGATAATTCTGATTATGTTAAATTTGCACAAAGTCAATGCAACCAAGATAAAGAGGGAAGCAGAAAACTGGTAAAGAATTTTTACTAGTATCTCTGATAAAGGCCTCATTTCTAAACTATATAGAGAACTGAGTCATATTTAGAAGAAAACATCTACTCTTTTAACAGCAGGCCCATGAAATCACACATGATGAAACCACATACTGTGTTCAAACCTGAAGGCAAGGCACTATTGCTCCATAACTGTAGCCTTCCTTTATGGGTCATCTTAGCTTCTTCATGTCTTTCTTGCTGACCCTGAAGTCCCTGTAAACTAGATGTGAACTGTCCATCCACTGACTTGTTTTTTTCTTATGAGAACAACTCTTGTCAGAATGAAGTTTATATCTTCATTTTCTTCCCTCATATTCTAAATGGGAGTAGGGGAGTGGGTGAGGAATGGGCCTGTATTGCCTCCATATAAAATATGAAACATTTTAGATTTATTATTATCTCTGGATAGGTGATTTGCAGAAGGATAGCAAATGGCAAAGTTAGTACCTCAATTCAAGCCTACTGCTTGGTTCTTAGGATAATATAAAGAAATGAATATAAAGCTATGAAACCAAATAATATGCAAAACTTTTGGCAGAAAATATTTTAAAGTAATTCCAGATAGTTTATGTATTGGAAAGGAAAATAAGGTTATCTGTACTTAGTATCAGAGTGTTAACTCAATCTTCACTTCTAAACTAAAAATTAAATTAGATACTAAGAATTTGTGTTTTCACCATAAAAGTGGAAATAAAAGTAGTTCTTCAAATAACTACAGAATTTTTGCTAAAAACATAGTAGTACTGAGAGCTTTTTTCCTAACATATGTTTAACTTTAAAATGTGAATTCTTATTGCTAACTTCCATTAGCATGTACTTACCAAAAAAAAAACAAACCAAAAAACCAAACCCAACACAACAACAAAACCATCTTCTTTATGCCAGGAAGCTGGAAAAAAGTTGATTGTTCATTTCACAACCTATACATATGTCATGAGGAGCTCTTTTGTTTTTTAAGGACTCAAGACACAGACAAGCAATGCTGGTCTCCAACAATATAAATACAACTGTAGTAAATATCAAAATCCTGAAAAAATAAAGATGAGTATTTTAGGACCATACAGGTAGAAGGGTATCTAGTCCCATCTCTTTATGAAGAATGAAGCAAAAACAGACCTGAGAAGTTAAATGAGTTGCTCAAGCTCAGAGAGGCAGCAGAACCAGGTTATGAACCCACTCTTCATAGTATTATCATTTTCTGTTACTTACACAAAAACAAACAAAATCCTTAGTCACCTAGATTTATTGAGTATATTAGGGCTAAGTGTTGGGGATTCAAAGAAGAAAAAAAAAGTTCACAAGACTTCAGTCTAATTGGGAGACAAATGTAAACAAAGATGTACAAACACACACCTCTCTCTCTCTCTCTCTCTCTCTCTCTCTCTCTCTCTGTCTCTCTCTCTCTCTCTCAATTAGGAGTAGTCTCAGAGGGAAGCCACAAAGATTAAGGAGGACTGGGAAAGGTTCAGAAATACTATATATTTTTTGATCAAATCAATACTCTAGCATTTCAGATAGCTAAAAACCATTTGCCTCAATATCTGCCTTCAAAAAGACATATCTGGGGAAAAATATTTTCAACAGAACAGTAGGAATTTACTTATTCTGCAGTCAAAAAGCACTTTTACAAAGGAAACCAATTTTATAATAGTCATGAAGGCCAGAAACCTTATGACATTGTTAATTTTTTCCTCCACTCTTCTCCTAAATATAATCAAGTTATTTCATCTTATTAATTCTTCTGAAGTAGCATTTCCCAAAACAAATTCACAAAAATTTTAGTCCCAAAGTTTTTCATTAAAACTTATAAGCTGAAAAGACAAATTATAACTTGAAAAGATCATTGTAAATAGCCCTATCAATTTCTAAGGTGGAAAGTTACCACAACAATAGCTCTGAATGGGAGCAATCACTTTTCAAGGCTATGGTTGCACCATATCTCCAGTGTCTGTATTCTTTTATATATCAAATGTTAATGAAATATAAGAGTGATCTTTAAATGAATGGAAAAAATATGGGATGCAGCCTGCGTTTTTCTAGCAAAAACCAATGAATCAAATTATTTTAGATCTGCCTGACAACAATGAAGTAAAAAAAACTAGGCTATCAACCTGAAAAAGTTAGGTTTTATATGGAATGATGTCAATTATTTTCAAATTTCATCTACTGCTTAGTAAGAATATGACATCTCTTGCAATTAGAGCAAATACATGGGGCACCTGGAATAATCACTAAGGCTGAGGGTAAACCACTCTCTCCTATGGGAAAAAGGAGTTGGGGTTGATATCAGGAAACATACAAACCTGAGGACAGGGTTCAATCAGGAACCAGGTCTTCTCAAGGATGCCAAAAATCTAAAAGGGCACAAACAGAAGTTGGAAGTCTGGATCCAAAGCATATTTCACATTGCATATAAGATTAGGAGGCACATTACTAGAAGCCTTGGGTTGTCTACTGAAATTCACCTTCCCTATTGGGACTACTAATACTACCCACCACTGACCTGTTGTCATACCACCTATTGTGCCCCATTGCTACCTGGCAAGTCTCTGAATTTGGAAATAATCCTGTGTCCCACAATACCGAGGGTATCATCGATGGAAAGCTATCTCTTAGCTGAGAACTTCACCCCAAAACTGAGGGTATTTACCATGAGATCCCACCTTCTCTCTCATTTCACATCATCTGGGGACATCATTCCCTCTACCATCTCCTTCACTACAGTTTCAGTGAAGAGGGGGCCTTCACATCAAAACAAACTTCCCTCCAGATACTTATGATCCAATAATTTCCTGTCTTCTCTATCAGACTAGTCCATAAATCATTCCTACTCTCTTTTATCCTTAAGTTTCCCCTATGGATCCTTCCCTGATGCCTGCAAACACTCTCATATCTCCCCTATACTTAAAAAAAATGTTCACTTGATCTATTATTTCTCAGATAAACTCCCTAAGAAAGTTGTATACATCTAGTGCCTTCATTTTCATCCTCTCACTCTCTCCTAAACCTCCTGCAATACAGCTTTCGATTTTATCATTTTGCTCTTTCCAAAGCTATCAATGATTTCTTTCTCAATTGCCAAATCCGATGGCCCCTTCTCAATCCTCATCCTTCTTGACATCACTGCATCATGACATTGTCACTTTTTCCTACTGGATACTCTCTCTTAAGCATTGGTGATACTGCTCACTCCTAGTTCTCTTTCTACCTGTCTGACAGTGCCTTCTCAATCTTCTTTGCAGTTCTTTATGCATGCTTTTCTCACTGAAGGGAGTTCTTCCAAGTTTCCATCCTGGGTCCTCGTTTTTACTTCTTCTACCCTTTCTCACTTGGTGATTTCATCAGTTCCAATGCATTCAATCAGACAATCTATTCAGACAATTCCCAGACCTACATATCCAGCCCTAATTTCTTTCCTGACCTCCAGTCCTGAATTAACAACATTTCAGATACCCCAAACCAGACATCTAGCAGGCACCTTAAAATTAATATGATCAAAACAGAACCCCTTATCTTCACCTCACTTCTCCCTATCCAAATTGTTCCTCTTCCCAACTTCTCCATATACAGGCTACCATCACTAGCCACATTTACTCAGGATCACCTTTTGTCCTCAATTCCTCACTCTACTTCATTATATTATCAGTTGCCAAAAATTATAATTTCTTTCTCTACAACATGTCTCTTGTATATTGTATACAATCCCTTGTATAATCCCTTCTCTTTACTTAGGTAGCTACAACTCTCATTTGGGTCCTCTTGTCCAGACTAATTTTCTGGACTCATTTCACCTCATTCTAACTGACCCTTCACAGAACTGCCAAACTTACTATTCAAACAAACCCTAGTCAAATAAACCCCAGTGGCTCCCCCTTGCTTTGGGGACCATATATAATATCCTATTTGGTTTTGAAGACATCCATGAGCTTGCCTCCCTTATCTTTCCAGTCTTCTTATACTTTACTCCCCTCCACAAACTCGGTGATTCAATGACTGTGTACCTTTGTACATGGCTGTCTCCCATGACTGGAATGCTTTACCTCTTCACCTCCAAATCAAATTTTCCTGGTTTCCTTCAAGACTCTGCAAAAACTCCACCTTCTGCAGAAGGACTTTCCCAGGCCTCCCAGGTACTAATGCCTTCACTCTCAGATGCACTTCTACTACACAGTATGTAGCTTTTACATACTTAAGTTATTCACATGTTATCTCCTTCATTAGCATGTTAACTCCTAGACAGCAGGATTGCTTTTTGTTTATCTCTTAATACTTAGTACGGTGCCTGGCACATTGTGTTGACTTAATACTAACTAATAAGCATTTATTGAGGAAAGAAAGGCTAACTGGCATACTAGATAGAGAACCAGACACAAAAGCAGAAGTAAAGAAGGATTTATTAAGCATGTATTAAGCATGACAGGCAATGTACAAAGCACTAAAAAAACCCCCAATAATCTGCTGTCAACGAGTTCACAATTAAATGAAGAAGACAAGTAAATAACTATGCACAAGTAAATTATATAAAACTCAAATTGGAGATCACAAACAGAAGGAAGGCATATGCATTAAGGGGGGTTTCTTGTAGAAAGTGAGATTTTACTTGAGACCTGAAGAAATCAAGGTAAATCAGAAGGTGGAGATAAGGGAGAGAATTCTAGGCATGAAGGAAGCCAATGAAAATGCTGGGAGATGGAGTGGTTTGTTTGAGGAACAGCAAAGAGGCCAATGTCAATGGATCACAGAATACATAGGGAAGAGTAAGGTGTAAAGAATGGAAAGGTGAGTTACCACTTCACACCTATCATATTGGCCAATATGACAGAAAAGGAAAATGACAAGTGTTGGAGAAGATGCGGGACAATGCATATGTGGGAAGATGGAGTTGTAAGCCATTCTGGAGAGCAATATAAAACTATGTATATCTTTTGATCCAGCAATATCGCTTCTAGGGCTGTATCCCAAATAGATCATAAAAATGCGAAAAGGACCCACATGTACCAAAATGTTTATATCTTTGTGGTGGCAAAGAACTGGAAATTCAGGGAATGCCCATCAATCGGGGAGTGGCTGAACAACTTGTGGTATATGAATGCATTGGAATACTATTGTGCTGTAAGAAATAATGAGCAGGAAGATTTCAGAAAAATCTGGAAAGACTTACATGAACTGATGCTGAGTGAATTGAGCAGAACCAGGAGAACACTGTACATAGTAACAGCAACAACGCACAATGATCAACTATGACAGACTTAGCTCTTAGCAATTCAAGACAATTCCAAGATGTGATGTAAAATGCTATTCACATCCAGATAAAGAATTTATAAAGTCTGAATGCAAATCAAAATATACTATTTGCACTGTTTTTGTTTTTTTCTCATGGTTTTCTCGTTTTGTTCTGATTTTTTCACAACATGACTAATGTGGAAAAATGTTTAATATTGTTGTACATGTATAACCTACATCAGATTGCTTGCTGTCTTGGGGAGGGAGAAGGGGAAGTATAGAGAGAACAAGAATTTTTAAAATAACAAAAACAACAACAAAGAATGGAGAGCTAGTAAGGGCTCAGGGTTTTTAAAAGACAGGATTTTATGCTTGACCCTGGAGACAACAAGGAGCTGCCAGAGTTAATTGAACAGGGTGTGTGCATGCATATCAAGTTGACAGATGAGTTTGGGATAAACTGCAGTGGGGAGAGACTTGAAGCAGGGAGACCAACTGGCAGGTTAGTACAATAGTCCTGGTATGAGGTGATAAGGAACTGCACCAGAGAAGTGGCAATTTCAGAGGAGAGAAGAGGGAGGAATCTGAGCAGCTGCAAGAAATCAGGAAAAGCTTCATATAGAAGACCTTGAGCTAAGTCTACAAGGAAATCAAGAATTCCAAAAAATGAAAGTGCAAACCAAGTATGAACTACAAAGGTATAGGGAAAAGAAATAAGAGTATGATGTATGCAGATCAAGTGGGTCAATATGACTGGACCACAGAGTGTGTGAAGAAGTGGGTGTATGAAGCCTGAAAAGACAAAAAGACTTGGATGTGAAGACCTTTAAATGAAAAACAAAAAAGAGATTATATTTGATTCTAGAGGTAATAGGGAGCCACTAGAGAAGAATAGGTAGGGAGGTTGAGATGGCAGCATCAGCACTCTTAGCTCATGCTTCACGTTGGGGTGAATCAAGGTACTGGAAAGTCATCAAACATTTACTAAGTAGATTACTTTGCACTAATACACAAAGCTTATGTAACAGGGATATAGGGCTCTTAGCTCTTCTGGACTTTGTGCCCCTTGTCTGTATATGGAATATCTCTGCTAGTTATCAGAATAAAGATAGTTGAAGGGGATGGTGATTTCTGATTTTTAGAAATCTACCAAATTGGAAGAGCGCAATATATGAGACCCTTTATTTTGAGGTGACTGGAAAATTGCCTTGAGGAAAGTCATAGCCTATTAGGTATTGGGACAACTTGGTCTCCTTTTAGGGAAAGCTAATCCTTGTCCAAAGAAGAACCCAGATCTAAACCATGTTATGGTTGGGGGCCAGGGAACAGAAAAGTTGTGTCAATAAAACACTGGTAAATATCAGTCCTATCACAGGAAATAAAGGAAGATAAATTGAGAGATTTATTATGCATAGTTAGGCCACACCAATATAATAAGGTATGACTATGTATTTTATGTGTTATTTTAAATGTCAAGTTATTATCTGCCATAAATTTTCCCAATCTTTTTTTCTTGTAATTATGTTTTTGGTTGTATGTAAGTTTTTCATTTTAATGCAATAATGTACATATTTCTTTTGTCCTCAATCATTTCTTCCCCCTGATAATGGAGAGGAAAAAAATTCTTTACCTGCCCTTCCAAAACTGTGATAAACAATGACTTAGAGCTAAAGCCTGAAAAAAAAAGTCAGACACTGAAAAAGTTAAGCACTGAAATTTTATTTAAATGTTAGCAATTACTAAGCAAGTTTAGTTATCTGTCATGACACTTAATGCAGTTCTATACTATCTAAACTAATTTATAGATTTAATGCTATACTAAGTACAAAATAACACTAAAATTCATTTGGAAGAACATAAAGATCTTGAAAGGTGGTATTATAACTGTGATCTATTAAACCTCTACACCCAAGTCAAGGCTGTATTTTAGGGTATGTGTGAACTTAGATGGGGAAAATAAATCACATCCTTAAGAAGCCCTAATCTATAATCTCAAGGGAAATAATGAAAAAAAAAAAACAGGAATAAAGTGGGAAGGGAGAAGAGTAACATCAGACTTAAAATTAAGCTATAAAATAATAGTCATTGAAACTAAATAGAAAAGTATATCAGTAGAACACAGACAAGAGAAGCATGATGCAGAGAAGCATGATGCAGAAGTAACACAATAGAGCAGCCTAGTGTTTCAAAAATCGAAGAATAAAAAACTACTGGGAAAAGACTCCTTAAGTGACAACACTTCTGGGAAAACTTATAATGAAGTTTGGCAGAAAGTGGCTTTAGGCTAGTATTTTACTTAATATTCTGTAATAACCTCTAAAATGGATACATGATCTAAATATAAAAGCTCATATTCTCCCCCTCAAAATAGAAAATAGGCAAATTCTCATGACAATTGGAGAAAATTCTTTAAAAAGGGGTAGAGTTTATCATAAAAGACAAAACAGTCCATTTTGATTACATATAATTTAAAAGCTTTTGTATAAACCAGAAAAGTAACTGTCAAGAGATACAAAGAATTTCTGCACCAAATATTTCTTTCAGTGCTTAGTATTTAAGATCTATGGAATACTTCAACAAATATATACAAGGCCAAGAACCATTCTCCAACAGATCAAAAGATACAAAGTTTGATTTAACATCATTCCAAACTAATGAGAGAAATGCAAATTTTACCTTTTTAAATAAAATTTTATTTTTTTCAATTAATGTTTTTCCTCTTCCTTCCACTTTCTCCATTGAAAAAAATAAAAACAAAACACTTGCAACCAAAATGATTAATCAAGTAAAACAAAGTCTCACAATGTATGTCTCATTCCACACTTTGACTCTGGCACCTGTTAGAAGGTAGATAACACTGCTTCACATCAATATGCAGGAATCAAGATTGGACATTTCACTGATCAGAGTTCTTGAAACTTTCAAAGTTTTTTGTCTTCAAAATGTTGTTGTCTTGGCATCAATTGTTCTCTTGGTTCTGCTCACTTCACTCTGCACTGTTTCTTAAAAGTCTTCCCAGGTGTCTGAAACTATCCGTTTTTTCATTTCTTACATACAGTACAAATGTATTCCATTCCATTAATATGTCCTAATTTGTTCAACCTTTCCCCAGCTGATAGGTGCCAACTTAATCTCTAATTCCCTGACACAATAAAAAAGAGCTGCTATAACTATTTTTATGCATACAGGTTCTTTTCTTCTTCCTTTGTTCTCTTTTGGGTTTAGACCTGATAGTGGTCTCACTGAATCAAAAAGCATGCACAGCTTGGTTAACTTTCTGCAGTTTCCAAATCGTTTTCCAGACTGGCCAGCCACATCACAGTTCTGATAACAGTTCATTTATGTGCTTCTCTTACCACAGCTCTCCAACATGTCATTTTTCTTTTGTCAACTTTACTAATCTCAAGGGTATGAGGAAGAACCTCAGAGTTGCTTTAATTTACGTGAAAAATGCAAATAAGAACAAATCAGAACATTTTACCTCACAGTCTAAAGATGAAAAAGACAATGATCAATGTTAAGAGTTGCTGTGGGAAGACAGATTCTTTTACTGGTTCTGTGAATTGGTCTATCTATTCTAGAAAACATTCCTAAAAGTTACTAAACTGCTCTTATGCTCTGACCCAACAATCTCACTCCTCAACAGTTAAAGGTCAAAATCCCAGAAAGGTCCCATATATTCAAAATACTAACAGCAGCATTATTTGTAATAACAGTTAAAAACTGGAAAGTAGTTGTCATCACATAGAAAATGGCTGAACAATTTGCACTATATAAATGTTGCTATAGCGTTCTGTAAGAAATGATGAACACGAAGAATTCACAGAAACAAAGACCTGCAACAATGGAGAGTCAAACAAGCACAACATTCACCACCACAAAATGCAGATGAAAACATTAAAAGGCTGTTAAACTTTAACTGCAATGATCAATCTTGATCTCTAAGCAGTGGGGACACGAAAGGAGGCATAAGACAGTCCCTGCCCTCAAGGAATTTAGATTCTAATCGAAGATATGAGAAGATATGACATACAAATATAAGCAAAACAAGCTATCCACAGGATAAACAGGAAATAACTAACACAAGGAAAACACTAGAATTAAGAGGATTTGGGGAAGACTTCCAGTAAAAAATAGGACTTCAGCTGAGAATTAAAGAAAGCCAGAGACGTCAGTAGTCTGAGTGGAGGAAGAATGGCATTCTAGGCATGGAAGAGAGCCAGAGAGAATTCTCAGAGCCCAGAAATGAAGGGTCTTGTTTGTGGAACAAGGCCAGTGTCACTACATCATAGAGTATGTCTGGGAGTAAGGTGTAAAAAGACCGGAAAGGTAGGAAAGGGCAAGGTTATGAAGGGCTTTAAATGCCAAACAATACTTTGTATTTGCTTCTGAAGGCAAGGAGATATTGGAGTTTATTGAAAGGGGGAAGGGAGTGGAGTAGGGGAAGAGAGGAGTGGGAATTGTACTTGTGCACTTTGGTGGCTGAATGAAGGATGGATTGGAGTAGGAAGAGGCTTGAATAAGCAGACCCAAAAGCACGCTATTACAATAGTCCAGGCATGAGGTGATGAGGGCCTCTAGAGTGGTAGCAGTGTCAGAGGAGTAGGAGGAAAGGAAAAGGAAATAACTACCGCAAGATGGTTTTTTTGAGGAGTTTAGTTACAAAGCGCAGAAGAGATATGGGACAATAATTAGGAGGGATAGAAGGATCACTGTCCATAGCAGCTTTGGAAGAGCTGCTATGGACAGTGAGATAGTGAAATGATAGTAGGATTGCCTAGCAGCAGTGAGAGCCCAGTTGAGGTTGTACAACATAAATTTGTACTGGACCTAATCAGAATGGCTCCATGATTTTTTTCTATGTGTAGCTGATGTAGGGTGGAAGAGCTCATGAGAAATGATAAGGCCAAGGAATTGAGTGGTTAGGGTATTTGAGTGTATGCTGAAGTTTCCCAGTACAAGGAAAAGATGTTGGGAAGGAGAAAAATTGTAGGCCAGGTGTCACAGAGGTCAAGAGTTGAGTAGAAGGTTTAAGTTTCTTAATGGCAAGGACAATTTCATTTTTGTCTTTGGATCCCTTGTATCTAGTACAGTGCCTGGTACATAAGTATTTAATACGTTTGTTGGGTTAAACTGAATGGCCACCCTTAATAAAAAGATTTGTTCTGTGAAGCTTGGATTCAGTCAAAGGGCTGCACTTGAGGACCTAGAGGGCCACAAGTGACCTTGAGGCCACAGGTTCCCCACCCCTAGTTTAGATTAAGGGAGCATGGGATTTTAAGGGTACTCATCCTAGGTCAGAACTCCAAAAGTCCTGGAGTCTCCAAGTCTGGGACTAGGATATTAGTGGGAACTATACATAATAACCAAGGATACAAAACTATATGGATGAACTAGAACATGTTGAAGTGGTTAATAACCATCCTAGACTCTTCCAGGTGTTCTGACACAAAAAGTTATGTGATCTAGACTGTAAAACTAGAATCTGATGTGAAGTATCCCTGTTCTGATATATCAGTTTTTGAATAGTTTGGACATGACTGTTCATGATTAACTTACTCGTGTGACATGTACCCCCTGGTAATTTTAAAAATTCACAGATACCCTGAAATCTATTCAAATGCCTCTTAATCTAGATCAGGGGCTCTTGATCTGGGATCTGTGAATTTGTGGATTAAAAAAAAAAATTTGATGACTGAATTCCATGTAATTTGTTTCCTTTGTTACCCTATGTATTTTATTTTATACATTAAAAAATATCACTCTGAGAAGGAGTCTGTTTCAATAGACTGCCAAAGGTGGTCTATGACCCCCTCAAAAGATCAAGAACTCCTGGTCTAGACAGAATTGGAATATTCTACCCCTAGTGTTTTGCCCTTCCAAAGGCAAAGAACCATTGGGTTAGTCTCCCCATTCCACTGTCCCCCACACTGTAACTGTAGTGTAATGAAACTGTAAAAAAAAGTCCCTAAGCTCCTGTAGGAATCTCCCCACATTTTTTGATAGGGTTCCCCCCCCCCCCCCCCAAAGCAAGGGATGGCTCAACAGGCAGCTGGCCCTACTGAGAGGACATAATGAAGGCGGGCTTGATTTGGGTCATGGTGCAAAGCATGGAGCTCAATGAACAACATGCATTAGGCAGAGGACAGTTATTTCTGTCCATTCAGTGAAAAATCCTGGGAAGGCATGCTGACTTAGTTATTAAATTTGGGCAAACTACTTAACCTCTTTGAACCCTGGTATTGTTATCCTTAAAATGAGAAGGTTAGATGAAAAGATTCTCAAGGGCCCTCCATGCCAGCTCTAAATCATGCTTCTTAAGGTGGTGCATAAAACCTGCAGCTTCTCAAATATGGGCTGCAACTCCAAAGCCTCTGGAGCCCTCTGCTGGGGGACTTGCAGGGGAGCAAGCAGCTTAACAACTGTAGGCTATAGGCGGCTTGAGTACAATGCTACCTGTACTACAGCTAACTACCCTTCCCCCGACTCCCTCAAACCAGAGATTTGCATAGGATTTCTATCAGTGTCAGGGAAGTGACTACATGATACAATAAATCTTACCAACATTTTGGTCTGTGTTCCCTGTCTATATGTGTTGTCCCCCACTGTTGGATCATCAGTGGGTTCTAAAAAGTAAATCTTTCTCAACATTTAAAGACAAAAATTTAGAATCTGAAAATAAATCAACTTATACAATTAAAAAATTTCTTCAAGTTAAAAAAAAAATCTAACATTACTTTTTTGTCATTTCAAGTATTTGTTACTTTGGAACCTCTGATTTTATCTGTGTATAGCTGTCTTTCTACTAATGCCAATTACAAAGTTTTCCATGCCTTCTTATCTATGTTTTTTTGGATATGCTACATAAGGATCTACCAATGTGCTAAAAGGCTTCCTTTTGTTGTAAAGACTTCATATGTAAATGCTTTTCACTTTATTGTCAACAAGAAATCATTTCGACAACAAAAATCAAAGAAATCAGTTTTTGTCTGCCCCTGTTGCGCAGCTTTTAGTCACATGTCTAATTCCAGAACTAGACAAGTTAGCGTATGAAAAGGAACAATGACAATCATTAGCTTCAATTTCTACATGTATGTGCTTGTTTTTCACTATAACTTCTTGAGAGAAGCACTATGATGACAGTGGACAGCGAGCAAGTTGGAGTCAAGAAGCCCTGGGCTAAAAGTCTGGGCAGCCCCTCTAACCTTTGGTGATCCAAGACTATAAATTGCAGAGCAGCTGCTGAATTGCACTGGGCAGGGTGTTCTTTATTATGCACTTTCTCTACCAATGAATTTACAGGTCCCACAAAAAACAAACCAAAAAGCCCCGTTTAATGTGGCTTTGTATTTCATTTCAGTCTCAAAATGAGTGAAAAAAATTAATTGAAATTTGTACTGTTTAAATCAAATAAATATGTACAAGCACAGTACATAGCTACATGATTTCTGTAGGCCACAATAAAGAATTGGATACATTACGAGATCTAAGTTAAGAAATTCACTACTTACATATATATTTATGTTAATATGCCATGTAATAGCTTACATGCTTTGAGAACAAACACCAAGGAAGATCTCATTGTAGAGAGAATTCCACACCCATTTTATTGTCTGGATTTACCGGCATAAGGGGCTCCCCAACAAGGATATGCTCTCAAAACTTTCAGATCATCGCTATTCTGCCATTTGTAGTCTCAGCAGCCCAGAGCACTGAAAGGCTAAGTTGTTCAGGGTCTCACAGCCAATAAGCATCAGAGACAGGGTCTTTAATCCAGGTTATCATCCTGACTCTGGAACCTGCCCTCTATGCACTATGCCATGCTCCTTCTCATTATTTATAATAATATTTGTAAGCAATTCAAATGATCATGAGCAGAGAAAGTTTAAATTAACAATAGAACTTGGTCACCAATAAGAGTACAAACTGTTGATAATGTGAAAAACAACACAGAAAATAATGCTAACTGGAAAAAAAATGCAAGGCTTTTTAGTGTGGACAAATTGTTGAAAAGCATATAAAAACAAAGGCACTGTAGATAGGAAAAATTTCATAGGATCATAGGTTTGATACTGGAAGGGACCTCAGCTAGCCCAAACTATTCATTTTACATATGGAGAAACTAAGCCCCAGAAAAGGTTCCCTAGGGTCACAGAAAGAAAAGTTATAAGCAATGTAAATGTTTATTAGATTATTTTTTAAGGTTGTTTCAGTTCATTTTTTAAAACTCTCTCCTCTTTTCCTTCTTATTGTTACCACCTTAGTTCAAGTCCTCATTACTTTAAGCACAGATTAGTTTTATAGGTTAACTTGTCTCTCCACCTCGATCTACTTTCATCTACTTTCTTCTATTTTCAATCAAACCCATAGATATCCATCAAATGATGAAACCACTAAGGAATAGAAGACTGCTATGATCTAGAAGTAAAAGTACTTATACCAAGGAAAATATGGCTCCTTAAAATACTGCGTGCCATTTCCCCAGTGAGACAGGAAGTTCCTGGGAGGAAGATTTGTGTCAAAATTTGTGCATCCCATCTGCCAACAGCACCGCTGCACCCACAGGATGTATTCAAAACTTGCTACAATGACTGTAAGTTCCCCAAACACAGAAGCGATATTATACCTCAATGTCATGTCAGTTTCATCTTTCACTAATGTATTTCTGCAGGTCAACCTGTGACTGGTACTATAAGCTATGAAGAAACTTGCTATGACTCAGCACAAATATATAGGAAGCTAAGTCACTCTAAGTTGAGAAATGAGTATCGCATATCTTAAAATTATTTGATGGTATCTTAAACTTCCACTATGGCCCTACTCTTAAAGAGTTCATTGTGGAATGGAAGGGATGTTGGGTTCTCAAAGTCTGTGCCAGTACAAGTTCTGGCAAGTGCCACCAAACTGGAAGGGCTTTGAGTACCAGCCTGGCAACAGACTCTGTATGTTATCCAACGGCCTGCTTAGATAAACTTAATGAAATCTATCCTCAGAAAACTAGAGATTCGGTAACTAAGTCTTTTGGCCAGAGAAAGGTATAAAGACAATCTATTACGTTATGGTAAGGTATCTTGATTTGTGTCAGTATCCATGATGATGGAACTAATTATTTCAGTTACTATGAAGAGGTATATTTTAAAAACTGGAGAAAATCAACTTAGAAGTGACTTAAAATGTTAGTATTGTGGAAATGCATCCATATTTGTGTCAACAGTCTAACTTATATCATTATACTAATCTCTTAGTAGTTAATGTTTAGGGGCTGTATGGACTCATGAATACCCAAGGTTAACTGTAATAGTAAATTGTGTTTATATTATATATATGTATTATATACACACATATATGTGCACACATATAATACATAATATAAATATAACATAATATATATGACATAGGACTATATTTATGAAGCTATAAAAAATTTGAAGGAAAATTATTTTAGTTTTTTGAAAATTCAAGTGAAAGATAAGCTTAGTAAGACAAGATATATAAAGCATTAATTACTTGAAGTGTTTGGTAACTCTTCCGGCCACAAAGTGAACTTCTGAATAAAAAAAATAGTGAAGACTGCCCCATTTTAAAGTTTGCTACTTGCATACCCAAAGACAATGTAAAAAAAAGAATCAAGCAAAAGTAATATTCTTAACACAAAGAAATGCGGTGGAATGGAAAGAACACTGATTTGGAAATCAAGAGACTTCGCTCTAGCGTCTGTCAAGGAAACCACTAGCTTTGTGACCCTGGGCAAGTCACAACCTCTGGAGAACTTGGTTTGTTCATCTGTAAAATCAGAGGGATGGACTATTAAAGGTCTCAGCCAGTTCTAAAATCCTACTACTTTCATATGTTGTTGAAATCGGGAAAGCTTTTCTCCCAGTTCTAGTGGGGAAAAAAAGTCACTAATTCCATCAAGTTAAAATACATGGTAGGGATTTTAGAAACAAAAGAAGACGATTCAGTTAACTGAAAATGCTAAAGACCCAGGGAAACAGGCAAATTCTAGTCCCGTTAATATTCTCAGCACGGATAGGAGTGTTCAGACGTAGAGGACCGAGCGAAGTCTTCCTCTGTAAATCAGGCCTAACAGCACCTATCACCACGGTAATATTCAGCGCTGGATGCTGATCGCACGCTAAGAGAAGGTAAAGGCAGCATCAGCTTTCAGGGCTCTTCAGGAATGGTGGGAAAGTTCTCATTCTCCGGATGAGCCTGGGACCACAAGGCAGCCCGGACGACCAGAGTGCGAGCCGGGGCCCCTGCACGTTCACCGGGACCGCTCCTTCGGCCTCCCTCTCCCACCTGTCAAAGGCCAACTACAGCCGGACCCCGGCGGAGGCACCGGGGAACCACGACTCTCGGACCCTTCTCCCGCCGGGCCACCGCGATCCAAGAGGGCCGCCGGGGTCCGCCCCCCTCCCCCCGCGCTCGCTCTCCGCTCCGCGGACCGGACTTCCCCGCTCGCCCGGCGCCCTCCCGGTCTCCCCCGCCCCCTCCCCGCCCCGCTCGCTCGGCCGAGCTCCACGGGCAGGCACAGCCGCCGGCCAGAACCTTGCTCCTCTCCAGCCCCGGACCCCGAAGGCACCGAGCCGGGCGAAGCCCCCCTCCCCGCGGCCCCGCTGGTGCACGGCCCCCCGCCCACCCCGGATATCCGAGCAGCCCGCCGCCCACCCCGGCCCCGCTCTCCGCCTCGGCTCGACCGAGAGAGGACCCTTACCCCGCAAGCTCCTCCCGCCGCTGCCGCTGCTGCCGCTGCCGTCACCCCCGCCGCCGCCGCCGCCGCCTCCCCCAGAGCCGCCGTCCGTCCCGGCGCCGGCACTCCCGGCCATTCTCCTCCCGCCGCCGCCGCCCTCTCCGCTCCTGTCACACACAAGCTCAGGATCCGCGACCGCTTCGGACTTTCCTCGCCGCCATTTTGACACCTCGAGAGAGAGCAGGAGGAGCTCGCTCGGCGCGGCCCTCGGGGCGCCTGCGCGGCGTTGCGGAGCCGGCCGGGAGGGAGGGACTGAGGGAGGAGGGAGAGGCCCCGCCCCTTTCGCCGTCGCCGTCGCCGTCACGTGGTACGACGCTGGCGGGCGCGTCCCAGCGAGGGGGAGACGCTTTCTGGAGCAGAAGGGAGGCGCGCAGGGGGCGGGGAGCGCTTTCCAGGGAAGGGGAAGCGGGAGGTGTGCGCGAGCCGGAGGGCAGGGCCGAGCTCTTTCTTCCCTCGCTTCGTTCGCAGTCTGTGCAGTCTGCCCCTCTAGGCCGACGAGTAGAGCGTGGTCGCGCTTTGTCCCCCAGAAGCGGGCTTGTGGTGGTCGCTCGTTCCTGAAGAGCAGGGGACCCCAGCCTCTCCTCGGAAAAGCGACTTGCTTTTTCTTTCTGTGGTTTTTTTTCAGGACAGGAAGCTTTGGAATCTTTCTAGACAGATTTCGACTGCAATGAGTTTTAGGCGCCTAGCTGTGTTACATTTTAGAGAACAAGCTCTCTAAAGATACATTGTATCGTTTGGTCCTCATAGGAGATAAATTGTTACCCCTAGTTTTACGTGTGAGGGAACCAAGGGTCAGAGAGAGCCGGGGTTGTGCTGTTTAACGACCTGCTCTTCGGGAGGACAAAAAACGTATTACAACACGCTTTTAAGTTTAATTTACGTTCTTTACCTTTCCCCCATCACTTTCTTAAGTCTAAGCAAAGAACAAAGCGACAAATGGAGCAGCATTTGCAGAGTTCAGAAGTATAAATGCTAATGCTAACACTGAAACATTTTTTTTAACAATCAGCTGCCTCGGAAACTGGTTTGAGCTGGTTCCAGTGTTGCCCTGGAGAGCCACAGTGATCCCTCTAGGACAGAAACCCAGGTCTGTTCCAAGGTCTATGCCCTTTACAGTACATGGTGGGACCTTCCCTTGTTCAGACTTCTTGTATTTATAGATATCTAGGACTTTAGAATCTCCAAAAATACTAATATTCCCTCGTCACCCACCTAAGTAAAGGCCGAATTCATAAAGTGCATAAAATTGTAGACTGGTTTTCTCTGTGGCACCAGGAAACTAGTGTGGGAGCATAGCTCTCCATGATTCAGAGCTCAAAATGTCCCAAATTTCCCCAGTCTTAATAGTTTGCTGTTTCCTGTTGGTTGAACTATAGTTAAGTGTGGCCTGATGCAGGTCAGGACACCTCTGGCAAACACTGATTGTATGATCCTGGGAAAATCACTTAACCTCACAGTACTGCAATCAACTCCCTAAAACTGAAAGTTGCCTGGAAGATAATGATCTCCATTGGGAAAAGGAAGGGACTTAATGAGAGTTCCTTATAGATGGATTGTAGCTCTGGCTTAAAACAAAACAAAACAGTAAGCTTTTCCAAGTGTTCCCAGCTACTAGAATCTTCCCCTCTAAGGTTATTTTCCATCAACTCTGTGTGTATTTTATATTTTGTCAATCATAAAGATTTATTAAGCACCCTGTACCAGGCACTAGGAGTACTGTACTAGGCACTGAGGATACAAAAAAAGAAAAAAAATACAACCCTTGCTCTCAAGGAACACTAATGAAGGAGACAACTATGTACATACAAGATATATAGAGAACAGATTGCAAACAATAGAGGGAAAACACTAGCAATAAGGGGGAAGGTGGATCCTAGGAAAAGCTTCCTATAAAAGGTGAGATTTTTTGCTAGAGAAGCCAGGAGGTAATAATGAGGAGTGAGAGCATTGTATGCATGGAGGACAGCCAAGGAAAATGTTTGGAATGAGGACATGGACTTTCTTGTTTGAGGAACAGCAAGGAGGTTAAGAGTACAGGAATATAAGTTATAAGAAGATTGGATATCTTTGAAAGCCAAACAGAGGATTTTATATTTGATCCTGCAGGTGATAGAAAGCTATTGGAACTTATTGAGTGTGCACCTTAGGAAGGTCTCTGACTGCTGAGTAGAGAATTGACTGACATGGGAAAAGACTTGTGGTAGGAAGTTGGGAGAAATTAATGCTATGCTATTATATAATTATTGTTAATTATATAAACTGTTATATAAATAACTAATTCCTTGTATTTCTGTTAAAACCCAACTCCTAAAAAGGTCAGTCTCTTGAACGACAAGACTAAGTGACGAGTTTGCTACTAGTCCTCCAGGCACATGCTCATTAACCCCACCCAACTGGGAGACCTAATTTCTATTTTGAGTATAAATAGAATCCAGTCTAGGTGAGCCTTTGTCTGGAGAAGGAACCCCCTCTTCCTTGGTCCCTTCTATTAGGGTTTAGGGCAATCTAGCTCATGAAGGAGAGAACTTGCCAGAGAAGTGCAGACAATTCTCTGCCCAGAAGCCTTGAGGCTGAGAGCTGAAGACTCTTAGCCCACCTCCTCCCTAGATGGCCATGGAACAGAGTTGATTTTCACGTGTCAGGGGAATTCCCTTCCAGAAGAGATTTTTCATCTTTTCATCTGGTATGTTTGATTAGTAAGAGAAACTACTGACCATCAATTTATTGACTACCAGTTAACCAAATTAATAATTTGATTATTAATTATCTAGAAACTCTGTCTCGGGGTTTTCATCCATTTCAGAATTCAACAAGAAGGTGATTGCAATAGTCCAGGAGTGAGGTGATAAGAGCCTGCACTAGAGTGATGATAGTGTCAGGAGGGAAGAGAACATATAGAAGACATATGACAAAAGTAAAATGAACAGGTCTTCGTAACATTGCATATGTGGGGGAAGGTGTTGAATTGAGAGAGAGTGAAGAGTCAAAGATAACACTTAGGTTCTGAGCCTTGGGTCACTGGGAGGATGATGATAATACCCTCAACATTAACTGGGAAGTAGGAAAAGCAGACAGTTTTGGGGAAAAGAAAATGTGTTGAGTTTAAGATGTCTTGGGCTGTAAACTGGTTTCACTCATCATTTTGTGGGTTTTGCTGCTTTATAATTTATTTAGGGTCATTTTTACAGGTATTTGGATGGGTTTGGTGGTGAGCTCAAACAAGTCCCTGCCTTTACTCCACCATCTTGTCCCCACCCCAAGTTTAAGATGTTTATGGGACATCAAGTTCAAGATGTCCAATAGGTAGTTGGAGATGCAAGATTGGAGGTCAGAGAATTTTGGTTTGTAGATTTGAGAATCATCAACATAAAGATGATAATTAAATCGCTGGGAGGGGATAAGATCATCAAGTGAAATAGTATAGAGGGAGAAGAGAGACCAGAACAGAGTCATGTGGGACACACCTAGATTAGTAGTATGACCTGGATGAAGATCCAGCAAGGGCGTAAGAAACAGCAGTCAGATAAGTAGGAGAACCAGGATATAGTAATGTCATAAAAACCTAGAAGATGATCAACTGTATTAAAGACTGCCCAGAAGTCTGTAAAATGGCAAAGCAGCAATCTCCTACCAAAATGGCAGCAATATACCCACTTGTCCTAGGGATTTTAAATTTGGAGCCTGAGAACTAAGCTATACCTGACAGCCTGGAAGAGCTCAGTAACCTATGTAACCAAAGGATTCAGAGCAATTCGCAACCTGCCAGCACTTTGTGCTGAGCAGATATTAGTGGAAACTTGGACCATAGATAAGACTTCAAAGGATACAAATTGTGGCTAAATAGGGGCTCAGCATTCCATTCAAGTCTACAGGAGTAGTCAGAGCCTGGCCTTGACTAAGAGACCCAGTTAAGGAAGGAAAGAACATACCAACAATAAAGAGGAAAATCAGCAAATTCTAAAACTTCATCTAAACACCCAAAAAGAAATTGTAGAAATCAAAAAATAGATTAACAAAACTAAAAGCCAAAAAACACTGAATTAATGAATTAATTTAGCAGCTATTTTGGGTAAGAAAACCCATTAAGCTAGGGAGACCATTGGTTAGTCTGACTTTTAAGGAGAAAATCAAATTGCTAGTATCAAAAATGGAAAATGAGAAATTACAACAAAATTTTTTTAAAATTATTGGAAATTATTTCACCCAATTATATGCCAACAAAGTTGATGTTTTAAATGAAATGGATGAATAGCTAGAAAAAAAAATAACCAGATTAACAGAATTAACAGAATAAGAAAGAGAATTTAAATACAAGTCCTAAATGACCTACCAAAGAAAAACTAAAAGGATGAATTTATAAGTGAATTCTTTAAAAGATTTAAGAAACAATTCCAATGTTACATAAACTGATCGCAAAAACAGAAAAAAAGCAAGGATCCTACAAATTCCTTCTTATTAAAAAAATGGTCTTGATATCTAAATCAGGGAAAGAGGTCAGAGAAAGAAAACTAGAGAGCAATATCACTAATATACAACCCAAAATCTGCAAAAAAAATTCATTTCACCAAAATAGAAATAGTTGCTAACAATTATGTAGTATTTTAAAACGTACAAAATGCATTTGTACATATTATCTCATTTGATGTTCTGAGCAGCCCTGTGCTACTATTAAGTGCTATTATTCTAATTTCAGGTCTGTGGAAACTGAGTCTGAGAAAGGTTAAGTAACTTACTGAACATCATACAGCTAATAAGTGTCCAAGACAATATTTGAACTGAGGTTTTCCCAACTCTAGGTCCAGCTTTCAGGGCCTTCTTCGTTAACGAAGGACAAACACAATTCAGCTTTCTATTAACAGTACCACTTAGGTTTTATATTTCCCCCATCCCTCCTTTTTCCCTAAGAGATCTCTCCAATTGCAAATAATGTTTTTAAGAGAAAGAAGAGAAAAAGTCAGCAAAATCAGCAAACATAAATTTTTTGCAGAATTCCACAACCCTGCACCCCAGTCTTTGCAAAGAAGCAAGGGAAGGTATCTTTTTATATCATTTCTTTGGAGCCTAGCTTATTCTTTATAATTTCAAAATATTACTTTTTAAAAAATTTGTTGATATATTTTTGTTTTTATATTACCAAAATTTCTCCCTGTATTCCTTCTTCTCCCTTTCCCCAGAGAACTGTCCCATAACAAAATATTTTTTAAAGAACATAAGACAGAGGCAAAAGAAAAATAATCAGCAAAAAAACAATATATTTTTTTAAAAATCTGAAAATATATTCAATGCTCCATACCAGTGGACCTCCCAGTCCTATAACAGAGTGAGTGGGGGTATCTTTTCATATCTCTTCTTTGTTCTATGTAATTTTGCAATATTTCAGTTGTTTTGTAATTGTTCTTTCATTGATATTGTTGTGACCATTGTGTATTATTTTCTTGGCTCTTCATACCGCATCAGCTCCTGCAAATATTTCCATGCTGTTCTATATGTATGATATTTATTATTTATTATAACATAGTAATATTCCATTATATTTACGTGCCAAAATGGCTTTTTTTTAATTTATGCTCCTCTTAAATTGATGGGCATCATCTTTGTTTCCCGTTCTTTGCTACTACAAAAAGTGCTGCTAAAAATATTTTGATGCACATGGAGCCTTTCTTTTAGCCAATGATTTTTTGCAGTATTTCCCAATGTCTAGGTCAAAGGATATGGCCATGTTACTTTATGTCACTTTATATCACAAGTCACTTTACCCCGTTTGCCTCAGTTTTCTCATCTGTAAAACAAACTGAAAAAGGAAATGGCAAAACATTTCAGTATCTTTGCCAAGAAAATCCCAAATGGAGTCACAAAGATATGACTGAAACAATTGATGACCACCACAACAAAAAGCAAGTATGTCCATTGTCATCACTATTGTTTAGCATAGTCTTAAAAATGCTATTTATAGCATTAGGACAGACCTAGAACAGAGATGGAACCAGAGAGGAGCATGAGACAAGTGGGATGGGACCAGGAAAGAGAGTAGTACTTCTGTGAAACTTCAGATACTGGTAAGATCAAGCCAGGAGCCCAAACCAACCCTCTTCTTGTTTGCAGCAATCATTGGCAGAGCGGATTTGTACAAGTTTTTGCCATACAACTCCTTCCCCTAATTTATCTCCCCATTCCCTGACAGTGGTGAGAGTTGTTGGGGGTGAGGTGGGGGAAATCAGTGGTTTAGGAGGCCAGGCCTCTCAGGACAATCTGGTAGGTTAGGTTGAAGACTGAAATGAAATAAGATTCTTATAGAACATCTAATACTTAACAAAAGGAAGTTTACTTAGCCAAAGCAGGAGAAGGATATTCAGGGCAAAGAAAGGAGATTCAGCTAGGATACAGTATTGATTTAAATTGGGTCCATCTTCTTGGCCTTTATGTTGCCCATGATAATCTGCCAATCAGAAGCTTGGGGGAACTCCTTTTATTCTGGCTTTTTTTTATACTTGGGACCCCAGGAAGCTGCATTAACAGCTCAAATCTTTAGTCCCCTGAGCCAGTTAAGTATCTAGGATGGTTTCAATATCTATTACAGGAAAACTAACCCACCCTCAGTAGAACAGGGCCATAGGACATTGCTCCTATGATGAATGGGAAATATAGTAACATAAAAACAATTTTTAAGAGTTTTGTTCTACCCTGAATCTGACTACTTTTGTTTTCAGCTGATCATTGCCTAAGGACCCTTAAGAAACAGGGAAACAGATAAGGCATCAATAGTGTTTGTCAAGGATAAGGTGGTACAGCAGATGGAGTGCTGGGCCAGGAATCAGGAAGACCTGAGTTCCAGTTCAGCCCCAGACCCTTTCTCACTGTGTGACCCTGGGCAAGTCACTTAACACTGTTGACCTCAGTTTCTCCATCTGTAAAAAAACTGGAGAAGGAAATAGCAAACCACTCCAATATCTTTGCCAAGAAAACCCCAAAAGGAATAATGAAGAGTAGGATACAACTTGAGTGAACTGACCAATAACAAATATATATCAAAGATGGGACTTTTCTCTTTCTCTTTTTAAAATCAAGACCTGTGATTTCATTGGGGTATGGGATTCCTGGTGAGGAAACTGCCAATTCAGAGTAGCAGCTGTGTTATAGTTTCAGAAAGTTGCTGAAGACATTAAGAGGTAGTGATTTCCTCAGGGTCACACAGCTAATATATGTGAGAGGATTTAAACACAGGCTTTCGTGAATCTGAAACCAAGTCTTTGTCCACTCTACCACATTAAAGAGAACATTATATACCCTTCTTTTGCTGTTGCCATTTAATTAGAGCTGATCTGCAGACACTGATGCTTTTGTGGTTATTGATAGTTCATACTACACTTATTCGACATGCTTATACAAGGGCATATCACTCATCTTGAAGCATCTGAAAAAACCCAGCATATCTGATCTTAATTCTCCCTCTTAGCCCGAGACCCAGTTGATTGTGCCTGAATAGTTTTAAAAATTCCACTAACATCAGCAAGTTTTTCTAATAGGTTGTCTTTTCAGTTTCTTTCACGCTAATAAACTTACTATGTAACTAACCACTTAGAGAATATTTGCTGCTAAATAGTAAAGAATGGACAGGAGAGATTGATTTCACTTTTCTAGTTTCTAAAAACTAGCTCCTTGAACAAGGGGAAGTAACAAAAGTTCGAGGTATACAATGAAGTACTGCACCAGATCATAATCAATTCTATGCAAGATATGTGAAGGCAACTGGTACCCCAAACCCACCAATTCATGATTTTCAAAGGAATCCATATGATTTTGGACATGAACCAAGAAAACACTCTAGGGCTGGTATAAAATGGATTCTAATAACCCAAGATAACGATAGATATGCTATCAATTTGAGTTGCTTTTCCAGAAAACATTTGTATCATTAAACACTTGGAGCTATTGTGAATCAACTTCTTTTCCCTTGAAGGAAACCCATATCCTATCTGATAAGCAAAATCCTACCTACCCAAGCAGCAGGAAGAGTCCTACAGTAGCCTAGGCGATATGAGAGAAGTATTTCTTTGTGTATAGTTTATCTGACAGGATTAATTCTGATGAATCTTGAGATTAAGAACAACCTACTTAAGGTACTAGTCTTATGGGAATCAAAAAATATAGAACCTCACGCCAATATCCTCAATAAAACTTACAGCCAGAGTATTTTTATCACCCACTGATAAATATTCTAGGGACCCTGAAGTTAGAATAGAAGGCTCAGTAGATTCAGCACACAGCTTTCCAGCATATATGATGCCATGCATATAACACTATCAGGCATGATGCCATAGGCCTTACTCTGTAACCATTGATGTTTGGTTGCTTCTCTGAAACTTATATGCATATATAATAGATCTGACCTTTGGAGCCAAATAGAACAAGTTTAATCTCTCTTCCACTTGAGAGTCCTTTAAATACTTGAAGACTGTATCATGGAAACTCTGAGTCTTTTCTCCAGCCTAAACACTCAATCATCGTATGACCTGGATTCAAAACCCTTCGTCATCCTGATTGTCTAATGTCCTTAAACTGCAGTGCTCAGAATTGAACCCAGTACTCTATATGAGGTATGATTAGTGCAGAGTATATTAGGAGTATAATCTCACTATTCCTAGAATCTATACCTCTTTTAATGTAACCCAAGATTGCATTAGCTTTCTCTCTTAATGTAACCCAACATTACATTAGCTTTTTTTGGCTGCAACATCACACTGCTGTTTGAGTTTGAATTTGCAGTCTTCTAAACCCTGCCAGATACTTTTTAGAACAACTATTGTCTATCCATTCTTTTTCCATCTTATACTTAAGAAGTTGATTTTTTGTACCCAAATGTAAGACTTTACATTTTTCCCTTTTGAAATTCATCTTATTAGATTCAGACCAATGCTATAGTGACTAGATAAGTTAAGATACTTTTGTATCTTATCTTTTGTATCTCACTTAGTGTGTTAGTTGTCCCTCCCAGTTTAGTGTCATCTGCAAATTTGATGAGCATATCATCTATACTTTTATCCAAGTCATTGATAAAAATTGGTAGAAATATTAAATGGCCAAGTACAGAGCCCTGAAAATCTCCTCTAGAATCTCCACTGGAAATCTCCTGCCATCTTGACTTTGAACCATTATTAATTACTCTTTGAGTCCAACTATTCAACTGGTTCAGAATCTTTCTGATTCTTCTTAACCTGCAATGCTAACTTCACAGGACATTTAGTTTGGATTCAGTAAAAGGGACACACTTGAGGACCTAGAGGGCCACATGTAGCCCCATGGCTGTAGGTTTCCCACTCCTGGCCTATAGCCAATAGACCCTGTTTACTTCCTGTTTATAAAAACTTGGATATTGGTTCATCTTCAATGTACCTTTGAAATATCACTGATGATGGCATAATAATCATATTTGCCAGTTTTTTCAGGACCCAGTGAAATAGCATCTAAAATAGGTGACTTGAATTTATCAAGGACAGCTAAATGATTTCTTACCATCTCCAGATTTATCCTGTATATAATCTCTCTGTTAATCAAATTTATTCTGTCATTTCTAGTGCCAGGGTAATTTTTGTTTGCAGAGAAAAATAGGAACAAAATAAGAACTTATATTTTCTTGCTGCTGTCAGTTTTCATCATCCCATCTACTCCAAGCTAAGGTCCTATCCCTTCTTTGATCTTCCCTTTTCTCCCAAGATAACTAACAAACCAAAAAACCCCCTCTTTTTGTTGTTCTTAGCATCTCTCTTCATCCTCAGCTCATTTCTGACAATGAATATTGTGACACTATTTTTACAGGACCATGCCATGTTCTTATATTCATTTCATGCTACCTGGTCAAACTTCCATCTTCTATACATTTCTGTACATTTAAAAAAAAACCTAAATGGTTCAGACAAATGCCATTTTTCTTCCTTGAAGGAAAAGTTTTCTTTTGTGTCTATGGTATTTCATTTTTGAACATCAACCATACCTCTAGGAATAACTATTTTAGTTATTATCCATGCTGTCCTATCTACTTTTCCTCTGAACCCCTTGAATTATGTTTCCCAAAATCTAGGGTACATGTCAGGAAATATTCATATTTCCTTTTCTATCACAAAATCTAGGATGGAGTGATCCCTTACCCCAAGGTTCCCATTATTTCATTCCAGTAACCAGTTCTTCCTGTTTGTGAGACTCAGATCCAAAATAGAATGCCTCCTTTTTGGTTCTTTCACCTTTTGAAGGATGAAATTATCAGTAAGGAAAGTTAAGAAGTTATTCACTACTTTGTTATTGGTAAAGCAAGCAGTCTAGCAGATGTCTGGATATTGAAGTCTCCCATTACCCCTATCATGCCCCAGTGTCAGTTTGGATGTGGTAGAGCTAAAATTCTCATATATTTCTTTCTGACCAAGTGTTCTGTAGTATACTCCAATGACAAATCACTTTTGTTTTTCCCTTCTTTGATCTCCATCCAAATACTTACCAATAAGCTTCCTGACTTGAGTTCTGGATTTGCTCAGATGAATATAGCTGCTTAACCTACAATGCTACCCCTTTTACCTATCCTATTTCTTTTGAAAGTAATACCTTTCTAGAACCATAGGTCAGGCATAGGGTTCATCTCACTAAGTCTTATTAATAACTATGATATCAAATTTTTCCCCTTGCATTAAGACTTCTAATTCCTCTTCTTTGTTGTCTAAACTTTGGGTATTTGTGTATAGACATGAAGCCCTGGGTTTTTATACTGACTCCTTTCTTGAATTTTGTCTCTTGTGAATTTCTAGCTGTTATTCTCTTTCCTTCTTTGTGACTGCTCTCTAAAGTATCTTAACTTTGGGGAATGGTACACACATATAGTCTCCTCTCTCTTTATTAATTTAAAGTTCCTTTAATTAGATTTGTAAGATATCTGACAAAACCATTCTTAACAGTCTTTGTTAGGAGTACTCCATCCCTAGGTAGTAAACTGTCAACCCTATACTAATAATAATCCAAAAATCCAAATTTCATTCTTATACACAACCTTCTTAGCCTCTTCCTAAGTAAACTTTTCTACCTTTCTTGCGTCAATTGGTAAGAGTGAGGAAAAAATAACTGGCATCCCCATGGTCTTCAGTTTCTTGCCCATATTTCATAAACTTGCTCAAGACTTCAGTTTTCTTCTTCTGGTAGTAAGTTTCATTTGTACCCAGGTAAATCACCAAAAGTGTGTGTGTGTGTGTGTGTGTGTGTGTGAGAGAGAGAGAGAGAGAGAGAGAGAGAGAGAGAGAGAGAGAGAGAGAGAGAGAAAGAGAGAGAGAGAGATCCATTTGGATAAATCTTGAGGAATCCTCCCCTATATCTTCAAACATACCCTAGGAGACCACAGACTTTGGAATCTCAGAAGATGGAAATTGTGCAGACTTTTACAGTACACCACTTTGCTGAGAGTTGAAGGAGGTGTATTATGTCATCAGATTTTCTATTCAAAAGTACTTGAAGAAAGAAAGGAAGGAAGGAAGTATACATATAAAGTATTTATTATGAACCAAGCACTATGCTAAGCACTGGAAACACAAATATAGGCAGAAACAGATAGTCTACCTTCAAGAAGCATATATTCTAATGGGGGACAAAATACAAAAGGTACTTGAAAAAGTGAGGTAAGAGGACAGGGGAATGAAGGTACCCAGCATAAAGGCATGCTTTTTAAGTCCAGAAAGTCAGGAATAGAACTTGGAGGGGAATGAAAGTAGGAGGGCCTTGTGTGGGGTACAGAGACTCATCAATGAATCAGAGACTCAGAGATATTAGCTTTTTGCTAATAGTTTGTTTATTGACTTTCTCGAGAAAGGGCTCCCCCAGTGCCCAAAAGATGGCACCAACTGAAGAGAGCAAAGCTGTATTTATCTCAGCAGATTACATAGGCCCTAACTGCAATCCCCATTCCCTAGCCCCCTTCCTTTGGGCTCATTAGTGCAAGCCCTGAGGGTACAATCTATTCAAGACGATCTACCCCACCAACAGAGAACAAAAACAGTTTTCACACATTAGCCCCCCCAAAAAAGGAGGGGCGGAGGTGTTATTCCTCTCTGCTATGTGTCTAAAAACAAGGGGAGAGGGAAAGGCTGGGAAAATACAGAGGGTAGTCTGGGAAAGTAAAGGGGGTAGTCTTGGGAAAATATAGGGAGTAGTCTGGGAAAGTACAGAATATGTTGAAACATTTCTTCTACAAGGTCACCCTGCTGCAAATGTTTCAACCAGGCAAGAAACAATTAACTCCTTGAAGAGGCTTTACTCTTGAGAGAGATCCTCAGAGATCATCTCTCACAGCCTGAACCCCTTCACAAAATGTAAGTTCCAAGAGGAAATAACCAATTGAAGAAGGGGTAAGTCATATTCCAGGGAGAGCAAGCCACTGAGATAGTGTACTGTTTCAAGTGAGGAAACTGCAAGCTCTAAAGGAAGCTCTAGGATGAGACATAAAGTCATAATTTTGAATTCCAGAGAAAATCAGGAACAGGCAAAACATATAGCAAAGCATTACAAAGCCATCTTATGGAAATTAGGTAAAAGATTGGGTGATCTCCTAGCCAATAAAATAGCTCTTGAGAACAGTTGGCACTCTGAAGATATGATACTTGATAATCACATTGTGACTTGGGGACCAGGTAGGAGAAAGGTCAAAGCAAGTTAGGTAGAAAGTTAAATAGGTAATGGGTTCCAAAAAGATCTATTCAAGTACAAATAATGGTCTATTGGGACAGGTTGCCTTCTTAGTACCTTAATACCTTTTTTGAGGATTGAGGAATCCACTTAAGATCCACCCCGTCTCAGAGGGAATGCTGTTAGGATTAGACAGAGGAAATCTGTATTCTGAGGCTTGCCACTCTAGTTGTGTATACCTCAAGGGAAGAGAAGTCGCTCAGAAAGTCACAGTTATGTCAACTGGATGGAACTGGCCTCCAACCTACGGATGGCAGGAGCTGAACAGAGCATGCTATGTATAGGAGAGTCAGGAATCAAACAAATTTAATTGCAAAGAGGAAAACAACTTGAAAGCAAAGATAGATACGCTGGGGCTGCGCTCTTAGTTGGGGGGCCCCAGGAAGTGTGGAGAGATCTCAGTGCTTATACCAATGACTGCACAGTGAACTGTAACCCTGACAATAAGGGGTAACAACAACAGTGTGACAAGTTTGATTCATAGCAGGATTTTCTGACCAAGACTTGTTCAAGCTCAGAGAATATCCTGGTGCTGGTCAAAGCAATACAATACAATAATTATATGATTTGCAGAGGGTGAGATCATCCAGAGGATGAACAAGTGCAAAGGACTGTTGTTATGTCAAGCTCAGGGCGCAGTTTGCTTGCTGGGCCTTAGCTTTGGAAAATAGGGTATCTCCTGATATCATGGCATTTATTAGGGGCAGAGACTGCAGCAGTCAGTTTGGGCCATGCAAGGTCACAGAATTGGCACTCTAGGTTACTGGTCCTAAAAACACCATCCAATGCAAATGGATTACAAAGATTCAGGATGCTGGGTTACCATAGCAGTACAAGATCTAGTTTTAGTCAGCAACCGGCCTGACATAAAATACTTCTAGAATAATGGGGAAAAGTGTTACATATATAGCCAAAAGGAGCCCACTAATAGATTGTGTATTAAAAAATACACTCTATAAAATCCCCAAATGTGCTATGTCCTGTGTTCTTGCATGTAATATCTGTGTTTGGTCTACAGCATGCATCTTTATTTTGGATATTTTTCTACCTGCATGTAGCCTATGTATTGGCATAATTGTCTGTCTTACTTTTTTTTAACAGGATCTAGGTAGCTCTTATGAAAGATTTTCCTCAGTGAAGATCAACATTTACTCTGTAATTTATAATCTTAAAAAAGTTGCATGGGACATTAAAAAGTTGAATGATGTCATGCCTGTCAGAGGTTGTCAGAAACATTGAACCATGTTTTTTTTGCTTTACTCCATGGCTCATTCTCAATCCATTATATCATACTGTCCACATAACTATGGTATATACACAGTAAATGGATTTCTCTCTAAGCTCTAGGCTTGTTCCTTTTTTTTTCCTCCCACATCATTCACCTAAGATCAGGAAAGAACAAACACAAAAGGGATTGCGTAAACCCAAATTCAGACTTGTCTAGGCAGAACATAAGCTTTGATGCCAAGTAAGAGGTCAGCGTAGAGATTAAGGCAAGTCACCCCTCTCTCCACCCTTTTCTTACAAGCAGCTAAAGACAGTCCAGACTAGATTCAAGAAGAGGGAGTCAGAGGCTGAGGGAGTGGTCACTCTTATTTTGTACATCACCTGAGTCATCTAGCTATACTAGCTTTGCCTTTCAAAGTACATTATAAACTTTAAAGTACTACGCAGGTAGTTTTCTATTATTGCATTTACTCTCCACTTTTTATTATATTTATATGTTTTAATAGTGAATTGAAGACTGGCTTTGGAGTGAAAAATACTTGAGTTTGAGTCCTGCCTCTGACATATACTAGGCAAGGCATTTAACCCATTAAGGCCCCAGGCAACTGTTTAAAGTTACAGAAAAGTTGTCAATCTGCATCTGAATTACCAGGGGAAGTTTCCACACAGGGAATTCCCCACATGGATGAAATCGCTGTTCACAGGTGGAACATGAACATAGCTTATCTTCTCTGGCTTTTATCACCATTCCCAATCTGGCTGTAGGCTGACTTCCCAGACTCACTATTACCATTCCTAGACTCTCTATACCACCTGTCTCCTGCCTTCCTCCCTTCCTGGAGTGCATTTCCTTTTTACTAGGCCTCTTACATTCTTACAAAGCTCATTTCTGGTTCCATCTCCTTAGGTAGTGGTTTCCTAACTTTTTTTCTGTTTTGGGAATCCCTTTCAACAACTAAAAATTTATTGCAAACCCTCAGGAAAATTTAATATATTACTCACAATATTCTTTTAGATTTTTTCATAGGTGCTTATAATAACTACAATGGTAATAATCTTATAATACTTCAAACATTTGTATACTTGCTGTCACAGAGAAAAAATATTTATAACATATGGGAAGGTTTTCCTATACTTCTGTTTGTTAGCTCTCTCCTCAAATTGTTTTGAAATAACTTATCTATGTAAATCTTGTATACTTCCATTAGAATGTAATCTCCTTGAAGTCAGGTACTTTGTTTTGTCTTTAAATCTCCACCACCAACCACTGTGCCTTGCACTTAGGTGGTCAATAAATCTTTGTTGATATAAAATTAAATTGAATTACAGAAGAGGGCTGTTGTGATGAAATGCTATAAATTTTATTCTTTTTGAGTTGCTAGTCTTCCTTTTAAGCTCTCGTCAGGTGACTTTCTATATTGGGATTCTTGCTAAGAGTAGTTTTGCACCAATGAAAGATGTGTCATGTGAAAGTCTGCTGGTCTCTCTGCATTTTTGATTCTTAAAACTCTGCAAGATCATTATGTTTCTTGTCTGATTAGTTAGATGCAATAATACATTTCCTAATTCCACAAATATTATGCATCCAATATGTACTAGGCTCTGGGAACTATTCAGAGATATTAACTGAAAGAATATATTCAACAGAGCTAAATTTATCTGTAAGCAGGTCACCAGAGTCACAGAGGAAGCAGGGTACAGTGAAAAGAACTCTGGATTTAAATACAGAATAACTAATGGGAAATGCTTGTATTATCTATCATACAGGACTGTGGTGAAACACAATTGAAACGATGTTTCTAAAGTGCTTTGCAAACCTGAAAGGGTTATATAAATGCCAACTATTGTTCTAATTATGATACTATCATGGTTCTTAGCAACAGTAGCTTTCCTTTCTAGTTGTACATAAATTATCTCTTTAATAATACATTCTAGATTTCCTCCATAATTGAAGTCAAACGATTGGCCTCCAAGTTGGCAGATTCCACCCTCTGTCCTTTTCTCCAAGTCTGTGGCATTTCTTTCACTCTTCTTGCTCTTTCAAAGATTAGTGACGTTACTTAATTTATCTGGGCCAAAATCTCTAAAATAAGAGGGTTGGACTAGGATGGTTTCTAAGGTCCCTTTCAACTTCAGAGCTTGTGATCCTAAAGTTTTTCTGCAACTTTTCATGTAAACAATTTTCTTTACTTATTATAAAATATTAGATAACTCCATCCACATAGTCATGTGTTTCTGATTATCACTAAATAGGTGATATTTAGTCACAGATAAAGTTATGGAAATAAAATGTGTCCTGTAATGGTTTTATATAAAAAAAGAAGTTCTTTCCCTTTGGCTTCACTATTTGACCTTGGACAAGACCATATTATCCTTATGCCAGCTGTGAAATAAATGTAATGATCACTTGGAAATTGATTCTAAGTCTTCAGGTAAAAGAACTTTAGGAGAGATTTTGAAGTAGGTCTCCAACTCGTTATCATTGGGCATCTACCATTATTCATAGGAATTTGAACCCAGTCATATAAAAACACATCTCATATTAAAACCCAGTCATATTGTTGTTTAGTTGTTTTCAGTCATGTCCAACTCTTCGTGACCCCTTTTGGGGTTTTCTTGGTAGAGATACTGGAGTAGTTTACCATTCCATTCTTTAGCTCATTTTACAGATGAGGAACTGAGGCAGACAGGGTTAAATGACTTGCCCAGGGTCACGCAACTAGCAAGTGTATGGTCAGATTTCAACTCTAGAAGATGAGTCTCCCTGACTCTAGGCCCACCATCCTATTTTCTATGCCACCTAACTACACAGCAAATTTCTTCCTGGCTCCTAAATCATTGGAAACCATTGAGAGTGAATTATAAAATCTCACCCCCAGGACACTTAGGGTTGTAGTGTTCAAAACTTCATATGATTTTTAAGCTTTTCTGAGTGAAAATTATAGAAACATGTATAAAGATGAATTTAGATAAAACTCAGGTCTGGGACAGAGAATATTCTGTGTTTGTGGTTTTTTTAATGACATTTTTGAACTAGCAAAAAACCTTAGAATTTCTGGCTTTCACAAAGAGTCTAAATGCTTTGCAAGAAGAGACACTAAATGTTTCATGAGAAGAGTGCCTAAGTGCTATTTTAAAAAGGATTCATAAGGCAGTTTATAAGGAAATGCATGTGAATTCCATTATTTAAAGAAAAAGATACAAATTTTAAAGAAAAAAATCAACCTCAGTAAATTATGAATTATTAGTTAATGAAATTAGTTAATGAAATTTAATTCAACAAATTAAATATCTACTGTGTGGAAGCCATTATACTAGGTCCTGGGGATGCAAAGATAAAAATAATATAATTTCTGTCTTCAAGGAGCTTCCAGTCTAATGGGGAGGAGGGGAAGATTGTTTGTCCTTTGTTCTAGAAGAGGACCATGACCAGAGAGGTTCATGCCATGATATGAGAGTGGATTAGATTTATGTGAGAAAGGGCTGTGCCCAGTCACCTGTTTCTCTTTCTTCTCCAGAGCCATCTGGTTCCAGTGGCCTGATAAAGATCAGGACAACTGGAGATGGCCTAGGATGCAGTGGGGAGCCTTTTCAAGTTAAGGTCTTTACCAGGTCTCAGTTTGACTGAGGCAACACCATTCAATGATTAAGGTTTAATAAGAAATGAGTTAGAGAATGGTCTCTTTATCTAGTAAAAAAAAAAAAAACCCAATCAATCTGGGAGGGGAAGACCCTCAGGGTTTCTGGCCAAAACAGAAACAATTGCTATTTACATTCATTCTGAGCCAATCATGGCCCAAACAATGACCAAGTGGGGTTGGCCTGGGACTTCTTGTTGACCAATCAGTGAAAACCAGAGTAATTTGGGGTTAAAGCTGATCTGTAAAAGAAAGAAAAAGGTTTCATAGATTAAAATTTACATTTCTATTGGGCAGAGAACCATGTAGACAGAGACAAGAGAAAGAAAGAAAAAAAGGAAGGAAGAAAGCCATATTGCCCAACTGGTCAGTTCCAGTTTGGTCCGCAGTGGGCACCTCCTTTTCTACACACATAGGTTCTTGTAAAAGTAAAAGAGATATGCTAAATGGATAAATAATCATATTTCGAAATGCTCATATTTACTAATTAATCTCAATTAAATTCAATACACATTTATTGAGCACCTATTATTTTAGTTGTACTATACGTGCTAAATGCTGGGCATACAAAGATGAAAATATAACTAACATACCTTGTAAGCAATTTGTACATGCTGAACCTGCTTCTGAAAGTGTTTGAAGACATCTAATATAGGGACCTTTTCATTACTTGTCATGAGGTACTTCTAGAAGTAGGTTCACCAAACCTCCATAGAGGTGAGCAGCTGGCAGAACCTATGCTCTAGCTCCTAGGACATGACTCTCAGACAATGATATATACAGATAAATACAAAGTTTACAGTCAATAAATACAAAGGCAGTCAATAAACAGCCATTTGTTAAGCACCTTTCATTTTTTTTTTTTTAACTTTTAACATTTATTTTCACAAAATTTTGGGTTACAAATTTTCTCCCCTTTTCTCCCCTCCCCCCCCAAACCCAAGCATTCTAATTGCCCCTGTGACCAATCTGCTCTCTCTTCTATCCTCCCTCCCTGCCCTTGTCTCCGTCTTCTCTTTTGTCCTGTAGGGCCAGATAGCTTTCTTGACCCCTTAACCTGTATTTCTTATTTCCCAGTGGTAAGAACATTACAGTTGATCCTAACACTTTGAGTTCCAACTTCTTTAGCTCCCTCCCTCTCCACCCCTTCCCTTTGGAAGGCAAGCAATTCAATATAGGCCAAATCTGTGTAGTTTTGCAAATGATTTCCATACTAGTTGTGTTGTATAGGACTAACTATATTTCCCTCCATCCTATCCTGTCCCCCATTACTTCTATTCTCTTATGATCCTTTCCCTCCCCATGAGTGTCGACCTCGGATTGCATTCTCCTCCCCATGCCCTCCCCTCCGTCCTCCCCCCCACCCTGCTTGTGCCCCTGTCCCCCACTCTCCTGTATTGTGAGATAGGTTTTCCTACCAAAATGAGTGTGCATTTTATTCTTTCCTTTAGTGGAATGTGATGAGAGTAGACCTCATGTTTTTCTCTCGCCTCCCCTCATTAAGCACCTTTCAACTGTCTGTGCTAAGCACTTGGGGATATAAGGAAAGGTGAAAAATGCTTGACCTCAAGGAATTTACATTCTAATTGGGGAGACTAAGTATAAATAACTAGCTACATAAAGTTCCATATAGAGTAGGTGGAAAGCACTAAGAGAGGGGAAGGTTTTAGCAATTGGTGGGGGAAGATGGAAAAGAGGAGATGAGGCGTCCTGCAGAAAATGGTATTTAAGTTGAGGAAACTAAGAGGCTGAGGGGGCAGAGAATTCTAGGTGTGTAGAATCAGGAGATGTGGGAGATGGAGAGTAGCATGCAAGCAACTACAGTGATCCCTTCCACATCACAACTTTCCCCAACAAGATTTTGATATATCATGGGTTGGTATAAGAAATTAAAATGGAAATTTTGGGGGAGCTTTGCAGAAGTCAAAAATGACACATGAAACCTAGCAGATGACACAGCACCTATGACCAAATACTTAACCCAAATTTTACAATATGGTACTGTAAACATCCCATAAAAGAAAAAGAAAAAAATTCAGACCTTTTTCTCTGGTATGAAGGAAGGGCCAAAAAATTTTACACCTATTTTCCAGATCAAGGGGGCACCACACCCCTAACCTCTGTAATGTGGAAGGGATAACTATATAAGTAGCTCAATGAAGCTAGGGTACATGATGAAGAATAAAATGCTACAAAAACTAGGAAGGTAGGTAGGGGCCAAGTTATGAAGAGTTTTAAATGCCAAACAGAAATCTCTATTTGAATTAGTAGAATAATGGTGTCAGAATCACTGCAGTTTGCATATTGACTTGGAAAACTTCAAATTAACATTACCTATGTTGTATTGTAGTTTTATTTATTTTGTTAAACATTTCCCAATTATATTTTCTGCTGGTTCTATCTGTGCTGGGGAGTTTTGTACCTATACATAGGCTAAGAGTTTGCCATCTCTGTTGTAGATAACAAGGAGCCGTTGGAACTCATTTAAAAAGGGAGCAATATGATTAGATTTATTTAGAAAAACCAGCTTCAAAGAGGATGGATTGGAGTGGAGAAAGATTTGAGAAAGGGAGACCAGTGAGGTTATTGCTGTAATTCAGGTAAGAGATACCGTCAAGGTAGAAATGTAAACATTTGCCAATGGATTGGATTTGTGGGGTGAGTGAGAGTGAGGAGTTAAGGATGATACTGAGTTTGCAAGCCTGAGTGACTGAGAGAATGGAGGAACACTGAATATTAACAGGGAAGTTGGGAAGGACAGTGGGGTTTGGTGAAAAAGATCAGTTCTGTTTTGGACACTGAGTCTGAGGTGCCTATAAAGACATCCACTTTTAAGATCTGTGACTAGCTCAGGAGAGAGGTTTGGGTTGAATATATAGATCTGGGAATCATCTTCATAGAGATGATCATTGAATTCTTAGGAGCTGATGAGATAATGATAAGATAGCATAAAGGAAAAAGAGAACAAGAACACCTGAGGTTAGTGAGCATGACATAGATAAAGAACTAACAAAGAAGACAGAAGATTTGGTTGGATAGATGGAGGAAAACCCAGAAAGAATAGTGGGGATGATAGTGGAAGTAATCTGTTGGAAAAATTGAGAGGGGGTGCGATCAAGGGTGCATGTGGATGATTGACTTTGGATAGGTAAAGGACCACCTCTTTATCTGAGACCAGAGTAAAGAGGGAATAGTGAGAGAAGATAATGGATTTATGTGAAATAAGATGGAGGGAGAAGGGGAAGCTCTTGGTGAATGGCCTAATTTTTTTTTCAGTGAAGTACAAAGTGATAAAGCTATTTAAAGAGTGAGAAGGTGATAATAACTAGAGGAGAAAGAATCAGTTAAAGCCTTATAGAGGAAAGTATTCTAATAGCAGGGGGTTAGAGGGGAGAGGTACAAAGTCATGGAAGTAGTAGATGGAATGTCATGAATAAGGAATAACAAATAAGCCAGTTTGACTGGAGCAGAGAGTGTGGGAAAGACAGCAATATGAAATAATATTGGAAAGCTAGGTAAGTGATACTAGACTATGGAGGGAATTTTAATGTCAGAGAGTGTTTTATTTTCTTTGAGGCAAGAGGAAAGCCATTGAATATTTCTGAGTTGCAAGTTGACACAATCAGATACATATTCTAAGAATATCAATTTTTTGAGGGAGGAAGCAATTGGAGTTAAATGATTTGCCTAGGGTCACACAGCTAATAAATATGTGAGGTCAAATTTGAACTCGTGTTGTCCTGACTTCGGGGCCAGCATTGCATCTGTTGTGTCACTTAGCAGTTCCAGGAATATCAATTTTGCATCTGTGTGTGGAGACCACATTATAAAAGGAAAAACCAGGGAGACCAACTAGCAATTGCAATAGTGTAGGCAACATGCAAAGATGGCCCAAACTACAACAGATGTGTAAGAGAAGGCAGATGCAAGAGAGTTTGGTGATATGATTGAGAAGACATGGGAACTAATTAGAAATAGGCATTGAGGAAGAAGGAAGAGTAATTAACACTTCTAAAATTGTTAATCTGGGTTCACAATTATGAATCTGAAAGTATGATTGGGCCATCCTTCCAAAGAAGGAATGTTTGGGAGCAGGATGAATGGAAAGAGGGGAAATACCATTGCATCATGTACCAGTCTTCTGACTTTGAAGAAAGAAGGGAAAATGCCATTCCATCATACCAGATTTTTTGCCTAGTTTCCAAAGGAGAAACACCATTTCATCAAGTACTAGACTCATCCTCCACTACAGAAGAGGAGAAATGCATTCCATAATGAACCCACATTGCTGTCCTGCTTTGCAGAAAGGAAAGTAACACCATTTCTTCAGCTCTCAGCATGGTTTCTCTAACCAGAATTATCTAAGGTCCTGAAAAGACATTACCAAACTCATAGCTTTGGACAGTGAAAACCTCTCTGAACTCATTCCTGAATGATTAACACAGTGTCCCTTGATTATACCTTCTCCACTCCCATTCCCTATCATTCAAAACTTATTCTTCATGCCCCTGTTTATTTCCACTCTAAACCTACCCACCCCTTCCCCTGTGCTTTCAGGAATGCCTGCTCAGTAGATAACAAACTTGTTTTCATCTTAAATCTTTTCCTTTCCCACTTCTTCCATATTCTGGTTCTGCTTGATATCTAGCTCCCTTCTGACATCACACACTCCGTGGCCTCCCTTTCTTGCACTGACTGAACTTTCACTCATTCACCTGACTCATTGATCAAAGTGGGAAAGTTAGAATACTCCTTGTTCCCTATCACCGCTTCTAGGTTCTTCCTCTACCATCCCTCAGTAACCTCTCCTTCTTTGAGAGTCACTCAATCCACATCTATCACCCAATCAAAATTCTGGAAGATCTTGTCTGCTAACCTCCGGGACCCTCTCATTCTTCCCTCAATGAGTTCAGTGCTTGACTCACAGTTGTTTCTTTCCTCTCCAGCTTCTGCCTCATATTGGGGGACTTCAACACAAACACTGACACTCCTTTAAACACTCACAGTTCCTCAGTTTACTAATTTCTCATGACCTACTCCTTCACCCCACCTCAGTTATACATAATCTTGCCATAACCTACAAATGTACCACTTTCATGTTTATGAATTCTGAAATTTTCTTTTCTGATCACAATCTATTATCATTCTTTATATTTCACTGAAAAAAATGAAACCATTTACTGAGATCTCACTCTTTTCTCCTTCTCCTCATGTCACATCACCCAGAGGCCTTCTGCCACTGTTTTTCACTCCTGTCTCACTCACAGCTAGCCCTTCTCCTAACTGATGGTCCTCCAGGTGATACTGAGGTCAAGTTGTGTTATAAAAGAACAAAAGACATTTCTTTTTGAGATCTTGAGAGAAACCCAAACTTTTTCCAGTTCTTTAAAAGACCACCAGGGGTGAATTTCTGGGAATTGAAATAGAGTGGCCCATTTCTTTGCCAGTAAGCCTGCTTGAAAACGAAAAGGCACCTGCAGTTTCTCAATTCCCCAGCATCCTAGGGAAATGAGAGAATTGGCTATATGCTTCCAGATAAGGTATCCCCTATGGGGCAGAAGATTGGCTTGGGTCTGAGATGGGCTTGAACCAAACCCAACCTACCTGAGCCTGAGACAGGCTTGAGAACACCTCTAAGTCTTCCTAGGTGCTTGGAGAATGACCCCAACTGCAGAGGAAGAAAGGCATAGAGAGAGGAGACTTACATACCTTCTGGTCTTGACTGGAGAAGGGCTTGAGGGGGTCAGGTAGTTCCCCATACAGGACCACAAAAAAAGATGAGAGGTGGGATTTCTGGGAACCCTGAAATGTCAGGGTAGAGAGCAGTGTCCATCTGGAATAAATTCATGCACTCCAACTTTCTCAAAAAAATAGGAGAGAATCTTAGGGAATCTACAACTTGATGGGAGGGAGATTGATGCTTATATATAAAAAGCACAATGAAAGGATCTGGATAGAATTAAAGAGTGGAAGTAGTCTGGGGTGGGCCAGGAGCTGCAGAGGAAAGAATGCCAAGTAAGCTAATTAAGTCATCTAGGTGAGCTGGGGTAGGCCAGGTGGCTTGGTTCCAGTGATCTGGGCTACTGAAATGTATGGGAAAATTCAGGGACTGGGTTGCTTTCAAAGACATGGTCTTTTCCTTTTAGGGGTCCAGGTCCCATCACCCCATCATCTTGATATCATGGTCCTCTTCAAGAACAAAGGACAACCTGTGAGTAACAGGTCCTCCACTCCCTTCCCCTCCCCCCTCCCCTGCCCTTCTCTCCCCTCTTCTCTCCTCTCCCCTCCTCTCCTTCCTTGCCTGGGATGCTCTGCCCAGGGGAAGGTCCGCTTCTATGGCCAAAAGCTGCCTTTTTTCCTTTGAGTTTATTGGATAGATTTCTAGCTCAAACACCAGACCTTAAACCCAATTCACTCTGGAGCTCATAGATTGAACAACAGGTCCCTGCCTTCCCAGCGCAGAGTAAATGTAAATACTAATGGTAACTGTTTCTCTTTTACTCAGGAACCCTGAGGATCTTCCCATCTCAGTTTGGTTTGTTTTTTTTTTTTGATTAAAGGGGCTATCCTTTGAGTAACTACTTAAAGAGGTCTATTCATTGAATGGGTATGTCTCACTCAAAGTGAGAATCCGATAAGACCTTAGCCTAAAATGACCAGGTCTCCCATTGCATCCTGGGCCATCTCCAGTCATCCTCATGAATATCTGGTCACCGGACCAAGATAGCTGTGGAGGAGAAAGTGAGGCTGGTGACCTTGCACAGCCCTCCCTCACCAAATCAAAGTCAACAGCTAGTCATGTCATCATCTTGATGTCATGGTCCTCTTTGAGAATGAAGGACAAACACAACAACTGCATCATAACCAAGGCAAACACCTCTACTTACACAAATGATTCCATTACCCCTTTATGACCCTGATTTTCTCACTTTTCTTTAACCTCTCCCTGACCACTGGCTGCTTCCTTTTCGCTTTTACAAACAGGCCCATATCTCTCCCACCCTTTGAAAACCCTCACTTGATCCATCTATCCCTGCTAGCTATTGTCCCATATCTCTCATTCCTTTTATGGTCCATTTTATGGCTAAACTCCTTGAGAACAGGACCAGTAGTCCTGATCTATATCTCATCACTGGACCCAGATGGCTGCAGAGGAGAAGGTAAGGCTGATGACTTTGCACAGCCTTCCCTCACTTAAATCCAGTTCACTTGCATGTCATGGCATCAGCTCCCTGATTTGATTTGATTTGAGAATGAAGGACAAACAACAAAATACCTTGAGAAAGGCATCTAATGCCTAAAAGTAGGTGCCTCTGCTTGCTTTCCTCTCACTTCTTAACTTCTATAATAGGGCTTTTGACTTCATCATTCAACTTTAATGGCTTTCTTCAAAGTCATTGATGTTCTCTTAATTGCCAAATTTAATGGTCTTTTCTCAACCCTCATCCTTATTGACCACTGTGCAACCTTTAATAGTCAATCCCCCTTTTTCCTTGATACCCAATTTTCTCTAGATTTTTTGACACTATTCTCTTAAACTTATAGTAGCTCCTCCTCCTCCAACTCTCTCAACTGAGAACCTCACCATTCATTAAAGTTATTCCATGAGAGTCCTCTTTTCTCCCCTCATCCTCATTTCACTTCACTAAGATAGCTTTTGCCACTATCTCCATCTTTGCCCATGTCTCACATGAAGAGGTAATCCTTCTTGTCATGGTCAAAGCCTCTACTTGCATAATGATCCCATTATATCCAGTATGCTCCAGAAGATTTCTCCCGCTATCATCCCCATCCTTTCACTTATCTTTAATTTCTACTGATTTACTGGTTGCTTCTGTACTGCCTACAGACATGCCCATGTCTCTCCTATTGATTTTCCACTAGCAGTAGCTAGTCCCATATCTTCCCTCCCTTTCTTAGGTAAATTCCTTGAGAAGGCCTTCAGTGGTGCTTCACTTCCTTTTCTTTTACTTTCTTCTTAAATCTCTATAATCTGGCTTCCCCTTGCTTTTCCTTGAAAAGACAATCCATCTCTGAACACTGGACATTTTCATTGGTTATTCTTATGCCCAGAATATTCTCCCTCCTCATCTCAGGCTCCTGGAATCTCTAGTTTCCTTCAAGTTTCAACTAAACTCTCACCTTATACAGGATTCCTTTCCTATAGATCAGGATAGCTGTATGGTATGGATTGAGTAATTCTTTGCTATTCCCTTGTACAGATCTGTTAAAAAAAAAAACAAAACAACAAATGGAATTAATGCTGAAGTGGTGTGGTTTTTAAAAATTAATTCTTTACTTTTTTTTTTAGACTGGCAAAAGAATTGTACAATTTTAAATTGTTGAAGTAATTTAAGCTAATTTAAAACATATTAAAAAAACATGAATTGCATAAACTCCAAAAAGAATTTTTTTTTTGCCTAAAGTGCCTTCCCTCTGTGGATTATTTTTAATTTATTCTCAATATAGCTTGTTTGTACATAGTTATTTGCATGTTTTCTCCTCCATTATACTGTGAGCTCCTCAAGAACAGGGACTGTCTTTTGCCTTTCTTTATATACCTAGCATTTAGTACAGGGCCTAGTACATAGTTGATACTTAATAAATGTGTATTGACTGACTATTAAAAGAAATGGAAAACAGATTCAAGTAACAGCCATATTAGGTTAGATTTCAGTGACCAAAGAATTAGTGACATTCTAGAAAATTTAGAAAAAGAAAAGATTCTCAATAATGTATTCCAGGAAATCATTCAATAAAACTTTCCAGAATTAATAAAAAATAAATGACCACATACAATTAGAAAAAATCTGTAGGAACTTAACAAGGAAGGGAGAATCCAGGTTTGAACTCTCCTTGATACATTATAGTTAAACTCAAACACTATAATATATAACAAGGAAGGGGAAAAAAATGGCATATCAAGGAACATTCAGCAGGATTGTTTCAGGTGTCTCAAGGAAATCAAAGAATGATCAAAGAAATAGGAATATAATATGTACAAATTTAAAAAGGATAGGCCATGAACCTAGAAGACCACCCCAACATAATTAATCATGCAATGTGAAGATAAGATACAAGGCTTTCAGAAAACATTTATGTGCTAAAAACTTTGCAGAGAGACATATGCACTTCAAGGAAGCCTTTGAACCGCAGCCAAGTCTCTAAGTAAACAAGATAAGTATTTTTAAATATTCACACTTCTCACATCAAGATTAAACAGTTGCTAACGAAATGTGAGAACCCTCAGATTACTGTATTGGCTAAATCACTGAATGTTTCAGAAGGGTGTTTCAGGTAAACAAAGGAAATAAAAACAAATGTGAGGGAAGGGGGGGCGGGAATAGGACAAGGTAATCTCAAAATGAAGCCACTATTTTGGATAAAAGGGAATTCCAAGTTAAATAAAGTTACACGTTAATAACACGACACAACCATTTTGCTTATAGTTGCTTTCTTAAATTTGAATTAATGATAGAAATAAAAATAGAGGAAAATCCACCAAGTCCTGTTCCAGTGCCTAATCTTGGCATGGAGGTTACCCTGAGCTCTTCTAAGACAGTAAAGAGCAAGACCTGCTAGGTTCTACCATGTTGGAAAGGCTTCAAGTATGGTCTCAGCAACAGAATGATCTGCTTCTTAGGAGGAATCATCACAAGCATGGAGAGACTAATCACTTGGTGGTGAATTCTTTGACCATGGTAATGCATGAAACAAAGAAAAGTGCAAAACGGTCTTCTGTCCTGGTGACCCCTTTCCGCTTCCCTGTGGCATTGGAGGTCAGAGAATGCTAAAAAAAAAATCACAGTTTTTCGATTCCACGTAAATTTTAGTGGATTATTGCTACTCTGAATATGAGATCATTGCATAACAACATATTTGAATATGTTCAGACTTACTGACCTGAGGGTGGAGGTCAGAGACTTGAATGAATTTCTGAAATTTGTATTCCTAAAGAAAAGATTATTCCCTTTTTGCTCTGAGGGGTGGATAGAGAGGATTCTGATGGAAAAAGGAAACAATACAGATGGGCAGAGCACAAGAATTCTGCCTGAAGATTGAAACTGTGGTGTTAGAGTAGCTAGTTATACCATCAGTTAAGCCACTTTTACCTGGTAAATTCCCAGGGAGGAGGTGCTGACATGTTCACCAAATGATTGCTTGAACCAGTGAAATTCTTCAACTCTTTCTTGCCCTATGTTTCTCTCTGCCTGTAAATGTCAGATGCCCTAATTTGGTTTTGTTCTTCAAGTTTATTTATAACTTCTGATTTTAATTCATGTCTTTAAAAGTGTTTTCTCTTTGGTATAAAATCTATGCTTGATGAGCATATAATAATTTTTCATCTTTGATTTCCTTTTATTAATTTTTATTGTTGGGTCATAGAGTCATCCCTGTTGCAACTTTTGGTTAACTGAAAGCCTGTTTTCTGTTACTATTAATTGATCAAGACCTGACTCATGGAATAATAGTGTTAAGGGGAGACTGTTTAACATTCCTCAGATAAGAAGCCAAAGGGAGTCAGGGCTTCCCATTTAATTTAATTTAAGGAGGGGATTCTACTAATTCTGACTCTGTAGGCATGTAAACCTCTTCCCTTAATTAGCCTATTTGTGGTCCCTCTAGGTGTAGTTTAATCTATAACCTGATTTAGTTTACCTATGGAATCTGTTTAACTTGGTTTGTTTCCTTAGGGGATATATGAGATTATTACTCTGCTGAAATAAATGTTTGATTTTTGTAACATTTAACTAAGCATGGGTTTATCTTTTAAAAAACTCTTACAGACTAAGAGAATTATGAGATTGCAATATGTAAAAGAATTAGTTCTCTCTTATGTAATTTTCTCTATAAAAGTTTGTCACAAAATCTTAATCTCTGTTCAGGCAATATTTTTTTATTTCTCTGAACTTGTACTTAAGCATGATAAAACCTAGATTTTTACCTCTATAATTTCTGTAAATTTTTTTTAGCAGCAGTTGCTTACCACATGAACTCAAAAGGAAATATTTCTCCCATAACAACTGTTGTGTGGTGCATGCCTGTATATTTATGGAGAAGACCAATGACTCCCTGTAAAATACATATAATTTAGCTAGGGCAGAGATCCAAATCTATGTCCATAACATTAGAGTTTTATTCTCCTAATGCCATGATCTGTATGTAAGAGAATCTTATGGTGATTTAAAAAAAAATTGATTGGAGGAAACAGGAGGGTGGAGCCAAGATGGCGGAGTAGAAAGACGCACATACACATAGCTCCGAACCCACAACCCATAGAACATCTGTAAAAAGGAACTCACGGCGAATTCTGGAACAGTAGAGGCCACAGAACAGTGGAGCAAAGGAGATTTCTGTTCCAGAGGGACCTGCAAACTTCTCGCAAAAGGTCCTTCGAACTGCGGACTGGGTGCCGGGACTGGGAGCCGAGTACAGCCCTGCACCTGCGGCACCAAGAGGAGCAGATCTGAGTGGGCTTCTGGGACGGGATCTCCAGCAGCTGCCCGGGTCCCTCCACCCACAGGTGATGGGGGTTGGTGAGAGGGTCTCTTTGGCGGGTCGAGAGGGGAGTGGGGTGCCCCCATAACTCAGGCCCCCTTGGGAGGCAGCAGCTAAGGCAGCGGCAGACCAGGGCTCCCCAAGCAGGCAGGAGCCTGGATCCATTGTGGAAGGTCTGTGCATAAACCCCCTGAGGGAACTGAGCCCGAGAGGTGGCCCTGCCCCAACCTGAGCACCTGAACTTAATCTCACACTGAATAGCAGCCCCGCCCCCGAGGAAGCCCTGAGGCTGGGAAGCAGCATTTGAATCTCAGACCCCAAGCACTGGCTGGGAGGATCAGGAGGCGAGGTGGGTGTGAGGAGAATATTCAGAGGTCAAGTCTACTGGCTGGGAAAATGCCCAGAAAAGGGAAAAGAAATAAGACTATAGAAGGTTACTTTCTTGGTGAACAGGCATTTCCTCCCTTCCTTTCTGATGAGGAAGGACAATGCTTACCATCAGGCAAAGACACAGAAGTCAAGGCTTCTGTATCCCAGCCCACCCAATGGGCTCAGGCCATGGAAGAGCTCAAAAAGAATTTTGAAAATCAAGTTAGAGAGGTGGAGGAAAAGCTGGGAAGAGAAATGAGAGACATGCAGTCAAAGCATGAACAGCAGGTCAGCACCCTGCTAAAGGAGACCCAAAAAAATGCTGAAGAAAATAAGACCTTGAAAAATAGGCTAACTCAATTGGCAAAAGAGGTTCAAAAAGCCAATGAGGAGAAGAATGCTTTCAAAAGCAGAATTAGCCAAATGGAAAAGGAGCTTCAAAAGCTCACTGAAGAAAATAGTTCTTTCAAAATTAGAATGGAACAGATGGAGGCTAATGACTTTATGAGAAACCAAGAAATCACAAAACAAAACCAAAAGAATGAAAAAATGGAAGACAATGTGAAATATCTCACTGGAAAAACAACTGACCTGGAAAATAGATCCAGGAGAGACAATTTAAAAATTATGGGACTGCCTGAAAGCCATGATCAAAAAAAGAGCCTAGACATCATCTTTCATGAAATTATCAAGGAAAACTGCCCTGAGATTCTAGAACCAGAGGGCAAAATAAATATTCAAGGAATCCACAGAACACCGCCTGAAAGAGATCCAAAAAGAGAAACTCCTAGGAACATTGTGACCAAATTCCAGAGTTCCCAGGTCAAGGAGAAAATATTGCAAGCAGCTAGAAAGGAACAATTCAAGTATTGTGGAAATACAATCAGGATAACACAAGATCTAGCAGCTTCTACATTAAGGGATCGAAGGGCATGGAATAGGATATTCCAGAAGTCAAAGGAACTAGGACTAAAACCAAGAATCACCTACCCAGAAAAACTGAGTATAATACTTCAGGGGAAAAATTGGTCTTTCAATGAAATAGAGGACTTTCAAGCATTCTTGATGAAAAGGCCAGAGCTGAAAAGAAAATTTGACTTTCAAACACAAGAATGAAGAGAACCATGAAAAGGTGAACAGCAAAGAGAAGTCATAAGGGACTTACCAAAGTTGAACTGTTTACATTCCTACATGGAAAGACAATATTTGTAACTCTTGAAACTTTTCAGTATCTGGGTACTGGGTGGGATTACACACACACACATGCATACACGCACACATACATAGAGACAGAGTGCACAGAGTGAATTGAAGAGGATGGGATCATATCTTAAAAAAATGAAATCAAGCAGTGAGAGAGAAATATATTGGGAGGAGAAAGGGAGAAATGGAATGGGGCAAATTATCTCTCATAAAAGAGGCAAGCAAAAGACTCATTAGTGGAGGGATAAAGAGGGGAGGTGAGAGAAAAACATGAAGTCTACTCTCATCACATTCCACTAAAGGAAAGAATAAAATGCACACTCATTTTGGTAGGAAAACCTATCTCACAATACAGGAAAGTGGGGGATAAGGGGACAAACAGGGTGGGGGGGATGAGGGAAGGGAGGACATGGGGAGGAGGGAGCAATTTGAGGTCGACACTCATAGGGAGGGACAGGATCAAAAGAGAATAGAAGTAATGGGGGACAGGATAGGATGGAGGGAAATATAGTTAGTTTTATACAACACAACTATTATGGAAGTCATTTACAAAACTACACAGATTTGGCCTATATTGAATTGCTTGCCTTCCAAAGGGAAGGCGTGGGGAGAGAGGGAGGTAAAGAAGTTGGAACTCAAAGTGTTAGGAACAACTGTCGAGTAATGTTCTTGCCACTAGGAAATAAGAAATACAGGTAAAGGGGTACAGAAAGTAATCTTGACCTACAGGACAAAAGAGAAGTTGGAGACAAGGGCAGAGAGGGATGATAGAAGAGAGAGCAGATTGGTCATAGGGGTAATTAGAATGCTTGGTGTTTGGGGGGGAGGGGATAAAAGGGGAGGAAAATTTGGAACCCAAAATTTTGTTAAAATGAATATCAAATAAATTTTAAAAAAAATAATAAAATAAAATGAGGAAAAAAAATTGATTACCTTTATTTATAACCTCCTAAAATAGCAGGGACTCACATGACTGAGGATTAATTTACCCTAAGCTAAAGCCAAGCAAGGCATTGCAATTAGATCTAGGTACTTTAGACCAGTGATATCAAACTCAAAAAGAAAAGAATTCCTGCAGACTGCATATTGACATAGAAAACCACAAATTAACATTATTTATATTGAATTGTATTTTTATTTTTTTGTTAAACATTTCCAATTACATTTTAATCTGGTTTTGGCCCTACTTTGGCCCAGTGCTTTGAATTTGATACCTCTGCTTTAGACTATGGGGCCTTAGGCAAATCTGCCATCTTTAATAGTGGGAATTTCATGTCAATTTGATATTTATGTCTGCCAGACCTTGGTAATCAGAGCTCCTAAAATGCTGATACTGCTCTTTGTGAATCAGCACTAGGACCAACATCTTTCTTTTCTTGTCAATTGCAAGGGCATTAATTGCCTGCCCCAGGACCTAATCCATACACATTCAAAACAGAATTAGTGTTGATGATCTGTGCTCAATAACCTTTGTCTCTCATATACTGTGAACACAGAAGCACAGAATTTACCCTGAAAGTCTAGATCTAGATCTCTTTCTTTACTTTCAGTAAATACTGCCCAATATTCAACAACCATTGTACAAACACTTGATAACTATTCTATATTCTATTCTCTTTTACAGTGGTGGGGGTGGAAAAGCAACTCAGTGTGACATTAATATGAGGTTTCATTTCCTAATTATAATGGGAATTATAGGGTAGAATTGGAGAAGGGAATGGTTAGGCTTGCACCTGATTTCTGACATGTAAATTTTGCACAGATTAGTATCCTTTAAGAAAGATTTAAAATGATTGCTTTGGAGACAGGTATAATAAGAAAGGGAACTTAGGCATGAAACCAATAAAGGATTTAATTCTATGGAATTCACTTCTCTTTTTCTCTTCATCTCATATGACATGTAAAATATATCCAGTCTAGGGAATTGTGTCTTGCTTCAGATTTGAAATCCCCCTCCATTAACTACTTTTCCTTCTTGTTAGTTTGAGGTGGCTGTAGAATTCTACAAGCAAATCAGTGCTACCAGGGTGGAGATTTCTACTCTCAAGGAGGGACAAGAGTATTCTACCACTTCCTGTCTGGTGTTCCTCACTCTAGGGGCTGATATATCTTCTTTTGTTTCTCAGAACATCCAATTTCCTTAAATCCATATCTGTGAGGTTATTAAATATACAAGATTCAGTGGCTGCTAATTTCTTCATATAGCAATGGGAATATATAGTAATACTAGTAGGTGGTGTTAAACTTAGAGTCAGGTCTTGAGTTCAAATTTTGTTTCAGACACTTAGTTTCTTCATCTGTAAAATGAAAGGGTTGGACTCCTTGTTCTCTAAAACACATTTCCCTCTAAATCCTATGATCTTATAAGGCAAGGAACAAAAGAGCAAAGAAGAAGGGAACAGTTTGTGGGCATTTATAAATGGTGTAGGACACTGCCAGTTCTAGCAGAGAACTCCTTCCTGGGGAGAAGTTGAAGAATTTTCTTCCTTCTCCAACTTGGAGTCCTGTGAGAGAACCCTTGTCTCTAAGGAGCATGGGGCTAGGGAGGCATCTCATCAAAAGTGGTCCACAAGTACACCCATTTCTCTTAGCCACAAGAAACAGCAGCTGTGTCCATTGATCTCAGTTTTTTTTTCTTCTGGAGATTGGATGCACACACACTTCAGATAAGAAGTCAAAGGGCTTAGACCTGAATACATAGACCTGAAGCCCCTGACTACATGATTCCAAGATGGAGGGTAAGATCTGAACTCACACCCTTTTGGCTTTTTTCTTTCAGATTTTTTTTTTTTCAAAAACCGTCCTACTATCCACAGTGCTGGTGAACTCTAGGGAAGCATCACTATCTTTATGCCAGTTGTGATAATAGACAATATTCCTTCCCAGGGCCAGAAATTTGAAATTTCTTGCAAAAAATCATCCATTATACTGGTCTATATCTCATTTACATTTTCATTGAATATCTTTCTAATTCTTGTGAGAAGACCATAGAGATGAGCCAAACATAAACTTTAAGTAATTTTCTCTGGGGTTTCAGGGTAAAGATGTAAAGAACAAACGATAACTGAAAAAAAAACCAAACCAAAACAAAAAGCAAACCCAAACCCGACCAATCTCTTTAGAAGGTAAAGTTTCTTCTGACTGAACCCAGGCTTCATATTTGAGCCCAGAGCTAGGGGTACCTTAGTGAGGAGACAGTGGGTACCCCAGCCCTTAGCAAGTCCAGTAAGTTCCTTTGCTATGTTACATTTTATGGAATAGAGTACAATGTTTTGTAAATTGCCCTTGGCAGAGGTGAATAAATGAGATTCATGGCCAACAATACAATGAAGGGAGTGGTTAGTAAAATAACTGAGTAGCATGATTGGTGGAAACACAAATCTATATGCTAGACTGATAGCACTCCACTGACTTACTTTCTGACTAGTGCTAAGTACCAGAGATGGGCAATCAGAATGGCCATATTACAAGTATTCTAATATTTCCCAGATGTTGACTGGGGGAAATAATTCAATATGTCAATAGAGAATATAGGAAATGTATGGGGACATACTCTTCCCGACATCCTTGAGTCTCCTTTGCCCTTGAAGACATTTCTACCCACCACTCTGGTCATTTTTTTCATGTTACCTTTGGAGCTGGTTGTTAAAAAAAAAAAAAAAAGGAAATGCTCATATCTTAGCCAAAAACTATTAGGTTATAGCCCTTTCCCTGAAGCTAAATAGTAGGAGCCAGTGGTCACTAAGCTCTAGGTCATTGCTTCTTGACTTGTTGGCAAAGCTCATTGTGAATAGCAGGAATTCTGGGACCCAGGGTGACTATTACTGATACAGTTATAGATCTCATGTGTCCTGGCCTAAAATGATAACTATGAGTACCCTGCATGTTCACTTTCTTGTGACCCTTGTTTGTTTCACCTGTAGATTAGATGTGAACCTATATACCAGTTAATTGGTATGCTCTGAAAAACTGAAAGAGTACTGTATAACCTTAATAGTATATAGCATCATATTATAATAATAACAATAACGTGCTGATTTTTTTACAAATTCATTTGATCTTCACAAAAACACTGGGAGATAAGTACTATTTTATCTTCATTTTATAGTTGAGGAAACTGAGGCAAAAAGAAGTTAAAGTGACTTGCCCAGGATCACACAACTAGTAAGTATTTGAGGCTGGGTTTGAACTGAGGTGTTCCTAACTCCAAGCCTAGTGCTCTATCTAGTGAACCACCAACTGCCTCTTTTTAAATCCATATAAGGCTCAGAAGATTGTCTTCCTTTCCACACCTCTTTATGTTTAGATCAGATCAGATCTGCCCTGGATGATATTCCCTCACCTATAGTCCTAGTAACTAGTCTCAGATGACATTTAGGATTCTATAGTTGTGGCACCTGAAACTATCAAAACTGGTACTGATGATGCTTGTTTTCAAGGGTCAGGGCCCTTACAGTAGGCTATAAGGAGGTTTGTGGGGTACAGATACCCTTATCAGTGAATCAGAGACTCAGAGATATTAGCAAAAAGAATAGTTCATTTTTTGACTTTCTTGAGAAAGGGCTCCCTCAGAGTGTCAGCGGAGCTGTGTTTAGCTCAGCAGGTTATATAGGCCCTCATCACAATCCCCCCTCCCTAGCCCCCTTCCTCAGAGCTCATTGGTGCAAGCCCTGAGGGTACAATCTATTCAAGGCAATCTACCCCAGCCACAGAGAACAAAGACAGTTTTCACACATTAACCCTAAAAAAAAAAAGGAGAGGGGGGAGGTATTATTCCTCTCTGCTATGTGCCTAAAAACAAGGGGAGGGGGAAAGGCTGAGAAAATACAGAGGGCAGTCTGGGAAAGTAAAGGGGGGTATAGTCTTGGGAAAATACAGGGAGTAGTCTGGGAAAGGACAGAATATGTTGAAACATTTCTTCTACAAGGTCAACCTGCTGCAAATGTTTCAACAAGACAAGAAACAACTAACCTCTTGAAGAGACTTCACTCCTGAGAGAGATCCTCAGAGATCATCTCTCACAGAGGGTTCTAGAAACTGGACTTCCTGGGAAAAGGTAGAGAGAGGATAAATGTGACAGTATTGGGGGTCTTTTGGAGAGTGGTAATTAGGTTGGTCAATACATGGCCCTATTATTGGATGATTTTTACGTCCAAGTAGCAGAAGTGGTCTGGACTTGGTACCCTTGAGAAATATACAAGCTTGCTCATGTCAGATGTTGTATAGTCAGCAGGAGGGCTGAGGAAATGCTCGAGTATCACAGCTTTGGTCATAAGAGAAGACTGGTACACCATATGGGTAGTATATTTATGGATGAACATGGCTATGTTGATGGCTCCCTCCAGTTATGCTAATTTATTGAGAAAAAATGCTGTTAAAATTTGCTGAGGTTATTCAACTAGGGCAGGTTTGGTTTAGGTTCCTGAAGAAATTGGCAGATTCCTTTATGGCTCCGTGCCCCTCTCTGAACCTCAGATCAGTGGTGGTTAGTTATTTTGGCTGAAAGGGAGATGTTAAAAGCCTTCAGCTGTAGAAAATCCTCTACATTATCCAATAAGAGTTAATTTCTCACGAAGCAGAAAGTAACTGTCTGTAAAGGAACTGAGGATGGAACAAATTAAGAATTTCCTTTGTTATTTCCATGTATTTACCTAGGTCATTCCTCCATGCCTGGCATATACTAACCTCTGATTTTCTGGGATACTTCAAAGTCCTCCTTAGCCTTGATATGGAGAGTTTCTGGGGATGGAGGTCCATAAATAGTTTTCCTCAAACTGATGAGGTTAATCGTGAGGGGAACCCCAAAATACCGATGGTCCGGGTCGTGCTCGAATGAATTCGACTCAAACCTTCTTAAAGCCAAAGAAAACAAAGTTTATTAAGGATTCACCTAATTGGGTTGCCTCTTAAGGAGCCTAAGCTTTTGTAACGCTTGTATTCACAAGCGGGCCAGACACAATCCCAGCTAGGCAGAGTCTGAGCTGGATTGCATCTGAGTGCCTTCATGGAGGCAAGGTGGGACTTAAATACAGAAAAGAGTATAGGAGGGATCTGGGAGGGGTTGGTCTGGTAGTCCAGGGTGATGGGAGGAGGGGTTTAGGAAGGGTCTTAAGAAGTCCAAGGAGGGTCAAAGACTGGAAACACCTGGAGGCTATCAGGAGATAGACAATGGAGGGTTTGGGTGGGAAGCAGGTAGGGCAATCAAGGGATAACAGAAAATGATCACAGATCTGTGTATGAAAGGCCAGATTCTGTGAGGAGATACAGGAAGAGATCAATTTGAGTATGAAAGGTCAGATTCTGTGAGGAGAAACAGAGAGCACAATTTGAGTATGAAAAGCCAGGTTAAGTGAGGAAATTCCAGGGGAGCTCAAGGAAGTTCCTAGAGTCTGAACCTCATCAAAACCAGAAACCCTGGGCCATCCTATGCCTGTCAGGTTTAAAAGTCAGGGTCATTCATTATTCTAACAGGAGGTAGTAGTCAACTGTTTGTTTTTAGAGCCCTGTTTTTATTTCCTGCAAAGTTTTCAGTGTTTTTCAGCGTATAGCCATTTCTGAGGTCAGGCTCAAGTGTTGCTGGAGTGCTGAAAGTCTGGCCATCCCAGGCAGAGAACCAGCTAAGGAGTAAATGTCAGATCCCCAGATCCCCAATCCCTATGGCAGGGATTCTTCCTTGTGTTTTATGGACAGATTTTAAGGAGTCTCTGACCTTGGATGGTTAAAAAAAGTTACATCTTTATTTCAACATAATTGATTTTCTTTGTAATTCTATCTATTTTATGTGAAACATGGGTTGACTCTGGCTCTGCTCAACCACTGTCAGGCTTGTTCCCTTTTCTTTCTCCCCTCCCCCAGGATTTGAGGTACCCCGAGAGGGTTGGGGAATTAAGGCCAAGTTTTTGGGGTCACATTGCCTAAGGAGGGGAAAGGAGGTGATTGTCACCTCTCCACTGACTGCACAGTATCACCTTCTATGAATGGAGTCCTTCATCCTCAGACTCGAATGCAGGTGAAACCACTGTATTTCTGAGTCATTCCATTTTAAAGATACTGATATTTGTGGGCATATGATTGATGAAAAAGACTGCTTCCTACCAACTGGTATGTCCACGTATGCTCCAGAATGTCCCCTGGTCTCCTAGAAGAAGTTCCTCAGATTATTCCACATGAATGGTATCTTTTTGGGTGGTCTAGGCATGAATTCATGACATGAATTTTAAAGCATTATTCTGAGAAGGAGCCCACATAGACTTTGTTAGACTTCCAAAAGATCCAGACAATAGTTAAGAACCCTTGCTCTATGGAGATAAAACACATGAACTGGTTCAAATAATAGGGATAAAGAACACACCCTGGGGGGAAAAGAGCTGGATTCTAACTGGATGTGGAAAAGGAACAGGAATGTCATTCTGAGGCCTAATCAGAGATAAATTGAGTAAACAAACCCAAAGGATAAAACAGGAGCTGTGAAATAGAGGTCAGAGCTGCTACCAAAACTAGGGGCAGGCCAACATGGATCAGGTCACATTAGGGAGCAAGTAACAGAAGATGATTTCTCATGCAGGACAATCAGTTTGATACAAAATCCCTGACTAAAACATGTCACCGAATGACCACAAACCCCATCAGCCACTCGACCTTCTCCCTTGGCTGCATGTGTGTTGCTGTGGGTTAAGACCCAGTCAGTTCTCCATGAAAAAACAGTTCTGGGCTTAGAGTGTTGCAAGATCACTTTGTATAAACAGACAGATGGATGTAAACAGATGATGGTTTATAAAACTCCACACCTAGATTTGGAAGGACCCTTAGAGGCCATGTAGTGCAATTAAGGAAATGGAAGAAGTTAAATGACTCATCCAAGTTCACACAGGTAATAATCATTGATTGCAGGATTTGAACCCAGATCATAGGACTCTAGAGCCAGTGCTTGTTCCACTAATATTCCCCAGGAATACCATTTTACTAGCAGGCAAAAGCCCAGGGGGCCAGAGAGATAACAGTCTTTTGATAAGTGGCATCTACAGACTTGGGTTACAGCCTATTCAAATCGTAAAGGTCTGGGCATTCTAAACATCTACATCATCTTCATCCCCACTCCTTTCCATACCTTAGGATGAAGAGAACTTCAGCAGATTTGACCCTGAGATACAGTGAGAGTGCAGCAGGTCTCTTTGTTAATATCTCCCTCTCTCTCTTCAGTTAACTCTGGCTCTGGTTTTCTGGAGGGAGCAAAGATCAAAAGCAATAAACATTGAACTGTGACATGTATAGCCATTACATGACAAGTTGGCACTTCAGCTTTCTTATGGCAGGGACAAGAAGGATTCTTTATTGTTTTTTCTTTTTCTCTTTTTCTGCCCTTTTCAATCTTGTGTGTTTGTTTCTGTCTGTTTCCTTATTAGCCATGCAAAATCATTTCCCCCCATCTTTAACACTTCCAGGGTCTCCTACTCACAGTTGTCTTGACAATGAATTCTACTCTATTATGTACTCTGGCCTTTCTACTTTATGTTCTTTGTAAGCAGTTAGCACAAAGGATTATTAAGAGGCAGTGGTGAGATATGTACATCTACATGTAGAAGTGCACATATGCATATCAACATGTATCTTTATGTGTATATATGCATATGTGTATAAATGTATGTTGCATAATACACACATATACAATGCATTCCAAAATCTTACAAGGGTTTTGAGCTTTAATAACTTCAAGGATGTTTAGTAGTTTTTAAGTGGTGAAACTCATTGGGACAGTGTGGGTGATTTACAGAAATAATTATTTATATTAACATAAAATATTTATATGTATCATAAGATATATTATGTATATGTGTGCATGACAAATATTTATATTATATCCAGATAGAATGCATTTATGCCACATATATAAATGTTTGCATACTTGAACATAGAATAATTAATAATTTCATGTTTATATTATGTGATAATACAAACATATAAATATATTTATATGTATCACACATAATTACAGTCAATCATCAACTTTTGTGGAGATAACATTACTAGAAAACAGCACGAAAGTCAAAAACACAAATGCTCGTACAGTGAATCTATGGGAAATGGGGGTTAGGTTTTCATGACCATCATAATCTTTCACTGGAGATTGCTGAAAATATACTTTCCTGTATACAATTCTTTATAACAAGACATGAATTCTGAGAATATGTGCTTTTCCTAACACAGTAACCATGAAATAGCCCATAAAATAAAATTGGTAACATGCAAAACATCTTTTCTCACTAGTAGGATTCTGTGACCTTTTGGGCTAACATTTCAATAAACAAAACATTGATCTCAGATAATATTCACTTTTCATAATACATGAAACCTATAGTTTCATAAATAATGTAAATTCAATTCTTTTTTTCCCCCAAATTTATTTGTTTTCAATTTTCAACAATCACTTCCATAAGTTTCAAATTTCCTCCGCCATCCTCCCCAAGATGGCATGCAATCTTATATGGACCCTACACATACACATACATGACACATTTTCACATGAGTCATGTTGAATATAAAAATTAAAACAAATGGGAGAAAGCATGAGAAAAACGAAACAAAACCAATCATAACAAAAAAGAAAATAGTCTGCTTCATTCTGCATTCCAGCTTCCGTTCTTTCTCTGAATATGAATGGCTTTTTGCATCATGTGTACTTTGGAAATGTTTTAGGTCCTTGCATTGCTGTGAAGGGCTAAGTCTGACAAAAACAGTCCTCGCACACTATGGTTGTTATTGTGTATAATGTAAGTATAACTCTTAAAATGAAAACATTTTTTAACCTGAACCTTAGTTTCCACCATGTCAGATAAGAGTGTGAGGACATTGTACCGTATGCTATACTGCTGTAATCATCTCTGCTTTGGCAGGACTCTGAAAAAGTCAGAGAGAGGCTGCTGGCACTTTAGTCACTACTGTTGGAAGATGTGTACACTGGTGAGGTCTTGACACTGTCCTTCAAGGTGGGTGCATAGTGCATGAGATCCTGAAGGATGTAACAGCTTGAAATAATCCATCAGGGACTTCTGTTCCTTAAGGGTCTCCGAGTACATGAGCAGAGCAGTGGTGAGTTATTGTTTAACTTTGAGGTTGTGATTGATGATGGAATTGGTAGTTTAGATGTCTCTGTTAGGCCTGCAGCAGCTGCAGTATCCTAGCACAAGGTTTATCTCACACCTTTGTATTCTCACTAAGCCACATCACTGACTGTAAGCTTGGGCTTTGAGCCCAAAGAGCTTGCACTAGGCTTTGGGGGGCATACTCACAACACAAAACTTGAGTTTTAAAGGTAAACAATGAGAATATGCAATGAATGCATGGGGAGCTCTTTACAACAGTAAGGTGAAGTGCCTAGTAGGCAACCAGGTGCTCCACAACTTACCTACATGGTGTTTCTCATTTTTTTCTCTACTGCCCATAGACACAAATATGTGTCATTGCCAATTCAAAAATGAAAATGAGGTTACTAATAAAATCACATAAATGCTTGAAGTTACGAAAATTAAACACAAGAATGTTGAGGATTGACTGTATATGTATTTATATGTTTCACACATAAACATGTAAATATACCTATGTATTTGTATTATATGTAACACAATATAAACATGTAAATAAATATTTATATGTGCCATACACATGTGCATGTGCACATACACATGCATGTTAGAAAGAGTGGTAATTGTGAAGTCAGAAGACCCGGTTTGATGTCCTGATTTGGACTTTTACTGGCAATGTGATCATTCCTCGTTGGTGACATGGAGATAATCATACGTGTACACTATTGTTAAAAGGAAAGTGCTTTAGAATCTTTAAGGTGGTGGGCTATGGTGGCCCATGCTGGCAACTCCTGCTAGGGATGGTGGGGGGAGTGGGTTGTGGTGATGTGTTTGAGGCTGGGGGACATCTTGAGTTTTGAAGGGGAGGGAAAGAGGCAGGAAACATTTATATAGCATTTACTAGGTGCTAAATAAAGGTACTACCAGACACTGTGGTAGGGGTTTTACAAATATCTTATTTGATGCCCACAACCCTGGAGGCAGATGGCTATTATCATCTCCATTTTACAGTTGAAGAAACTGAGGCAATCAAAGGTTAAATGACTTACTCAGGGTCACACAGCTAGTTAGTGTTTGAGGACGAATTCCAGACTCAGAGCTTTACTCGCTGTGTCACTAGATGCTTCAAGCTCTGACCTTCAGTGTCCTATGCAGATTGAGTATTCACATTAAATTCAGCATTAATTTGGTGTTGGTATGAGGGGCGCTAGGTGGTCTGTGGAGTAAACCTTCCAAGGTAGGAAACCAAGCAGGTCAGAACTCCCAAGATGATGAGTAGCAGGACAGGGCCCACTTCTTGTACTTCCAGTCTGGGTGATATGGGAGACCCAGGATTGAAAACACAACCTTCCCCCAAACAACAATATCCAAACACAATATTAAATACTACTGAAATATGAGTTATTATTACAAAGAAGTCATGAATGTGTTTAAAGAGCAGTACCTACTGCAGAAGAAAATGGGACTCTATAGACTTCTGCCTGCAAAATTCTGTTAAAAAGACAATTTGCATAGTACTGTGAGGCCTGCTCTTTTTAAGATCCTGGACAAAGCTCTGTCAAGCTCATATATAAGGTATGCTAGCATATTCTTAATGTCTTGCCACCCCTCTCCCTATGATTACCATTATGACCCTATGATATAGAGCTAGTAATAGTAATAAAGAAAAGAAAAATAAGGATAATTATTTTTCCAAAGACTTTTAAGTGCTTTCTTAGTAGAAATAACACTGAACTTGGAGTCAAAAGATCTGGGTTTGTGTCCCAACTCCTTTAATTACTTTCTGTGTGATTTTAGGCCTCCATTTTTTCATTGGCACAATGGGGCTAATAATCCTTGACTTCAGAGGAGTAACAAACTCTCTGTGCTTCAGTTTCTGAATCTGCTAATTGGGTTAATGATTCTTGACTTTGGGTAAGTCACTTTCTCTGAACTTCAGTTGACTCTTTGGTAAATAGAGAATAACAATACATGCACTATTGACTTCATAGGGTCATTGAGAAGGAAGTACAGTTGGAAATTATAAAATGTAAGCTAGGTGGTACAATGGATAGAATACTGGCCCTGGATTCAAAAAGACCTGAGTTCAAATCTAGCCTTAGAAACTTTCTAGCTGTGTGACCCTGGGCAAGTCACAAAACCCTATTTGCCTCAGTTTCCTCATCTGTAAAATAAGCTGGAGAAGGAAATGGCAAACCACTCCAGTATCTTTGCCAAGAAGACCCCAGATGGGTCATGAAGAGTCAGACATGACAATAGCAACAACAAAAATGTGAACCATGATTACTAATTTTGCTGTGATGGCTTCAAGGATAAAATGAAAAAAGTCACTAGGTCTTAGAAAGAATCTTGAATATTGAAAAAAAATCATATCATGAATTCCTCTGCCCTTTAAAGTGGCAATACAGCTAAAGCATGATAAGTAACCTCAATTTTAGACTTCCTGAGAAGATTCCACAATTCTTTTGTGAACCATTCACAGTGTCAAGAGAATTTATTATGCAATCTTAAGTATTTAAAACACTAGAACAATCATCTGTGAGGTCTGTTTGTTGGGAATCCCAGCCAATTGTAAATCTTAGGGATATATTATGCAAGACCCAGAGAGCAGAAATGAAGTGTATCTTCATACTTTACCACAGCCCTTCATTTCTGGGATGGATTTCTCCTACATCTTACTCTGTTGGAATCCATCTATCTTGTTGAAAGTGATCTGTCCCACTGATACTGAGAGAAGTAAGAATAACCAGGAAAACTAGATAAACAGCAATGACAACAATGTAAAAAAGAAAGGACAACAAAAAAGCAGTAAATGCACTGTAATTGTGACATGAGAGAAGAGAATGTCATCCTTCTAGGTTTTGGGGAGGTGAAGGGCTATAGGTGTGGAATATTGCATTTACTCTCAGCCTGGATTCACTTAAAAAAAAAAAAGGATGACTTACTAGAGAGAAGCAGAAAGGAAGAGGAATATATTCAGAAATGAGAGTAAGGTAAAAACAAAATATATCAATAAGAGTGAAAGAAGGAAAAGAAAAAAAAGTACTCTCTCTTCTCTAATTTTATTAGAACACTTTGCTATCATCACATTTCACATTTTGTCCTATATTGTGTAGAATTCATTTTTGTCCTGTTAAAGTTTCTTGAGAGTAGGGGCTGCATTTGTTTTTTATCTTTGGATACTCATTGTCTAGGATAGCTGTAAGGAGCCTTGCACAGAATAGGGACTTAAAAATGCTTGCTGAAGTTAATTGATTTTTCTGGATGTAGCTGGGAAGGGAATAGGGAGTATACATTTACAAACTAAGAGATGCCAGAAGCAAAATTAATTTTTCATAATTAAAGTTTAAAAATATAAACTGCCCTTTTTATGGTATTATCCAAGAACAATATGGCAACAAATCAAGATGATTTTTTTGAATTTTCCATGTATAATAGATATTCCCTCCTTTTTTTTCACTAAGAGGTTGAAGCTTCTGCTAGAATTTGTTATCCTTTAAATTGAAGGACAGGATAAAAATTTGCTATGATTTTAATTAAAATATAGGTTACCATTTTTGTTGTTGTTAAAACATTTTTTAGTTTTATCCAACTCTTTAGGACCTCTTTTGGGGTTTTCTTGGCAAAGATACTAGAGTTTGCCATTTTTTTCCCTCTAGTTCATTTTACAGATGAAGAAAATGAGGCAAACAGGTTTAAGTGACTTGCTCATACTGCTAATAAGCATCTCAAGTTAAATTTGAATTTGGATCTTCCTGATTCTAGGTCCAGTACTCTATCCACTATGCCACCTTTTTGCAGCAGTTTAACTTAAAATTTGTTTTCATCCTTTCAAATATTTCAACTTACCTCTACGTTGGCTGTATGATCAAAGTAAGTCATTAGATCTCTCTGAGTCTCATTTTTCTAATTTACAAAATGGGGATAATGGTGCCTATACTACTTAGCTCTGAGGGTTGCTGTGAGGTATTCTGGGCCATGTTTAGTCAGAGACAGTACAGTAATTCAAGTTCAAAATTATCACCATAAAATGTGATAAAAACAATTTGTGACAATTACAAAAAGGAAATAGTTTCCAGTTAAATTCATATAAAATGACTATTTCTCTTCCCCGCACCTCCCAATTCCCCTGCATTCACCAAAACAATTGGCAACACTCAATCAGGAAGGTGTCCCCATAGAGCAATCAGAATTCCATTAAAAACTTTGGAATGGGGAGTCAAGATGACAGAGTAACAGCATGGATTTGCTAGTACTCTCTCGGCAAAACCAGTCAATTACCTGTAAAAACAACTCTAAACAAATTCTGGAACTGCAGAATGCACAGAATGGTGGAGTGAATCAAATCTCCAGCCCATGACAGCCTGGAAGATCACTAGGAAATGTTTATTGTGCAGTGCTGGGGGCATAGAAAAGTCCAGCATGGCCCGGATCGGCACAGGTGAGATCTGAGTAGGCCCTGGGGGGATTAAATCTTGGGTACCTGTGGTGGTTTCCAGACTTCACAACCCCAAAATGCCAAGGGCAAATTGGAAGGTCAGTGGAAAAACCTGTGGGATCTTTGTGAGAGAGTAAAGTGGCTGGGCACCAACCCCACTGTGATGGAACAGGTAGAAGAGCCCATAGCAGAGGATCTTGCAGGCAGCAGCAGCAGGGGCAGAGCAGATGCAGTGACTGTTTATGGAGCTCTAGGCCCACAGATTGTGGGGGGAATGACTTTATGAAAAATCAAGAAATTATAAAACAATGCCAAAGGAATGAAAAAATAGCACACACTGTGAAACATCTCATTGGAAAAATGACTGATGTGGAAAATAAATTCAGGAGAGACAATTTAAAAATTATTGGAGTACCTGAAAGCTATGATCAAAAAAGAGCCTAAACATCATCTTTTAAGAAATTATCAAGGAAAACTTCCATGATATTGTAGAACCAGAGGGTAAAATGAACATTGAAAGAATCCACTGATCACCTCCTGAAAGAGATCCCAAAAGGAAAACTTCTAGGAATATTGTAGCCAAATTCCAGACCTCCTAGGTCAAGGAGAAAATATTGCAAACAGCCATAAAGAAATAATCCAAGCACTGTGGAAATGCAGTTAGGATAGCACAAGATCTAGCAGCTTCTACATCAAGGGATCAAAGGGCTTGGAATAGGATATTTCAGAGGTCAAAGGAGATAGGATTAAAACCAAGAATCATCTACCCAGCAAAGCTGAGTATAATACTTCAGGGGAAAAAATGGTCATTCAATGAAATCAAAGACTTTTCAAGTATTCTTGGTGAAAAGACCAGAGCTGAAGAGAAAATTTGACTTTTAAACGCAAGAATCAAGAGAAGCATGAAAAGGAAAGAGAAATGATAAGGGACTTACTAAAGTTGGACTGTTTACATTCCTACATAGAAAGATAATATTTGTAACTCTTGAGATTTTTCTCAGTATTTGAGTAGTTGGAGGGATTACGTACATGCAGACAGAGGGCAAAGGGTGAGTTGAATAGGTAGGGATGATATCTAAAAAAATAAAATTAAGAGGTGAAAGAGGAATATATTGAGAGAAATAGAATGGGGTAAATCATCTCACATAAAAGAGTCAAGAAAAAGCTTTTTCAATGGAGGGGAAGAGGGGGGAGGGAATAACATGCATACTCAATTTGGAATGAAAATCTATCTTATACTACAGAGAAGTAGAGAGAAAGGGGATGAGGGAGGGGTGAGGGATGATAAAAGGGAGGGCAAATGTGAGGAGGGGGCAATTAGAAGTAAGCACTTTTGAGGAGGGATAGGGTCAAAAGGGAGAATAGAATAAATGGGGGGGAGTATAGGATGGAGGGAAATATAGTTAGTCTTTCACAATATGACTGTTATGGTAGTATTTTGCATAAATATATATGTATAACCTATATTGAATTGCTTGCCTTCTCAGTGGGAATGGGTGGGGAGGGAGGAAAGGAGAGTAGTTGGACTCAAAGTTTTAAAAACAGATGTTAAAAATTGTTTTTACATGCAGCTGAGAAATAAGATATACAGGCAGTGGGGTATAGAAATCTATCTTGCCCTACAAGAAAATAGAGGGGATAGGGATAAGAGAAGGGAGGAGTGTGATAGAAGGGAGGGCAAATTAGGGGAAGTGGTAATCAGAATGCTTTCATCAGAATGTCTTGAGGTAGGCAGAGGGGAGAGATGGAGAGAAAATTTGGAACTCAAAATCTTGTGGAAGTGTCCGTTGAAAACTAAAAATAAATTAATTTTAAAAAAAGTTTTGGAAAGCTAATTCCCCTTAGGCTGGGTCTTTTATGACTCTGGGGAGAAAGAAACCAAATCAATCATTCAATTCCTAGTCCACCTGGGCCAGTCAAATCCTAAGAATAGTCTCCTTGTATCTTTAAAACAGGGATTTTCAATCTGGAGTCTCTGAACTTGGATGGCCAAAATTATTTATTTAAAAACATTATTCTGAGAAGGGATCCATAAACTCATCAGATTGCCAAAGTGACCAAGACACAAAAAAGGTTAAGAACTCTTGCCTTTAAAATAAAACTAGCTCACACTACATGAAACTGGTAGTGTTTCTGACTCATTGTAGAAAAGTCCCACAAAGTTTTCAGAATACAGACGACCATTAAATAATCTTAAAATAATTCTGAACTCTTAAGCAGCAATAGATAGGGTCTTGATACAAAAAATGAAAACATAAATGAGATAATCTTATAAAATGATTCTTGTGGTTGTTGTTCAGTCATTTAAGTTGTGTCGGATTCTTCATGATCCCGTTTTTGGGTTTTCTTGGCAATGATACTGGAGAGGTTTGCCATTTCCTTCTCTAGCTCATTTTATAGATGCCAAAGTTGAGGCAAACAGGATTAAGTGATTTGCCCAGAGTCACACAGCTAGTAAGTATCTCAGGTCAAGTTTGAACTCAGGTCTTCCTGACTCCAGACTCATGCTCTATCCTTGTAAAAAGATTATCATATTTAAAAAATCCAAATTCTTGCCATCTGGGTAATGTGAGGGACAATTCAGAGGAAGTTTTCTGATTGTCAGGAGAAGTACCAGGAATATCATGTCTACATCACAGAAGAAAACCTTTCAACGCCATCACCAGTCACCATTAGAGGCCTGGATATTGTCTGTAACAGGGTAGCTAAGAGGTAATGGGCCTCTTGCATTCCACTTGTCCTGAGTTGATACTGGGACTCATGCCATATCACTACCCTTTTAGTGTTCCCCAGTCCACCAATAAAATCTTCTTCCTGCCTGCAAGTCCCACTGTGCAGAGGGTACCAAATTTTAGATTCTTTAGAGGTTTCCACTCATTTCTACCCAGTGCCTCAAGATTACCAGTGTCACCTAGAGGATCCTCCCCTTTTCTTGGTGAATTCCTTTTCTTTAGGATTGCAAAACTGGCCCCCCCCCACCAACTATTTCACTTTTCTCATTTTATTAAAAAGCAAAGGATCTCCCAATAATTCCAACCCTTGGTTCTCTAAATCCTCTCTAGTAAAGAGTTGCTTAAATCATCTCTGGGGAAAGCAAACCCATCAGTTAAGGGGAACCTGATCAATTTCCCTGGGTTGTACAGAAACCTCTGAGGGAACAACCGAGCTTGGGGAACAGAATAAAGAAATACTTACTAGAGAATTAACTGGGATTATGTCCAAAAATAGTCTAGTTATATTGACTGACCCAAAGAGCCCTCCTTCCTTTTCTGGGTAGTAATGATTTACCAGAGACACAAAATCTGGGAAGTGGGATACTCAACCCTGCTAATCAAGGTCATAAGGGAGAAGCTGTCATCTTAAAAGTACAATCGAGCATTTAACAGTATCACTCGTCAAAGGACTACAGTATGAACTTCCCCCACCCTTCAGTCTGAGGCCTGCTTCATGGTAAAATGGGCACTGTTGATCAGAGGAAATGGTACGGAGTAGAGGGTATTCTTGGAGCATTTTGATAGTGGCTGCCATTGTGGCAGACTTAATAGGGACTGCAATCCCATCCTATTATGTTTTGAATGCCATACCCAGAGCTTCTTAGAGAAATGAGTATCATCATGCTCTGGCCACTTAACAGTGACAGGAATAGCTGCTCCTCCCATCACATCCAGAGTGCCTGTTTATGTAGAGAATTCCGCTTCTCGTCTTTGATCAAAAGGCAGGATCCAACTGCACCTGAAGCAAGTTAGTCATAGGAAGTGGGGGTTGTGGGGAAGGGGTGGAAATCCAATGTACTAAATCCTTCTATTTAAACATTTTTACTCTCCTCCTTGCTTTCCTCTTTGGGGAACTGCTTTCAGAGGAAATTCATCTTTGTGAGGTCAAATATGCAAAACTTTCCATTTTAGCCACCTAAGGGGAAGAAAAAAAGAGCATTCAAAATTTTTTAGTCCTCCATTCGCATTGACCTTTCCACCTGTGCTGTTATTGGATCCATGAGCTGCTTCTCTGCCTTCCAATGGTTCTTAAAAATAAAAAAGTATTCATCTCTGCCTCTAATTGTCAAATACAAAAGGACAACTTATCTTCATTTTCCTTAGGTTGATGATTCAACTTAAAAACCAAAACAAAACTCCACCACATTTTTAACAGCCAAAGGATATTTAATTTTGCTATTTTTCTTTTCTTTGTTAAGTTCCTTAAACATCAAGCAAGCTAACCCTACAGGGATCATCCAGGGAAGTGCCGGAGCTAGCTCAAACCAACTGGGAGAGCCAATTGTTAAATTTTCAGTGTGAACATTTACAGCTTAATCAGCAAACTACAAATCAGGACTTGATCTGTTGTTTTGTTAATTATCTAGACTTAAGAAAGTGATATGGAAAATGTGAATAATGTAGATTAAATTTAAAAGTGTGTTTTGCTTGTTAACCATTAGCATCTCTTAACCCACTAAGAAGATTCATCATTGTTAGGGTTACCCCTAATACTGTTGCAACCACAGGATATCAAAATCCATACTCTCATTCTTTCTTTTCTAACATCCTTTCCCCACATCAACAATGAGTCTAAACATCAATTTGTGACAAAAAATATTTACTGACAACTTCCAAATATTCTAGCCTATGTTTAGCTCACGTCAGTGCAACGATTCAGGCTCAAGGTTAGAATGTAATGTTGTACTAATAGCCTATGAAATAAAATAAAAATTTATGACAAGATCTTAGTGTAGGGGTAGGGAACCTGAGGCCATGAGGCCACATATGGCCCTCTAGGTCCTCAAGTATGTCCTTTCGACTGATTCCAAACTTCACAGAACAAATCCCCTTAATAAAAGAAATTATTCTGTAAAACTTGGACTCAGTCAAAAGGCCACACCCAGGGACCTAGAAGGCCACATGTGGCCTAGAGGCCACAGGTTCCTCACCCCTGTCTTAACATATCTTAGAGGGTCTTAAAGTGTCCAGGTTCACGAGATAGTCTCAAAACTCTCAAGAAGTTATTAATTGGCGTGTTCATGCTCAATCATAATTTGAAATAATGGCCTCATTCCTTTAGCCATGTCAGGTTGATCAAGTGGAAGCCTTTGTGATTTCACTGGACTTATGAACTGCTAGATAAGGAAACTCTACCAATATAGGGCACTTTTGTGACTCAGAGGCTTAGAGCTGCCTCAAACGCAGAGGTTGTGACTTGCTGGGTGACTTTCACATGCAAATGTTTTGTAAACTTTAGAGTCCTCTATAAAATCAGCTGTTATCACTATTGCCTTTTTTTATTCTTCTCATGTATGCCTGTCAAATCTGTCCATTTTCTGTCCCCCAGGAATGCCTTGTCCTATGTCTATGTTCACACTGTTCCATAGGCTTGCAAAGTGTGGAATGTCTTCCCTTCTTATCTTTTCCAAAAATAACTTTTATTGCTATCTTTTATTTTCACATCACCTGTATCTCTCTCCATCCCTCCTCTTAGAGATCTATCAATACTTCAAAGAATAATTTTTTAAAAAGAAAAAGAGGCAAAAAATCAACAAAACCAATCAATACATTAGTCTGAAAATCTGAAATGTTTATTATTACTTTGATTTTTATCTAACTTTTTGCCATAGTTCTACTAGTTCAATACACACAAAAATCCATGGTTTCAGATTGTATTACTCTCATACTCTAGTAGAACAGCTTTGTATGTTGCCATGGCTGGAAATTTAATTATCTGGTGACACAGCTGATGAGGAGCCTCTTTGAACATAGCGGAGAGATATATGGTCCCCTGCTGGGCCAATCGAGAAGACTTTCTGGCTTGGGTGGGACACAAGAGCTTGCAGTACACTAATACAGACTTGGAGAGTTCAGGATCATCTCCAGGCCATCAGGAGACACGGGGTGAGAAGGTTTTAGCCTAAACTTATGACAGCATGAAGTTGTGGTAAAATTAAAAGGAGAAAAGTAGTGTCATCACAACCAAAAGATATTGAATCCTTCAACAACCTCTGAACTTTTCTTTATCTTGGGGAGTCTTCATGGAAGGTAGATGAACTGGTTAGAGCACCTTGGATGAGGGAGAGGGGGTGCCTTAAATCATTAAACCATTTTCTAGACCTCTGAAAACAGGTGATGGTATTTAGAGTGTGAACAATGGACTCAAAATTCTAGAAAAAAAATGCTCGTGAGGATAGTCTTTTCTCTTTGTCCTCGGGGCTCAAAAAACCAAGATTTTTTTCTTTATTGCTCTACACGTTGGCTCTGCTGATTAGTCACTCTTTCATAACAGAGGAAAGAAAAGAAGTTCTTCACTGAAAAGACAGCAAAACTAGGGCCTTACTGAGTACAACCTTTGCTTCCAGTTGTGGAGGTTTGTGTTTACAATGCTGGTCTTTTGTGACTTGGTGAAATTGAACTGAGGCAAATTATTTGTGTCAGGCAATTTGAGGAGCTAAAAGTGCTATCTTCCTGGGGAAGATTTCAGCTCAGCTGGGGCTGTGTTTTCAGGCAGACCTACTGACATTTGTCAAGTGTAATCTACGAATTTTTTGTGTGTGAAGGAAACCTAAAATTCTGGGTTCTGACGTCTGCTACACTATATTCGAGGTTTTTCAGGATGAATATCCCACTTATTCCAAGGCTATATTTCATTGAACTATTCGAGAGATTTCCCTAGCATTTTTTCCTTTTATTCTGCAAAGTACATACACCCTGAAAAAGAGACGATGGAAAAGAAAATTCAATTCGTCTGGGGAATATAGCCTGGAAATTGGTGAGAATCACAAGGATAAAGGTGTAGGAAAGGGATTATTTTTCCTACTGTATTTTGGCTAAATTTACACAGAGCAAAATAGGCAGCTGATCTGACAATTCAGGAGTCTGATTATCTGTATCATGGCATTTCATCACGTAATTGCCACTCTTTTCTTTAAGGGGTTGGCTGTTGTTGCCAGGTTAGCTGGTATATGTTCATTGTCTCTTGTGGAGTATATTCTACAGTTGCTATGGAAGCTAATGAGGGGGCCAGTGGCAGGAGGAGCTCTCCTGCGGAAGGGGGATGGAGAGAAACTAATGGGTGGAGCCAGTTATACACAACCTGATTTACACATTTCCTAGTAGGGAAAGCTCTTCCTGACAGTGGAAGGATTTGATAAGGACCACGGAAGCAGAGCAACTTTAGAGGGGACTGTGGAGAGCAGGACCTTCAATAGGTTTAATTTATTATGTCCTTCGGAGAAGGAAATAGCCAAGTGAGTGTCAGACTTAACAGGAGGAGAAAGCGAGGCATTATTGAGGTGAAGTTGAGAGATGTGAATGCTGGAAGGCAGAATACAAAGAAGAGAGTCCTCAAGGCAAAGAATTAGTGGTCCAGAAGTTAAGGCTTCTGTGCAAATGTTTAGATGTCAGTCAACAAGTATTAAGTATTTGCTGTACACACTGGTACTGTGCTAAGCTCTGGGAACACAAAGAAAGGCAAAACATGGTACCTGCCCTCAAGGAGATGCTATTCTAAGAGAGGGAAGGGGATCAATACTGATTGTACTGATTGCTGTTTGTCCTTCCTTCAGAAAGAGGATCAAACGCATCAGGAAGGTGATGTCTAGACTAGACTAAGTGAATTGGATTTAAGTGAGGCAGGGCTGTGCAAAGTCACCAGTCTCACTTTCTCCTCCAGTCATCTGGGTCCAGTGGTAAGATATAATCAACACAACTGGAGACAGCCCCAGATACAGTGGGAGACCTTGGCCTTAAGCCTTTCCCAGGCCTCAGTTTGTCTGAGGCAACACACATTCAGTGATTAAAGCAATGTAAGAAATGAAGAAAAAAATGGCTTCTTTTACCTAGTTAAAAAAAAAAAAATCAACCTGGGAGGGGAAGGCTCTCAGGGTTTAATAGAAACAATTGCTGTTTATAATTCACTCGGAGTGATTTAAACAAAAACCAAATAAGGCTTGGGCTGGGATCTACTGTTAGCCAATCAGTGAGAGTCAGAGTGGTTTCGGTTTGATGTGTGGTCAGGTAAATCTATTTGAATTCCAATGGACTTTATCAAAGCCTGGGTTTCCAATGCTATATTTCTTTTTCTTTTTTTAAAAATTTTATTGTATTTATTTTTAGATTTTGACATTCATTTCCACAAAATTTTGAATTCCAATTTTTCTCCGCATCTCTCCCTTCCCCCCACTCCATAATACCTTGCATTCTGATTACCCCTTCCCTCAATGTACCCTCCCTTCTATCACACCCCACCCTCCCTTATCCCCATCTTCTCTCTTTTCTTGTAGGGCAAGATAAATTTCTATACCCCATTACTTGTGTTTCTTATTTCTTAACTATGTGCAATAATAATTCTCAACATTTGTTTCTAATACTTTGAATTTCAATTTCTCTCCCTCCCTCCCTACCCATCTCCAACGAGAAGGCAAGCAATTCAATACAGGCTATATATGTGTTGTTTTGCAAAAGACTTCCATAATAATAATGCTGTGTAATACTAACTATATTGTCCTCTATCCTACCCTGTCCCCCCTTTCTATTTTATTCTCTCATTTGACTTGTCCCTTCCCAAAAGTGTTTACTTCATTACTCCCTTCTCCCATTTGCCCTCTCTTCTGTCATCCCCCTCACCTCACTTGTCCCCTTCTCCCCTACTTTCCTGTAGTGTAAGATAGATTCTCATACCAAATTTAGTGAGCATGTTATTCCCTCCTTAAGCCATATGTGAAGAGAGTAAGCTTCACTTTTCCCCTCTTACCTTCTCCCTTTTCTCCTCCATTGAACAAGATTTTTCTTATCTCTTTTAAGAGTTATAGCCTGCCCCATTCCATTTCTCCCTTTCTCCTCCCAGTATTTTCCTCCCTCCTTAATTTTTTATTTTATTTTGTTTTTTTATGGATCTCTTCTGATTCAACTCAACCTGTGCTCTCCATCTGTATGTGTGTGTGTGTGTGTGTGTGTGTGTGTGTGTGTGTGTGTGTATAATCCCTCTTCCTACCCCAAAAATGAGAAAAGTCTCAAGAGTTACAAATATTTTCTTTCCATGTAGGAATGTAAACAGTTCAGCCTTAGAAAGTCTTTTATGATTTCTATTTTCTGTTTACCTTTTCATGCTTCTCTTGATTCTCGTGTTTGAAAGTCAAATTTTCTATTCAGCTCTGGTCTTTTTATCATGAATGCTTGAAAGTCCTCTATACCACTGAATGACCATTTAATCCCTTGAAGTATTATACTCAGTTTTGCTAGGTAGGTGATTCTTGGTTTTAATACTAGTTCCTTTGAATTCTGAAATATCCTCTTCTAAGCCCTTTGATCCCTTAATGTAGAAGCTGCCAGATCCTGTGTTATCCTGATTGTATTTCCACAATACTCGAATTGTTTCTTTCTAGCTGCTTGAAATATTTTGTCCTTGACCTGGGAACTCTGAAATTTGGCCACAATATTCCTAGGAGTTTCTCTTTTTGGATTTCTTTCAGGAAATGATCAGTGGATTCTTTCAATATTTATTTTGCCCTCTGGTTCTAGAATATCAGGGCAGTTTTCCTTGATAATTTCATGAAAGATAATGTCTAGGTTCTTTTTTTGATCATGTTTTTCAGGTAGTCCCATAATTTTTAAATTTTCTGTCCTGGATCTATTTTCCAGGTCAGTTGTTTTTCCAATAAGATGTTTCACATTATCTTCTATTTTTTCAATCTTTTGGTTTTGTTTTCTAACTTCTTGGTTTATCTCATAGTGATTAGCTTCCCTGAACTCTACTCTCTCTTTTAAAGAACTGTTTTCTTCAGTGAGCTTTTGAACCTTCTTTTCCATTTGGTTAATTTCTGCTTTTTAAAGTCTCCTTCTCCTCATTGGCTTTTTGGACCTCTTTTTCCAATTGAGTTAGCCTATTTTTAAAGGTGTTATTTTCCTCAGCATTTTTTTGATTCTCCTTTAGCAGGCTACTGATTTGCTTCTCAAGCTCTTCTATGGTCTGAGCCCATTTCATATTTATTTTAGAGGTACTGGAAGCAGAAGCCTTGACTTCCTCTGACAGTATGCCTTGTTCTTCCTCATCTGAAAGGATGGAAGGAGACATCTGTTCACCAAGAAAGTGCAGTCTTATTTTTTTTCCCTCTTTTTGGGCATTTTCCCAGCCAGTTACTTGACTTCTGAATCCTTTGTCAAGAGCAGAGTCCTAGTGCTCCTCCTCTCCCTACTACCATGCTCAAGGCTGAGGTTCAGATCAGCTGCTCAACTCCACCAAAGGCTTTAAGGTGAGCTGCCTGGACAATGGACCCAGGCTGCTTCTGCTTAGCAGCCTGCTGTTGCTGCTGCCACCTGTGGCCAGTGCTGGGGGAACCCTGTTCCCCTCTGGCCCAGCTGGGAAAGCCCTCCCACAATGACCTTTGGAGTTTTCTTTGTAGCTTGTGGGTTAAGGGATCTGGAACCCTCCCTGCTGGGAATTCTGCCCCAGAGGTCTATTCAGGTCCTATTCCTCCCAGTGCTGTGTGGCCAGGGCTGGGCTCCATTCCACTCAGCATCCTGTGGGATAGACCTTTGTTGCTGGCCTTTCGGGTTACCTTTGGCTGGAAACCTCTTTCACTCTGTTGTTCTGTGGCTTCTACTGCTCTAGAATTTGTTGAGAGTCATTTTTTACAGGTATTTTGTGGGCTGTGGGAGAAGCGCTAGGGTATATGTGTCTTCTTACTCCACCATCTTGGCTCTGCCCCTCTCCAATACTATATTTCAAGAAATCATAAATGGAAGTGTTAAGTTTTGGGGTGCTCGGGACCCCAAAATAGTGATGCTCTGGGTTCTGCTGAATGAATTTGACCCAAATCTTCAACCAAAGTAAAACAAAGTTTATTAAAGATTCGCCATATTGGATTGACTCTTAAGGAGCCTAAGCATTTGCAATGCTTGTATTAACAAGAGGGCCAGATAGAATCTCAGCTAGACAGAGTCTGAGCTCGATTGAATTCTGAGTGCCTTCATGGGGACAAGAAGGATCTCATATACAGAAAGACTCAGAGAAGAATCCAAATGTTGCCAAAATAGTCTGGGACTCCAGGGATGGTCTTGATAGGGGAGGTCAGAAGGAGGATCTTGATGGAAGTGGTCAGCAGCCCAGAGAATAGGATTTTGATAGGATCAGGGGTGGGGAATATCTATGTGGATCTCAAAAGAATGCTAGATCAAATAAAGGGTATCCAAGGAGTCCTCAAGGTGAGGCTCTCCAGGGCGCCCCAGACAAATGGGACCAAAACTCTCCTGGGCCAAGAGATAAAGGTCTTGGCTTGGGCTGGTACCTGTCATTAATATGGGAAGTAAAAGAATTAACTGTCCCAGTTTTTTGAAATGATAGAATAAATAAGTAGGGAAGAGAAAAAAAGAAATCTGACCTATAAATCCCAAGGTATCTTGTGAGGTTTCAGTAAAGGAAGGAAAGAGCAACATTACCCAATGGAACTCAGTTGGGTCTCCAGTGTGGCAGCTACTACTGCTCACAGATTATTCTTTGTCTTTCCTTTGACTAATGACATCAGAAAGGTGATTTCTTGACTTGCAAACTAATTGGATTTAAGTGAGACAGGGCTGTGCAAAGTCATCAGCCTCATTCTTCCCAGAGCCATTTGGGTCCAGTGGCAAGAGAGATCAGGAAGACTGGAGATGTGTTGACTTTTGGGAACACAAAGAAAGGCAAAAACATGGTCCCTGCCCTCAAGGAGCTGCTGTTCCAAGAGAGGGAGGGGGAATCAATGCAGTAAAGTTGAAGGAGTTGGGAACAATGAAAAACGAAACAATCAGACTCCTAAAATCCAAGGGCAAAAGACCCGGATCCTGCCTCAGAAGAAATTGACCCAAGCCTTCTTTCAGTTAGAGACAGAGTCTACTAACATACTGGGCAAGATTTTAAGAATATGAGCATTTGTGATGCTTGTACTGACAACCAGGTCAGACTCTTAAGGAATCTGAGTGATCTAAAGGGGACAAGATGGATACTTGTATAACTCTTATGAGGAACACTATGAAAGGGAAGTTAAAAGGATTATTCCTTCATACCTCAGGCAAATGCCAGGGATCTGAATTGAGGGACAGGGTCCTTGGAATTGATGGGAAAGTTCAAAGGGGGAGGGGTCCAAAGCCCATATCCCATCATTACTAGAACCAGGAGTAACCTTAGTGAGCACTGAGGTATATTGCCTCCAGTGTGCCTGAAGTCATTCATCACATACTGTTCCCAAATGGTGCTCACTATGGCCAGACTATGTTGTTCAGCTTGATCACAGACAAGACAACTTGAGGGGAGACATTCAGATGGTGGGGTATAGCAATAATTGGCTAACAGACTATTCAAAAAATTTCCAGAGGACAAAACTGGTGATGGGTAATCTCTGATAGCTGTGTTTTTAAAGACCATAATAGAAGTTATGGTCTTTCTTAAAGACCAGCCTTAACCCCAAATCACTCTTGCTGTCCTGACCAAACCCTACTTGGTCATTGTTTGGACCCAGGTTGGCTCAGAATGAATGTAAGTAGCAATTGTTTCTGTTTTGGCCACAAATGCTGAGCATCTCCCCCTCCCAGGTCAATTTTTTTTCCTTTTCTTTTTGACTAGGTAAAGAGGCTATTTTCTGCCTCATTTCTTGTTAAGCCTTACTCACTGAATGGGTGATGCCTCAATCAAACTGAGACCTGTTAAAGATCTTAACTTGCAAAGGTCAAGGTTCCCCACTGTATCCTGGGCTAGCTCCAGGATCTACATCTAGTAACTAGTCTCAGATGGCTCTAGAGGAGAAACTGAGGCTGGGGACTTTGCATGGTCCTCACTTAAATCCAATTTACTTGCATGTCATGGTATCACATCCCTGGTGTTATGGTCTTCTTCAAGAAAAAAGGACAAAACTAGAAAGGAAGAAAGAAAGAAAGAAAAAGAGAAAGAAAGAAAGGACAAACAGCAACAAAGGTAGCCAGCAAAATATCAATCAACAAAACTAAAATCATGATTAATATAATGAAAGACAAAATGACAGTTAAGTCCAGAATTATTGGGATCTCAAAAAGCATATGGGGGAAAAAGAACATGATTTCTACTTCGAAATTGTTCAGTAAAACTTCCCAGAATTACATTAAAAAATACTCTTTACATAGAAAAGACCTATCCATCACCAACTACCACATTACTTAGTAGTTGTTGTGTTCATCTTTCGTTTTTGAAGAGCACCATGACATCAGAGAAATGATGACATGACTTGCACTTGACTTTGTTTTGAGTGAGGGAGGGCTGTGCAGGTCACCAGCCTCACTTCTTCTCCTGAGCCATCTGGATCCAGTGACCAGGTAGTCATCAGGATGACTGGAGATGACCCAGGATGCAATGGGAGACCTTGGTCTTTTAGGATAAGGCCTTTACAGGTACTCACTTAAAGTGAGGTAATGCCCATTCAGTAAATAGGCCTCTTTAAAAGTAGGCATGGGGATGGCCCCTTTAATAGAAAAGAAAAAAATAGACAAAACACACTGGGAGGGGTGGGATCAAGTGGGATAGCATCCAAATTCTTAGAAAAGAAGTTTACGGGAGTTACTGGAAGAAACAGAAAACAAAACTGTACTAGTGGGAAACCCAAACCACTCCCTCTCAGAATTGGATAAATCTAGCCACAAAATAAACAAGAAAGAAGTTAAGGAGGTTAATTAAACCTTAGAAAAGTTAGATATGATAGACCTCTACAGAAAACTGAATGGCAGTAGAAAGGAATAAACTTTTTTTTCAGTGGCACATAGTACTTTCCAAAAACTGACCATGTATTGGGGTATAAAAATCCCAGAACCCAATGTAGTAAGGCAGAAATATTAAATGCATCCTTTTCAGAACATGATGTAATAAAAATTACATGTAATAATGGGCCATGGAAAGACAAACCAAAATTTAACTGACAACCAAATGATCTATTTTAAAGAATGAGCGGGTCAAGCAACCAATCACAGAAGCAATTAATCACTTCATCCAAGAGAATGACAACAATGAGACAACATACCAAAACTTATGGGATGCAGCCAAAACAGTTCTTAGGGGAAACTTTATATCTCTAAATGTTTACATGAATAAAATACAGAAAGAGGAGATGAATGAATTGGGCATGCAACTAAAAAAAAAGCTAGAAAAACAATTAAAAATTCCAATTAAATATCAAATTAGAAATTCTGAAAAATCAAGGAGAGATTAATGAAATGGAAATTAAGAAAACTATTGAACTAATAAATAAAACTAAGAGCTGGTTTCATGAAAAAAAAACAAAACAGATAAATAGTACAGCTCAAAACTATGACAAAGAAAGAAATCCTTCAAGATACCAGAATAAAGGAAGATATAGCATACCAAAATGCATCAGTCAGGTTCTCACCAGCTTTATTTATCTGTGGAAACCAGGAACAATTGGCAAAGTTGGAACTTGACATATCTGAAATTGAAAAACATGGGCCATGAGCCTAGATATCAGTTTTCAAGGAAATCTAAACATGCTGTTTGAAAGCAAGAGTTGGACATTTAAGAATCAAAGGGACTTCAAAGAATTCACAGAGCAAAATATGTATTGAAGCATCCAACCCCCCCAATACTTTTGAATAGAGCAGAGTTCTGACTTGAAGAATTAAGCAGTATCAACTTTTAAGTTGGTAAATAATTAGTTAAGAACCTTTGTGAAGCATAAAAATAATTAGTGTCATACTCAATAATTATGGAATATTACAGAAGAGAGTTTCAAATAAGTAAATAAAAAGAAAAGATAGGTGAAGAGAGTAGAGAAGGAAAGTGATACAATGATCTCAAAGGTAACATGGGATATTCAGTATTAAAAATACCTAAAGAATTAATAGCACAAAATATAGTCAAATCAATTCAATAAGCGTTTATTATGGCTTTCTTTGAGCCTTGTGCTGTGCTAAGCACTGGCGATATAAATAAAGGGCAAAAATGAAGACAGTTTATGCACTCAAAAAACTTACATTCTAATAAGGGAAGGCAGCGCGTGAAAGGCAACTGAAAAGCAAAGGGAATAGGGTAAAATTGAAGTGCATGTGAGACAATGGTGGTAAAATCTAGAGAATGAAGGATGTCTCAAAATGGAGGTTCTTGGAAAAACTCACCAATGGGAGAAAGCAGCTTCTGAGGCAGAGGAAAAAGGAAGCTAAGGCATGGTGATGAATTGTATTATTGTAGTTTATTAAGTTTCTTTAATGATACATAGAAATAACAAAGTTTTCATTCCTTTCTGACAAACCAAATAATTTAACAGAGAACACAAGTCAAATTTAATAATGGGAATAACAACATTGCCATAGATGAAGAGAACTTCTGAATTGAGAGGGGCATAAGTGGTCTACTAGTTCAACCCATTTTAGAAAAAGAATCCCCTCTTTAACAAATTTAAATGGTCATCTAGTTTCTTCTTGAAGATCTCCAATGAGAGAGAAAGCACTATGTTATGAGGCAAATCATTCCACTTTTGGATAGTTTTATCTATTAGGAAGTTTTTCTTTACAATAAGCTTAGATTTGTCTCTTTGTAACTTCTACCCATTGTTCCCAATTCTGTTCCCTGTTGCCAAGCAGAAGAAGTCTAAGCCTTCTTTAACTTGCCTGTCCTTTAAGATAACTAACCCTTCTGTTTGTCTTTTCTCTTCTTGGCTAAACATTTTCAGTTCTTTCAACCAATCCATTTTTTAATCTTTTATTTAATTTTTTTCAGTTAACAAGCATATGTTTTCTCTCCCTTCCACCCACCCTTAACTTACAATTTAAAAAAAGGGAAAACTTGTAACAAACATACATATCCTACTAAAACAATATTCCAAAAATGTATGTCTTATTTTACATCTTGAATTGATCACCTCTCTGCCAGGAAGTAAGTAACTTAGCTCATTATCAGCGCTTTGAAAGCATGGTTGATCCTTGCATTGGTTCTTAAATCTCTCAAAGGTATTTTGGAAATGTTGCTATTGTATAATTTGTTCTCCTGGTTCTGCTTACTTCACTCTGTTCTAATTTATACATGTTGTCCTAGGGTTCTCTGAAACCATCTTTTTGTCATTTCTCAGGAGACAATTGCATTACATCATCTTCATATACCATGACGTATATTTATTCAACCACTCTTATACAGCTTGAACTCAATTGAAATTTTTCAACATCCTGCTTGCTTTCCTTTGAACACTTTGTATTCTACCGATGTCCTTAAAATGTGGTGCTCAGAACAGAACACAATACTCTGCATATTGTCTGCAATATCCTATAATATGGGATCCTCACCTCCTTATTCCTAATGTCTTTCACAATGCAGTCAAAGACTGAATTAGATGTCTTGGCTGTGATAACATTATGAAACATTACATAAAATTAACAAAATTTAAATGGACCAAATTTCCTAAGAGGAACAAAAGGATTTTACAATGGGTCAAAACAGAAGCCAGCAATGTTGTCTATATTAAACACATTTAATGGAAAGATTTATATAGACTTAAATGGAAAGGTTGGACTAAAATTTATGCTATAACTAGCTTAAGAAAATTGAAAGCAGTATTGATGATATGTGACTGAATTTCATCAAAACCAAAAAACATCAACAGAAGTAAATAAGGATGTTTGAACTGAATCGTTTAAAAGTATTATTGAAAAACAGAATTGATGAGAGCTGGAGAGATAGGAGTATAGGAACTCCAAGACTGGAGTTGCCTGTGTGGGTGTCTGGAGAAGAATTCATGGACTCAAGCATTGTTAAGGTGCAGATAAAGATTTATTATGCTTTTCAGCAGGCAAGAGTTCTTAGGGAATCTGCAACCTTAGAGTACAGGTAATGTTTATATAGGATATTCTATAGTAAAACATGTACCAAATATGCTAATTAGGTGATTCAGAATGAGATTAGGGAGTGGTTAAGAAGTGGTCAGTTCTTAAAGCAACAGCATTTTTGGTGTCTACTGTGCAGGTATTTTACCCAGAGTTCATCAAAATAGCCCTGGGGGTAAAAGAGGCCCTACCTGGAGGTGTGGTTTTAGCCCTGAACCATCACGAAGTCAACTAGCAGTCAGGACAGACTAAGAAATACCATGTGGCTCTCATCAATATCTTGTTAGACAAGATAAATGTAAGGGAGTATACGTATGTCTAAGTCTAGGATACATATGATTGATTGATCAGTGAGTAGTAAATGTCGTTATGACCTAGTACCCTGTCTGTTCGGCCAGTACACAGCTGGTTCAGACTAATAAGTTCTATAGATGCAGCTGGCTACTGTATCAAGAAGGGACATAATCCATTGTTGCTGGGCAAATTGTGTCCTGGTCTGGGGAGAAACTGCCTGAGACAGTGTTTTGAGGCTAGGGAGAAATGTGATTTTTAGAGAGAAATGTGATTTTAGAATTGGAGTCCAAGCATATGCACTCAAACACCCCATCAGAATATATGTATTTTTAGGAGAACTAGAGACAGTTGAGTCAGCAAGAGATAGCAGTGTATGTTTGGGACCACTTAGGATATCAATATCACCCAGGGCAGGGAATGTAAACTTCTTGAGGGGAAAAAAAAGGGCTTAATTTGTCTTAAGTTAATTTATCTATACACTCTGCATTTTAGCTCTCTAATCTTCAATATTAATAGATTTTTTTGACTGCCCAAGTTAAAAGGCAGAACAGCTGTGCAGTAAAGTATGTTCCAAGATGCATGTGTCCACAATGTAATAGGTATATTTAGGAGCATCAATTTACTTGCTTCTGGTTTTTGTGAGACAAGATGAAGAGACTGGTCTTCAGGATGTGAAATTAAAACAGTAATCAGGAGTATGAATGAAAGGGAATGATTCTGAGTCTGAGTGGCAGGTCCCACAGCATGTAGCCTCAGTGATAAATCTGTGTGGAGGACAGAAAGCAAGACAGTGATCATAAGTTGGAGCCTTTGTAGTTTGTGTTTGAGCTTTGACTGTATGGAGCAAAATCAGTGAATTCTAGGATATAGGATGAAGCTAATAAGTGACCCCAAGAGATTATGTGTTGGTTCTGGGTCCTGGTGCCCTCTCATGTAACAATACCAATTAGGTGAAATAAGGTTGAGATCAGATTCTATATATCTGAATCATACATTTTCAAATTTTCCTTTTTCACATAGAAAATGAAAGCACCTGGGGGGTTCAAACAAATACAGAACTCAGAGTAAGACTAAAATTAATGGCCATAGTGTGACTTATAAAAAGTGAGTAGAAGTAGATACATGACAGCTAAATCCCCTGACTTTTCAATTCTTATTAGCAACCAAGCAACTTCTTCTCTCAGCCTCCCTTGTCTCAAAACTGTCCTGGCAATAACAAAGCCTCACACCCTCTTATATCTCACTTCTCCCTTCCGAGTGAAGGAGATCCCTGGCCAAGAGTTCCCATAATTACTGTGTAATAGGTGTAGCCTGCCTTCCATCTAAGCCTGGAATGATTTTGCACGCTGCTGTATATGCAGAGGAAGATGTGGTGGAGTGAATGCTGAACACGAAACTCTGTGCTTACATAAGGAAACTGAACTGGTTTCAGATTCCTTTGGGGGGAGATATATGGATGGTGGATACTGCAGAAACAGAGGAGAGAAAGGAGAGAGAGAGAGAAAGAGAGAGAGACATTGATGAAGGAGAGAGACAGAAAGAGAGACAGAGAGAGAGAACTTTGGAATGATGGACCTACATGGCCAGCCATATATTGTCCTTGGAGCTGTTGACAGTTTCATGGTTATGGAGTTGTCTCAAAGAATTCAGGCTCAGGCCACCTCTAATCCAAGAAAAGACATTTATTGAGGGTGATGTGAGAGCATCAGTAGGAACTCAGTAGGCTGAGTTCCAAGAAGAACCAACAACTTCAGTAAGACAAGAGAAACAAATTTAGAGTGTAATGATGCTGATTACATAATAGAAATTATGAATATTAAAAAGGCAGGAGGTGTTTATCAAGGGATTAGGTAATGGTGGAGCGGATCCTGGTTGACAGAACCAATGGGCCATTCAGTGCCTCTGCTCCTCTGGGCTAAACTGGCATCATGGCCAGTAGTAAATTCTGGCATGGCCTGGACACTTGGTGGCTCACTGTTCAGATATTTTGAATCTTTGAACAAGGTTGTGGTTTTCCATAACATTGCTTTACTGAAAATCAAGAGAATGCACATTAAGACCTGAAACCTTTCCTTTCACCTAGAGGCTTAGGGCTTTCTTTCTTCTGTCATAGCTGTGGAGGAAAGAAGGAAAACCCTATGACCATTAGAACTTTTGGTCAATGGTATAACAGCAAAGATATGATCCACTGCAGCACAGTGTTTGAAAAAGTTTGACCATTTTCTTTTCAAACCGCCATCAAGGATGCCTTAATGTGGGTGGCAGTGAAGATTCTTAAACATTTTGTAGTGATATAAAAATAAGCATATGGGCCAATAGTTATTAATATTCTCTGGTTTGCCTTTTTTTTTTTAAAATACCAATAAAGCCTAAGTTTTTTCCTCCAAGATCTTGGTATCTTTTTCCTTTTTGAACATTGATCCCTTCTTCATAATTGTGTTACTTCTAGTATTGACCTCTGGTCTATGGCCTCACATCTTCATTTTCTTTAGTTTTATTTCTAAATTCTCGTGCAACACACCTGCATTCTCACACTACACACAAGGAAGGTAGCATTAAAGTCCAAATGTAGCAGTAGTGACAGGGTTGGAATCAGAACTTAGGTCTTTGGTTCCAGTGCCAAGTTTGTGTGCCCCTTCCATTAAGGATCATCAGAGATCTATGCAACTCAGATTTATAGATTTAAAAGAGATCCAATTTCTCATATTATAGATGAAGAAATTAGGGCCCAGAGAGGCCACATGATTTTTTTTTAAGGCCACATAAGAATTAAGTAGCAGTACCAGACTTTGAACCTAGGCTGTCTGACTTTGAGTCCATTATATCACCATGGTCTCTTTACCTCAGTTATATTTCTCCAGTTTAGAAAACAGTTGAGATAGCAAAGGTATCATTTATTCTTTAGCTATTTGACATAATTACTGTTTGAACCCATCTGATCTAATTGTGTTTTCTTGTGTGAGTTCTTTTATGGCTTATTAGTGTCTCTTTCTGAGATTGTGCATTTAGGTTATTTCTTTCTTTTCTTCTTTTTTAGGTTGTACGTGTAATCATGTAAAACATTTCCATAATAGTTATGTTGTGAAAGAAAACACAAATTAAAAAAAACTCAAGAAAAATAAAGAAAGTAAAAAAAGTGTGCTTCAATCTGTATTCAGAAACTATCAGTTATTTGTCTGGGAATGGATAACATTTTTCATCCTAAATCCTTCAGAGTACTTGGATCATTGTATTGCTGGAAATAGCTAAGTCATTCACAGCTCATCATTTTACAGTCACTTTGTACACAGTACATTTCACTTTCCATCAGCTCATGTAAGTCCAGGTTTTTTTGGGAGCATTCTGCTCATCATTTTTTATAGTACAATAGTATTTCATTATAATCACATACCACAGTTTGTTCAGCTATTCCCCATTAATGGGTATTTCCTCAATGTCTATTTTTTTGCCCCCAGAAAAGAGCTGCTATAAATATTTTTGTACATATAGGTCCTTTTGCTTTTTGTTTTTTAATCTCTTTTGGAATACAGACTTAGTAGTGGTATTGCTAGGTCAAAGATTATGCATGGCTTTATAGCCCTTTGGGCAAAATTCCAAATTACTTTATGGAATGGTTGAATCAGTTCACAACTCCACCAACAGTGCATTAATATTGGTTTTTCCTAAATCCTTTCCAATATTTTTCATTCACCTTTTCTGTCCTATTAGACAACCTAATAAGTATGAGGTAGTACCTCAGAAATGTTTTAATTTGCATTTCTCTAATCAATAGCTAGAGTATTTTTTCAAATGACTATAAATAACTGATTACTTCATCTGAAAACTGGCCTCATCTTTTGATCATTTTTCAATTGGGGAATGGCTTTTATTTTTTATACATTTGATGCAGTATATGTTTGAGAAATGAGGCCTTTATCAAAGAAACTTCTTTCAAATTTTTTTTTCACAATTACTATTACTAACTGTATTTCCTTCATCCTATCTCCACTCCTGCACTGTTTCCTCTATTCTCCCTCTCCTTTCACCCAGTCCCTGCTCAAAAGTATTTTGCTTTTAACTACCCCCTTCCCCAAACTGCCCTCCATTCTATCACTCCCCTCCCCTTCTCTTATCCCCTTCCTCTCTTACTTTCCTGTCAGGTAAGATAAATTTTTATACCCAATTGAGTATGTATGTTATTCCCTCTTTGAACCAATTCTGATCAGAATAAAGCTCATTCACTCCCCCTAATCTTCTTCCTCTTCCCCTCCACTGTAAAAGTTTTCTTGCCTCTTTTATGTGAGATAATCTACCCCGTTCTACTTCTCCCTTTCTTTTTCTCCCAGTAAATTCCTCTCTTAGCCCTTAATTTTATTTTTTTAGGTATCATCCCTTCATATTTAACTCATACCTGTGCCCTCTCTCTATTCTCCTTGTAACTACTTTAATAATGAAAAAGGTCTTATATCATCTTCCCATGTAGGAATGTAAACAATTTAACCTTATTAAGTCCTTTATGATTTCTCTTTCCTGTTTACCTTTTCACGATTCTCTTGATTCTTTTCATCAATAATGCTTGAAAGTCCTCTATTTCATTGAATATTCATTTTTTCCCCTGAAGAAGTATACTCAGTTTTGCTAGGCATATGATTCTTGGTTGTCATCCTAGCTCCTTTGCCCCCCAGAATATCATATTCCAAGCCCTCTAATCCCTTAATGTAGAAGCTGCTAAATCTTGTGTTATCCTGATTGTGTTTCCATAATACTTGAATTGTTTCTTTCTGCATGCTTACAATATTTTCTCCTTGACATGGGAATAATGGAATTTGGCTATAATATTCCTGGCAGTTTTCATTTTGAGATCTCTTTCAGGAGGTGATTGGTGGATTCTTTCAATTTCTAGTTTATTAGAATCAAGAAAATCTGAGTTCTAGTTCTAGAATATCAGGCAGTTTTCCTTGATAATATCTTGAAAGGTGATGTCTAGGCTCTTTTTTGATCATGGCTTTCAGGTAGACCAATAATTTTAAAATTCTCTCTCCTGGATCTACTTTCTAGGTCAGTTGTTTTTTCTCCAATGAGATATTTCATATTGTCTTCTATTTTTTCATTCCTTTGGTGTTGTTTTATTGTTTCTCGATTTCTCATAGAGTCAACTTCCATTTGCTCCATTCTAATTTTGAAGGAATTATTTTCTTCAGTGAGCTTTTGAACCTCCTTTTCCATTCGGCCAATACTGCTTTTTAAGGCATTCTCCTCACTGGCTTTTTGGACTTCTTTTACCATTTAGCCTAGTCTGTTTTTTGAGGTGTTACTTTCTTCAGTATTTTTTTGAGTCTCTTTTATCAAGCTGTTGACTTGTTTTTCATGATTTTCTTTCATCACTCTAATTTCTCTTCTAAATTTTTCCTTTACCTCTCTTACTTGATTTTCAAAATCCTTTTTGATTTCTACCATGGCCTGAAACCAATTCATATTATTCTTGGAGTCTTTAGATATATGAGCTTTGACTTTGTTGTTTTCTTCTGAGTGTATATTTTGATCTTCCTTGTCACATAATAACTTTCTAAAGTCAGAGTGTTTTTTTTTGTTTGCTCATTTTCCCCATTACTCGACTTTTAACTCTCTGTTAAAGTAGGCTTCTGCTTCTAGGGTGGAAGGTGCACTGTTCAAAACTTCAGGGGCTTTATGCAACAGAGATACTTTTAGGGACCTGTAAGTTTTCAGTTCTTTTAGGGTAGCATGATCTAAGGAGAGGTGTTTACTCCTTGTGTTCTGATCTGTAAGCAACCACAAGCACTCTTTTCTCCCCTGGAATTGTGAGGAGGGTCCCTCACTCCATTGTGGCCACAAGCTCTGCTGTGCTGGTGCTCCTTCTTACCTGGAATCATCACTTATGACCGTGACCCAAATCCAAGTATGGACAAAGCAACAGAGTCCTGCCTCAGTGCTAGCAAAGAGACATCTGTAATCTCCTTCTGATCAGTTGTTTGACTCCCTTTCCATCTGTGGACTGAGAGCTCCAGAAGCAGCCACTGCCACTGCTGCTACTCCCAGGGTCTGCTCCTGGTTTACTGTGGCTGGGGCTTTACTGGAATAGCCTGTGCTGGACTACACTCCTCTCTCAATCTGGCAAAATAGACGTTTCCTGACAGCCTTCCAAGTTGTCTTTGGCTTGAAATTTGTTTTGCTCTGTCTTTTTGTGGGTTCTGTTGATCTAGAGAAACAGAGGATTGAGAAAGAGAGAGAAGGGGGGAGGGAGGGAAGCAGGGAAGGTGAGAAGAGATGGGAAAGAGAGATAAAGTGAGAGAGGGAAAGAAGGAAAAGGAAGAGAGGAGGGAGGGAAATAGAGAGTATTGGAAGGAGAGAGTGAGAGAGAAAGAGAAAGAGAGAGATCAAGAGTCATTTTAAAAGGTATTTGGAGGGCTTTGGAGGAGAGCTCAGGCAAGCTCCTGCCTTTGTTCTGCCATCTTGGCTCTCCTTCCCATTTATTTCTTGTTTTATTTTTGAGCATTTTATATTTTTATTATCCATTTAACAAAAAAATTTCACTTTTTTCTGTCATGCAACTGTGTGGTATCCAACTGGAGGAATGAGGAAGAGATAAAGTCTTTAGAGTATGTGCGTATTTGTGCATGTGTGTATGTGTGAAATGTAGGTTTAAGAGCTGAGAGGAAAACAATAGAATTGGTGGGAAAAGTAACAAAAAGTTGTAAAAACTTGTAGAGAGTGTTTGCTTTGTCTTGATTTCTCCATCAAATAACTTGGCTTAGAATCAAGAAAATCTTAGTGCAAATCTAACCTCTGCCCCTTATCAATTGTGTGATTCTGTGCAAATCATTTAACCACTATCTGCCTCAGTTTCTTCAATTTTAAAAATGGGGATAATAATATCCCCTACCTCCTAAGGTCTCTTTATGTTGTTGGCAAACCCAAATCTTAAATGCAAGACAATGACATATGAAGCATTAAAATAATCCTCGTGTAATTTGCTTGTAGGGAAGGCTACATAGTGTGGTGGATAGAGTAGTGGACCTGGAGTCAGAAAAATTCATCTTCCTGAGTTCAAATCTTGCCTCAGACACTTCCTTACTCTGGATAAGTCACTTAAACCCTGTTTATCTCAGTTTCTCATCTGTAACATGAGCTGGAGAAGGAAATGGCAAACCACTCTAGTATCTTTGCCTAGAAAACCACAAATGGAGTCACAAAAAGTTAAGCATGACTGAAATGACTGAACAACAACAACAAAATTTGTTTGTTAAAAGTGTGCCCTATATAGATTTCAGCAAAGAGGTCTTGAGCAACAAAAACAGAAAAAGAATGTATGAGAGAGGCCCATTCAGGGATAATCACACTTCAGAAGATTTTGGAGACTTTCACTAACTCAACTGCGTATTAAAAGGATAGCAGAGACAATGAACTTGTCCCCTAGAATCTGGGAAATGCATAGTCAGCATCATAAATTACAGTGTGATCTCACACTGAGGAACCCACCTCTGAACAAGGAATAATTGTTGAAAAGAAAAAGCTGTATTTCTCCTACCCCCTCTCCATTTAGTGAAAAACCTCAGAGCAGAAGCTGGGAACGAACAGAATTGGAGAGGATTCTTACAATTCTAGGTGCAGTGTCTCTGTCCTTCCTAAAAGAACAAAGCACTCCAGCTAAAAACAATATTGTAACATCCCAGGTGGAAAAGTACAGTAACACCTAGCTAATCCTGAGGCAGATGGTAGAGACTGTAACTGTCTAATTAACAGTGAGTCCAAAGACCAATAGACTTATCCAATTTGTGCAGATGTCACACCCTGTGAGGAACCAGGCAAGTGGCCCAGTTACCTGTCTGGCCTAAGATATCTAGCAGATACCCTGTCAGGAACATTCATCACTGAGCCATGTATGTAGCTGAGAGTCCATACTCTTATATACAGTGAGCCAGTCCAGCCTAGCAGTGGTGAGAGTCATTTATTACTGAAGCCATGTCACATGATAAGATTTGACGTTTTTTGGTCTCCTCCTTTTCCTCGATACCCTCTTCTCTTTAGGTTTCTGTGACAATATTCTGTCCTGGTTCTCCTCCTACTTGTATGACTGTTCTTTCTTAGTCTCCTATGCTGGATCTGTGTCTAGGAGATACTTGCAACTGTGGGTTCCTATAGTCACCCTCTTCTCCCCTAGTTTTATACTACTTCACTTGGTGACCCCATCAGCTCTCATGGATTTATTTACCATCTCTATGTTAATATTCTCAGATCTACTTATCCAGCCCTAATCTCTCTTCTGACCTCTAATCTTACATCTCCAGCTGTCTATGAACATCTTAAAATGAATGTCCTGGAGACATCTTAAACTCAGCATGGCTTAAACTGAACTCATTTTCTTTCCCCCTAAATTCTCTTCACTTCCAAACTTCTCTACTACTGTTGAGGACACCACCATCCTCACAGCCACACCTAAGTGTCACAACCTAAGTGTCATGTTCCACTCTTCCATTCAATCTGTTGCCAAAGCCCAGTAATTTTACCTTTGTCTCATCTCTCTCCTCTGACACCAAATACCACCTTGGTACAGATCCTCATCTCCTCACACCTGGACTATTGCAAAAGCCTCACAGTTGGTTACTTGCTACAAGTCTCTCCTCACTTCAGCCCATTCTCCACTAAACTCTCAAAATGATCTTCCTAAAGTACAAGTCTGGCCATGTCACCTTCCTGCTCAGTAAATCTTGATGACTCCTATCACCTCTGATATCAAATATAAAAATTTAAGACCCTGCCCTTCTTCCTCAACTTTTCTAGAATTCTTCTTTTATTAAATTATTTTGTTTTCAGTGTTCTACAATCACTTCCATATATCTTAGATGTTTTTCTCCTTCCTCCTCCTCCTTCCTCCCTCCCTCCCCACCCCTCCCTGAGATGGTGTGCTATCTCATATAGGTTCTACACATACCTTCCTATTAAAATACATTTTCACCTTGTCATGTTGTATAGAAGAATTAAAATGAATGGGAGAAACCATAAAAGAAAACAAAACAAAAACATAATACAAAAAATAAATGCTCTGCTTCATTCTGCGATCCACTTCCATAGTTCTTTCTCTGGATGTGAAAGGTGTTTTGCCTCAAGAGTCCACTGGGAATTTTTTTAAGTCCTTGCATTGCAATGAAGTACTAAGTCTATCAGAAAAATTCCTGGCACACTGTGGTTGTTGCTGTATACAAAGTTCTCCTGGTTCTGCTCCTTTCACTCAGTATTAGTTCATATAAGTCTTTTCAGGCCTCTCTGAAGTCTTCCTGTTCATAATTTCTTATAACACAATAGTATTCCATTACATTCATATACCACAACTTGTTCAGCCGTTACCCAATTGATGGGCATCCCCTTGATTTCCAGTTTTTGGCCTCCACAAAGAGTGCTGCTATAAATATTTTTGTGCTTGTGGGACCCTTTCCCATTTCTATGATCTCTTTGGGATACAATCCTAGAAGCAATGTTGCTAGGTCAAAGGGTATGCTCATTTTTGTAGCCCTTTGGGCATAGTTCCAAATTGCTCTCCAGAATGGTTGGATCAGCTCACAGCTCCACCAACAATAAATTAGTGTTCTAACTCTCCCACATCTTCTCCAACATTAATCATCTTCCTGTTTTGTCATGTTAGCCAATCTGATATGTGTGATGTGGTACCTCAAAGTTATCTTGATTTGCATCTCTCTAATCAATAGTGTTTTAGGGCATTTTTTCATATGACTATAGATAGCTTTAATTTCTTCCTCTGAAAACTGCCTGTTCATATTATTTGACCATTTATCAATTGAGGAATGACTAGTATTCTTGTACAGTTGACTCAGTTCTCTATATTTTAGAAATGAGGCCTTTATCAGAGACATTAGTTGCGAAAATTCTTTCCCACTTTTCTGCTTCCCTCCTAATCTTGGTTCCATTGGGTTTGTTTGTGCAAAACCTTTTCAATTTAATGTAATCAAAATTATTCATTTTGCACTTCATAATGTTTTCTCTCTCTTATTTGGTCAAAAACTTCTTCATTCTCCATAAATCTGACAAATACACTATTCCTTGCTCCCCTAATTTGTTTATAGTATCAATCTTTATACCTAGATCATGCATCCATTTGGACTTTATTCTTGTGTATAATGTCAGGCGTTGGTCTATGCCCATTTTCCATCACACTGTTATCCAGTTTTCCCAGCAATTTTTGTCAAACAGTGAGTTCTTATCCCAGAAGCTGGGGCCCTTGGGTTTGTCAAACAGTAGATTGCTATATTCATTGACTATTACATCTTGAGTACCTAACCTATTCCACTGGTCTACCCCTTTGTTTCTTAGCTAGTACCAAGTGGCTTTGATGATTGCTGCTTTATAATACAATTTGAAATCTGGTAGGGCTAGGCCACCTTCCCTAACATTTCTTTTCATTAGTTCCCTCTTTCTAGAATTCTTGAACCTCATACCCATCAACCCTTATAATCTTGATCCAGTGGCACTGACATGCTTGCTATTCTCAGAACAAGACAATCCATCTCCCACCTCCAGACTTTTTAACCATTTCTTTCCTAAGCCTAGAAAGCTCTCCTTCCTTATCTCTGCTTCCTGCCTGCCCTGTCTTCCTTAAAATCTTTGCTGAAAATTCTGCCTGCTATAGGAAGCCTTTCAAGATCCTTCTTATATCTGGTGCCTTCCCTTCTATTAATTATTTCCTGTTTATCTCATATATACCTTGTTTGTACATATTTGTTTGCTTGTTGTCTGCATCATTAAATTGTTAACTCCTTGATGTGAGGGACTGTTCTTTGCTTCTTTTTGTATGCCCAGCTGTTAGCACACAGGGCCTGGCACATGATAGGTGCTTAATAAATGATTATTTATTGATTGAATTAAGAAATACTCTTTATCTAGCCTAAAATCCTTTATAGACCTGTGTGAAAAAACAAAGGCCAGTGCCTTCCTTTGAAACTGTGTAAATGTGATAACCAAACTTAACTCTTTTCTATGTGATTGGTACTAAGACCTACCTAAGGACAGAGTCCTTTTGAGAAACAAGGTTAAAGTATTGATCATAGGAAGGAACTCTTAAGGAGAAGTGGTCCAGGAAGGAGCTGAATGGTGACTATTCTGGGATGCTAACCCTAAACTCAGGATTCCTATAAATGTTACCTGAAATTTTGGGGCAGAGAATGAAGTTAGAAGGCATGGGGGACTATGTCAGTTTGGACATTTTGCAAATTTTTCTGGCATACTTGGTCCTATTAATGCATTACTTTTCTTTAATAGTTTAATAGTGCCAGTTTAGTGATTGCTTGGATATCAATGTCTAAATAGAAAACAAGCACTGAGTATAACAGCTTCTCTTGTAAAGACATCCATGGCCAACTAAACAGAGGCCAGGTACCTTTTAAATTCTTTTAGGAAGGTTTTTGGAGGACAGCCTTCCCAGTCTTGTTGACTTCTGATTAGATTCAAAGAATGAGAATGAGTAAGAGTAAGGCCCAGTCTGTTAGTGTAAGGGGTATTTGTGCATGTAACATATGGAGTATCCTTATAGACGATTTACTGTTATATATGCTAACTGGAAAGACAGAAAGAGTGATTAGACTTACATTTCTTCATGCATGCAGCCAAACTTTATTAATCAATATGTGCAATAAATACAACCATAAGTCCCCTCTGTAAAAAGAACTATCAACCTGCTTCTTAGAAATACTGGTAAGCAAATCTTTCATTATGGTGCTCATGACAAAGTTTTCTTCCCACCCAATCAGAGATAGCATGCCTTTCTTGGAGGTTCCTTGAACATCTAGCAAGTCCCTGTTCATGAGTACTGCCTTCAAATGAACATGTAGGAAATGCTGGAGCCTATCCCAGTTGTGATGTAGGAGTGGGATAATGCCCACGGCCTCTGGTGGGTTTCTTATACTTCTAGCTATGGATGTTTCTAATTTGTTTACCATATAATATGATTGGTAGTTTGTTATATAAACTATGGATTAAGTTGTTTATGATAGTTTTCTATTGGTCATGTGTCTTATCAGAGGGTTCACATATGCTTATCAGTTGTATAAGAACACACACATACTATTTCAAATCACATGGGTTCTTATCTTATTATTGAAAAACAACTTACAGAAAAACAATAAAAATAATTATCACAAAATGGAGGCTTAAAAATGGAGTTAGTTGTGCTAAGTTGACAAACAGTCCTACTATCTTATTAAGGTAATAAACACTCTCACTACAATGCATGTCTGTTTATCTCTATGTTGGTGGCCATCCTACCTTGCATATGGAAGATGGTAAGACTTATATTATGCCAGTAGGACCCCTTCCTTCAATAGTTTTAAATCACCTCGCTCTGGGAGTAAGTCAATTTCAGTCAACACCAGGACACTGATGATTCTGCAAAAATATCTCTAATAGCCAGGAAAATTGTGAGCCTGGTGACAGGTAAGCTTCTTTTATTCTCTTCTTAGCCCTGGGCAGTAGATTGAAGCAGCAGATTGCCTCAGACTAATGGCCCAGTTCGGAAGCTTAATTTCTCCTAGTCACTTTGGGAATTATATAAACCCTGTGCCTCTTTATTTAGAGGTTTCTAACTAGTAAAAAAGGGATGTTTTGTATTTTTCACTGTTTTGTGGCTTGTTTTAGTGTCTATTAGTCTGTTCTATGTTTAGAGGTACAAAGACCCAAGGGTGGAGGTGGAAATGATTTTAAAATCATCAGATTCTCCACAGTAAAGAGCTTTATTATAATAATAGCTAACATTTATATAGTGCCTATTACATGCTAGGCATTATGCTATTTTTTACAAGTATTATTTCATTTGATCTTGACAACAACCCTAGGAAGTAGGTGATATAATTAACCTCATTTTACAGCTGAGGAAGCTAAGACAAATAGTCTGGAGATTTGTCTGGAGTCCACACAACTAGTAAGTGTTTGAGACCTGAATTGAACTCATGTCTTCCTAACTACAGGTCTGGGGCTCTATCCACAGCCCTACCTTGTTGAATAGTTTTAAACTCTTTCTGATCCCTTTGTGAAAAAGATGCTAGAGTGGTTTGCCATTTCATTCCCCAGCTCATTTTCCAGATGAGGAAACTGAGGCAAACAGGGTGAAGTGGCTTGCCCAGGGTTGTACAACTAGTAAGTATCTGAGGCTGGATTTGAACTCATGAAGATGAGTCTTTCTGACTACAGACCCAGGACTGTATCTACTGTACCACCTAACTGCCCCTATATTTATCCTTCTTATGGCTATGAGATCATAAAGATTTCCCCTCAAAGTGTTTGATTATTATATTTCACTGCGTAATTGTTGCACTGTTTTTTTTTCCAGTCTAAAAATTGGTTTATAATCTTTCATTGTGTAATCATCACATGGCATAATGTTGTTCAACATGCAACACAGCAGTAATGTATTCATTGGTGGCATATGGATACACATTTACCTCTCGCTCATTGTGAGCTGTGAGCCTAGAATTCTCAGTGCATGTGCATTGTCAGTATTGAATTTTAACATATATTCACAAGTATTCTGTGCACCCTAATCTTCCACCAAAGACAGGTTAGTAATAAAAGATTTTTAAGTAATAATGGTACATTTTTTTTAAAAAAAATCTTCACATAATTGTCACACCACCTTTTTGCTAAAAACTTTGGCATAAAATCTGCAACAATTATACAATTGAAATACAATATTTAGTCAGGGGATCCTTCTGTTTATTAAGAAATGCTTGGCTATTTTAGTCTGAAATTCTTCTGGTCATTTTAGAATACCTGATCAGTGTGTTGATTTGAAAGACTGGCTGACTGAGTGGATCACTGTATCCTCAGCAATGGGAAATAAGACTAAAGAAGTCTATATGCCAAGGAAAAAGACCAGGCTTTTTGCTATCAGAGTAAAGTTGGACCCAGGCTGAACCTCAAATTGGGGAGTAGGGCATTTCAAAATGTCTGTCTCTAGAAAAACTGATATTGTATCTAACCTACAAGGCAAATGAAACATGCAAATTCTTGGACAAAATGGCCAAATGACAAGAAACCCAAAAAACTGCACTCCTCTCTCACCTAGGTATGACAGACCTTTCTCACTGACCTTCTGAGTTGTCTTTGGCATTTGTGGGTTGAGAAGTCTGGAAACCACCTCATCTTCCAGTGATTCAATCACCTGAGGCCTGCTCTGGGTTTGCTGGGGACCAGTGGGTGCTGGTGTGGCCTATACTGGATTGTGCTCCTCTCCCAGTCGGGTGCAACAGACCTTTCCTGTTTACCATATGGATTGTCTTGTGCTGTAAATTTGTTTCACTCTGTCTTTTTGTGGGTTCTACTGCTCTAGAATTTATTTAGAATCACTTTTTACAGATATTTGGAGGGGCTTGGGGGAGAGCTCAGGTGAGTTCCTGCTTTTACTCTGCCATCTTCCTGAACATTTTTTTTAAAAGGTAAAATTTAGTTTTGCAATTTATTGGGCTCAGTTTGGGTTAATCAGTCAGTTAAAAAAATTAAAAGGAAATTTAGAGATCTTTTATTTTACACAAGGTAGAATGATTGTAAACTAAAAAGTAATGAGATGTATAAAGGTGCTTTTAAAAATAGAAAATTCTAAAAAATTCAACTTTGTATAAAGTGGTATGAATTCATCTAGAATCGAGATGAGTGATTTCAATTTTTGATTCTAATCAGGAGCAGGAAAATAGAAACAGTGATTTTTTTTTTTACTCAAACAGAGATTATGCACGTTCCTTATTTGTGCCAGCTCTCAGAATCTCCTCTAGCAAGCACCAACGATGAAAAAAAAACTCACCTAGGATTTAGAAAAGTTGCAATGTAAGTTTAATAAAATTTTAGACCTCATTGAGATTAGAGGAAAATAGCAAGATTGCCTGTAAAGTTGTGACATTCCACTTGAAGAAATGCTTATTTCTTCCTCTGGAAACTGGAGTTAGTTTTTACTAATGGTTTCCAAGCTTCATTTTACAGATTGTGATGTTCCTGAGGATGTGGAGAAGTAGCTGGAATCAGGTAGCAAGTTTTAAAATTGATTAATTGGGGATAATTATTATTCACAGCATGGACAACCTGTGCTCTGAAAAGTAACTGCTGGTGCCATACCTTTGTAGTTGAGAGAGCAAAAGTGATAGCTACTCTGCGCTGGTTTCTGAATACAACTAGTCTAGAATCCCAAAAACTTGTATGCCAAAAAGATGAATGGAATGATTTTTTTTCAGGTAGACAGTTTGGGGATGCATTCAAATAATTGGATTAAGGTTATTTGACTGGCAATATGTTTTGTGTTAGTTTTAAGTATGAGATTGTTTTAAGTTTGTAGTTTTTCACCTCAGTATTTTGTGCACGGTGCTGCTGGGTGTTTGTTAAGGTCAGAAATTTCACTATTTATTTATTCCATACCAAAGTCTGACTTTCTTCCAAGAGCACTTACTATGTATCAGCTGTGCTTCCTTGAGGGGTCACTTGTGCTTTTGATTTTTGAATGAAATGTAGTATGAGTCATATGTAACATTGAGTAGTTAGATTTTTCTTGTTGGTTTTATGAATTAGGAGACATTTTCCAGTAAAGACTGAGTCCTTTTCAGCCTCTTCTGGTGGAGGATTGTCTTGGGTATTCAAATACGTATCCTCAAGTTTGTCAACGAGTCAATTTGTATTTGATTAACAGAATCTCCCTTTCCAAAAGACTGGAGACCAGTGCCTCCTACTTGAAGTTCTGGAAAAGCCTCTCCTGAAATGAATGTCACCCTCTTCCTCAGGAGACTTAGTTCTTTTTAAAAAAATAATAAAAATGTTTATTTTCAGTTCTAAATTATTTCCCTCCTATCCCTCCCCCACCCATTGAGAAGGTAAGAAATCTGATATCTATTATACACAGAAAGTCAAACAAAACACAGTTACACATTAGTCATGTTGTGGGGTGGGGGAGGTGGGAAAAGGAAAATAAAAAATAAGTGGAAAAAAATGCCTCAGTCTGCCCTCTGAGTTCATCAGTTGTTTTTCAGGAGGTGGATAGCATTTCTCATCCTGAGTCCTTTGGAATTGTCATGGATTTTTGTATTGATCAAAGTATCTAAGTCTTTCACAGTTGATTATCACTGCACTATTGCTGTTACTATATACAGTGTTAGGAGACTGGGTCCTAGATAGTTAAAAAAAGTTAATGGAAAAATTCAGGCCATTGATAAATGTCAGTATCTGTGTTTTGTAGACTACATGAAGCCTATTCAGAAGGAATTTTTACAAGTATAGTTCAAAGTCATCCTGGGAATGGGCAAGAAATTTTCTAAAACGTAGATCTAGGCTGGCTTCTTTGCCAGGATCTGTACTTTTTTCCAGCCTTGTTCACGCAACAATTTTGACTTAATTTTACTTCTTTCTATTTGGCTTTGTTAACCAACAAGACTTGTTTTTACAGCCAAAGTAATTCTTTTATATTGCTTCTATGCTTGGCATAATACACTTGAGCAAAGAGGGAACTCAGTGTTAATTGGTGTTGTTGAGGCAGTGCAGAATTTTGGTTGAAAAAAATTGGTTGAATATTTGTTTTTAATAGCCTAACAATATCCTTGTATTTGCAATATTGTCATGCCTGTCTCATCCACCAAGTAGATACATGGTACTGGGAAGCCAGGCTAAGACAGAAGCACTGCGGATAGAGGCTGCACTTGAGATCAACAAGGCTCGATTTCAAATTCTGCCACAGGCACTTGACCTTGGTTTGTTACTTAATTGCTGTTAGCCTCAGTTTCCTTATTTGTTAAGTTTGTTAAATATGGATATTAGTAGTATCTGCTTTACAAGATTTTTTTGAAGATCAAGTACTTTGTAAACTTTAAAGTGCTATACTACATAAAAGTCAGTCATTAAGACAAAGAGACAAGCATTGAAGATGTTTTTTCTTTTGTTATCATAGAAGTTAGTTCTATCTAAATGCCTAAATGCTGTTACGATAAACACGTTCTTGTTATTGTATATATGTTTTAGGATAAATTGAAGTGTATCCTACTGTTAAAGTCATCTCTAAAGTAGTTTTACAAAGGGAACTGCTTGAAAACTTTTGTAACCAGATTACTATTAACTGCCAAAATGGCAAGTGAAAGCTGCTGATGGAACCTCGACCAAGTTCACATGTTCTACTCTAAATAAACTTTTGTTCTTATGGATCCAGAGCAAAAGGACAGGGTGACCTTGTGAGTAACCTTTCTCCTGTCCAGAAAAGATGTGCCACTCCAGAGCAAAGGGACTATATCTTCTGTGATCTCTAGGAGAGAGTCTGTATGTTTATTTCTGATGAATGCCTTTCTGGAAAGAACTATAAGTTTAGTGGACAATATGAGAATGTATTGCCCTATTGGAGCAGTCAGCTACATTTATTGTTATGTACTTTTATTTGCCATTTTTCTTGGTGACCAAAAATGTATTTTTTAAGAAGGTAGTTAAGTGTGCATACTGATAGGAAATATCTGCAATGTTTTATGTATGAATTATTGCTTTAAATGTTCTTTATAATGTTATTGAATTTTGTAAGGTTATAAGAATTTAGCCATGGTTCCTGCAAACATGATCTGAGCATGGAACCATAATTCTATCTTACTATAGGATCTAGAATTGGGAAAGGAGGTAGATAGTTAGAAGCTATTCGTGTGATGGTACACGAATTTAATTGACCATTTAACAACCTTGCTTCCCAAGAATATTATAGCTCTAAGACTTCTGCTATCTGATTGAAATAACTTTCCTATATTTGACTATCACTTGACTGTCCCGAATACCTAGGAGAAATAAGAGAGTTTTAATTACATATTTTTTGTGTATAACCAACATTGGCGTTTTAGTTGGGAATATATATAATGTTCTAGAAGATATCACTTTTTGGTAAAATTAGAAAAATCATTTTTCTTATGATAGAAGCCTACTGAATCAGTTTCAGGGATGTAGGGAGTACTCCATATAATTTCTGCTCTAGGCAAAGACCTGAGAACCCTCCATTCGTTCCTCAATAATGAGCAAGGTTGCTTAATAGATTCAGGTACATCAACAGGATAAAACAATGTTCTGAGGTGCACAGTTTCTAGAATGACCAATTGTAGGCTGTTTATAACAATCTCACTCATCAAGACTGCCTGGATAATTCAAAGAATCAAGAATTCTTTCTGACCTGGAGTTATACCTAGAGGTACTCAGGTTAGATGTGGAGCACAGCTACTCATGCTGCACCTACAACCCCATGAAGGGCGTTTGGACCTTATCTCACGGGCCTTGGGAAAGATGTATATGGTATCCTCATAAGGATACGTGGGGGCTTAACACCCAGGGGGATCTGAATTGGTGCATAAGTGCTCCTGGAATAATGTCAGTTATTTGATATGGAATAAATAAATAGTGGACTTTCTCTGACCTTTACAAACTCAATAGCGGTGTACACAAAACATTGAGGTGAGGGTTTAGCTTAGTGCTTGATAAGCTTTGTTGCATTCAACAAATAATAGTAAGCACATTCTCTCAATGAGAATGATGGCTATATGGAAGAACCAGTTTATGGATTAAGAAGAAATAGACTGTAATAGCTCTGTCTAAAGAAAGCAGAGTATCTACTTGTCATCCAGCAGAATCAAGTAATTGCCTTTTAACTGGATCACTTTGATCTCAAGCAACTTTGTTAATCTACATAGCTTTTTAGCTACTGTTAGAGATTAAAGGATGGAAATATGTTTAAACACTGTGTTTTTTGTATGTACAATTGCTTTCCACACCCCAATTCAACTCTTTGTGCCATTTGGAATACAATTACAGAATTGAGAACAGTTTTTGTCATCTATTCTGCTGCATTCAAAAAAGCAAAACACAGAACTCTATTTTTTGAACCAATTAGAGTAATACATCTTGCTACTGATTAGTAGGTACAAACTTGAGATCCTAGGATTAATAAATATGGAATATGTTTCAAATTGTGCAAAAGCACAAATGGCATAATTGTGGAAACATTTAATCCTTCACTCCTTTTTAGTTTCTTTAAAGAAAATTAAGAAATACTATTTTTACAGCCTTTCTCTTAGACAGAGTGGGAACAAAGGCTAAGACCTTCCTTTAAAATGGAGTATGGTTAGGGGTGTGCTCTAGCACACCTACCTACTCAAACCGTTTGCTAAATTTTCACTGTGAGACTTTATCACTTTGGAAATCAGCAAATGCTATAAATTAGGACTTGATTTATTGTTCTGTTGATTGCTTAGACTTCAGAAAACGTTAATAATATGAATTAAATTTAAACTGAGTCCTAAATACATTCTCCTCATTCCCCATCAAGGTTGTTAAAAAATTTACCAGCATACCCCTGAGTAAGGGTGTTAACCAAACTAACTCTTGTCTAGATAGTTTGATTGCCTCCCTATGCACCACCTGAAGTGACTGGTGCCAGGGACTATCTAAGAACAGAGTTTGTCTTTTTTTTGAAATCCAGGGTTAAGATTCTGTTCACAGAAAGAAATTCATAAAGGGAAGAGGTCCAGGAAGGAATTGAGTGATGATTATTTTGTAATGTTAAACCCAAACTATGTTTTAATATATTACACAATCTTAAAAAAAGGGAAAAAGACCTACATATACAAAAATATTTATAGCAACTTTTTTTTGTGGTAGCAAAAAAAATTGGAAATTAAAGGGATGTCCACCAATTGGGGAATGTCTGAACAAATTGTGGTATGTGAATGTAATGGGACACTATTGTGCTATAAGAAATGATGAGCAGGCAGATCTCAGAAAAACCTGCAAAAACTTCATGGAAGTTTTCATAATACAAAGTGAAAAAAGCAGAATCAGGATAATATTGTATACAGTAGCAGGAGCATTGTATACAATGATCAACAATGAATGACTTAGCTCTTCTCAGCAATACAATGATCCAAGACAATTTCAAAGGACTCATGATGGAAAATGCTATCCACATCCAGAGAAAGAACTGATGGAATCTGAATACAGATCAAAGCACACTATTTTCACTTTATTTTATTTGCTTTTTCCTTTTGGTCTGTTTCTTCTTTCACAACATGCCTACCATGGAAATATGTTTCACATGATTGTACATATATAATCTGTATCAAATTGCTTATTGTTTTAGTGAGAATGGAGGAGAAGTACAGAGAGAAATTTGGAACTCAAACATTTTTTAAAATGAATATTAAAAATTGTCTTCACAAGTAATTAAAAAATTATACATGCATATCTTACATGATTTTTCATTATTCAGTATTTCAATAAATATTACCTAAAATTTCCTTGGGGCAGAGAGTGATGTCAGAAGGCATGGGGTATTTTGCCATTTTGGATATCTCTCCCAAGCTGTAAATGATGTATTTAAGTAGTCAACAAAATTATTTCTGACATACTTGAGCTTCAGTTGAATATATTATTAGTATTCATATTTATTCATTGGCACTATGTACATGTCACTTCTTTCAATAATAATTTTGATAACTAATACTCAAACATTAATTTAAGGTTTATGAAGTGTTTTACAAAAAATAGTCTCATTTTATCTTCACTACAATCCTAGGAGTTAGGTGCTAGTATTATTTTCATTTCACAAATGAGGTATTTTATACTGGATTTGAACTCAATTTTTTTTCTGACTCCAGGTCCAAAAAAGAGATCTTAGAAGAGCTTAAAAAGAACTTTAAAAATCAAATAAGAAGGGGAGTTAAGTGGCACAGTGGATAGAGTACTGGTCCTAGAGTGAATTCAAATCTGGTCTCAGACACTTGACACTAATTATCTATGTGACCCCACACAAGTCACTTACCCTTGATTGTCTTGTACAAACACACAAAAATCAAATAAGAGAGCTTGAGGAAAAATTAGGAAAAAAATGAGTAATGCAGGAAAATCATGAAAAGAAAGTTAACCAATTAGAAAAAGAGATCCAAAAACTCAAGGAATAAAATAGCTCCTTAAAAATTAAAATTGGGCAAGGCGAAGCTAATGACTTCATAAAACACCAAGAAAAAATAAAACAAAATCAGAAGAATGAAAAAAATAGAAGAGAATATAAAATATTTGACTACAAAAACAACTGACCTGGAAAACAGATCAAAGGGAGACACTATAAGAATTGTTGGATTACCTGAAAGTTATGACCAAAAAATCTAGACACTATACTTCAAGAAATTATAAGGAAAATTGCCTTAAAGTTTTACAACTAGAGGGCAATTGAAAAAAAATCTACTCTTTCACCACCTGAAAGAGATACAAAGAAGAAAACTCACAGGAACATTATAGCAAAGTTTCAAAGCTCCCAGGTCAAGGTTGAAAATATTACAATCAACTAGAAAGAAACAATTTAAATAACATGAAGCTACAGTCAGAATAACACAAAGTTTAGCAGTTTCTACATTCAAAGACCAAAGGTCATGAAACATGATATTCCAAAGAATAATGGAGCTGGGTTTGCATCCAAGAATAATTTACCCAGTAAAGTGGCAGCTAGGTGGTGCAGTGGATAGAGCACCAGTGCAGGAGTCAGGAGGACCTGAATTCAAATCTCACCTCAGACACTTGATACTCACTGACTGTGTGACCTTGGGCAAGTCACTTAACCCCAATTGCCTCATCCTGGGTCATCTCCAGTCATTCTGATGAATATCTGGTCACTGGATTCAGATGGCTGGAGGAGAAGTGAGGCTGATGACCTGCACAACCTTCCCTCACTCAAAAAAGCCCAAAAAACAAAGTCAAGTGCAAGTCATGTCATTATTTCTCTTATGGCATGGTTTTCTTTGTCAACAAAGGATGAACGAACACCCAGTAAAGCTGAGTGCAATCCCACAAGGAAAAAAATGAGATTTGATGAATTAAATGACTTTCAGGTATTCTTGAGAAAAAGGCTGGAAATGAAGAGAAAATTTGATCTGCAATAATGAGAAGAAACATATGAAGGTAAAAATGAAAGACCAATTACAAGGGATTAATAACTGTTTACTTCTTATATGAGAAAATGTTATCTATAACTCTTAAGAATGTCATTATTACTAGGGTAGTTTGAAAGCATACACAGATAGAAGACTTGGGACTGAGTCAAGTATGATGGGATGATCCTTAAAAATGAAAGTGGGTAGGGAAAGGGAAAATGGAGCAATTATTTTTATACAAAGGATAGGTAAATGGAAGAACTGTTAGAGTGGAGGGCTGGTAGTGCTAGAATTTTATTCTCATTAGAATTGGGTTAAAGATGTAATAACATATACATCTAGAAGGTTATAAAAGTTCTCTCAACTTATAGAGAAATACAAGGGTGAGGAGATAGGATAAGGAAGGGAGTCTTAGAAGGGCATGCATATTAAGAAATAAGAAGGCAAAGCGATAAGAAAAAGGAGGGGGCTTTTTGAAGGGTGGGTAGATTAAGGAATAGGAGGGCACAGGGAGAGGATAAGGGAAGAACTATTAGAAAGGGTCCAGATTAGGGAGGCAGTGGTCAGAGGTAAATTAGGTGTCTGAGGAGGGATAGTGTAAAAAGAGAGGGAGAGAAGGATAAACAGTGAGGAAAAATAAGGTGAAGGAAAATACATGTTTAATAATTATAACTTTGAATGTGAATGGGATGAATTCACCCATAAAATGGAAATGGATGGCAGAATGGTTAAAAACCAGAATCAGACACTATTTACAGGAATATGTTGTTTACAAGAAATATATTTAAAAATGAGAGATACACAGAGTAAAAATAAAGAACTGGAGTAGAATTTATTATGTGTCCACTGATGCAAAAAAACCAAAACAAAACAAAACAGGGATAGCAATCAAGATCTCAGACAGAGTTAAAGTAAAATAGATTTAATTAAAAGAAATAAAAAGGAAAACTACATTATGTTAAAAGGTACCATAGATAGTGAAGTAATATCAATATTAAACCTATATGCACCAAGTGCTGTAGCATCCAATTTTTAAAAGGAATAGCTAAATGAATCAGAGACAGGCAGAAATATATAGCAAAACTATAATAGTAGAGGACTTAAACCATCCCCTCTCAGAACTAGATAAATCTAACCAAAAAATAAATAAGAACTCAAGGAGATGAATCGAATTTTAGATAAGCTACACATGAGAGATATCTGGAGAGAACTGAATGGAAATAGAAAGGAATATACTTTTTTCCCAGCAGTATATGGTACTATCACAAAAAGTGATCCTATATCAGGGTATAAAAACTGTATAATTAAATGTAGAAAAGAATTATTAAATACATCCTTTTTAGATCATGATGCAATATATTTATATTTAATAAGAGATCATGAAAACACAGATGAAAAATTCATTGGAAAATAAATAACATAATCTTAAAGTAGGCTAAAGAACAAGCCATAGAAACAATAAATAATTTTATTAAAGAAAATGAAAATAAATGAGACAACATACCAAAACCTATGGGATGCAGCAAAAGCAGTAATCAGAGAAAAAGTTATCTCTAAATGTTTATATCAATAAAATAAAGAGCAGATCAACGAACCGGGTGAGCAATGAAAAAAACTAGAAAAAGAAATTTAAAGTCCCCAATTAAATACCAAATTGGAAATTGCAAAAATTAAAAGGGTACATACAGTTTGATTGCCCTTGGCATTGTTCCAGATTGCTCTCCAGAGTGACTAGATCAGCTCACAGCTCCATCAACAATGCATTAGTGTTAGTTTTCCTACACCTTCTCCAACATTTATCATTTTCCTGTTTTGTCATGTTAACCAATCTGATAGGTATGATGTGGTACCTCAGAGTTGTTTTAATTTGCATTTCTCTAATCAATAGTGGAAAACATTTTTCTAGACAGTTTTTCAGATAAAGGTCTTATATCTCAAACAGATAGAGAATTCTGTCAAATTTATAAGAATATGAGTCATTCCCTAACTGATAAATGGTCAAAAGATACAAACAGGCAGTTTTCGGATAAAGAAATCAAAGAGATATATGTGTATATATGCATATATATGTATATGTATATATATACATATATACACATACATTTGAAAAATGCTCTAATTCACTATTGCTTAAAGAAATGCAAATTAAAACAACTTCAAGATATCATCTCACACTTATGAGACTGGCTAAAATGATAGAAGGGGAAAATGACAAATATTGGGAGAGGTTATGGAAAAACATATTCACTGTTGATAAAGTTATTGAAAGGATCCAACCATCATAGATAAAAATTTGGAACTTTGCCCCATGTACAATAAAACTGTTGATACTCTGACTCAACAATACCATGAAAAGGTCTGTATCCCATAGACATCAAAGAAGAAAGAAAAGGACTTAACAGTGCTTTGTACATAGTAAGTGCTTAATATGTGCTTTTTCATTCATTTATTCATTCATTCTCCTCCAGTCTCCTCCAGGGGTTAACCCTTTAGTCTTCTCTCTTTAGTCTCTCCTAAATTATTGGCTTCTTCCCTACTACCCACACACATCTGGATCTCCATCTCTAAAAAAACCCCCATTAATTTAACCCTGTCATTTCCATAAGTTACCACTCTATAGCCCTCTTCTCTTCTGCAGTCAAATTACAAGAAAAAGTCTTCCTCATTCATTGCCTCCACTTCATCTTGCATTCTTACCTAAACCCTTTGCAATATGGTTTCTGACTTCATCACTTGACTTAAACTACTGTCTCAATGGTTACAAATGATTTCTTAATAATCAAATCCAATGCCTTTTTCTCAGTTCTGACTTCTCTTGATTTTTCATTAGCTTTTAATGCTATTGACTGGTCCTTCTTCCTACTTTCTCTTCTCTTGGCTTATTATGACACCACTCTCTACTGATTTTCCTTTAACCTATCTTTTGCTAGATTATCAACCATCTATTACCCATTAAACATAAGTGTTCCCTAAAGTTCTGTGCTGGGACCTCTTCATTTCCCTCTCTATACCCTCTCTCTTAATGATCTTATCTTTCATAGATTCAATTACTGTTTTAAATGGCATTCTCAAATCTATATACCTACCTCTTAACTTTGCCAGAGCTCATATCACTAAATACTGCATGTCCTACTGGAATCTCAAATTTAATATATCCAAAACAGAACTTATCTTCCCCCTTTAAACATGCCCTTTCATTCTCTATTTCTGTTTATGGTATCACCATGTGGTCAGTCAGTTTTGTAACCTCAGTCACCTTCCAATTTTCACTTTTACTCCTATATACAGTCATTTGTCAAGTCTTGCCAGTTCAACCTTCATAACATATCTTATATCAATCCCTGTTTTTTCATCTACACAGCTGTCACTCATATTAACTCTCACCTGGAAAATCACATTAATATCTTGTGCCAGACCTCTGAAGGTACATTTTGGGGATAAAAAGGCTTACACAGAAGAAATAAATTGGCCAAGAGTATGTATTTTTTGGTGTGTTTTAATTCATACTGTGGAAGAATTGTGGTTTAACTTCAGGCTAAAATCACTTTCCTATTGGCATCTCTATGCTTCAGGGCTCTAAAACAAGGAAATTTAGTTGCTTAACCCTCAGACTTTACCTTTAAACTACTCTTTCCCTTTCACATATTGTATTTTCAAAGCTATGTTCCTTTCAAGAAGATAGATTTCAACTCTGAAAATTTATGTAAAATCATAAAGCTCTGGCGAAGTGAACAGAGTGCTGTGCCTGGTGTCAGAAAGACTCTGTCCTGAGTTCAAATCTGATCTCAGACACTGACTGGCTGTGTGACCATGGGCAAGTCACTTAAACTTGTTTGCCTCAGTTTCTTCATCTGTTAAATGAGCTGGAGAAGAAAATGACAAACCAAAAAAACCCCAAATGAAGTCATGAAGAATTGAATATGACTGAAAAACTACTGAATAAATAAAATAATGGTAGAAGGAAAGAGGAACCTAGGAATCATGTATAGATTGTCCCAAAGATCAAAGGAGAATAATTTGCAAACTGTATCACATATTAAGCAAAAATCACATCCTGGCACGTGCTGAATCAGAGGTAACCATATCTAAACTTTGCTGTCAAGACTTTTTGGTCATATGATATGGAAATCTCAGATATATTCCAGATATTTGCAGTAAGATCAGCAGAACACCAAACATTACTGATAACTTTGGAATAATGTAGACATATTAAAGTTTTCCTGACAACTTTGAGATGATCTGGATATATTAATGGACAAGCCCAATGTGGCATGGATAGTAATTTATCTCTACAAAAACTATCTAAAAATGAGACCTAGGAGAGGATTCTGACAATATAGCAGGTAGGTCATAAAATGCCAGGTTCTCCAGATTTTTCCCACAAACAAGACAAAATAGTGCCTCAGGATGAATGTAGAGTAGTAAAAATAAACAAGTTGGGGCAGAATAGTAGTCTTCCCAGAACAACCTGAAGGAGAATAGCAGAAAAATCCTAGGATTGAGGTTTGAATCCTGTGAAATGTAAACACCTCCGGGCTAATTCCATTGAAATAGCAAACCTTGAGCACCGGGGCTAGATGGTTCGGGAGATAGCCTTGGCCAGAACTACAGGAATTTTCATCTCCTGGATAGTGTGGTGTCTGAGCAGGGAAAGAGTGAGGGAACCTCTGCTGACAAGGAACACCAGACCCAGCTGTATTGGGGAGATGTGGCCCTCGGCAGAAGGAAATGATGGGGTATAGACTCTTGGAACCTCCTTGAATCCTCCTGAATCTCTCTACTTAACCTGGACTTTCATACTCAGATTTGTAGCCAGGTCCTCCTGAATCTCCCCACTCAACCTGGCCTTTCATACTCAAATTTGTAGACAGGTTCCCCCCAAATCTTGCCACTTAACCTGACCTTTCATACTCAGATTTGTAGCCAGGTCCTCCTGAATCTCCCCACTTAACCTAGCCTTTCATACTCAAATCCATTTCATACTCAGACATCACTGGTTATCCCAATCACATCAAGATCCTCCTTACACCTTCCTCCCAGACCACTACATGTCAGTTCCATTTTGCTTCCATGAAGGGGCTCAGGTTTAGTCCAGCTCAGACTCTGTCTATCTGAGATTCTATCTGGCCTGCTTGTGAATACAAGTGTTACAAATGCTTAGTTTAGGCTCCTTAAGACTCAACCCAATATGGTGAATCTTTAATAAACTTTTTCTTTGACTTTAAGAAGGCTTGAGTCAAATTCATTCAAGCAGGACCTGGTGTGTCAGTATTTCCGGGTCCCCAGCAACCCTAGACCTCAACATATGGTTTCCTGACCGAGAATAACTGCTAATCTCAAGTTCTTCTGCCAAGACTGAAAGGTATGTAAGCCTCCCCTTCTCCCCATCCCCTTCTCGCTCTCCAAGCACCTTGGAAGCGGATTTTCAGACCTGGCCTCAGGTCTCAGTATCGGGAAGTATGTGTCTAACTCTCTGAATTCCCTGGAAGCTAGGGAATTAGGGAATGCTCTCAGGTTTTTGGTCCAGTGGCTGTGTTTGAGGCCATGGACCTAGGCACACCCTCCTAAGCAAGTGTGTGACCAGCTCTCTGAATTCCCTGGGCACTAGGGAATTAGAGAAACGTCAGTTATTATTTTCTCTTGTTTTTCTTTCAAGGCTTATTCCCAGGTCCTCCTTCACAGAGTGAAGGACTTCCAGCCCCATGCCTATAATGAATCAATCCTCTTCAGTCCCCCAAAATTTGCCTTTGGGTTGTCTCTTACAAAATGGAAAAAATTTACAAATGCTTAGGCTCCTGAAGAATCAACCCAATATGGCAAATCTTTAATAAACTTTGTTCTTCTTTGGCTTTAAGAAGGCTTGAGTCGAATTCATTTGAGCAGGACCCAGCGTGTCAGTATTTCGGGGTCCCCAGCACCCCTACACCTCAACAGAACCAATGAGTGCAGAAGCAGTGGGGTGGGCTGCTGCTGGCTGTGTACACTTATAGAAGGCCTGAGTTCTTGGTTTTGGTTCCAGGCCTGAGGGGAGAAATGAAGGAGAACCTGAGGCCAGAGGCACCACTCCCAATACCCCAAGACTAGAGGTGATTATAAAAACTAAGCTACTACAAATAAAAAAAAATGCACAGGGAAAGGAGAAAGAATTCAACCATAGAGAGTTACTATGGGAATAGAGAAGACTGGGGTTTGTCTTCAGAAGAAGATACTGAAACAAAGAAACCTTCTTCTACCCCAAAAAGCAACACCTGCTCAAAAAGAATTCATAGAAGAAATTAAAAAAGACTTTAAAATCAAATGACAGAGAATGAGGAAAAACAAACTAAAAATAGTCCAAGAAAACAAGAATATTATGAAAAGAAAATCAGCCAGTCAGAAAATGAGGTCCAGAACATGACTCCTTGAAAATCAGAACTGGGCAAGGAGAAGCCAGTGAAGTTATAGAAGACCAAGAAATGATAAGACAAAATATAAAGAATGAAAAGAGAAGAGACTGTGAAACATCCCATAAGAAAGAGAACAGAGCAAGAAGAGAAAGCATAAGAATCATTGGACAACCTGAAAGCTATGATCAAAAAAAGAATCTTGATACAGTAATACAAGAAATAATTAAAGAAAATTGTCCTGAAGTGTTAGAACAAGAGGGGAAAGTAGAAATATGAAAAAAAATCCACTAACCTGAAAGAGATCCTACAAGGAAAACCTACAGGAATATCATAGCTAAATTTTGAAACCCTCGGCTAAAGAATAAAATATTAGTAACAAGAAAAAAACCAATTCAAATATGGCAGAGCCACAATTAGAATCACACAAGACCTAGCAGTGGCTACACTAAAAGTTTGCAGGTATTGAAACACTACATATTGAAGAACAAAAGAGCTGAGATTGTGGCTGAAAATGCCATACCCAGCAAAGTTAAGCACAATCCTGAATGGAAAAAAATAAAGGATATTCAATTCAATTGCAAAAAGACCTGAACTTAATAGAAAATTTGACATACAAGATCCAAGAGAAATATAAGGTAAATATCAAAGACGAATTACAAGGGATTCAATAAGGACAGACAGTTTACTTTTTATATGGGGAAATGTAAACTATATCTCTAAGACTGTAATTAGTAACTGGGTAGTTTGAAAGAAAGATTAGGGTAGAGCTGAGTATGATGTGATTCTAAAAAGTAACACTATCTAGGAAGAGGTAAAAAGAGTAATTATCTCATACAAATGAAGTGTGAGAGGAAAAACTAACAGAGGAATTAGATGGGGGAGGAGAGCTGACAGTTCTGGAACCCTACTCCCATGGGGAATGAGTTAAAGAGGAACAATACATGTATCTCTAGAAGAGTATAAAAAAGTCTTCTGAATTTAGAAAGAAATAAAAGGCTAAGGTGATAGAGAGTGGGAAGGGATTTTTAGGGATGAGGAGGGTATAGAAGGCTGTCTAGATTAATGGAAATGGGGTAAAGAAGGAACAATTTATATATCTGGAAGGCTACAAAACTCTTCTAAATTCAGATAGAAACAAGAGGACAAAGGGAAGGAGTTTCAGGGAGAGGATAAGGGAGGGATCCTTTGGGGGGGAGGGGGAGGGGGGAAGGTTATGTTAAGTAACAGGAAGGCAAGGTAGTGGGTACAGAAGTAAAGTAGAAGAGTCAGAAGGGATAGGAAATGAGAGATACACACAAGCATAAAACAAAGATCAGGAGTACTATTAGGGGAAAAAAAATCAGAGTTAGTAATCATGATCTCAGACAAAGTTAACCAAAAATAGATTTAATCAAAAGAGAAAAATAGGGATATGTCAGTCATATTATTCAATATTGTTTTAGACTATTTAAAATAATTGGACGGTATAAGGTGGGAATATTTTTGTGGTATAGGAAACAAGTTGGTGAGTTTAGAAAAATATGGAAAGACTTGGACTTAGGAAGATGTTATCCACCTTTAAAGAAACAGAGCAAACAAGCACTGTGTAGTCTTATGTAGATGCACATGAATGTATATGTGCATGATTATAGGCATCTGTGTATGTCCATATATGTGTGTGGATATATATATATATATACATACAGACATGCATATCTACCTATCTGCCCTTAATTGTAGCCTTCTTGGGTAAAAGGGGAAGGAAGGGGGGAAAAGGAACACAGTAAAAAGTGCACAGCAGAGAACAAAAAAAACTACAAGTAAAGTAGGTTCTTTACTTCTGAAGTAAAGATGGACAGTTCTGAACACGTGTAGTATTTATTAAATAAGCTTTCTTGAAATGGAAATTTATATTTTGAATTCTCTCATGTTCTGTTGTGCACATGGCAACTTTCCCCCCCTTATTTCATGTTTTAAAATAAAATTGACAAAAAATAAGAAATCTCAAACTCCTGCCCTTCCACCACCCTCCCCTCACTCTTCCATTTCCATGCTGCCAAGTGCTCCCAACTCTAATCCATGGGTATATGCTTCTCTGTGGGTCTCTACTCTCCCTTGTTTTCATCCCTACCCTATCCTTGTTCTCACACCATCTCCCTCAGTATCTTCTTCTGACGATTGACTTTGTACTTTGTGCTGTTTGCCCCATGTGCCTTATTAAATCATGGTTGTAGCTTCACTAGAGTACCTGAAAAACTGGGTGTGCTTCCCCCATTTAATAAATTAGCAATTCAAGCAAGGGATTTTGCATAGGTGCTGATCATAGCAAGATATATGCAACACAGAGCCTACTGTCAAGAAATTTAAAATCTTGGTATAAACAACAGATCCAAAAGAATCAAATAAAGAGTATATGAGTTCCAAGTGAAGTGCTATGGAAAATTTTGTCTCACTTGTGGACTTTTCTTTTTGGAGAAATGTCCCATCATCTAAATAATTTCATCTCAAGCTAAATTGTCAGTGAAGTTTAGAGGATTCCTGGGGATGAAAGGTATTTGTAGAATGATAGATGCAGAGCTGGAAGAGACCTAAAGAGGTTATCAAGTCCAACCCCTCTTCCATTTTAAAGATAAGGAAACTGAAGCCCAAGGAAGATTTCCCTAAGGTCTGAAAAGAGTGTTAGAGCCTGATTTAAAACTGAGGTTCTAAATCTAAAATATTAGATTTAGAGCTCTGTACCATAGCTCCTCTCCAATTTTTTTAAATCAATGCTATTCCAAAATGTCCCTCTTAAAACCTACCTCTTATTCGCTTGCTTTGTAATTTTGGTCACTTCTACCCACTTAACTCCCTTTTCCTATAAAACTTCAGGCTTTCCTCTAAAGTTTTATTCTATTAGGTGTCCTACCCACAATCAGATCTCTTAGTATATGCAAGTAGCCCACCCAAACCAATCAGTTTCAAGTCTCTGTTAAATACTCATTTTAAATGTTTATACTCTGGAGTTTTGTTTGCCCAGGAACTTAATCTTCCACTGTCATTATGGAACTGATTGCTGTAACACTGTTATACCTAGCCACATTTTTGTAAAACCAGTTAACTTTTGAGTATACCTGCATATGAAATGCCATCAATTATTTTTTAAAAATTTCATGAAGCTCTATAATATCTGCTCTGAAAAATATTATACAAATTTTGGAGGAGAGTAGAAATCATTCTAGATTAGCTAGCACATGCTAGTAAATCCATTGATTCTTCTTCCTGAGTAATTTTAAAAATCAAGTATAAACTCCTTTAGGCTGAATAAAATCTATGATCAAACTTGTTCACCAAATTTTAGAATATGAAAAATGTGAGGATTCCTTGAAACTTAATTTTTAAAAAAGTTATAAATGGAAGTATTACATTCTATTGTGGGGAGTAAAATATGACACTTACTACTCCCAAAGGAAGTACCAACCAAAATATGAGTCACTTGAAAAAGGGCCTGAGTTATCATCACGAACAAAGCCTCACTAGCGTCCCTCATTGTGAGTTAGTGGAACATGAGTCTGACGCTGTGCGGCAAATCGTATTCCTTATTTTTAACAATTCTTAGAAACGTATCCGTAATCATCAGTAACACCAAGGAGAACGTCTGCTTCCATTTTATTTAACAAGAACCGAACAGAAATATGCGCTGCAAAATATGCGCGGATTCATGCAAGTTCTGAGCCCTTACACGGCTGTCAGCAACTAACGCTTTGCTTTGTACGACAATTTAATAAAACGTTGTCCAGCACGGAGCGCAGACCCCCCATCCTCCACCTAGACTCTCCGGTAGGCCTCCATGCGGCTCAGCACCCATCCACACGGGATCAAGTGTGCACAGTAAAACACCGCCAAGGCAAGAGCGGCCTCCTGAAAGACACAAAGTTTAAAGACCGCCTAGCTCCAGGCCGAGGGAGGCCAGTCCTTCCCACGCTCCATCATGGACGCCCTAAAATGGTGTTTAAGAATCGTCTGTTGGTTGGACTAATGACGTCAGTTCAAACCTTTAATGAGATGTCTACCGTCTGTATAACAGTCTTTCTGAAAGGCTATTTATTACTAATAGAAAATGCTCTAATGCCGCTTTTCTCGTGGCCATGCGCATTACTGACGTCTTAATTTAGAGCTTAGGGTCCAACTCGGAGGAGGGCGGGGCTTTCAGGGAGGAGGGGCGGCGGTGGTAGGACGGCTCTTATTGGCGAACCAATACGGAGGAGGGGCCGGCCGGGGAGGGGGAGGGGAGGAGCGGAGTGCTCGGGGCTCCTCCCCCACGCCCCTTCTCCAACTGCTCCTCCAATAACCGTCTTTCCCGCTTCCTCCGGGCCCCGCCCCGCGCCTTGGTCTCGTCCTCTCAGGGCCTGGCCCCTCCACGTTTCCTTGGCCCAGCCCTCCGATGCTTTCCTGCCCCCGTCAGCCTCCAGTTTCTCACAACGATCCCAAACCCTTTCTAGTCCTCTGGCTCCTAACCTGCCCCGCCCCCTGAGTCTCCCCCTAAGCTTCAACAGTTCTCCCTCAGGGGCCTCGACGATGGCGTCGCTCATCGCCTCCTAAAAGGGCGAGATAAGTGACGCGGCTCCACTTCTTCGGGTCGGGGTTCTTTCCTCCTCCTCCTCCTCCCTGCATCCCGCCCTCCCTCCGTGGAGGCCTGGCCTTTCCCTCCCACTAAGCCTTCCCCGCCCTAGGCCTCGCCCCCGTGCCCTCTCTCACCGGGGCCTTCACCGGCTCCGCCGGCCCGCCCTGGTTCTCAGTGGCTCCGGTGTATTCGACGAACTCGTTGTGTTCCAAACGTCGGCCGAAGCCCGTCCCGGGGGGGCTGCCCCGGGGCCGGGGCCTGCGGAGCAGGGCGGAGAGGCGTCTCCAGGGCATGGCCTCCAAGGGAGTCGCTGCCGCCGCTGCGGGAGGGGCTGCGGGAACGGTCGAGGCCGCGAACGTCGGGAGGCGACGGAGGAGGTGGCGGCGGCGAGGCCGTGGGGTGGACGGGGCGCGGCTCGTCGTCCCCTTCCAACTCCCTCCTCCTGAGGCCTTCGGGGGCCCGAGCCAGCGCCCCCCCTGGCGGAGGGGCGGGGAAGAGGCGGCGCGCGGGCCAAGCGCCCCGGGACCTCGCAGGGGCCAGTCCCATGCCGGCCTGCAGCCCGAGCCCGACGCCGAGCGGTCTGAACCTAGGCCCCTCCAACAGCTGCGGCACGTGACCGTCAGTGCCGACCCCTCCCCCCAGCCTCCGGAGGCTCCCGCTCCTCCGTCACCTTGTGACGGTCACGTGGGGCGGCCCTTAGGAAGCGTGCTGGGGTAGAGGACGAGGAGAGGCCTTGCTCGTGGCACTTGGGGGTCTGTGGGTGGTCGTGCGTGGAGCAGGCCTGTGTTATTTCCTCCCCCTCGCAGCCTCACCCTGGCTTCTCTCTGCTACTGTCCTCTCTCCCTTGGAGAACGGCTGTCTTTATTTTAAATTACATTATTTTATTTGTTCTCAGCGTTCTAGAATCACCTCTATATATCTTGGATTTTTTCCCTTCCCTACCTTCCTCCCCCCCACTCCCACAATTTTATGTAGGTTAGAACCTACATTCCTACGCACATACTTTCCTATTAAATACATTTTCCCTTTAGTCTTGTTGCATAGAAGAATTAGAATGAATGGGAGAAACCATAAAACGAACCAAAGGATAATACTAAGGAAAATGGTCTGCTTCATTCTGGGATCCAGTTCCGTAGTTCTTCCTGTGGATGTGGAAGGCACTTAGCCTTAAGGAATTTCTAATTTAATTTTTTAATTTTAATTTAAGGAATTGGGAATTTTTTAAGTCCCTGCATTGCTATGAAGTTCTAAATCTACCAGAAAAATTCCTGGCACAGCCGTGGTTGTTACCGTATGTAAAGTTCTCCTGGTTCTGTTCCTTTCACTCAGCATCAGATCATATAAGTCCTTCCAGGCCTCTCAGAAGTCTTCTTGTTCATCATTTCTTATGGCACAATAGTATTCCATTACATTCATGTTCCACAACTTGTTCAGCCATTCCCCAATGAATGGGCATCCCCTTGATTTCCAGTTCTTGGCCACCACAAAGAGAGCTGCTGTAAATATTTTTGTACATGTGGGACCCTTTGCCATTTTTGTAATCTCTTTAGGATATAGTCCTAAAAGCAATATTGCTGGGTCAAAGGGTACACACATTTTTGTAGCTCTTTGGGCATAGTTCCAAATTGCTCTCCAGAATGGTTGGATCAGCTCACGGCTCCACCAACAATGTATTAGTGTTCCAACTTTCCCACATCTTCCCAACATTTATCATTTTCCTGTTTTGAGAACCATTCTCTGTTCCTGAGTCCCAGCGTACCAGGACTCACTACATGTAATTTCAAATTTTCATCCTTACCTCAGTATCTAGAGAGCAGGTACTACTGGCACTTTGTACATTTGGACATAAAACAGATACTTTACTTGGAGTTTGTTCCCTGGTGAAATAGGGGTGCTTCACTATTTTTCCTTTGTTGCAGCTCTTGCCTTCCATGGTCTCTTCCTTGGCAGACTACCCTTTTAATTTAGAGCCCTGTTGATTAGATTTGTAAGATTCTAGGCAAATATATTTTTACCAGCACTTCTTGGTCATCCCTGGCCAGAAAGAATTATTCTAGTTCTGGTTCTGCCACAAGTCAAGTCAGCTAGCTTTTATTGAGTGCCTCCTGTATGCCAGACACTATGCTGAGAGCATACAGAGAAGGTGGGGGCTGAGGAGGAGAGAAGCAGCATCTACTCTCAAGGAGCTCTCAGTCTAACGGGGGAGACAATATGCACATAACTATGTACAAGCAAACTATGCACAGGAAAGATTGGAAATAATTAATAGAAGGAAAGCACTAGAAACCAGATATCAGGTAAGACTTTCTATAAAATATGAGAATTTAGCTAGAATTTGAAGGAAACCAAAGAATCCAGGAGGTGGAGCTGAGGAAGAAGAATGTTCCAGGCATGGAGGACAGTTAGTGAAAATAAGAAAGAGTTCGGAACTGGAGGATCATGTGCTTGAAGAATAGCAAGGAGGCCAGTGTCCTTGGATTGCAGAGTACTGGAAGGGGAGTAGGGTGTAAAAATAATAGAGGTGGAAAGGGGCCAGATTATGAAGCACTTTAAAAGACAAAGGGTTTTGTTTGATTCTGGAGAGGACAGGAAGCTACTAGAGTTTATTGAATGGAGGGGAAGGGAGTGGAGTGATATAGTCAGACCTGCACTTTTAGGAAGATCAATTTGATACTTGAGTGGAGGATGGATTGGTATGGGGAGGGCTTGGAGGCAAGGACAACAACCAGAAAGCTATTCCAATAGTCTCAGTTTGCTCCTCTTGATAAAGGGATTGGATTGGTTTGTAGGGACCTTTCTAGCTTCCCTAGTTCTATTATTTTCTGCTCTAACTGGCAAATTAGATCTATTGTGATTCTTAATTAGTGGACCAAGTAATAATCTTTATGGCTGATTAATGTAAAAATTAATTTCTTAAGCTAGGAAAGAATTACATTTTACCTTGTTATTTGTAAATTGTATGATCATAGTATGGTAGCTATGCAGATAGTTTCAAACACAGACCTAAATATTTTTGGAGGCTCCAGATTTAGTCCCTCAATACCCTCTAATAGGGGTATTATCTTAGTCAAAAGTATTTTTTGTGTATTTTACTAAGTACAGTGGTAGGATGCAGAAAAATTAGAATTTTATTTCTGGATAAAACCTTAATAATTATCTACTCTAATCCTCTTTATAGAGGAGAAAACTGAGGCCCACAGCGCTTAAGTTATGATCTTGGCCACACAATGAACTAAAGGATGAGTTGGGGCTAGAATTAGTGCTTTTTTCCATCATACCATTATGTCATATAATCCTAACCATCCAGACATATCTAGTGAAGATATGAGACAAAATGATAATACTCTTCTAATATAAAAATGTAACTTGCCTCAAACTTATCTTCTTTTAAGTTAGGTATTTTTGGTGAGTAGGTACAGGCTTCCATTGATTTAAACACATAGCTTGTAGCACATTCATTGCAGAAATAATCCTTTAAGTGATGAAGAAAAGCATATAAAAGAGCAATAATATATTGCCAACAATGACATAGTATTTCATGGTTTGCAAAGTACTTTATGGAATCATCATGTACCTCACAGCCATCCTATGATCCTTTAGACAGTTTAGGAGAAAACTGAGGTCTAGACATGTGATGCCATGCTCAGTGTCACAGAGCCAATAAATGAGAGAATTGGGATTCAAGCCCAGATCTTCTGGCACAAAACTCAGTGCTTTGCTACTACTATATAATACCACAGCTTCATCTATGTTTACATTCCCATGGTCTAGCATAACACCTTGTATGTAGTAGGCAACCAATAAAGTTTATTGAATTGAAGAGCAGATATGTCAAATGATCCAAGTTCAACTAAGCTCTCATCATTGTGCAGAAATACCTTCATTTATGTTTAATGAATGCTCATCTCACTCCATGGTGGGGTTATTCTAAACCATGCTTCTTTGATCCAGTCTCTGAAGATAATATGGCCCTTTTCCTTGCCAAGACCAACCACTTCTCAGATGCTCATGTTACCATTCATCATCTCTTCTCTCTTACATTTCAGTCTGCCTGCCAAATCTTTCTCCATTGCCTGAAAATAAGCTCAGACCTTCCCTGTCTTTATGAACAAAACAGCACCCCTTACAGTTGCAATTCAAATTCATATTTTACTTATATTATGAACTTACCTTAAGAGGTCTTACTTCTCACTCCCACCATCCATTACATCAAAGGGAAATTTTAGAGTGAAATAACCATCATTATGGCTAGAAAATGGGGGAAGGGGACGATCTATGTCCTTAGGTTGGCTCTTTGCCTTAATTGCTTTCTAGAAAGATCTAATTTTTAGCCACAAGGGGTCAGGGCGTAAATTTATCAATCAATCAAACATTAAGCAGCTATTTATGTGCCAGGCACTGTGATAAGATCTGGGGATACAAAAAGAGGCAAAAGACAGTCCCTGCCCTCAAGGAGCTTGCAGTCTAATGGGGGAGATAACACGCAAACAAGTGTATACAAAGCAGGGTATATACAGGATAAAAAGGAAATAATTAAAAGAGGTAAAGCACTGGAATTAAGAGGGAAAGTTTCCTGTAGAAGGTAGGATTTTAGTTGGGACTTAAAGGAAGCCAGGGAAATCTGAAAACTGAATCCATTAGTATATACCAGTGAGTATTGGCCTTTGTTCCTTCAAGACTTGTGGGAAGATTAGTTTTAGCACTTCTCTCTTTACATTATGTTCTTTCAATTTATTATAATAAAACTTATCTTTCCAAAATTAACTGCAGCATGGCTGCAAATATCTAAATGATTCAAGGCACTTTTGACAAAGGCACTTTTGACAAAGGGATATTTGACAAAGGGACAAAAGTATTTGTCCCTCCAATTTTGTAGTTTATGAAGGATGCATCCAGAAATCTACTGCAAAGAAGAGTATTAAAATTTAACACCATTGATAATTAATTTTAATCCTCTAATAAAAAGACTTTATAATTAGATCAATCCCAATTTTCACCCCATTGTAATGTGTAATCCATAAAATAATGAACATTCCTTAAATGAGTTAATGCTTCTATGATCCTATGAACCAAAATGTAAAAAAAAATTAAGAAGTAGGATTCAGATATTTTCTTTGTTCTACATGTGTAGAGAGATTAGGATGTTTGTTTATGATGAATTGGTGGTAATCTATACATTTAGTCCTCTTTCATTGCTACAAATTTGTGAGCTAGATTCCTAGCTGGACAGGCTAAGATGTGAGCTGAAACTTTGTAGTATGAAGTTTACAAGTGCCAAAATCTCAAATTCAAATTATTCTCTTCTACTCTTGCCCCATTTTGCTCCAGTCTACTTTATTAGGATATTTATTTTTCCTTTCATGGAAAGAGCTTTTTATTCACGAGAGTTAGAAGCAGATGTGATCTCTAATAGTTCTCTTAAGCTTTGTGAAAGAGAGCAAAATAGTACAATGGAATGGGTATTGTGTTTAGGGTAAAGTTTCTTAATCATTTTTGTGTCATGGATCTTTTTGACAATTTGGTGAAATTGATGGACCCCTTCTCAGAATAATATTTTAAAATGTATAAAACAAGTATATAGTCTTGCAAAGGAAACCAATTGTATTGAAATGTGGTTATCAAAAATAAAAAGTTTATGGATTTATTTATGGAAAATTCTGGTTTTGAGTTGGAGGACTTGGGTTCAAATCCAGAGCTATGACCTATGTGACCTTGGGAAAATCTCAATCTCTTTGGGCCTCAGTTTCCTCATCTGTATGATAGAGGGTTGGACTTGATTTGCAAGGTCCTTTACATCTCTAAACATAGCCTCCTATTATCCAAATTGATCAAATACTCCAATACCCACCTTTACAGATGATTCATACCTGTCATTATACCCATATACAACACATGAATATAGATTTAACACTGAAACAGGAAATGTTGTTAAAACACTCATTTACTTCAGGAAAAGTCTTTCAGACATTTTATGTCATTTTATAAGTACTTTAGCTAACTTTCCTGGATTGATGCTAAGTAGCATAATTTTCCCTGTTTTATTGCTTACATGTTTAACTGTCTTTAAATCAGTAAATTGGAATGCTAAAGTTTGTTTTTTTAGCTTCTTTCCAACTCTAGAATGAATTTCTATTAGTGCCTCTTGGAAGTAGAAGCTTCATGTGCTTCTTTCAGCATCCTAACTCTCAAGTCCTATGACTTGAACCATGTTGAACCATGAATGACTGAGTGAAAAAAAAGATTAAATGCTTACTAAGTGCTTACTGTATGCCAAGCATTGTACTAAGCACTCAAGATACAAAAAGAAAATTAGCAATCTTTGCTCTCAAGGAATTTATACTGCAATGGGGGAAATAATACATAAAAGAGAATTAAACTGAGGTCTAGAAGTCTCAAGGAATCATTAGTGAAACTGATGGCAAAGACCCCGGGTCCTTAGGGTATAGTGACAGATCAAATGATAATTTCCTTGGTATCAGAAGGGAATAGCAGATGATAAGGCCCAGAGGACCTTAGAACACACTGGTAGGGTAAGTGAATGAGCCTGGAAATCCTCTGTCTTCTGGAGGATTGTGATTAGTGATTCCCTGTCCATCCAGACAGTATCTATTTTTTATCCATAAAGTCCTGAAGGTGCCTTATTAGAAAGGGAGAAAGTGGATCAGAGGGATATAGTAGAAAGAATTCTGGGTTCCCTTTTACATAATTAGAAATAAGGGTAGATCATTGACCAACCAGGAAGGGAAAAAGGGAAGGGGTCATTTGTAGGAAGATAGAGGAGGGTACCTTCTGGCCCTTGCTCTGTCACTGTGTCTAGCACCTAAATGGGTTCTGTGGTAGATGGGTTCTGAATCAACCTAAGGGAAGCAGACTTTAGTAATATTTGAATAGATAATAAAGATAAGGACAAATATAGGCATTGGTTAAGTTTCTTTGGTATGTGGAGATGGGTTTATGAATTGAAGATTGATTTTATCTGTTACTGTCTTCATGTATTTCCTCCTTGTTGGGGAAGGAGACTCTTCTGATCAGATTGTATCAGACAATTATCTTTATTCAAGGAAGTTAAATTTAGACATTGAAGTCGTTTTATTTTTGGGAATGACATTGTCTCTAATTGGAATGAATATATATTAAGTTAAAGCAATGTTTAGGTGTTGATGCAGATTCTTCTACTAGACCCTGCCATCTCAGGGACACTAGGCTACAAATAAGTCAAAATCTTCTAATACTTCTAAGTTCACAAGGTCATCCTCTAGTCCAGACCTGCACAACTTGGCAGTAGGTAGGGGCAAAAATTAAAATAGGCTAAACTTCTTTGGCTGCAGATGCGTTTTTTAGAGACTGACGAAGGCTGGTTGCTGTTGGTCATGTGACGAACAGGAGAGAGTGTGCAGTGTCAACTCATCCTCCAATTTACATAACAGGCACAGTAACGACTAGTGGAAGGCAGGTTAAGCAGGGCATGGACAAAGCACTCCTTATCTCCTCACTTTCTTTTACATCCTCTACATTTTTTGCTGCTGCCTGAAATCCTTGGGTGGGCTGCAAGTGGCCTGTGAGTCATATGTTGTTCAGGTCTACTCTAGTCAAAGGTGGGAAGTAGGAGACAAAAATTCTTCTGCCCCTCTCAACTGATTTCCTCTTGGAGACTTAGCTTGAATCATTTCTGCCAGTGGGCTGGTCATATACTCAGATGCTGGATTCTGAAATGGTTTCCTATTTTATCTATGCCCCATAGACTGAGTCTTCTCAACCATTCCTAATAACATTCCCTTGTGGCATGTCATTTCATCTAATGGTTTTCTCTCCTTCCAAAATGACTAAGGATCTTTCACGATTAATTTAATGCTTTTGATTTATTGATTGATTCAATAGCAGGGTTTTTTCAGTATCATTCACTCAATAGCAGTCAGGTGTTTTAACTGGACAAAGGCATTTGGGTGCAGAACATTTTGTTAATTATTTTAGCTGGGATAAGGGTGATCAGTTGGTTGATTCATTTGATTCTTACCCTTATGCTTTCCCTATAGTTTCATATTTACTGTTCCAGAAAATCTACTGCAATGTGTTTGGCAATAGTCCCAATTTCTGGATTGTTCTCTAGTCATGTGAAGGGGGTCAACATCATCCTTTCTGAATATCTTCTCCAGTACTGTATATGAAAGAGTTTCAGGACATAAATCTGTTTGGTATGGTTCATAATCAAATTTGGTAATTCTCATTCTTCCATACTTTTAAATACATGATGACACAACTTAATAAATATGTTGGAGGCAACAAATGGAGTCTTTTGATTTGGCACATTGTTTTCCATATTTAAAAGTTGTGGGTGGTTTTCTTGTAATATTTCTTGCATTATGGTGTTCAGGGTTTTTGATTAGTAGTGTTCTTTTGGAAAAACTATGATTCTTAAGTTGTCTCTGTACATACTACCTTTAAACTCAATGACTTTGGTTTGTATAGATATCATGTCTTTGACATTGTTACCTTCTGCTTCTCTTCTGCCAGATTTTCTTCCATTTCAACATTTTTGTATTCCAAATATGTTAATCTCTCTTTTGTTTCTCTAGAGAAACTCTCCACTATAGATCCTTTCCCTATCCATTAATGATTTTTGTTTTGTGAGCTATAAATTCTGATATTTGTTCCTTCCTATTTTTAAAAAAAATCAATTTAGTTTTTCTTTTGAACCATTCTGAAATTTCTTGTTGTTCCATGTTCTCTTAGGATTCCGTGTTTCAACTAGTTTTTAGTTCACTTTCCCTTGTCTTATAATGCTTGTTAATGAAGATAGTTCTGTAATCCTTTTGAGGGCTTAGTATTCTTCCTTTTGCCAGGTTTTACAAACTCCTCTGTCAATTTAGCCATCTGCTTTTATGCTCTTTGTTTTTAATGAGCTTTCTTCCCCCTGAAATCTTTGTTTTTTCAGTCTTTTATAATTATATTCCCTTGTCACTCATTTTCTTCCCTCTTTGATAGTGTGTACATTCTTGAGGTTGTACTGTAATGTTTCTTAAGTATCTTTCCACATTTCAGGGTCCCTTTGGTGGGATAGTGTTAGCACCAACTGTGTTTCAGTCCTCTTTCTTCAGGCCTGATGTAGCCACTTGTGCTGGTTCCCTGACTCACTTCTTATTTCGACTCTTATCTTCTTCTCTTACTATGTTGAGGAAGCATCTATTCCTTTTATTGAGGTTGGGGAAGGTGGGTAAGATGTATTGGATGGTCTTGGTATCTTTGGGGATCTCTGACCACAGAGTGTCCCCATTTAGAAATTAAGTGTTTCTGGTCTTGAGTGAGCAGGTGGTGATTTTTACTGTTAGTCTCTGTAGCAGGAGGGAATCTTAATGTGGGTCTCAGACCAAGATCATGGATTGATTTGTATCTTTCTGTATGTCCTTGCTAGGTATTTGGACACAGGTGGAGAATAGGGAAAGGTAGGGGTGATGAATGAGTGCTTTTTGGATTAGCATTCTTTAATATTAATTCATTACTTTTTTACCTTGTCAAGGTTCTGTCTCTCTGCCTCTCTCTTCTCTAGATTCACCTGAAACTGCCAGCACATAGTTTTTCTTTTGGGCTTTTTTAGGAGGTAGTGGGAACTAGGGAAAATAGTTAGCATTATTTGTCATGTGACCTAGAACACTGCAGCAGCTCTTTTATTTTTGGTACAGTAAAGAAGTGGAAACAAAGTGGGATAGCCACCACTTGGAGAATAGCTGAATAAATTATGGCATATGAATGTAACAGAGTATTATTGCATTGTAAGAACTGATTAAAAGGATGGATTTGTGTGTGTTCATCCTTCATTGCCAAAGAAGACCATGCCATCAGAGAAATAACGACATGACTTGCACTTGACTTTGTTTTTTGAGTGAGGGAGGGCTGTGCAGTCACCAGCCTCACTTCTCCTCCAGAGCCATCTGAATTCAATGATGAATCCATCCTAAATCCATCAGGATGACTGGAGATGACCCAGGATGAGGCAACTGTGGTTAAGTGACTTGCCCAACATCACACAGCTAGTGAGTGTCAAGTGTCTGAGGTGAGGTTTGAACTCAGGTCCTCCTGACTCCTGCACTGGTGCTCTTTCCATTGCACCACCTAGCTGCCCCTCAGACTATGTAGCCTTCCTGTTGAATATGTGATGGGCAGCATGTTAGGGGTTAGGGATTAACCTCTTCTGTTGTTAGTTCATCAAATTCTTGCCTTGTTTGAGTTCCTGGTGTCCTAGTCAGCTATGGGGTTGAGACTCACAGTTTAAGAAGTACTGAAAGGATTGTGAGTGGAAAAAGTTTAAGAAGCCCTGTCATAGATTATGCAGACAGCTTTAACTGCTTTATTTTTGGCACCTATTTCCTATTTTAGACATGTCTGAAAGGTTATGAGTATTCAAGAAAATGTCTAATCTTCTGGCTTGCTGGTCGTATAACTCAGAAGTCTCTGTTTAAAGCTTTAATAGGTTAAGATTGCATTAAAACTTTTATGACACCCTATATGTGGGTATACATGCACATACACACACAGACACAGACAGACAGACACACACACACCAAGCTAAGGATGGATTTAGAGAAACCTCAGAAGACTTTTATGACCTGGTACAGGGAGAAATGAGTAGAAACATGAAAATGATTCATGTAATGACTGCAACATTGTAAAAAGAGAAGTGAGAGCAGAGAAGGACTAGGAAAATAATTTATACAATGACTGCAACATCAAAAAAAAAACTTGGAAAGATTTAAGAATTATGACATAACATATAACACATTACAACATAACATAATGACCAATTAAAACTCCCAATGTTGAGCAATCATGGTTCCCACCTCTTCTGAGAGGTGGGAAACCTATGGCCTTGAGTTCTTTTGAGATTCTTTTGGGATTTGTTCTACGAGGTTTGGATTCAGTCAAAGGGCCGCACTTGAGGACCTTGAGGGTCACATGTGGCCTTGAGGCCACAGGTTTCTCACCCTTGGTCTAGAGATGTGGATTGAGACATATATTTTCAGACTTAGCATATACATGGATTTATTTTGTGTGACTATATTTCATTGTTAATAGGGGAGGACTTCAATTTTTTTTTATCTGTAGAGGGAGAGCTATTAAGGGGAGTGGGGGATAAGACTAGTGACGCTAAAAATAAAAGGAAGAAAAGAAAAGAATATCAATGAAACATTAAATATATCTATAAACAGGAGCAGAAAGAAGTTCAGAGTAAAACAGAAACAGGATCATTTTGGAACTTCCACACTAAATTTGTTTTATGCATTTAAAAAAACCCCAAACTTAATGTAATAGAGTCATGGTTTCACAATTTTCTTTTCTGTGCTTTATATATGGCAATTATCATATGTTGATGTTTGTCTACTTCACAAAAACAAAAAGAAGATGATAAAAAAGATGATTTGATTTCCTGTGTATATGTCAAGTTCATGAAAGATTCCTTGATGAGAAAACTTCGTTCTGTTTTCAGATGACATTGTACTGATTGTAATAAACCCTGGGAAATTACTGGGTCTCCTAAATGAGATGTGTACTCACTCAAAAGAATTCAGCCTAACTGAAAAGCCAATTGGAGGAAGAATACTTATTGCCCAGATTACGATTTGTAGTTAGAGGCCCCTATTTCTGGTCCCTCAGTCATATATTTGTTATCTTTTTTTTTTTTCCAGTTTTTTTTTTTCTGGACATGTACAATGTAAGAATTTATTATGCATATATGTTACACGGATTTTATTTTCCTTTCTTTTTCTTTTTCTTTTAATTAAATTTATTTATTTAACTTTTAACATTCATTTTCACAAAATTTTGGGTTACAAATTTTCTCCCCTTTTTTCCCCTCCCCCCCAAATCCCAAGCATTCTAATTGCCCCTATGACCAATCTGCTGTCTCTTCTATCATCCCTCTCTGCCCTTGTCTCCGTCTTCTGTTTTGTCCTGTAGGGCCAGATAGCTTTCTATACCCCTTTACCTGTATTTCTTATTTCCTAGTGGCAAGAACATTACTCGACAGTTGATCCTAACACTTTGAGTTCCAACTTCTTTACCTCCCTCCCTCTCCACTCCTTCCCTTTGGAAGGCAAGCAATTCAATATAGGCCAAATCTGTGTAGTTTTGCAAATGACTTCCATAATAGTTGTGTTGTATAGGACTAACTATATTTCCCTCCATCCTATCCTGTCCCCCATTACTTCTATTCTCTTTTGATCCTATCCCTTCCCATGAGTGTCGACCTCGAATTGCACTCTCCTCCCCATGCCCTCCCTTCTATCATCCCCCCCACCCTGCTTGTCCCCTTATCCCCCACTTTCCTGTATTTTGAGATAGGTTTTCATACCAAAATGAGTATGCATTTTATTCTTTCCTTTAGTGGAATGTGATGAGAGTAGACTTCATGTTTTTCTCTCACCTCCCCTCTTTATCTCTCCACTAATGAGTCTTTTGCTTGCCTCTTTTATGTGAGATAATTTGCCCCATTAAATTTCTCTCTTTCTCCTCCCAATATATTTCTCTCTCACTGCTTGATTTCATTTTTTTTTTTAAGATATGATCCCATCCTCTTCAATTCACTCTGTGCACTCTGTCTCTATGTATGTGTGCGTGTGTGCATGTGTGTGTGTGTAATCCCACCCAGTACCCAGATACTCAAAAGTTTCAAGAGTTACAAATATTGTCTTTCCATGTAGGAATGTAAACAGTTCAACTTTAGTAAGTCCTTTATGACTTCTCCTTGCTGTTCACCTTTTCATGGTTCTCTTCATTCTTGTGTTTGAAAGTCAAATTTCCTTTTCAGCTCTGGTCTTTTCATCAAGAATGCTTGAAAATCCTCTATTTCATTGAAAGACCAATTTTTCCCCTGAAGTATTATACTCAGTTTTGCTGGGTAGGTGATTCTTGGTTTTAGTCCTAGTTCCTTTGACTTCTGGAATATCCTATTCCATGCCCTTCGATCCCTTAATGTAGAGGGTGCTAGATCTTGTGTTATCCTGATTGTATTTCCACAATACTTGAATTGTTTCTTTCTAGCTGCTTGCAATATTTTCTCCTTGACCTGGGAACTCTGGAATTTGGCCACAATGTTCCTAGGAGTTTCTCTTTTTGGATTTCTTTCAGGTGGTGATCGGTGGATTCCTTGAATACTTATTTTGCCCTCTGGTTCTAGAATCTCAGGGCAGTTTTCCTTGATAATTTCATGAAAGATGATGTCTAGGCTCTTCTTTTGATCATGGCTTTCAGGTAGTCCCATAATTTTTAAATTGTCTCTCCTGGATCTATTTTCCAGGTCAGTTGTTTTTCCAATGAGATATTTCACATTATCTTCCATTTTTCCATTCTTCTCGCTTTGTTCTGTGATATCATGCTTTCTCATAAAGTCCTTAGCCTCTATCTGTGCCATTCTAATTTTGAAAGAACTATTTTCTTCAGTGAGCTTTTGAACCTCCTTTTCCATTTGGCTAATTCTGCTTTTGAAAGCATTCTTCTCCTCATTGGCTTTTTGAACCTCTTTTGCCAATTGAGTTAGGCTAGTTTTCAAGGTGTTATTTTCTTCAACATTTTTTTGGGTCTCCTTTAGCAGGGAGCTGATCTGCTGTTCATGCTTTGACTTCATGTCTCTCATTTCTCTTCCCAGCTTTTCCTCTACCTCTCTAACTTGATTTTCAAAATTCTTCTTGAGCTCTTCCATGGCCTGAGCCCATTGGGTGGGCTGGGACACAGAAGCCTTGATTCCTGTGTCTTTGCCTGATGGTAAGCATTGTTCTTCCTCATCAGAAAGGAAGGGAGGAAATGCCTGTTCACCAAGAAAGTAACCTTCTATAGTCTTATTTCTTTTCCCTTTTCTGGGCATTTTCCCAGCCAGTGACTTGACCTCTGAATATTCTCCTCACACCCACCTTGCCTCCTGATCCTCCCAGCCAGCGTTTGGGGTCTGAGATTCAAATGCTGCTTCCAGCCTTAGGGCTTTTGGCAGGGGCAGGGCTGCTATTCAGTGTGAGATTAAGTTCAGGTGCTCGGGTGGAGGCAGGGCCGCCTCTCAGGCTCAGTTCCCTCAGGAGGTTTATGCACAGACCTTCTGCAATGGATCCAGGCTCCTGTCCCCTTGGGGAGCCCCTGTCTGCAGCCGCCTCTCAGCTTCTACCTCCTGGGGGGGCCTGAGTTATGGGGGCACCCCACTCCCCTCTCGACCCGCCAAAGAGACTGTCTCACCGACCCCCGTCACCTGTGGTTGAAGGGACTTGTGCGGCTGCTGGAGATCCCGTCCCTGAAGCCTGCTCAGATCTGTACCTCTCGGTGCTGCAGCCACGGCAGGTCTGGGCTGGGCTCTGCATCTGCAGCAAGACGGACCTTTTGTGAGAGGTTTGCAGGTCCCTCTGTGGTGGAGGGACCCGCGTGGCCGCTGGAGATCCCGTCCCTGAAGCCCGCTCGGATCTTTTCCTCTCGGTGCCACGACTGCAGCAGGGCTGCACTCAGCTCCCAGTCCCGGCGCCCAGTCCGCAGCACGAAGGACCCCCCGCGAGAGGTTTGCAGGTCTCTCTGGAACAGAAATCTCCCTCGTTCCAATGTTCTGTGGCCTCTGGGTGCAGAATTCGCTGTGAGTTACTTCCCTGTAGCCGTTCTATGGGTTGTGGGTTTGGAGCTATGTATGTGCGTCTTTCTACTCCGCCATCTTGGCTCCGCCCCTTCTATATTTGTTATCTTGTAATAGCAGTGCAGATGGACAATGAACTGGGTTCAGATTTGAATAAGAGAAATAATGGTTTGGACTGCATTTGGGAAATTGCACAGCATTTTCAATGACCTCTGGGACAAAAATTCATAGAAAACATTAATAATCATTTAGTGATACTATATGGAAGCAAATCCTTACACTGAGGAGTCAAAAAATTGTGAGTTATCTAAAGGGCAATGTTGCATATAAATAGGCTGCAGTCTATTACTAATGACAAATTATGTGTAAAAAAAAAAAGCTTAAAAGGTATCATTAAAGAGAAGTATGATTGAAAAAGGAGCCAAGCAGGTCAAGTAGAATAAATGATAACATATGTACAGCCCACACGTATGTTTCACCATTACCCATGAATATAAATAGCCCAAGAGGCATGCTGCATTACCTTCTTGTGGTGGAGTTATGGACCAATATGGACAAGAGTTACATAGATTGAGAAGTATGAATGAATTTTGTTTCCCTTGTAAGAGTGTAAACTCTACTTAGCACAGTCAAACTTCACACAGTCAAAAGGCATATAAGAGGTATTTAATAAATACTTGCTTGATTATATTGTTAGAAGAAGCACCTGTGATAATGATGTCATAAGTCTCTTAAAATACTGACATACATGCAAATCACCAGAAAGACATAACTACTGAAAAGTAAGATCATCATAAAGTTTAGGTGCTATTATGAAACAATTCCATAAATTCATTTGAAACAAAAGTCTGAGATGGTAGAAATATATTAATAACAAAGTAAAAGAAATAAATGATAGTACAGAGAGAATATATGTAACAAAACTTTTTGAAACTTCACTCACAACAGTATACTTATTCAGACACACCTCACCTCTTGCTTAGACTATTGTAATAGCCTTCAAATTAATTTCCCTGCCTCAATTCTCTCTATGCCAACAACTCCGCCACTGAAGACTGCCAAAGTGATTTCCCTAATGCATAGAGCTGACAATGTACCTCCTCCCCTAATCCCCCTGACTCAATGAACTCTAGTAGCTCCCTGTTACCTCCAAGATCAAATTTAAAATCATCTACTTTGCATTGAAAGCCCTTCACAACTTGGCTCCTTCCTCACTTTCCAGTCTTCTTACACTTTACTCTCCTCCCTGCACTCTTTATCCAATTAAGCTGGCCTACTTGCTGTTTTTTACGCTTGACAGTCTCCTTGGTACCTACCTTTGCACTGGCTTTCTCCTATGCCCAAAATACTCACTTCTGTCTTCTAGCTTCCCTGACTTCCTTCAATACTCAGCTTAAATCTCACTTTCTGTAGGAAGGCTTTTTCAGTCCTTACTTCCTGTATTCTAGGACATCTGAGATATAGTTACCTACCTTGTTCTATGTCTTGGTTTCTAAAGTGATATTTTGAACAGCTTTGAGAAGAAAAGAACATTAACTAGTCTAGGTCTGTCAGAGAATTTATTGCATTTTAGTGTGGGTAAAACAAAGGAGATATATATGACATGTATACTATTAATATTAGGTTTCCCAAATTTGAACCTTTGAAATGACTATAAGATACTTTTAATATTTCAATGGATATGTGATCTCATTCATGTGGGAATTCTCTGTTGGAACAGCTCATAACCTATCCATGTCTTCTTGTGCACAATCTTTGCTCATGTTTTTACATAAATCCTGCACAGTGGAGACTCTCAATATATTAGAGATTCTGTTCTAGGTATTTTTATATTTTTGTGGGTACTAGCATAGCGTTCATTCTGTCCATTGATTATCTCCATTTTGCTACATTAATGGCCTACCTCCTTTTTTTAAATTTTAACTTATATATTTAACTTTTAACATTTATTTTCACAAAATTTTGGGTTCCTAATTTTCTCCCCATTTGTCCCTTTCCCCCACCCCAAGCACCCCAAGCATTCTAATTGCCCCTATCACCAATCTGCCCTCTCTTCTATCATCCCTCCCTTCCCTTGTCCCCATCTTCTCTTTTATCCTGTAGGGCCAGATAACTTTCTATACCCCGTTACCTGTATTTCTTATTTCCTAGTAGCAAGAACAATACTTGACAGTTGTTCCTAAAACTTTGAGTTCCAACTTCTCTTCATCCCTCCCTCCCCACCCATTCCCTTTGGAAGGCAAGCAGTTCAATATAGGCCATATCTGTGTAGTTTTGCAAATGACTTCCATAATAGTCGTGTTGTGTAAGACTAACTATATTTCCCTCCATCCTATCCTGCCCCCCATTGCTTCTATTCTCTCTTTTGATCCTGTCCCTCCCCAAGAGTGTTGACTTCAAATTGCCCCTCTTCCCATTGCCCTCCCTCCATCATCCCCCTCCACCCTGCTTATCCACTTATCCCCCACTTTCCTGTATTGTGAGATAGGTTTTCGTACCAAAATGAGTGTGCATTTTATTCCTTCCTTTAGAGGAATGTGATGAGAGTAAACTTCATGTTTTTCTCTCACCTCCCCTCTTTTTCCCTCCGCTAAAAAGTCTTTTGCTTGCCTCTTTTATGAGAGATAATTTGCCCCATTCCATTTCTCTATTTCTCTTCCCAATATATTTCTCTCTCACCGCTTAATTTCATTTTTTAAAGATATGATCCCATCCTCTTCAATTCACTCTGTGCTCTCTGTCTGTGTGTGTGTGTGTGTAATCCCACCCACTACCCAGATACTGAAATGTTTCAAGAGTTACAAATATTGTCTTTCCATGTAGGAATGTAAACAGTTCAACTTTAGTAAGTCCCTTATGACTTCTCCTTGTTGTTCACCTTTTCATGGTTCTCTTCATTCTTGTGTTTGGAAGTCAAATTTTCTTTTCAGCTCTGGTCTTTTCATCAAGAATGCTTGAAAATCCTCTATTTCATTGAAAGACCAATTTTTCCCCTGAAGTATTATACTCAGTTTTGCTGGGTAGGTGATTCTTGGTTTTAGTCCTAGTTCCTTTGACTTCTGGAATATCCTATTCCATGCCCTTTGATCCCTTAATGTAGAAGCTGCTAGATCTTGTGTTATCCTGATTGTATTTCCACAATACTTGAATTGTTTCTTTCTAGCTGCTTGCAATATTTTCTCCTTGACCAGGGAACTCTGGAATTTGGCCACAATGTTCCTAGGAGTGTCTCTTTTCGGATCTCTTTCAGGAGGTGATTGGTGGACTCTTTCAATATTTGTTTTGCCCCTTGGTTCTAGAATCTCAGGGCAGTTTTCCTTGATAATTTCATGAAAGATGATGTCTAGGCTCTTTTTTTTGATCATGGCTTTCAGGCAGTCCCATAATTTTTAAATTGTCTCTCTTAGATCTGTTTTCCAGGTCAGTTGTTTTTCCAATGAGATATTTCACATTATCTTCCATTTTTTCATTCTTTTGGTTTTGTTTTGTGATTTCTTGGTTTCTCATAAAGTCATTAGCCTCCATCTGTTCCATTCTAATTTTGAAAGAACTATTTTCTTCAGTGAGCTTTTGAAGCTCCTTTTCCATTTGGCTAATTCTGCTTTTGAAAGCATTCTTCTCCTCATTGGCTTTTTGAACCTCTTTTGCCAATTGAGTTAGCCTATTTTTCAAGGTGTTATTTTCTTCAGCATGTTTTTGGGTCTCCTTTAGCAAGGTGTTGACATACTTTTCATGCTTTTCTTTCATCTCTCTCATTTCTCTTCCCAGTTTTTCCTCCACCTCTCTAACTTGATTTTCAAAATCCTTTTTGAGCTGTTCCATGGCCTGAGCCCATTGGATATTTATTTTGGATGTTTGGGATACAGAAGTCTTGATTTCAATGTCTTTCCCTGATGGTAAGCATTGTTCTTCCTCATCAGAAAGGAAAGGAGGAGATATCTGTTCACCAAGAAAGTAACCTTCTATGGTCTTATTCCCCGCCCCCCCTTCTCTGGGCATTTTCCCAGCCAGTTACTTGACTTCTGAGTGTCCTCTCCACACCCACCTCACCTTCAGAACCACCCAGCCAGTGCTTTGAGTCTGAGATTCAAATGCTGCTTCCCAGCCTCAGGGTTTTGGGTGGGGGTGGGGCTGCTATTCAGTGTGAGATTAAGTTCAGGTGCTCAGGTTGGGGCAGGGCCACCACACGGGGCTCAGTTCCCTCAGGGGTTTACCTGGAGATCTTCAACAATGGATCTGAGCTCCTGCCTGCTTTGGGAGCCCTTGTGTGCTGCCGCCTCTGCTGCTGCCTCCTGAGGGGGCCTGAGTTATGGGGACACCCCACTCCCCTCTCAGCGAGCTGAAAAGACCCTCTCACTGACCTTTGGCACCTGTGGGTGGAGGGACCTGCTCAGCTGCTGGAGATTCTGTCCCTGAAGCCTGCTTGGATCTGCTCCTCTTGGTGCCAAGTGGCCAAGGCAGGGCTGGGCTGTCCTCTGGGTCTGGTGCATGACGGACCTTTCATGTCAGTTTTTCAGGTCTCTCTGGAGCAGATATCTCCTCCACTCCATTGTTCTGTGGCTTCTGCTGCTTCAGAATTTGTTGGGAGTTCTTCTTTACAGGTATTTTATGGGCTGTGGCTTTGGAGCTAGCATATGTATGTCTTTCTACTCTGCCATCTTGGCTCCTCCCCCCCACCTCCTTTTCTTATAATGCATTTTTTCACTGGATTTTTCCATCTGATTGGTAGTTAAGTCTTCCTATAGGTTGTCTTTTCCCTTTAGAATGTAAGTTCCTTGAGAATAAGGACTATTATTATTTTTTCTCTTTATATCCTTAGAACTTAGCAAAGTGCTTTGCACATAGTAAGAACTTAATGAATGCTTTTCATTCTACATATTCACTGCATCTCTTTTTGCACATAGGTCATCATGACCATAAGAATTTTAATAGGATAATTGCTCTTCAGTCATTCAGTCATTTCTGACTCTTTGTGACCTTATGTGGGGTTTCCTTGGCAAAGATACTGGACTGGTTTGCCATTTCCTTCTCCAATTTTTATGAAGATAAGGATTAAGTGACTTACCCAGTTCACATCACTAATTAAGTGTTTGAGGTCAGATTTGAACTATGGTCTTTCTGACTCCAGGCTTAGTGCTAAGCCACCTAGCTGCCCCTCAATAGGACAATACTTAGAGGCAAATAATAATATCAGTTTATATTTGTAAAGCATTTTAATATTTCCAAAGCATTTTCCTCACAACAATCCTGTGAGGTAGGTGGTGTAAATATTATTCCTGTGTCACATAGGTAAATTGATATTCAGAGGGATTCTGTTCATGATCACAAAACTAGTAGTTTTCAGAGCTAGGACTTTAGGAGGCCATCTAGTCTAACCTCCATAATTTACATAGGAAGGTGTAGTGGCCCAGGGAGATTAGATGCCTTGCTTGAGGTAGTAAGTGATGAGGGCTAGAAGAGGGTGGTGATGTGAGACCTTCACAAAGATCAGAGTACCAGGGGCAGGCCGCCTGGAGAAGAATTTGTAGATTTAAGCATTGTTGAGGTCAAGGTAAAGATTTATTATGCTTTTCAGAGGGCAAGAGTTCTTAGGGATACAGGTTAAGTTTATATAGGATATTTTATAGTAAACATGTACCAAATATGCTAACTAGGTGATTCAGGATGGGATTAGGGAGTGGTTGGTTCTTAAAAGAACATGTACTTTTGGTATCTACTGCTCAGGTATTTTACCCAGAGTTTACTGGAAAATAGCCCAAGAGGTAGGACTACCTGGAGATGTAGTTTTAGGCCTGAAAAGTCACTAAGTCAACTAATGGTCAGGGCTGGCTCAAAAATACCAGGCTGCTCTCATCAATGTCTTGTTAGACAAGATAAATGTAAGGGAGTATATGTATGTCTAAGTCTAAGATGGTCAGTGAGTAGTAAATGTCATTATTACCCAGTGCACAGCCTGTTCAGCCAGTACACAACTGGTTCAGACTAATAAGTTCTATAGATGCAACTGGCTGCTGTAGCAGGAAGGGAGATAATGGTTGTTGCTGAGGCTGGTTGTTTTCTTGGGCTAGAGAGAAACTACCTGGGATAGTGTTTTGAGGATAGGGAGAAATATGATTTTTAAAGAGATATGTTAGAATTGGGGTCCAAGCACATGTACCCAAGCACCCCATCAGTAAGTATCAGAGGTAGGACTTAAATTCAGATCTTCTGAAACCAGTACTCTTTCCACTATACAACAGGGAGACACAAACAAGGAAATACAAAGGTATAAAAAACTTCATTAAGGGGACAGTTATAATGTCAAGAGTTTGGGATACTCCATGATGAAAAAGAAGATTTATTGCCCTTTGTAAGAGCAGATTTTGTACTCATTTCCCTGTCATTAGAAAGGAAATTGCAGGGGAAAATGAATCTCAGAAGAGTTTAATGGTTATTAAGAGGCAGCAAGAATATGGTTTTGAGGGAGTAGATGCTAGTTTAGATACTGTGTTGAATGTAGTATAATGGATTGAAAGGCAGTGGTTTTAATGAGTATATTTTATAGTTGTGAGAACAGTTGAGTATGGAGAACAAGTTTGTGGCAGAATGTTTCAGGTATAACCTGATAGGTGAAAGTATGAACAAGTAAGTACAGAGTTTGGAAGCCCATGAGTTGTTGTGGAGTTCCTTCCCTTGAACAGACATAGGACATGCATAAGGGCAAATCTTTGTTTTTTGCTTGTTAGTATCCTATCCCCTTCCCCCCATGCTGCATCTGCTAGGATAGAGTGACCAGTGATGAAAATCTACAATATCAGATTTGGTCTAGTACAACTTACCCCATTCATTGGTTGCTGAGTTTGCCTCTGAGTTTCTGTTTCAGAAGGAGATTGCTGGGTGATAAAGACCTAATAAAGACCTAATATATAAGGATAGGGAAGAGTCATGGAGTAAGTGTATTCACTTTAATTATCATCATCATTTGCCATCAGCTTTGTCCTTAATTAATCTTTATTGATTACTTGCACTATAGTAGAGGTATGTGGTATAGTGGAAACATCACTGAACCCTGAAATCAGGACCAGGACTTTTGTCCTGGCTCTACCACTAACTAACTCTTGTAACCTTGGACCACAAATCCCTTTATTTCTCTTAGTTTCAATTCATTTATCTATCTATAAAATGGGAATAATTCCTATCTCACAGGATTGTTGTGAGGATAATACTCTGTGTTATATAAAGTGTTATAGAAATGTGTCATTACTAGATTCTGAAATGAACAGAATTTTTGGTAAATTATTTTAACATTGAATAGTAAGAGAATAAAGCTACTGGAGATATTTTGGCTAGGTTTTTAATGTCACAAGTATACTAAAGAGTTAGCAGATCCATTATCTGTAGATTGATTATTTTTATTTAAATTCACTGGTCATTTTATGTGCTCCAATTCAGTTTTTCTGAATATTTGGTTATTAATTCATCAACTGCATGGATTATGCCTCAGATTCTTCACATCTATCTCTCTTCCACAATAATAATTATTGTTATTCTCACCCTATCTGATAAAAGTGAGTTAGCTAGCTGATGTCCTTGAGCCAGCTTTGGTTTGCTTGGAAATTCTACTTTTAGAATGTGTGTAATCATAGAAGATCGAATCTAAAATATGATACCTAAGTTCTCTTGGGGTCTGTGATCTCTCCCTTACAGCACTTAAGTTGGTTGGACAGATACTGTTACAAGTGTCCTTGATACAGCGTTGACTGGCTTCTGGTCCAGATTGTATTTGTTAGGCATTTATTAAGTGCCTACTATGTGCCAGGCATTGTGTTAAGTATTGTGCACTACAAAGAAAGACAAAAATAAGCCCTGATCTCAAGGAGCTCACAATCTGTTGGGTGAGACAACATATACATCTTTCATTGCATAATTGTGACAGATATTATGCCAGATTTTTTGGGTAAAAAGTGAGGTGCAGCCATTATGTGAAGCTTTAAAATTGTGCTGGTATTATTGGTCTTTTAGTTTCCTCCAGTCTCACACCAGCTTTTCCCTCACTGAAAACTTTCTGCAGCTCTGTTTCCATGCTGTTGAGCAAATCACTTTCAGCTTAAAGCTCACAGAATAGTTTTTATATTTACCCATAATCAGAAATAAATACTTCCCATGTATGCAAGTCTTACCCATAACACATGACTTTCTTATGGCAGCTTTGCATGCCTGCCAACTACCCTGTCACCTGGGGTCTCTTCCTTAGGTTGAGTGATAATACTGTTAATAATGCAGCACCCTAAACAAACCACGTAAGTTGGCTTTTGGAAATACACTGATAATGTGTGTGTGCCCAGAATTCTAGGCTCGCAATGCGCAAGAGATAAATGCGTATCCATATGTTGCTGATGAAACATCGCTGTTCTGTTTACCTTTTCAACAGCATAAGGAGCAGAATTATACCATATGACAATTACATGATGAAACCAATTTTTGGATTGAAAAAAAACGGGTACAATGATTATGCAGTGGTGACATTTATGTGTGAAATACAGTAAATAATTATGTAGAAGTAAAATATATACATGGTAAATTGGAGGTCATCTCAGAGGGAAGGTGCTAGCATTGAGGAGAACCAAGACAGGTGCTTACAGAAGATGGGATTTTAGCTGAGACCAGAAAGAAACCAGGGAAGCCAGGGTGCAGAGGTGAGAAAGGAGAGCACTCCAGGAATGGGGGACAACCAGTAAAAATGGATGGATTTGGAAAATGGAAATTACAGCCTTCCAGCTTGGTGGGACCTGCCAAATTTCACTGACAAAACCTTTGAGAATTCTGGGTATAATATATAATGCATATTCAAAATCAATGTACCATTACTTATGCTAAATACTGTGATGGAAACACTAAATATATACACTTATATTTCTTAAGATTAACATTAAAACTTTAAGAATTGAATGCATGCAAACATTATTTTATCTATTATGTCAGGGGTGAGCAAATCATGGTCCACAGGCCAAATTTAGCCTGAGGTTTGCTTTTGTAGGGCCTGCAAGCTGAGTATGTTTTTTTTTTTAAATTTTAAAATGAAATTTTATTGTATTTAAAACTATAAATGGCATTCTTAGATTTCAGGAACTACAAAAATAAATGGCTGGCCTTTATTTGACTCTTGTGCAGCAGAAGTTTGCTGACATCTGTGTTAGACTACACAAACATTAAACCCACTAGGAACAGCTTTAATTTCTAGGGCATTCTAGTAAGCCTGTACTGGTATTCAATGACATAGTTGCTTCTTTGCCCAGCTGGAGGCCATGTGTCTCTCAATGAGATGGCAAGTTTGCAAATCTTCATCAGTCAATCAGCTCTGCCCTCAAACTAATATGAGTGATTCAATTCAGCCATGTCCAACTCTTTGTGACCCCATTTGGGATTTTCTTGGCAAAGATAGTAGTAGTAGATAGGAGTAGTTTTCTATTTCCTTTTCCAGCTCATTTTACTGAGGCAATAGAGTTAATTGACTTGCCAAGGTCACAGAACTAAGAAGTATCTCAGGTCAGATTTAAACTCAGGAAGAAGAATCTTCCTGACTCCAAGTCCTATTTTCTATTCACTGTGCTAACCAGCTGCCTCCAAATATGCTTGAGTCTTAAATTCAGGTGACAACTGACCTAAGATCAGGCAGAAGACACGGGAGTGCTGAGTGGGGGTGGTGGTGTACTCTGGTGGGTTTCTTCTAGTTCTAATTATGGTCCTTAACTGGTTCCTCCCAACTTGACTGGTGACTGATTACCAAAGTTTATGATGAAAGAAAACTATCAATCAAAACTAACATCATTAGCAAGTGTTTATGAGTTGTTGTGGTATATAGGTCATTAGCAGTTATTTATCAAATCTGAGGAACACACATCATTAATAATTGTTTATCAAATGTGGGGAGCACATACATCATTAGTAATTTTTTATTTTTAACTAAATTTGTGGGTCACATATGTCATTGTCAAACCATACCACTCAAGTTATTATATTATTACAGAAAAACAATTTACATAACTGCTCAGGCACAAAATGGAAGCTTAAAACAAAATGGAGTCATTTATGGCAAGGAAATAAGTTTATTCTTACCATTCCTGGCTATCTCAGGATAGGGCAATTGAAAAGAACTTGAGGTTTCCTTATCACAGCAAAAATTATATTTCTTAGGGTAAATACTATGCAAGACTTAAAGTTGTTTCTTGTGATTTGAAATTTGGTTTCCTGAGACATGAAATTATGTGTAATATGACTCATGGTTTTATCCATGAACTTAGTTATTAAATTCACAATTTGAGTTTCTCAAACATGAATAACTTGGAAATCTGAGAGCTAAATTCTCTTCTCTTGATTCCTTCCCAAACCTTCTATATGCCAGCCAGAATGTTACTGAAAGGATTTCAATGACAGAGAATCCTAGTTTTGTTTTCCAGAAGTATCCATTTTGCTTCATAGAAGAAACAAATTAAAAAGCACAGTAGCATGCCTGGAAGCTTAGATTTGAGATTGTTTATAGAAAAGGGATCTTAGCAAAATAAAAAAAAGGTTAGAATACAACTGAGGCAAAATTACTATGAATTTTATGAGAAAAATTTTAGCTTCAGGAAATGTTCATTGATCCCATTTTTTTTGTGATTAAAAAGGTGAATTCCCCCTTAACTAAGGATCATCAATAATTTGGAAACCTTTTTGATATTAAGTGACTAATAATGTATATGCTATTTTGTTCACATGAGATAAGCAGACATTTAGATGACTGATAGGAGGGCTCTCCCAAAGGACCATACTAGGCAACTCTTTGGAAACTGGTGCTCCAAGTTCACTTGGGAAATAATTTTTAGGGTTGATGCTACAAATGCCAAATGAAATCATGAGAAGAAGGATCTTATTAAACATGAAAATTTCCCTTATGACAATGATTTATAAAGATGTTAAAATATTTTAAGAAAAATCTTGATTTATCAAGATTTTAAAGATATATGTGTATATGTGTATGTATATCTATTATATGTATCATCTGTCAATATCTAGTAGAATTCTAAAGGTAGTTAATATTTTGGGGGTTTGTTTCAATGCTATGTTTTCATCATTACAGGGAACTCCCAGATGGGGAAACTCCCTCTATCAAATGTACATCAACAAGTGTTCTGAAACTTATAGTGTTAGAGAATTGCCAGGGTAGCAAAGGTCAAATGACTTATCTAAGATCTCACAGTCAATGAGAATGGAGAATTGAATTCAGGTTTTTCTGACGCAGAGGCTGGCTCTTTATTCAATTGACCACACTGTCTCACAGTCAGCAAAACATTCTTAATATTACCAAGGATTTTGCATAACTAGTTTTGAGTATAATTTGACAATAACAAGAAATATTACCAATAAAGCTATATCTAAACTTTTAATAACATTTTTTCTGATGATGGAAGTTAAAGCATCTTGTTAATCTTTTACTAATTTTTAACTAATGTTTTACTAATGATCACACATATTTTAAACCCGCTTAATAATTGTTCAGAGAATATGTTATTGAAAAAAATTTTTTTTAACCACCTGTAAGGTTATCATGGCTGCTTTAGAGATGACAATTTTGTAAAATAAACTACACATTTGATGTATTTGAATGTTTGAAGGGCTATCATGTGTAAGGGGAATTAGACTTGGATCAGAAAGAGAAACTAGGATAGGAAATTACAATAAAACAGATTCCAGTTTGATATGAGAAAGAATTTTATTTTTTCAAATTTATTTAAGTTTTCAACATTCATTTCCACAAAATTTTGAGTTCCAGATTTTCTCCCCATCTCTTCCCTCCCCTCACCCCAAAATGCCAAGCATTCTAATTACCCCTACCACCAATCTGCCCTCCCTTCTAACACCCCTCCCTTCCCTTATCCCCATCTTCTCTTTTGTCCTGTAGAACAAGATAAATTTCTATACCCCTTTATCTGTATTTCTTATTTTCCAGTTGTATGCAAAAACAATTCTCAACATTTGTTCTAAAAGTGTGAGTTCCAACTTCTCTTCCTTCCCCCCTCCCCACCCATCCCCACTGAGAAGGCAAGCAATTCAATATAGGCTATGCATGTGTAGTTTTGCAAATGACTTCCATAATAGTCATGTTGTGTAAGACTTACTATATTTCCCTCCATCCTATCCTGCCCCCCATTTCTTCTATTCTTTCTTTTGACCTTGTCCCTCCCCAAGAGTGTTTACTTCTAATTGCTCCCTCCTCCCATTTGCCCTCCCTTCCATCATACCCCCCACCCTGCTTATCCCTTTCTCCCCCACTTTCCTGTATTATAAAATAGGCTTTCATATCAAAATGAGGGTGCATTTTATTACTTTCTTGAGCCAAATGTGATGAGAGTAAGATTCACATTTTCCCTTTCACCTCCCCCCTTTTCCCCTCTATTGAAAAGTCTTTTTCTTGCCTCTTTTTTTGAGAGATAATTTGCTCCATTCCATTTCTCCCTTTCTCCTCCCAATATATTCCTCTTACCCCTTAATTTTATTTTTTTAGATATGATCCCTTTCTATTCAACTCACTCTGTGCCTTCTCTCTCTCTGTATGTGTGTGCGTGCACACACGTGTGTGTGTGTGTGTGTGTGTGTGTGTGTGTGTGTATAATCCCACCAACTACCCAGATACTGAAAAAGTTTCAAGAGTTACAAATATTGTCTTTCCATGTAGGAATGTAAATAGTGCAACTTTAGTAAGTCCCTTATGATTTCTCTTTCCTGTTTACCTTTTCATGCTTCTCTTGATTCTCGTGTTTGAAAGTCAAATTTTCTTTTCAGCTCTGGTCTTTTCATCAAGAATGCTTGAAAGTCCTCTATTTCATTGAAAGACCAATTTTTCCCCTGAAGTATTATACTCAGTTTTGCTGGGTAGGTGATTCTTGGTTTTAGTCCTAGTTCCTTTGACTTCTGGAATATCCTATTCCATGCCCTTCGATCCCTTAATGTAGAAGCTTGTAGATCTTGTGTTATCCTGATTGTATTTCCACAATACTTGAATTGTTTCTTTCTAGCTGCTTGCAATATTTTCTCCTTGACCTGGGAACTCTGAAATTTAGCCACAATATTCCTAGGAGTTTCTATTTTTGGATCTCTTTCAGGAAGTGATCAGTGTATTCTTTCAGTATTTATTTTGCCCTCTGGTTCTAGAATATCAGGGCAGTTTTCCTTGATAATTTCATGAAAGATAATGTTTAGGCTCTTTTTTTTGATCATAGCTTTCAGGTAGTCCCATAATTTTTAAATTGTCTCTCCTGGATCTATTTTCCAGGTCAGTTGTTTTTCCAATGAGATGTTTCATATTATCTTCTATTTTTTCAATCTTTTGGTTTTGTTTTCTAACTTCTTGATTTATCTCATAGTGATTAGCTTCGCTGAACTCCACTCTCTCTTTTAAAGAACTATTTTCTTCAGTGAGCTTTTGGACCTTCTTTTCCATTTAGTTAATTCTGCTTTTTAAAGCCTCCTTCTCATCATTGGCTTTTTGGATCTCTTTTTCCAATTGAATTAGCCTATTTTTCAATGTGTTATTTTCTTCAGCATTTTTTTGGGTCTCCTTTAGCAAGCTGTTGACTCATTTTTCATGATTTTCTTGCATCTCTCTCATTTCTCTTTCCAATTTTTCCTCCACTTCTCTTATTTGATTTTCAGAATCCTTTTTGAGCTCTTCCATGACCTGGGACCATTGAATATTTATTTTGGATGTTTGGGATACAGAAGCCTTGACTTTCCCTGATGGTAAGCATTGTTCTTCCTCATCTGAAAGGATGGGAGAAGATATCTATTTACCAGAAAGTAACCTTCTGTAGTCTTATTTTTTTCCCTTTTTTGGGCATTTTCCCAACCAGTTACTTGACTTTTGGGTCCTTTGTCAAGAGTAGGGTATACTCCTGGAATCTGTAAGATCTCAGTTCTTCCAAGGTGACACAATCAAGCCTGTACACGAGTCTGGGAGCAAGAAGAAACTTTTGTGCCTAGAATCTGCAAGTAGTAGAGTTTCCTCTCCACAACCACCTCGCCTCCAGTTCTGCCAAACCAGCTCTGGGGGCTGAGATTCAGATCAGCTGCTCAATTCCCTCAGGTGCTTTAGGTGGGGGCAGGGTTGCCACATGGAGCTGAGGTACGGATCAGATGCTCAGTTCCCCCAGGGGCTTTACAATGAGGATTTCAACAATGAATGCAGCCTGCTGCCTGCCTTGAGAGCCCCTGCTTGCTGCTGACTCTGCTGCCACCTTCTGAGGCCAGAGCTGTGGGGACACCCTGCTCCCTTCTTGATTAGCTGAAAAAACTCTCTCACTGACCTTTGGCACCCATGGGTTGAGGGATGTGTGCTGCTGCTGGGGATTGTGTCCCCAAAGCCTGGTTGGTCCTACTCTTCCCAGTGCCATGCAGGCTCTGTGTCCGGTGTGACAGACCTTTCCTGTAGGCCTTTCAGGTCACTCTGGGCTGGAAATCTCCTCCACTCCATTGTTCTGTGGCTTCTGCTGCTCTAGAATTTGTTGAGAGTCTTTCTTTACATGTATTTTATGGACTGTTGGGGAAGAGTTTGTGTATATGCATCTTTCTACTCCTGAGAAAGAATTTTCTAACAATTAGAGCTGGCCATCAATAGAATGGGATGCCTAATGATACAATGAATTATTCTCCACTACAATGTCTTCAAGTAAAGGGTCCATATGTCAAGGAGAATACTGAAGAAATTCCTATACAGGGGAAGGGATTAGACTAAATGGTCTCTGAGGTCTCTTCTAACTCTAAGATTCTTTGATACTACTCAGTAACTGGCAATATTGGAAGACTAAAGCTTTGTTTTCAAGATATAAAGGCATCTAGTTATTTTAGTCAATTCAGAAAAAAGTCATTTGTTCCCATTTTTGAGAGGAAGAAGGAAGGGGGTCATTATATAGGCCAGACTTATAACTGATTAAATTATTTTGCCATCAATTTTAATGTCCTGTAGATAGCCACTGAGAGAAGTCTACAAAGACTGGGCCTGGATCTATTTTAAAACAATACCAATTATTTGATGGGTGCCTTTGAAAGAATGATTATTATATTTGTGGTGGGGTTTTGACCTCAGAAAGCAGGAATGGAAGTAAACACAAACTTGAAAAATAGGATAAAAATTCAACAGCAACATGGAAACAAAAATATAGTATGTCAGTATTTGGAAGCAAAAAAAAAAAAAAATCCAAGAAGCAGTGGATAATCACAGTGAAACAGTAACTACCTTAGTCTACACTGCTTGAAGGTCAGGTCTGGTGCTTTTCATCCCTTCCTCCAGGGTTCTGCAGTACCCTTAAGGGGGCTTGAGGATTTTTAGTCTGCCATTGGCTCAAGACCAACCAATTGTCTTACCTCAATTTTCAGAGGTCTCCTGTGCCACAGGTTCTACCAATGAATATTTACCTCTAAGCTATAATAAGAACAAACATAGCACCATTTCCCTCTAATTCTTAGGAGGGCATAGTCACCCTTATACCACCTTACTCTCTGGAAATGGGAGGGGAATAGGTTAATAGTTTAATTCAGTTCCTAGTTTATAGTTCTACCAAGCTCCAAGTCCAAAACTCTGCCCTGAGCTTAAACCCCAGCATCTTGGCTTCTCAGGGGTTCCCTGCTGGGCTGTGAGCAATGGTCTGTAATTCTGGCTCCCAGGGTCCTATGGCTTGAGCTCCAGCTTTGAAACTCCTCCACCTGTGCCTATATCTAGAACTGAGAAGGACAAACAAAACTGACTCAAATTCCAAACCCATGTTAGGGTCCATGGTGCCTAAAAGGGAAAGGGAAGAGGTAGTTTTTCCTCCCACTCAGATTAGTGCATGGTACCCAAAGCTTTGTGTGTGCAAGAACTTTACACATAAATATAGCTGGAAAGAGAGCAATATTGGCCCAAATCAGTAATTTAAAAAATGTAATCCACTCCAACTGTGCAGCCAATGGAAAGAGGTGAATGAAGAATGTCTTCTCCCAGAAACAGGTCCCTGCCATCTTCTACACAGCTGTAAAAGTAATCTAGGCAGGCATAAAGTCTCATAACAGCAGTCTCTTAAAGCTGAATGGAACTGTTCTCTATCCATATTACACATATACACAGTTCTTTCCCAGACTATCACTGAACTAGCTATTTTCTCCTCCTTTCTTCATCTTTGTCCCTTGGTGAACTAAGTCAACTCTATACTATCCTATTCTCTTGATTTCCTTGTCCCCTTATCATACTGACCATCTTGCCTTTGAGAGCTTCAGCCTTGGATTACTCTCACCATCAGTTACCATCATTCTTATAATATGTACTACTGAATGAAGCTGGAGAAAATCATGAAACCATGATGACTGGGTTCACTGCAAATTTATATTACATTACCTCAACTGAGCCCTTATTGATGCTAGACAATCCTATTACACTTCCCTAACCAACTCACTATCCCCCTCACCATAACTTCTGTCTCAAACCTTTTTATCTCTCTTCAAAGCTACTTTGATCCACCCCCCTCCCTACCTCCAACTTCTCAGCTGAGAACTTTGCCTAATATTTTACTAAAAAAATTTAGGCCATTCATTGAGATCTCACTCTTTCCCTCTTCTCCTTATATCATATTGCCCAGATGGCTTCTACGACCGTTAGCACATTGTAGAAATATGATGACTACAGGGAAACAGGAAAAGATTTGTCTTACCCAGTGAGCTGGTTCTTCTCCTTGCCAAGGCAAATCCCTCCACATGCATAAGTGATTTAATTCTATCCGGTCTGTTCCATGAGGATTGTCCCCTCTATTACTCTGATTCTCTCACTTTTCTTCCATCTTTCATTGACAGTTGGCTACTTTCCCTATTGCTTTTACAAACATGCCCATGTCTCTTCCATCATATAAAAATGTTTAATTGCCATCCATCTATGCTAGCTATTGTCCCATATCTATTCTCCTTTTTGTGACTAAACTCCTTGAGGAAGGCATCTACAATAGGTATGTCCACTTGCTTTTTTTCTAACTTTTCTTAATTCCTTATAGTATAGCTTTTGACTTCATCATTCAATTGAAGCTTCTCACTCCAAAGTTACTAACAATCTCTAAATTGCCAAATCTAATGACCTTTTCTTACTCCTCATCCATGTTGACCTTTCTGCAGCCTTTGACACTGTCAATCACCCTTTTCCCCTTGGTAATCTTTTCTCTCTAAGTTTTCATGACTCTTCTCTCCCCCAGTTATTTTCCTATCTGACAAGACTTTTTTGGTCTCCTTTGCTAGATATTAATTCAGATCATACTTGCTAACTCTGGGTGCCCACATGGTTCTGTCCTGGATCATCTTCTTCTATACTCTATTATTTGATGATCTCACCAGCTCCCATGGATTCAATTATTATCTTAATGCTGTCTTATCCAGCCCTAACCTCTCTTCTGCTTTCTAGTTTCTCTTCTCCAACTACCTATCAGACATCTTAGACTGGAGGTCCCATATAAATTTTATACTTAACAAGACAGAAATGCCATTCCTTGTCCTGTCCCCCATCATTTGCACTGTAGTAGTCATTGTGTATGTTATTTTCTGGCTCTGCTTACTTCAGTTTATATCAATTCATGTAAATCTTTTCATATTTCTCTATGGTCATCATATTTATCTTTTCCTACAATATTCTACTTCACTTATATCCCACAATTTGTTTAACTGTTCTCCAATGGATAGGCATCTACTTTGTATCTAGTTCTTTGTACCCCAAAATGCTACTATAAATAGTTTGGTATACCTTTTCTTGTTTAGGACATCACTATCCTTCCTGTTGTAGAGTTTTGCAACATTGGCATCATCTTCAACTCTTTACTCTCACTCATCCTACATTCTAATCAGCTGCCAAATATTGTTTCTGTCTGCACAGTATCTTTCATTTATCTACATCTATATCTTTTATCTCTAGTCATATGGCCACTACCCTAGTTCAGGCCCTCATTGTTTTCCACGTGGACTATTGCAATAGCTTCCCAATTGACTTCTCTTCTTGGACCCTCTCTCCAATCCAAAATCTCCACAAAATATTTTCCTAAAGTTCATTTCTAACCATCTTAGCTTCCATTCCTAACCACCTCACCCCCTCCATCAGCTCAATAAACTTAGATGGCTAGCTATACTTCAAGGATGATTAAACTCCTCTTTTTGACATTTAAAGTACTTTATGACTTGGTCTTATCCTTTATTTCTAGGCCTAGTATAATATATTTTATTCTCCCTTATGTTTTATAGAGTCTGACCATACTGGCCTTTTTGCTGTTTGTCACACATGAATGTCCATCTCCTATTTATATGCCTTTGCATGAACCTTCCCCAATTCTTGAAATGCACCTTTTTCTCACTTCTGCCTTCTTGGAATCCTTAGTTTTCCTCAGTATTCAGGTTAAGGCCTATATTCTGCACAAAACTTTTCTGGGTTCCAACTGATCCTATGCCTTCCAAGGTTACCTTTGTATGTGTTTTGAGCATATCTGTAAAGTAAATATTTTTCCCTTTAGAATTTAAGTTTCTTGAGGGCAGGAATTATTGCACTTTTATTTTTGTATCTCCAGTGACTAGCACATAATAAGTGCTCAATAAATTCCTGTTGATTAAATGATCCAGATCCTCCAATAACATGGTCATGTTTAAAACAGTTTTTTTATATTAATATGGTTTATTATATTAACGGTTTTTGTAATTTTGAGCCATCCTTGTATATCATCTATATATCCAAGCAGGTGATTAGGAAAAATGGTTTAAATTTTATCATAGCTTCATTATTAGTAATTTTTGTAATTTTTTGCATTAGCATTCTTTAGTGGTATTAATTTCTATTTTCCATTTTTTCTTTATCTGTTCTTGGTTTGGGCATAAGAACTATATTTATCTCATAGGAAACATTTGATAAGATACCTTTTTTTTCTATTTTACTTCATAAGGTACTATTATTTTTATGAATATTTAATTTAGTATAAGGGTTAGTTGTTCTCTAAAAGTGAAAGAATTTTCACATAAGTCGATCTGGATTCATGTGTTTTTTTTGGGGGGATTTCATTTATGGCCTATTCAATTTTTCTGCTGAGTAAAATTTTTTGGCTTCTCTATTTTCTTTCAGTTAATCTGGATATTTTATATTTTTGTAAATATTCATCTATTTTATTTTAGTTTTCAGGTGTTTTTTTTTTTGGTGCTGATTATATCCACTCCTAGATACCACTACAGGACTTCCTTAATGAGATCCACAGTTACTAAAAAGATATTGCCCAGTAATCAAAGAATCATGTAATTTGGGAGTTGGAAGAGAATTCAGCAGCCAAATCAAACTGAAAGTTTTGTTGGTGCATAATTGGGTATAATAGTTTTCCATAATTTCCTTATATTTTCTTCCTATTTGTTATGAATTTTCCCTTCTAGTTTTGAATTTTTAAAATTTGCTTTTTTTCTCCATATGTTGAATAAATTAGTGAATTGTTTGTCTACTGATTTTTTTTAATGACACTTTTTTTTGTGTGAAAGTCATCGTTTATGTCATTTTGTCATGGATGGTCTACTGAAGGTGTGACTCTGATGCCAGCATATTCTTACTTCAGGCTCAATTTTTGGATGAAATGAGGTACCTACCCATAAGTGATTAAACCTTTAACAAAAGAGGTTTACTTTGTCTAAACATAGCAAGGATATGCAGTGAAGCATAATCAGAGAAGCTGGGTCTAATCAAGTCCCAGAAACAACTTTGTCCCAGGCCTACCCCTTGTTGGCTTGTAGAGGTTACTGAGAGGAAACTGGGTGAAGGAACCTGGAGCTGAAGGAAGGTGGTTAGGAAAATATTGGTCCTATCACACAGCGCATTAAATTATTTCATCAGTACATGCTTTTGTGGAGAGTTATTGAAAGTGGATAATAACAATGACTAGACACACATAAGCAAGTAACTGGACCAGAAATTTTAAACCAAAGCAAGGTTTATTGAGTTTGCCAGTGAGGGTAGCCCTCCCACTAGAGCAGAGTGATACAGGAGGGAAGAGTGTTTCTATAGAGCTGAAGGGAGTGGGGTTCGCGTATCTGTTTCTAGAGTTCTGGGGCAGATCTTACTTTATGTGTGTTTGTCCATTGAACCCAGGATACTGAAGTTAAGCTAGTTTTTGGAATCAGGATGCAAAACAAGACATTGACATCTTATTCTGGACTGCTTGCAATTTCAAGTGGAGACAGGGTCAGGGGGTATAGTCAGGGGGAACTAGCACATGACAGGATGGTAGAGTCAGGACAAGATAGTGGAGTCTTCCCCCTCCCTCCCCCCTTTTGTGCTGTACAAACACAACATTCTGACTAAAGCAGGGGACATGAGTCGTATTTTTACAGCATGATATGGTCAGGGGTGCCCTTAGAGGTTAAGGTTTCCAAGGAATTGACAATTACAGAGTAGTAAGGGATCCTTAGGAGGCTACAATGATCCTTTTGAATCTCAGGGAACTGTAATTCAAGGGACTAAAACTAAGAAATGAGTGCATTGTGGCCATGTGTAACACCAAAAAAAAATCATAATCACGTTTCTTCCAATGTCATAAAAGTTGATCAAACAGTTAAACTGAGTCATAATTTCATACATCCCTTAAGGAGATAAACCTGTGAAACAGACTCTATAGGTAAACTGAGTCAGATTGCAGATTAATCTATTAAATTAGGGGGTTGATTGAAAAGGGAGTTTTATATATCATCAGTTAGCTAGGGTAGCTGACAAATAATTGAATGACTTTAGGAAGTTCAAACTCCCCTTTGGCTTCTACTTGACGAATTTGAACAGTTAACGTTATTGCTTTCATAAGATGAGTTTCAATCAATTGGGGTTGATGGAAACAGAAGAGAGGCTTTCAGTTGACTAGAAGTTGAAGGAAGAATGACCCTGATTCCTGAACAATAAATAAAAGGAATCTGGGCACACTCCTCTTGTAAGCAAACATAAACAACATGAAACCTTAAAGCCAAAGTAGTACAATAATGATCACCAATATTAAATAATATCAAGTCTCCTTTTTCCTGGTAATCCACTCCCAATGTCCATGTAATCTGAAATTACATTTTTAGACCCAGCTGTCCCATGTAGTCCTCTGGCCCCTGGAAACATCTTCCCTTGGAAATTCTGGAATAAGCCTTATTCTCAGGGCAGCTCTGGAAGGGGCTCCTCCTAGTAGATCCACTTCTCTGATTCAAGGTCACTTACAGAAATTTCTTATTTAACATTGCTAAAATATGCCAGTAATAAGAATACAATTCCTAAATTTGGAATTCTAATAACTAGTTCATGTGGCGAAAACCAGTTCAAATCTTATGTAATGAATCCTAATAGCAACAGAACAATAGAACATCAGATTACAAACCAATAATTCACCTGAAACTTCAGAGAATCTCGGTTTTTACATTCTACTTGCTTTTACTATCTTTAGTTAAACCTTGTACTTGATATGGACAATGCTAACAACAGACTGAAGAAATAATCTTAAAAGGATCCATGAGGGCCTGACTTGGAAAATCAGGCGTTCATGTCTCTTAATATTATTAGACTTCAAAACAGGAAAAGAATATGATTTAAAATTTTTCATAATTTCTAATGTAATTTTATATATAAAATCCTTAATCCAAATTTGAGAACTTATTACTAATCATATTCAAAGCCTGCATTTTCCATTTGAAATATTTAGAAGTCAGTATACATATGTAAGTATAGTATATGTACATACTAGTTCTTAGAGAAAACGTCCTAATCTTGTTGCTTTCTTAATGTTTACTACTTCATCAAAATTTAAAACTTTAACATCTTTACCCTGTCCTCTTTTGAAGATATATTTTATCCTTATCACCTTGAAAGAATGAGATACTATAAGGACGTATCTTATATTTGAGTATAGAACTATTAGTAAGGAGATAGCAAGCTGAAGAACTTCATCTAGTCACTTAGGATATGAGTTTGAACACAAATTCTGATTAAAAACAAGAAAATATTTCCTACTTGCATCCACTTATAGTAATTCAGAGAGGCAGTGAGTCAGATCTTACTCCATACCTGTTTGTCCATTGAAGCCACCATTTTGCAGTTAAGCTAATTCTCTGATTTGGGTTACAAAACAGAACCTTGACACTTTCTTCCAAACTGCTTGCAATTTCAAGTAGGAAGCAGGTCAAGAGACAAAAGGAGGGATGACAAAATCATAGGACCAAGATCCGCAAGGCACAGTAAAAAGTGTTAGACTTGTAGTCAGGAGAACTTCAAATGCCATCTCAGATATTAGTTGTGTTATCATGGCCATATCATTTAGCTTTTCAGAATATCAGTTTCCTCATTTTAAAAATAGCCTCAATTTTTTTTTTTTTACTATCTACTTTGTGGAATTGTTGGGAGAAAAGTACCTTGTATATTGTAAAGTGCTATTATTTCTCACTATGCATAGGGGACTCTGATTTCATTTGGATTGTAAAAGCCATCTCTACTATTACAATGATGAATACCTTTGGTAAATGTATATTTTCCTGGTTTATGATTATCATGTTCAGTCAGAAAGCTGGTAAACAAAGGTATCAATACCTTGTTGGAAGAGAGCCTTTATACTGAATTTTGCTCTACTTAATCAAACATTCTTTATAATCAAGAAATCATTATACTCTGATGCTCCCTGTTGTTACTTTTTGAGGTCAAGAGTAATATAGAGAAAACCTGTAATTATATAACTGTATAACAATGTTATGTAACTTTGTTACTTTCATCTAGCTCTAACCAGCATGTATGGAAAATAAGTTTCTGCGTAAAGTTAGAATTCAACTTTCATTTTACTCCTGGCCCTGTCCTGTTCCGTACTTTCTCTGGGTTTCAAAAACTATGCCTTGCTGGCTTATGCTAGAATTTGCCTTAGCACCTGGTACTTCCTTACTTTTGAATGGCCTACTATCTCCACAGCTTACTCACCCTAGAATGTTTTTCTGAAAGATCTGGCAACTTTCTCTAATTAATCAATTCCTCCTACAGCCTCCATTTTCTGTAGGAGTCATTTACAATAGGTATCTCCATTTTCTCCCTTCCCTCTCTTTAACCCCTTATAACCCTGCTTCCAACTTTATCATTCCAACAAAACTATGCTCTCCAAAGTTACTGATGATTTCTTGGTTGATAAATCTAGTGGCCTTTTTGTTTTCCTCATTTTTCTTGATGGCACTATTGATTACCCTCTCTTCTTTCTAGGTTTTGGGGACCACACTCTCTCCTGATTTTCTTACCTATCTCACCCCTCTTTCTGGATCCTCTTCCAGATCACACCCTCTAAAATGATAGGTGCCTCTCAGGGTTCAGTTCGGGGCCCTCTTCTCTTCTCTTTCTATGCTACTTCACTTGGTGATCTCATCAGCTCCTAAGGATTTAATTACCATCTCTATGATGATGATTCTCAGATCTATCTGCCCCAAACTCTTTTCTGACCTCCAATCTCACATTTATAACTGCGTTTTCAGACATCTCAGATTGGATGTCCGGTAGACATCTTAAACTCAATATGCTCGAAATAAAATTCATCATCTTGTCCCCTAAACCCTATCCACTTCCTACCTTCCTTAGGGCAACATCATCCTCTCAGTCCCTCAAGCTTGAAACCTAGGAGTCATCCTAGACTCCTCACTTTCTGTCACTCTCCTCTCCCCTCAATATATTCAATCTGTTGTCAAGGCCTGTCAATTTCACCTTTCCAAAATCTCTCCAATATGCCCCCTTCTCTGCTCTGACACTGGCACCTCTCTAGTTCAGGACCTTGTCACCTCATGCTGGGACTATTGTAATAGCCTGCTGGTGGGTCTGCTTGCCTTAAGTCTCACCCCTCTCCAATCCATCCTCCATTCAATCAGTAAAGTGATTTTTCCTAAAGCACAAATCTGACCATTTTACTTCCCTCCCCCAACTCAAAAAATTCCAGTGGCTCCCCTGTTGCTTCCAGGATCAAATACAAAATGCTCTGTTTGTCATTCAAAGACCTTCATAATCTTTTCCTTCCTACCTTTCTATTCTCCTTACAACTTATTACCCACCACATTCTCTTCAATCAAGTGACACCAGCCTTTGGGCTATTTCATGAACAAGACATAGTTGGAGTCATTTTCTCTAACTGTTCCCAATTCCTGGAATACTATCCTTTCTCCACTTCATCAAATGACATCTCTGACTTCTTTTTACTCCCAACTAAAATTCCTTCTTTTGCTGGAAGGAATTTTACTCATTTCTCTCTGCTATTCTCTCTGCCTTCTCTCTGTTATTTCCTATTTATCCTGTACATAGCTTGCTTTATATACATTTGTTTCTATGTTGTCTTTCCCATTAGATTGTAAGCTTCTTGAGAACAAGGTCTTTTTTTTTGCTTCTTTTTGTATCCTCAGTGCTTAGCACAGAGATGAGCACATAGATATGCTTATTATATGTTTATTTATTGATTGAGTTAATCCTCTGGTACCTTACTCTGATCTCTACTGGTTTGGTATTCCTTCGGTCTTTTGTTGGTTACCTCCCTACTTGTTGATGTTTGACTAATACAGTGGATGACAGAATCAGGATCCAAAGAGTTGTTGATAGGTTTGAATAATGACACAGAAACTTAACAGGATTAAATTTAATAGCGTTAGTTAAAAAATTCTGCATTTGAATTACAAAAATACATTTGACAAATACAGGACGTGGAGAAATGTACATCAATTAAATTATGATGTCCGGTCATTGGAATTGACATTTTTCCCTGGTCATATCATATTTGGAATACTATATCCAGCTTTTAGAAAAGGGACAGGGTAGATATGAGCATATTGTGACATATTTCATAAAAGAAATTATGAAGGAGAATTTGAGTGAAATATGTCATTTAAGAAAGTATGGGTGAAAAAGATGGGCTGGTCACATAATGAGAGCAACAGATTACTATTGCATAGCCCATGTACTCTACTGTATATTTGTGATGTGAAGAAAAAGTATGAAAGGCATCTAGTATATGAGATGGAATCCTCTGTAGCTAACATGAATATATGACCACAGAGTGGATGTTATTGAAGAGAATACCCACAATGATGAGATTACAGATTCATTTGTTTACATGGGTATTGAGAAAATGGAGCTTGTTTGGAGGAGAGTCACCAGGATGACAAGAGAGCTGGAAAGAATACCATACAAATCTTGTTTGAAGAAATTGGCAATATTTAGCCTGGAGAAGAGTAAACTTGCTGATGTTTTGTTACTGTATTCCAATAATTAAAACATGTCTTATGGAAAAGGAATTAGATATGTATTGCTTGGTTCAAGAAGGGAGAAGTAGGACCAATGGGTAGACATTGCAAGGTCATAGATTTCGGTGGGATATAATAAATCTGACAGGAAAGATAACAGACCATAGTCTGTTGGATAAATTCCTGGGCATGAAGTTGGAAGACCTTCTTCAAATTCCCATCTTAAACTCTTGCTAACTTTGTGATCATGTGATTCTCAGAGTCTGTTTCCTAATCTATAAAATGTAAAAAATGATACTTTTACATTTGCCTCATAGGCTACATAAAGATTGAATTATTACTCCAAGATAATCCTTTCTAAGAATTAGAGCTACTAAAACTGGGATAGATTGCCTTTTGGGGGTAATGTGGTTCCTTTAATGGAAATGGTCAGTTGGAGTCTGGAGTTTGAGACATTTTTAAAGAGAGGGTTCACACTTTGGGTAGGGAGTTTGATTGGATAACATTTGAGGTCCCTTGCAATTCTATAATTCTGGGAGTCTGAGTTAGCAGTATCCATCCTTATAACAATTTTTTTGTCAGTCAAAACTATTAATGACACTGCCTCACCCTTGTGAATTTATTTTAATGTGTTGTGTCTCACTTCAGTATTTGTTAAACATTACATAGAAGTTAATATTAATTTTTTTGTTTTAAATAATGACCACTCATTTTTACTCAGACAAGAAGCAACCTGTATGTCTATTTTTCACATTTACTTGCATATTTAATGCCTGACCTTCAATGTCCTCCTCCTGCATGTTGAAACGTCACCATGCATCCCTGCTGTGATCATTCCTTTGCTTCTGTAAACCACTGAAGGAAATCAGTCTTAGTATTTAATAATAACAATATGTATGTGATAATCATTATATAACACATCTGGATATAACAAGCTTAGCTAAGTTCTTTGGGAGGCTAAATGTCAGTGGGTCATGATTTTGCTCTTCCCCACATCTATATCTATCTATTATTTTGCCATAATTAGAGAGAATTTTGAATTGATGGGCTATTAGCATGGTACTATGGCTTTTTCTTTTTAGATTATTTAATCTTAGTTTCTTTTATACTGACCTTATACCATGTGTAACAATTCTCTGTTTATTTCTTCATAGTTTCATAACTACAAGAAAACAAGAAGGATTTCATTCAGTCAGACAGTCAACAAATATTTATTGAGAATCTACTATGTTCCAGGCATTATGCTACCTGTGCTCACAAAGTGATAGTCTGGACGACTCTTAAGGAATTTATAGCCTAGTTGGGGGAGACAATATGTATGTATATAAGTAGGTACAAATATATAGAAAAATGTATACATTGATGAGGAAGGCACTAGCAGCTGAGGAGTTGGAGGGAAGCTTTTATGAAGAAGGTGCCATTTAACCTGAACCTTGAAAGAAACAAAGATCCTAAGAAGGGGAGATGAGCCAATACATTGTAGGCATAGGAGATAATCAGCACAAAGGCAACTGACATGGAAAATAAAATGCTAAGTAGGAGAAAAATTAAGAACGGCAGCTTGTTTAGATTGTTGTGTACATGATGAGAAATAATATGTAATAAAACTGGAAAGATAGGGTGTAGTTAGGTTGTGAAGGTTTTAAAAGACCAAGCAAATTTATATTTAATCTTAGAGGTAACAGGAATTCTATTCAGATATTACTTTGATTTCCTCTTTCTTTTCCTATCCCTTCTCCTTCATCTTTTTTCTTCCTCCTTTCACTCCTTCACCTCTCCCTTCCACTCTTTCCCCTGTCCCTCTACTATACTTTAGGGGAAGATATGCCTCCTTAACCTATTTCTTTAATTGCTGGCTGTATCTCTTTCCTTTCCTAATTTTCAACCTTAATTTATCTATCCTTTTAAAAATCACAACCCATTCCTACAACCTCTTCCCCTAGGACTTCCAAGAATTTCCCTTTCCCATAAGAACAGAAGGGGAATCTACTAGGAACTGTGGTATTGTGTTGAGATCACTGATCTTGAAACAAGGAAACCTGGATTCTAATCCTGATTCCTCTGCTGATTAGTTTTATGATCCTGGCTAGATAAGATGCTTCATCTTTCTTCCATTTCAGTTGTAAAAGGAGGACTATCGAATGTGAGAATTATACAGAACTCATGAAATCCAGCACTTATTTTACAGATGAAAAATCTGAAACTGAAAAATGAAGTGACTTAAACGAGGTCACACGAATAGAGGCAGAATCAAGACTTGAATTCAGGGCTTTTCTTCCACTTTTTCTCACTACAACACAAGCTTTTGCTGTCTACATTATCTATTTCACAGGCTTGTTGTGAGGATCAAATGAGATAATGTAGGTAAAATGCTTTGTACACCATAACAGGCTATATAAATGCCATCTATTATTAGGAAGGAAACTAGAAAGAGCCTTTGCCAGTAGCAAGAGAAGGAGGCATCTCCTGTTGTTGCTATCTTCAGAAGCAATATTCCCCTTTCTATGCTTGTCCTCTTTCGCTATCCCTAGGAAAGTCATTCCTCCCATCCTCCCCTGCAGTTAGGACTAAGCATGGGTCACACCTGTGCCCCTCCCTTTCCCGCCTGCTGAGCCATTGAGGGGCATCACTGGAGGAGGGTCTACAGCGAGGGAGAACTCCGGTGGGGGACTCACATGCACGGGGACTCCGCCACTTTAAGAGGCTTTTCTCTGGGAAACTCCCATCCTCTCCTTTCGCCTTATGAATGGAAATACTGCTCCCTCCCCCCATCCGGTCGAGTCCATTTCCCTATTTCACTAGGAGCCACTTCTGTCTCCCTCTCCCAGCCTCTCTTTTGGTTCTCTCGCCCACGCCGAGGCGGGCAACCCCAGGGGAACAAGGACAGGAAACCTTCGGCCGCCCAGCAAATCGCATTAATCTCCCCGGGGGCGGTTCCCAAACCTCCCGGGAGTGATTCCAGCATTTGCTGGGCTCTTGGTCCGAATGGTAGCGACAAGGCCGTAGGGGAGGGGGGAAAGAAGGGGAGGGGAGGTGGGAGGGGGGTGGGATGCGTTCATTTCCTGGCCACATAGCTGGCGGAGCGAGGGAGCCCGCAAGACCGAGACATTGGGGGCAAAGCCTTGCCACCTGGGCCACATCATGTCCACCAAAGCGGAGCAGTGTAAGTAGCAGTCGGTCCGGTATTCCTGCTCGGCCTCCGGTGGGGAACTAAGGTAGTTGCGGCTGCGATCGCAGCAGGGAGAGAGAGTCTGGCATGGTGTTGGGGCGGGCGATGGAGGGGGTTGGGGGGGGGGGCTAAAGGCTGAAGGTTTGAGGTTGCAGGGGGTCGTGGACTATAGCAGGACGCTGTCCGCGGTGCTGAAAAAGCAACCTCCAAATCTCTCCTCAAGAGCTATTAGAGATTTGCAAAAATTTTTTAAAGGAGCAAAATAAAATTAAAATGGGGTCATTCTGGGAAAAAGAGGCCTTGTACCTTGCAAATAAACATTTCAGTATCTCCTGGTGGGGGAAGGGGGGTAACGACAAATCAGAGGCGGAGAACTGTCAGTGGCGTCCAAGCCTGCCTGGGCTACTGAGCATGCCCAGCATTCGCTGCTAGAGCCATAGGGGAGTTTCAGTCTGCAGTTTCCACTCTGGGTTGCAGTGGTAATGAGAAGAAGGGGGAGGGAGCAGCAGCTAGGCAGAATATTGGGCTCAAATGAGGAACGGAGTGGGGGTGGGTGGGGAATGAAAACGACTTAGGGGAAAAAGAGAAAAAGAGGTGGAAGGGGCACTGAAGAAACTAGTATGAACACTGATCTATTAAGTCATCAGATTTGAATTTTAACAAGAGTAGGTTTTCTTTGTGGAATAACTCACCATGAAACCCCAGGAAATGTCAAATGGGTTTTAGTTGTGGTATATTGAGAGAAAAACTGGGGACAGAGGTCTCCCTGAAAAAAATTATTGGAAGCAAGGTCATGAACGATTTGGAATCTCCTTGGTGGAAGAAGGTACACATTGTAGGAACCAAATTAATATTTGTTGTGGGTTGAAATGAAAGCTTTCCATTGTGTGCACTTGATGGACTTAGTGACTAACTTTTGACTGGAAATATAAAGTGTGACTATAAAGTCAGAAAACTGATTTTTAAAAATAAACATACCTAAACTTATACATACAAATGAATTTTGTCTCCTTGGGAGGCAATAAACTTAATCCAAAGTTGCTTCCACTGCATAAAACATGTCTGTAACTGGTTTTGGAATTGTTCTGAAAGTTAGGTTTTTTTTATTAGCTATACAAGAAAATAATTTTGTAGTCGTACTTTTGGGGCCCAAATAATGCCATCATACAGCTGGAACACTTTATTTATTATTGGCTCTGAATGATTTTTGGTCATTTAAAAAATCAAATCTATCTTTAATATGAAGATTTGTCACCACTAATAATATTCAAAATGATGTTCTTGAATATCTAAAGGCATTTCCAACAGAATAGTTCCACGAAGATTTGCACCATCAATGAGATAAAAAATGTATAATCTCCTATTGAGGTTATATGCCTATTTTGCATACCCTACTTTGAACTTATGATATTTATTGGAAACAATAATGGACTTGGAATCAGGAACTTGATTTTGAGTCTTGGCATTACCTCTTAAGCAGATCTTTCTGAGAACTTGCATTAAAAAAAATCTGAATTTGAATTCTGACTCTTCCATTTATTAGACATGTTTTCCGGGGTAATTCGTTCCATTTTTCTGAGTATCTGTTTCCAAATCCATAGAATGATGTACTCTCATAATTGTTAGGAAGGCATTTTGTAAATTATAAAGTGTTATATGTGGTATTAGCTATAAGAGGGGATAATAATACTGTTACTGTTGACCTCATGGAATGTTAAGAGCTAAGTGAGGTAAGTCAAGGACCTTTGAGAATTTCTTTCACCAGCAACAGGCAAAAACCATCTGTCACTGAGAATTGCCTGAAGCTCAGAAAGATTAGGAAACTTGCCTGTGGTCACACAGTTAGTAAGTATCAGCACAGGTGGGATTTAGACCCAAGTCATCTATCACTCTATCCACAACACTGCCTTATATGAACTATGAAGTCTTGTAATGATATGCATTGTTATTGGGGTATATTTATTTTCACATTTGTTTAAAAGACCAGTCACATGATTTTGTAGTTATTTCATAGATATGATTTCAGGTCAAATTGTTGATGCTTTTTTTTTTTTTTGCCAGTGTTCTATGCTTTTCCTCTTTTCTGTTTTCTTATGTTACCTACATTCTGTTTCTTCTCTTTCCCCAATCATTTAGAAACATGATGGCTAAAATTCATGTATCTAGTTTCGTTGTTGTTCAGGAAGTGAAGGGAGTTTTCTTTTAGTAGGTAGTTTCCTTTGTTTGCATAGGGGCTGCTTCCAGAGAGACAAGAGATTCAGCAATATAGTGGAAAAAATGCTGAACTAGGATCTCATTTCTAGTTCTGTATTCACCCTTCTGGGACATGGGCAAGTCAGTTACTCTGTGCCTCTGTTCTTCCATATACAAAGGTGGGGATAGGAAAAAAAAATTTTTTTCTCACAGGGCTGTTTGAAAGTTTTATGAGATGAAGCAGAATGTATTGGTGCAAAGATGCCTAAAAATATCTAGGGATATCTAGGCTTTTTTATACAGTTTGGAGAGAAGTTGGGAATACTTTATTTTCTCATACTTCTCTCTCCCCCTTTCCCCATTTTGCTACTTCTGTGAATATCCAGAGTGGGATTTTCTGCATTGTTTGATAAATAAAGACCCATACAAAGAAAAGTAAACATAGATATTAGTTTTTTCCTTTTATTTTTAACCTATAACCTCATAGCTAGAGTAGGGCCAGAAAAAAAAAATATGGCAGTTATGCTATAGGATTTTTACCTGTACCAGAGGGGAGGGGCTTATCAGAGGAGATAGGAACAGAGGAGAGGTTATTTTTCTTTATTGGCTAGGAGTTGCACAGTATTATTTTCCAAAACCTGAAGGGAGAAAATTGAGTTTGATATATGTGATTAAAAATTCCTCAAAAGATGGGCACTTATTATTCACAGAATCATAGAGTCTCACTTTTGGAAAGAACTTCAAAAGTCATCTGGTCTAGCCCATACTTGAACAGAAATTCCATCTGTAACATATTTGACAAATGGTCCTGCATCTATTCTCTGAAGTCATCTAGTGAGTGGGAACCTGAGGCAATCCATTCTGTTTTTGAATGACTCTAATAGTTAGATGTTTTTCTTTAGCTCAAGCCCAAATCTGACCTGTGGCTTCAATTACTTTTCTTCAGTTCTGTGTTCAGGGACTAAAGAACAAATCTAATCTCTCTTCTACAGGACAACTCTTCAAATACTTGAAGACAAATATCTCTCTTCCTCTTCCCTCTTGCCTATTTCTCCTCCTGTCCACATCTCTTCTTCTCCACTCTGTCCTTTTTAGGAAATCCTTTCTACTCTATGGCCAAAAATTCCTACTTTTTGAGAAGTTGGGGTGATTTGGGTAAGGAAGTGAGAGGAAGTACCAGGCATTTATATGGTATAGTGGAAAAAACACTGGATCTGGAGTCAGAACACCTGAAGTTGAATTCCACCTCTGCTATTTATTATTTGACTTAGGGCAAATCATTCCATCTCTTCATGTCCCAGTTTCTTTATCTATAAAATGTGGATTTTGGACTAGATAATCTTTAGAGTCCTTTGCAGTGCTAAATCTTAAGAACCCAAACAGATGATGTAATTTATCTTGGAAATATGATGAATGACTTATGCTCAGATGATGACACATAGTTATAAATACTTCAATGCTTCTTACTTTAAAAATTTTATGATTTCATCAATGTGGTCACTTACCTCAATGCTATAGATTACATCCACCTATCCCTTTGTGTATATTTAAAAATGAATTATTGTGGTAAAAAAAATTAATCCCTTCATAGCCAACTAACCCTCTGGTGATAAACCTCTCTGCACTTCACTGGATTCATCATTCAAGCCATTCTTGCTTGTAAGGAATTGATAGAGATTGTACCCTGCTGGCATCGTCTTTGAGAACATAGGGTCATCATGCCACTGTGACACATTCAGAGTAAAACTTAACATTTTTTCCACTTGCTAGCTATGTGAATTGGTTCAACTTATTCAACTTCACTGAGCCTCAATTTTCTCATCTATAAAATGATAATAGTAATAATTGTTCTTTCTGCTCCATAGAGTTACTATGATAATCAATTAATATTATGCTTGTAAAGCAGTTTGTAAGTTTTAAATCCTTACATAAATGTAAGAGTTATGATTAATACTTTTATTTTTATATTGTGGCCTTTTCTCTCTGCTTATGAAACATGTAAAAATAAAGAGGAGAGGATAGTTTTAGCTAGGGATATAGTCAGTTTTGGGCCTTTACTTATAAGTTCAATCTGTTTTTTGTGCCATGTGCTAAGAGCCCTGGCAGAAGGTGAAAGCTTCTTATCAATTTCCCAGAAAATTGCAAATATTTACATGGTTTTTTTTTTAATTTTCTTTTCTTCCAATCTTCCATTTTTCTTGTTCAGCCATTCAGAGGACATGTCATTGAATTGGTCTTAACCACTCCTGGTCTGACCTGGTTTCTGGTATGGGGAACATTTGGGAGAATAGGCTACTTTTGGTCCTTCTTCCTAGGAATTCCAGGTGAGGTATTTATTTTAGTTCAGACTTTTCTGACATAACCTTCCGGAACCCCTAAAAGTATACTTAAAATCATCCTGTTAATGATTACCTATTTGTTGAGTAGATTATAAAGAATTATAAAATTATAAACTCTCAGAGTTGAAAGCCATATCCAACCTGTTTGAGTAGGAAGTTGTCCACGAGTATTTATTAAGTGCCTACAATGTCATTCAATCTTCTTCTTCTTCTTTTTTTTTCTTGCCAAATGATGCTGTGCCAATACCACTACTAGGCCTATCTCCCTAGATGATCAAAGTAATAGTGAAAGGTTATATATACATATATATGTGCACACACAAAAATATTCATAGCAGTTCTTTTCACAGTGTTTCATAGAAACAAAGGGGGTGCCCATCAATTGGGGAATGGCTGAACATATTATGGTATGTGAACGTAATGAAATAATATTATATAATAAGAAATGATGAAGGGGATGGTTTCAGAGAAACCTGAGAAAACTTATAAGAACTGATGTAGGGTGAAATGAGCAGAACCAGGAGATTAATTTGTACTATAACAAAAACATTGTAAAAATGAACAAATTTGAAAGACTTAGAACTCTGATCAATGAAATATTCAACCATGATTCTAGAGGATTAATGAGGAAGAATTCTATCCACCTTCTGACAAGCGGATGATGGACTAAATATTCAATTCATAAGACATATTATTGGACACGGCCAATGTGAGAATTAATTTTGTTTAGCTATGCGTGTTGATTACAAGGTTTTGTTTTTGTTTAAAGTGGTGCTGGGAAGACCAGAGGGAGAAAAAAAATGTTGGATACTTGAAAAAAATGCTGTAGGTAATGCATTGCTTGAATTGAATTGATTGAATCTAAGGAGACTTTTCATTTTCTGAATTTTGTTTTCTCATCAGGGAATTTGTACTTTTTTCTTATTTCTTCAACCTTGCTTTTTCTTTTAAGAAGCAAAGCTGTCCTGTTTGGATTATTCTTAATATGATCCTTTAAAATACACTTTGTTTCAGATAACTATCAAGATATAAACTGTGCTACAAAAGATAATTTTGTTCTGAATTTGGGGACTGATCCTTGGAGATCTTGTCACTTTTCCATAGTTTGGGCATGAAGCATCAGATGAAAAGCAGTACATCATCATACATACCTTGAATCAGGGAGCAAGTACTTATGGCACCGAGATGTGTAAAGGGTTTCACTACTCAGTATTCTAGAGCCCTGCAACTTCAGGGGCCGCATCACTGCATTTGCCTTAGCTGGTTTCTGGTATGGGGGACATTTGGAAGACTAGAGTACTTTTGGTCCTTCCTAGGAATTCCAGGTGAGGGATTAATTTTATTCAGATTATTCTGCCATAATTTTTTAGGAACCCCTAAAAGTATTCTTAAAATCATCCTGTCAGTGATTGCCTGGATGTTGATATAGATTGGGGCAGAATTATGAAATTATAGAATCTCAAAGTTGAAAGCCATATCCAACCTGTCTGAATAGGAAGGCAAGTCAACAAATATTTATGGTGCTAATGATGTGTCATGCATTGTGCTAAATGCAAGAATTCCTTCCGTAACATCTTCAACAAATGATCATCCAGACCTTACCTGAAGTCCTTTAGTAATGAAAAACTTTCTTCTTCTTGAAGCATACTATTTTATTTTTGAACAGAAATAGCATTGCTGGGCAGCTGAATGCCATAATGAGTATGCTGGACTCTAAATCCTTACCTCTATAGTAGAGGTGAGGATCCCTGGAACCTCCATATGGTTTGGGGTATGCTAGGAATATCTCTATCCATTGATGTGGAATCTTTGAATGCAAAGTGATCTGCTAACCTGTGCACATGAAGTGTACAGTTGTTGTTTCTTACACTGAGACTTTGGGCAGATCATCATCTAAATAATGTGAAAGATGCTGAAGAGCTAAAGAGCAGGGTTTATATGGGGCCTGATGTTTCCAGTGTATTGAGAGCTAAAAATTCTTCTCATGAGTTATTCATATGAATCATAGAGTCAAAAGATTAGAGTTACCTTAGAGGTTCTCTAAACTATTCTTCTCATTTTATAGATGAAGAACTTGAAGACCAGGGAGGTTAAGTGACTTGCCCCAGGGAGTATAGCAGAAGTAATAGAAGCAGGTTTCAAAACTATGTCTTCTAGGTCAAATTTGTAGGAGGTGATTTCATATATAAGTGTAAACATACATATGTAAATATAAATAGAACATACATGTACATGCATACATACATATGTTTATAGCGTATATGTGTGTATGTCTAGTTTCTTAGGTTATTTCTCAAAAAACAGGTATTTGAATCAAAGTAACTACTATTTCGCTATATGGCACTAAAATGATTTGCTCTTTGGATACTATTCTTACCAGGAATGCCAGATTTATATATTCCTGTAAAACAAAATAGCTCTGATGGTTGGCCACTTCATTTAGTTTTCTTCAAGCTCTCATCATATCTCAATCACATTTATGATTGAATGGGTCAAAATAGTGATTGTGTTTTCAAGTACCTCTCAAAAAGAAGAGTCTCATAAAACTTGTGCAATGTTAAAATATATTTTAAGATTTAAAATCAATTAAAAAAGATTAAAATGAGTATTTTAAGTATACTTTAAGTATAACTTTCAGTTCTCTTTGGAGGAAAATAATCTATGTGTCCAAATTACCCAGATTTGTACACATAGTTAAAGTGTATAGAAAAACATTTCATTTGGGTTGGAGTGGTTTTATTTGGAGGCAGCATTTTATCATGGAAGAAGCATTGGCTTTGGAGTTATAGTTCAAATGGATTTACATCAATGAGTAGAGGAGATATTTCTAATTTATATCCCCATGCTCTGGGAGCAGAACTACTCCAGGGGTTAGGGTTTAGTGCCCGGGATGCCCACTCTATTATAACTTCAAATCCTAGTTCTCCTACTTACTGGTTGTGTTATCTTAGGTAAGTCATTTAGTCTTTTGTGCCTCAGTTTCGTAATCTAACATGAGAGGTTGAACTAGATGATTTCTGAAGCTCCTTTCAATTACCAACTTTATGTTCCTAGAAGTGAAGAGAGACATTATGTCATCACAAATAACTGGCATCTTGTTCAACTCCTGAGTTAAAATGGAAACTCTTTTCTCTTCTCTCTTCAATAATGGTACAAACTGAAAATAGAGTGGCTGTTTAAAAAAAAACCCAACAAACCGCTCAATGTTGCTGACTTTCTATCATAGAAACTATGAGTACTACACATTTAGGTTTACAGGAATGAGAGGTTATTTTCAATGAGCATATGTTAGGTGCATAGTATCTATGAGAAAGGAAAATTCACCTTAGTTTTGAGTTGTGCTTCAATTTTATTTTAAAAAGTGCTCATTTAGTATTTGCAATGCTCAAAACATTGTAGGAGATAATGGTATAAAGGAGGCAAAGTGCTGCCCTTAGAAAGTTTACAATTTCATGCTAAACAAAGTGATTGAGACACTTTTGATTTGAGTTTAGAAATTTATTCTTGGAAACTGAAGATAAACTTTAGAATGAATGGAGAAGAAGGGACTTCAGTTTGACAACAGATAAGTTAATAGGTTTAGAGTTGGAAGGAACCTTAGAATTTGTCTAGACAACCTCCTGCATTTTACAGTTGAGTTAACTCAGGTCCAGAGATGTTCAAGGTCTTTCCCAAAACCATACAACCAGTAAATCACAGAACAGGGATTAGAACCCAGGATTCCTGATTCCAGACCCAGTAAGGTTTTTTCTAATTAATAAGCATTTTTTCTTTCCCTTCAACCCTCTCCCCCATGAAAAAAAAGAGAAAACAAAATCCTCCTTACAAATAAATGTAGTCAAACAAAATAAATTCCTGCACACCTATGTCCAGAAATGTGTTTTGTTTTGTGTCTTAAATCCATCACTTCACTGTCAGGACATGAGTAGTATGCTTTATCACTGACTCTCTGGAATTGTCCTTGACCATTATATTCATAAGAGTTCTTAAGTCTTTCAAAGTTATCTTTACAATGTTTTTTGTTATTGTATAAATTCTTCTGCTGGTTCTACTCACTGCATTTTGTATCAGTTTGTATAAATCTTCCTAGATTTCTCTGAAACTATCCCATTTGCCCTTTCTTAAGGCATATAGCATGTAATGGAATATTTTATATACCATAATTTCTTCAGTCATTCCTTAGTTTATGGACTCCCCTTACCTTCAGTTCTTTGCTGCTTCAAATTAGCTTCTACAAATATTCTTTTTACAGTTAGGTCCTTATTCTCTTTCTTTGATATATCTGGTAGTGGTATCACTGGATCAAAGCATATATATAGACTGTTGGGAGACTTTGTATGTGTATGCAAAATATTACTTAAGTACTTCAAGGATTTGTAGATGCCTTTTTTTTAAACTGGTGAAGATCACAAGTATTGTTCACTTTAGTCTTCAAGAGAGTTGTTGTGACAGAAAAACATTATCCTATGGACAAACTTTTCTATCTTAGTTTGCCTGATAGTCACAGAATTAGGTATAGATTTCATCTCTTGAAGCCTGTTAAGCTTGGTAAAAAAAAACCCAAAAAACTAGTACTTGAATTCTGTTGGCATAGACCTTCAGGAATCAAGAACCACCTCCATTTCATAAATGAGATACTGGACTAGAATTTTAGTGGAGACAAAATGTGTATTAGATTAAAAACACATTTAATATAAAAACACCTTTGCCAACCTGCTTTCTTGTAGAGGATTGTAGATGATCTAAACATTTAAAGATTAAACATTCCATTTAGCATTTCTAGCTAATTTCAAACCATAGGCTTTGATTTTGAATAGGCCAGTTCTGTTTTTTGTCCTTCTAAGGCAGAAACCCCAAATAACATATGGCTTACCATGTGGGAGTCTTTTACTTTTAGAGTTGGACCTAAAAATGGAAATTTATCCTACTCTGTTCAGTATCTAATGGTAAAATTCACTCAAACTATTGGTCTAATCTGTCCGTTGTCATTTCATCTTCATTGCCTAGCACAGTGCCTGGCTCATAGTTGGTACTTAATAAATATTTTTGATTGATCAATTAATCTGATTCAATAGTTCAAATTAAAATAGCTCTTCTGTTTTAGTTCTCTCTATTCTCATGTAAAGGTGGGGACCTCAGATTGCTCTTCCTCATACAAGAACTTTGTAGCCAAACTTCAGCAAATTTTAAGAATTCTTACTTGATACTATTACTTCAAAATGACTTTCACATCAATAATCTCTGATATTTAACAGCATATATGGATTACAATAGGACTATACTTTTTGGGAAGACATTAACTGTAAGACAATTTTATCATGAACTAATGTCTAAATCCACAGACTCTGGACAGGGTATGGGAAATTCAGTAGTTATTTCATTGTGTCACATTCAACTAACATTAAATATCAGTTATGTGTTGCTAAGCACTTTTTTTTAGAAAGTAGGGGTGATAATTTAAACAAGAGGTCCCTTCCTTTAATGAGAAATCGATATGTATAAAGTAGAAAGAAATAAGTGTGTAAGGGAATACAACATGCAATGAGAGTTTTGAATAGGAAAGATCATTTTTTGATAATTTCCATATAGATAAATGTAGTGATTGAACCAAACTAGTTTCTCATTTTCCTTAAGGGAGCATCTACTCTTCATTGGACTGCCTCTTGACACCATTGAGGTCACATTCCCTCTTAAACCTTTGTATTTCTTGGAAACCTATCTGAAGGTGCTTCTCCAAAGCAGCCCAAACTATCATTTTCTCAGTATCTCAGAATTTCTATTATTCTCACAGTAACCCATGTGGAGATGAGGCCAGTCATCCCAATCAACTGGCCATGGTCAACATGGTAGACAAGCCAGTATAACTAAAACAGCAAGGCATTCTGAGGGAGACACAGAAGGTAGCTTGTCAAGCAAGTCAAATCACTGCTATCTGGACATCACCTCAGATCTAGATGGAGATAGCCCAGGCTCAAGAGCCCCAGGAATAGCAGCACTTTCCAGACCACCAGCCCTGCTTCCAGCTCAGATACTATAGCTGTCCTCCAGGGAATCAGCCCTCATTTTTCAAAAACTACTGGCCATCTCTTGGACTGACAGCACCCTAGGAGACAGAATTACATGGCACAGTGTAGTACTCTAATGATTCTAATGGAGATGTTGGCAAGTCAGTAATGAAATCCAACCCCATCCTGTACCATGGAGGAAGAGGGACTGGAATAAACTTTATTCAGGATTGTTTGTTGCAGTGGCTCTGCTGTCATCCTTATATATAAAGTTATACATCAAAAGAGGCAGCTAGGTGGTGCCAGGACCGAAGTTAGGAAGATTCATTTTCAGGAGTTCAAATGTGGCCTCTGACACTTACTAGCTGTGTGACCCAGGGCAAGTCACTTAACCCTGCTTGCCTCAGTTTCCTTGTCTGTATGTAAGGAGAAGGAAATGGCAAATGACTACAGTATCTTTGCCAAGAAATCCACAAATGGGATCATGAAGAGTTGAACATGACTGAAACAATTAAAAAACAAAAACACATCAGAAGGCCACCTGAGTCATCAAGAGCTCAGGAGAAGAGCAGAACTTTGCTATGAAAGAAGCTTGAATGTCCCACTAAGATGGTGGTAAAATGTGCTGGAAATATATGAATAGGACCTGAAATTATTTTAGATTCTGCTGTATATAAGCTTGGAATAATATTGTAAATATAGCTTATGAAAAGACTGCATCTACATCACTGGGGTCCTTTATGTATTCTATCTTGAAACTATTTAGGAGAGAGTGTCAGTGAAATATTCAGATAGTGGCAGAGTGGTGGATCTGTATAATGCCCTTGAGGTTGAACCATGGGAGGAGGGGACTCAATGTACCTGGCAGTAGTAGAAGCTTAAGAAATTCTTATTGACTGAGTAACTGACAATGTGCATATAGACTAATTGTATGATCTGTAAGAATAATGAAGGGGATGATATCTCTTTTAGAAAATAGTGCCAAATTTCTGAAACCACAATTGCCAGAAATTCTGGGTCAGTATAGTATTTTGGTAATAGAAAGTGAAAGGAGTCTGGTATTGTGGGTTCTGTGGGGCTGGACACCCATTGCCACCCCAAAGGGACAGTGAAGGTCCAAGTCGTAAAAGAGCAATGCTAAGGGACAAGCCTACTTAAATAGCTCAGAAGATCATTTCTTATAATAATATCCAAAGAAATGTTTCCCTTTTTCAGTGTTTGAAAAAGGGGCTCCAATGATATGGAATATTTGGGAAAATTTTGGCTATGATAACTGAGGACAAGAAGATTGACTGCTGTCAGGAGATTTGGGTTTGAGGTGGCTAGGTGGTAGATTGTGTAGAGAACAGGGAGTCAGTAAGAACTGACTTCAAATCCTGCTTCAGATACTTGCTAGTTGTGTGGCACTGAGCAAGTCACTTAACCTCTCTCAGGCTCAGTTTCCTCAATTGTAAAACAGAAGAGGATGAACTCGATATTCTCTAAAATCTCATTCATCTCTAAATCTATGAATTTGCTAACATTTATTAGTAGTACTTTAAGGTTTGCAAAGTGATTTACATATGTTATTTTATTTGGTATAAAATATCCTATGATCCTGGCTTTGACACTTATCAGCCAGGTGATCCTGGGCAAATGATAACCAACTTTGAGCTTCTGTTCCTTTTGTAAAATGAGGACAATAGCACTTGTACTTCTTACCTCATAGGGCTATGTGAAGCAAAAGCCTTTTAAATTTGAAAGTACTATTTAAATATGATCGATCCAACAACAATAATGTGTCTGTGTCTTGAAGAATGGTTTATAATGGTGATAATTTTGTTGCTATTCAGTCATTAAGTTGTATCGAACTTTTTGTGATGACTAGGTAATTGCTACCAGAAATTACAGAAAGATCGTCTTAAGGATCCTTGAGTCACTGATCATGGAGATTTCACAAGGAAATGGTAAAAAAAATTTATATCACATTACTGCAGGGCACAAAATTTCGTTCTTACCAAGAAGGACATGATCAAGTAACCAGAATTATATGCACTGGAAGCTTGCCATCCTTCATCAACTAGCAGAAAATGAATTCCTATACTATAAATATAAACCTCAAAATAGTCTTGAGAATTTAATATATAAACTGTACTAGAGTTTCCAGTCAGAACATCCTTACAGACAAAGTTGCTACCCACAATTTCCCAGGCAGAACATGAACCCATTGAATTTATGTACACCATTTTAAATAGATGTAACTATTATGAACACTAATAACCTTTAAATTATGTGAAATGAAAAGCTCTTAAAATATAGAGACCAACTGGACAAAATAAAAATTATTTAGGAACGGGGCAAAATACTCATTCCTGTCATTTTAAGTGCTACTGGAGTTGTCTTGAAGATGCTTTCATTTGAGAATAAACTATCTCAACATTTTATTTAACTACAAAAGCAATAATTTTATCTACCTGCACAAGAGTCTGCCAAACATTAAACATAAAAGAGCAAGAGTAAGACAGTAATTTGTCCTAGACTATTCCTATCTGAACTCCATCAAATATAAGATGAGAACAATGATAGTGATGATGATGATAAAGAGGAAGAAATTTTTTCTTTTCCCTGGAAGTACTGCTGAAACATTTATAATGGTCACTCATTAGCAATATCATAGAGGGGTTCTGGTATATATTGGGGTGGATGACTTCTGAATTTGCTTCTAACTCTGAGAACCTATGATCTTCTGTGGTTAGACACCATTGCAGATCATTTCTGCAGACCTTAATCTGTAAAAGGACTTGTAAAAGTTGTGGGTTTTTTTTTTCAGGTTGGCAGTCAAGGCCATGGACCCAAACTACTATAAAACCCATTTAATCTGCCGGATGAGCTTTTACAAAAAAAGTGAAGATATATTCAAGTCAATCAGGTTTTTCCAAACCTCATTAGTGGTATGTTGAAATGTAGTAGGGATCTTAGCTAATGCAGAGAACATAATTTACTCATAAAGAGTAAGGAAGATCATCTTTCACTTAACTCCATGACGAATATGTATCAAGCTTTACACTACCTTCTACCTTCCGTAGTTCAACTCAGTATATGCCTAATTACCCTGTACTCAGTTATATCATCAGTGAAAATAGAAAAGGCTGGATGAGGGGTAAGGGAAGGTGGGCAATGTTCTTTAGGACCCTTATTTAATGTTTGTATCCCTTCTAACAAAGTCCTGCTTTGATAAACCTTTGTGGTGTGGAAGTGATGGTGGGTTTATCTTTCTCTCTTATACTAATCCTGAGTAGCCACAAGACTTTATCTTATGTCCTCTATTCTATTTTCTCTATGTCTTTTCAGTGACCTTATTAGCTTCTATGGTTTCGATTATCATCTCTATGCAGATGACATATACATACATGTTTATGTGTGTATATAAACACATATAAAATATATTATATATATATACATATACACGTATGTGTGTGTGTATGTGTGTATGTTCATATGTATCTCTAGCCCTAATCTCTTTTCTGAACTTTGGCTTTCCTTTACCAATTGTTTGCTAGACACATCTTTATTGGGATGTCCTGTAGGCATCTCAAATTTAACTTTTCTAGAACCTAGCTCATCATATTACCACATAAACCCATTTCCTCCAAATTTTTCTATTTCAGTTGAGGGTACTATATATTTCCACTCACTCAGGCTTGCATTTTCAGAGAAATTGAATTTTGCTTCTTTCTCATAACCATATTGAATCAGTCACCAAGTCTGGTCGATTCTATGTCTCTAGTATCTCTTGTGTACGTTCCCTTCTCTCCACTCACACAGTCACTGTCCTGTCCTAGTTCAGGACCTCAATATTTCACACCTAAGCTATTGCTATCGTTTCCCAATTGATTTACTTGCTTCCATTCTTCTCCCCCCCACTACAACCTGCATTCTACCATGCTTCAGTTGATTCTTTGCATAGCTGCCAAATTGATATTTCTAAAACAGGAATCTGACCATGTCACTACAATACTCAAAATATTAGTGCCTCTCTATTGCCTCCAGGACAAAAGTTTATAGAATGTGTTCTTAGCCTGACATTTAAAGCCCACCTTCCCATGTGGCACCCATATACCTTTTTAGTTTTATTTCATATAGTTCCCTTTTACTCATGTGAAAAAAATGGGTGGGAGGTGGGTGCTCTACATGGGATGGGATGGAGGACAGTGAGCAAGTAAATAATCTGCTCTTTGTTCTTGCCAAAGAGGCCTGGAACCTGGACCTCTTCTTCTCTTGTCCTCAGCTAATAGCATTTAAATTTATGTTCCCCTCACCACCTTCTACTCAGGTAAAGGAGTATGTGTTAATTTTTTGTGTCTTCTAAATTTCCTGTTCTATGGCAAAGACTGGATCATCCAATGATAAACAGAATTTGTTACCAGTGAGGTTATTTGAAAGAATTTATTATCAGTGATATTATTGCTTCCAAATCAGCTGTCTGTATATAGATTCTCAGCTGGTTTGAGCAAAGATCAAATTCTGTCCCACATTAGTGACTCCAAAATGGTCTTTATAGGCCAGTTGTTTGACATTGATAAATGGGAAATGAAACAGATATTAATACAAATTATCACCATTTCTCAAAGAAACTTAACTGATATAAATCAATCTCTACAAGGAGAAGACTAAAAGAACCTAAGAACAGTCTCAATTAGCAAACGCTTGATCTTCTTGCTAAGCAGAGAGATGTGGTATCCAAGGGCAACACACAGTTTAGAATATAATCTCCATTGTAAAATTCTTTGGAGAAGGATGATGGAAGGTTATGAGCATTATCACCTCATAAAACAGCAAAAAACAGAGGGAAAAATAGTTCAGAAGAAGCTTGGCAAGAGAACCAGTTAAGCCAAACCATCCCAAAGGTATTTAAGAAACTGTATGAAGGCAATGAACAGACAAAATTCTAGAAAGATTTCTGTAACAAATCTTTTCTGTCAATGATATGATGTCATTGAATTTGGACTCTAATATCACAGTTCTTGATATGCTACAAAAAATGGACTCTAATATCACAGTTCTTGATATGCTACAAAAAATTAGAAATTACATTAAAATAAGGATGGGAAAAGAGGCTAGACTAGATCACATACACATCTATATATCTATTTATGTATATATGTATATAGCATGTGATGGAAGAGGCGTAGTTCTGAGGGTATTGAGGAATTGATTCTTAAGATACCTTAAAAAGGAGAGGTTATCAAACATTTGAAAGAAATATGAGACCTTATTATTTTAAAAATGTAACCAAGAAAATGTTGATAACTACTAATTAGTATGTCTACTTTCTATAAAATTTTTGTGGGAATTATCTCTGGACACAATGAGGGCATCCTTGATAAATGATCTACATATGCACAAAGGACATCCTTGATGAAGAGAAAGTATGGGGGCAAGGGAGCTTTTACAAATTATGCCCTACAACAGACAATACCTTTACAGTCACACAATTGACTGAAAGCAGTGGGATCCTATAAAACTCCACTGTTATTATTTTTTACCTACAAAAAAGTATTTGGCCTGGTAGAGAAAAACACCATCTCAATTTCTCTTTTTCAGCATATACATATATTAAAATCATATGCCATCCCTTAAGAGCTAAAACAACATAGAGAACTGTCAGATAATGCTCAGATTGTTACATTCAAGGGAAGGGTAAAATGGAGAGGTTTATCAAGGAGTTTGCCAGTATCACAGAGGATGTCCTGTATGGAATCAAAATGGAAAATGCTTCTTTATATAGATGGTGAAATCTTTCAGATGCTTCCATTTATGGAACATTTTGCTGACTCTGTCAAGCTCTGGAACATCACAGAATATTCTAAATGATATCCATAATCACTCAAAAGAGTCTGGCCTAACACCCACAGGAAAAAAAATAAGGGGATGATGGATGCATATTGTTTGAATTATGTTATACAGTTGGATGGACAGACAATAGACAGTGTGCCTATATTAGTACCTATATTTTGGACAAATATTTTGAATGGACAGTGAACTGGACCTGAACTAACTTGAAGAATAGAGAAGGCTAGTTTGCTTTGGGAGATTTTGCAGAACTTATAATGACCCCAATGTTTATTCATTCATCCATCCATTCAGGAAGCATTTATTAAGCCTCTATTATATACCAATTCCTATACTAGGCGCTGGGAATATAAACACAACAATGAAATAGTCTCTGCCCTCAAGGACCCTCCATAATATTGATGAATGGAGGCATGTACGTAGGAAATTAAATAAAAATAATTTCTGAAGGGTACTAGCAAGTACAGGGATGGGAGGATCAGGATATATTTGAGCTGTGTTTTGAAGGCGTGTAGGAATGCTAAGAGGCTTAGGTGAAGAGGGAGTGCATTCTAGGCATAAAAGACAGGCTGTACAAAGTTGAAAAGAAAAGAGATGGGGTGTAGTGTGTGGTGAAATAAGTCATTTGGCTGTGAAGAACATGGAGAATGATGTGCAAGAATACTGAAAAATTAGATTGGAGTCAGATTGTGAATGTCTTTTAAAGCCTAACAGAGAAATGTGTGTTTTATCCCAGAATAACGAGGGAGCCTCTGGAGCTCTTTATCAGGGGAGTGCCATATTAATTTGGTAACTTTTTAGAGGGTAGATTGGAAATCAGAAAGAATGAAAAACAATGCAGAAACTATTATAATGGTCTAGGAAGAAGGCTATGGAAGCCTGAACTACGTGGTGGTTATACAATTGGAGAGAAGTGGCTGGATATCTTACATATTGTGGTGATAGAATTGGCAACACTGGGCACTTAACTGGATGTGAGGTATAGGGAGAAGGAAGAGTTGAGAATGATTCAGAGGTTACAAATCTAGATGACTTAAAAGCTGGTGGTGTGCATTCAGTAGGAACAGAGAAGTTAGGAAAAGGATAAAGTTTTTGAGGAAAAGCAGTTTAGTTTTGGCCATTTTGAGTTTGAGATGGCTATGAACAATTCATAAAACAATTGGCCATGTTTTAAAAATAATATTGGTCTAGGGGTACTGTATGGCTATAAGTCCTAGAATACCACAGTTCTTTAAGAATTAGCATTTTGGATCACCCAAAAGCAATGGAGGGATATAGGCTGGGTGTGAGAGAACCACACAGTGTTTTCAGTGACGAACTAGATGAGTGAAGTAAAGTTAAAGATAACATCAAGGGGACACGTGACTTGAAAAGGAAGTGGGTTAGTCTTATAGCGAGAGTGAACGATAATTCACGGATGGCTCATGTGTTTAACTAGTATCTATGCAATATCAAGAGATCTAGGGGAAGGCCATCAGCATTGTGGGTGGATTCCCTCTGGAGGAGTTATGGGAAGACTGGCCCAAAAATTACAGGATAAAAAGGGCATGAATTTGTTGGAGCAAGTGCCCACACCTGTGAGGTCACAGAGCCATCTAAATATCTCCTTCAACACTTCGCACAGTGTTCTGCACATTAAGATAGGTTGTTTTTTTTTTTAAATTTATTTATTTATTTTTAGATTTTGACATTCATTTCCACAAAATTTTGAGTTCCAATTTTTCTCCCCATCTCTCCCTTCCCCTACCCAAAAATACCTTGCATTCTGATTACTCCTTGCCTCAATGTACCCTCCCTTCTATCATACCCTACCCTTCCCTTATCCCCATTTTCTCTCTTTTCTTGTAGGACATGATAAATTTCCATGCCCCATTACCTGTATTTCTTATTTCCCAGTTGTATGCAATAATAATTCTCAACATTCGTTTCTAATACTTTGAATTCCAACTTCTCTCCCTTCCTCCCTACCCAACCCCACTGAGAAGGCAAGCAATTCAATACAGGCTATATATGTGTCATTTTGCAAAAGACTTCCATAGCAGTCATGTTGTGTAAGACTAACTATATTACCCTCCATCCTACCCTGTCTCCCCCTTTATTTTCTCTTCTCTCATTGGACCTTGTCCCTTCCCAAAAGTGCTTACTTCTAGTTATTCCCTTCTCCCATTTGCCCTCCCTTCTATCATCCCCCTCACCCCACTTGTCCCCTCCTCCCCTACTTTCCTGTAGTGTAAGATAGATTTTCATGCCAAATTTGGTGAGCACGTTATTCCCCCTTTAAGCCATATGTGAAGAGAGTAAGCTTCACTTTTCCCCTCTCACCTCCTCCCTTTTCTCCTCCACTGAACAAGATTTTTCTTATTTCTTTTATGTGTGATAGCTTGCCCCATTCCATTTCTCCCTTTCTCCTTCCAGTTTTTCCTCTCTCTCCCCTTAATTTAATTTAATTTTTAATGGATATCATCTTTTCTGATTGAACTCAACCTCTACTCTGTGTGTGTGTGTGTGTATGTGTGTGTGTTTGTGTATAATCCTCCACCTACCCAAATACTGAGAAAAGTCTCAAGAGTTACAAATATTATTTTTCCATGTAGGCATGTAAACAGTTCAGCTTTAGAAAGCCCTTTATGATTTCTCTTTCCTGTTTACCTTTCATGCTTCTCTTGATTCTTGTGTTTGAAAGTCAGATTTTTTTTTCAGTTCTGGTCTTTTCATCATGAATGCTTGAAAGTCCTCTATATCATTGAATGGCCGCTTATTCCCTTGAAGTATTATACTCAGTTTTTCTGGATAAGTGATTCTTGGTTTTAATCTCAGTTCCTTTGATTTCTGGGATATCCTATTCCAAGCCTTTCGATCCCTTAATGTAGAAGCTGCCAGATCCTGTATTATCCTGATTGTATTTCCACAGTACTCAAATTATTTCTTTTTAGCTGCTTGCAATATTTTCTCCTTGACCTGGGAACTCTGAAATTTGGCCACAATATTCCTAGGAGTTTCTCTTTTCAGGTCTCTTTCAGGAGGTGATCAGTGGATTCTTTCAATATTTATTTTGCCCTCTGACTCTAGAATATCAGGGCAGTTTTCCTTGATAATTTCATGAAAGATAATGTCTAGGTTCTTTTTTTGATCATGGCTTTCAGGTAGTCCCATAATTTTTAAATTGTCTGTCCTGGATCTATTTTCCAGATCAGTTGTTTTTCCAATGAGATGTTCCACATTATCTTCTGTTTTTTCAATCTTTTGATTTTGTTTTCTAATTTCTTGGTTTATCTCATAGTCATTAGCTTCCCTGAACTCCACTCTCTCTTTTAAAGAACTGTTTTCTTCAGTGAGCTTTTGAACCTTCTTTTCCATTTGGTTAATTCTGCTTTTTAAAGCCTCCTTCTCCTCATTGGCTTTTTGGACCTCTTTTCCCAATTGAGTTAGCTGATTTTTAAAACTGTTATTTTCCTCAACATTTTTGTTTGGTTCTCCTTTAGCAAGCTGTGATTTGCTTTTCAAGCTCTTCTATGGCCTGGGCCCATTTCACATTCATTTTGGAGGTACTGGTGACAGAAGCCTTGACTTCCTCTGACAGTATGCCTTGTTCTTCCTCATCTGAAAGGATGAAAGGAGACACCTGTTCACCAAGAAAGTAACCTTCTATGGTCTTATTTTTTTCCCCCTTTTTTGGGCATTCTCCTAGCCAGTTACTTGACTTCTGAATCCTTTGTCAAGAGGAGGGTCCTAGTGCTCCTCTTCCCCCCAGTATTGTGCTCAAGGCTGAGATTCAGATTAGTTGCTTAATTCTCCCAGGGGCTTTGAGTGGGGGTGGGGCCACCACAGAGGGCTCAGGTTCAGATCAGCTGTTTATTTCCCCCAGGGGCTTTAAGCTGAGGAGCCTGGATAGTGGACTCAGGCTGCTTCTGCTTAGCCCCTATGCTGCCCACTGCTGCTGCTGCTGCCTCCGCCTGGGGCCAGTGCTGGGGGGACCCCACTCCCCTCTCACCCAGCTGGGAAAGCCCTCCCACACTAACCTTTGGAGCTTTCTTTGTCTCTTGTGGGTTGAGTGATCTGGGACCCTTCCTGCTGAGAATTCTGCCCCAGAGGTCTGTTTAGGTCCTGTTCTTCCAGGTGCCACATGGCCAGGGCTGGGTTGTGCTCCACTCAGTGTCCTGTGAGATAAACCCTTCCTGTTGGCCTCACAGTTTACCTTTGGCCGGAAACCTCTTTCACTGTTGTTCTGTGGCTTCTGCTGCTCTAGAATTTGTTGAAAGTCATTTTTTACAGGTATTTTGTGGGCTGTGGGGGAAGCACTAGAGTATATGCATCTTTATACTCCACCATCTTGGCTCCGCCCCTAAGGTAGGTTTTTAATGGAGGTTCATTGAAGTTGATTTTTGCTGAACCAAAATTTGAATAATGGGGGCATGTGTCTCCACCCTTCTTAGTCCCTATTTTCAGCTTCAGTTGTAGGGGAAAACTGGTCTCATAGGGGAAGCAAGTCTTCACTTCACAGCTTATTTATCTCTAAGGTTTTCCTGCACTGGAACTCATTAAGGTTCTCACTTTTTTTTCTGGACTAATATGCTGTCAATATCAATTATCAAGTAATGGGTCAAGTTAGTTCATTAATCAATCAATAACATTATTTTAAGTACTTTTAAAAAGTACTTCCAATGTGCCAGGTTCTAAATTAAGTGTTAGTGCTACAAAGGAAAATTGAAAATAATTTATATAAGATACATACTGAGTAGATGGAAAGTACCTTTTAAGCAGAAAATGATAACAACTTTAAGAGCCAGAACTTGAACACAGGTCTCCTATGTCTAGAACTCTTGTTACAATATAGCTGCCTTTCCAAATATGTAGATATGATCCCAGCAGCTTCTCTGTATTGTCCATCAGATAGGTGACTGCATTCTACTTTTGTTTGGAGACCATTGGACTGCCACTCAGGAATGAATAAGAAAAGTGTTTAAGTGCTTCTATATATGCCAGCTCTTTGTCTTAGTCCCAGTAGTGACACTGATTAGCTTTAGGACCTTCAGCATGTTGAATGACTTTTAAGTAACCCAGTTTCTCATTCTTTGAAATGGGTTTATAAATCTTTCTTGCTTTTTGTTCCCACTGGAATTTTGTGAGTATTAATGGGTGCAAGCCAAAATGACTGCATCTATGAAGAAGGGACTTGTACAAAATACAGGTAGAAGAGAAATTAAAAGTGGCAGTAGTTGGAGTATTTGAGGAGAAGACACAGGGATATGAAGTAGAACAGTAAACAAAGATAATATTGGGCCTTGAATTCTTTCCTAGGAAAAATGAATAGAAATTATAGGATTATTTTGTTGTAAGGAAAACCTCCAAATAATTAGAGCTGTCCAAAAGCAGAAAGGGCTTCCTTGGTAGGTAATGAGTTCTTGTCACTGGAAGTCTTTAAAGTGGAGGCTAGATGGATCTCCTTTGGTCAGGAATTTTGCTGTATTAGTTGATCTCTGAAGTTATTACTAACTCTGACATTCTGTGATTCCGAGGGTAAGTTGCACATGTAGAACAAGAGGGAATACAACTAGGAGAAAGCAGCATTTATATATGTAAGAAGTCAGAAGGAGTGAAGAGTGAGGTCCTAACATTACTGCATTGTTGGTGGAGCTGTGAATTGGTATTAAATGTTCTGGAAAGCAATTTAGAAATTAGCCATCTGAAGTAATGAAAATGTCCATATGTTTAGACCCAGAGATTTCACTACTAGGTATATTCCTCAAGGAGATCATTCCCAGAAGAAAAACCTATACCCAAATATTAAAACAGTACTTTTTGTAGTAGCAAAGAATTGGAAACAAAATGGATGCCCATTGACTAGAGATTTGTTAAAGAAATTGTAGCACCTGAATATAATGGAATATTATTGTACCATAAAAATGATGAACATGATGAATTCAGAGAAGCATAGAAAGACTTTCATATACTGATGTAAAGTGAGGTAAGTTGAGCTGGAAAATCAAATTATATGACTACAACAAAGTAATCAGAAGAATGAGACCCTGCCAGTTCTTTAGCTGTAGACTGACAAAATGAAGCAGGGAGTAGCTTTATGAGCAAACCCTTTATTGTCTTTCAAAAAAGAGCATTTTAAAAAACACTTTAACATTTGAAAATCACTTTAGTGTTAAATGTGTAGATTGCATTTGTTACTTCTTTGATTCTCATGACAGCTTGGTGAGGTAGGAGTTATTATTAGGTGCATTTTATTGATGAGGAATTTGAGGTTCAGAGAGTTTAAATGACTTGTAGTTATCGATAGTATTTGCCATTCCTCTCATGAGCCCCAACAGAGTGGGCCAGGAAAAAAGGAATCCTTTGTGCTTTTCTGGCACCTCCAGACCTTTCTTATGTCACTACTACTTTGAAGTGCATTTCAGCTGTCTAGGTTGCCATGTCTAGGTTATTTTTTCCTGTCACCTTCCAACTTTCAGGTCACTTCCCTCCATTCTTTCTTAGAGAATTTGGTACATGATTCATTGTCTTCCTTTCTCTTACATCCCTCACCTTTAGGTTTGACTTTTTCAGTTTATGGGGATCACCCTGTCCTCTGAATTTATTTTCTTCCATGACCTCCTTCTCTGCTTTGCTTTAGTCACCCCAGAGAGGGTCATCATACCTTTGACTTTCTCATCAACCTAAACTGTTCCATCTCAGTGATCTTGAACTCTATTCTTCTGTTTCCTGGTCTCTTGTCTTTCCATCTCCTTGATTACCTCATTCCTCCTTAATTACTTTCTTCTTCACTATAGCCTCCACTCCATCTATCTCTTCCTGTTTGTCCAGATGACACAGAGGATAGAATACAAGATTAGGAGTCAGGAAGACCTGAGTTAGAATTCTGCTTCAGACACTTATTAGCGTGTGACCCCGAGTAAGTTATTTAACCTTTCAGGGTCTTAGTTTCCTCATCTGTAAAATGGGAACAATAATAATACCTACCTCATGGGGCTGTTGTGAGGGTCAAATAAGTTAACATATGTAAAGTACTCATGCAAATCTTAAAGGCTATATAAATGTTAGCTATTCATTATCATAATAATTTTCTTCCCCTTCCTACCCTATTCCCCTTCCTTCCCTCTCTGATCTGGCTTCACTTTCTTCTCTTCACAGTCTGGACCTAATAATTAACCAGTTTCTGTCCTCTACTCTTGAGTCCCTTGCTCTATATTCTTCCACCATTCATGCCTTGTCAGTCCCCTCCTCTTGATCACTCCCTACCATGTGCCTTCTCTGTCCTTGCAACAAGCTGCTGAAGGAAATTGTATCATTATGCCAACTAGTTTGGCTGTAAATTCTTGTTATATAACCTCAACTGGGTCCTTAGTGATGCATAATACGCCTTTTATTCATTTTCAATTGTCTCCATCATAATGTTCATCTGTTTAGAATTTCTCTCTTGAAGTTGCCAATGCCTTTCCCAATCCCTCTTTCTCAGATGACCATGCCTGCTATTTAATTGAGAAAATCAATGACATCCACTGTAATTTCCCTTTTCTCTTTTACTACTATTTACATCTTCACTCATCTCTTTTACTCCAGTCTGAAAAAAATGTGGTAATTTTTCTCCTTGTCAAGGTTAACTAATGCCTCTGCTTCTACCCTGTTCCAGTCCCCTATTCCTGTCTTTTTCAAGAGTCTGACCTATCAGTCACTTTCATTTTGTTCCTTCATCTTTGATCTTTCCCTTATGTCTACAAATATACTCAGATTTATCTATCCTTGAGAAAATCACCTTAAATTGAATTTGCAATCTCTTCAATTTATTACCATATTTATTTCATCTCTTTCCCTGTCAAACATTCAGAAAGATTGTTTTACAGACTTTACCTTGATTGGTCACTACCCACTTCTCTCTCAATCCTTTGCACCACTCTGTGGAAACTGTTCACTCAAAGCAATGTCCCCTCAATTACAAATACCAGATTTATTTGCCTTTTATTTGTCTTCAATCTCCTTGACCTTTTTATGGATTCTGAACACCTGGGCCACGTTGGATACCCTGTCTTCCTTTTGTGTCTGTGACACTGATTTTTCCTGGTTCTCCAGACCTTTCACTTGTTTGACTGCTCCTCAGGCTCTTTTGCTAATCCGTTATCCATTTTCCACTTCATAATTGTGGGTCCCCCTGAGGCCCTATCTTGGATTACATTCTTTTATCTTTCTGAGATTTTTTTTTAATAACCTCATTTACATTCATGTTTCAGTGATCATCTGTTCATATGGTCATAGATCTAGAGCTGGAAAAGACCTCAAAAACCAAATTTATGTGTCCAGCCTTAAATTACTCCCATTCTCTAAGTATCTAATGGAACAAATGGATAGTATTATATACTGGTGTTCATTAAGTACTTGGTTAATATATTAAGGAAAGATATATGAATATGGGAAAGACCTGCGGTTTTCTCAAAATAAGGACCACACGGTATGCACTAATGCAGATGGCAGTGGGCTGGTGACTAACTCTCTTAGTCACATAAAGGTAAAGAAAATTGACTAGGATAATATAACTGGTAACTCTTAGAGGTAGAATTTGAACAATAAATCCAGCATTCTAGCCACTATGCCTGCCTATATAAGATATGTATGACCATATAATGAAAGGTAACTTGGGCTAAATAAAAGGATAAGGACAAGAGTGGAATAACTGATATCCATAGTATAAGGAAAAGAAGCAATATGGGAAAGGTATAATAATAAATATATTATGAGAAGCATAAAGGTAATAAAAGGCTAAAGAAGCCTGATTTTGGAATCATTAGAAGGAAAAATGACAAGGAGAAGAAAACTGGGGAATAGCGCAAATGACAAAAGGGGAATATTTGTGTTCATAGTCTTTTAAAAATGTTGCTTTTGAAATATTGTGTGTAAAATGCATTATCTCTCTTCAAGAGAGTCTGCTTCTAGAGTTTCCAGCGAAGGCAGTATTTCCTTTATATTTATTTATTTCTTCTATACAAAGGCAGTATTTCATGAATTCTCTATTATGAACCTCATGAGGCAGTGAGTCCAAGGGTGACACTCCAGTTTCATATGGTTCAATAAAATACAATGTGATATGAGATGGATGTGCACTGAAAATTCCCCTTTATCAGCTATAGCTGAGGCTAGAGGAGCATTCCTTCTTTTTTGGTAGATGTCCTGATGCTTATCAGTCTCCATGTCCATTTTTCCAGTTTTTCTCCTGGACTTCTAACTCTATCCCATCCATCATAAAGAGAAGCAGGAATACTCTGCATAATGTAATTAATTGTTCTGCAATCTCATGATATTAGATGAAACCATATTATATTTGGGAGATAGTTTCCATGTAAGTAGACAGTGAGCAGCTGCATGAAAGACTTTGGGGATAATACTTGCTGTTCTTTACACACAGCATCCTGTTTTTCTTCTCCATATCTTTTCCCAGGAGGTCTTCCATTCTGGTTATGTATTTCTTCCTCTCCTTTGCCTTAAGACTCTCTAGATTCCATTACATTCAGTTCAAGTGCCAGTTTCTATAAGAGGCCTTTCCTGATCCCTCAGCTGCTAGTGCTAATCTCCTACAATTACTTTGTATTATTTTCTATATAGTTTGCATTTACTTATGTGTACATGATCCCTCTGATAGAATGTAAGCTCTTTGAGGACAGGGATAGTTTCTTTTTTTTTAATCTTTGAATCCACAGGACCTAGAACGGTATCTGGCATGTAAGAGATATTTAATAAATGCTTGTTGATTGATTCACTGATTGATTAATGGCATTCATACAAAATGACATTGACTGGATCAACTTTATGCAGAATATAATTGTAAAACAACTTGATGAATGTCAAAATATGAGACGGGCTTTAGCAACGAGGCATGACCACAATGAGAATATCATCATCATAATGACTAACATTTATATGGCATTGTAAAGTTTCCAAAGCACTTTATTTACCTTATCTTATTTGAAATACCTAAAAGGTTAAAAATTACATGTTGTGTGTTTAAGAAAAGGGGGAACCCTCCTTTAATCTGAATGAAAGATGATGCCTAGTACAACAGAAATGGGGTCAATGTCATTCAGAGAGGCTGTGTAGTATAAAGGAAGGAGGGTGGGTCTTAGAGTAAGAGGGTCTAGATTTGAATCCTGCTTGTGATAACTTCCTACTTGTGTGACATTGGTCAATTCACTAAGCCTCGCTTCAACTTAGTTTCTTTGTCTGTGAAATGAGTGGGCTGGATTAGACAGCCTCTATCTTTAGTAGAAGGGGCACTAGAACTAGATATCAGGGTCCTGATCTCAACCCTTCTGCTTACAAACTATGAAACCTGGGGAAAATCACCACCCACCTAAGACTCAGTTTTCTCTTGTGTCAAATGAGAAGGTTGACTTAGACAACCTCTGAGGTCCTTTCCGAGGGCAGATAGGTGGTAAAGTGGATACAGTGCCACACCTAGAGTCAGGAAGACTTATCCTCCTGAGTTCAAATTTAGCCTCAGACACTTACTAGCTGTGTGATCCTGGGTGAATCACTTAACCTTGTTTGCCTCAGTTTCTTCATCTGTAAAATGAACTGGAGAAGGAAATGGTAAACCATTGCAAGTATCTTTGCCAAGAAAATTCCAAATGGGGTCATGAAAAGTTGGACATGACTAAAAACAGCTGAACAACAGCAGCAAAAGGTCTCTTCCAGCTTGAATGTTTTGTTTGGTGTGGTATTGGTTTTGAAGGCAGAGGACATGGGTGGATGCTGACTCTGACATACTAATCAGCTATGTGACTTTGGGCAACTTGTTTCCTCTCTCAGGGCTCTGTTTTTTTTACCCACAAAATAAAAGGATTGTACTAGATGATCTTTAAAGTCCTGTCCAACTCACAATCGATGATACTATCTATGTTCTGTTTTGTAAGGTACCTCTGTGTTTAATGTCTCTTCCAACTCTAGTCTTCTTTGTTCTAACATTCTATTAATGTAATATCTCTTCCAGCTCTGATGTCTTATGATTTCTATAGAGATATAATTTAGCCTTTTTTTTTTTTTAAAGAATTTTGTGTTTTTGCACAATGCTCCTAGGGAAAACCAAACAACTTTAAAGCAATACACCTATAAGGATAAATGTGATATCAGAAGTGAACTTGTCTGCTTATTTCAAGGCAGAGGTGCTGTACAAGTTCAAGATTTCATGGGGATTGGCAGCCTTGAACTATTTTTCTAAGAAATTGCCTCAAAGACATAATTCAAATAGTCTAAGCAGAAAAATGAAAATATGGCTAATGCTTTTTTCTCCCTCAGAACTTAGAAGTAGTGTTAAGGTCAGAAGCAGTCAGAAATTGCCACCTCCTGGGTGCCATTGAGTAAAAATTTATCACTTCTACATCCATTAAAATTTAATAAGAATATGGGGTTAGTGGAGAGAGCACTGGATTGGGACTCCTTGTGTTCTAGACCTGACTGTGCCATTCACTAGCAGTATAAACTCAGGCACAGGCAAGTCACTCTTCTGTCTAGGCATTCTATTTTCCTTTCTATAAAATAAGGGTATTGGACAAAGTACTTTCTTTAAGGTCCTCTGCAGTTCTAAAATTGTGTGATGATCCTTTTCCCTTTTCGTGTCATCAATATCTTGCTTGTTTTTGGCTTTCTTGAGTCATTTTGACTAGAATTCATTTAGAAGCTAATTTTCATTCACTATTAGGAGCAATCAGCAGGACCTTGTCTCTCCTGGATTTGATACTAAAGAGTTATCTTATGTTCACTGCTGATAGCGACAGTCATACCACCTAATGGTCTCTCTCAGTAGCCTCAGAGACATATGACTGAGAAGGACCAATGGACACTAATTGAGCTCTGTGGAAGAGGATACCAAAGAGAAGTTGACCATCATGGCTCCTTGGGTTGTGTCAACGAGGAATGACTAGAACTGGTCCAGTCACTGCAGCCAGGTCAAACAGTCAGGTCAGGAGTATGGACAATGTTGGTGACTCCAGGTAGGTCTAGGAGAATGGAGATCCTATCCAAGCCCCAGTATTCTGCGTCCTTGGAAGGTCTGGGCAGCCAAGCTCAGAAAGGTATTAACAACTCTTAAGTTCCTTAAAGAAAATGAGAGATTCATTTTAAAATTTACTGCAATCACTAGTTTATTATTTTACTTGTATGACTCAAATTAATCACTTTTTAACGTAATTTATCAGTGTGGCTATACGCCAAGTACAGTATCATCATATATTGTTGATGTAAAGATTTTCTGGTTATGTGATAGGCATTTGTCTTTTGAATTGATGCCAATGCACAATACCCTGTTCCTGAAGAGTGGGCATTATCTGAAAGAGTTTTCAGTTCTCGTTCTCAACTTCAGTTGACTGGGATGTAAAGGAGCCAGAATCACAACCACAATATTTTCTGAGAATAGAAAGGTTATTGGTTTTATTCTGTTTTTTCTTTGCCAATAATGAGCTGTCTATAGAGGAAGTGTTATCAGGAGCTCCTTCACCTTCTTGAATTTCAGTTTTTTCATCCATAAAATGGGACAATAATATCTATAGTATCTGATTCACAGTATTACCACAACTTTACAAATTATAACGTACTGTAGAAGTTTAGGCTATTCATATTATTATGAGTGTCTCTCTCATTAGAGGAACAAAATCAAAGATGGATAGTTTGCAATTTCTGTAAGATATATTACTGATGTGTTGGCCACAAGCAAGCATAAGTTATTGGAACACTGTTGTCATTGTTTCTATTACAAATTTTAGCAAGAGATTCTGGTAGAGAATTAACATATGATTTCTTAGAGGTGTAATTAAAGTCAGACTTGCAAATGATGATTAAAACAAAATGAAACTCTTAGGAACAATACATGCTACAAAATCCTTCTTGTCTTGTTTTGTTTTGCTCTAGTTGCTTCCAAGATCCGCCACCTGCAGGAATATCATAACCGGGTCCTCCACAACATTTATCCTGTACCTTCAGGGACTGACATCGCAAACACCCTGAAATACTTTTCTCAGACCTTGTTAAGGTAAGCTTTAAATTATCCTCTTCCTCTAAGAAGTATTAGGCAGTATTTTGGAATTTATTAGCACCTAATGTTTGATTGAACTAAAGGTTTTAATGGACATTAAAATTTTCACTGCTCTGCCAGAAGAGTCGGGACTTAATTTCCCTAAAATAGATAATGTCAGATCATAGACATCAATTTAAAATGATGACTTGTATGGCTACTGCCTGATATGCTAATTTAAGCTCCCTTTCAAGTGTCTGATTAAAAGGAATAAAGGTTATAAACTTTATGCCAATAGATGGTTGGATTAAACTGAGAATGGACATTGTTTTAACTTAACGTCTTAAAACAAATCCCTCTACTGTTAATGCTCAGTAGGACTTAGATATAGTACTAGGATTTCCTTCCTCCTGAACAAAGAGCACCAATGCCATGACAATAACTTTTGCACATCTGTAGTGCACTTCATTTGATAAAAGTGTTTTAAAATTAGTTATTTAAAATTCTTAAGGGACAAGGAAAAAGTAAACAGAAGTTTAGGTCCTATTTTTCATTGTCTGCTCTTATGATAAGGTGAAGAAGATTTAAAACATAAAATCAAGGTCCATCTGCTTCATGGCAATCATCAAGGTAGCCAAGCAGGCAAATGGGCCACAGTAGCTGAAAAAATTCAGTTCATTGTTTGGGTCAATAATGTTCCTACTCTGATGCCTTGTGGTGGGAACACCTGTGGTGTAGAACAGAGGGGTCAAATGTGTGTCAGATAGGTATCAATTCTTAAGGTCACATGTAGCTACAATAGTCCCAAGTGTGTCCTGAATGAGATTAAAATGTAATTGGGAAATATTTAACAAATTAAATAAAAATACATGAAAATATAGATAATGTTAATATTTGCTTTTTCTAAGTCAGTGTGGCTGCAAGGCTTCTTATACACAGTTTATTGGCCCACCTCCCTATGTGAGTTTGACACCACTGGTGTAGTGGAAAGGGTACGCACTGTGAATTCAGAGGACCTGGATTTGAATTCAGCGTCTGTTACTTGGACAAGTTATTTCCCTCTCTGGGCCTCAATCTCCTCATCTGTAAAGGAGGGGTTTAGGTGATATCTGAGATTCCTTTAATCTCCAAAGCCAGAGGGCTTCATTTGGATTTTGGAAGATGTTACCAGAGGAACATAAGCAGACAGGACTGAATAATAAAGACTTAAGGTATTGGTCCAAGAAATAGATTGTGACCTTCCTCTCCTTAAGTCTTTTTATAGTCTGTGATTAAGCTAGCCCAAGTGAAATGATCTTTTTTTTACCCCTTTTAATGACTAATTACTGGTCCAATTTCTATTATTGCAAGAGATTGTATAGTGAAAACTTTGCAAGCCAAAGAACCTGACCATTTTCTTTTGAACAATGTAGTCCTTGTGTCTTTGAGATCAGGGTTTTCAAAGCGAAACTGATCATTTCCTATAATCCCAGATTATGAAAGTGTACCAGGTAAGATAGCAAGATATTTCATTTTAGCAAGAACTGCGGTTAAATACAGTGATACCAGTGGTATACTTCAGGAATTTCCCTTTTATTTCTGTAAAAGCTTTGAGCAAATGTCTAAAGACATTTAGCATCTCAACTTCTTTGAGCAAATGTCTAAAGACTGAATTCGGCAGAGATGCTAAGCTTCGTTTATCAAAATCATATCAGGAAAGGATTCTTGAATATTTCCAAAGAATCACAATTTCACCAATGTGGCCTTCCCTCTACCGGCTTAAATTTTAACTCTTTCTTGCCTTAACATGGTGGCTTGCAACAATTTTTGTGTGTTTTATATATCCCTTTTGTGGTAAGCTGAAGCCTATGGATCCCTTCTTAGGATGTTTTTTAAATCCGTCAAATAAAATACACAGAATTTCAAAGGACAGCAATTATATTGAAATATAATGATCAAAATATAAAAAAAATCCATACAAAGTTCACAGACCCTAGGTTAATAACTCCTGCTTTAAAAGATAGCCGTAACAAGTTACACAGATCCAAAACCTTACTAACTTATAGCCAACATTGTGATAAGCCTTTTTGAACTTAGCGAAGTTGACCCTCAAGTTATAGACACGTGATCTATCACCAAGCCCTTCCCAAGCTTGTTAGGTTGTGCCACAGCTTGTGTTTTTGCTGGCACATTTGTCAAGAACCCAGAGTTTCCTCTACACCATGATGAGGCATCAAAATAGGACTTTAGAAGAAAAACCAAGAAAGGAAACATATCAAAATGTTACCATACTCCTGGAAAATAAATTGGGCAGAGCTGTTATATGTTTACTCAATCCATAATACATTTCTATTCAATCCAACAAATTTATTCATTGCCTTACTCTGTGTAAAGTCATATGCTGGACATTGTCTGGGATATAATGAAGAATATCATCTTATCCCTGTCCTCCCTGAGGAGCTTATAATTTTATTTCATGTTAAAAACATACCATAGCCATTTTTTCCACATCTAGGTTCTCTTTGAATAGGCTTGCTCTTTCCCCAGTTTGAAAATTTTAAGTTTCCTGGCCTTTCTCAAAATTGAAAACTCTCAGATTCCTTAGCACCAATCTTTGCTCCAGTGCCATTCAGGGTAACAGTGGATATAAATTTTTTTAAAAATGGAATCAAGGTTGAACTGATTGGTGCTAACTTTTTAGAGAGTTTAAAATAATTTAAAAAGTAGATTCCATTCTCAGCCCAGAGTTCTCAATTGCAACCAACAAATACAGTGAATAGAAGGAGATTGATGTGTTAATCTATATACTTTTCAGTTATTTAGCTTCAGAACCTAGATTAGTCAAGTAAATTCTTTTCACCATTTAGAATGAATTCAGATGTCAAACTTGTAAACTCATGGGAAACTTTGGACAAATTAATTTTCTTTACTATGAATATGTGAAGGCAAATTCTCATCTTCCCCAACACTCCTTCAGAGGTTCTCTCTTAGCACAGAATTTTTATGAATATGGAAGAGTGTTTGCATGGTATTTGGAAACAACTGTTTTAGGAGTCCCAAGACCTGGTTTTTAATATCAGCTCTGGCACTAAGGAGCTATGGGCCTTGGGTAAGTCACTTCCTTTTGGGGGCCCTGATTCCTCATTTGCAAAATAAGGCAGTTAACCTAGATAATTTCTAAGGTCCCCTCTAGCTTTAATATATTCTAATTTTGAGTGCTATGAAAGGAGAATCTCTTATGGGTTGAAAAGGAAGGGTGAAAATTTGGCTGCTAAGCTTAACTCTTCTGAGCAGGGCATTCCTAGCATTCTCTGTGATTTAATGTCTAGTGTATCTCTATTAGTAAGAACTGCAGATAGGGGAAATGGTTTCATCATTCCCGAATTGCACCATTTGGTTGGGAAAAATACTTTTATTTTTTGAAAAAACTTCACAAAACATCATAAAATCACCATAAATGATGCATTACACATTTATTCATTAGCGCTTAAGTTTCTCCACAAGTGAAAGCATTTCCTTACATTAATACACATGGATAGCAATTAAAGACTGGTTTCATGGATTACTCATTATCAGCCTTTTCCTCCTACCCTCACCTGAGAATTGAATCTAAAGGCAGTGAGGGGGCAGCTCTGCTATCAGATCTGTAGCCCAGACGTTACTGCTGACATCCTTCCCGCCCTGCATGTGTGCAACTGTTATTGAAAGTACCACACATAAGGAGGCAAAAATAACAAACTGGAATTCAGAAAGTGGAATTTGGCTTGTGATATTTTAACTAACTGATCAAACATTTCTTGGGAAAAGGTTTTCTTATATTCATATTTTAAGGAGTATAATAATACTCATTTTAAAAACATTATAGTATTTTTCCCCCTCCAAGAAAAGTTTGATTGGGGTACAGGGCTTTACTTAAGGGGTTGCTTTTATTTCATTATATTGGACTAATTTTCCCTGAGATGATAAGTGCTGATCTGTTTGTACCATTTCTAAAAAAATCCTATCCAAATGTTAATAATTTGGGGATAGACTAATAATTCCCTGAATTTTGGGAAATAACATATCTGACTCTTCTCCTCTGTGATTCTATGGGCATTTTCAGTGGAATGCAGATTCATGTGCAAAATGTTGTGCTAATAGGACTTTAGAAATAATTTTGGAGCATATAAAAATGTAATTAGTGGGGATAGGTGCAAATTCCAGCTGGGAACCAGGGTGTCCCGAAAGGGGTATTTCCTTTTAATGCTCCAGCGTGGTTATGGCCTTGGCCCAGATAGAATCCTACAGGATGAGACCTGATTTTCTGAGGGCTGGCCTTCTCAAGAGTACATTTAAATGTGATATTTTCAGTAGAGATCTGTTGTTGCAAGAGAGCTCCAAGGCTGATGGATAATTTGATGCCACCCTCAAAAGATCTAGATGGACAGATGCGACAGGAATTTTAATACTGCCACACTTTTCATTGTGAGCTATTTATTAGGCATAGCAATCAAAGTCAAGCAAATAAAAAAAATCACATCAAGAATTCAGCACTCTGATGACTTAAAAACAAACCACATCCACTCTTAGGTTATTTATTGCTAAGGAATATTTTGTAAATATTCTGAAAGTATTTTCTATTATTATCAATTGTTTTGCACTGGACATTGGGTAACAGAAGCCAAAGGAAACTGAGAGGTAAATAAGGCACATGGAAAACCATGTAGTCATCTATTGTAGATTGTGACCTATCTGTCCGTAAAAGGGAAGAAGAATAAATGAATAGCTGACATAGCAAGCATGCCTGATACTAACCAACTTGTCACAGAACTGTCCATTTGTACATGTAACAGCCAATCACTAAGAAATTTAGTTCTGTGTAATGACTATAGAATAGATGTAGATTAAGTTTGCTTTATATAATGAAGCATAGACAAAAATAAGTGCTTTCTACTTTCACATTTGTTAAGCTTATATGCTTACTATAGAACTGCGCTGTATAAGTGCAAAGTATATCACTATTACTATTATAATTATATTGCCTATTTATTGTTTCTTCTTCTGATAAATAGTATAATCTACTTTGTAAGCAAATAAAACCCTAACAAATCCCCAAGTTTTTTTAAGCAGCAATTTCTTCTTTTAAAAAAAATTGATAACTTTTTTTAGCTGCAGTAATTTTTACTAAAATGTCTTTTAAAATGTCCAAGCTAAAAGCAAGCGAAATTTATTTTTAGTTATTGATTTTGATTCCCTCTAAACTTTTTAATTTTCTAAATTATTTTTCCTCTAATTTATAGTGAGTTTTGTTGAATAATACCGTAAGTAGCATCAGTAATGAATGGGAGCATACTGTATGATGTGCAGCTATATAACAGGTGTTGCTTGCTTAACCCTTAGAATTTTGAAGGTAAATATTTAACAAAGCAGTGTTTGTATTCATAAGAGAAGATGTTTCCTTCCCCAACATGCAAAATTTAAACACACACATAAACAACCATTATCATTAGCTCACAAACATATGCTACAGACCATCAACTATATATTATTTTATAGCTTTTCCAAATGTAGCTTAGTTAAGCATTTTAGAAATATATATTATTTCTAAATCCATGTGCCTGTTTAAACTCATTATCTCAAATGATACTGACAGAATGTCATGAAACAGTATCATAAAATACATAAAGACATTATTTTGATGAAATAAACATGTGATTTTTAAGACTTTCTTAACAAACACACATGTTTATTCTTGCTAAAACATGTTTCTGGAAGTGCCATGCCTTTATTTTGCATGTTGTAATTGACTTGATCTAGACAGTCATGCAGAAAAATGCCCTTTCAAGTGCCTTTGCATTGTCAAACAAAAACTATCTGATAGTCTTTTTCTTCTTTGAGAAAACCACCCCTTTACCAAATTGCTGAACTGTAAAACATGGGTCTGGCACTGAAACATGAAACATGCATTTTTATATTTTTGCTCCTTATTAACCAGATAACACATGAGATGCAATGCAAATTATCACCAAGTCCAACCTTAATTTCTTAGTATCTCTAAGCATGAAGTATATGGCCGGTTACTAGATTTGTAGACACTGCCTTTGTAGCAATTGCATCTTATGTGGGGCAATATCTGGTGTTTTATTATTTGTTTTATAGTGTCATTTCAATGTAATGTGCTGTTCTTTGTGTCTTTGTTGTCTCTATTTTTTCTTTGTCCCCCCAACAGCATTTTGTCCCGCACAGGGAAGAAGGAAAGCCAAGATGCCTCCAATTTGACAGTGCCCATGACCATGTGTCTTTTTCCTGTGCCATTCCCACTCACCCCATCTCTAAGACCACAGGTCAGTTCCATCAACCCTACTGTTACTCGCTCCCTCCTTTACAGCGTCCTGCGAGATGCTCCATCTGAACGTGGCCAGCAAAGTCGTGATGCTCAATTATCAGATTACCCTTCATTGGACTATCAAGGCCTTTACGTGACTTTGGTGACTCTGCTGGAGCTCATTCCATTACTACAGCATGGTCAACATGGTAAGCACCTATCCTGATTATTACAATGGATTCAGATGAATGAAAGTATCAAATGCCTCTGCTATTTGGTGGTGGGGTGGTAGGGAGGTATGTGTCAGAGACCGCTTTTTATTTGTGAATCACTTGTTGGGGTAATGTGTTTCTAAAGTTTGTTTACAGTGAAACTTTTTTATGATGTCCCCCATTCCACCATTTTAAAATATATATGCTGTTGACATTCTGATATCTACTTTCTAAGCCAACCTGCATTTCATAGGGAGAGTTAAAGGATCAGATTCTTTTCAGCTAGACAGTGAATTATTTTGAAGCAAACAGAGATGGAATGTTTATTGAATATTGGCTTGTAGAAATAAAAATTTACACTTAACTCAATGAATCAATGAACTAGGAGTCAAGAAATCTTGGGTCTTGCCCATTGAATAACTTTGTAACTGTGGACAGTCCTATAACCTCATTTTTTTTTACTTCTGTAAAATAAGGGAATAAAGTAGGACAATGGTGGCAGACTCAAATAGAAACATTCCTGAGGGCAGCATGTTGACTTAGAAAACCACAAATTAATATTATCTATATTATATTATGTTTTTATTTATTTAATAAAACATTTCCAATTACATTTTGATCTGGTTTGGCCATACTCGTGGTATGTACCATGGACCATGTATCTGTCATTTCTGGACTCAATTATTTCTAAGCTGCCATATAGTTTTATGATTCCAAGAACCTTCTTGCTCTAATATTTGGTGTTTATGATTGTGAATATTGACTTTAAAGCATTTTGGCCACAATTAATAGTATTCTAGAATGGTCATCAAGACTTTTCTTGACTCCTCCTCTTCTTGGATAATGTGATTTTAGACCTTAACCACTTTTCTTAACCTTTCTGTGTTTCATTTCCCTAAAATGTAAAGGGAATATTATTAATACCTTGTACCCTAACCTAACAGGAATCTTGGGAGAATTCATCAGTCAATATATTCAATAAATTACTCTGATATTTTTGGAGAAAGGCAGTATGTAAATAGAAGTTCTCTAAGAGTTATGGCATTAGCGATTTTATTCTTGAAAGCCCAATAAAGAATTTTCACTGTATAGATGAATGAGAGTATTTTCCAGGTATCTTATCATACATTCCTAGTTAAATCTTTTACTAGTGTGTGTTATGTTTTGCCATAGTATATTTAGTGATTTTTTTTAAAAATTGAACTGAATTCATACTGACGATTTGATTGTTGAATTTTGGTGGTCTTTTGGTATGACTATATGGTATGACTATAATCCAAATGGTATATCAATGTGCAAATGATCTTCAAAGTAGATTAAAATTCATAGTTGAACAAAGATGTGCTACTTGTCAGAAAGTGTTAAAATTGTTCATCTTTTTTTATTTGCTTAAAATAATTAAAGTTGATCCAAATTGTTTTCTGTGATTACTTGAATGGAAAACAGGTTTTTATTTCAAAACATAAAGACCAGTTTTTAATTCAATCCACTTTTGTTGAAATCTTATAAAATAATCAAAAGGACACATTCTAGCTCTGGTTCTGTTGGCCTTTTAGTTTTGACTCCACTATTGTCAATTTGGCCTTGGCAAGTATCTTTAAATTTCTGTTCTCAGTTTTCTCATCTCTAAAATGAAAGATTTGATTGCAATCATCTAAGATTCTTCCTAATTTTTAACTGATGACGATTTAAAGCAATATAAATCTCACAACCTCAAACTAGAGCCTTCTTGAACAGAGTGCTCCGAAAGATTACTATGATAATGCCAGCAATGGAATATAAGCATGACTTTTCATTGTTACCAATACTGAACTAATACTTCATGGTTCCAGAGTGGTCCCGGCTGCTACTGGGGCTATTTGGCCATTAAAAGCCTTCTGTATTTGGGGTGTTGTTTTTTCTCTTCGTTTTTATGAACTGGAATTACTTACAGTATAATGTTTTTTGAATGGTTTACCATGGAGTCTCCTCCATGATGAATTAGTAATCCTTTGCCTTTAGTTTGTTCAAAATACAGGAATAAATCTTCACTGTCTTTCAGGACCCAGTGTAGCATGAATAATTTGAATAGATGTGTTGTCACTTAGAATGATGGGTGGAATTTGGATAAAGAATCTGAAATTAAATAATGTAGCATTCATTAAGCTCTTTAGTGTTTATTGGTAGTATGGTATAGTGGAAATGTACTGAGAGAGAATAGAAGTCCTGGCTTGGCTATGTAAAAACTATGGAACTTTGATCATAGGATGTCTAAATTAAGAGGCCATTAGTTCAACTCTGTGTTACATATGCAATAATTCCTCCTACAACATCCTTAATAAGGAAGTGTTTATTTGAAGACCTTGAGTGAGGGCAAAACGACAACCTCTGAAGCATTTGAAGCCACTACTTTTTGGGGCAGTGGGCAAGTCAATTCACTTGTCTGGACTTGAATTGCCTCATCTGTAAAGTGAGGCAGTCGGACTAGACAGTGTCTTAAGATCCCTCCTGGCGCTGATATTCTGTGATGCTTTGACTCAAGAAGAAGAGCTTCAGAAGAATTACAGCTCAGGTCAACTGCATTCTGCTTGCTCTATTTGTGGAGAAGTTTAAATAGTATGCCTTATGTTTTGTTTTAAAATTATTTCATTTTACTCTTTGTTGTCATTCACTTGCTGTTGTTTTTGCATTAGAAAAGTTAAAAGAAGGCAGATAACTTTAGGTCAATCTTGAGAGGTAAAAGGATTTAGAAACAGAGGGTATACCTTCATAATAATTCAACTGAACAGCAGTTTAGGGCAGGGAGAGGGCACAGTCCTGGGAGTCAGGTCAAGTCAAGTCAAATCAACAAGCATTTGTTGTTTACTATATGCCAGCAACTGTGCTGAGCACTAGGATGCAAAGAAAGGCAAAACCCCATCATCTTAATGGGGGATAGGACATGCAAATAACTATATGCGTACAATATTATATGTAAGTCGAAGGTAGTCTCAGAGAGAAGGTGGCATATAATTATTTTGGCTCTGCAGCATGAAGCAAGTCACTTCTTTTTGGCCCCATTTTCCTCAAATATAAAAATGAAGGGATTGAATTAGATAGCAAAGGTCCTTGTTTTTCTAGCATTTTGTCGCACTTTGGTTCTAAGACTATTTCAATGAGGGGCTACTTACTTGGAATAATATTTGATAGAGTGAAATCATAGAACAGCTAAATATTATTTTTCCCTTTTCCTACCCACTAAAGTACAGTGTTATTAGAACGACTCCATAATAATGAGTTCCAAAGTGAACTAGAAATGACGTTTAAATCATCTACTCTCTATTTTGCATTACTTGTAACAGCGTTTCCACTCCTAGCACAAGTAGTTAATTACTTAAGGGAATGCAACATTAGTGTCTACATTTTTCTTTCTTGGATTTTATGGTACCTGCATCTCAGTTTTGGAGGCAACGATCATGAGATATAGTTTTTCACGTTATATGGCATGGTTGGAGGTATTGTCGTTCCCTGCTACTATCAGCTTGATAAAATACTGGTAGGCAAGTCCTAGAACGCCTCTGAGTGTGTCATCTTACTTAAAATATATTGGAAATAAGAACAATACAGAAATTTAAAGACTCACTACTACATAGAAAGCTATTTGAGAAGATTAAAGGAAGGAGCAGCATGAATATCCAGTGTTTTTACAATTAGTCAATCAACAAGCATTTACCAAGCACCTGTTACATGTCAGTCTCTGTGCTAAGCAAGAAGAACTCAAAGAATGAAACAATTCCTACTGTCAAGGAGTGATATATTGTATCATATTATTTTATTCATTCATTTAACAGACACTTATTAGATACTTATTATTTGCCAAGCATTGTATTGGGGAGGCACTGAGGAAGGTACATTAAGAATAATCCCTGTACCTAAGGGGCTTGCACCAATGGGAGTATGTGATGTGTACAGAAGTAAATATTAAATAAAAAGAATGTGACAGGTGCATAAGAAAAAATGCAAATAAGATGCTACATGAATTCCAAGGAGAGAAAAATCATTTCTGTCTTGGGGAATCAGGGAAGGCTTCATGGAAAAAAAAATGATATCTTGAGCTAGCCCTTGAATAATGATTAGAATTTCAATGTTGTTGAATAACATTGTGTATACATATATTAATTCAACAAACATTGGATGTCTGCTACACATATAGCAATAGACTAGGCAATTTTCAATTGACTTCCTAATGGCTAGGGAGATATAGTAGCTTATTTCTTTAGTCAATTCATAAAACTGCAAGCCCCAAAACTAGTATATTTTATTGTCTACAAACTATCTTAGTTACTAATTTCTTTTCTTTTCTTCTTTTTTTGCAGATCTTGGACAGTCAATATTTTATACAACGACGTGTTTGCTACCCTTTCTTAACGATGACATTCTGAGTACTTTGCCCTACACGATGATATCAACATTAGCTACCTTTCCTCCGTTTCTACACAAGGATATTATTGAATATCTTAGCACATCTTTTCTACCCATGGCTATATGTAAGTTCAAGTTCAGTGTCAGTCGATATTATCACATTTTGCAAGGACATTAGATACACTAACATATGCCGACAATGAAAATTGTATTTGATGCCATTGGTTACAGGTTTTCAGAAATATACTAGAATTACTTTACAGACTGATTGTAATTTAAAGACATAATTTGACATGAATATTATTGTGGTAAAGATCAAGTGAAGGAATGAATTTTTATAGATTCATACTTTGTCCTTATGTTGTAGGAAAAAATAAAATGTTGTAGAGCATGCATTATTCAAAAATTTCCATTTTACAGATGATGAAAACTTTCTGTCATAAAAATGGAAGCATGCATACCTTCTGAGATACAATAATCCTTAGCTTTTGCACCTAAAAGAAGTATGCTATTGTGTAGAACATGCTAGATTAAAGTTAGGTGATCTGGATTTTAGTCCTACTTCTAATTTGGTTTGTGACCTTCAATTTAAGAGTAAGTCATATGATTTGAATCTTTTTGTTTATCTGCAAAATGGGAACTAAGAATACTTAACACTGCCTACCTCATAGAGATATTATTATGATAAAAATAAAAGATAGATATAAGAACCTTTTCAAAAAATTTGGAGTGTTGATGCAGATACAAAATATAGTAATAATTGTGGGGTTAAATTGAATTGTGTTTCATTGCTAAGGGGTTAATCTTCCAGGCCCTTCCAGAGCATGAATATGAAAAGAAAATGATATTAAGTCTCAATGGTTTTCAAAATTGCAACCTCTATCTACATTTTTAAAAGCCTGGAAATTGATTATCAGATAACTTTCTTCTCATGGGAAATGTGTTTATTGGCCTACCCAAATTCAATCCTTAAGGAAAAATAATCGTTTTTCATTGTTATATTACCTACCTCATTAGAAACTGCTGCTTGGTTAGTAATGTGACTTTGTATAGATATGTTCTATACCAAGCCATAATAACATTTGGCAACTAGATATTTATTCTACTCATTGTTTTAATGTGCTCAGTTGCTTTCCATATATGTATATACACATACCTTCATATGTACATACATATATTCATGTATGTGTACACACACATGCACACACACACATCTGTATTTTTCACAAATTAACAGAGCCAAAGATCTAGAGGGAACCTAAAAGGTTATCTAATCCATCTTTTCCCCCAACTCAGATCTCTTTGATTTTTGAGTTTCACATATTGGTTAATAAAAGGTTATATTTCAAGATATGGAGTGTTCATTTTCTTGTAATTTAGGTTGAAACAATCTGCTTTTACCTAAATTATCCAAAGAATTGAGAAACTATCATATTGATTGTCTATACTACTCAAATTTATAGCTAACATGATAACTTATTTCATTCTGTGTGGTATATATAGTATTATGATGGCATTAGGAGGATTTACAATGAATGACTGAGTGACTTCCACAAGGAAGAATTTATTTATTTTTTAAAGTTTAATTAATTTATTTGCTTTCAGTTTTCAACAATCACTTCCATATGTCTTAAATTTTATCTCCCTCCCTCTCCCCTCCCTCCCTGAGATGGCATGCAATCTTATATGGGTTCTACACATACATTCCTATTAAATACCTTTTCACATTAGTCATATTGCATAGAAGAATTAACACAAATGGGAGAAACCATGAGAAAAAAGACAAAACACAAGAAAAAATGTTCTGCTTCCTTCTGCATTCTGATTCCATAGTTCTTTCTCTGGATGTGGATGACATTTTGTTTTAAGAGTCCTTTGGGGATGTTTTAGGTACTTACATTTCTGTGAAGGGCTAGATCTATCAGAAACAATCCTTGCACACTGTGGCTGTTACTGTGTATAATGTTTAAGGAAGAGTTTATTTCATGAAAGTTGGATAATGACCTGCCATTTTTGTTTGAAAATTTACTTCTTTGTTTATTGAAACCATTTCATTAAGATACTAATCAAGAAGGGCTTCAGGTCATGCCGTATGACATGAGTTGAAAGCACTGAGAATATGTAGTGTGGAAAAGAGAAGACGTAGGGAGGATATGATAGCCGTCTTCAAGAATTTGAACACAAGAATGAGGCAGAAGCCTTTCTGGCTTAAGTCCTTTCTTTGTTGAGATTTCTGAATATAGAACCTACTCCAAATTACAGTCATACATAGAATGCTAGAGCCAGGAGGGAGCTTAGAAAGCAAACTCAAACTTCTCATTTTAGAAATGGGGTAAAGCCAGACACAAAGAGAAAATGATGGTAGGTCTTATAGTTTTCAAAATGGCAACTTCTCCCTATATTTTTAAATGCCTGGAAATTGATTATCATTTAGGACTATCATTTAGCTTCACCAGGTAACATTCTTCTCACAGAAAAAATGTTTATTGGCTAACTCAAATTCAATCCTTAGAAAAAAATTAATTTTTCATCATCCTATTACCTCATTAGAAAATGCTGCCTGGCTCTTAATTGGTGACTATGTATAGAAATAATCTATACCAATTCATAATAACGTTTGGTAAGTAGGTATTTATCCTACTCATTATTTTAATGTTATCTGGAAGAAGGATTAAACTTTGCTCTGTTTTGCCATAGAGGACAAATCTAGGTTTAACAGATGGAAGTTAAAAAGAAATAAATTTAGACTTTGTTTACATCAGCAAAGGGAGATGGAAATTTGAGGAAGTTATCCAGTTAGCTCTGGTCTAAATACATTTTACATGAAATATCCCGATAAGGCAAAATGTTTTTTAAAAACAATAAATTTTCTACCTAATTGTTCTGCTCTCTTCTCTATTGTGCTCATCAAGCATTTTGTAGATCAACCCCCAGAACTTTTTAAAGGCATGAGCTAAAACATTGCTGCTGTTAGAAGTAGATAAAATAGGTAAATTTTAATTGAGAATGATTCCGACAGAGTAGGAAATAACTTATAATGTCCTACTGTAGATAAAGAACAGCTGGTCTGGAGACCTGAATTCTAGTCTTAGCTCAAGACTGGATTCTACCATTTGCTATGTGACTTTTACAGGTCAGTTTCAGCTCCTTTGGGATTCTACATCCTCAGCTGTAAACAGAGGGGGTTAGACTAGACCACTATCCTGGTATATGAAAAGAGGGCTGGTTTTAGAACCAGACTACTGGAATTCAAATTTTATCTATGCCATTTAATATGTGTGAGATCCTAAGAAGTTCCTCTTCTTTGAATATCAGTTTCTTTGGCTATAAAATGAGAGGCTTGAATCAGTTGACCACTAAGATCACATTCAGCTCTAGAAAGAGTAGTGTAGTAGGAAAGTAGGGGTGGCTAGGTGGTGTGGTGGATACAATGCTGGACCTGGGGTCTGGAAGATATTTTCCTGAGTTCAGCTCTGGCTTCAGACACTTACTAATTGTGTGGCCATGGACAAGTCACTTAACCCTGTTTGCCTCAGTTTCCTCATTTGTAAAATGAACTGGAGAAGGAAATAATAGAATACTCCAATATCTTTGCCAAGAAAGCCCAAATGGGATCATGAAGAGTTGGATACAACAGAAAAATGATTGAACAACAACAACAAATAGAAGAGTTAAGTCATCTGGTTTCAAATATCATCTCTGTGACTTTGAACTAGTCACTGCTAATCCTCTGGGTTTTGGTTTTCCCATCTGCAAAATAGTGATACTTGCACAACTTACTTTACATGGTTGTTGTTTGGAAAGTATTTTGTTGGTCTTTAAGAGCCATTTAAAAGTGAGCTGCTGCTATCTGGTATTAGCTGTATGATTTTAGACAAATCATCTCATTTCTCTGGGCTTACATTATTCTGTCTGTAAAATGAAGGACTCGAAAACATCTAAGGTTCCTTCTGGCTCTAAAACACCAGGATGATATCTTGAGTTTATTAACTTATTTGTAAAAAACTTGCCTGCCCATAACTTTCCCTTTTCCCATAATTAAGCTTTAGTTCTCTATATCAACATATATCTATGTTAATAAAAGATCCTACTTTACATTTAACTGAAGTAGTTTGACAATTGGCATTCATTCCATTGGTTTTTAAGATCTTTGAAAATGTTCTGCTGAGCCATTGATAGAGTCAGACTGTGAGGAGCTGATTCCTCATATATCTGTCACATTTGCTGTTTCACAGCCCAGGCAGTTGTACAAAGACTCAGACAAGAAGGGAAAAAGTAATCCTACAACAGAAATTCTACTAGCATTGGAGATTGAAATTGGGGTTAGGAGAGTGAAGGGTGAATGAAGGGGAAATGTGTGCCTAGTAGAAATTTTGATAGAAACAAGAGATTAGTGTTTTACTTTCTTATGAATTTTTTGAGACCAAAGGCAGCAAGAGGCAATATGGGACAGTGACAAAAGCCTTAGATTAGAATTAATAATGGTAATAATAACTCCCATTTCTATACCACTTTAGGTATATAAGAAGGCAGGCAGGGGACAAAGGGCTTGGCTGTGACACTGAGAGACATCATGGTGTACTAGAAAGAGCCGTGGTATTAGTAATAAAAGACAAAGGTTCATGTCCCAACTCTAAAACTTACTACCTGTGTTTACTAGCTGCTAATTATTAGCTGTGAAGGTAACCAAGTTGTTTACTTTCTATAAGCCTCAGTTCTCTCATTTGCAAAATAGAGATGAGAAGTAACATGGCATGGTGGATAGAGAACTGACCTTGGAGAAAGGGAGAGTGGTATATAAGTCTTACACTTGATACATAATAGCTGTGTTACCATAAATAAGTCCTTTACCTTCTTAATGCCCAAGTCAATTCTCTTCAGAGTGTAAGTTATAGACTAATTGCCTAGGTTGGCACAGACTAGCACTGATCTAAACTAGTGGGGGAAGTTTCTATATCAGGTTAAAATCATAGATTTACCTGTCTCCCTGAATGATGACTATAAGATGTAGTTTATGGAATTTTTTGAGGTTTACTGCTTTGCAAACTTTACAGTTCTACAGAAATGTGAGCCTTGATTATATCTGATCTTGAACTCCAAGTAATCTTGGGCACAGCACTCCTCTATCTCTCTGGGCTTTACCCCATTTCTAAAATGAGAAGTTTGAATTTGCTTTCTAAGCTCCCTCCTGGCTCTCACATTCTGTGTATGACTATAATTTGGAGCACGTTCTATATTAAGAAATCTCAACAGAGAAAGGTCTTAAGCCAGATAGCTTCTGCCTCATTTTTGTGATGTTCCTGAGGCCGACATAAGGATAGCCAATTTCTCAAATGTTGTAAGAATACACTCTTATGGGCCCAAAGTATGAAGGTCTGCTCTTTGAAGTGGATCTAATAAGTTACTGGCAGCCCTTGAAAGTTAAAGAGGACAACAGTGGTAAGTCCTCAATGCCATCCTGCTTCAGATACCAGCTGCTATGACTTTACTAGTTAATAATGCCTTTTGAGTTTCTGGAGGGCAACATTTGGTTCATTTAAAAAATGTCAGCCTTTTTTTTTCAGTTTCTCTCTCCTATATGTGACATGTGTAAACATATATTTGTGTGTATATATTTTCATATATACACACTATATATGTATATGTGTGTATGTTATAGAATTGGCTAAGGACTGAAAATCATTTGTATTCTACCCAAGAAACCTTACTTTCTATAAGATTAACTCTAGAATTTTTAGATATCTTTGAAATATGTGTGCTTGGGGAGGTCCTTTGGCAGAGAAGCTTACCAATTGTATTCAAGTTAAAATTTATTGGTGAAATCTACCTTCCTCCTTTCAGATATATTCATGGAGGCAAGCTAATTTGCAAAAGATCATTTCTTCTAGATTTATTTTCTAAGAATTTGGCCTTCCTTAGAATTTTGGGGTGTATGTTGTCTCATTAATTCTCTTTTGCAAGCCTGGATTCCATTAGGATGTCACTCAACCTCAGAAAACAGACTTAGTTGTATCTTAAATCTGAACAGTTATTGTAATGGCATTATGAATCTTCCTTGGTGTATGAATGGTTGGGGCATTCAGGACCAAGGAGTTCCAGATTATTGCTACACTTAATTCTATTCATCCAGTCTAACATGGTAGTGGAAAACATGTTAGACTTGGAATAGAGAGAACTGGGGCTTGACATTTCTTAGATTAATTATGTGATTATGGGTAGTCCATTTAAATGACTCAGCTTTCTCATTTGTGATATGGGTACATTAATATCTGTTTCTCTCATCTTACAAAACTGTTATGGACAAGGGAGGGAGGGAAGAAGCAAGAGAAAGAGAGAGAGAAATGTTTTGAATGATTTTTTTCCTTGTTTGTGTTCTTGGTTATATTCAGTCTCATGGGTACAAACTTCACATCTGTTTGCATCATACCTTTTCAAAAACTAGATTCAATAAATTATGTGTGCTTGTGCATATTTATTAAATTAAAGGTGAGCTGTTTGTATTCAGTCTGTTAGAAGATCCTTCAGTTGCTTTCTTTCTTATACATCATCAGTGTCAATTTCCAGGGCTTTGGGAAGGGGAATACTCTTGATTTTGTGATTTGATCACACCTTAGAGAAAACATAGATCAATAGTGATAGGAAGGACAGCCTCCTTTAGTACCCTATTTCAGTATATTCTTACTTTGAGCTGGTTTAGAACAAAAGTGAAGACACTCCCAAATAGTAGTATGACAAAAAAATTGAATTTTCTCCCTTGGATGAGTCTGAAAGTTGGGCTCGTATAATGGAAAGATCACTAGACCAATAAATAAGAAGAAATGGATTCAAGTACTGCCTGTGCTACTTACTGGCGTCTTGTGCTTAATCACTTGGTTTCTCTGCACATCACTTTTCTCATCTGTAAAATGGGAACAATAATACCTGCTCTATCCATTTGACAGATTTATTGTTTGGAAAATATTTTATGAACTGGAAAGTGCTTTACAAGCATGAGCTATTTAGCATTTTTTTCTAGAAGGAGGGTAGCAACAATATAGTCATGTCCCTCCGAATTCTCCCAGGGGTCCTTAATTACTAAATACAAGCCTGAACATACATCTTCAAGATATTCTTCCAGCTATTCCCATGATATTTAATATAATTCTGGTCTCATATTGTAATATCTGTATCTTCTCTGCTAGACACAGATTTATATTCTACCAATTGCGTGTGATTGATTCTTCTACAGTACACATCAAATTAGCCATTGTTGACTGTGTAAAGCATAAACATCAAGGAGATGGTGGCTCAAAAGTATTTTACTTGTGGGCTGTTGCTTGCTGTGTTTGGAACTGACACCTAAGGTTCCTTGCCACTGTAAATCTCTGATCTTAGTAAATAGAAGTGGAGAGGTTCCATTTACTGGTTGGGGTCTGATCCAAGGTTCTGTTCAGAGAGTTGTTGAGAATGGAGAGACAATGCCAAAGAAGACAGCAAAACCAGGAGCTGGAAGGTTTGGGTTGGTTTGGTTCCCAGGAATCAAAGATGGGAACTAGGTGATAACACAGAGCTAGAGGAAGCAGTCAGAGTTGGGACAGTCAGAGTAAATCAGGAACCCTGGGAGAATAACTCAATGACCCTTTTGTCCACTCTTCTATGTTTGGATGGAGTGTCCTTTTACAGTGAAGCTGCGTTTTTCAGCCATGCTCCTCTCTGCTTATTAAAGAGGCAAAGCCTTCAGATGCCAGGATTCACACAAAAAGACTTGTTGCCTGTTTCCCCTTTAGGTCCTCTAGGATTTGGCTTTTCAAAAAAATGCCCTCTGTAGTTAGCTAAGCCAATCTAACATTTATTGCCTGATACCTAAATGATCTTACATTTTTGATTATGTCATCATCTATACCATAAACATTTTTCGAGAGCTGACAGTGCAGAGTACTGCTTGTGTGTGTTGGTTTTACTCATTATACTTGATCATCCTCCCTCCTTTCTTTCCCCTCCCCCTTCCTTCCTTTCCTTCCTTTCTTCCTCCTTCCCTCCCTTTCTTATTTATTGTACTAGGGAAATACAAAATTTATATCAGACATAATCCTTGCCCTCCTGGAGCTTAAAAGTCAACTAGTATGCCTTGTGCAAAATGATAACTAAAAGTTCATTATATTGTATCTAATCTAAAAATGTTTACTTCCAGTGGGCTCATCCAGGAGAGAAGGTGTTCCCGCACATGTTAATCTCTCGGCATCTTCCATGTTGATGATAGCAATGCAGTACACATCGAACCCAGGTAGGTAGAGTGTAAGCTCCTTCTACTTCTCTCCAAAGGCCTGGAGCCCCAAGTCCATTCCAAAAACTCTTATGACTCCAAACAAGTGCTGAATCCTCATTCTGAGAAAGACTTCTTTTGATGGACTAGGGAGATGTGAGGAAGTCTATTGGAAAACAGGCTTTAGAATTAAAATAGAATTTTCTCTAGCCTTCTTGTGGAGGCGAGAAAAAACTTGTTGGCTCATGATGCTTTCAGAATGATTAAAAAGAAGCTTTTGCTGAAAATATGTGAGTAGAAATAGACATGTATATTCACATTAGAATGAAATTTATTAATCTAGTGGTTAATAGATTTGTATTGCATAGGCATATCTGCAAGTGAATGCTGGAAAATGACCTTAAAGGCCAAACTATTCTGAGCTACCTTCTACACATGTAAAATCAGATTTTATTTGATTTTTTAAAAATTCTCATTTATGAGGAAAAGGAAAATTCTTTGGTAGAATACCCAGCTTTTAACCTCAACTTTTATGATTTCTCTCTTCTAGTATTCTCAGATATAAAAAAATAAGGTTCTCCAATGAATAGTGTAAGGTTTTCATAAAAATGTATTTGACTAAGGAATGATTTTCCATATATTACTCTATCTAGGGCAGAGGACAAATAAGATAAAGTTCAAATTTATTACATTCCTTATTAGTCTGTAAAGAAACCCTATTGGGGTCTGGTCAAACCAGGTCCAACTTTAATGATTTAGTATTAGTGAATACTCTACCTTTTGGTTCTCTGTGCATCATATAAATAAATAAATTTGGTTTTCTCTGCATTATATAAATTAATACTTGCCATTGTGGGTATGAGTGGCCTCCGGATCTGTTGCCTCATTTGTCACTGGGGAAAACCCTTTTGCCTGCTTTTTTCATGTATGTTGTTTTAGCCTAGAAAAGTAATCCTTTCATTTTACAATGAGGGAACTAAGACTCAGAGAGTAGAGTACCTTGCTCATGATCATACACAGGTGGCAGAGCAGGGACACAACACTTAGGTTTTCTGAATCCAAGTCCATGCTTTCTGCCACCCTGGGCTTCTTGTTGAGGAATTCTCAAAGAATTAAACAATTCCTCCTGGGGATTCTCTGGCACGAGGTGATAGGGTTTTGATCTCTCCATTCTGAGGTCACAGCCTGGTGGTTGTAACTAGTAGTCTGGTCTTATAACTTATGTCATGTAATTCTTCTCTTACTGTTATTTAATCTGCATATAATAATTGAACTACTTCCAGTATATTGTATTAGGAACTATAAGGAATAAAAAAAAAAGACACAGCACTGTCTTCAGGTAACTTCACAGTTTAGTTCAGGAGGCAAAACATGTGGTCATGGTGGTATGAGATGGGTGCTCAGTGAAATGAAACCAAGAGCAAATGGTGATTGGGATTTGAAAGAAGGATAGCCTACTTTGGGCCAGAGCAGTCAGGGAAGGCTTCAGTTTGAATCTTTTAGCTTGTTCTATCAAGACTTTTCTTTTTTTCCAGGTATTTCTTGACTTTCTTTAAATCTAGGTGACATACACTATATTGTGATTCTTGGGGGTCCCTTAAGTTCTATTTTGTTAACATGATAAATTAAATGTTTCTAGTAGATACTAGAAGAAAGATCTAGGAATTCCAAGGCCATTTTTATTCTTTGAAACTTTTACAAAATAAAAATGAATTTTTTTCTAATGCCATCTGTAGAGTAGTGAATTAATCCTTAGCCTGACAGTTTGGAGACCTGGTTTTGAAACCTAGCTTTGCCAGTCTCTTACTTTATGGTCTTGGTCCAGTCACTTGACTTCTCTTGATATTAGACTGTCCTCTGTAAAATGAGAAGGTTGAATTATATAATTGTTTGATCTCTTTCCAGCTCTGATATTTCATGTCGCAATTTTCTCAGGTTCTTTCTAGCTATGAATATGATCAATTCTTTGATTAATTTTAGTTGTATAGCCTATTATGATTGCGTGTAAAAGCAAATTTTTCATGTGTTTACAAGTTAATTTTATGTTAAAATTGCATTTTCGTTCTTCTAGTGTATCATTGCCAGTTACTGGAATGCCTCATGAAATATAAACAAGAAGTCTGGAAAGTAAGTTTTGGACCAAATGTAGCTGGTGGATGAAAACTGAACTTGCATAACATTGTAAAAGATGGTTGAAAAGTAGATTTTATTGTGTAGGTCAAAAACATCAAAATCCTACTCTCCTGATGTGACAGTGCCCATAATTCTTCCCTCAGTAGGGAATCCATTTATTAGTTGGAACAGAAATGATGCTTTAAGAACAGTGTGCTGACAGAATAAGTTGATGAACATGTCTTCATTCTGGGAATTAGTTTATTCCTGTTTCTCTTATATTTTCAGATGATAAATTATTTACTTTAATTAACAATTTGCCTGAATCCCTTTTTTAAAGGGATTTTTAAAAGTATATAACAGATGTACTTTTAAAGATGACATATACATAGCCTAAATCATTCTAGAATATTAATCTCTACATTAAGAATTTTTGTTTACCTCTGAAGGATTTCGTGTAAGGTAGTCTCACCTATAAGACAGGCCCACAGTATGTCCTTTGGGATGTCATACTATGGAACTCCAGTAATATGATTTCTATATGTTTTTTATTCCTTAACAACTATAAAATCTAATAATATTTCTTTAGTAATGTTGAATGACCACAGCACCTTTAGGTTCTGTGATGCTGAGTGAATTTTCTCTTTCTCTTTAGGATTTGCTATATGTAATAGCATATGGACCTTCTCAAGTGAAACCTCCAGCTGTGCAGATGCTCTTTCACTATTGGCCCAATTTAAAACCTCCAGGGGCCATAAGTGAGTACAGGGGATTGCAGTACACAGGTAAGAGCACAACCAAGTGTTCATTTGTGCCACAAGCAGAGCCATACACAAGCACTTGTAAGCATTCAGGAATAATGATGGAGTACCCCGAGAATGGTGAGGACTTCCACCTGGGACCTAGATGTCCCCAAATGGGACAATAGCCCCAACTGTTCTAATGGGGTTTGGGCCCTGATCACAGACTCATTGTATGATAAGTGATAGCTAACACTTACCTAGGAGGCCATTGTAGTATAATGGAAAGAACACTGGTAGTCAGGAGTACAAGGGTTCAAGTCCTGGCCCTACCACTTATTAGCCGTATGACCCTGGGCAAGTTACTTGATCTCTCTGAGCCTCAGCCTTCTCACCTTTAAAGTAGTGACAATAATACCGGTACTACATACTTCACAGAGCTCTTGTGAGGAAAGTGATTTGTAAACCTAAAAGTATTACATAAAACAGACCTATGGTGTTTTAGACTAGCAAATATAAGGCCTGCTTTTTAGGTGTTTTCAAAGATATTTTGTTTTGGTCACAAAGGTCCCATTTAATGTACTGAGATGACTATACAGAGGTGGGTAGAGTAGAAGTTAATATCCACTTGTTCCCATCCCTCTCAGCAGGTACTGTTTGCTTCAAGTATTTGAAGTGCTGTAATATAGAGGGATTAGAGTTGTTCTCCTTGGACGAAAAGAGAGGAATCAATGGGTGAAAATTGCATAAGCAGATGTTGGCTTCTTAAAGATCAGAGCTTTCCAAAAGTAGAAGTAATTCCTTCGGGAAATAGTCATTTCTCCATCTCTGGAAGTTACTAAGCAGAAGACCGATGGCCTTTTGTCAGGAATGATATCGAGGGAGTTCTTGCTCGGATATGGTTTGGGTTAGATGGACATTGAGATCCCATCTGACTCAGACATTTTCTGGTTTTATTGCTTTAATCCCCAATAGTTGATCAGGGTTTGTCTGTACTGACTCCTACTTTGAATGCATGAGACTGAAAAATATTGAGGGCTGACATGGGCATTCGAGCATTGCTGTAGTCCCCAGCTGTCTCAGCAGTAGTGCCTGCATCATAAAAAAACATTTCTTAGACTTATTACTGAAGGTGAGGTGATCTCTTTGGATAACAGCTCTTACAAAATTATGTAAAACGATCCATTTTAAAATGGTGTAATAGATGTATAACTTGGCATTGTTTTAAGAATGTTAAAAATCAACCATAGATAATAAGATCATTATTATGAATGATAAATACAAGTTGGATTTTCAGTTCCAGGAAACTATAAGCATTTATTAAGTGTTTACTATGATTCTAGCCCTCCACTAAGAGTCGGTGTCATACAGTAGAAAGAATATTGAATTTAGAGTTAAAGGGCATGAATTTTAATCCCAGCTCTGAAACTTCCTACCTCTATCCTTGGAGATGTCATTCTAGGCCTCAATTTCCTTAACTGTAGAATCAGTGATTAGTTCAGGGGTGGGGAACCTGTGGCCTCGAGGCTACATGTGGCCCTCTAGGTCCTCAAGTGCCGCCTTTGACTGAATCCAAACTTCACAGAACAAATCCCTTTAATAAAAGGATTTGTTGTATAAAACTTGGACTCAGTCAAAGGCCTGCACCTAAGGACCTAGAAGAACACATAACATCTTTGATGTTATGATAGTCAAAGATAAATACTTAGATGGTTATCTTATTTGTGAAGAAATTCACAGTTTTATAGTATGAAAATGTGGCTCCTTTAATTCTCCTGAAAATAAACTTGTTATTGCCTTATTAGGAAAAAAAATTTTTTTGAAGTGCTTTAGACAATAACATTGCTGGGATAGTGATGATTCTTAGCTAAGCATTTCGTTCTCATGTGATGCCATTGGCATGGTTTCATGCTTTACCTGCTATGTGTCCCAAATGAAGGATTTAGATAGAAATAAACAAACAGATAGAGGTTTCATATGAATAAGACAGGCACAATTCTGAGTGGGGTTATTGAGAGAAGGAATATTTCTCTTGGTCCAGAAATTTACCCCTTCATGTTTCTATTGTACAGTAGAAAAGGTGCTGGATTTAGAGTCAAAGGACTTGAGTTCAAATTCTGACTTTCACTTTGGATCATTGGACAAATCATGTACCTTCTCTGGATCTCAGTTTCCCCATCTGTAAAAAGAAGGGATTAGGGGTGTGGAATCTAAGGCCTCAAGGCCACATATGGCCCTTGGACTGAATCCAAACTTCATAGAACAAATCCCCTTAATACAAGGATTTTTCTGTAAAACTTGAACTCAGTCAAAAGGCCACACCCAATGACCTAGAAGCCCACATGTGGCCTCAATGCTGCAGGTTCCCTACACTTAACACTAGACTAATGTCCCTTCTATCTCTAAATCCTGTAAGAGTATGGGCTTATGATCCTTCATGATTGAGAAAAGAGCTTAGCACATAAGTATTACCAATTGGGATAATTCCATAGGACTAAATCTGAGACTTTTAGGGAAGTGAGGCATAGTGAAAAAAATGCAAGTCAGGCAGTCAGGAAATTAGGACTCTAGATTCTGGTTGACCACCAATTAGTTTTGTAAACTTCAACAAATTGCTTAATTTCTCTGGTCTTAGGTTTTCTCATCTGAAATGGGGATGACAACACTTGAATAGTACAATTTTAAAGATTTCAACAATAGATAATAGAATGTTTTGTTGAGTTAAAAAAGACTATGCAAAAGTCTAATGGTATTATCATCTCACTCTGTAGGAGTCCTACTTTTAGCCTAGTATTGTTCAATGAGAAGAATTGTATGAGTGTAATTTTTTTCCCCAGTTTTTGAATTGTTCAGACATTTAAATAATTAGAATATGCCTTGAGGTATCCCAGCAAAGGATTCATTTAAACAAGAATCTAATGAAACAACCAAAGTAGTGATGTTAGGGAATATAATAGCTGTAATGAGTAAATATTGATCAGTTATGCTTTGCTTTACAGCCTGGAATCCCATCCACTGCCAGCATATTGAATGCCATAATGCAATTAACAAACCAGCAGTGAAGGTACTGTTTTATTTGACTGGGGGCCATATTGTTCTGCTAGTGGTCAAATTACTAAAAGGAAATTACCATATTAAATAGAGCAGAATGCTGCCATTTTCTTCTGAAATTCATAGGCTTGTGCTCTGCGGAAACCTTATCTCTCTTCATAAACTTTTTCTCTCACACTATATTCAGCTTTTGTTTGCTGCAAGTTGATTGGAGCTTGGCAAATTAGATTAAGATAGAGCATGGAATAGTAAAATCTGTAGGTACTGACCAAGAGTTTACAGCCAAATAGTCAAGAGATAGGATAATTATCACAGTTATCCCATTGCAAATACTTGTCCTGGCCTTTGCGGGCTTTTACCTAAGTTATTATAATTGTGGTAGTAAATTAAATACTTAGTGGATGCCACATTTTAGGTAAGGAATTGACAAACCAGAGTGCGTCCAAAGGCTGAAGAAGAGATTCCAAACAATGTCATATAACGACTGGTTGAAGGAATTGATGTTTCACATCAAGAATTAAAGACTTTGAGGATGGGGTGGAGTGAGATTGTAATGAGATTATCCCCATCAGGTATTTTAAAGTTTGCTCTATAGGAGAGTGATCAGACTTGCTTTTGTTGGTCTAAGAAAATTAAATAGCACCAATAAGTGGGAGCATGAAAGTATGTATAACTTTCTGTATATAATGACTTCCTGTCATTGTCAGTCTTCAAATGAAGGCCAAGTAGCTAGCTGTCATGGATCTTGTAGAAGAGAGTTCATGTTTCAGGTGGGGAATGACCAAATTATTTCAGAAGCTTCTTCAAATTCTAAGATTCTGTGAATTCACATTTTTGATTACAAATGGGGAAGTTCCATTCTGTTCCACAAACTTTTAATGAGCACTTCCCTTGTCTAAGGTGCTATGCCAGAAATACAAAGATGAAAAAATGATCTTAGTTTTTGCCTTTCAGGTGCTTACTATCTATACACCAATAACTATACCACAAATCAGAAAAGGTTCCCATACTTAAGAGTTGGAATGGCTTGAAAGATTTGAAGGAGGGAAAGATCACTTTTAGTTAAAGAAGTTTCATGGAGAAGCCTGTATCTGAAGAGAAGAATTATCAGTCAGATAAAGAGCAATTTTTTCCTAGCATGGGAAGAAAATATTTAGAGGCACAGAAGAAGGAGAAGTCAGGTTGAGATCAGGGAAGCATGATTTTTTCCTTGTTCTCATGTTTGTTTCAAGGTGAGATGACTGCAATGTTATTACATAAATCCAAGGAGCATAAGCAATCAATAGTTACATCTTGCCTAAAAAACACACTTATCATAAGACACCGAGATGTAGTGAGAAAGCAAACATAATGAGATTATTGGATTGAAAAGAATATTAGGAAACGAGGGGAAAGGAAGCATTGATTCTTTGTATATAAATGATAGACTTACTCATTAACTCAACAAACAGTTATTTACCTTTTATGTAGGGCAATGTGCTCAGATCTGGGCAAGAGACAAAGATAATTATTTTACATTTATCCCTTTCTGTCTGTCTCTATCTATCCACACATACGTATAGTAGCTACTCTTAAGGAAGTTCTAGTCTAGTATGGAAAGAAGAGACATACACAAATAACATGAACTATTTGTGCCCAACCTGTAGTAGAATATTCTGAGCCCATATTGGTCTGATCAGCCACAGTCAGACAGACTGTAACTTGAATCTAGCATACTGATGTCATTTTGAATCTCTTTGAGAATGAAGGACAACAACCAACCATCCAATGTAACTTACATAACTTAGAATAAATCCTTAAGAGAAATAGAAGGTGTTATGAAGGCAAATGAGGAATAAATCACTTTCCACTGGAGAGACTGAGAAAGCATCATATAGGATGTGTAGATAGTGCAAGAAACTAAAGGAAACCAAATGATAAGAATGATTAGGTTATAATGAAAAGAGCAAAATTGGGGGGAATAGCACTGCAAGATTATAACAAGTGCCATTTTACATTGACAAGTCAAGAAGCTAGATGAAACCTTTGTGTATGATCGTGCATTTCTTGTAGCTCCTGAACGTACTTCCACAGTACCTTTTCTAAACCTTTGTGATTTTCATGTCCACAACCTGATGCCCCTTTTCCTAAGCAAATGACCTTGTATCCTACTTTAATTGGGAAGTTGTAGAAGGAGTTTATGTTTTAGGTAAGGCTTGAACTTCATGGCCTGTAAGGTCATGATTTTCAAAAATTTTATGATTCAAAGATTTTTAAAAAACACACCTCAGTTTATTCTCTTTTTAATTTTTAAAATAATTAAAAAAAATTAATCTGTCTCTCTCACTGTTTCACCTCCTCCATTAAGCAAACTAAAAAACAACAACAACAATAAATGTCTCAATGCATATCTATGTAGTCTGGCAAAACAAATTCCCACATTAGCTACGTACAGGAATGTTTGTCTCTTGCTACATTTCTTTCTTTTAAATAGTATTTTATTTTTTCTAATTACATGTAAAAGCAATTTTTATCATTCATTTTTATAATAAAATTTTGACTTCCAAATTTTCTCCTTTCCTCCCTCTCTGCTCTCCCTCTGCCCTAAGAGGATAAGCCAGTTCAGGTTATATGTATTGCTACACTTTAAATTCATAACTATCGTTTCATTTTTGTCAGGAGGTTAGTGCTACATCTTCATTTTTTGGACTCTTGATTTTTTATTTAATTTCATTGATCAGTGTTCTAAAGTCTTTCAAAATAGTTTTTTCTCTGTAATGTCAGTATATATAATACTATAAATATACTAATATAAATAATCCATTTCATCATTTTTTATGGAAGAACAGTATTCCACTGCATTCACATACCACAGTGTTTTTAGCCATTCCCCAATAGGAGGATACCTCTTTAGTTTCTAATTTGTGGCTACCAAGAAAAGAACTACTATAAGTATTTTTGTAGCACCTTTTCATCTTTTTTTGATTTCTTTGGGTGCAGACATAGTAGTGGTATAGCTGGGTGAAAGGATATATAAAGTTTGATAACTTTTGGGGCATAGTTCCAAATTGCTTTCCAAAATAGTTGAACCAATTTATGGTCCACTAGAGTATCTGTTTTCCCACAGCCTCCCCAATGTTTGTCATTTCTTCTTTTGTTATCTTTGATAATCTGATAAGTGTGAGGTGGAATCTGAAAGTTGATTAAATTTTCATTTATCCAACTATTAGTGATTTAGAGCATTTTTTCATGATTGTTGATAGTTTGGATTTATTCCTTTGTAAAATTGCCTGTTAATGTCCTTTGACCATTTATTTATTGGGAAATGGCTTCAGTTGTTTTTTTTTTTTTAAATTCTATCTTTATACCCACAGTTTCCTCCTTTCCTTAAATATTGCAGTGTTATCTCTCTTCATAATATCTTGTCTAAATACCTTAAGCATCTTACATTTGCCCTTATTTCACCCACTTAAACATCTTTGGTGTTCTCCAGTGACTCGTTATCTTCTGTTTTCAGACATACAGAGGCATTCCCCATCTAGAGAAAACCTTTATTTGATCCCACTGCCCTCCACAACACCATGTTTATCTCTTTCTTTTTACTGCTAGTGTTTTGGAATGAGTGATTTGTAGGCACTGCTTACAGTTTGTTATCCTTTATTTACTCTTTATCTCCTTACTGTTTGACTTCTAATACCCCCTCCCAAACAACTGATGCTTTTTAAAAGTATATTTTCACTTATATTTTTTGTTTTTTTTCATCACCTGTATTTCCCCTTCCCCCACAAAGAATCATTCCTTAATAAAGTATGAATAAAAGAAGAAAAAAGTTCTGTGAAATTCAATCTCATATTAAAAAAGTCTGACTTTATATGCAGTTTTTGACACACATGGTCCAAACTTTTGCAAAGCAGTCAAGGGAAGTGTCCTTGCATATCTGTTTTTTGGTCCAACTTTGGTCATTTCGATTTCATAGCATTTGGTTTTGCCAGTCTACCGTGCAAAGTTAACAATGATTTTGTTAAAACTAATTTTTTTATCAATTCTTATTCTACTTGACTTCTCTGCAAACTCTGAAGCTGTTTATTATACCTGATTGAAATTTGAAAATTCCTCTTTTAGCTTCCTGGTTCTTCTCCCTTTTATTGTACTTTCTCAATGTTATCTTTCCATTCTTACCCATAGGCATTCCACAGAGCTCAATCCTTGGTCCATGTCCCCATAAAGCTCAAGTTAATGGAAATATTTCCTCACTCCTTACCTGGGTGCTTTTTCATCACTGTACATTGCTTCTTATCATTTCTCCCAAATAAATTCTCTCTATTCCAATCTATTCCAAACTCCCCATTTCAAAGGTGATATGGGATTTTAGAGCTCGAAAGGACCTTAGAGATCATGTAGTTCAATCTCGTGAATTTAAAAATAAGTAAATAGAAGCATAGAGAGGTAAGAATGACTTGCCCAGGATCACATTGTCAGTTGACCGAGCCACAATATAATTGTAGGTCCTATGATTCTAAATCCAATGCCTCTTCCACTGCATCATGCTGTTTCCCTTTTTGTTAACAATAGATACTACTCTTTTTCTTCGTACTCACCATGAAAATCTTAGTGTCATCTTATATTCTTTTCTTTCCTCCATTAGCTATGTCTAATCAATAATCAGAGGCAGAATGGCACAAAGACTAGAGAACTCATGTTGAAGACACAAAACTCTGGATTCAAGTCCTACTTCTGACATTTACTGGCCATGTGGCCCTGAGGTTAACAATTAACCTTTGATTGACTAGAGGAAGCTCTCCAAGACTTTAAAAGTTGTTGACAGTGTGACCTTATTTGGGGAGGGGGGTTCTTTACCTGAGAGTTTCCTATTACCATTGAAATCACAAGTCCAGTCCCTATCACTAGTCAATGAATCAACATTTATTAAGCACCTACTATGTGTCAGACACAATGCTAAGCTCTTCCCCTAATCAGTAACCATATCCTGCCAATTCTTTCTTCAAAATGTTTCAGAAGCAATTACTACTCGCTTATGGGTTGAACCTTATGTGCTAATCAGGGCATAGAACTGGGAAGGGGCAGAATGAGAAAAGCTGAATTATATAAGGTGGAAAGGTAGATTATGGATGGAACCTTAAATGCCAGAATCAGAATGTTATGTTTTATTGGGTAAATAGCGGGGAGCCATTGAAGATTTCTGCATAAGAAAGTAACACAGAGTGGTACCTTGGTAAGTTTACTTAGTCCACTAAGGACTTGAGTAATCACTTAAGGTAAATATTCTTTTTTATCCACTTCTTACATCTATGGAAAACTGTATAAAAGATATGAAAGAGACTGAGATAGAAGTGGCTATATGATGATGACGTTTATGATCTTAATGATAAGGAGGAAGCAAACCACTTAAAGAAAATGCACACCTGGAAAGTGGATTTAAAAAATTTTTAGGTTATATGTAGGAAATCAGTCTAAGATATCATAAACAGTCTTTAAAGAAATAATTTTATAAGCATGGTAAAGAAGTGGGAACAAAACCAAGAAGAGTACAAAGAAGTCAGAAGATTCAATACAGATGACCCAATATAGGGATCTTAAAAGACATCCAGAGTCACACAAGCATAAGTGCAGCCAGAATAAAGATACACATTAGTCTGGAAGACGGAGCTTAAGAAGAAGTATTATAAAAACCCATACAATTCTGGTTAAGGTGAGCAGATTTATTCACCAAATTCCAGGAGACTAGGAAAGGCTCTTCCACCTTGAAACTCAGAAGAGTTAAGTCTAGGACAAATGAAAGTGGTTTTAATTCAATTCAACAGAACATTTATTCAATATGTTCAAGGTTCAAGGCATTGTGCTTAATCTTCTGCATACAATGCTGAAAAACAAAACAGTCTCTGTCTTCAAGAATTTATAATTGATGAAGGATATATGACACTGACACAACTACGTAATAATAGTCATAACATAGATTTATAGTACAGAACACCTGCCAAAACACTTTCCTCAACACAACTGTGTGAGGTACATAAAACAGCTATTGGTTTCCTTTTACCCAGAGAGAATTTGAGGCTGCAAGGTTATTTAGATAGTAATAGAACTATGACTTGAACCCAAGTTTTCTTAATCATGGATTTGTGTTCTTTCTATCTCATAAGGCTGAGGAAAAGAGGGATCTAGGAGAATTTAGTGGGGAAAGTTCACTTTCAAGTGAGGGGTGTGTGTGTGTGTGTGTGTGTGTGTGTGTGTGTGTGATTTCATCTCAAAGATGAGATCGAGGATAGCTGATAATCTGGTTTGGTTGAAATGCTGAGTTTATGAAGGCTAAAAAGATAGATTGGATCCAGTTAGTAGATGGTCTCAGAGACTAGATTAAGGAATTTGTAAGACTGTAGTTGCATGAAGGCATGGGCTTTGGTTTATCTAAAATTTATATCTCTCCCAGTGCCTAGTACAGTGCCCTGCATATAGTAGAAGCTTAATAATGATTTGCTTAGTGAATAAATGAAAGATTGAATAAAAGCTTCTGATCAGGGAAGTTCAGACCTGTACACTGGGTAGATGCTTTGGGCACTGTGTGAAAGCTGGATTGATGAAGGAGCAGCTGATAGTACTTATAGTACAAATTATTTTGACAAGTGGTACTGGCTAAACATACATTACAAAAAGATGTAAGTAAATTCATGGTGGACCTTTAGGGAGTTACTAAGGGAGACAAAAATATTTGTAGTTGTTTCTTGGACCTCTGAGGTTGATGTTAAGGAGGATGAGCACATTTTCCCTCAGCATGGCTCTGTGGAAATGCTTTTGTTCTAAAAAGGGGAAATAGAGAAAGGTGACGATTTCACCGGAGAAACTGGGCATCTGCATTGGACAAACCTGCATATTTCATAGGGACAAGGGAATAGTGACCTGGTACTCTTAGGAAGTTCTACCAGGGGAATTTGACCAGTGTATTTTGTGATGCTCTGCTAAAATTCTATGATGGCTTGTTGTGGTGTGGAGGTGACACTGGGTTCCTAAAGATGATGTCCCAGAGTACAACTCTGGCAGGTTTTACCACACTGGATAAGTTTTGGGTGTGGGTTTGGTGATAGATTACATGCTTGTCATCTAAGGATCAACTAAGGTTGAAAAGTCTTATCATCTGGCTAGCCTCAAAGTGATGAATTTTTTTTAAGCTATTCTAACTTTAAAAGACCATTTATTATGTCAGAGAAAAGTGACAATTTATATCAATTGGGAAACTTCCCATAACAATGAAACTACCCATACTTTAAGTATTGTGTAAACATTTTGTGGTGACAGTTAGACCTCCTCAAAGTTCTTCTTTAATTCCTCACTGTGACATGGAGGTGACTCTGGATTCTCAAAAGCTATGCCAGGAGGGCACAAGCTCTAGAAGGTTCTATTAAGTTGTACAGGCTTTGAGTATGAGGTCTAGGAAGGAAGGAAGGAAATATGCATTTGTTAAGGACCTATTGTATACCAGATACTGTGCTAAGAACTTTACATATATTATCTCATCTGATCCTCCCAAGAACCCTGGGAGATAGGTGCTATTATTTATCCCTATTTTGCAGTTAAGGAAATTGAGACAGACAGAGGTTAAGCAACTTGCCCAGGGTTAACTAACTAGTAAATATAGTCATATTTGAACTCAGGACTTCTTGACTTCTCCCTCTGCTGTATCACCAGACTAGCTATGTATAGTTATGCTCATCAGCTGTAGAATGACCATTAGGTGATAATATTTTTGGAAGTAGCAATCCTTGAATCAAAGAAAAATACAAAATGGCTCTTTGCCCTGTGTGGTCCCATTCAATTTCTGCTTGGTGGTGACAGAGCAGTCAAAAAGGGGAAAGGAATGATAAGAGTCAAGCAATTTTTGAACCTCTAATATTAACTATTGGTACCCTAAATATGAGACGTTTATCCAGTGACCAAAGAATGTATTTATTATTGGGGTAACTGAATCATATCAATATTGACATTTTTATAATAGGTGAAACTCAAAGACAAAAGGAAGTTGCAACTAAAGGGAAAGATGATTCACAAATTCTCCTTGGAAATGCAAACCAAGGAGTTGTCAGAGAAGGTTTTGTTGTGTGTCTGAAGGGTGTAAGAAATATCATTTCATGAGATTCTTGATCATCTTATTTTGAAGTGCTCATAATATTCATCTCTTAAAAGATAACCAGGAAGATAATTAAAGCTTCTACAACATCTGTTACAAGGGATGAAGATATAGAGAAATTCTACAGAGAAGTCAATGTCTCTGAACTTTAGTAACATATGCTTTAAAACTTAGTAACTTCAGGGGAGGACAGTAAAATCTATGTTGAAGTGTGGACACAAAAAAAGAAACAAAAGAAGGTAAAAGTTACACAGAAATTTCATATGTATGTGTGTATATTTTAGGACTGAATGACATTCCCCAGAACAAAATTGGATCTATCCCAACAGCTTGGAAACAATTGGTTATTGATGAAGTATTAATTTTTGAATGAGATGTTTGTCAAAATCAAATCATCACCTTATAAGAACAAATATCAGTCAGTCAATAATTATTTATTAATTACATACATCAGGCATTGTGCTAAGTGCTGGGGATACCAGGAAAGGTAAAAGTCTCTGCTCTCAAGGAGGTCACAGTCTGATGGGAAAACAACAGCACCTCCAGTACCTATCACAGTGCCTTGCATATAGTAGACAATTAAATGTTTATTGACTACATAATACAAGTTGTTTACATGATAAATTAGAAATAATCAACCAAGGGAAGGCACTTGAATTAAGGGACATCAGGAAAGGATTCCTGTAGAAGGTGGGATTTTAGCTGAGACTTAAAGGAAACCAGTGAAACCAGGATGAAGAGATAAAGAGGCAGAGCATTTCAGGCATGGATGATAGTGAAAATTCCCAGAAGTAGGAGAGGGAGTATCTTGTGGAAGGAACAGGAAAGAGACTAGTGTTACTTGATCACAGAGCATGTAGTGGAGGGTATAATGGTCAGAAGACTGGAGAGGTAAGGGGTTTAGCTTGTGAAGGGCTTTGAATGCTGAATGGGATTTTATATTTGATCCTGGAGATGATAGGGAGCCACTGGAATTTACTGAGCAGTGAAATGGTATGGTCAGACCAACATTTTAGGAAGATCAGTTTGTCAGCTGAGATGAAAATGAACTGGAGTGGGGAGAGGTTTGTGGCTAGGAAACCCACCAATAGGCTATTGCAATAATCTAGGTGATAAAGGCCAGCACCAAGGTTGTGGAAGTGTGAAAAGAGAGAAGAGAGGAGATGGGAGAAATATTATGAGAATAAAATCAATAAACCTTACCAGCAGATTGGATATGGTAAGTAAGAGAGAGTGAGGGGTCAAGGATGACAAGTAGGCTGTGAGCCTGGGTAACCGGGAGAATGGTAATGTCCTTAGCAATCATAGAGAAGTTTGGAAGGGAGAAGGTCTAGGAGGAAAGATAATGGGTTTAGTTTTGGAGATGTTGAGTTTAAGATGTCTAAGGGACACCTAATTCAGAATGTCCCATAGGCAGTCAAAATCAATATCAAATTGGAAGACAGAATAAATATATGAAAATTTGGCATGTAATTAAAACAACTCCCTTCAAAGCTATTTAACCAAGTTATTGGTTGTGATAAGTGAGAAACTGACAAAAGAACAGGTATACAAAATTATTATCATTCTCAAGTTAGTGTAATTGATGTAAATCTATCACCTCAGTGAGCAGAACAAAAGAGCCTTGATTTCCCTGTCAAGTGGAGAGACATGGCAGACAATGGTAATGTTGATTTAGAATATAATCTCATCTCTAAAATCTTATAGAGGATGACAGAAGCTTCTAAGTAGTTTTACTTAATAAAAAATGATATCCATTGGATGATTCAAACTAAATATTCTGTAGGCATCTAAAACTTAACATGTCTAAAACAGAACTCATCATATTTCTCTCCAAACCCATCCCTCTTCCAAACTCTCTTATTTCTATCGAGGGCACAGTTATTCTTTGTCACCTTAGTTCACACCCTTAGTGTCATGCTAGCCTCTTTGCTCTCACTCATATCAGTTGTTCTATTTTTTCATTTCTATCTCCACAATATCTTTTTGATTTATTCAATTTTCTCTACTCACATGGCTACCACTTTAGTTCATTTTTTCATTACCTATTGCTTTGGTCTATAGCGCAGTCTCCTAATTAGTTTCCTGACCTCAGGTGTTTTTCCTCTTCAATCTATCTTCCACATAGTTAGCAGATTGACTTTCTTAGGGCACAGGTCTAACCATTTCACTCTACTATTTAAAATGACTACCCATTGCATCTATGCTCAAATATAGACACCTCCACCTATCATGTAAAGCCTTATACAATCTGATTCACATCTACTAAGGCAGAGAGAGGTCAGATTTGGTCAAGGTCACAAAGCTAGTAGGTGTCTGAGGCCAGATTTGAACTTTGATCTTCTTGATTCCAGTACTCTGTCTACTGTACCCCTTGGTTGTCTAAGATAAAAACAGTCCAAGTCAATCTACAAAATGAAAATTTTCCAGCATTCTATCACAATCCAAGGACAGTTTGGTGGCATAGTAGATAGAGTGCTTGGCCTGGAGTCAGAAAGACTCATCTTGCTGAATTCAAATCTGGTCTTAAACTCTTCCTAGTTGTACTACCCTGGGCAAACCCTATTTGCCCCAGTTCCCTCATCTGTAAAATGATCTGGAGAAGGAAGTAGCAAACCACTCCATTATCTTTGCCAAGAAAACATCAAATGAGGTCACAGAGAGTTGGACACGACTGAGTAATGACTGAACAACACAGCAGTAATCACAACTCAAATGCAGAGGCATTTATATATGGAGTCTATAGCTCTAGGACTCTTATTTTTCCATTTTACTATAACCTGCTACTTATCCACATTAATTCATCTACACATTGCAAGCTCAGCCATTTGTACAAAGCTTTTTTGCCATATTATGAAGGAATCTTGGAATATATGTACATAGGCAGGTCATTTATGAATCCATAATATATTCATGTAACCCAGCTTGACTGAACCTAGCACAATGGCTAGACTTTCACAACATCCTCCTTCTTTTACTACGTACTTTTACCTTGTATCTCACATTTATTGCCTGCTTAATTTTATGCTAAAGAGCCAAGAACCCTTCAGTTTGTTTTCTATACTACTCTCTGGACAATGACCTCTCACTCTGGACAAGAAATTTGCTTTTGTCCTGTCTTGACAGTCATACATCCTATTCTAGAACTCTTTCCCTGGCTCCAAAATACCCAGTATTAGTCTTTCCTTAGGGAGACAATGGGGTGTAGTAGGATATAAAGTATATGTCCTTGGGCAAGTCACTTAAAGCTTTCAATCCCACTTTCCTTATCTGTGAAATGGTGATAATAATACTTCTACTACCTTATTCACAGAATTTTATGGGGTACAAGTGTGTTAATGTGTGTAAAATATTTTGTAGCCATAAGATGCTACATAGATTTTAGCTGTTATTGTCATTTCCCATATCTATATTTGTATAAGTATAAATGTGACATCAATTTTTTTTGGAGGGAGTCTATGGTAAAATAAGCTATAAAACAATGCATAATAAATTAGGAAGAGGCCACCTCTTCCCATTTCACCTCTTAGTGGAAAGTCAAACTAAAAAGGCTGATGATGTCAGGGATCCCTGACCTAGGCTGTACTGAGAAATGGGAAAGAACTCAGAAAATGCTGTCAAGGATGTAACTTCCTCCGTGTGACACAGAGGCAGCAATTCCCAGCCTTTATTTGTTTTCTGCATCCAAGATATCAGGTAGCTTGGATATTTCAAAAGACTTCCCTATGGACAAATGCAAAAACAGGAGAACATAATCACAGAAGTGTAAGGAAAGCCATTAGAGAATATTTGACCTCTAGCCATGTAATTAATCTACAAAAAGTTCTTCCTTTGCTTTCTTGTTTTTCTTTCTTCTAGTTTATACCCTTCTGGGCACACATAACTGAAGTGTGATAGACCAGTATCAACACCAACCCAGAGGCTATGGTTCTTCCTATCTTTATCTGAGAACTTATAGGCAGTTACAGACTAAGAGCTAAATGGGTGCTTTCATTAGATCTATGAGTAGCAGGAAGGGGTTAACTGCTCTTTCCCTCCAGTTGTTAAAATAGATGATTAAAGTTGTTTCTTCTCAAAAATCTAACTTGTCTTTAGTGATTTAAATCAGGGATTCCCAACATGTAGAATATGGTCTACTGGAAATTCTCAAAGCATTGAATTATGGAGCTTTAGAGAAGGACAAGACTTAAATATCATTGGGTCAGACCTCTGAATTCTACAGAAGAGGACAATGATATTAAATCATTTTTCTCAGATTACAAATTCAACAATAGAAGATAACTTTTATGGTTCCCAGACCACTATACGTTATTTGATAGATCCCCTAGTTTGTGCCTTGTGCTTTTCTTCGTCCATGTTCCCCTTTCCTACACTCTTCTCTGTGAAGTTAGCTAGTATTCTTCATTGGAAGGGAGAGCTAAAATGGCAGTGACATGATGTCTAAGGTTTGCTTCTAGTTCCAGCAGGATATATGCCACTATACTCAAGAACTTCATTGTTGCCAAACCCTTCTCCTACCCTCTCTCTCCATTTATAGATTTTCAGCAGTGCTTTCCTTGACTCCCTCTTCCAATTATTTCAAGGTTTTGAGAAGATGAAAAATAGCTCTTCTTCCTAAAATAATTGGGAATCCTAATTAATTTATCTAGAGGTAGGAATCTCCACTAAAGCATTCCACCAATACCTCAGCATGATGTGGAAGTGACACTGAGATTGTGAAATTATATCAGTAGAAGGCTTCAAGTAGATACTCTTTGATAGAATGCATGTCTATTGTCTGATGGCTAACCTAGCTGTGTGTGTGATACTTCCAAAGGGTTGACCACTAGGTCATGAATATTTTTAGCTACAGTAATATGAGAAGACCATCTTACAAAGAAGACCATTAGAGAGAGTGATGACACCAATGAAATCAGATTCCTAAAGCATGGAAATAAGAGGCAGGGAGAAATGAAGCATTTTAACCTTATGACTTCATGACATCTTTTCCAACTCTTTGATGCTGCCAATGGTCCTGAGTGGGAAGGAGAGGCTCTTTAATGGGCAGACATGGAACTGAATCTGTAGAGGTAGAAGCAAAAGCATCATTTGTAAGACCCTTTTGGGTCTTCTGGAATGCCTTCTGGAAAAAAATCCCATGGATATTGTTATGTAAATCCATTAAGAGGCAAGGTATTGTGATGGAAATGACACTGGAACTCTAATTAGGGGACCTGGATTTGAATCTCAGTTCTGCCACTTCTTAGCTGTGTAACTGTGGGAAAAGGTACTTAGTCTTTATAAGCCTCAGTTTCCTCAAGTGTGAAATGGAAGTAGTATTATTTGAACTTCCTACCTTGAAGGGTTGTTGTGAGAACAGTGCTTTATGAACCATAAAATACACATAGATGTTTACAGTTATTATGTTATGGTGATGGGATAAATTTCTATAACAGGGCTTGAAGGGAGTAATGACACTAGTGAAATCATATTTCTAAAGCACTGAAGTAAGAGACAGGGGGATATGGAACACTACAACCGCACCACTCCATGACATCTTTTCTAACTCTGCCATGGTTGTAAGTGGGAAGGAGAAGTTACAATCTACCTCAGTTTACCTTTAATCTTTGGCAGTCTGATAAAGCTTATGGAACCTTAGAATACTGTTTTTAAATGCATAAGATAAAATAAGATTACAAAGGAAATAAATTACATGGAAACAGTTATCAAAATAGTTAAAAAAACAAATTCAAAGAACCCTAGGTTAAGAACTTTTGATACAGAACATAGGGCTCAGAGATAACCCATAAATTTTGATTTAAGAAAGACTAAAAGGAAAGAATGATCTTTCTGTAGACTCACGAAAGTGTTATGAGTGGGGGGATGTGTAGTAGGTTTAAAAATGAAAAAAAGATTGTCCTAATGGGATTGTTATGTATCTCTTTCATTAAGTTCTAATAAGTTTTTCATTTTGTTTGGTTTTATCTGGAAATCACTTAATGAAATATTTGAATACAGACGGGTAGTTAACGGCTGAATTTAAATATAATGAACAGCAGAAATACATAATGAATGACACTATATAATAAACATATTTAATAAAATAATACTTTAAACATCTGAATATGGAGGTTCTTGAGGGCCAGAGGGAATCTGGGACAACCACATCTTGCCTTAGGGAACAATAAGAGTAACTGAGCCCGTGGATCTGTTAATTTGGGGAAGGAGCAGTCCAGTCTTGGCAACCCTCCTGACCAAAATTGGAAAGTTCTCTTAAAGTCTCTTAGGACACTGGATCCAGCTGTGTGGACTTAAGTGTAGGATGCATCCACAAATCAAGTGTAGCTAGTAACAGACGTGCAGAATAAGGGCTGTCTCTGAAATCAGGAACATCTGGGAGCTGATGTATATACATAGAATCACAGAATCTCCAGCTATCTCAGAGGCTGTGTAGTCCAGTCTATACCTAGAAAGGAATTTCCATTATCACAGTTGTTACAGCTATTCATCCAGCTTCCACTTGTAGATCTGTAGTAACACAGAATATGTAGCACTATATGCTATTATCTCACCAAGAATTGACCAACAAGTATTTATTAAGTTTTTACTATCTACTATATTATAGTGCACAACACAGTGCTGGGTATGAGGAATACAAGACATAAGTAAGACAGTGTCTGCCTTTTAAGAATATGCAATTTAGTTAGGGGAGACAATATGTATATATACAGTTATGTGAAAAATGGAGAAAATATAATTTTGTGGGGAAGGTGCTAGGACCTGACCAGGGATCAGGAAAGGTTTCATGCAGAAGGTAATATCTGAGCTAAATCTTTAAAGACACTCAGGATTTTAAAAGGTGGAGATGGGGAGGGACTGCATCTAAGAAAAAGAAAGAGCTAGTGCAAAGGTACAGAAATAGAAGATCGAGGGCTGTGTGGGAATAAAGCTAATAGGACCAGTGACTTGACTGGAGACTGCATAAAGTAGAATACCTGAAAAATTGGTTAGGACCAAATTGTGAAGGCTTTGAAATGCCAAACAGGAATTTATTTTTGAACCTAGAGGTAATAGGGAGTTCCTAAATTTTACTGAGTAGTGGAATGGTGTTGACGTTGTGCTTTAGGAAATTACTTTGGAAGCTATATGAAGGATGGAATGGAGAGACTAATGAGATATTGATTACAATAGTCCAGCAAGTAGTAATGAGGGCGTAAACTAAGGTAATGTTTATGTGAAGGAGGTAAAGAGATGGATATGAGAGATGGTAAGGAGGTGGAAAGGAAAAAATTTGGCAACTGATCAGATGTTTGGAGTAAATGAAAATTATGAATGTAGGATGATACTAAGGATGTGAACCTAGGTGACTGGAAGAATGCTGGTGTCCTTAAGAGAAAGAGGGAAATTTTGAAGAGGGGTAGGTTTTGAGAAGGAAAGAGAATGGATTCTGATTCAGTTGTCTATAGTATACCCAGCTCAAAATGGCCAGTAGGCAATTGGTGATGTGGTCTTGTAGTTCAGGGAAGAGACTAAGGGTGGGGAGATATAAATCTGGGAATCATTAGCATAGAGGTAAAAATTAATCCTTGTGAACCGATGAGAAGAAGACTCAGGATAGAGCCTTGGAGTACAGTTAGAGAGAGAAGGTGAGATACAGACAATGATCTAGCAAAGGAGACAGAGAAAGAATGGTGAGATAGGTAGGAGAAGAAATAGAGGTCAGTGTCATCAAAAACCAGAGAGGAAAGATTATTTAAAAGGGGGTGATTAGGAGTATCAAATGCTGCAGAGAGGTTAGGAAGGACGAAGATTGGGAAAAAGTCATCAGATCTGACAACTGGCAATTAAGAGATCACTAGTAACTTGGGAGAGAGTATTTTTACTTGAATGATGAGGTCAGAACCCAGGTAGCAAACACAGACACAAAAGATTGCAGAGTGAAAGGAGAGAAAATGGAATTAACAATTGTAGACAGCGTTCTTTTAGGAGTTTGAGAAAGAGAGGAGATGTAGAAGATGATAGCTTGAGGGGATGGTATGATCTATTGTAGGTTGGTTTATTTTTTTAAAGAATAGAAGAGATAGCCCATTTAACACACACATGCACACAAATGAATTGCATGAACTGACCTTGCAAATAATATTTTTCTTGTTAGTGTTTATTTATTTTTAGTTTTCAACATTCATTCCCACAAAATTTTGAGTTCCAAATTTTCTCTCCATCTCTCCCCTCCTTCCACCCCATAATGCCTTGCATTCTGATTATCCCTTCCCTCAATATGTCCTCCCTCCTGTCATATCCCTCCCTTCCCTTATCCCCATCTTCTTTTCTTGTAGGGCAAGATAGATTTCTATACCCCATTACCTGTAGTTTTATTTCCCAGTTGTATGCAAAAACAATTCTCAACAGTTGTTCCTAAAGCTTTGAGTTCCAGCTTCTCTCTCTTCCTCTCTCCCCACCGATCCCCACTGAGAAGGCAGGCAATTCAATATAGGCTATATATGTGTAGTTTTGCAAAAGACTTCCGTAGTAGCCATGTTGTATAAGATTAACTATATTTCCCTCCATCCTATCCTGCCCCCCCTTTATTCTATTCTCTCTTTTTACCTTGTTCCTCCCCAAAAGTGTTTACTTCTAATTACACCCTCCTCCCATTTGCCTTCCCTTCTATCACCCCCCCCACCCCACTTGTCCCTTCTCCCCTACTTTCCTATAGTGTAAGATAGATTTTCATACAAATTGAGTGAGCATGTTATTCCCTCCTTAAGCCAAATGTTAAGAGAGTAAGCTTCACTTTTTCCCTCTCACCTCCTCCCTTTTATTCTCCACTGAAAAGTTTTTTCTTGCCATTTTTATGAGAGATAATTTGCCCCATTCCATTTCTTCCTTTCTCCTCCCAATATATTCCTCTCTCACCCCTTAATTTTATTTTTTTTAGATATCATCCCTTCTTATTCAACTCTTCCTGTGCTCTCTGTCTATGTGTGTGTGTGTGTATAATCCCTCCAACTTCCCAAATACTGAGAAAAGTCTCGAGTTACAAATATTATCTATACATGTACGAATGTAAGTAGTTTAACTTTAGAAAGTCCCTTATGATTTCTCTTTTCTGTTTACCTTTTCATGCTTCTCTTCACTCTTGTGTTTGAAAGTCAAATTTTCTATTCAGTTCTGGTCTTTTCATCAAGAATGCTTGAAAGTCCTCTATATCATTGAATGACTATTTTTTCCCCCCTGAAGCATTATACTCAGTTTTTCTGGGTAGGTGATTCTTGGTTTTAATCCTAATTCCTTTGACTTATGGAATATCATATTCCAAGCCCTTCAATCCCTTAATGGAAAAGCTGCTAGATCTTGTGTTATCCTGACTATTTCCACAATACTTAAATTATTTCTTTCTAGCTGCTTGCAATATTTTCTCCTTGACCTGGGAACTCTGGAATTTGGCTACAATATTCCTAGGAGTTTCTCTTTTTGGATCTCTTTCAAGAGGTGAACAATGGAGTCTTTCAATATTCATTTTGTCCTCTGGTTCTAGAATATCAGGGCAGTTTTCCTTGATAATTTCATGAAAGATGATGTCTAGGCTCTTTTTTTGATCATGGCTTTCAGGTAGTCCCATAAAATTTAAATTGTCTGTCCTGGATCTATTTTCTAGGTCAGTTGTTTTTCCAATGAGATGTTTCACATTATCTTCCATTTTTTCATTCTTTTGATTTTGTTTTGTAATTTCTTGGTTTCTCATAAAGTCATTAGCTTCTATCTGTTCGACTCTAATTTTTAGAGTACTATTTTCTTCAGTGAACTTTTGAACTTCCTTTATCATTTGGCTAATTCTGCTTTTTAAAGCATTCTTCTCCTCATTGGCTTTTTGGACCTCTTTTTCCAATTTTTTCAATTGTTAGCCTTTTTTTAAAGGTGTTATTTTCTTCATCATTTTTTTGGGTCTCCTTTAGCAAGCTGTTGACTTGTTTTTCATGATTTTTTGGCCTGTCTCTCATTTCTCTTCCCAATTTTCCCTCCACCTCTCTTAATTGATTTTCAGAATCCTTTTTGAGCTCTTCCATTGCCTGAGACGATTGCATATTTATTTTGGACGTTTTGGATGTGCTTGATTTCCTGCATTGTTCTTCCTCATCTGAAGGGATGGAAGAAAATGCCTGTTCACCAAGAAGGTTCACCTTCTACAGTCTTATTTTTTTCCCTTTTTTGGGCATTTTACCAGTCAGTTACTTGACTTTTGTCAAGAGGAGGGTATACTCTGGGGACCTGTAAGTTCTCAGTTCCCCCAAGGGAAAGAAGTTTACTCCTCTTCTGGCCTGCGCACTGTTCTGGAAGCGACCAAAAACTTTTCTGCCCAGAATCTCCATGGAATTCCCTCTCCACAACCACCCCCAGCTCTACCACACCAGCACTCCTCCTCACCCCAGGGCTTCACTCAGGTCTGAGATTCGCAATAGTTCAATTCTCCTAGGGGCTTTAGGCAGAGGGCTCCAAAAAAGGACACTGCTGCTGCAGTGGCTGCTGCCTATGGTCCAAACCATGTTCTCTTCTCCTGGGTGAAGGAACTTTCTCACTGACCTTTGAAGTTGTTTTTGACATTTGTGGGTTGAGCAATGTTTAGAACTGCTGCTGCAGGTGGCTCTCCCTGAAGCCTGTTTTGGGTCCTGTCCCTCCTGTGCCAGCGGCCCACACTGGGCTGCACTCCACTCCACGCCCAGTGCAACAGACATTTCCTGTTGACCTTCCAGGCTGTTTTGTGGCTTCTGCTGCTCTAGAATTTGTTTAGAGTCATTTTTTACAGGTATTTTATGGGCTACGTGGGGGAGCTTCTGCAGGTCTGTCTTTCTACTCTGCCATCTTGGCTCTGTCCCCTCAAATGGTATTTTGATAAGTGATTTCACTTGGTTGAGCTGTGAGTCAAATTGTTTTCCTCAAATATAACAACTCCATACAAGTGAAATCACATAGTGCATGGATTTATTCTGTCACAAGTATGTTAAAGGAAATGTCACTAATTATACTGGTTTCCTTGAAGTCTTTTCCATATAGTAGACTCTTTCTGACTTCCATGATTTCCTTCAAACTATTCTCATTTTATATGCTCTTTCCACTATACCCAGATTATACTGTTATCCCTTCCACATTGTGGGGGTTAGGGGTATGGTGCCCCCATGAGCTGGAATATCTGTATCAAAGTTTTGACCCTTCCTTCATACCAGAGAAAAAGTCTGAATTATTATGATATTAAAAGGTAAACTACGTTGGTATTATACAATACTATACATATATTTGATGCATTTCTGAGTTTCTAAACTTTTTCTGTGTTTGTTGGCCTTCACATGTCACCTGCAGCTTCCACAAAATTACCCTCAAATTCCCATTTAATTTCTTATGCTGACCTGCAGTATATTGAAATCACTATAGGGAATGCCACAGTATTGAAGAGATAACTGTACCCATTCTTTGAAGCACAGATCACATTGTAAGTGCTCAGTGAAGCCTTTCCTAATCATTCCAGTGCTCATTTATATCTTCAAATGACAATATCTAGGATCACAGAATATTAAAAAAGAGGAGAACATGAATAATCATCTGCCCCATGTTCCAAAGATTATTTGTAAAAAAAGAAGTATGAAAGAATATTATTATTGTTGTGCCATCTTGGGGTACAGTATATATATATATATATATATATATATATATATATATATATATATATATATATATGTGTGTGTGTGTGTGTGTGTGTGTGTATGTGTGTGTGTGTGTGTATACATATATATCTATATGATTTGAGCTAAACATGGAATTAAGTAGCAGATGTGAATAAATATGATATAAACTACCTAAATGCAATTAGATAAAATTGCAGGTTGTATGAAAACAATTCCTAAAATATTTGACAAAGCAACATGAAAATACTTGATGAATTTGTATATCAGTTATTCAAAGTAGTTATGCTGATATTTAAGAAACACAAGGTATGAAGAAGCAGCATATTTTGGTGGAAAGAACACTGTATTTGGAGTCAAAGGAGCTAGGTTTAAATCCTTGTTTTGAAACTTATAATCTTTGGCAAGTAATATAAGTTCTCTGGGTCTCAGTTTCCTGATCTATAAAATTACTATTAAACTAGTGCCCTCAAAGGTCCCTTTCTTCCTGCAATCTGTGATTCTTATGACAGAAAGGATGTAAGTATAGCTCAACCTATAGCTGTGATTTGGAAAAGTTCTTGCATGTAAGGGATACATTCTCTAAGTCATTAGCTCTCATATTTTTCTCTATGAAATTTTTCCCATTTAAATTCCAGTGAAATTCAAGAAAGATATGTTATGTGATGAAACTTGAGGGTTATTTCAATTGTCAAGAGAATGATAATAGGTTTGCTTAATTGAAAAAAAGACTTAGAAAATCTGAATCTATAAGGTGTAGTTAATATGTTGGAAAATGATTACTTGTTTGCATAACAACTCTTCACTTAAAAAAAAATGAAACTTCTTAGTGTTTCAGACATTTCAGTATAGATAGTTATAGGTTTCATACGATTTAAAACTGGAATGGACTGTGGGGAGATTATCCAACCCCTTTTTTCACAAGAGGAAACTGAGACCTAGATGGGGCAAGTGGCTTGCCCAAGGTCATGTAGCTTGTAAGTAATCTAAGCCAAAGTCTCCAAATTCAGTAGTCTTTCTTCTAGGGATGAGGTGAAACTTTAGGCTCAAATCATTGTTGATGATCAATCAGGAATCAAGGTAAAATATTTCTAAAGTTAAAATGTAAGTAAATGGGAAATAGGACTCATTGGCAAAAGTTCAATTTATATATAACTTTTGAGGGATGCATGAGTTGTTTAAAATGAAATCCATCTATAAGAACTTTTAAAAAACATCTATTAGTCTATATATCCACAAGCTCTCAGTGAAAAAATTGTCTGCTTTTTCTAAGAGGAAATTTAGTTATCCAATTGTTAAAACAATAAAGGTGAACTGCATTGGCAAGTGGTCAAGTTAGGTAATGTATGCTATATTGTAGTGATTCTGCCAAGATCATTATTATAAATCTCTTTCTTTTAGGGACATGATTTCTTAACCATAAAAATTCAGCTGGCTTTTAATGAGCAGGATGCTAGTGTGCTTAGTAAAATGCATGTACATCCCTGAATCTGGAATATTTACATGAAGGATAGCATGACTAGGAGTGAGGAGATCTTGGCTCTACAATAAATTCACTGTTTGACTTTGGGCAAGTCCTTCTCCTCTCTCTGGGCCACAATTTCCTCCTTTATCAAATAAGAGGGTTGACATAGGTCAGTCAATTAACATACATTTATTAAGTACCTACTATTTGCTAGGCATTGGGGCAGATGCTGCAGACAGAAAGACTATAGATCCTGCCTAAAAGAGCTTATATTCTATTGGGGGAAACAACTGTAAAGATATAGGCAAATATAAAATCTATTTTATAAAATACAGCGTAGAAACCAGGTAATTTTTTCAGGGGAAGTGGTGATGAGATAGGAGGTGGGGAATCAGGAGAGGTTTCAAGAGGTAGTACTTAAGCTGAGCTTTGAGGGAAGCTGGGAATTTTCAGAGACAGAAGTCAAGAGGGACCAATGACTTTAACAAAGAAGTCTATTCTCTTCACTTTAACGGGTGAAAATGGAGTTTCGCTGTGGATATAGTCATCATCTGTACTTGTAGGAGGGCTTAGGCCCTCACTCCTTTCACCTAGGTAGGCGAGACACCCCATTTCTCTTTGGGGTTGTCTTGCTCCTTCAGCCTGCTTATACAGTGGAACGTTTAAGCTTTTAGAGGTATACTGCCATCACAAGGTTACCCTGAAACTGTCTCAGGGTCCTCGGGGTAACCTCTTTTGAGGGAAAATAGACTTCCTCTAATCATCACTCTAGTTCTTCAACCCCTGTGCAGTATTTTTCCTGTTTACACAACCAGCTACTCACAATAATAATACTTTTGATATTAAACATAACTAATAACTTAATAAAGCAAAATAAATTATGTTATAGATATTATTATAATCAGACACTTAGGTAATACATTACAACACACTTGTAAACCTGGATCATACTTTCCCACCACAGTACTCAATAGCTATGGTGAATATTCCTAAAGTTAAAATATAAGTAAATGAGAAAATAGAACTCATTGGCAAAAGTTCAATTTTTATACAAACTTAGAAGAATGCATGAATTGTTTAAATGAGATCCATCTACAAGAACTTAAAAAAAAAACTCTCAGTTTTTGTATCCATTAGCTCCCAGTGACAATCTGCCATGGAAACACATGAGGAAGGAAAATTCATGCTTTGTGCAATTAACTTTAGATTTCAGAGTTAATACTACTGGCTCATCTAAGAACGTCTGCACCAAACGAAACTGCTTTTCTACTTGTTACTTAACTGCTAAATCTCATCATTCTTAAGCTGGGGAAATCCTTTATTCGACTGACTAGTTGACTTTGAGCTTCATTATAATATATACAAATTAAGAAACTGTCTTTTGCCTCTTTTTGTATACATCGAGCTTAACACAGTGCCTGCCACATACCAGGTGCTTATTAAATTTTGACTGTCCAAAATAAATGTGTCATCAAGAACATAATTTGAGCACACATTTTATAAGGTTTTTCAATTAATTATCACTATTATAGTCTGTTTAAAAAATGTTAGCTTTCAATATAAATAGGATTTCTCTTTAAGCCAGACAATTGAAATACTGATGAAACTATCTCTGGGCTACACAGACTAGCCTGGCCAATTATTTACTCACCTGGATGCTATTCTGTCCAATCAGAACAGAGCTCTCAACAACACAACTCCTTTCACGAGGACGCTACAGCTGCAGCAACGCTTTCTCTGCATTTACTTCCTAAACCAGTGGAGGCAGCAACACGCCCTTCTGAAAAGCATCATTTTCAAATATGTTGTTCAGTTATTCAGTGGTGTTTGACTTTTTGTGACCTGCATGGACTCTAGCATACCAGGCCCTTCTATCCTTCACTATCTCCTAAAGTCTGTCTAAACTTGTGTTCATTGCTTCCATGAAACTATCCATCTCATTGAAGGAGTCATTCTCCTTCAATCTTTCCCAATATTAGGGTCTTTTCCAGTAAGTACTGTCTTCTCATTATGTGGTCAAAGTATTTTAACTTCAGCTTCATTATGTGACCTTCCAATGACTAGTCTGAATTAATTTATTTAAGTATTGACTAATTTGATCTCTTTACGGTCCAAGGGACTCTCAAAAGTCTTCTCTAGCACCACAATTCAAAAGTGTTGATTTTGCAGTGCTGAGGTTTTCTTATAATCCAACATTCATAGATATGCATTACCATAGGAAAAACCATATATTTGACTATATGGACTTTTGTTGGCAAGATGATACTTTTGTTTTTTAGTCTGCTGTCCAAATTTGCCATAGCTTTTCTTCCAAGGAGCAAGTGTCATTAAATTTCATGACTGTAGTCACCATCTACAGTGATCTTTGAGTCCAAGAGTATAAAGTCTGACACTGCTTCCACTTCTCCCTCTATTTGCTAGGAAGTAATAGGACCAGTTGCCAGGATCTTAGTTTGTTTTTTTTGATGTTAAGTTTCAAGGCAGCTTTTATACTCTTTTCTTTCACCCTCATCAAGAGGCTTCTTAATTCTTCTTAATTTTCTGCCATTAGAGTGATATCATCTGCATATCTGATATTGTTGATATTTCTCTGGCTTCTGATTCATCCAGCCTGGCCTTGTCATACTCCTTTTCTAATCTTAAACTAATCAGTTTTCCATGTTCAGTTCTAACTGTTGTTTCTTGAGAGATTCCTTAGAAGATAAGTAAGATGACCTGGTATTCTCATCTCTTTGAAGACTTGCCACATTTTGTTGTGATTCACACAGTCAGAGACTTCAGCATAGTCAATGAAGCAGAACTAGACATTGTTTCTGGAACTCCCTTGTTTTCTCCATAATCCAGTGAACATTGGTAATTTGGTTTCTAGTTCCTCTGCCTCTCTGAAAATAAGCCTGCTCTTCTGGTAATTCTTGGTTCACATATTGCTGAAGTCTAGCTTGCAGAATGTAAAACATAACCTTGCTGGTATGTGAAATGAGTGTAATTGTTCAGTAATTTGAATATTCTTTGATGTTGCCTTTCTTTAGAATTGGCATATAGACTGATCTTTCCAATATAGTGACCACTGTTGAATTTTCCAAATTTGCTGGCACACTGAGTGCTGCACTTGAACAGCATCATCTTTTAGGATTTTAAATAGTTCAGCTGGAATTCCATCATCTCCACTAACCTTGTTATTAGCAATGCCTCTTAAGGCTCAGTTGACTTAAGGCTCATTCTGGCTCTAGATCAGTAACCACACCATTATGGTTATCAGTGAAGTTAAATTCTCTCTTGTATAGTTCTTTTGTATATTCTTGCCACCTCTTGTTAATCTCTTATGCTTCTGCTGAGTCTCTACCATGTTTCTTTTGTTATGCCCATTTTTGCATGAAACATTCTCTTGATATATCTAATTTTTTTGAATAGATCTCTTGTCTTTCTCTTTCTATTATTTTCTTCCATTTCTTTGCATTTCTTACTTAAGAAAACCTTCCTATCCCTGCTATTCTGTGGAATTCTGCATTTAATTGGGTATTTATTTTCCTTTCTCCTTTACCTTTTGCTTTCCTTCTTTTCTTAGTGATTTGTAAAGCCTCATTAGACAGCTATTTTCCTTTCTTGTTCTTCTTTTTATTTGAAATGTTTTTTGTTACCTCTTATACAATATTGTGAATATTTGTCCCTAGTTCTTCAGGTACTCTATCTATCAAATCTAATCCCTGGAATCTATTCATCACTTCTACTTCATGTTCATAAGTGATATTATTAAGGTCATACCTATACAAACTCATGGTTTTCCCCACTTGCAATAAGAAGCTCATGATCTGAGTCACATTCAGCTCCAGGTCTTGCTTTAATTGATTATATAGAGCTTCTGTATCTTTGGCTGAGAAGTATATCATCAATCTTATTTTTATATTGACTATCTGGTGAGGTCCAATTGTAGCCACCTTTTGTGTTGTTGAAAAACTCTAGGATCTACTAAAGAGCAATAGCTGTCATGGGAACTCTTGGCCAATGAGAACAATTCTTTCTGACCAAACAGAAATCATTGAGATGAAACCTTCTCTTAGATGACTCCCTATTTTCCTTAGATGACTCCAATTCATAGGAACAATTTTTAAGCCCTTTTACTTTCTTCACTTCTCTTCTTCCTTTGCTACTGCTCTCTTCTCTGGCTTTTCTCCTCTTGTTCTCTCACCATATTAGCTGTGGTTCAGTGGCCTAAATGAGAGCTTTCTAACCCTGTGACTTGCTTTTTCCTTAAAAAAACCCTCACAACTTCATAAATTTCCCCTATTCAATTGCCAGCTCTTTTAAAATCACAAGTTGGCCTTCAAATATTTATATAATTTCTTATTTTTATAGTTTTACCCTACTTTAATGCTATCTCTCAGTAGGAAGAGACCTAAGAGAGAGCAGTGTCATGAAAACTCAGAGTAACCCAGAGGAAAGGGTGATCAGGAGAGTCAGATGCTGTTGAGAGGTCAAGAAAGTTGAAGGCTGAGAAAGGGCTATTGGATTAGACATTTACTAGATCCTTGGTATTACTGGAGAGAGCATTTTCATTTGAATGATGAGGTTGGAGGACAGAATGCAAAGATTGGAGAAGAGGGGAAGAAGTGGAACAAATGAGAATAGATGGCTTTTTCTAGGAGTTTTGCTGTGAAAGACAAGATAGATGATCTCTAAGGTTTTCTCATCCCTGACATTCTGTGTCCTAAAATTTTATCTAGCTTAATGTTCTTTGTTCTAATATCCCATGTCTTAAGTTCTTTTCTACATTCTAATTTCTGTGTCTTTAAGTAGGCAGTTGCACAGACAAAATTCAGTTTACCCACAACTTTTCATTACCATACAAATTATTTTAAATTATGTTATATGCAAAAGCTTTTAACTTAAAAAATTTTAGGTGACAAATGGTCATGTGTTTGGAAAATTAGATGCAAATATTCCCAGGTGAAAGTTCACATACTGGTAGGTAAGCAATCAAAGGTAATTGCCTAGGTTGCTATATGTTGGGGTTGGAGGAAAGCAATGAAAGGCCTTTCATATATATGACTTTTAATAAAATATACACATATTTATACTAGAAAATTATGCTCTTAACAACACATAAGGATTTATTTTGGCATGTCAATAAATATTTATTAAGTACATTCTGTATTTTAGGCACTATGCTAATTTCTGTGTATGTGAAAAAAGGCAAAAGACAGTCTCTCAGTTTTCATGTATTAGGGTGAAGCTCAAAGTCAACTAGTTGATAAACTTGCATTTAGTAAGTATCTATTATATGTCAGGCACTGTGCTAAGCCTTGGAAACTTAGCTTCCAATGGACAGTAATCCAAAGGAGGCACAATTTTCAAACCCTGCTAAACTCATAAAGCCTTGGATTCAGGTTTAATGGTTTGGTTCATGATTATGTAAGTGGCAGTATATCTCCTTAATTGTTTACCCTTGTATTGGTTCGTTGTGTTTTAGGGAGTCATTCCACAAAACATTAGGCTATCTTCTAAGATTATTTAATTTATAAAATTTTAACCAGATTTAAAATAATTTAAATAATTTTATTGATTTTTAATACGATTATATGATTACTTCTCAATATTTTCTCCCTTCTCTTTCTCATCAATCAATCAACAAGCATTTTTTAAGCATTTACTATGTGCTAGGCATTATTCCAAATACTGGGGATATAAGGAAAAATAATTTTAAAAAAACCCCAGTCCCTACCTGCAAGGATCTTATATTCTAATGGAGGAAATTGTATATATATATATCAGAACGTACAAGATAAATACAGAGAATATGGAAAGTAACTTTAGAGGAGATGGTACAAGTGTCTGGGAAGACCAAGAAAGTCCTTTTAGAATAGGTGGGGTTGAACTAAAGGAAACCAGGGATGCTTAAGAGTTGGAAGCTAATAAGGAGAATGTTCTGGCAATGGAGAATAATTAATATGAGGTTAAGGAGACAGGAGATGAAATGTCATGTGGGAAGAACAGCAAAATGGGTCAGGAGGGCTGAATAGAATGCATGGAGGGGAGATTTGAGATGGGGAAACCAATTAGAAGGCTATTGAAATAGTTCAAGCTAGATGTGATGGGGTCCAAATGACCATATGAGCAGAGAGAAGGGAACATATGTAAGAGGTATTGAAGGTAGAAGTGAGAAGATTGGGCAACAAATTGGGTATGTGGGGTAAACAAGTGAGAGGAGTCAAGGATGACACAGGTTGAGAATCTGGGTGATCAGAAGGATGATGGTACCTTCAGTAGTAATTAAAGTAGTTTGTGGGAGGGAAAGGCTTGAGACAATATATTCTGTATTAGATGGATGTCTACATCATCTAGCCTGGGATGTCTAAAAGGCAGTTGGTGATGTGGGGCCAGAGATAAGAGCTAGACAAAACAATCTGGGAATGATCTACATAGAGACGATAATTGAACCCACAGGAGCTGATGAAATCACTACATGAGATGGCATAGAGAAATATAGAAAAGAGGGCCAAAGTCAGAGGCAAGGGAGATATCCATAGTTAGTGCCATGACCTAGGTAAAGTTCCAACAAAAGAGACTGAGAAGAAACAAACAGCCAGGAGAAAAATCATGAGAGTAGAGTTACAAAACCCCAGAGAGGAGAAAGTATCCAGGAGGAGAAAGTGGTTAGCAATTTCAAATACTTCACATTTTTCATATTTAAATGTTTCCCTTGGTCAAGAAGAATGAAGACAAAGACCATTGACTCTGATGGTTAAGAAATAATTGGTAACTGGAAAGAGCAGTTTCAATTGAATGATGAGGTCAGAAGGCAAACTGCATAGGTTTTTAGAAGAGAATGAGGGGATGTGGAGGCATATAGTTCAGACAGCTTTCTCAAGGCATTTAGCTAAGATGGAGGAGAGGCATAGGACAATAGCTGGTGGATATGATGGCAGACACCTAGAATTGTTTTTTTTTTTTTTAAGACTGGGGTAGAATTGGATGTGTTTGCAAGTAGCTAGGAAGGAGGCAGTAGTTAGGGAAAGACTGAAGATTAGCAGAAGCATAAACCTTCCCTTGTAACAAAGAATCCCCGTTAAGCAAAACCAACCAAGACAGTAACAATGTCTGGCAGCAATTTTTGGCACTGATAGTCTTTCAACTCTCTAAGGAAAGGAGGGAGGCACTTTTCCTTGTTTTGTCTGAGGGCCAAGATTGGTCCATGAAATTTCAGAGTGTCTTAACTTCATTTTAACGTACTTTTTGTTTACATTATTTTAGTTATTATGCATATTGTCTTCCTGTTTCTCCTCACTTTGTATCAGTTCATACAAGTCTACATATTTCTTTGAATTACTCATTCATCATTTTCCCTGATGCAATAATATTCCTTACATTCATATACAATAATTTGTTCAGCCATGCTCCATCTACTTTATTTCTGGTTTTGCTAAAAAGATTTATTAAAACTTATCCATTTTCACTATTTTTCCATATCATTGAAACTCCTTCAGACTTTGGATTTTAAAAGAAAGGCTGATTGGGATAATATGATCTGGTAGCTTTTTTCCCTTGAAAATTAGTAAATGAATTAAAGAACAGAGCTTTGGTATGTTTTTATGGCCTCTGGGTAGAAGGAAATCTCGGAAGACTTTGTACCAAGCACATTAACTGCACAGCAGGAGTTGTGTATATTTTGAAGACCAAAAAGAGTTGAAAATGACCTTGGAAAATTAGACAAATAGACTTTCTCTTAATTTGTTCACTCTTGGAACATCTTTCGAAAAGTGGAAAATTCACTTGACCTTCTGGATGTTCCATCCATGTAATGCTAGATATTCAGATGTTTGAAAATAACCCAGAAAGTTGGCTAGCTGGGTTCACAAGACAATTATATAATAGGAATAGCAAATCAGAGCAGAGGCAGAGTGTTATAGTGAAAACAGCTAATTGATAAGATTTTAATCCTGGACCTGCTGCTTCTTTGCTGTATGACCTTGGATAAATCACTTCCTTCTGGGTCTCAATTTCTTTCTTTGTAAAATGAGCAGATTGAACAAGATGATCCTGAAGGTCGCTTGCAGCTCTCACAGTCTATGATTCTGAGTATTTGGTAGGGGAAAATCTCATGGTCATAAATCATTGATGGATGGAGTTTAACACAACAAAACTCACTCAGTAATAGTTAGAATGATCAAATTTCTGAATGAACACTTAAAAAAGCAAAGATTCCATACCAGCATCTTAGAAAAGAAAAATGTATCCTGATTTAGAGAAACAGAGAAAAGCCAACTGGTTTAAGTATAACTTCCTTATTTTGTAGTACTTTTCCAAACCATAATTTTTTTTCCAAAAAAAATTATAACATGCATTCTCTCTTCTCTTTATGTATGACTAATTGTTTTCCTTCTCCTAAGGAGACATTATTATCTGTTACCTTAGAGAACTATATTCAACTCCAGTGATCTTTATTCAAATGGGAAGCTTTATTGTAATGTGTAGTGGCAGGTAGGTGCCTCAGTGGTTGGAGAGCTCTGGGCCTGAAACCGAGAAGACCTGAATGAAAAGCTATCTGTGTGACTCAGTGCAAGTCTCTTAACCTCTGTTTGCCTTAGTCCACTGGAGAAGGAAATAGCAAACCCCTCCATTATCTTTGCCAAGAAAATCCCCAAAGAAGTCAAGGATATGACTGAACTATAAATTATACTCTTTAAAAATATTTTCAGGGGTTGGACAATCTCCAGGACTCTGAATATTTAGACTAACAAGTAACAGCAAAAATGGAGAGATACAACAGCTAGTTTAAGCCTCAACCATATAATATTTAGCTGGAAGAGCAGTTCTAGATTTTCATGAAAACATAGGTCCTCCTTGGAGAGAAGTGATCCTGCACAGTAGGAAGAGCACTACTGTGAGTAAGAAGTGGGTCTGACTCCTTGCTCTGCCAGTCACTACTCTCAGAAACCTATTTAGTTTCTCCAGGCCTCAGGTTCCTCATATGGTACATGGAGATCATCCTTATTTCAAAGATTTTTGGCAGTGTTTGAAACTAAGGAATGTATGGAAGGTATCAGTGTATGTTTAGCAACAAGGAAGCAGCTATGCATGAAGAGAAATGTTCACTTGATCTTCTCCTTTTTGTTTCAGATGTGCATAGACCCCTCTCTTTCTGTGGCTTTAGGAGATAAACCCCCACCGTTATATCTTTGTGAAGAATGTAGCCAGCGGATTGCAGGGTAGGTAAAGTCATAAATGTCACAAATAAATTGAAGAGTCACAATGAGTTCAGAAGCAAAGTCCTTGCAGTATTAGCATTGTATACATGAGCCAAATTTCTCTAAAACTGGGTCCAATAATTAACTTTAAGGTTTTGTTGTATGCCATTGAACATGTTTCCAGTCGTCCTTTAGAAGCTCTTTACACTGAGCAGTCGCAAAGTGACACTGGAAGCAGCAGGGGAAAACAATTATGTTTAATGAATTCAGCCTTGGATTTGAAGTAGTCCCTTGTTACCAAGTCACGGGTGTAAGTAAATGAAATCAAATCCTATGTCTTCCAAATTTAACTTGTATTCAGATAGGTGTTTCTGCTTATTAGTTTTGCAGCAGTCACAATTGACTCGACACACACCATACTATATTTTCTCTCGCCTAATAAGTATCTGGAAAGCATCATTTAAAAATAACTGAACATGATGAAATGTCTATAATTTTAAGTTTAACCTCAAAGAAACAGACATTTTAAAAGTTTATTATTATAGGACTCTTAATTATACTCCATTTCTATAAAAAGGATTTTAGCATCAGGGGGTATTCCAAAGCACTCATCTGGAGATCAATGTTGCAGTGTATTTACAATGTGAAATATGATGTTTTTTCTCTATAGGGATCATAGCGAATGGCTGATTGATGTTCTCCTCCCACAAGGTAAGATTTATTCCATCTAGGATAGATAATGAGGAATTAGGAATAATGCTATTTTTCTTTATGTATATCTTTATTTAGTTTATTTTAAGATACTAATGGCCTCAAATTTTTGACATATGGCATAAAGACACTAGGGATATGTAGACTGAAGGGATATGATGATTTTCTTCAAGTACTTAAAGGGGTACCTCTCAGACAAGGGATTAGAAAAGGGATTGTTCTATTTGGTCCCAGAAAGCAGAACCAGGAACAATGGGAGAAAATGCAAAGAGACAAAATTGAGGAAGGGACAAATATAGTAATGATTAGTCTGATTAGTCCTCAAAGTGCAGTGAGCTTCTTTGGGAGTTAATGAGTCCTCTGTTCCCTGAAGATCTTTAAGACAAGGTTGGATGACAACTTGCTCTAGATGTTTGTCGTGCAGAAGATTCTCAAGTGCTGGAGTAGGTATCACTTGAGATTTGGTAATTCTGTAGGGCAGAGGTGTCAAACATAGGTTACAGACCCATGTGGTTTACAACCCCCCCCCCCCCCCCAGTGTGCCAGAACCAGATTAAAATGTAATAAGGAAATGTTTGACAAAATAAATAAAATACAATAACACATGGATAATATTAATTTGTGGTATTCTAAGTCAGTATGTGGCTCACAGGGATCTTTATGTATAGTTTAGTGGCCCTGTTTCTATTTGAGTTTGACATCTTTGCTGTACAGCAGAATGATATTGTGAGAACAGCCCTGGAGTTGGGATCATAACACTTCAGCTTAAGCCCTTATTCTGCCTCTCATTGGCTGTGTAGCTATTGAAGGCCAAATTATCTTCTTTGAACTTCAATTCCCCCATGGGTAAAATGGAGGTAATGACTGTACTATCTACATCATAGGATGATTTTGAAGAAAACACTTTGTAGATCTTAAATTGCTGTAGAAACTTTAGCTTTATGATAGTAATTTTGACTTAAACATCATGGAACTTATGATCATTTTCTTTCTGATATCAGATGAGAGCAGATTTTGACTATGTTGCATCATTTAGAAGTCGTTTAGCACTCTTGCTTCATACACGTGTTACAGAATATGCATGTTGGCAAGGGAAGCCAGATTAATGAGTGAATCAATTTCTTTGTCTAACGAAGAACGTAAATTTGCTCATATGAATCTACTTGTATAAGAGCTGGCTTTTCAATTCTTTGGACCAGGTGAGAGGGAAAGATAGCAAATTTAACATAAAGGAAGATACAGTGTTGGAATTGACTTCCTATCTAGGGAAAGCCTTGCTTATATGTGCCTTGCCCTGATTAGGCTAGAATTTTGATGACCTTGAGGAACTCTCATTATAAGAGTCAGAATGTTATAGTGGAGAATATAATTGGACTTAGAATCAGAAGACCAGGATTTGAGCTCAGGCTTTACCATTTATTGGTGTGTGACTCCCTTTTCTCAGCCTGAGGCTCCTTATCAGTAAAATGGGTCTAATATGTTACCTGAATCACAGCCCAGCTTACCAAGTGGTTTTGATGCAGCCTTTGCAATATCTCTCATACCTCTCCTTTTATCTCTATTCTTATCACCTCTTATCTAGCCTTCTCCTTCTAACCTCTTTTTTTCTTCAATCCATCGTCCATAAAATAGACTTCTTAAGGCGCAAGTCTGACTTGTGCTCCTCTGCTCCAAAAGCTCCAGAGACTCCATTGCCCCAGGATAAAATATAATTTCTAAGCCTATATATAATGCTAATATATAGCATTTTGTAAACTTTAAATACTTTATGTGCAAACTGTTATTATTATTTATTATCACCATCTGAATCTTTCTCTTTACAAAGACTTGTTAGTCAAATAACATTTATATAAAGTAAGGAACAAAGGATCTTATAATATACCTGAGAAGGGAAGGGAAGGCTAAAACAAGTTCTGTGTATTTGAGGTCTCTGATCTAGTCTAACTCTCTCCATGGTAGGCAGTCCTTTCCACATTATCTTTGAAAGGCTGCTACTTTTTTTCCATGCAGCTCAGCACACTTTTAGGCACTTCTATTTGTTAGAAAGTTCTTCCCTTTACTTTACTTTGATATTTGGATTTATATGAATGAAATAAAGGTCCTTTCCTATGGTAGATTGAAAACCACCCATGCCTTCTGACCTCGTGTCTTGTTTTTCCTGTAAATCCTGTAAAAGTTTTTATTTTCCTGTAAATCCTCTGTAAAGGATCTGTCTAACCCAGTATAGTCTTTCTAATGGTTATTTTGCTAATCAATTGATCAGAAGGCATTTACTTAGAAGCCTGGAATTGGGCCTGGAATCTTGATAGTATCTGGAGACACCAAGACAAAAGCCGAAACAGCCTTTGCCTTCAAGGAGCCTTCAGGTAACATGTACATATAACATGTACATATATGATGAATATATACTGAATACATATAAAATAAATATAAGGTAGTTAAATGCAAGGTAATTAAGGAAGGAAAATAAAGAAGGGAAGGAAGTAAAACAGGTGAGGAGCCAGAAGAGGTAATATGTGAAATGATCTTCTAATTTTCTTGTAATATGTCTCTTTATATCTAGGTTATGCATTCATTTTGACATTATCTTGGCAAATGGTTTAAGATATTGGTCTATATCCAGCTTCTGCCAGATTGCTTTCTAGCTTTCCCAACAATTTCAACAAATAATGAATTCTTATCCCCCAAATTAAATCTTTACATTTATCAAATACATTTACATTTGTCAAATTACTATTATCATTTACCATTGTATGATGTATATCTACTCTGTTCCACTGATCTACCTTTTTATTTACTATTACCAGATAGCTTTGATAATTATTTAATAATCACTTCCTTACAATATAGTATAAGGTCTGGTATTGCTAAATCTCCTCCATTTTCTTTTTTTTCATTAGGTTCTTTCTCCTTTGCTTTCTCAATGTTATTACTATTTTTTAAGGAGCTTACTATTATAGTCAAGTTCTAGTGTCAAGGTGTGGGGGAGGATGCCTCAGGTTTCAGATTTTACTTAGGGCTGTTTTCTAAGCTCTGTCTGGTATCCTAACCTCAACCATTCCACTTTACCTCTGAGCTATGGCTAGGACCCCCAGCCATGCAATCACTGTAAACTCTCTTGCTCTTTACAATCCTTCTTGTGGCAATGAACTTCAACTCATCCCTCTGCCCTGGAACCTAAATCAAAACTAGGGATCCTGATCTTCTGCCAGTACCCACAGCCAGCAGAGTTCCTGCCCCTTTGCTACTGTTTTCACATGCCTGTGTTCTTGCTTCTTCTCCCTCACATCCCTTGACTATGTCTGGTCAACAGATCTGTACCTGGCTTTTAGCAGCTGTGGAGGATCCTTCAATCTTCTACTCAGTTGTCTGACCCCACACTGTCTTTGAGGTGAAAGTTTCTGCTGCTGAGGCTACCACCTGCCCTCAGGGCTTGTTGTTTGTTTATTCTGCAGAATCTGCATTAAGGTTTTTGTACTTCAATTGGGCCAGACCTCTGCTCCAATGTCAGTTTTCTTAAGGTCTACCCAAATTGTCTTAGGAGGACAACTGCTTTACTCCAACTTTTAATTATTTTTACTGCTCAAAATTCTCTTTGAGGCAGAATTTTTATGTGTTTGTGGGAAAATTTCAAAGAGTCCCATTTTCCCTTCTTTTTCCACCATCTTCCCAGAATCTTCTGTTGATTTAAGTTTGTTTTAAAAAGAATTCAGGGAACCATAAGAGATAAAGATGAGGAGGGAGAGCATGGTGAATAGAAGGTATAAAGGTATGGAGAATAGATTTGGAGTATTTGCAAGGAACAGCAAGTAGACAGTGAAAATGGATCATAGAGTATGTGGAGACAATTAAAGGAAAAGAAGACTGGAAAAGTGGGAAGGGGTCAGGTTATGAAAAGCTTTAAATGCCAAGTAGAGGAATTTATATTTGATCTTGGAAGTAATAGGGAGCTACTGGAATTAACTAAAAAGGAGAAATGATAAAGGCAAATCTTTGATTTAGGAAAATTATTTTAGCAATATCTTGCAAATGGATTGGAGTGAGAAGATTGGTAGGATTCAGGTTGGAAAGGGGTTAAAATGATAAATGGTGATTTTAATCGAGTTTAATGGCAATTGGGAGTTTATTGAGAGTAGAGTTGTGTGGTTTGTCCTTCATTCTCAAAGAGGACCATGACCTTAGAAAGATGATGCTATGAGAATAGGGTAACAACATGTTTATATCTATATGTAACTAAAATATATTTTGGGAGCTGTTTATAGAATGAATTGGAATGAGGAGAGACTTGAAACAGGGAAGCCATTGTGGAGGCCTTTGTCTCATAGATGCCAATGCAATAGTTAGGCTGTCCTATATGTTATTCATCAGTTGATCTACATGACCAATCTACCTCTTTTTCTGGTCATATATGGTTTTGATTATTATGTCTTTTTATTAGTACCCTGCCATATACCAGTCATACTTGGTAGCATGGCATAACCCACTTTTATCTGCCATGTATCTTTGGGTCACCTAAAATTGTGACTATTCTTTGACTTGGTATTCTCTACAGCATCATGGAAGTAATATTGGTTAAAAATATGGTCTTCCCATTATGTTGTTTCCCAAAAGTGATACAGTCCAATTTCCTTTTACTGTTTTATTGTGGCCCATATAATTTTCTAATTTCAGTGCTTGTTCAAGCTAGTATGCATATTGATGAAATAACTCAAGGGACTGGCCATGAAATATATGTCATGATCTTAACAATACACATTTTTCATCTATTTGTTTTTTTTCCTCTGTGGATTGCTAAATGATCTCCTTTGAAAGGCTGTGGATCTCATAGAGTCTGCTGTATAGCGTTATGTAGCTTGGTGTAATCACTACAGTGTTATTTGCAAACTGGAGCATCTGGAGATGCTTATCATCCTCAGGAAATCTTTCTTCTCTCAGACTTCCCATAGCACATCCTCCACTGCAGAAACAATAATCACTGATTAGTATATATCTCCCCATTCTATGCCTTGCTTGGTATTGATAGTGAAACTATTTTTGGATAGAATTCTCCGTCGTTGCCTCTATCATGGAATCTTGCATAATTTTAACAAAAACATGGGAAGTGCCTGTTTGGAAAAGAGCCTTTAAGGTGATTTTTTATTCTTCCAAGCTAAGTTTTTAGGGGTAAGTAACAAATAAACAAACAATGTGGTCTTACATTCTCTAAATTTCTCAATTATATGACTATAAAAATTCAATTTGCCATACAATATCTTCTACAACAGTCTTTCTGTTCCCTTATGAATACTTCCTCAGAGTAGGAATCAAAATATATTATTCTGCAAAGATTTTATATAAATGAGAAAGTAGGCAAATGGGTTGGCAGTTGATTTTTTTCTTGGTTATATTTTTTAGAGATAAAAATACCACCCCTGATCATTTCCATTCTTTTGGAATACCTTCTTTGAGGTGTCTTGAAAAGTATTGGGAACTATTTTGTGGATTTGTCTGTTTCATAGATCATCACAGACAACCCTCACTTTACTACATCCCCTTATTACTAGTTACTCATTACCCATATTACTACCAACCCACTGCTAAATTTTGAGTGCAGCTGTGTTATTTTGTGGTTCTTTTCAGAGATCCATTCTGCAAACTATCCTTTTTCCATGCCTGTTTATTGCTCCTTCCCTCGGCTATACAGAGGTCCCAAGAAAAGCTATCTTTAAGTCAGCTTTTTAAATTTCCTTTTTGATTCCTAATAGTCACTGATGGAGCTAAATAGGGGTTAGCAGTTAGCACTAGTTTGTTCAGCTAGAGATCAGCTCTTCTTTCTTTAAACAGCCACTAGCAGCCACAATAAGCAAATACAAGAACTAATGACCAGAAAAGTTTTCCATATGGACTTATGAAATGATTTATGAAATTTTAGGTCCTGCTAATGGTCTCATGAGATAGTATAGAGCTCAGGTCACTCAAAATGACCACACACACACACACACACACACACACACACACATACACACACACACACACACACATCTTTCCCAGATCTGGTGATGGGTATGTGAACTGAGTTATCCAAACAGAACGTAGTTGACTTAAGGTGGTAAAAAATAAACCTTGGAAGGCATTTCCCAGCAACTCCTGCTGCAACCATTGCTACTCCTCCAGTTCTTGCCATTCTATTGAAAATTAGGTTAGGATGGAGTAGGACAAGAGAGGGTACTGCAAAACTTTGCCAATGTGTGTAGTGATTAGTCTGGCATTCACTGGCAAAACCATATGTACACTTTATTTAGGGATAATGATCCTATACCAATTCTATTATCTAGAAATAATTGCTGTTTTAAAGAGAATACGGTAGAGAAAAATGATTGGTGTAGTCAATAAAGAATTCTGTGCAAAGAAATCAGATAAATTGTTTAGTTGGCATTGCATAAACAAAATAACCAGTGGATGAATTAATTTTTAGTTTTTTGATAAGTTGTTGTGATATTCTTTCTCTGAAATCCTCCTCCAAAACATTGTTATTATTTATTATTAAATTACCATGGCTTTGCTAATGGAGCCCAACCTATAATAGACCCTACTAAGCAGGAAGGGTTTTGAGTATGGGCCTGTCTGTTGTCAGAGTATCAGTCTTGCTAAATTTGAAGGCACTTATCAGCAGAAGGTTGGCCATGAGGAGGTGAAGCTTTTGGGTCACATCAAGTTACGTAGACTCTTTATGATGATTTGGTAAGATTGGGATCTTTATGCTTTTATGTACCAATAATATGCCCACAACTGACGAAATGATAGAAATTTGAGGTTATTGAAGTAGAAGTTGTGTTATTGTATAGACACAGGTATGCATATACATATATAGGTATATAAAGCCCTACTGTTATACTTTATACTAATCTCACTTATGTAGTATGCTAGAGACATTTTATTGACATATTCATTAAGTAGGAAAGTAGTTCTCAAATATGTGGTCTGAGGAACCCCAGAGGATCCACAGTTAAAATTGGTTTTATAATAATGTTGAGACATGTATATTTATGTATATATATATATGAGATATAATTCTGAGACAGTAAATATAGATTGATATAACCCACATAAACAAAAAACTCTTTGGGAGGTATTCAGTAATTTTTAAAAATCTAAAGGGCTGTGAGATAAAAAAGATTGAGAACCGATAAACTAGGGTACTGCTTTAAAAGTAAAAATGAATGAAAAAGCATTTATTAATCTATACTACCATATGTTAGGCACAGTGCTTACACTACTATTGTGAACAGATCTACCTGATTTACTTCATTTCAAACTCTTCAATGACTTAAGGCCCCTAATGCCTCTAATTAAAAGAAGATAATATTTGTACTACCCACCTCACAGGGTTATGAATACCATTTGAGATAATATATGCAGAAACAAGCACTATATACAGGTAAGGTGTTATGATAATGAAGAAGTTGATGGTTATGATGCATGCCACTGGCCATTGATGAAAAAGAGCTCTAAGACTGCTTTGTGGCCCATTGAGGGACTACTTAGGCCTAATTATACAGGCCAAGATGAAGTAGATATCTATGTTGGAGACTTTTAAGAATATGGATTTCTATGGCTAGTTCCAGAGGTAATATTACACTAAGCTTGTTTTCCCCCCTGAATGCCCTTGGGGAGATGGACTTTCTTTCTCTGTTGATGTTTTGTATACCTTCCCCTTACAGCTGAAATATCTGCTATATGTCAGAAAAAGGTAAGATCAAACTATCTGTGTGGTGAGGCATGACTGTCTGTGTTTGTTTCATAATTTCATTCCATGAACATGTGCCTCATTTCTGTGTCATGGTCTCCAAAATGTTTATGTGATCATAATTTGTGAAGGGGGTAAAAGTGATTTAGCATGCAAGATTGCTTACTTTTCAGATGGCTAGTGTTCTCAACCCTGATCTTGCTAATCCATCCTGCACAGTATGCTTCATAATAATAGAGATAACATATAATCAACCCAAAATGATGGGATAATATTAGTTTAAAAATAAAACACTTCACCAAAACATCTGAACAATGATAAAATAAATGTAGAGCTCAAATATATTGAAATGGTGCAACTTTCATGCTAAAAAGACTTTATGGTGGCGGGAAGGGGGTATGTACCAAAATATATTTGCACAAAATATACTACTCCTATTTCTGTGCATAGAAGATAGTAATTTATTTGTCAGGCTAAATGATTAACACGACCTCCTTGCCCCCAAACTCTCTCTCTCAAACTTCAACCATGAGTTTCTCTACATCTTTTTCATCTTTTTTCTTTATCTAATACTTGTTTGAGTAGAATAAGGGAACAAGAGAAGCAGTATGTTGTAGTAGAAAGAATACTGGTCTTGTGAGCCAGGAGATCTGTTTCTGATTTTGGTCTTGACCCTGTCACTAACTAGAGGTGGCAAATTGGAAACAGAGCTCCAAAGGTAACAGGTAGTATAATGTGTGGTGTGCTTACATGCTTATAAATACAGAGTGAGAAAGAGAAAACAAAGATGCTAAGCAGAGAGGAAATCGGACAGAAGAAGGTGGTCTTGAAATTCAGAGTTAGGAAACATACATATTGGGAAAAAGAAGGGATTCAAAAGTTGAAGGAACTTCTTAGATTTGAGAGAAGTAATTCTGGCAAAAGTAGACACCATTTACTAAAAGAGGAAAAAGATAGATGTTTCTATCAGACTATTAAGAGAGACAAAGACATTGGGAAATAGGTCCGAGTCTGTCCCTAATTATATCACTTTCCTGGTTTGAAAGCCTGACTCTGGTATGGAAAATGCAAGAATACAAAACTATACATCTTGTGTGATGGTCAAAGTTTAATTCAAACCTTTGTTTTAATGATTGTTTCCTGTAAGCAATGTAGTGCCTCTTGTGGATCCTAGGCAATACATGGCTTATTATCCTTGCCCTTTCAACACCACTCTTTCATTTCCCTCTCATAAGTACCTTCATCTACTTTTGCTGTCTCATACATACAGCTCTCTTTAGCCTTCAGCTCCTGCCAAGATTCAAAAGTAGTTTGTTAAATTAGTCCTAAACTAAGGATCTAAAATGTGTTCCTTCCCAGGGACATTAAATTTGAATAGGATAGACTTTTGGAGTGAATTTATCCATATTTAGAGAATTCCAGTCCCCAGCTTTGGGGGAAAGTGAGGGTATAAATGGAGATCCTCAAGTCACCACTGGTAGATGAGGAAGTGGTTTCTGCACCTGTTACTAATGCCTGACAACAATATTTCTTGAAACTATGGAAGATTTCTTCGTCAGTTTCCCAATTTGTACACTCTGTCTTTGGAATTTATTCTCTTCCTTCTACTTGAGGTTTGTAACCAGTTTTTTGGAGGAGTCTTCTTCTCCCAATTTTGTGATATTGCTTTGGAGTGTTCCTGTGGTTCTTATTGCTACATTGTTACTTAGGGCCTCCCACAGAGAACTGAAGAGAATGGAAACAGTTTGCTCGCAGCAGCCAGTCAGTTAAGGCCACCCAGAGTGCAACAAAACTTTTGCAAGTGTCCTTGGATGTTGCTTAAAGATACGGATGATGTGAAGTTTTGAAGTTGAACAAAAATATTGTTCTGGTTGTTTTCAAAAGGGTGGACGTACACACACTGCACTGATGCAGACTGCAGCCTGCTTTTTAGTAGGTGATCTCTCTAAAGAGGTCAGGGCAAAACATCTCTGTGGTAAGGAGACTGTGGAGGACAAGCGAACAGTCCTGGTGCTTACGGGCCAGTATTTGCATTAAAGAAAACTTACTTGAATGAATGATAAATATGTACTTATTCATTAACACTCATGAGAGGCAGGGTAAGTGGATGCAGAGACCACCTTAACACAGGCAGACTTTGTATCCCTGAACAACTCCCTTAACTCTCTGGGTGACTCTTTAAGACTGCTCTTTGCACACCAGGTGCTGACCTCCAAAAAGAAGCGAGAGTTAGTTCCTCATCAGTCTTCCCCTATGCAATAAAATCACAACTGGTAAAAAAAGACAAAACACCCAAAATACAGTATACACATATGCATTTATCTGGACATGATCAACGCAAGATTAATTTTGGAATACATATTTAGATAAATATGAAATACGGCAATATAAGATATATTTATCTGTGACAAAAACACACACACGTTTAAAATGACTTTTTGACTATGTATAAGTGGGGGAAATTGGCCAATGGGAAGTCCACCCTTGGAGCATGCGCACTATCGCGCTGCGGCTTCCCGAGGGGCAGGAGCAGGAAGGTGGATCGGCGGAGCTGTGCTGGCCAATCACAGGCTGGGGGTGGGGGCAACTTCCGGGGCGCTCTCTTCCGCTTCTCCAAGGCGGTCGCCTTCCCCAGTATACCGCCCCCTAGCGAGAGCAAACAAAAATGCACACAATGGGGATGTGTGCTCCGTGCTTCACGGTGGCCCCGGGTGACTCTGGGAGTCTTTTGAGCCCTCATGTTCGCTGCTTTGCAGAACACGTGCGTTCGTGCGTATGTTTATTGTCACCTCCGCACCCCTGCACCGCAGCAGGCGCACCCCAAGGGCGGCCCCCCCCCCCCCCGCCGAGGTGACGCACCTGACAGCAGTTTTACCCCAAGGCCTCCAGTGCAGAGCACGGCAGAGGAGGGGATCCTCGGGGCCCTGGTGCCACAAAGGCCTAGCCCGGGCCTCGCGTTTGCCTCCCGGCCCGGCCTCACCAGAAGGCTGGCCCGCCGGGGACTAACGTTTTGTTTTGTTTTTGGCCCTCCAAACGCGCGGGGTCATTCTGCAGGGAAGGCCCTAACGGCAGGGGGAGGGGCGGCCTAGGAAGGCCTCGTGTGGAGAGTGTGGCAGGGTTCCCCGGTAAGATCCCGGTGAACCAAGAACGCCCCTTGTCGCCGCTGCGGCTCAGTGTGGTACCCCGAACGTTGTGAGTGTTAGCCATGAGAGAAGACAAAGAAACGGAAGGAGGAAACTAAGCCATCGCTCTTTGCGGGGGGATAGGAGGGTACACTTAGAGAATCAACTCAACATCCACTCGTAATAATGAACAGCTTCAGCAAACTGAAACCTGCATAAATCATCAGCATTTCTAGATATTACTCTCAGACCCCAGACAGAAGGAGAAATTCCACTTAAAATAACTGTAGACCATATAAAATATTTGGGAGTCTACCTTCCAAGACAAACCCAGCCATTATATGAACACAATTAGAAAACACTTTCCACATAAAGACAGATCTAAATAATTGGGAAAATATCAGTTGCTCTTGGGTAGGCACAGTTCATGTAATAGAAATGACCCAAAATCTACCCAAGATGTTGCTTGACCTTTGTAAGCATCAAAGGAGGGTAGGTGGGGGTGAGAAGATGGAGCATTCCCGGCTTGGGGGACAGTTTGTACAAAGGCACAGATAGGTGTGAGGCAGAGTGGCAAGTCCAGTTTGATTGACTCATGAAGGGGTACAATGTATCACAAGACTGGAAAGGGATGTGGAAGCCACTTGTGAAAGCCTTCAACTTCAAAACAAGGAATATTATTTTTGACTCTAGAGATAATAAATAGGGACCTACCAGAGTTTATTGGTAAGAGAAGTGACATGGTCAGCCGTGGACAAAATCACTTGGGCAGCTATGTGGATCGTGGTTTGGACTGGGGAAAGAGGAGGCAGGGAGGTCAGTTAAGAAGTTATGCAAAAGTTCCTATGCTAGAGGTGAAGATAATTTGTACTAGAGTGGTTATTGTGAGTGGGAGAGAAGGAGACATGCCAAAGGTGGAGTAGAAGTAGAAATACCAGGATTTGGCCATTTAGATGAATTATAATCAGAAGTCAGGAAATAATACTGGAGTTTCAGACCTGGTTGATTGGAGGAATGGTGGAGTCCTCAACAGAAATAGGGAAATTCAGAAAATGTGTGTTGTGGAGAAAAGATATTTATGTCTCTTTTTAATATGAGATCATTGAGGTATGTTTAGAGAGGGTTTTGAAGCACAGCTAATATTTAAAGGTTTTGCTTTCTTTAGCTTTTTAGATATTTAGAGTTTTAAAACATTTCTCTTTTTGGCCTTTTGATTCTATTAGACCAATAGAAAATGTTTTGGATCATATTATCATTACTGAAACCTAATTGACAGAGAGCCTTGCTTTCAAATGCTAATTTCCATTTTCAAGAATCCTGATACATTTGCCTGGCCCATTATGTTCCCATTTGTTCCAATTTTTGACTAAATTTACATTAGTCATTTAATTTTAAAAATTCTTTTACTTTCAGAACTGCAGTTCTCATGTGAGGAGGGCTGTTGTTACCTGCTTCTCAGCAGGGTGCTGTGGTCGCCATGGAAACAGGCCTGTCCGGTACTGCAAAAGGTGTCATTCAAACCACCATAGCAATGAAGTTGGATCAACAGGAGCGACAGCAGAGACCCACCTGTATCAGACATCACCTCCACCCATCAACACACGGGAATGTGGGGCCGAGGAACTTGTGTGTGCAGTGGAGGCTGTGATTAGGTAATGTGACAGATTGCAGAGTTGCTGGCCTTCACCTTGGGTTACCTCTTATCTACAAATAAGAATATGTAGACACTGATGCGCCAGCTTTTTGCAGTGATTATATCTGATGAGATATATCTCTGTTTTGAGTCTTCTGACTATACTATTTCCTTGGAAGTAAAAAAAAAGCATCTCTTAAATAAAAATATTTTCCTTTTTTCATTTTTTCACTATACATGTCAGAAAATTTATTGTTCCTCTTTCACATCTTTTGGGGGTGTGTGTTCCATATTCCAATTCTTAATCAGCTTAAAAAAAAATAACCTGCCTCCCTTAGTAGTCTTATATGTATTTACAGCATTCATACACTTAAAGACAGGGGAAGGAGACCTTGACATCCTATGGAAAGAATTTGTAAATAGAACTGGATTTTTGTTTAGCTTCCATCACTCCAGTGGCTGTTTTGAGTGGAGTCATTTTTCTGTGTTTTAGTTTTTCAGTTTACAAAATAGAAGTGTTGTACAATACAAATGAAATGAGTTCCATACTACTGAAAGTGTTAAAGGTGAGGCTAAATGACCTCTTATTTAGGGTCCAGTAGAGAGGATTCATGCTTCACAATATCATAGATTTATAGTTGGAAGGGATCCTATAAGTGATCAAGTCCATTCTTATTTGATAAATGAAGACACCAAGGCCTAGAAGGACCATAGGATCACAGGTTAAGTGATACAGAACTAGAAGAGATGACATACTATTTAGTTAAATCCCTATCCTTTTACTGAGAAGGAATCTAGCATCTCCTTGGGATGTTCAATGATTGCACGAGGTCCCACAGATATTATGTGGCAGAGCCAGGATTTGTATCCATATCCTCTGACTCTAAATCCATTGTTTTTCTGTTTGTACCAGACTGATCTTTGAGGTTTAAACCAATACTTAGGTTTCATGGGTATCCGTGCATAATTCATTATCTAACATTTGTCTCCAGACTGTTTGATATGAAACTTCCCCCGGTTTTTTTTTTTTTTTATAGCTTGCTGAAGGAAGCTGAGTTTCATGCTGAGCAGAGAGAATATGAACTAAACCGTCGAAGACAATTGGGGCTTTCCTCTTCTCACCACTCCTTGGATAACACTGACTTTGATAACAAAGATGATGATAAACACGACCAACGACTGCTCAGCCAATTTGGAATATGGTTCTTAGTAAGGACATATATCTCTATCTCTATCTCTATGTGTGTATATTTCAAAAAACAACCACTATCTTCAGTGTATTTCTAATTATGAGATTTCACAGATGAGGAACTTTGCTCTTGTACATTTCTACTTTTTCAACATTGGCTGAGTAATGGAGAGGAAACAATAAGCATAAGATATGGTTCGTGGTAATGTATCTCTTGGCACACAACCAAATATTGACATTGGCAGGATATAATGTTTTATTTCTGGTTTTAGTACAGTACAGACAGTGGCATAGGACCTGATACTCATCTGCATGCAAATATTCTATATAGTTCAGGCCCTAGGGAGCTTTTGGTAGGTTTGTGATTATTTCAATGACTGTTTCAATACATAGCCCAACATATGAATTCCAGGACAATTGAATCATCCAATTTGACCTTGTTAATGAATAATCAGACAGCAGTGTGGTTGATTTAGCCCAACAATTCTGAACAGCCTGAGTTGCCCCAGGGAACTAAACTCACCTTTTCTGCTGAGATGTCTAGGTTTCAAAGCCCCAGTGATGATCAGATCTCATGTCATAATACAGACACAGCCTGGATGATCATGGCAAGCAGAAGTTTTATTGTCTAGTAATATGATAGTAGAAAGGTATCATGGTACAGTAGGAAAAATAAGATATTTTATCAGAAGACCTAGGCTCCATTTCTAGCTCAGGAACTTAGTAGGGGGAAGTCAGTTCTATCACATGAGCATTAATTTCCTCATCTGTTAAATGGAGATAATAATATTTGCTGGGTAGCTGGTGGTACAGTGAACAGAATGCCTGGCCTGGAGTCAGGAAGACCTGAATTCAAATCCAGCCTCAGATACTTCCTGTCTGTGTAATTCTGGGCCAGTTACTTAACCCTGTTTGCCTCAGTTGCTCATCTGTAAAATAAACTGGAAAAGAAAATGGTAAAACACTCCAGTATCTTTGCCAGAAAGATCCTAAATGGCATCACAAAGAGTTGGACGTAGCTGAAAAACAACTTAACACACATATGTACAATATTTTCTACTTCATAGGGTTGTTATGAGAAAAATACTTTGTAAAATTTAAAATGCTAGAGATATTTGGACTATTATTGCTATCTTAGTCTGAGACTCCTTAAATAGGGCCTCTAAACACTTGGTTTTGGGGGTGGAGCAAGGAATAGTCCTGATCCCCAGAATTCCTGACTTTATAAACATCCCCCTTACATCAGCCTATCTTATAGCTATATTTTAAATAGCCTTATTGAGCCTTATTGAGATATTTCACTGCTTGAGCCTAAATGCTTCTCTTTTTTGTAATAATCAGGGATGAAAAAGGAGGTATGGACATTTCTTACCCAGGTGGAAATAGAATCCAGGGGTCCTTTCAGGGCAGTGAGGCACTGACCCTCTTTTTTCATGGTGTAGGAGTGGAGTAATACAGAGGACCAAAGAGGAAGACTAGCTACTAAGGATCATTAAATCTAGAACCACCCAAATATCCAAGGTTTACATGAAATGGCTTTCTGTTGTGGATATGGCATTGCTCGCCATGAACACAGATCTCCACAGTGAGCTGATTTTTTTTTTCTGTTTAGTAGCTTTTTCACATCATTCATATTCCTTTAAAATTATTTACCAAATTGGAATTTAAAACTTGATTTTGTTATATCCCTTCTATGAGAACAGCAGCCAACATATACTGATGTAATTAGAATATGCATTGAAGTTGGGGGTAATATTTTCCTTTTGAAAAAGAAATGGGTTCCAAATGGATTAAAACCCAGTATAAACCAAAGGTTAGCCAGAAAAGGGGGAGGGGTAAGAATCATATAGTTTTTAGACCATCTATAAACATGAACTTAATCAGGGTACTTTAGATGTGAGATCCTTGTCAAGTGACCAATAAGTGGGTAGTCTACTGGCAAAACTTATTTTTATCAGTCATGACATTTTCTTTATAAATGAAAGCCAAAGAGAAAAAGAAGTAATGAAGGGAGTGCTAGTTTCCCCTTGGAGAAGCAGTTGAGAAATTGGCAGAGTCGATTTTATTGTACATCCAAAGACAAGAATAAACATTATTTCATTGGATACTCAGTTATCTCACAGTGCAATAATCATGTTGAGCATTTGAAAAAGGACTACCCTGAGCCTTATGTGCCAATATTAGTTGCAAAGGATGAGAAGGTAGAAAAGCTCAATAAGACCTTTCAAATGAAATCAATGTGTGTGTTATTGTAGATAACTTCAGTGCAGTTGGCAGATAACAAGGTAGATATTATAGGATAAGTGAAAAATACATTGAAAAACATGGTCTATGAGGAAGAAAGACTGGCCAAATGCTGATAAAATATACTGAAATCTCATACCTATATATCATGCACAGTTCAAGAAATTTGTAAAGAAGAATTGAGAAGTTCTGGACATGGTGAATACTGAACAACATCACCTAAAATGAAACTGATTACAATCTAACAGGAAATGATTGGTTACCAATATGGGACTAATCTCTAAATTGCTGTGTTTAGTCAGATTGCAATCTTATTGTTATTACCATTAATAATGGCCCTTGCACATTTGATCCTTACCACAACCTTGTTTGAGCAACGATAAAAAATAAAGAACAAATTGCAATCACAGAATTTCGGAGTTAGAAGGGAAAATTTCCAGATAGAGTAGGTCCTACATGACCTATTTTACCAAGTCGTTGACACCAAAAAAAGGGTAATGGATAACAGAACAATCATCAACATGGGAGATTACCATTTGCTAAGGAAATTTTATCAATATAAACCAGTTGCCAAAATAAATAAAATAAAATAAATTGTATGAATGAACTAGTGTTAGCCAACAGAAATACTGGTTTAGAATATAAACTTGTTTGTAAAATCTTACAAATGAGGTTAGTATGAGATTATGAGCAATATCAATTCATAAAACAGTGAGAAGCAGGGAAAAGCAAGTTTACAGAAATAGGAAACTAGAAGAACAGATAAAAATGAAAAAAATATATAATGTTTTCTATAATAGACCTTTTTTCCATTACGGAGATACTACATTTGGACTCTTAACATCACAGCTCCCCAAAATGAGCAAGATGGGGAATGGCTAGATGTCTCAAGATATAGTGTCCTGTACCTAGAGTAAGTAAGAAGAGTTCAAATCCAGCCTTTGATATCTATTAGCTCTGTGACTTTGAGCAAGTCACTATATCTACACTCTGTCTACTTTAATTTCCTCATTTGTAGATTAAGGATAATGATAACACCCACATCTGAGGGTGGTTGTGGGGATCAAATGAAATAATATTTGTAAAATGCAAGCTACTATATAGAACTTGTCCCTGAGGCAGCCAACACAGTTCTGAGGATGCAAGGAGAGAGGAAGATGCCAAACTCTTGGGGAGAAGGTGGGAGGAAATCACGTTGGTTTTTGTTTATGTGTATGTTGTTTTTAACGAAGCTGTGCTTTCATTGGTATAGGAAACTTCTGATGAGGAAACTTATTTGACTAATACAGGTCAATATTTGTAACTTTGTAACTTATACTTTTAGACTGTTGCCTAGATTACATGAGGTTAAGTGACTTTTCAAGGGTACCACAGCCAGTATATATTATAGTTGGGACTTGAACCCAGGTCTTCTTGACTGAAGCCATCTCTCTGTCTGGTATACCACACTGCCTCTTGAAGCGTTAACAGTACTGAAAAAAAACCAACAAAATATCAGTATTTAAGACCTATAGGCCACTTAACTTCTATAAAACTTTTGTAAGAAAGAATACTTGATGAAGGTGTGAGACGGGAATAGGAAGGCTTTCATAAATAATATTCCACAGAATGCCACATCTTTATAGTTACTCAATTTATTGAAGGGAGTAGAGAATACAAGAGTCCACTCTGTTGTTTCTGGACTATGAATTATGCATTTCATTTGGTTGAGCAAAATGCTAACTTAAAGACTTCTCCAAGCAGTCATGTCCTCTCTATATGTTAAAGTCATTCAAAAATCCTTGAAATACACAGAGAAAACTTTGCTCAATGATCCTATAATAGGAATATCAAATGAGGCATGAGAGAGAACAGGCATGCTTTCCAAAGAGACCATCTAAGCTAACCACCTTATCTAAAGATGAGGAAACTGGCCTAGAAAGGTCCAATGATTTTCCCAAGGTCAGTCAAGTAGTGACACATCATGAGATTTGACTGGAGAACCTTGCAGCAGTGCTCTTTTCACTGAACCACAATGCCTCTTTAAGACCTATGTACTGCTTACTTCAAACATAAGGGAAAGGTATATAAATTATAAAACCAGAGATACGTATGACAGGAAAAAGAGATGGGTAGACTATGTAACAAAAACTTCATTAGTGTCTGTGCAATATCAGAGGACATAGAGATAGGTCTCCAACAGTTCAGTTGAACCTCCTTTGGACAATTTATAGAGAAACATGGCCAAAAGTCATATAGGATGAAAATGCATGGATGGATTGTGTTACACACTTTCGGACAGCATATACATATTGATGAACTACAGGTCCATCAAAGTATGGAAGTATGGAAATGTCAGTAATCCTTATGATGTACAACAATGAAGCTTGAACCACTTTAATCTTGAAAGAAGCAAAATTATCAGTGTAACTTGTGTGTTCCTGTTTTATGCCTTATTTTATATTACTAAACATAGGTTCATTGATCAAAAGATTTTTCTGTTGCCTTTCAGTGAATCTATTGGGATTTAATTGTATTCATGGGAGACATTTTGCTAGGGGAGGGTCTTTTAATTAGGCCTTTATACTAAATTAAATGCTTTTATAGATTAATTAACAAAAAGTACAGTGGGAACTTGCTTTCAATGGTCATTTCATTCTCATTGTGTGACTTTAGAATGGTTTGCTGTAGAATGATGTCTTTGAAAGCCTACCATTTCCCTTCTTGTATATTCATCCAGACTACTCACAATACTTGTTTAAGTTATTCTCATAAAGCTTTGAGATGTCAAAGTAAGTGTGTGGAGGTTGTTGACATTTTCTTGAATCTCTTTTAATGATAGTAATAAAGTGTTTAGCTTTTATTATTAAGAAATATATAATCAAGGAGTCTTATACTCACCAAAAATTTTGCCATGGCTGTGAAGGCTGTGCATTGCAGAATTCAAATGGGAGAGGGATTCTCTAGAAATGATAAGATACCTGCAAGATCTTCCTGATTTAGGATGACATTCTGATTACTTGAAGCCATAGAACATTGCAGAGTTTCCTCAGTGAGATTCAGAATCACCCAGAAGAGTTCTGCCTAAAATACAAAACTGTAAAAAGCAAGTGGATGTAGAGATGTGTATCTTAACCACAACTGGCATTGCCAGAGATCTCAAGTCAGTGAACGTAGGATTCTAATTAGAGTCAAAGGACCAGAGGTCAGGGCATCATAATCTGCACTCTCTGGGCGGGTGATTCCAACTAGGCTATAGAACAAGGGGTCTTAACCTTTTTTGTGTCATGGCCCCTTTTGGCAGTCTGATAAAGACTGTGGATCCCTTTTTCAAATAATATTTTTAAGTGCATAAAGTAAAAGAAATCAATCATATTAAAATACTAAAAATGATCAAATATCAAAATATTTTTAAAAAGAAAATGAGTTCATGGACACCAGGTTAAAAATTCTTGTGTAGAGATAGGCATGTATACATGGTTATAGATGCCAGTTGTAACAGAGTTATGGAATATCCCTCTGCAACATGACTTCTGAAAAAAAGCCTCCTTGTGTATGTAGTTCTTAGTGCTTTTACTCCTGGATAAAAGTCGTAAAATGTAGCTGGATTTAGGTCATATAAAAGTTCCAGTTGCAACAACTCCGTGGATGGTGAATGTAAAGTCTTTGAGGGCAAAGGAATTGCCATACGTTGTCCATATCAGGTATTGTGTCATTTGCTAGGCTCTTAGTGAATTCAATTGAACCACGGAAGTGGAATAAGTACTAGATTTGAAGTCAAGAGTCAGTTGGAGTTATGCTTCCTCATTACTAGAAGTGTGGCCTTGGGCAAGTAAGTCACTTAATCTCTTTGAGTCAGTTTTCTAATTTATAACAGAATACTTATTTAATACTTATTTAACCTATATCACAGGGCTGTACTTTGCAAACTGAAAAATTTTAAAAAATGAGTTTTTTTTTTTGTAGCTTCTTTAGTCAGGGTCAGGTATTCAGGCTTGTACAAGAAAGCACTGACTTACTGGTTCCAACACCTTAGGATCATAGGATCACGTAGGCTAATGCCCTGATTTTGTAGATAAGGAAATTTAGGCTCCAGGAGATGAAGTGATTTACTTGCCCAAACTCACTTAGGCAGTAAATAATAGGTTTTGATCAGGTGCTGTAACTCAAAATACAATAATTGTATTGTATCTTGAAGTTAAACCAAGTGAAAAGTCAGAGAATCCGATTCTGAAATAGGCCTAAATAAAGCAAATTCACTGATTCAGGCATGGAGTTAAAATGCAATAAGGCATTCAATATAGACAGCTGTACTGGTTACAAAAGATAAAAAACATGGTACAGTTCCTAAGGTTAAAAAAATACCTATTTAGATAAAAAGTCTACTTCTTTTTGCTTCCATATTCTCTATGGCAGTTGGCTATGTTAAGTCAGAATGATATTCTTACAGGCCAATAACAATTCCCCTAAAATTTTTGACATCCATTCCCCATAGTCCAGGCCTTTTATGCCTCAAACAGCAAGGAACACAAATAAGTGAGGATCTCAACTCAAAGAGTTCTTGAGAGCTTCCATCTCCTTAAAGGGAATTTGAAGGACTTCTGTATCTCCTTAAAGGGAAAACAGCCTGTTGGCATAGGTACTGTGCTGGATTACCTTCCCCTCTTTGGAGAATACGGTCAAGCTTAAAACGATATCTTTAATGATTTGTTCTCTGGGGTAGGTGAGCTTGTGGGACGTATGGTGTGCTGAGGGCTGGAACTGTGCTGTTCCTGGGTGGGGCTGGGCAAATACTGCCATTGTGATTTTTTGAAGCATCTACCTCCATTGTGAAGTGTCACTGAAGGGCTGAGTAGGACCAAGTTGGAAGCGAAAGAAGAAGCATTGCTCTAGACCATCAAAGGCCTAATGGACCTTAGGTGACTACTGGAAGGTGTGGTTCTGAAGAAGGTTGATTAGTGATGTAGTGAGAGTGGAAAAGTGTGGTATGAACCAATCAATGACATCTCCAGGAGTCACTGGCTATCCTTAGACTGTTAGGGAGTTGGCTAGCTGAGAACAGTTTTGATCTTGTGGGAATATCCTTTGGATGCCTTGAAGAGAGAAAATCTTGTTGATACATATATAGTTGGTCTGCTCTTCCCGCCCCCCCCTCCTCATTTCTCTCCCCCCTCTATCCCCATCCCCTTATATATTTAAAAGAAAAATAATTTGGGTATGCAAGAAATATTATAGCAATTATAGGCTGCATTAAGGTTTTATACAAGCCATACTTAGAGAAAAAATGTCATATTCAAACCAAAATAAGGCATATGTCCCAATAATTTGATTTCTATGAAGTTGAAGGTAGACTTCTCCAGTTTGGTATATACCATGTACGGTTGGAAGTGGGCCAGGACTATCTACACAAGTGCAGCCTGGTAGACTGGATCTGGAGAATAGACACAATGCCTTGAAGGAAGATAATTACACACCAATATAGAAAGTCTCAGAAGCAATGACTGGGGTCATTTCTAGAAGGTTAGTAAGTTAGCCAGCAGGCCATCATTAAAAGTGATTACTCTGTTCCAAGGACTGTGCTATTCTGTCAGGTGCTCTTTTTTAATGAATAATTTAGAACTTTCAGGAAGAGCTCTGCTATGGAAAGGGACAATCTGACCAGGGTTTAAAAGCAGGATTTCTTAACCTAGAGTCCACAGATCCCCACAGGGTCTGTGGATAAATTGCAAGGTATTCATGAACCTGGATAGAAAAATATTTTGATAACTATTTTGGTAGTTGATTTATACTCCTCTGTATCTTATTTTCTGCATTTAAAAATATTCTGAGAAGAGGTCCATAGTCTTCACTAGCTTGCCAAAGGAGTTTCTGACACAAAAAGATGAAGAACCTCTACTTTATGATGACCTAACCACTCCAGGAGGTCTGGAGGGGATGTGGGAAGTCTTGGGGAAGAACTTGTGAGTAGGGGCCTCGGTCAGGGTTAGAAGGAGTGGGACCTTTCTCAAAGTCCTTGGGATGACAGTGGGAATCAGGAAAGAAGCTTTGGTTGGGACTCTGATAACCTATCTGTGTAATACGGAATAATCTTTTAATGACAAACCAAACTTAGACAGTATTTTGTTCACCTTAAAGCACTATATAAGCACAAATTATTATTATTGTTATTGGTCCAGTGGAACTGCCTGCTCTAAATGGGTCACCGGAGATGTTTGCCCCCCTCCCCCGCATTGAAATGTCACAGTAAGTATGTGTTGATTGATTGCATCTGACTCTGGGTTCCTGTTTGATGTTTTTCAGGTGAGTCTTTGTACCCCTAGTGAGAATACACCCACTGAAAGCTTAGCCAGGCTGGTTAGCATGGTCTTTCAGTGGTTCCACTCCACAGCTTACATGATGGATGATGAAGTCGGAAGCTTAGTGGAGAAGCTGAAACCTCAGTTTGTCACCAAGTGGTTGAAGACCGTGTGTGATGTTCGCTTTGATGTCATGGTCATGTGCCTGCTTCCCAAACCGATGGAATTTGCCAGGGTAAGAAGAGAGACCCATAACTTGCACTGGGAGTAAAATGAGGCTGTGTTTAAAGACCAAAACCCAAACCAAAACATTAGTGTTTTTATTGTTTCAACTGATAGACCTCTCTTTGACTATTTTATCCCAGGGAATAATAATAATAATAATTACAATTGGTATTTATATAGTGCTTAAAGGTTTGCAAAGCACTTTCTAGTGTAGTATTTCATCTCAGCTTCACGTCGGTTCTGTGACGTGGGTACTATAGGTATTTTTAACCCTATTTTACAGATGAGGAACCTGAGACTTAGAGTAGTTAAGTGACTTCCATATGCCACACAGGTAATAAATGTTGAAGTGGAATTTGAACCCATGTCTTTCTGACTGCCCAGCTGTTCTGGCCATGAGTTTGGTAATGATATTTACAGTAGTGTGCACTGATTTTACTTCAAAACATATTTTTGTGGGAGAGAAAAGAGGAGAATGTAAGAGAATTCATAAAGCTGCTGAAGCCAGTCCGGTATGATATTGTCTTTTCTTCTTTATTGATTGCTTCTCATAAAAACAGAAATGTTCCTCAATCCACTGTGCCCAAACTCAGGCTTTTTCTGGATGCTGTCGAGCTAGGGACACATGGGTAGGTGTATCCCTAAGATGAGATATGCATTTTTCAATATAGAGAGGTATCCAACAGCCTGATCTCAATGGATCAACTTATTGAGGTCCATATATCCCATGGAGATTTTAAATGTTGTTTTGGGAAAACATGAATTTCAAGTAATTCAAGGCCAGACACTTCCACCCCATCTTCCTCTTTGCAACTGTAGGGATCTGAAATTCTGATATTACTAACTCCCATAGATTAAAGGAGCAGGTATAGTTAGAAACTAATGATGTTCCTTCTTCCTTGAAGCATGCTGGTAGGATTTCTCTGTGAGTCTTCCAATTCACCTTACAAACTGTAAGCCTTCAATAAAAAGGTAGATACTTGTTCTGTACATCTTTAGGGGCATAGGTCCTCAGGGAGGCCCATAGCTTTCTATATAATACTATTTATGACTGAACTAGAGAGGTGGCAACTCCCAGGAGCAGGATTTGGCTAAAATACATGAAATAAAGATAAATGATTTTTCTAGAAATCAATCGTAAAGTTACAAGTGACTTCAGAAATGATTGAATTAACTTGAAGTATCAGTGCTCCATTACATCTCTGACCCTTTTGCTGTTTGGTATCCATTTGAAGACCTCCTGTGATTGGAGCTAACTACCTTATGGATTAAGCCATTCTGTTGTGTAACAGTTTTGTTAGAAAGTTCTTTCAGAATCTGCCTTCCCCTGATTTCTGCCAAGTAATTGTTGTTCTGCTCTTTGGGGCTAAGCAAAAGAAATTTAATTCTTCCACATGAGAGCACTCTGAGTACTTGAAAACTGTAATGTCCTCCATAGGTCTTGTCTTCTGTAGGTCAAACATCACCAATTTTTCAACCATTTATTTATTATATGATGTAATTTTAGGTCCTCACCATCCCACTTACCCTCCTTTGGATGTGCTTGTCCATGATCCTATGAAAATCTGATTCCCAAAACCAAGAGAGTCAGAAAAGTTTAGAAATGAAAGGGATCTCAATTATCATCTAGGTGAGAGGTGTGGGCTAGGGTGGGACAAAACTACTGAATACAGGAGAACTGCCTACTGCCTCTAGTTCTGTACTTTTAGGCCAAGCTGAACAAGTCAAATCCCTCTCCCATGTGACATTTCAAAGACTTACATATAATTTGTATGTTTCCTATTTCTTTCACATGATCTCTGTATGTTACGTTCTCTAGGCACTTCACTATCCTGCTTGCCCTGCCCTGGACTCCCTTCAGTTTCTTAAGGTCCTTAAAGTATGGCACCCAGCAATGAACACATTACTTCAAATGTGGTCTAACTAGGGAAGAGGACAGTGAAACTACCACCTTCCCTTCTTGAATGTAATGCCTCTTCTAATGTAGCCAAAGTTTGCATTAATTTTTATGGCAGCCATGTGAAAATGTTGTCTCATATTCAGCTTGTAGTCAATAATTCAATTATTTTATCTTTTTAAATTCAGTTAATCAACCTAGTCTTTTGAGATTTTTTTTTTAGCTCCTGAATCAAAGTTTTTCATTATTATTTAACATTAATGCTCTTTGAACCTGTTTGCATCTTTTACTGTCATCAGCACCATAATACTTCCTTTATGATAACCTCTGCCCTAGTTCTATTGGTCAAGGGGTGAGTTTCTTATGTTCACAATCTGCTCTACATTTTCAGATTTCTGGTTCAGTTCATGCAAACCCTTTTATCCTCTCTATGGTAAGCACTTCTTACCAGAGTGACTTTGAGCAAGTCAATTAATCTCTCAGGACCTCAGTTTCCTCACTTGCAAAATGAGAGCATTGGACCAAATAACCCCCAAGGGTCCTTCCAACCCTAGATCTATGATTTGGTTAGCTCCAAGTTTATAACCTATGATGAACCATAAGACTGGGTACATTTTAGCATACATGTCAAGAATCTTTCCTCTCTTACCCTTCATTTTAGTCAAATTCTTTGAGATCATAGATCCGTTGAAGTTTCAAATATTTATAGTCTCACCTTTGTCTATAAGTATTTGAGGTAAGTTTATAAGCTGAAAAGTAGGGCGAAAGAAGGCATTTTAAAGATAGAAATAGAACACAAACCCATCTATAATGAAGCAGAAAGAGTAGGTTTCTGTTTGGTTTTCAAGACTCAGTGCATTAACTATTGTAACTTTTGATTCAGATACTCTTACGGCCCAAAGATCCTTAGCACATTTTGGAAGTTTTTCCCTTTACTTGACTTTTGTAAATCAACCTAGAAAACCTGGGAAAATCACGAAGTGAAATTAAGATTGATTCACCATCTATACAGAATTCCTCTTCTATTTTGATTGTGTACTAGATATACTCCATGTTTGGCATGCATATGTCTTCCTTAAACAAATTTATTTCTATTATATTTTTCAAAGAATCTTGTACAAATATGCATGGAAGAGACATTTTGGAGGAGAGTCTTTGTGATAATAATAAAAAATTCTGATTTTTTGCTTCTCTAAGGTTTCATAAAGTAGCCTGCCTCTGTTCATTGTCTCTGCCCATTTCTTGCTAATTCTTCTATCCTGTCCTTTTCTGGAAATCTCCGTATCCCATTTTGGAAACTTCTGTGCCTCATCCTTATATATCCAGGGCTTCATTAGCCAAATCCTAGTTTCTCCATTCCTGTGACATTAGAGATAGAGAACTAATTACTCAGATAGATCTGAGAGAGAACCTGTTTTTTCCCCTATGATCCTTTCCTGGTCTATCAGTTTGATGGCACCTGTTTCAAAATACCAGATGACTCTTATCCCTTTTACAGATCTTAATCTCAAGAACATAGTACCCAAGAGACAACAGTAGCACTTAGTGACTGATTTCTAGTTATGTCCTTTCCTCTCTGGCAGCTGAGACCTTTTGGCATCCTTTGCCATGAAACCCTCCTCCCTTGTTCCTGTTCACTTATGCCTTTGTTCTTGGTGTCTCCTTTCAAACTTTTTATTTTTTTTTGTATGAGTTAAAGTGTTCCATAATAAAAGCCAACTGCCTTATGCATTACTGTGCTATCTGACTTTTTCATAAAAGCCTCATCTAAGTCCTTAATGTGTTAGAAAAGATAAGGACAGCCTTTAAAATGGTATTTTGCTCCTCAGAATTTAATACTTTTTTGTATTCAAACAAAAAACAATGGTATATGCTTTTCAGTCAGTTGTAAAATTGTAAAGATGTAGACTGCTATAAAATATTGCGTGCAAGCATTTGCCTGTTTCCTTGTCATGTTTTGATCAAAGGTTCCCTCGATGGATTTGTAGGTTATTCTCATAAAATTTTGTAGAGATAAGAAAGTGGTCATATGGGTTATTAGATATTTATAGTTTTTGTCACCTTTTTTTGAGGGATAATAATAAGGTCTGGGATTTTTTCCCCCAAATGTTTGATATCTTTCCTTCTTTTATATCTCTTAATATTAAGTTGCCCAGTGCCTGCAAATCAGTGTCACTTTTCATGTGGACCTCCTCTGTGTGTGCTTGGTCTTGTCTAGCTGCCTATCTCATCTTTTTTTTTTTTTCATTTAGTGATATTTCTATTTACTCATGCAATGAGGACTGTGATGTTAGAGTGCCAATGTAGTGGTTCCACTATCACTGATGGAGAATAATGTTTGCTCCATAAATCTTTATAGATATTTCCTTTTTGGTCTTCTCATTGTCATTCTAGTTTCATTCTTAAATGCTGTCTCCATAAAAGCTGAAATTTAATATAATGGAAATCTCTCAGTATTTGATATTGTTTCTTAAAAATGAACCATGCTCATTTACTTTTTACTTATTATTCCTTTTGGAAAGCTTCCCTGGTGAAGGATTGGTGTGTCCTGTCTCAGAAAGATAAGCAGGAGGTGGGTACGTGGTCAAAAAGAATCTAGGCCATGATTACATCTCAATGTGCGAAAAACACTACGATAATTATCATTAGCTTTTCTGGTCAGTGACCATGTGTCTGCAAAATGAAAATCTCCCTGATACCAAATAATTATTTTGAAGCCTAGTTTTTAAGGAAAAAGATGAGTCCTAAATTTAATGAATTCACCATTTTTTCTTCCTGCCATAGGCAATAAGTATCCAGCATTCAGTATTTAGCCACAATATCTAAACAGTGTTAAAGTAGCTAATTAATTCAATATTCTTACAGTGTAAAGACTAATTATTTATTCATTTTAAGTTAAAGTGTTGTCTTCATCAAAGAAGTAAATACTAAATATTTTATATTTTATTTTTATATTTATACTTCCTTTTATTTTATTATTTTATATTTATATTTCCTTTTAATCTTTTAATTCATATCAAGTACTGAGGGTCAGTCAATATTTTGATGTGCTGGTGCTTATAATGAAAGCATGGAACCTTACTTAAGAGAACCGCAGAAGAATAAACTAAACCTTGTTCAGTCCTTGGCCAGTTGTTTTTTTTTCCTTCTGCCAGGCAGAGCCTCATCTTTAGCTAAAAAGTACCCTCTTTACATGGACCATTTTTTATACTCAGTAACTGGACCAAACTTAAACTAGTGCTTAGAAAAAATCTTACACTTTAAAATTTTGTAAAAAAAAACAAACCCCAAACCTTATTGTTATCTTTTGTTTTTACATTGCCTTCATTTCTAAATATCTTCCTCTTCCCCCCACCCTGTAAGTTATCCCTTGTAACAGGGAAACAAACACTTCAGTTAAGCCTGATACTGTAAGTGGTATTCAACACCTAGCCTCCTACCTGTGCAAAGGAAAGGAGTTGGATTTTCTCATCTCTTCTTCTGGGATAAGGCGACTCATTATACTTACACAGTGTTCAGCTTCTTTTCATTTTCTTTTCAATTGCTTTGTAGTCATTTGTATATTGTTATGTTTATTTACTTCATTCTGTCTCCATCTCTGAATGCTTCATATTCCTTGTACAGCAGTATTCTATTAACTCACCTACCACAGTTTTAGTCATTTTTTCAATTGACAGCCCTATCAATTTTGTGGGAGAACATATAGAAAACACCAATTCTGTTTCATTGCATGCTCCAAGTAGAGAAAACTTGAATAAAATATCTAAAATCTATATGTGTTTCTACTGATAAAATTTCTCATCTGAGGGCTTATAAGTGAATGTTTATATGAAGACAGGTTATAAAGTATAATAGTGTGTTCCTTTTGGTGTGTAGTAAATCTTTGGGGATTATATTTATGTATTCATGTGAGAATGTCAATATTTAGCACAGTGCCTAACACATAGTAGGTGCTTAATAAATGTTTATATATTGAATTAGAAAGTAGGCTGGGAAACTATTAAAGGCAACGTAAAGGTAGTTTGGTCCATCTTCTGACTTTACAGATGTAGAAATTGAGATCTAGAGAGGGGAACATTGTCTATGCTTTATATTTTTCTCCATTTAATAGTATTTTATTTTTTCTAATTACATGTAAAGATAGTTTTCAGCATTCACTTTGATATGGTTTTGAGTTCCATAACTTTTCCTTCCTCCCCTAACTCCCCCAGGACAGCATACAATCTGATATAGATTGTACATGTACAATCCTATTAGACATATTTTCACATTAGTCATGTTGTGATAGAAGAATCGGAACAAAAGGGAGAAACCACCCATATTTTATATTAGAATAGAGAAGGAAAAGTGGTATAATTGTAAGTAGTAAGGTTTGATGTAGTTGTAAGGGCAATGGATCTGAGTTCAATTTCTGATTCTTACACTTGAACAGGAATATAAATCTTGAGGAGGGCGGTATATGTATGTTCAAGGAAGACTAATACCTCGGGCGTGAGGGTTGCTGAACACTTTTAGGGGCTATTTTCCATCTTTTGTGTCCACCTGCCACTCAACTCTCATTTGTGACTCTCAGAAGCTGTAGCATGTGCAGGGGCCACACTCCAGTAAACTACTTTGGCAGACGGGCTAAACCAGGTTGAAGGAAACTGAGGGCCCTCAAACTTGTCAGTGAGTTAGGGGAGTGTCTACCCCAAACATGTGAAGGAAGACTTCCCCAGTGGAATAGGTGGATATGAATAATTTGTTCCAACAGGCTATAAAGGAAGTGGAAGAGGCACTGTGGAGTGCTTAGAACTTTGTCAGACATTGAAGTCACCAAGGTCATCCACTGCATGCTGTGTCATCACCATTCATCGACTTTTGTTTTGCCCCTGGACTTTGTGTATATTGTTATGTTTATTTACTTCATTCTGTCTCCATCTCTGAATTCTGAAGAGAGAGTGAGGTTGATGACTTCACACAACTTTGCCTCATTTAAATCTAATTTATGCAGGAGTCAAAAGACATCACCCATACCATTTTACAAAGTCCTATGGTGACAGGCAAGTGATGAAGCAGCAGGTGCATAATGCAGTTGTGTAAGCACAACTCTGCACATGGGCAGCCCAGGCCATAGGGTCCTTTTCTTGCTGGCACCCTGGATATCTAAGCAACCATTTTGAAGGACTGCACTGCTCACCTTCTGGTGTGAGGAAGGGGATAGAAGAGATACCCTAAAAACTATCTATTTTGCCTAACCTAGCTGTGGCCTGTTTACTGTGACAGGCAGGCAGGGGTCCTACAAAAACTTTTGCAAAGATGATTTCATTCACCATCGGGGTGGAATGTGTAAATGCTTCTGGTCACAAAGACAGGCAGATTGTGTTGCAAGAAAACTCAACAGATATCCTATCCAAATAGTAACCCTGAGTGAAATAAGGCTGCTGAATGAAGGTCAGCTTACCAAAGCTGAGTCTGGATACGTTTTTTTTTTTTTCTGGAGTGATTGCAGAGATTGGGAACCAGTGAAGCTGGTATAGGTTTTGCAATCAAAACTAATGTGGTCAACAGGCTTTTATGCCTCCCCAAAGGAGGGAATGACAGACTCTTGACAATGTGATTGCTACTTGCAGGAAAGTGCCACACCACAATCATCAGTGCCTGTGCTCCTACCATGACAAACTCTGATGAGGTCAGAGAAGAATGTTATGAAGATCTGGAGACCCTCATCATCAGTGCGCCAAAAGAGGACAAACTTGTAATTCTGGGTGACATTAACACCAGAAAACGGACAGACTATCAGGCATGGCAGAAAGTCCTTGGGAGGAATGGAGTCAGAAACAGCAACAGCAATGGTCACTTACTACTGAAGACTAGTGGGTCTCATGACCTTCTTAGCAACAACACTGTCTTCTACTTACTTAAACACAAAACTTTGTGGATGTACCCTTGCAGCAGACAGTATTTGAGAGTGACAAAGGTGATGTGTGGCACAGAATGCTGTACTGAGTATAGCCTTATCTTCTCTAAGCTAAATATTCATATTTACAAAAGTGATAGCCCCAAGGCAAGATGGCTATCAGAAGACTTAATGTCTACAGATTAGAGTGCTTCTCCATGTGTGAACAGTTTGTTGCTAACTTGGAGGAAAAGTTGAGCCAACACATGATTAGCAACAGTGAAGCAGAAAAAGAGTGGGCAGTTTTCAGAGATTTGGTGTACAACACCACACTTACTCATCAGGACCAGAAGTCTTGCAAATTTCTAAATTGGTTTGATGAAAATGATGAGGAAATTCAGAAACTGATAAATGAAAAACGAAAACTTCCCGGAGTTTACTACAGGATAGTTTTTCTCTAAGAAGACCATGTTTAACTCCATCAAAAGTGAAGTGCAAGCAAAGCTTAGAGAGGTATAGGCATCTTGGCTCTGTAAGAAGGCATATGAAAATCAGTTTTACACTGATAGTAATAATACAAAAGAATTTTACGGTTCCCTGAAGGCTATTTATGGACCAAAGACCTGTGAAATATCTCAATTACTCAATGCTGATGGAGTCATATTGAGTAGTTATGAGGAGCAGCAACTGCTCCTGTTCCTTCCGCATATTCACTCCAATTAAAGTCATGATTTTCCATGCTTGACCCTTCATCTGAATCATATTCATTGTTACCATTGGCTGGACTGTTACATTTCTCCAGTGACAAATGTGAAGTCTCTTGCATGTTGGAAACCAAAGACACTCTGCTCTCCATCCAAGAAAAACTGTCTTTTGCTCCTTATTTCATCCTGTAGAAAGATTTTTCTTTCACTTCTGCATGATGGTGCACCCAGCTCTGCTGTGGTGAAGTTTGCAGACACATGGAGTCATGTTGAATTGTAGGGGCAGCTAGGTGGTGCAGTAGATAAAGCGCCAGTACAGGAGTCAGGAGAACCTGAGTTCAAATCTCACCTCAGACACTTGACACTCACTAACTGTGTGACCTTGGACAAGGCACTTAACCCCAGTTGCCTCATCTTTGGTCATCTCCAGTCATCCTGATGAATATCCGGTCATTGGATTCAGGTGGCTCTGGAGGAGAAGTGAGGCTGGTGACCTGCACAGCCCTCCCTCACTCAAAAAAAAAAAAACCCAAAGTCAAGTGCAAGTCATGTCATTATTTCTCTGATGGCATGGTCTTCTTCCTTAACAAAGGATGAACACACGTACTCTATGTTGAGTAATGATAAGGATATGATCTTGGAGAGATAGGCTGAACACTTCCATAGCATTCTCAACAGATCATCATCAGCCAGTGCTGAAATCATTGACCACGTATGTCAGGTCAGTTTTTCTCTAGCTGAACTTCCAACTGAAGAAGAGGTTTTGAATGCCATGTTCTGTGACAATCATACAGGGGTCCCTTTTAGTCATTGAGGGCAAAATTCTTGTCAGAGTCTTCCTTAATAGGTTGATCCTTCACCTGGAAGATAGTCATTTACCCAAAAACCCGTATGGCTTCAGAAAGGGCCATGGAATGATCAGTCTGGTATTTGCTACCCAAAGATTCCAAGAGAAATGCCAGGAGCAGAAGAGAGGTCTGCATACAACAGTTATCAATCTGACCAAAGTTTTTGTTACTGTCAGTTTTGAGGGCTTGTGGAAGATCATGGCAGAGAAGCTCATCAGTATTGTATGCAAGTTCTATGATGCCATGCTTACATGGGTTCTGGATAATGGATGACTCTTGGCAGGTAGACATAAAAGATGATACTCTACAAGATACTCTTGGGCTTTCCCAGGCACCAGTGGAGTGAAGCAGGACTGTATGTTTGTTCCCATGCTTTTTAACATGATGTTTTCAGCAACATTGTGATAAAAATGGCATCAAGGTCAGCTACCACACTGACAGCGAATTATTTAACTTGGAAAAAGCCAAGACTGAAGTGGAGGAAGAGTTGATACATGACTTTCTGTTTACAGATTATTGTGCCTTCAATGCAACCTTTGAGGCTGAAATGCAACAAACTGATTCTCTGCTGCTTATGCTAATTTTAGCTTGATAACACAAAGAAAACAGAGGTTCTTCTCCATCCAGCACCATGTCATCCATATGTGGAGCCATCATTTGCAGGAAATGGAGAAATTTTGAATATTGTAGATAAATTCACTTGCTTTGGCAGTATACTTCCCAGGAATGTACATATAGATGATGAGGTTGACACGTGCATTGCCAGAACTAGCTCAGTATTTGAAAGGCTCTGAAGGAAAGTGTGGGAAAGGAGAGGTATTAGTCTGCCTATCAAATTGAAAAGTCTATAGAGCTATTGTGCTGACCTCACTGTTGTATGTCTGTGAAACCTGGACAGTCTACCAGTGCCATGCTGGGAAACTGAATCACTCCATTCCATTTGAATTGTCTTAGGAAGATTCTGAAGATCACCTGGCAAGATAAGGTATTGAACACTGAAGCTGAACTTGCCAACCAAGCATGCCACCTCTCCTGAAGAGAGCACAACTCCAATGCACTGGTCACATTGTTCAAATGCCAAATGTAAATTTGCCTTAAAGACTCACACAAGGCAAGTGCTCACATGGAAGTCAGAAGAAGTGGTACAAGGACTTTTCAAGGACGTGAGACATGGGGAACATTGGCACAGGACCACTGAGCATGATGTACCTGCATTGAAGAAGGTGCTGGGCTCTAAGCAGTTGCTCAAAAGAAGCATGAGATATGCAAGTTTAGAGACATCTCCAGTCCAAACATTCATATGGACTATCTGTGCCTGACCTTTGGTGGAGCCTTTTGACCTGTGGGTCAGATCAGCCACAGTCAGACACTTGACCCTGACACAGTGATGTCTTGGTCCTTTTCTGCAGGATGGACAACACTGAATCAAGTCTTGAGGCAAGGATTGTTTTTTTTCTTAGTGTTCCCATTGTCCCATATAGTGCCTTGTGTATTATAGATGCTTAAATTGTTTGTTGTGTTATCTTACACTACTAGCTGTCTGACTTTTGCCAAGTCATTTAACTCCTATGAGAATCAATTTTCTCAACTGTAAATTGAGGGAAATAATTTTGATGTTTCTTAGTTCATAGTGCTTTTGTGAGGAAAATGCTTTGCAAACCTAAATAAGCTAAAGGATATGAGGGATTATTAAGAACCTCAGATGTTTTACACTTTTGCCTGTTCACATAGCTATCAATGTAACGTACATTTTCCTCTAGCTTAACTGAACCTTGAAGTTGGCTAATATTTATAAATCTTTCCTTTGTAATAGAGCTGGTCCCTGAGATGCTGGGAACTTACCACAAAAAAAGGACCACTAAAAAGGCCAGGTTATGTGTAAACAAGTCCCTTGTGTGAGTCAGAAGGGAGCAAAATTATTACAAACACTAATTGGGAACATACTTATGTGACTTAAAAGACAAGATCAAGTCAGTCATTTTAGGCAGGAATACCCCACTCTTCACCTCCTTTTGGAGAGGAGAGTAGTAGTACAGACATTCAGTCTGCATGACACCAAATAATAATTTCTAAGACTAGTTTCTAGAGTTAAAAGTGAATCTTAAACAAATTCATAATTTTTCTTCCTGCTACACACAAAAAATATTTACTCAACATTTACTTTTTAGCCATATCAAAGTGTTCAGTTAATTCTATTGGCTACACAATCATTTATTAATTTTAAATTAAAGTATTCTGTCTTCCTCAAAGGGTATTTTTTCTTCTCCTCCTCCCTCTGGCCATTCACTATGGCATCTAGCAGCAGAACTACTTGTCCAGAGGAGATATCACGTCTTGCATTTGGAGAGTCAATTTAAGAGGGTTCAAAGCCCAGTTGATAGAACAGACACATGTGAGACAGAAACAGATACAGAGAGGTAGTCACTTAAGGATGGAAGCAACTTTGGTGGCAGAGAAGAGAGACAGTTTACGGATTCGAGAATGAGGCAATTGAGAGCTAAGCTACATAGAGGAGGAGTTCCTGGGAGCTCAGATAAACATTTGAACCAGCAGAGAAACTGTGTTCAAAGGGGGAGCTTTATGAGAACTTCAGGAGGAAAGGACATCAGGGTTCTACAGTTTTGGAGTTGGAAGCTGCCTTGGCTACATGTATTCCCTTATATGTGTACCTCACCATATCATAATCTAAAGTTGTGCCCATTCTTCACTTTGTAGAAGAGTGTGCCACAATATTATGGGGGAGATGTTTTGTAGCTCCTGTAATTACTATACCATCTTTGTCAATGCTTACACTAATAGCTAATTGTTTCTGCTGGCTGATTATTATGGAAAAGCACACTGGTGGGAGCTCACGAATTATATTGTTAAGGGCCGGGACCACAGTGTACCATTGTATACCCAAGGTAGCAGTCACACTCTGGGAACTCACCCTACCAGTGTGAGTGCTAATTGGGGGAGTAACCCAGTGGGAGTGCTATATTGGGGAAATTTTTAGGTCTTCTATACTTTGGCAGGGACTGAATGGTGAGGTTCTCCATCTGAGACTCTTTGATTGTCATTGTAGTATTGTGATAGACTAGAGAAAAATGAACACATTTTCTTCTAACGTTTTTACATTTTGGTGTGTTTCCTTTATGTTTCAGACCAGTTATTTTCAGATAACTTTTTCATGGTTTAATGTGTATGCACTGGCATTACTGTGAGTATGGCAACTAATATGAACACTATGGATGTGGCATTCCCTAGAATACAGAGGACTAACAATTTGCTTAGAGAACACTTTACAAACTAATCAATGTTTATTTAGAACAAAACAAAACTACCTTTTGACTAGATTTTGACTGCTTGCCTTAGTTGTGACTGTTGCTAGGTGGCATAGTGTATAGACCTCTGAACTTGGAATTAGAAAAACCTGAGTTCAAATCCTATTTTGGTTACTTACTAACTATGTAACCCTGGGAAAATCACTTAACATTTGACTGCTTCAGTTTCTTCATTTGTAAAATGGGAATAATGATAGTCCCTACCTCCCAAGGTTGTTGTGAGGGTAAAATGAGATGATATATGTAAAATGCTTTGTAAACCTTAAAATACTACAAAAATTTTTTACTAAAATTTTTTTACTAAAATATTTTTAACTAAAATTAAATTCCTGAACAATCAATTCTAAATTTTTAATCCCTTTTGTGAGTTTCACACCTCTTTGAGGGCTTTTCTGACTTTGTTTTCTTTAATTTCTTGTACTAGTAAGGAGTGAGTTCATATTTCTAGTTGGATTTCTGATGTATTACAGGAGACTTTGAAGATATTGAGGGTGTCCTGTGTATTGCAGGGACCCAGGGGAAATTTCATCTTCTGGGACTGAAGCTGGTCTGCATATGTGAGTCCAGAGTAAAGGGACCCTTTAGTGGGAGAGGGGGAGGAAAAGTTTTCTTTTCTCCTCTCCTGCTTAGTAATTCTGTACTATTATATAAGAACAAAGACAAAGCAGTATGATTTCTTATATGAAGGTTTATTGCCATTAGACTCCACATCCCTAATACCTAGGGGAGGGGCCTACATGTTTTTGAAGTTCTCTATGAACCCAGCTTCCTTATGAGAAGAAAGATAGGTTTTCTTTTTATTTTGTTGTCTTTGATTTGATTAGGCACCAAAACATGTGGGAACTGATGAGAAATTAGTACAATGGTATTTGCTTGTTAAAATTAAGTAATCTTTAATTTGGAAGTGAGTGTAATCAATCCTTTAAGTCGAATGCTGTGGTAGGCATGGGGGCAGGTAGGTGGTGCAGTGGATACAGCAGCAGTGCAGGAGTCAAGAGGAACTGAGTTCAAATCTCACCTCAGACACTTGATACTCACTAGCTATATGACCTTGGGCAAGTCACTTATCCCCAATTGCCTCATCCTGGGTCATCTCCAGTTATCCTGATGAATATCTGGTCACAGGATTCAGATGGCTCTGGAGGAGAAGTGAGGCTGGTGACCTGCACAGCCCTCCCTCACTCAGAACAAAGTCAAGTGCAAGTCATATCATTATTTCTCTAATGGCATGGTCTTCTTCGACAACGAAGGATGAACACGCACATGGTAGGCATGTATCTTTGTGGAAGAATGTTAAAATCTGGACTGTGAATTGTGCCCAGTGGTCTTTCCCAAAATGCACCCCAACTGCTTTTTTTGGGGAACAGAAAATATTGAGCTGGAATGGCAGTGTAAGGGAGTGGGTTCTTAAATGCGCAGGACTTAATACAGAAAAGGGGCTGGGACACGGAGAGGTTAAACTAATTATAAAAATGAGAAAGTTCTGATGAGAATTCTGTTAAGTAGTATGAACTGTGAACAAATCACTTGAATGAATCATAGATATTGATGTCATTGGACAAGCAATGATGGGGAGCACCTTGAGTGTTAACCTTAAAAAACGTATCTTGTCACTTAGAGGTAGTTGGGCCAGGAGCCATCAGTTGGGAAAGAACTTTCAGCTCTTTATCTCTTGTCAGATAAAAGGATATTTTCTTTCCTTTCCTTTCACTCACCTCTGTGCCATCAACCATGGTGTTTAGCAGCACAGATACTCACTCAGAGGAAACACCCTATCCAACAATTAAAGAATCATTTTAAGAGAGAGTTTGAGACCCAGTTTAGGCCAACAGGCATTACTACAGAGAGGCATTTAGTTACTTGAGGTAGGGTGCAAAATCTTCAAGGAATGTGAGCCCTGTCAGCAGAGAAGAGAGCCACCTGTGAGCTCCAGATGGAGCTAGCTGTAGCAATCAGTAGTCTCCCTTGTTAGAGGAATAGACCAGGGAGGCCAGCTGAGTAATCTGATCATCAGAGACATCATGCCTGAAGGGAGAGCACTTTGAGGACTTTAAGAGGAGAGAAAGGACCTTGAGGCTCTGTAGTTCTGGAGCTGGGGAGTCCTTGGCTTCAAGTGTCCATTAGACACGTGCCTAACAGCCGTTGTGCTCCACGTTTATGCCGCTTTTCCCGTGCTGCGTGTATGTTTATGGGAAAGGGTGCCTTAAATTTATGGAGGGGAACATGCCTCTTTTTAGTAGGCCATTTTAGAATGACATTGCTAAGGGTTTACTGTGTCTCCTGGCCAAATGTAAAGGGGAAATGCACATGTGGTGACTTATTAGCTGTAATAAGCAGTAGTGGCCTAGATACATAGAATACCCTGTAACTTTATGGAGTTAGGAGCTTCACACTTGGAACCCAACTCAGAAGTATGAATGTATCCTAGAGCAGGTGCTAAACTTATTTGGGTTTTTTTGGCTTAGGCCTTGAGCTTATCTAGATATTGGTCCTGGAAGTGCACTCAGCTTCTTATGGGAAATGCTTGTAGATGATGGTCATAAGTGTGCTATATTCTTTCTTCCTTTGGCATTGGAAATCCTCTTAGGTTGGTGGGTATTGGGACAAGTCCTGCAGCACAGTGACCCAGCTAAAGGAAGGTCTCAACCGTATTCTTTGCCTGATTCCCTACAATGTGATCAGTCAGCCTGTGTGGGAATGCATCATGCCAGAGTGGCTAGAAGCCATCAGAACAGAAGTCCCAGATAACCAGCTAAAAGAATTCAGGGAAGTATTAAGGTAGGTAAAAGTGTCAAGAAATGTGTTAGCTAAATCTGGAACTTCATGAAGAAGTTTTCAGTACCAGGAATGAAATGTTAGTCAAGGAATCACATCTGGTGATTAGATTGTTGTTCAGAAGAGGCTTTGTTCATGTTAAATGATGTTATTCATTATTCATCCTCCATATATTCACTGTCCTATAAGCATAATTACAGTTTTATATGGTGAGATAGGAGCAATATGAAAAAAGTCAATACTGGAAGGTAACTTCCAATCTTAATTTATTATATATAAAATCCTTTCTGTTATTTTTTAATAAGAAAGATTATAAGCACTAATATATTATTAATATATTTGTTAATAATTAATTTCACATGAGTCATTCTAAATATATGTAAATAGATTCATAAAATATCAGTACTAGAAGGGAACTTAGAACACAGAATGTCAGAACATGAAATGTCAGAACATGAAATGTATATAGAATGCAAATTCAGTTTGAGAAATATTTAAGCTCTTATTATGTGTAAGAACCATGTTAAGACCTGTTGATAAAAAGACAAAAATGAAATAGTCCATATCATCAAGGAGCTTATAGTCTATTGGAGGGTTACAGCATGAACATAAGTAAGTATAATGCAACATAATTTGAAGAAGAAGAGAGCACTAGCAAAAAGGGAGGATGAGGGAAAGCTTCAGGGAGGATGTGGCATTTGAGTTGAGCCCTGAAAGATGAAAATGATTTTGAAAGGTGGACATAATAAAGGAGTATACTTGAGATAACAAGTGTGACTAAATGGAGTCAGGCCATGAAATGTAGAGTTTGGGGAACAGTTTCACTGAACATGAAGGGCAATAATATGAAAGTATGTCTGTAGATATAGGTCAGAGCCATGTGGGTCAGAGGGTCTTAAATGTCAGATTTAGAAGTTTATAATTTATCTTGAAATAGGGAGTCATGGAGGGCTTTTGAGCAGGGAAGAAACATGGTTAGATTTGTGCCTTATGGAGATTATCTTGGCATGTGTATGGAAGATATATTAGAAAAGGGGATGCTGGAAAAAGGGAATCCAGTTAGGTGTCTGCTGTAATAGTCCAAGCGAGAGCTTATGAGAACTTGAATTTTCATTAGAGCTAGAAGGAATCTTAGAGTTCATCTAGTTCAGTTTTGTAATTTTAGAAATAAGGAAACTGAAGTCCAGATAGCTCAAGTGACTAATCTAGTAAGTTCTGAGACCAAAGTTAGGTCTCAGATCTCTCAAGTCCTTCTACAAAAATAATAACTAACATTTATATAGAGTTTTAAAGTTTTCAAAGTATTTTATATACATTATCTCGTTTAAGTCTTATGATAATCCTCTGAGGCTTGTACCATCATTAAACAGATGAGAGAACTGAGGCTTAGAGAGGTTGTGACTTTTTTCAGCTGAGTTTCATAGAATTTGGATCCAGGTGTTTTCAGGTCTATATCCATCACATTATTCCATGTTGCCTTTGTACAACTGTACACATTTTGTATGTGAGCGATGATGTAGTTGAATCATATAGAACACAGACTGGTGGAAGGATGGAGTAGGAGCATATAAGGGGGAGGAGTGTACGTGGTTTGACCCCACAAAGTATAAGATGGAAATGCATCTGGAAATATATTCCTATGTTAATTGACTTCCATTCTTTTCTTTTGTAGCAAAATGTTTGACATTGAGCTTTGCCCTCTCCCTTTCTCACTGGAAGAGATGTTTGGATTTATTAGTTGCCGGTTCACAGGATACCCCTCTTCTGTGCAGGAGCAAGCTCTACTATGGCTTCATGTAAGTCAACGATGCTGGCTGATCATGGAGAAAGGGACTATAATCTGGGAAAGGGAGGCCATTTGTGGTTAGATGACCAATAATTTAAATATTGTCCAAATGATGGTATTTCTGGGCTTGCATAAGTGCAGGACCATGTTCTTACTCTTCTTACTGCATCAGCTTCATCCACATATGCCAAATGGGAGAACTATTTATATCACATTAGAAAAAGGATAAACTAGGACCCTTTCCAAAATTTAGGCTCAGGTATTTTATTCAATTCATTCATTCACTCACTTAATATTAAAAAATATTTATTAACCATTTATTTTGTGTAGAACATTGTGGGTACTAGAGGAGACACAAAATTTAGATCAGACATAGATAGTCCTAATTTTCTTGAAGTAGAATCTCTGTGAGGGGGATGTTACAAACTCTGACAACTCTCATATCCAACCTTGCTTGTAACTGCTATAGAGATTTGAAAACATTCATTCATTTAACAAATAATTATTAAACACCTCCTGTGTTCAAAGGCAGTATTGAATGGTAGGTGTAGGGGAATTCTCTCTTGACTTCTTTGGAGAAGCCTACTGGTCAGCAGGGGGTCTAATGACTGAGTCAAAGATAGGAGGCCATATTGAAAGCAAGGAGATTTATTAGCTTGCTAAGGAAGGTAATAAAAGGAAGAAGAAACTCTAAGGAAGGACTTGCAGCTCTTGCTGATAGCAGATTCACCTTTCTAGGGTGTAGACTTGGTATTTATGACATTTTAGGCCCAATCAGCAGCATTCTTCACCAACTTAGGCTAGAAAATAATGCATTTTGTGGGAGAGAAAGGGGTAGAGAAAGAAGGGGAATATTCAAGGGAGAAAAAGGGAATATTTGAAATGTGACTGTTAGGAGTTATTATTGGATTGAGAATACATTTGCTGCTCAAGGGCAAGAGACAAAGGGGAAAGACTAAATACTTTCATAATTGTGAAAGAAGCTGTTTTAGATTAAACTTCAGAATCTTTTATCCAAGAACAGCAAGTAGTTGTTATAACAGTGAATAAGACCACCTACTTTACCTTATAATATATATATATATAATATTTTATTTCTCCTTTAATAAGGGTTGGGTACTTTCTAGTATTTGGACACTAGTTGGGTGAGGGATTAGGCCATCAAGACTTTGCAAAATCACTGTAGTTTCTATTTTTGTTCTTGATAGGGAAGACACAGTTTAGATAACAAATGTTCATTGCTTTCTTGGAGCTTTGGTTCTAGTAGGGAAGAGGATAACTTATAAGCAGATAACCATAGGACAAAGCAGAGGATGATGAGTGAATAAGAAAAAGTAACAAGTGCTATTAGAGAATTGCTATGAGAGAGATCACTTTGATCTATGAGGGGATAAAGAAAGGATTTATGGAGGAGAGCTTCTGATCTAGGACCTGAAGAATGGGTAGAAGTTGGAAAGGCAGAGCTGAAGATGGTGTTGGTGGTAGAATGAAGAATGTACCGGGCAGAGAGAGTATATCTTGTGACTTATCTTTTGTTTTTGTTTGTTTTTTGTTTTTATCACAAATGAAACTTTGGTGAATTTGCTTTACATTTCAGGTTCAGGAAATTGATCTTTCCTAATTAATTTCTAGAAATAGTAGCTTAGTTACTGTTTATAGTGAAAAGGAGAAAACTTTCATTGTTCTCTATCTTTTTAGAATAAGAGGAATATAAATTTGTTTAAGGACAGGAAAGAAAACAAAACATGACAACTAGGTGGCACAGTAGATGGAGCTCTGGATATAACCTCATACATTTAATAGCTGTGTGATCTCATGCAAATCACTTAATCTTTTCTGTTTCAGTTTCCTGACCTGCAACACGGGGATAATAATAGCACCTACTTCCCAGGGTTGTTGTGATGATAAAATGAGATAATATTTGTAAAGCAGCTGGCAAACCTTAAAGTGCTGTCTAAGTGCTAGCTGTTATTATTGCTATTAATCATTATTACTTCTGACAGATCATAATCTGTAGATTGTACATGTTTGAGATGGAAGAGATCATAGGATGTGAAAAGTTAGAACATGGAATGTAAGAGCTGAAAGGGAAATTAGGATATAAAATGTTAAAATTAGAATGGACCTTAGCAGTCTTAGAGCTTCAGTGGACTTGATATCACATATTAGAACAAAGAATCTTAAGAGTGAGGAGAAATCAAAGAGACCCTGTATTTCAATCTCTTGTTTTTACACACTTATTCTTTCAACCAACATTTATTGAATGACTACTACTTTGTACAATATCCTCTATTAGGCAGTAGGAGGAATATAAAGGAATTTAAAATGAATGTCATAGTCCCTAATCTAATGAAGCTCACAATTCACAGACAAGGAAATGGAAGACCAGAAAGGTAGTGACTTACCCAAGGTCATACAGGTAGCCATTTCCATTTGAACTGTCTTAGGATGATTCTGAGGATCACCTGGCAGGATAAGGTACCAGACACTGAAGTCCTTGCTTCAGCTGAACTGCCAAGCATTCAAACTATGCTTCAGAGAGCGCAGCTCTGATGGGCTGGCCATGTTGTTCGAATGTAAAATGTATGCTTGCCCAAAAGACAATTTTATGGAGAACTCGCATGGAACAGGCGATCACATGGTGGTCAGAAGAAGTGGTATAGGGACACTCTCAAGGTCTCTTGCAAGAACTTTAGATTTGACTGTGCAACATGCGAGACACTGGCAAAGGACCGTTCAGCATGGTGTGCCTCCATCAGAAAGGGTGCTGTGCTCTTTGAGCAAAGCAGAATTGAGATGGCACAAAGGAAACATAGGATGTGCAAATTTGGGGTATCCACCCCAAATATTCACATGAACTATCTGTGCCCAACCTGTGGTAGAGCATTCTGAGCTTGTATTGTTCTGATCAGCCATAGCTGGATACGCTGAAATTTCACTTTATCATGGTGATATCATTTTGGTCCTCTTCAAAGACGAAGGACAACAACCAACAGGTAGCCACAATAGGACTAAAACATAGACCTTCCAACTCGCAGTCTAGTGCCTTTCTTTACTGCCTGTTGCTGATATCCAAGTGATCTACAAGACTAATGATCTCATGTTAAATAGTTAATTTTCTAAAAAATTGTTATATATATATATCTTTGTTTAGATTTTGAAAGTCTGTATTTTTTCTCTTTTTGATATGTATATATGTTTGTCTTTCTTCAGGTATTATCAGAGTTAGACATCATGGTCCCACTTCAGCTATTAATAAGCATGTTTTCTGATGGAGTTAATTCCGTTAAAGAGTTGGCAAATCAAAGAAAATCAAGAGTCAGTGAGCTTGCAGGGAGTCTTGCAGCTCGAAGGGTAATTATCACCTCAATTCTTCTTGTTTATCTTGCTTGTTGAGATTCTGGAAAGCGCTGCCAATTGCATCAGTGTCTAAGATTGACATCAAAGGCTCAGATATTTGTAAATGATGAGCCACTTTTTTCCCATCTTGTTTTCTTTTTATCATTGAAGATTCACATAAACTTTGAGATGTTGGATCTAGGAAATGCCAGGTGGAATCTATAATCAAATATAATTTTTATTATTTAAAATTATTTATGTATATCTATCAATGTAACACATATTCATTAAGCACCTACAAGGCACTGCACTAGGCTCTATAGGGAGGAAGACTGAAAAATGAGTAAGATATGATCTCTGCCATTATGGAGTAGAGAATTTAGCAGGGGGAATACTCAATACTCCACAGGGTTGTGAGAAAAACATTCTGTAAATTGCCAAGTATTATAGAAATAAGGGGTAATGGATTTATAGCCTAGTAGAGAGGTAAAATCAATCAACAAATAACCGTAATACACAGAAGAATGTATTATAAAAGCATAAGCAAGTTGCTTTAAGAGTTCAGATGAGAGAGATTTTCTCGTCCTCAAGCCTAATATGTGTTTTGGAGGGGGTGACTTTCCTGTCTTGCCCTTCTTGTTTAATGAAGTGGACACCATTTACTCCCATCTCTAGCTCACAACACTCTTCCTCCATCTTGCCGAGACTGTTTTCCCCGTTTGCTCTTGTAGCCCAGGCTCCCTGGGGGTGTGACTGGTGGCTGGTAGTCTTTATGTCTCGCACTTCAATTAGAGACCACGTCTTTAATTTGCATGTACTACAAATCTTGAGAAGCTACTTTTTTTAAAAAAAAGGTACAAGTTGCATTGGGTTTTTTTGTAAATAGTGTTTTTTTCCAGTTACATGTAAAGATAAATTTCAGCATTCAATTTAAATAAGATTTTGAGTTTCAAATTTTCTCTGTATCTCCTTTTCTTCTTCTCTCACCAAGACAGCAGGAAATCTGATATAGATTATACGTGTGCAATTATGTTAAACGTATTTCCACATTAGTCATGTTGTGAAAGAAGAAAGAGAACAAAAGGAAACAGCACACAGATGCACACACATACACAGAGACACACACATACACACAATACACACACATACACACATACACACATACATATACACACACATGCACATATGCGCGCGCGCGCACACACACACACACACACACACACACACACACCGCCCCCCCAGAGTGAAAATAGTATGCTTCGATCTGCATTCAGACTCCATCAATTCTTTCTCTGGATGTGGGCAACATTTGATGAGCTACTTTTTAAAATCAGCATAGTTCTCAGTTTTTTAAAATAGGCCACCAACAATGAGTTACCTGGATAATTCTATATTCATTTTTATTATTAACAATAACATAGTGATTTGTATAACTTACATTTATGTTCTATCAAGTATTTCATGTATAATATCTTCTTTGAGCTCTCAATGACCGTATGTGGGAGGCAGAATAGGACAGGAATTATCTCTGTTAGGCAGATGAGAAAATTGAGGCCAAGAGAGATTGAATGAATTGTCCAAGGTCACTCTCGATTTATTGACTTACTAATTAATTTACTACTTAAATTACTTCTTAAATTAATTACTTAAAAACTAAATTAAACTACAAACTTCATTTACTATTGTAAGAATCTGGGTTTTCATCATTGCATGTACTCCTGCTATTGATAAATACAGTAGAAAGTATGGAGTGGTGGTTGGAGCACTAGACTTGGATACAGGAAGACCTTGATTTGAATGCTGCCTCAGACAGTTACTAGCTGTGTGACCTTTTGAATTTTAAACTCTCTGAGCCTAAGTTTCCTCATTGAATGGAAGGTTTGGACTCAGTGGTCTCTATGATCCCTTTTAGCTTTAAATTTATGATCCTAAGTATGTAAAGTATATAGAAGGTATATTTTAGATGTTTAGATCCATGCTTAAAATCAGAGGTGAGTAACTGCGGCCTCAAGGCCACATGTGGTTCTCTAGGTCCTCAAGCATGGCCCTTTGCCTAAATCCAAAGAGCAAATCCTCCTAATAAAAGGATTTGTTCTGAAAAACTTGGACTCAGTCAAAAGACTGTACCCAAGGACCTAGAAGCCCACATATGGCCTCAAGGCCACAGGTTCCCCACCCCCGCTTTAGATGTTCTTTGTAAATTATTGTGGCCAAAATAAATTATCCTTGGTGGTCAACTTTCTGAGGAAGAGCCTTTAGCCAGGCTAGTCTTAGGCTGACAGATATAATCTATTGCTAGGTCCATTGTTGAAAGTTTTCATCTTTATAGCATGTAACTCTTACTTGAATTTTACTCAGCTCTACTAGCCTGCCATGGTTAATCACTGGAGGAGGATATATCAGATTCATGAGGACAAAGATGTAGAGATGGGAGAGACTTAGAAGTTATTGAGTCCAGTCTCCTTATTTTATAGTAAACTGGGGCCCAGAGATGGGAAATAACTTACTTAAAAATCAAGTAGGTGGCAAGTAACAGAGCCAGGTTTAATATTCTACTTTCTGTAGCAGATTCTTTCACTGCTGTGAACTTTAATAAGAAGGGCTTTTAGTAATACCAAATAGATACATATCTATATATGCAAATGTATTTAATATTGACAGCCCATTTTTCTTTCGTTTGTCATAGAATCTCCAATTCTTGTGCATGATGACTTTCAACATCACTTTGTGATATTTTGTTTTGAGAAGATTATTCCCTAGACCTTATTTTAGAGAAAGATCTAATAAAGTTTTGGATGGTTTACTTAAAATGTTTAGTATGATCCAAATATAAAAGCAAATTAAAATGTCTTTTTCCCTTAGTGTCTCAGTACTTTATACATGTAGTGCAAATCAGCTATTCTAAATTTTAATAGTTTTCATTCATATTTTTATATGATTCGCTTAATTTTTTTTTCAAAACGCACGTATAGCCTAATTACTTTTTCCTATATACCTGATCCTAGGGGAAGATTAAAAAAATCACTCCCCTCCTTCCTTCCCTCCCTTATCTTCTTTCCTTCCTTCTTTTTTTTGTCACAGAAGCTTTTTAATTCTTTTGTCTGTTTCAAATTTTCTCCCTCTACTTACCCCTTCCCCTACCCATTGAAAAGGCAAGAAAAACAAAACCCATTACAAATATGTGTAGTCCTTCACATCAAATTTCTTCAATAACCATGTTTTTAGAAAGGCAAGAAAAAGAAAGAAAAGAAAATATATTTCAATTTTCATTTCATTTTCATTCACCAGTTCTCATTCTGGATAGCATATTTCATTAGGAGTCCTTTGGATTGTGGATCATTGTATTAACCAGAGTTATAAAGTTTTTCAAAGTTGATTATCTTTACAATATTGCTATTTCTGTATAGATTGTTCTCCTGCTTCTGCTCATTTCACTTTGTATCAGTTCATACATATCCTCCCAGATTTTTCTGAAACCATCTCCTTCATAGTTTTCAGTAGTATCCCATCACATTCATATGCCATGGCTTGTTCAGCTATTCCCCATTTGATGGCCATCCCTTCAGTTTCATTTTTTTTTAGCATAATAAAAATTGCTTCTTTAAATAGTTGTGTACATATGACTCTTTTACTCTCTCTTTAAGGCATAGAATTAGGAGTACCATTGGTAGATCAAAAGATATACATAGTTTTTTGGGTTTTTGGGCACAGTTCCAAATTGTTTTCTAGAAGGGACAGCACCGTACTAGTACTAATACAGACTAGTTCACAGCTCCACTAACAGTGCATTAGTGTACTTCTTTTCCTATATCCCTTCCAGCTTTTGTCATTTTGGTTTTTTTTGTCATCTTAGCCAAACTGTTAGATGTGAGATGGTACCTGAGAGTTGTTTTAATTTGCATTTCTCTAATTATTAACGATTTAGGTTATTTTATCATATGACTTTGATAGCTTGGATTTTTTCCTCTGAAAATTGCCTTTTCATATCCTTTTATCAGTTGGAGAATGGCTCTTCTTATTATAGATTTGACTCAGTTCCCTATTATTTTAGAAATAAGACCTTTATTACAGAAACTTTCTCCAAAGTTTTTTCCCCCCAGTTTCTTACTTTTCTTCTAATTTTGGATGCATTGGATTAGATACAATGCAAAAAGTTTTTAATTTATGTATTCAAAATTATCCAGTTTATTTCCCATGAGCCTCTCAATTTCTTCTTTCATCATAAACTCATCTCATCATAAATCTGACAAGTAATTTCTACCCTACTGCACTAATTTGTTTATGATATTACCCTTTATATCTAAATCATGCATTAATTTTGAGTTCATTTTGGTATGTGGTATGAGCCACTAGTCTATTCCTAGTTTCTGTCAGGCTCCCTTCCCAGTTTTCCCAGCAGTTTTTGTCAAATAGTGAGGTTTTGCCCCAGTAACTGGGATCTTTGGGTTTATCAAGCACTAGGTTACTGTGCTCTTTTACCTCTTCATATTGTGTCCTGTGACAATCAAAGGGGTGTCCCTCTCTTAGTCATTACTGGCAAAATTCATGGCAGAGTCCTCCTTAATAGTCTGATCCTTCAACTGAAAAATAGTCATCTTTTTGACAACCAGTGTGGTTTCGGAAAGGGGCATGGAATGGTCAGTCTGTTGTTTGCTTCCAACAATTCCAGGAGAAATACCAGAAGCAAACATTCATCAATCTGACCAAAGCCTTTGATGCTGTCAGTTGTGAGAGCTTGTGGAATATCATGGCAAAATTTGATTGCCTAGAGAAGTACATCAGTATTATATGCCAGTTCCTTGCTTACATAAGTTCTGGATAATAGATGATACTCTTGTGCTTTCCCAGTCACCAGTGGAGTGAAGCAGGGCTGTGTGCTTGTTCCCATGTTTTTAGCATGATGTTTTCAGTAATTTTGTGATGAAAATGGCATCAAGGTCACCCTGACAGTAAATTATTTAACTTGAAAAGGCAACAAGCCAGGACTAAAGTGGAGGGAGAGTTGGCACATGACTTTTTGTTTAGCAGATGATTGTGCCCTCAATGCAATCTCTGAGGCTGAGATACAACAGAGTATGAACTGATTCTCTGCCTATGTGCTAATTTTGACTTGATAATTAACACTAAGAAAACATACGTGGAGCCATTGGTTATAATAAATGGAGAAATTTTGAATACTGTATCAGTGTACTGCTACTCCTACTGTAGTACTGTACTGTAGGCATGTGCATGTAGATGATGAGGTTGACATGTGCATTGCCAGAGCTAGCTCAGTGTTTGGGAAGCTCTAAAGGAAAGTGTGAGAGAGAAGAGGTATTAGGCTGCCTACCAAACTGAAGGTCTATAGAGCTGTTGTGTTGACAGCATTTTTAGTATGCCTATGAAATCTGGTCAGTGCCATAGACTATTTGTGCCAGATCAGTGATAGAACCTTCTGAGCTCACATTGATCTTAACCCTAACAGAGTGATATCATTTTGGTCCTCTTTCAACACAAAGGATAACAATCATTTTATTCCCAATCTTTTCCACTAATCTACCTCTCCATTTCTTATACAGTACTATATTTAAATGCTTACAATTTTATAGTATAGTTTGAGACCTAGTACTTCTATCCCTCTTCTCATTTTTTAAATTGATTTTCTTGTTATTCTTGACCATTTATTTTTTCAGATGAATTTTGTTATTTTTTTCTAGCTTTATAAAGTAATTCTTTGATATTTTGATTGACATGACACTGAATAAGTAAATTAATTTAGGTAGTATTATCATTTTTATTATATTTTCTCAGCCTACCCATAAGCAATTAATGTTTCTCCAGTTTTTTTTTAACTGTCTTTATTTGTGTGAAGAGTGTTTTGTAATTGTGTTCATATAGTTCCTGTGTGTATCTTGGCAGGTAGACTTCCAAGTATTTTATACTGTCTACAAATATTTTAAATGGAATTTCTCTTTCTATCTCTTCCTGCTAGGTGGGAGTTGTTGGTAATATACAGAAATGCTGATAATTTGTGTGGGTTTATTTTTTATCCTGCAATGTTGCTGAAGTTGTTAATTATTTTGATTAGCTTTTTGGTTGACTCTCTAGGGTTCTCTAAGTAAACCATTATCATCTGCAAAGTTATAATTTTGTTTCCTTACTGCTTATGCTTATTTCTTTAATTTGTTTTTCTTGTCTTATTGCTAAAGATAGCATTTTTAGTGTAATGTTAAATAGTCATGGTGATAATGGACACTGCTCCATGGTAGGGCTTTTCCCCAACTGCATCCCTACTTATGTAGCACTGATGCGTACTATTTTTCTACATTTGCCTAGAAGTCTCCTCCCTGTGTCCATGCTCTTCCATTCCTTTAGGTGCCAGTTGCTTGGGTTCCAGCTCCACTCTTCCCAGCATAGGACAAGTAGATTTTTTAAAGCATCAAATCTCTCTAGGCTTCATAAGACCCTTATCTCCCTTCACCGACCATCACTTTACACCCATAGGAGCATTCATTAGTGAAAATCCCTTCCATCTCCAAAGTAAGATCTTCTTTCCTATACCCCTTTTCTATCTTCACCCCTTCCTACTCACCTACTCCCTTATGGGGTCTTTTTCTTTCTAAGACCACAGTGGCTACTGTTGACCTGAAAACTTTGTTAAGAAAAGGCAACATGGCTAAATGCATACATTTTATGATTTAATTAATTAATTGATCAATTCCCTATTAAAGACAACGGTAACATAATGCATTATGGAGCCAGAAATGTTCTGGCTACCCAGTGCAGAAATCTTCTGGCTTATATACATTTTGCCGTGAGAAAGGAACTCTCCTAGTTGAACAAATCATAAATTTAGTAAGACAAGACAATTAACAAAGTAATGTCAATCAAATGTTGAGATTCCAAGCTGGGTAAACATATGTCTCGGTGACAAGGAAGGAAATCCCACCACTAGTGAGTGGCAGGCTTCCTGCCCTAAACAGATAACTGACACAGGAAGGGGCAAACAATGTTCAATAGAAATTATGACCTAAGATGTCTATATTTTCTTTACCATTATTCAAGATATGTCATAACATAGTATGTGTCTATAGATAATAAGATACAAAGGAAAGACCCATTATTCAAGATATGTCATAGGTTAAAGGTCTCCAAGGAATGCAGAGTCAGCTTTGGCTAGCTTTTGCTGACATAGGAAGAGGCATTCTCTGAGTTTACTTCAGAGAGAACAAAGAGATTATTCCAAAATTTTATATTAAACATTATCATTCCCTCCTTTTGGTCAAAGGCAAGCCGAAGGCTTCGCCTGTAGACCAACAAAGATATGATAAAAACCTCTAAATAACCAGTAGTGTGAGAGTTTACTCTTCATTCAAGTCTGGTCCAGACTCTTGGGAAAGTTGTCTATGTCTGATGGCATCTTCTTCAGGCCTCTTCAAAATTGGAGGGCATGATCCACTCAGGAGCAGGAGCAATGGAGGTGACAGATGGATCCAAGAGTCTATACAGAAAACTTGACAGGGTCTCCCAGAAAACATGATTTGATAATTGAAATGAAACAATACAACATAGTTAACATGGCTAAAGACACTTAGCAATAGTTCAGTTTCCTAGCCATGCCAGGGCTAGGTTCAAACAACACAGTGAAGTTTTTTTACAGTTCACAAATTGCATTTTTACATTGTCAGGTACAGATTAAAACTTAGATGGCTCACAATAGACTAGTTTTAAAAGGGAGATTTACATGTCACCAATATAAACAAAAAAATTAAACATGAATCATACAAATCAATGCAATTATTATTTTAATGTTAATTAACATTAAGTTCCTTGTATCCCAGTAACCCATTCTTAATTTTCATTTAACTTTGAATCCCAGATTTCTCATTTAGTTATCTGATACCTAGATATCTTTTCTTTGACAATAGGTTTTATTCTTGGGACAGTTCAAAAAGAGAATTCTGCTTTTCTGGTTAAGATCTAGAAGTTCCCAGATACTTCTGACAATATAAATTAGTACAATTACTTAAAATTTGTTCTCCATTTTTGAAATTTCAGAAAATTTCAGTTCACATTATTTACTGTTTCTATCTTTACCTAACTCTTGTACCTAGAATAAGAATCTTTCAAAATGTGAGGGTTCAACTATAAAATGAACTCATCTGCCTGTTAAATTGTTGGACAGATATTTTAATGGAGAAGAAATAATTTCACTTACTTTTACTACTATCCTATACAAATTTTATGCAAAAATCCAAATTTGAGATCTTATTATCCAAAAGCATGACAAATTTCAGAAGTCAATGATATACATTTGCATATAATTCTTAGAGGAATCAGGCTGATCCTGTTGTTTTTCCTCAAAATTTGCTACTCTATTTAATTAGACATCTATCACATTACATCTTTGTGTTATTACCTGATCTAATCATTTCCTTGATGTTATCTCTATATTATTTATTTTTTTGGCCAGGAATATAGGTTAAAGTTGTAAGCTATTCATTCCTGCACCCCATTATAATAACTCAGAGATGCTCCAAATTCCATTTATTATTTGATAGACTTAGTATTGTACTTTCAGAACTTCTTGATTATAAAGATTTGCTATAAAAGAAAAAGAGGGACAATGTTAACAGAAGGAAAGGATCTCCTTAGTTCTGGTTGATTCCAGGAATAAGCCATTATCTGACATGTAATCATGAGGTTACCAGGTGCTGAAAGCAGGGCTTAGAGATAATCAGGTGGGAGATTTCCTTTTTCAGAAAGGAAATAGCACATTTGGAAATAAAGTTAGGAAGATCCTACCTAGGCCGTGTCCAAGGTCGTCTTCAAAACCTTTCCAAGCATCCACCACTAGCCTGCAGCACATGTCAATTGGCTTTATGATAATTTAGACAAGTATTCCTGTAATCAGAACTTCAAACAATAGTAAATTGCAGTCCCAGTCTTATATAGCAAATCAATATTGGCTGGTATCCCTCAGATAAAATACTTCCTCTTACTTTAAACCATCTGAAACTGGCACAAAAGTATCCAAAACAACTATCTAGGAGCAAGAGGGGTTTGGATAACCCATATTTATTCCCAAATCTTATCTACCTTTCATAGTTTCAAACAGAACTTAATTTATCTTTCCAAATCTCTCAATCCTATTCTTCCACTTGCTTTTACATTTTAACCACAAGACAAGATAGCTCACAAGTTATTACTTTTTACTAGCATAACTGTACTGGAATCTCATTCCAGCTTAAACAAAACAAAGAGGTTAATGACTAAATTTATAGTTTGATGGAATTATGTCTGTTTCATAAGTTGTTATTCTTCCCTAATTCTACTCACTCTGGAAGAATGAGATACTTCAGGAATTAAATATTTTACATAATAAATTCAAACGCAAACCTTAACTCTAATTTAGGCCATAGAATGACTACATATTCAGATCAAAACAGCTTAATTTAACAGTATATTATTTTGAAACTTTAGTAGGCCTTCTAAGAATCACACATGATTTTTCAAAACATTTTCTTCTAAAAGTATTTCCCTTCTTTGAAAACAGTTTAAAATTTACTCTGATGTTCACTAAACTCTTATGAAGAAAACTAGTTGGAAACTTTTAAAATGCTTGTTATCTCTTTTTTTTTTTCTTAAGCAAAAATAAACCTTTACAACTGGAATTCATTAAAGCTGAGTTGTTACAAAAATGTTCTTAAGTAATATGAATTTCCAAAGTATTATAACAAACTGAATTCTTAATTATTGCAGTATTCTTAGATATAAGAGACTGACTCACAAAAAAACACTTGCTTTTAAAATCCTTTTAAACAATGGGAACATCTTAAGATGAGTCTTAAGTAGTTTACATAAATTTCTGCATATATTCTAATTTCAGATAAAAATAATATTAGATTTCCCAGTAAGACTGCACAAAAGGCTCACATGTTTTGCTGGTCACTTGTTACTGACCACAGAAATTTGCTATAGAAGGAAAAAGCAGGGACATGTGACATACCAAATATGACAGGATAAAACATCCTTTACTCTGTTTCAATTCAGATAGGAGTGGAATTCTCCAATCATGCAGTATCTGTTTCATAGCCAGACTCAGGAATAGGGAAACTGAGCCAGGGGGAGCCCATCCTAGATTGAGTTTAGAATTGTCCCCTCAGTGTTTAGTCAGATGAGAAATATTCCTTTGTGGCATGTGTCTCAGATACTGATTTAATGCAGACAACTATACCCAAATTCAAACTCAAAACAAAAATAGTTATGGTCCCAAAAGCCTTTGACCTTAAACAGCAAGTCTCACTAATCACAACTTAAGTCAGATAACAGTTATTTCCACTCTCTTGGAGTTAAAATAAACAATAAAGATTTACCAGGACACACACACATAAGGGATTCCATTTAACATCTTTCCTTCTCAAATTTAAAACTTTACTGATGTAAAAGCCAATTATTAAAAATTCTGTCTATCTATTACAACTTCTGAGCAAGTAATATTCATTGTTTAGAATTTGCATTAACCAACCAAATTCCTTTACTAGGACTGATGATCTTAACCACAGGAATGGGAGCACTGTTCTGAATGAACAGAAAGAATTTAAATAAAGTTTTCACTCCATTCCCTCCTTTCCATACATAGGAATCATTTAGCAATGTTAGGTTTCAGTATTAAAACAGTAATCCCAAATAACTTAGTTAATAATCCTACAACTTCATAGAAGACAGCCAAATTCTTTAGCTTTAACTTTTTTAACGGACAAGGGTGAAAATACCTGGTTTTCTAAATGGCAATTACAAAACATTATAAGACAAGGTTAGCAGGACTGATAAAGTAACATAACTGGTGTTACACAATTTTCCCAACATCTTTTAGTTTCAGCAAAATTAAAATTAAAAATTGCTTTGTCTAACACTATTTCTAGATTGCAATGGTCACTCAATTTTCACAATCTAAGAGAAATTCAGAAATACAATCCTAGAAATAGTTTTAACACAACAATAACTGCAGATGGTATAATTTGCATTTCCAGAAATTATTGATCTTATTACTTTTAGCAATTAAAACCACTTCAAAGTTAACAATTACATTAGAGATAATAATGTTGTATGCAACATATACCACTCATTACGTTAAGCATTTTACAATCATTTTATCATTTTGATCCCATAACAACAAGCATAATTATTTTTACAAATCAGAAAATGGGTCAAACAGAGATAAAATACTTTTTGCAACTGAACAGAGAAGTGAAGCTTACCAAGAGCAGAGAAACTGATGTCCCAGTGGTGATTTTCGCAGGCAGAGTTTAGAGAATGCTCGCTACAGGCCTGATTCTTCCACGTTTACCAATCCCCCCCAAAGCAGCAGAATTTACTGAGCCCCTAAGGCGATATACAGCTGCTGGGACAGTGTAGGAGGAATGTCTAGGACATTTCCAAGCTTTACCTAGAAAGGTGGGCTATTCACAATCTTACGAGTAATTTCAAATGATCAGTTCCCGAAATATTTCTGATTAATTTCACAACATACAAATCTGCTAAAATGATTTTCCCTAAGATGATCTAACTTTCCATTGTAATTCCAGGTTGTCCAGACCAGAATGACAAGGAAAAGTCTCAAAGTTTTGTTTGTTTATTTCCCTAGCTGCAGCCCTTGAAGTCTGGCTGCTTGCATTTAAATCTTACAAGATAACACACTCATTCACAGCACGCATGGCACGGACAGGGACATACACCAACAGACAAACTGACAACAGGACAAACACAAACGTAGCTCACAAAAAAAACAACCCAGAGAGAGAAGGCAATTAGAAGCTTGCTAGAAATCCCCATCATGAATTGGCTATTATCATTCTGAGGAAAGGATGCTGCAAGAATCCAAGGGGAATCCTGCAGCCTTTGCTCAGAGCACCCCTGCAGTTGTTGGAGGGGTGGGGAGTCTTGGTGCCCCAAAGTTTCTGACTGTCTTAAAGAAACAGGCCCCATGGGAATAGGTTCAGGCCTTTAGTTCTTAGGTGGATTTTAACTGTCCTCTTCAAGACCAGAGTCCTTAAAGGAAAGTGGGGAGGGGGAAGAGGGAGGAGGGAGGCAACAGAGGCTTGAACAGAGGCTGCCTTCCTCAGGTCTAAGGTAGGGGAAGGCGATGGGGAAAGATTGCATCTAGGTGCCATCAGTTTCCCCAGATCAGAGGCCTTCAAGGGGAAGGGGAGGGAGGAAAGGGGTGAGGAATAGGACTGAGGGAGTGAAGGGAAGGACAGACTGGAGCCCCTGAAGAAGAAAAGATTTTTTTTTTTTGCCAGGATACGGCTAGGTGCTGAAGCAGCTCCCAGCCCTACAGGGAAGAGGCTACCTGTCTTTTGTTCTCGCTCAGGCAAGTCAGAAAGCCCAAGATGAAACATTCTCGCTGCTGGCTAGTTGTTTTGTTGGCCTTTCTTAATTTGGTTGTAAGATAAAGTAACTTTGACCGGTCCAAAAGAGCCCTGTGGTGGCCAACGTAATTTAGGGCTATCTTTAGTTGATTGACACTAGTGCTAGCAATACCTGTACTAAGTTTCCTGAGATCGATCGCCAGAGGAGACCTAAGTAATACAGAGCGATTTAACGCGACTTGGTCTCCGGTCCCCAGAGTTTCCTTTAATAGGGAATTTAATAGGGAATTTTAATAGGGAATTTGGAAGCTGGGAATGGAAGGACTTACCCCGACCCCGTCAAGGCCCAGGACTCTAGGAAAAATAGTTCCTACTGGCGCCGGAGCCCTGGCGTTGGCGAGATGAGGCAATGTCCATTCGGTTCCACAGTTCCAATCCACGTTTGGGCGCCATAACTGTTGACCTGAAAACTTTGTTAAGAAAAGGCAACATGGCTAAATGCATACATTTTATGATTTAATTAATTAATTGATCAATTCCCTATTAAAGACAACGGTAACATAATGCATTATGGAGCCAGAAATGTTCTGGCTACCCAGTGCAGAAATCTTCTGGCTTATATACATTTTGCCGTGAGAAAGGAACTCTCCTAGTTGAACAAATCATAAATTTTGTAAGACAAGACAATTAACAAAGTAATGTCAATCAAATGTTGAGATTCCAAGCTGGGTAAACATATGTCTCGGTGACAAGGAAGGAAATCCCACCACTAGTGAGTGGCAGGCTTCCTGCCCTAAACAGATAACTGACACAGGAAGGGGCAAACAATGTTCAATAGAAATTATGACCTAAGATGTCTATATTTTCTTTACCATTATTCAAGATATGTCATAACATAGTATGTGTCTATAGATAATAAGATACAAAGGAAAGACCCATTATTCAAGATATGTCATAGGTTAAAGGTCTCCAAGGAATGCAGAGTCAGCTTTGGCTAGCTTTTGCTGACATAGGAAGAGGCATTCTCTGAGTTTACTTCAGAGAGAACAAAGAGATTATTCCAAAATTTTATATTAAACATTATCACTACTTTCCCTTCATTGCTAGCCGTTGATGTGACCCCAGAACATTACACATTTCCTATTTTTCTGCTCTCCTCCCTACTTTTTATGTATCCTCTCATGTTGAAATGTAGGCCCACAAAAAAAAGCATTGATTCACCTGTAGTCAGGGTGTTGCTAGGTTCTTTCCATCATGCTTCCTTCCGACTTTTTCACTGTTAGCTTTACCAGGCCTTCATTCTTGTCTCTTTGTGTGCATTTTTTTTTTTACTGGTCTGTTGTCACTTTATTGTTCTTGCTGTTTTAGCTGCTGCATTTATTCCCAGTGTTTCTGTTGTTTAGAGTGTTCAAGAGGCATAATCTCTTCAGTTTTTGTTTTCCTTCTAAAAAAGTTTCAAACTCTTCTTTATTATTGAATGTCCATCTCTTTTTTTCCTGCATGGTTAAGCTCAGATTTGCAGGGTAGGTCACCCTGGACTGCACGCTGAGATCTATTGCTTTTCAAAACACATTGTTTCATTTTCTCCTATGTTTTCTAATCTTATGTTAATTGAATGTCCTTTCCTTTGTATTTAAAGGTCTTTCTCTTGATTGCTTGCAGAACTTGTTTCTGAATTGAATTGTTAAATTTAATCTCTCTATCTTAGAATTTGCAACCTTGGGTTTTTTTCTGGAGGCAATCTGTGAATTCTTTTGACTGGTATTTCACTTTCTGTGTTCAGAAGTTCTGGGCAGTTCTCTTCTATTATTTTCTTCATTATAATGTTAATGTTCTTTTTTTTTGTTATTGTTGTTCAATAGTGTTCTTCTGGGAGAACTTAAGTTGTCTCTACACATCCTGTCTTCAAGACTACTATGTTTTGTTTACATGGTTAGCATAATTTCTTTTAATGTTATTTTTTGTTTCTCTTCTCCTAGGTTGTCCTTCACTTCTGTCTGTTCTTTCCTGGTTTATTGTTCTCTTTTGTTTCTTCAGTGAGGCTTGCCATTGTGGAGTCAATTTTTTTTATTCTGTTTATTAATTTTGTTTTACAGGTCATATATTCTGCTCTCATAATTCTCATTTCTCTTTTAAATCAATCAGGAACATTGTGTTGTGGTTCCAAATTCTCCTTACATCCCATAGAATCCTCTGTCCCATCAAATATTGGATAATTTTCCTTTTTTTCAATATTTGTTCATATATGCCTGAAATTGTTTATTAGATATGGAGGACCTATTTCCTTCTGTTGTTACTGTTTTTTCCTTTTGATTTATCTACTTATGTTCAAGATCTTTGATTTTCTTCTTCCTGAAATACTTGGTAATTTCAGTCTTCCTCCTCCTTATTTGCCCTAAAACTCACTTTCTGACTCTCTCCCTTCTGTGGTTTCTTTGGGAGCTTGGTCTTAAAGCATATCAGCATCCTTTTGTGCTGGGCAATTCATGTTCTCTAGCTTAGGACTCTGCCCAACCTGACTTTTGGGAGGTCAGAATTGGGTCCAACTAGATATTGTGCTCTTTCCCTTAGTCTTGGTTGAGGACTGCACAGCCTCCCACATGCACAGTGCCTTGTCCTGCTCCCTCTGTTCCTCATTTTTTTATCTGGGACCAACAGTTTAGAGCTTTGCAATGCTGGTGCTTCCAGTTTGCACCACCCAGCTGGCTTTTGTTCCTGAAGAGCTATGACCAAGCTGGCTGTTGAGGCCCAAGCAGACTGCTGTATCTTGGATCCAGGGTCTCTGTGACACTGGAAAGAAGCAGGAAGGACTGGGATACGGGGTTATTTTTATTGTGAACCTTGGTTGGATCCTTGGGTCTGCTAGAGCCTCATTGCTAGTAATGTGGGAGGTGGTGAAGGGGTGCTGAGTGAACCCAGGATCAGTAAGCATTAGTTCATGCGTTTTCAAGATTGTTTTTGATTAACTTTCTTTTGGATTCTGGGTGTCCTAGACCATGGGTTCAGTTTACTGGCATGGCAGTGGTATTACTGTCCAGGTTTCACAGGCATACAACAATGAAGTCAGCACAATGACTCTGTAAATTTTCAGTTTGGTGGGCTTTCAAGCCTTCCCAGTCATCAATGGAGTGAAACAGGGTAGTGTATTTGCTCCCATGCTTTTTAGCATGAATTTTTCAGCCATGTTATCAGAAGCCTTCATTGAGGATGAAAACGATATCAAGGTCAACTACCGCACTGAAGGTAAACTATGTAACTTGAAAAGGCTACAAGCCAAGACTGAAGTGGAGTTTGTGCGTAATTTTTTTGTTTTGTTCACGCTCTGGATAAGTTTGCAGATGGTTGTATACTCAATGCACCCTCTGAAGGTGAGATGCAGCAAAGTATAAAATGATTCTTTGCTGCTTGTGCTAATTTTGGCCTAACAATTAACACCAAGATAACATAGGTCCACACCATCCATATGTGGAACCATCAATTACAACAGATGGAGAAATTTTGAATACTTTGGACAAGTTCACTTACATTGGCTGTATACTTTCCAGGAGTATACACATAGAGGATGAAGTTGACACGTGTATTGCCAGAGCTAACTCAGTGTTTGGGAGGCTCTGAAGGAAAGTGTGGGAGAGAAGTATTAAGCTGTTGCTTACTTAACTTAGAAGTAGAAGAATGATTCTTTACCTATTTTTTCAAACAATTTATGTAATTCTAGAATTAATTATTCTTTTGATACAATTCATGTGTAAATCCATCTGGTCCTAGGGTTTTTTTTCCCTTAGGGATAACCCTAAATGCTCTCATTTGTGGCTTGTTCAATTTTTTTAAAGTCTATTTTTGTTTAATTTTATTGAAATCTATTTCCTGTTCTGTTCATCTAGGCTATTTATATTTTTATAAATATTCATTCATCCATTTCATTTAGATGATCAGTTTTATTGGTATATGACTTTTATCTCTTCTTCATTGGCTGTGAATAAATTAATTTAATTTTTAAATGAATTGGGTTTGAAAACATTTATGTTATTTACCAGAGGATTAGAAGAGCATGATCATTGAAGGCTTTTTATTATTACCTCACATTTATATAGTATTACAAAACTCTTTCACAGCAGTTCTAGGAAGTAGGTAGTGTAAGCATTATTATCTGTTTTGTAGATGAGGAAACTGGAGCTCAAAGAGTTGAAGTTACTTGCCTGAGGTCACATAGCCAGTTAAGTGTTGAACCTGGGACTAGAGGCCAACCAGAGCTTTTGCTTCCAGTCCCAGGACTCTTTTCACTAAACTGAACTGATTGTACTCAATGAAGTCTCATAATTCTTTCCCATAGGTGAGTGTTGCCTCTGATCCTGGTCGCCGAGTTCAACACCATATGTTAAGCCCATTCCCCAGTCCTTTCCAGAGCCCTCTTCGTAGTCCCATGCGCAGTCCATTCCGGAGCCCTTTCAAAAACTTTGGACACCAAGGAGGAAGGACTATTGACTTTGATTGTGAAGATGATGAAATGAATCTGAATTGTTTTATTCTCATGTTTGATCTCCTACTGAAGCAGGTACTTGAAGTGAAAGCTTTCCTTCAGTTTACTTCATTTTCATTCATTTTATCATCATAAAATCATAGACTTACAGAGTATGAAGAGATCTTAGAGGTTATATAGGCTGACTTCAGTTCCTAAATTCTTTCTGTAGCATCCCTGGCAACTAGTTCTTGTCTTCCTTGAATAGTGTGAATCCTGTGCCTATTAAACACTTTGTGTGGCCAGGAACTCACTGCCTCACAAAACAGTTCATTTGATTATCATTATTAGGAAATTCTTCCATTATTGAGCCAAAATTTACCACACTGTTGCTCATTACTTGTCTCTGAGGCCAAGTAAAACAAATCAAATTCCTTTTCTGCATGGCATTCACCAAGGACTGATCTCAGACTCTGAATTGTTTTCAAAACAGAACTTCCAAAAGTATTTGAAACAATAGCAGCATCACTGAAGTGAAATCTGAGTTTCTCTGGGCCTCTTTTCCCACCTCCTTAAAAGGAGGGGGTTGTAAAATGAACCTATCAAGCTGACTACCTATAAGGACAATGCTCATTTAAATACTCATGCTCTGTTTAATATTTCTGAACTTCAAAGATTAGTGTTTTCATCATCATTGCAGATGGACTCTGTTCCTTCAATCCCCACCTCACCCTGTATTAGTACTAGGTATTCATGAGTTTCTGTGAGCAAAGATAATTCTCACTGTCAGCTAACCTTCCAGTGAAAGGCCTCTCCACTCTGGGCTAGGCTGGTCTTCAGATGACACACAGTTTGTCACTGGTTCCATACTCAAATCTTTCCAACTGGGTAGGATCTATTAGTACTTATTCTCTATTAGAATAGTTTCCAAGAGCCTAGGATCACTTCAATATCATAGTGAGTCTGTTTGTTTAAAAAAATCTTTGTCATTACTCTTAGTCACACATTGCTTTGGTGTTATTTTACCGTAAATCCCCAAATCAGTTGTCATGGAAAAGAACACACGGTACCCTGTTGTAGACAGCTATGTGTTAGATCTTTGAATAAGGATTACACAGGATACCGGTAGGTAAGGGCTGCTGCTGGGGGAGCGTGCAAAAATCATTAGGCAAAATGACAAAATTCCTTCCTTTCCTCTTGTATCCTGCAGATGGAGTTACAAGATGATGGAATCACCATGGGCTTAGAAAACAGTCTGTCTAAGGACATCATTTCTATTATAAATAATGTCTTCCAAGCCCCCTGGGGGGGTTCTCATACTTGCCAGAAAGATGAAAGAGCTATCGAGTGCCACTTGTGCCAGTCAAGCATACTTTGCTATCAGCTGGGGTGTGACCTCCTAGAACGACTGGCTCCCAAAGAAGAAAGCCGGCTAGTGGTAAGCAGCTAAGGAAAGGCAGTGGCTCTAAAGTTCTATCTCGTGAACATTTGCTTTGTTCCTTGTAGCTTAGAAAGCACTATTATATTTGATACATCATTTGATCTTCAATTAAAATTCATTTTAATAATGATTAAATTGCATAACAATTCAGAAAATAGTATACTTGTCAACCCAGTAATGAGAAATGTCCCCCCAAAAATGTATGCAGAGCACCATAGAGAGAGATTTAGGTAAGACATGGTCTTTGCTCTCATGGAGCTTACTGCCTTATTGATAGGTATGTGTATGTTTGTCCTTCGTTGCCGAAAAAGATCGTGCCATCAGAGAAATAATGACATGACTTGCACTTGACTTTGTTTTGAGTGAGGGAGGGCTGTTGCAGGTCACCAGCCTCACTTCTCCTCCAGAGCCATCTGAATTCAATGATGAATCCATCCTAAATCCATCAGGATGACTGGAGATGACCCAGGATGAGGCAATTGGGGTTAAGTGACTTGCCCTACTCACAGACAGCTAGTGAGTGTCAGGTGTCTGAGGTAAGATTTGAACTCAGGTCCTTTTGACTCCTGCACTGGTGCTCTATCCACTGCACCACCTAGCTGCCCTTGGAAGCAATGGGTAGATATTGAAGAGAGGAAGATTTAGGCTCAATATAAGGAAAAACTTCCTAATAATTAGAGCTATTAAAAAGTAGAATGGGCTTTCCCAAAGGTGGTGGCCTCCCACAGGTTTTCAGGCATGGGATAGAGATGAGTTTTTGCCAAGGCTGTTTCAGAGGGGAGTCTTGTTCAGGTAAGGGTCTCTTAAGGCCTCTTCTAATTTATATTCTATACCTTTGTCAAAAAAGAAACTGACATGAAGTCATCTTGACTAAATCTATCATTGTTTCTTTTCTAAAATACTTGCAAACTAATATGCTCTAGAATTTTGCCATAAATTTAAGTAATCAGGCAAAAACAAACTAATATTTCTTATATTTTTCATTTGACAGATTAGAATAATTCAAAGCATGCAAAAACTCAGTTTTGTTTAATTATAATTTACAAAGTATCTCAAAACAAACATATGGTGCAAAATTTTCTAGTGATAAAATAAGTAGGCTGACTTGCTTACTAGGGGGAAAGTAACTATCAGCCCAGTTTTGAGGTAACACTGGTATTCAAAGCCCTTTCCCTCCCCTCCCCCACTACATTTCTAGTCTTTTTACATCTTATGCACCCTTTACCTACCATGAACTCTGCAATCCCATGACATTAGCATTTTTGCTTTTCCTTGAACAAGACAATCGATCTCCCAACCCCGGCCATTTTCAGTGGCTGTCCCCCTGTGCCTAGAATTTCTGCCTCCTGCCTTCTCTGACTTCCTTCAAGTTCCAGCTAAAATCCCACTTTCTTTGGGAAACGTTTTCCTATTCCTTTTAATTTCAGTGCTTTCCATCTGTTAATTATTTCAATTTAGACTGTATATCGTTTGTATGTATTTGTTTGCATGTTGTTTCCCCTTTTAGACTGTGAGCTCCTTGAGAGCAGGTACTATTTTTAACCTTTCTTTGTATCCTCAGTGCTTGACACAGTGCTTGACACATAGTAGGCACTTGATAAATCCTCAGTTTCCTCTTCTGGAAAGTGACGATAACAATAGCACCTATCCCACAGAATTATTGTGCATATTACATATATGTATATAGTTATGTATACATATGTATACATATATGTATATATAAAACATATAGAATGACAGTATGTAAATGCTTGCTATCAATAAGGTAACACGAGACATATAACTAATGTGCATGATAAGGTGCAAATGAAATGTTGTATGAAACGTTCACAACTATTTTGTGCAGCTTTTATTTTACAGATGGAAAGTCAACTTTTCATAGTGATAAGTATTAGTCTGGGAGTCAGGTTCAAGTTCTGTCACTGAAAGAAGAATACTGATTTTGGAGTCAGAGCATCTGGGGTTTAAATTTAGGGTTTACTGTCTAACGTTTAATCTCTTTGGCCTCACTTTCCTCGTCTGTAAAATGAGACTAGATGACCTCTGAGGCTCCTCCTTGCCTTAAATCTGAAAATATTAAACTAACCATATGAAAGGTCACTTAGCCTTTCAATGTCTCAGGTAAGGTTTGTCTTTTTTTTTTTGATCACCACTATCTTTTACTTTAAATACTTTCCTTTTTATTATGAACTTAACAAATAACAACAAACATGAATATTTTCCTTTACAGAGAACAGAAGACAAAAGAATGTTAAATCATGAATCTTCACTATGAGCAGTTTGGTTTTTATATTTTAAATTTAACATGGTAATTCCCAACCTGCTTCTTTGTATCTCCTTCCTTTTGTTCTCTTCTGTTTATTTCTTTTTAAAAAGTATTCATTAACACACTCTTCTGTCTTTTTAAAGTATTAATATCAGTGAGTTCTTTCCTTTTTACCCAACTCTAATCAATCGTCCTCAAATGAAAGCTTTTTTGAAAAATAATTATAGTCATTCAGTGGAAATTCAAACATTAACTGTCTCTGAAAATATCTCACTCAGAGCCTCTATTCCATCATCTCTCTGCCGAGAGTTGGAAAGCATAATTTATTATCATCTTTTGGAGTCATTATTAGTCATTGCTTTCATGTAGTCATTAAGTCTTTCAGGAATTGTTTTACTTTACAATATTGTAATCATATAAATTGTTCTTTTGGTTTTACTTCCCTCTGAATCAGTTCATAAAGTAGTCTGAGATTTCTCTGAATCAATTCCTTTTGCCACTGCAGTAATATTCCATTACATTCAGAAACCATAATTTTGTTTTTGTTCAGTTATTCCCCAGTTGATAGACGCTAGTTTGTTTAGAATTTTTTTCATACAAAAAACTGTTACTATACATATTTTGCACAAATTAGTCCTTTCCCTGTCTTTTATTTTTTGGGGTTCATGACAAGGATCACTAGGTCAAAGGGTATACTTAACTTAGTGAATTTCTGGTTTTAGCTCCAAACTGTTTTCAAAATGGTTATCTTCAGATATCTACCAATAGTCTGTTAGTGTGCCTATCTTCTTGTAGTCCCTCTAACTTTTATAATTTTCCTTTTCTGTTATCTGAAGGATGTAAGGTAGAACTAAAGAGTTGTTTTAATTTTCATTTCTTTTGTAGATTGGCATATTAGTACATTTTTTCATATACTTCATGATAGCTTGCCTTTCTTCTTTTGAGAGCTGCGTGTTCATATCCTTTGACCATTTATATATTGGGGAATGGCTCTTATTTTTATATATTATGTCAATTCCCTATTCATCATTAATATAGGACCTCTATCAGAGAATTTTGCTGTAAAAATATTTTTACTTTCAGTTAACTGTTTCCTTTCTAATTCGATTGATATTATTTATGTGAAACTTTTATGATTTTATGTAATCATATTGTCTATTTTATTGTCTGTGAACCCCTCTATTCCTTTTAGCTCAATAACTCTTTCCTTGTACATTATTGTAAAGAATATCTCTTTCCAAGCCCCTTTAATTTGTTTATTATATGTTCATTTATAATTAGGCTGTATATCTATTTGGATCATATTGTGGCATACAGTATGAGATATTCGTTTAAACCTGTCACACTACTTTCTGATTTTCCCCATGGTATTTGTCAGATAGTGAATTATTACTCCAGTAGTTGGAATCCTTGGTTTATCAACTAGTATATTGCTATATTTGCTTACTTCTGATTATTTTTAATTTCATAAAGTTTATCTATTCCTTTTATCAAAGTTTCTATTTTTAAATGAATGGCAAAGAGTTTTGATGATTACTGCCTGTAGTATAGTCTGAGATCTGGAATTGCTAGGATATCATCCTTCCCACTTTTCCCCATTCGTTTTATTTTTAAAAACAAAAAAATTATATTGGTATCTTTTGTTTTTAATATAACATATTCTCTGCTTTGTTTCTTCCTTTCTCCCTCCCAGAGAGCCATTCTTTATAATAATGAATTTTTAAAAAGGAAGGAAAAAAGTTCCATAAAACTAACCAACATATCAAAAAGTTTGATGTCATAATTATATATGTTATATGTCACATATATATTATGTGTAATATTTCAATGATCCCTTCCCTTCTACAAAGGAAGAGGGGATGTATCTTCTCTCTGGGGCCAAACTTGCTTATTATAACTTCACAGCATTAGTCTTTGATTATTTTGTTACTATTGTTTTTCTGCTTTCCACTTAACATTATTATAGCTATCCTGTATATATTTTTTTCTGCTTACTTCACTTTGCATCAGTTCACACCTATTCTCATACTTCTTTCTATTTACCATGCTCATAATTTTTTACAGAATAGTCATATTCTATTACATTCATGTCATTAAAAAAATTTTTTTCTCTAGTTACATGTAAAAACAATTTTTAAAATTAGTTTTGTGAACATTTTGAATTCTAAATTCCCTCCCTCTCTCCCTTCCCTCTTCATTGAGAAAGCAAGTAATTTGATGTAGGTTATACATGTGCAGTCGTGCAAAACATATTTCCGTGTTAGTTATGTTGTGAAAGGGAACACAGACCAAAAAAAAAAAAGAAAAAACCTAAGAAAAATAAAGTAAAAAATATGCTTTAATTTGCTTTCAGATTCCACCATTTTTTTCCTGTGAAAGCAGATAGCAATTTTTACTATAAGCCCTTTGGAATTGTCTTAGATCACTGTATTCCTGGAAATAGCTAAGTTGATCATTGTACAATTTTACTGTTACTGTGTACACTGTTCTAGTTCTGTTCATTTCACATCAGTTTATGTAAGTCTAGGTTTTTCTGAAATCAGTCTGCTTGTTATTTCTTATAGCACAGTTGTATTCCATCACAGTCATATATGACAACTTTGTCATTCCCCAATTGATGGGCATCCTCTCAATTTCCAATTCTTTGCCACTACAAAAAAAGCAGCTATAAATATATGTACTTATAGGTCCTTTTCCTTCTTTTCTTTTTTTAAATCTCTTTGGGATCTAGACCTAATAGTGGTATTGTTAGGTCAAAAGGTATGTTTTGTTTTATAGCTCTTCAGGAATAGTTCCAAATTGCTGTCCAGAATAGTTGAAGTGGTTCACAACTCTACCAACAGTGTTTTAGTGGCCCAGTTTTCCCATATCCCCTCCAACATTTATCATTTTCCATTTCTGTCATGTTAGTCAATCTAATGAGGGTGAGGTGGCACCTTAGAGTTATTTTAATTTGCATTTCTCTAATCAATAGAGATTTAGAGCATTTTTTTTATGACTGTAGATAGCTTTGATTTCTTCATCTGAAAATTTCCTGTTCATTTTCTTTGACCATTAATTAATTGCGAAATGACTTGTATTCTTATAAGTTTGACTCAGTTCTCTATGTATTTGAGAAATGAAGCCTTTATCAGAGAAACTTGATCTGAGAATTTTTGAGTCATGATTATTGTGTATTTCTCTTCATGCTAATTTTCCCCGTTTATCTTTCCCTCTCTTCTCACCCAGTTCCTCCTCAAAATTGTTTTTGACCCACTGCCTCCCCCAGTCTGCTCTTCCTTCTATTAGTCCTTGCTTCTCTTATCCTCCTCCCCTTTTACTTCCATGCAAGGTAAGAGATTTCTATGTGCCACTGATAGTATGCGTTATTCCCTCTTTGAGCCAATCTTGATGATAGTAAGGTTCAAGCAATACCCATCAACCTCCCCCATCTTCCCCTCCACTATAAAAACTCTTTTGTACTTTTTTATGTGAAATAATTTACCCTGTTCTTCTTTTCCTTTCCCTTTCTTTCAGTGGATCTCTTTTTCTGACCCTTTAATTTTATGTTTTAGATATCCTATCACAGTCAAATCACATTCATACCTTCTGTCTATGTATACTCCTAACTGTCCTAATAATAATAAAGCTGTTAGGAGTTATAAGTATCATATTCTGATGTGGGAATATAAACATTAATTAATTAATAAAAATTAATCTTATTGAATCTCTCATGATTTTTCTTTCCTTTTTACTTTTTTATGCTTCTCTTGAGTTTGGTATTTTCAAGGCTAATTTTCTATTCTGCTCTTATCTTTTCATCAGGAATGCTTTGAAGTCCTCTATTTCATTAAATATTCAATTTTTCCCTGAAGTTTTGAAGTTTTTTTTACTTAGTTTTGCTGGATAGGTGCTTTTGATTGTAATCTAAGTTCCTTTGCCCTCTAGAATATCATATTCTAAGCCCTATGATCCTTCAATGCAGAAACTGCCAAATCTTGTATTGTCCTGAGCATGGCTCCAGGGTATTTGAATTATTTTTTTCTGGCTGCTTGCAATATTTTCAGTTTGACCAGGGGTCTCTGGAATTTAGCTATAATATTCCTATCACTTTTCATTTTGAGGTCTTTTTCAGGAGGTGATTGGTAGATTCTAGTTCTAAGCCATCAGGGCAGTTTTTCTTGATAATTTCTTGTAATATAATGTCCAGGCTCTTCTTTTTATCATGGCTTTTAGGTAGTCTAGTAATTCTTAAATTATCTATCCTTGATCTGTTTTCCAGGTCAGTTGTTTTTCCAATGAGATATTTCATATTTTTTCTTTTTTTTTTATTTTTTGTGTTGTATAATTGTTTCTTGATGTCTCATGGATTCATTAGCTTCTGCTTGTCCAATTCTAATTTTTAAAGAATTATTTTCTTCAGTGAGTTTTTGTACCTTTTTTTCTATTTGGCCAATTCTGCTTTTTATAGAGTTCTTTTCTTTGGTGGTCTTTGTGCCTCTTTTACCATTTGACTTGTGCTATTTTTTTAAGGTGTTACTTCAGTATTTTTTTTGTGTGTGCTTCCTTTGACAAGTGGTTAACTTTTTTTCATTACATTTTTGCATCACTGTCATTTCTTTCTTCAGTTTTTCCTATACTTCTCTTATTTGATTTTAAAAATCCTTTTGGAGCCCTTTCAGGAATTCTTTTTGGGCCTGAGACCAATTCACATTTTTCTTTGAGGCTTTGGATGTAGGTGTTTGGACTTTGTTGTCTTTTTATGAATTTGTTTTGACCTTCCTGTCACCATAGTAACTTTTTATGGTCAGGTTCTTTTTTTGCTGTTTGCTTGTTTTCCCAGCCTGTTTTTTGACTTTGAACTTTATGTGAACGTTGGGCTCTGCTCCTGTGATAGAGAAACCACTACCCCAAGCTTCTGTGTTGTATGTGTGTGCGTGTGTGTGTGTGCGCGCGCGCACGGGTGCTCTTGTGCTATCAATTTCAGAGCTAGTTATGAGGGTCTGGAAGTTTTCAGTCCTTTGAAGGTGACATGATGTAAGGAGACTTGTGGTCATTGCTCTCCTGGCCTGTGCTATGGTATATGAGTAACCACAAGCACTCTTTTCTTCCCTGAAATTGTGACCAGAGTACCTGCTCTAGTGCGCTAGTGTTCCTTCTTGCCCTGAGATTATTACTGGAACCATTTATGGGCAATGTCCTTCACCCACTGCTAGCAAAGAGTCCCCTGTAATCTCCAATCCCCTTACTATCTGTAGTCTGAGAATTTTGGAAACAGCTGCTGCCATTTCAGTCACTTTCCCAAGGCCTGCTTCTAGGTTGTTGGGGTGTGGCCTGCCCAGGCCCAGCCTGTGTTGGTGTGGCCTGTGCTGGCCTGTTCTTTGCTGTTACCCTGTGAAACAGATTTTTCCTCTATATCTTGAATCTGATACTTATCAGAGATGTTTGATACAGTTTCCCCCCTGTTAACTGCTTCCCTTCTAATCCTAGTTCAATTACTTTTGTTCATGCAAGAGTTTTCATTGTCATATAATCAAAATTATTTCTTATTTTTAGTCTCTTTCTATCTACTTACTCTTTCATACAGGCATTCAATTACCACTGTCCTAGAATTTGTTCTAAGTGTTGGACTACATCTTTTTCCCCAGTCCTCAATGGAAAAGCTCCTTGAAGGCTAAGACCAATATCCTTTCCACCTTTGCATCCCCAGTGTCTCATATAGTCTTTGTATATAATAGACCCTTATTAAACTTTGAGTTACATTGAGTTCCTGACTCCAGGATTTTGCACTGAAAGTTCCTCCTGTGCCCTGAATGCTCTCTCACATCACCTTTCTCTCTTAGCATCCTTCAATTTTTCAGGGCTGAGCTCAGGAAAAAAAAAAGTTTTAAAAAGGAATGTTTCTTATACTTTCAGTCTTTTTAATGCTCCCTTTATGATTAACCTCCCAATCTACTCTTTTTCTTATCTCTTTCTCTTCTCTTTCTGTTCCCATCTGTTTCCCTTTAGATTTTAGTTTTGCTGTATCAGAATCTGTATGCATAGGTATATAGGTGTATATCTATCTGTTCAACCTTTATTTTGATAAGGGTGAGGTCATGCAATGCTTATTCCTCTCACCCCTTCCTACATATTTGCATACTAATTTTCTTGTGTATCTCCCTTATGTTTATGGTCATGGATCCCTGTCCTCCAACCATTGGCTCTCTTCCAGCTCAGCCCTCCCTGCCATCTTACAGGAAACATCTCCTGTGAAGAAGGGGCCAACCATACCCACCAACTGCCCATGACAGGTGGGCCAACCTAGCTGAAGCAGGGAGAGATGGGAGGCTATATATACCTGGCAAGTTGAACCATCACCATCACCTTGTTCACCATCTCCCCTCAGACCTTGATGGAAACAGGGACCTGAACTCAAGAGCCTTTGGAATTAGCAGTGCTTGCAGCACAGTGCCTATAGCCATTATTCTGGGAAGCAGTCCTTGAGCAGCCTAGTAAATGCTCTGCAGTTGTTCTTATCACATTTATTGAAACCCTAGAAGTTTCTTATCACCAAAATCCTTGACAAATTTAGTATCAGAAACTAGTATGATCTTAATAATTGGAAATAACATTAAAGAAGAGACATCACCATTTGCTTTGCCACTGCACTTTAAGGACCATAGGGCCTTTCCATTTGATTTGCAGTTGGAACCTTCCATGTATATGGTTTCTCCTATTAGAATGTGAGCTCCTTGGGAGCAGAAACTGTCTTCCTTTCCTTTTTTGTATCCCCAGTACTTAGCACAGTGCATTACACACAAATGTTTCCTTCATTCATTCAATCAACAAAATAGTAAATTCCTTCTCCTTCCTCACTTCTTCCCTACTGTTTTCCTTTTTTTTTCCTCGTTATTTTATTTCCTTTTTAAAAATCAATGTATGGGCAGCTAGTGGTTCGGTGAATAGAGCACCCATCTTGAAGTCAGGAGGACCTGATTTCAAATCTGCCTTCAGACACTAACTAGCTATGTGACCCTGGGCAAGTCACTTAACCCTGGTTGCCTAAAAAAACAAAAACAAACAAACAACAACCACATTGTAGTGATCTATAGTCTGGGAGGAGCCAAGATAACAGAGTGGTAAAGAGTAGTGCAGCTGTGATTCCCATAGCAAAACTTCTCTAAATCGATATAGAAAATGTATCAGACTGAATCCTGATGAGGAGATTCAGAAAATGTCAAAATGGGTCAACCCAGCTTGGTATAGGAAGATATACAGGTAGAATTACAGGCATTGAGAAATAAGGTAGGCTAGGAGCCATGTGGAGTACCTGGGGAGGGGCTACGTGCCAGGGCAAGAAGACATCTCAGACTTACACTAGGGTTCCACCTGACCCACGCTGGGGCAGTGTGATAAGGATAGCTTTGTCATCTACTGTCCAGCTCTGAGTCACAGACTCAGTATATACACTTGGGTGACATTTTAAGGTAGGGAGGCCCTGGGCAGTGCACTGAGAAGGGAAGTTTAGCTCAAAAACAAGCAAACAAGCAGTAATAGAAGCTGGAGCTTACATTGTTGGCATTCTAAACCAAAAGAACTTTCTACCTGGCTTATAGGGACTGAATTCATTAGCAGGCTCTACTTTCCTAGACACAAACCTAGGTCAGGAAATTGCAGAACTTAAATGAGAGTAGCAGCAAATAGACTTTGCCCTGAGTCAGATTCCTCTAGGAACACTGAAAGCTTGCAGGTCCCCAGCCTTTTCTCTGACATCCTAGAAAAATACAACACTCAGTAATCATGAAAGCAGCAGTAGGACCAGCTCAGGCTTTCTCTACAAAAGTGTGGCAGAGCCCAGCCCTTACATCAGGTTCAAAGTTAGGAGGTAGAGTAGAAAAATGGACAAACAAAAAAGAGTATCACAGTAACAGTCTGTTATGGTGGCTGAAACAATCAAGACACAAACACAAAAGAGCAAAACTTCTACAAACAGTGGCTCAGAGAAAAACGTAGCTTGGATACCGACTCAGCCTTCTTGGGAGAGATGAAGCAACAGTTAAAACAAAATTAAGATGTTTTTATAAATAGAATGAAAGGACTTGAGGAAAAATTTAGAAAAGAAATGAGCCATGGAAGAAAAAGTGGAAAGATAATTTAATTAGGGAATTAACTTAGTAAATTGTACTTGGCACAAGAGGTACAAAAACTTGTCCAAACAACAAGCTACCTGAAAATCTGAAGGATCAAATAGAAGTCAGTGGTTCTGTGAGGCAGTAAGACATTTTTAGTGTTTGTTTAATTATTAAATTTAAATTGAAATTCAGTTAATTTGTTTTTACAAAATTCAAAGGCTTAAAAATAGAAGAAAATCTAAAGTATCTTTAATCAACAACATTTAATCTGAAAAACAGATTGAGGAGAAAAAAATTTAAGTATCACTGCACCATTTGAACATCATAACAAAAAATCCTTAGACATCCTATTTCAATAAATCTTAAAAGAAAACTGTCTAGATCTCTTAGAATAAGAGGACAAAGTGAAGATTAAAAAGAATCCAGCAGTCACTTCTTGAAAGAAATCCCAAGATGAAAACTCCTAGGAATGCCATAGGCAAAATCCAGAGTTTCCAAGTTAAAGAAAAAATACTGCAAGCTTCCAGGAAGAAAGAATTCAAGAACTGAGGCACCTCGGTTGGAATCACAAATAATTTAGCAGCCAACATTATAAAGGAAAAAAAACTTACAATAAAATTTTCCAAAAATTAGAGGATATAGGCTTATAGCTAAGAATACCTTATGCAGCACAACTGAGAATAATGCTACAGGAGAAAAATGAATTTGTAATGAAAATATAGGAATTCCTGATGAAAAGACTTGAACTATATAGAAATTTTCAAGTTCAAACACCATAAAATAGTAAACACAAAAGAGCAATAATAAAGGACTAAACAAGGATAATTTGCTTACATTCCCAAATGGGAAGGTAATAAATTGGTCTCCTCAGAACTCAGTGATCATTAGGGCTCATAGAGGGAGTGCAGTTAGAGAAGACCTCCCAGTGGTTCTGTTATGTCTTGATGATCTTAAGAAAAGAGTAGGAAAATAAAGGGAAGAAAAGTTAGGGAATATTATTTCACATAATAAGTGTGCACAAGTAGATGACTGTATAACTGAGGAGGGCAATGGGGGACAGCAGCTGACACTTGAACTTCACTCTTATCTGAACTGATCAAAAGAAGGAAGTTTTCAGATATACATTTCAAATAGGAGGAAAAGGGGAGAAGGGGTCAGGGATTCAGGGTAAACTGAGGGAGGGATTACTTCTAAGCAGAACAAACTCATGATGCATAAAAATGTTTTAGATTCTTTGAGGTGGCAAAGAATTGGAAATCTGAGGTGGGTACTCGTAAACTGAGGAATTGGATGAACAAGTTATGGTCTACACATGTGATGAAATGCTATTGTGCTGATCTCTATTTATATGAAAACTTCTGGTATATTCACAGTACATTTTCTTCTTGCTTTTTTATTTTTTTTAGTGGACACATTTTAAATAATATTTTGTTTTTTCTCAATTATGTGTAAAGACCATTAAATTCATTTAAAAATTTTTTTGAGTTCCAAATTTTTTCTGTTCTTTCCCCTTTTCCTTCCCTAAGATGGTAAACAATTTGACATTGTTTATATATGTGCAATCATGTAAAACATATTTCTACATTAATCATGTTGTAAAAGAAGAAACAAACACAAAGGGAAAAAACCTATGAAAAAAATAAAGTGAAAAAATAGTAGATTTTGATCTGTAGTCAGACTCCATCAGTTCTTTCTCTAGATATGGATAGTATTTTTCATCATGAGTCATTGGGAATTGTCTTAGATCATTGTATTGCTGAGAATAGCTAAGTCATTCACAGTTTATCATCATACAGTATTGCTGCTACGGTATGCTTGTTCTTCTGATTCTATTCACTTCCTTTTGTATTAGTTCATGTAAGTCTTTATAGGTTTTTCTGAAATCAGCCTGCTCATCATTTCTTATAGTACCACAACTAATTCAGCCATTTCCCCATTAATGGGCATCCCCTCATTTTCCAATTCTTTGCCACCACAATAAGAGCTGCTATAAATATTTTTGTACAAATAAGTCCTTTTTCTTTTTTTTTAAATCTCATTTGGATACAGACCTAGTAGTGATATTACTAGATCCTAGGGTATACACAGTTTTTTTGCCCTTTGGGCATAGTTCTAAATTACTCTCCAGAATGGTTGGATCAGTTCACAACTCCACCAGCAGTACGTTACCGTCCCTATTTTTTCATATCCTCTTTAACATTTATCCTTTTCCTTTTTTGTCATAGTAGCCAATCTGATGGGTGTGAGGCAGTATCCCAAAGTTGTTTTAATTTGCATTTCTCTAATCAATAGTAATTTAGTTATATTTGGATTTAGATAGATACTTTTATGATGTGAAAAAATCCTTTTATACTTATGCTTTGTTGTTTTTTCAAACTTAAATAAGTGTTGTAGTTGGTCAAAGGTTTTTTATACTTCTATTGAGATAATCATGTGGTTTTTGGTGTATTTTTAAAAATATAATTAACTGTGTTGATTGATAGGTTTCCTAATATTGAACTTTTCTTGCATCCCTGCTTTAAATTCTACTTGATCACAATGCATGATTCCTGGATAAATCTCTATAGTTTTTTTAAAACAAATTTGAATCAATATTCATTAATGACATTAGTCTATAATTCTTTGTTTTACCTTTGGGTGTTAGGACTGTATTTGGCTTATGAAAGGAGTCTGGTAGAGAGCTTTCTCAATTTTTGAGGAAAATTTGAGTAGTACTGGTACTGCTTTTTAAAAGTTTGATGAAATTCTGTGAATCCATCAAAATCAGGAATATTTTCTTTGGTGTTGTATTTCAGAGTTTTTATTCATTTTTGAGCTTTTTTTCATGGATGTTGAAAGTCCTCAATTATATTAAAGGTCAGTTTTCCCCCTCTAGAGTTATACTTAAATTTACATGGTAAATTATTCTTGATCTTTATTTTTTACCTTTTGTAATATTGTATTGCAAGATTCTTTCCTTCATATTAGTTTCTGCTGAGTTTTATATGACTCTGACGGACTTCTGTGGTCCTTGAACTCTTTCTGGAGGCTTTTACTTTTACTTGGAAGCTCTGGATTTTGGTAATGGCATTGCTAGATGTGGTCACTTTGGTCTTTCAGAAGGTGACTAGTGTATTCTTTTTATTTTTGCTTTGTCAACTAGTTCTAATAGATCTGCATTGTGATCTTCCTTTATGGTCTCTTGAAATACGGTATCCAGTTTTTTGGGGCAGAAAGTTGGTAATAGTTTTTTGGGTAGTCTATAAAGAGTCTAAAATTACATCCTTGACCTGTTTTTTAGGTCGATTATTCGTGATACTTATTATGTTACTTTTTTCAGTTTTTTGATTTTGTTCTAATTTTTTGTTATCTCATGGAGTCAGTGAATTTTGTTTATTCTGCTTTTATTATTTTGAGCAATCCAGTACTTTGATAAAGTTTTCTACCTTTTATCCTAAGCTATTTATTCTTCTTTTCATTTTTTCCTCCCAACTTCTAATTTCATTTATAATTTCATTTTTATCACTTGTTTCATTCTTCCAGCCGCTTATATAAAAGTCTTGTAGTCGTGACTTTTCCCCCCAGAGGCTCTGTAGTTATTAAGGAGTCACAATCTTTTGTTTTTACTTCTTGGATTATTCTCAACATGTAGTATTTCTTCACTGGAGTTGATGCTTTCAGTGAGGAGGCTATTGGAATAACATAGGTGAGGGGTAATGAGGAACATTGAGATTAGAGCACAAACTAGGGTGGTGACCTTGTGAATGGAGAGGAGAGAGATTTGAGAGGTGCAAAGATAGAATAAATAGGACTTTGCTTATGATTGAGTATGGGGTAAATGAGGGGTAAGGAAGAGTTGATGATGATTTTAAGTTTGCAAACCATGTCCTTGACAAAAACAATAAAGCTGAAGAGAGGTAGAAGTGGGAAAAAAAATGAGTGTTTTGACATTGAATTTAAGATACAACATTGAGTTAGAAATGTCCAGTAAGTTTTTTGTTATATGAGACCTGGACTTCTAGACCTGGGAGTAAGCTGTGCTGAGGTGATAGTTAAACTTATAGAAATTGATGAGATCCCCAAGAGAGAGTATAAAAAGAGATAATAAATGAGGACTTGAAGCAGAGCTTTGGGGTACCTACAGATGTAGAGGGTTGGACATGGATGATAATCCAGCAAAAGTAACTGAAACATGGCAAGACAGATAGAAGGAAAACCAAGAGAACAGTGTTATGAAAACTTCAAGAAGACTGTCTTGGAGAAGAGAGTGGTCAGTAGTGTCAAATGCTGCACAAATATGGAGGAGGATGGAGGAAAGACTGTCAGTTTGTGTTGTGGGTCAGATCTGGTCTAGCAGTTCACTCTGATAGGAGTAAATAAAACTATATTTATAAACCACCTAGCATTTAACAAAAAAGTGATTACTAAACAGTAGCATGGAAAGAATGCTAAGCAAGGATGCAACATTGGTTCAGGTAGACATAACTAATCCTTTTCTCCATATAAAAAAAATCAGATTAGAAGGGTCTGTTGGATAAGTAAGTTACATTGACTCAAATGGCAGTGGAACATTCATAAGTCTAGGGAATCTAGGTTAGGCTTTTTATGCCTTAGGTGATCAGGAAGCTCCATGAACAGTTCTAGCCTTAATCTTTTAATCAGATTTCTTGCTTCAAAAGTCTAGTCTGAAAAGTCTTTAGAAAAGCGTTGAGGGGAGGTGAAGACAAGTGCAGTCAGCATTTTTCTAAGGTTTTTGCTGTGAAAGGAAGGAGAGATATAGGATCAGAGTTTGAGAAGATGGTTGAATCATATTAAGTTTTTTTGGGAAGAATGGTAGGGAGATTTGCTTATGTTTGTAGGCATGGAGAAACAGTATTAGAGAGTGGGATGACTATGGGGTCAAGATGCTGGAGGAGATGGGAGGAGATGAGTTCAAAGTCACAAATAGAAAGTTGGGCCTTGACAAAGAGAACAGAGCAAAGAATTAGATGTGGGATGTGAAAGAGTTTTGAAGTATAGAATAGAGGCAAGAGGGAACCTTGGCCTTTATTTTCTCAGTAAAGTTTTCAGTAAAGTTCTCTGCTGAGAGAGAGAGGGAAGCTGGCTAATGGGAGAGGTTGAAGGAATGAAGAAAAGTTTTTGAATAACCATTGTGAGCAGTATAATTGTAGTATAATAATATATTATAATATATAACATATATTGCCAGATAATATATGTTGTATATTATAACATATGATATATATAATATAATAGTATACACATAACATCCCATATCTATAAGTATATATATAATATATAATATAATAGTATAATGGAGACTTGGTTAAAAAAGAGTAAAAGATTATATTATAGCAAGGCAGGCCCTACTGAAATTAGGTATCATAAATTTTCAGTAGATCCAGCCATTATAAGTATGTGACTTTCACAGCTGAGCAACACATGAGAAAGAATGGTGAAAGTAGATAGTGGAGGTTAGGGTTGGGCACAGCATTAAGTTGCAATAACATAAAGGATCCAGAGTAGGTCAGCCCATGAGACAAGACTGGGGAAGAAAGTAAAAGCATCATAAGGGTGATGACCAGGAAGAACACTGAAGGATAGAGGGACTGTCTATAATGATAGAGGTCATTATAAAGAAAAGACTCATTTTCACAGTAATGAAATACAAGGGAAGATGGAAAGATAGAGGGTTATAGTTAAATAGAGGAATTTCTTGCTCATGGAAATGGACCATCACCAAAGGGTAGAGACAGATAATATGTCAATCCCTGTATGTAGTTAAATTGGCTTTTTATCTGTTCCTTACACATGTAACCCCACATTACATCTCCATGTACTTTCCTCACAACTGTTTAAGGTAGGCATGAATATTATTACAGTTAACCCTTCTATATTGTGGGGGTTAGGGACATGGCACCTGGAAAATTCATGTAAAATTTTTTGACCCTGCTTTTATACCAGAGAAGTTCTAATTATTATGGTATTAAAAGATGAAATATGTTCATATTATACAATACTATGCATATATTTTATGCATTTATGCATTTCTAAACTTTTTCTGTGTCATTTGCTGGCCTTCTCATGTTGTCTGCAGCTTCTATAAAACTCCCCCCCCCCAAATTCCCATTTAATTTTTTATTTTTTCCTGCAATATGTCAAAATTGTGATGGGAAAAGTCATAATATGGAAGTGATAATTGTATTCCTATTTTATAAATAAGAAACTGAGATTTAATGAAGTTGTGAATTGGTCAAGTCACATTAATTGGAAGAGCCAAGATTTGAATCTAGGTCTTCTGGATTCCAAATCTAGGAGAATGCTGGATGGCCTGGGCCTTCCAGTATTAGGGAGATGAAAATTTTTGGCTGAGGTCATCATCATCATCATCATTTGACTTCAGGGAAATTCTCTTCTATGTCAAACTGCATAAAATATTTTTACAGTTGGTTGACATGATTGGTTAATAAGTAAGATCCAAACAGGACTGAGTTTCAGCTAAACTGAGGAATTTGTATTTGGAGGACTTCATTTCCTTTATTAACAACTCCTGTTCTAGGTCACATCACTACTATAGTACTTTGTTTCATCGATCTTATCAGTTGGCCATCAACCAATCCTTGCTAAAGTGTTAACTAGTAAGGAATGTTTTAGATTATGAGGATCCTTCCTGTGTCTGTTTACATTTTTTGAAAGGACCCTTGAATATGGAAAAAAATCTTTAAAACCCAGAAGAATCAAGCCATGACGATGGATGGAGTGAAAGGCAGTGGGATTGAGATATTTGAGTGGAGACTCTGCCTAGTACCAACTCAGATCTTACTAAGACTGGATTAATAGGAATCCAATTTTTTGTCTCTTAGTTAATATTCTTTGCTTTCCCATTGTTTTCCCTAGTATATTCTGACTTACATTTAGAAGAGAGCACGATTATATAGAAAGAGCACTGGTGGTTACAAAAAACAGAAACAATGGGTATCCATCAATTAGGGCCTGTTTGAAGAAATCATGCTATTTGAATGTAATGGGATATTTTTGTAGTACAAGAAATGACAAAATGTGAATAATAAAGAGAAACTTAGTAAGATGTATATGAACTAATGTAGATCAAAGTAAGCAGAAACAAGAAAACTATTATTACCAAAATGACCACAGTGATGGAAAGGACAACAACTCTAAATACATCATAATTCATATAAATGCATTCATGATTCCAGAGGAGCGAGGATGAAACATACCTCACTCTTCTTGGTGGAAATAGTAGAGTAAGGCAAATGCTTTCCTACATGGTCAATGCATGAATTATTCTCCTTAACTTTCTTAAAAGGGAGAGTTCTCTTCAACAGGATTAGTGACAGGAATACAAAGGAAAGCATCAGTGCATTAATTTTTTAAAATGATCTTGGTCAGAGGACTTGAATTTGAGTCTTGACTATGCCTCTCAGTGGTTTGGCCTTGGGCAAGTCATTTTGCTACTGAGCCTCAATGTCCTTATCTGTAAAATGAGTGTAGTTATATTCATCCCTGTGTCATAGGAAGGGAAGCTAAGTGGTGCAATGGATAGAGTGCTAGGACTGAAATCAGGAAGACTCATCTTGCTGAGTTCAAATCTGACCTCAGAAACTTGCTAACTGTGTGACCCTGGGCAAGTCACATAACCTCGTTTGCCTTGGTTTCCTTATCTGTAAAAATCATCTAGAGAAGGAAATGGCAAACCACTCCAGGATCTTTGCCAAGAAAATCCCAAATGGGGTCCTGAAGAGTTGGACACAACTGAAAGATGACTGAAATGTCATAGGGCTTAAGGAACTCTAGAAATAGGTCATTATTATGAATAATAGATTTATTATGCATTTACTATGTGCAGACATAATTCCATGAAGTATTACAGATCTTATCCTTATTTAACAGATGAGGAAGCTGAGGAACAGTGAAGTAAAAAGTGACTTGTCCAGCATTACAAAGCTAGTAAGTGTTAGACTTGAAATTTAAAGTGCAGTCTTCCCATGCCACTGATAATAACAATGGTATACCTCTATTTAAAATGACATCAAAAGCAAAGACTAAACTGATCATGTCATGAAAATGGTTTTCAAAACTTCATAAATCCTACGCACTTGAGGACAGCTTTACTATTTCCAATATTTGTTTTCAGATAAATGAAAAACCTTTGCCCAAAGGCTAATGGGACTTCATTGGCAACTGTTGCTTTTGCCTAAAATGCACAACTAGACCTTCCTTGGTTTTCATGGAGACTTTTGCATTTTGAAACTCATGAAGCTTCTTGCCTGCTTTTTCAGGAGCCCACTGACAGCCTTGAAGACAGCCTTCTCCATTCCCGGCCTGAGTTTATAATAGGCACCGAAGGAGAAGAGGAGGAGAACCCTGTGGCAAAGCATGGAGAGAACCCAGGAAAGCACACTGAACTCCCTGAAAATGGTGGTAGGTCAGCATAGTATGAAATTTTGGGTGGAGCAGGGAGCCAGCCTAAGCTTTAAGACATGGGCTTATTAGATGAGCACAACCACCTTGGAGTAAATTCTTTTCCTATGAGTACAAACTGAACAGACTATAGGATAGAGAAGAGGCTTATGTGTGCTGGTGATTAGGGAACTATAATAAATAGTCTCAGAGAGAAAAAACCAGCAGAAAGGAGGATGTTTTGCTGAATCAAACCAGAATTTATTGGGGTGATATTGGAGGGTATGCTGGTAATGAAGTTAGAGAAGCAGTGAGAAAGCTACTGTTTGACCATATGTATTCCAAACCTGAAAAATGAGCGCAGTCAGGAAGAAGAGACCATACAGGGAGCCTTGACAAGAGGGTAGTTCATTTCCTACTGTTATATCTGGGTTTTCAAATAGGCCTACAGTGTGAGGAAGCAGAGTCTTGGAATGATCACAGGACAAAAATGTAACAAGAGCTGGCAATCATTTATGCCCTTTCAAACTCTGGAGTCTCATTTGAGTCTTACTCCAAATTAAATATCCTGTTTCTTTAATGAATCCTTATATTATATGCTCTCACTTCCTTTCAGTACTCTTCTCTGCATATGTTCTACTTTATCAATGTCTATGAATGAATGAATGAAAATATATTTATCTAGCACCCACTATGTGCCAGGTATTATATTAGGTACTAGAGATACAATATAAAAATGAGATAGTCCTTGCTCTTAAGGAGCTTAAATTCTAATGGAGTGGTGGAGAAGATAATACTTATTAAGGAATTTGTGGCAAAGGAAAGGAGTTTTGGTGTCAGGAGTCATAGGCATGGTTAGAATAGTCAGCAGTCTGGCTTTATGCCAGTGGTAATGGTAATATTGATTTGATTACTGTTCCCAGAGTAAGAAGTGGAAAGGGGAGGGTAGATATGTGGCAATGAGGCAGATGGAAATAAGCCCCACAAGATTTTGGCTTCTTGCATAGCTGGATGAAATATAAAACATGGTCTGGGAATGAGCAGGTATAGTGGGTTAGCAGAGTTTGAATTCTCTTACTAATCAGGACAGCTTAGCTTGCATGGAATTCCAAAGCCAAGTAGACTAACTACTTCAGTGAGGTGAGTGTGATGTAGGCAGAAGGGAGAGTTGGCAAGATACCCAGGTAGATGCTAGTTCCCTGGTGATTGGCTTCATGAACATCTGTATTGCTAATCCAAGAACTAGAATGGAATTCTGGTTCAGGTTTCTTTAAAAGTGGTGCCTAGAATCAAGCACAATCCTTATAATGTGTTCTGATCAAGGCAGAATAAACCAGTTGTCACCTCTCTTGTCCTGGACACAAAACTTCTCCTTTATGATAAGGAGAAATGAGAAATCAGTTGGAAAAGATAGGTGAGATCCTGATTGTTAAGAACTTTACATGTCAATCAGAAGAATATGTATTTTATCCTAAAGCAAATAGGGAGTTATCACTGAATATTCTTGAGCAAAAGACTTACATGATCAGACTTGTACTTCAGGAATATAAATTTGCCAGCTGTGTAGAGGATGAACTTGAAGCAGGGAGACCACTTAGGAAGGTGTTGTAATAGTACATCTGAGAGGTGATGTGAGTGGAGAGAAGGGGACAAAAGAGAGATCTGAAGATGTCATTTAGTTGTTCTTCCACAATGATCCTTTCCTCCATGATTCCTCTGGCTGCTTTTGTTGAAGTTGCCATTTGTGGCTTCCCACTGGGTACACTCTGTGGTCCTGCATTGCTCTGCAGCTCTGCTTCTTGCAGCTCTCAGCAGGATGCTTTTTCTATACTCCATTGCTCTGTAGTTCTTCTTCTGGCCACTTCTCTCCCTGTAGTTCTCAGTTCTCAATAGATGGCACTTATTCCCTTTGTTGGGACCAACTCTAACTTCCTGTAAGCAAAGACCTTTGATCTCTTTTATGTATGTTTACAGCCCCATACTTCCATACCCAAACACCTCTACTTTCTGATGTTACCTTTTGTATAACTCTTATTTCCAGCCCTCACGCAGAAAAGGTCTCTTGTAGGCTAGAGTAAACATGTCATCTACTTACAAGCAGTCCTTTCTCCTCAATCTCATATTGTCTCTTTGTTATTTATTACAATTTGTGTCTTTTCTCCCCTAGAGCACAAGGTGCATAGCTTTTATCCAGTCAGTAGTGCCTGGTTGTCTAGGGGTTAACCCCTAGACTTAACCTGGGGTTCATGACCTTAAAACAAATTTTGATAACCATATTTCAATACAATCCTATATTTCATTCTTTTAAAAACATTATTCTGAGAAGCATAAGCTTCACCAGACTGCCAAAGAGTGCCATAGCAAAAAAAGGATAAGAATCCCTGGGCTACATTATTAGAGAGTACTGACTATTTTTCCAATTATTTTACTAGTCTCCTTAGGTACTTGTGTGTTTTTTCAAATTACTTGATTCTTCTTTCTCTTCCTGACATTACTGCACAAAAGTCAGAGTAAGGTTTGTAATTGCTAGGTATAGTTTTATTTGTATATGTAATGGAAGATTTTGGGTAGAACAAAGATTGTTGTTTTGTTGTGTTTGTCCTTCGTTCTCGAAGAGGATCATGACAGCAAGATGATGACATGACTTGAAGTTGACTTTGATTTGAGAGAGGGAGGGCTGTGCAAGGTCACCAGCCTCATTCTTCTCTTGAGCCATCTGGATCCAGTGACCAGATATTCATCAGGACGGATGGCTGGAGGTGGCCCAGGATGGGCCATGTCGTCATAGTCAAACTAGTTGATACACTGTGCAACTTATTTGATTCTCTGCTTGCAAACTGTTAGGCTTCTTTATCTCACTCAAAGTGAGAATGCTATAGGACCTTAGCCTGAAAGGCCAGCATCTCACATTGCATCCTGGACCATCTCCAGAATAAAGATTAAAAGCAAAATGAACTTCTGAGTACATAATGAGGACTCATCCATACTTAATTATTGTTAATTCCACTTATCCTAACACTTATTTATAGGAGACATCCTAAAATTGCCTCACATTTCTTTCCATACCCTTTACCCTCATGATTCTCAGTCATGGTGAAGATACTATCACTCTCTCCTTGGCTTTTCCTGTTAGCCTTTTGAACAAATCAATCCAACAAAAACTTATGGAGCACCTACTATGTTTGAGGTAATGGGGTTGGTTCTAGGGGATACCAAATCTTGCTGTGGAGAATCTTATAATCTGGTGGGGGCAAGGAAAAGTGGGAGAATGAGGGAAAAACTGGGGAGAAATGCAAGCAGTGTACTCCAGGAAAATTTGACTTGTTAGCTGCTGGTGCCATTTGTCATCTACTTCATCATTTATGTTTATGTTTTGTATATACTTGTACCTAGTGAGTAGCAGACCTAGAGTTTGAACTCTGTCTTCTGAATTCAGGTCATTGCTGACATTGCTCTTGTCACTAAGACATCTTGGAAAAAATGAGTTAAGAAATACTTCAAGAAGGTAGCATGTGAGATTCAAAGTTCTTCTGAACAATTTGCATTTATTTTCCTCCATTTTTGTAAATTTCTATTAAGTAAGTAGAATCTTATACATTATGTTTATGCTTTGGTACCACCTTTCCTCTAATTGCTCCAGACAGATATGAATCCTAATTCTGCATTTGATGTGCTAGTTCTTTTTACTTTTTTTACACTTAACCATATTTTACTTTTATTGCATTTTTATGTACATTTAATCTTCCTTACAAGATGTTAAGCAATTTGAGGGCAGAAACACTGTTTTGTTAATTTTACATTTCAAACTTATACACAGTAGGCACTTAAGTTAAATTTCTTCATAGCCTCTATTTCTTCCTCATTAGAAAATGAGATTACACTAGATGATTTCCAAATTGACTTCTCATCTTAAATAGTTTGAAGCCTGTGGAATATCAGTTTAATGAATGTCATACTTACTGGATCATCTCCTGACGAGTTCTAAGAGGAATTACATTAATCTTTTCTGTAATTGTTTCTTGACAGCAATAAAGAATGATACTGAAAGAAAATTTTGTTACCAGCAACTTCCAGTAACTCTAAGGCTAATATATACCATTTTCCAGGTATGCTTTTTATAATGTTGGAACGTATGCATAAATTTATTATAAATTGCCATGTTTGAGTAAAGCAGTAAACATATGGTTATTTGCACAGGAAATGGCAAAGTTTGAGGAGCCTGACATTCTTTTTAACATGCTCAACTGCCTGAAGATTCTCTGTCTTCATGGAGAGTGTTTGTACATTGCAAGGAAGGATTATCCACAGTTTTTAGCCTACATTCAGGATCATATGCTAATTGCAAGGTATGTCTTCCATCTGAGGATTATTGTAAATATTTGTATTTTAGATTTTGACCATAAAATAAGTTTTGAATATGATTCATTTGAATGTGACTTATTTGACCCTTATTTTTCAGTCAAGGAAGCATTGCTGATATCTGTATCCTTCCTTATTTTTCTTCTTGACATTAATTCTTAGTGACAAGGAAAGGAATACTAATGCAAATTAATTAGATTCCATAGAAATGCATAAATAAATACAATTAAATTAAATATTTATTAAGTATATATGCATCAAGCATATACTGAGGATGCAAAGACAAAAACACCAAACAATCCTTGCTCTCAAGGAATTTGTAAATATAAAATATATACAGAGTAGATGCAAAGTATTTCTGAAGGGGAAACATAGGGTAAAAGGCAGTGTAGAAGAAACATTAGATTTTGAGTCAGGACACCTGGGTTTTGAATACTGTGGGGTTTTTTTTTAGTGATCTGATTATGAGAAAGTCATGAAACCTCTCTGAATCTTCATTTCTTCATCTGTAGCATGAGTATTTGCACTTATTTCCTGTTAGAGTTGAGGGAAACACTTTATAAGTTTGAAGCAAATATGAATTGTTTGATTTTAGACAAGCCACTTGGTCTCCCTGAACTTTATTTTCCTTATAAAAAAATTAATAGATTGGATTATAGATAAACTCTAAGACACCTTCTTGCGTTGTCATTCTATGATTCAGTGGCCATCTGTTTTGGGAATCTGTTTAGCTTAAATTCAGTTCCTGAATTCCTTCTTGCTATTCACCAATACACAAATATTTTGTTTAAGATTTCTGGACAGTGGCTCCAAATATAGGAAAAGCAGGTTCCTGGATAGGGATAGATTACCTCAAAGAAGGCTATTAAAATGTATTTGTTTGAAATTTTGCAGATCAGACAAAAGGCTTTTGATTGGAAGGGTATGAGGAAGAAGAAAATGACCTAAGTATTTTAGCAAGTTAGATACTATAGAGAGTAGCTACAATGTAGAAAGAAGAATGGAAAGAGGAAAAAAAGAAATCCAAGAAAGGAGCTAGTAAGCAAACAGTTTTAAGTAATAAGTATGGTGAACTAGAGAGAAGGCAACTTTATAGGAACGTATGAAGGCAGTGTGCTGAGATAAGGTACATGAATGCAATATGGCTTTGGAGGATATATTTTATTGAAAATGAATAGGATAGATAAAATGACATAAGCAACAGAAAAGTACTGTGTAAGACTATAAGAAGATAAACTCATGAAGAAATCTGGGCACGAGAGGGCAGAGGCATGGTAGGACAGAATTTAAGTGAAGAAACCAGTGATATCAAGGTAGTCAATACTACAGCCGCCTGGACAAAAAAGGGAAATAGATGAGAAGCTTGGGAGATATCATAAGTTTGGTAATAGAGGTATAATGTAATAGTGGTAAGAGAATTCAGTTAACCAGACATTTGCTTGGACTTGCTGTCTCTCAGACAAAAGTAGAGAAGCTAATAGTTTCTTGAGCTTCTTTCAATGATATTTTTATCTTATAAAATGTGAGTAACCAGGAAGGGGGATTGCTGTTCTGGGCCTGATTCTGATCAATAAGGAGAAACTGGAAGCTAAAGTGGAAAGTTTAGAGTTTGTGATAAAAGAAAGACAAGCTCTGACATGTACCCTAGATTCTAGGAGTGAAGATCTCAGAGTGGTTAGAGAAAAGATTGGTAGGATATGATAGATGCTACAGTTCTGCAGAAGGTATGGAAAAATATCAAGAATGATATTCTGGAGATATAAAAAGAAATAATTCCAGTGAGAGTACAAAAGGGAGGTTTTCTGAAGAGCCCAATAATAATGTATAGAATATTCATTAAGCAACTCATATTTTAAGAACATATACAGAAGATAGAAGTAAGAGCAGGTAATTAAAAATTGAACATAAAAGCATGCTGTAGTCTAATATCAGGCATGATGAAATTCAGAGTTATTCAAGGAACGCTGAGGGTAACAAAAACAAGTTTTTAGTTGGTTTTAGCAGTGTAGCACCTGCAGGCTTCCTGTTACCACTCACATAGGGTCCCCTCAGAAACAACCTCAGAGGATGACAGCCTCCAGATAGAAAGTTGTCTCAACAGGCTAGAATGTTGGGATGACTTGATTTAAATTTGAATTAATTTGAAATTTAATAGGGATAAATGCAAAATCTTAAACATGGGTTCAAAAATCAACTTCACAAGAATAAAATGGGGGAGAGATAGCTAGTAATTCATCTGAAAAAGTTCTTGTGGTTTGAATAGAATATAAGCTTAATTTGACTCTACATTGTGATATAGTAACCAAAAGAAGTTAATTGCAAATCTGAACAGCATTAAGAGCGACACTGTACCAAGAAGAAAGGAGGTTATATTTTTGCTGGATTTTGCTTTGGTTAGACAGTCCCTGGGGAATTATGTACTGCATTGAATAATGTTGGACTTGGAGTCAGAAAGGACTGTTTTCAAATCCTGCTTCAGATATATGCTAGTTGTGTGATTTTAAACTCTCTAAACTTCAGTTTCTTAATCTATACAATGAAAATTGGATTCATGGGCCTCTGGGGTCCCTTTCAGCTCTAATGAAGGGTACTATGAATTTTGGACTCTTTTTTTTTTTTGTAAGCTGGAGAATGTCCAGAAGAGGATAATTAGAGGAATCTGCTGTAACTATTGATTGAATGAACTGGAAGTGTAGCCTAGAGAGGAGAAAACTTTTTGCTTTTGTAATAGTTGATTTCAAGTATTTGAAATATGGAAGAGGTATTCTACTTATGCTGTTTGGCCCCCAAAAGTGGAACTTGAAGTATATGTGGAAGTTGTGGAAACAGGATTTGGTTTGGAAAAGGAAAACTTGTCAACAACTACATTTATCCGAAAGAGGAGTGGACTGCTTCAGGAAGGAGCAGACTCCTTGTCGATGGGTGGTCTTTAAAGCAGGGGTTTAGTGATCATTTACTGGTTGTGTTGTAGAAGGTGTAGGTTGGATTAGAGAACATTCGGAGCCCCTTTCCAACTCTTAGATTGTGTCCCTATGATAGTGCATCATAGTGTTCCTTGCTCTCTCTGGAACATACAAATAGGTTGTACCTTCCTGGGCCACTCTAAAACAGGTATATGTAGAAGGAAGCCCATGAGCTTACTGGTGAGAACAAATGGGCAGGATTTTTTTTTCATTTCAGAATGAATCCTCTGGGTCTTATTTTCTTTCTTTAGTTTTCTACTTGTATACTCACATAGTACCTCACATTGCAGTCAGGGTTAGATAAGCAACCAACAATCAGATTATAAGTGTCAGAGACATCCTTGATGTGGGCTTTAACTGCTAATTGTTAATGGCTCCCAGCTGGAATAGCAGCTGGTGAGACGGCACCTCAGCTGTGTGGCCTACATGATTATTGCCTGTATGCTGGTGCCCTCTCTGTCTCTCTGCCTTTGACAGCTACCTTCTGCTGCTTGAAACTCCATGGTGGACATGGCTTAGAGGTGGTGTGGTGCAGTGGGAAGAACATTGGAATTGGAGTCAGAGGACCTGGGTTTGAAGCTTCACTCTACTACTTACTCCCTATGATGTGGGCCTCAGTTTCCTCATCTGTAAAATGAGAGGGCTGAACTAAAAGATCCCTAAGGTCTGTTCCAGCTCTAAAATCTTATGAGTACATGTGATTGTTGTCATTTCCTTTTTTTTTTTGTAAACTTAAACCATTGACAATAAGTGTTTTCTGCTGATGGACACAAAGCACTTGCCCTTTTTCTTGTATGAAATGAAAGCCTATTCCAGGGGTCAAAACTCATCAGGGACAGGGAAGCCTTCTCAGAAGAGGGGAAATTTGAGTTGAACCATGAAGGGTGTATATAGTATTTCATGAGATGGAGATGGAGATGGAAAAGAAACAGCAGAAAGAAAGGCAGGGAGATAGTAAGGTACTTCATCTATTAGTTTTTTGTTTTGTTTTGGTGGAGCAGGTAGGTGGCACAGTGGGTAGAGTGCTGGACCTAGAGTCAGGAAATTGAGTTCAAATCTAGCAGCAGACTCTGGGCAAGTCACTTTAACCCTGTTTGCTTCAGTTTCATCAACTGGAAAAGGAAGTGGCAAACCATTCCAGTGTTTTTGCCACGAAAACCCCAGATGGGATCACAAAGAGTCAGACGTGACTGGACAACAACAATTTTTTTCAGTGTCAAGGCATTTTGATGTTAATAATAATAATACCCTCAATATACTAGCACCTTTCTTTCTACCACTTGAAACAATCGTCACCATCTTCCTGCAATATAAGGCAGAGGAAGTATTATATTCAGCAGACCAGTGGAAATGAGTTTAGGAAAAAAAATCAAATATCTACTTTGAAAAATATTGGTAGACATCATCAGTGTACTTTTTGCCAGAGAACAGAGCCAGAGAATCGTTTGTCATCAAAGAAAGAAGAGTTACTTTTTCTATTCTGAAGTATTGCTGAGGACTCCTCTTGACCAAAAGAAGAACAGGTCACTGGGAAGGTGTCTTTATGGAAAAAACTCATGTGACAATAATAATAATAATAACTACCATTCATATAGTACTTCAAGACATGCAAAGCACTTTGCATTTGCTATTTAATTTGATTCTCACAACAGCCCTTTGAGGTCGATGTCATTCTTATCCCTATTTTACAGATGAGGAAACGGAGTCTGAGAGAAATAGGATGATTTACCCAGGACCACACAGCTAGTAAGAGTCTGAGGCTGAACTTGAATTCAGTGTTTCCTGAATCCTAGTCCAGCACTCTATCTGCTGCACCATCTTGCTGCTTACATATGGTACTTTGGTTTAGGTGCCATAGAAGATATAGAGATGAATAATAATGGCTCACATTTGTAAGCTGAAAAGTGCTTTTCTTTGAAAAACTCTGTGAAGTATTACAAGTATTTTTGTCCTTGTTTCAGAGATGAAAAAACAGACTCTCAGAGGTTAAGTGCTTTGCTTAAAATTACAAAGCTACTAAGTATCTGAGTCAGGACTAGGATATAGGTCTCCTGATCTGAAATCCATTATTGTTTCTCCTAGATCGCATCGCTGCTTTCAAAAACTTCACAGTCTAGTAGAAAAAATAAGTTCATCAATAATTACAATACAGTGCTGTATAAGTGGCATAAAAGAAGTCAGAGTAAATTGTACTAGAAGATCAATTAAATGACAAGCATTTAATGAACTCTTACTGAATACCAGGTGTGGTGTTAAGCTCCAAGTATCCAAAAAAGGTAAAAACTACAAAAACAGTTCCTGACCTGAAGTAGCTTATATACTAATGGAGGAAATAGAATGCAAATAAATAGGTATCTATGATATCTCTATATATCTCTATATAGATATATCTAGCAAAGGTAACTTTTGAGGGGAAGACTCCAGGGTACGATTATAGGAAACCGTGCAGCACAAGTGGCCGTACAGTATCTAGTTAAAGAACTCTACTGAACTTAGAACTTCTAACTTTCAATATAGTTCAATTTTTGGATAGTTTTTATTGTGATGTGAATACGGAAAGGGTAGCATAACAAGGTGGTGTGGATCTCAGAAAAGTGGAAATTATTTAGTTATTGTTGCTGAACTAATGCATAGAAGTGGCATTGAGGAGTAATGAATATGCCTTCTGGTCCTTTGAATTGGGCTAGTGGAAGGAATAGTCTAGGTGTCAGGAGGCACGAAGTTATATTTCAGTCAAGGTGGGTCAGTAGAAGTACTGGTGTAAAAATGCATGCAGGAATGATGCAGGGCAGTTTATTTTTAAAAAACCAGAAGTTCCAACTAGCAGAAGAGCTGGTATAGATAGGAATGAGAGCTCAGTAAGAACAGTAGAAGTGAGGAATGCTGAGTAGGCAGAATTTTGTCGTTAGACTAGTGTGGAGGACTAATAGCCTAGCATTACAACTGGAACGTTAGTGTGGAGGAGAGGCCAAGTGTGAGCATTGGTCTTGGAGCTGGAAGGCTTGAATTCAGGTTGCAGCTAGCCCTGTCACTCTGGGCAAGTCATTTAACCTTATGAGTCAGTTTCTTCTTTTATAAAATGGCAATAATATACTTGCATTGCAGACTTTATGGGGGTTTGTGTCACCTTTATAGCATTATATAAACATTATTATTAAAATATTGGAATGGTAGTGGCTACCTACATAAACTATTAACCCAGTTTTCTGTCTATTATACGATGTTATTGAAGGCTTTCATTAAATTAATTCAGAGAACATTTATTAAATGTCTCCAATGAGTGTTAAATTTGGAGTCAGAGGAGCTAGATTTGATCCCAATTCTGCCACTTACTACCTTGGGTGAATTACTTCACCTCTTTGGACTTCTGCTTTTTTTGCTGTATAAAATTAGGGAATTGGACATAGTGACCTTTAAGTACACTTCCAACTCTTAATCTGTGATCTTATATACAATACATTGTGCTTGGTGCTGAAGTAGAGAAATAAATAAGACACAGACCTTCTCAAAGAGTTTATAGTTTAATGGGAGTTGTAAGACATGCACAGATAAATATATTACAGATTAGAATGTTATAACTGTATAAGAAGAATACAGAGTACTTTGTGTTTTGGTGAAGGATTCCTTTCATGTAAGGACTGTAGGCTAGTTGACTGATAAAGTCCCTTCCAAACTGGTGGTTGGAGGGAGGTAGGGATGGCTTCATGGAGCAGGTAGCATTTGAATCACAGAATCTAAGAGCTGGAAAAAGCCTTTGAGGCCATATATTTCATGAGATCATAGAATTCAAATCCAACCAAAATCAGCACTCTGCACTGGGATAATTCTGAACCAGTGAACAAGTTTATTGTGTACTCTTTACTTTAAAGAGTTAATCTGTGAAGTTAATCTTCTGAGAATAAAACAGTCCATACTCATTATTGCATATAGAGATTTGAAGACTATGGATTGCTTTATTTCCACAGGGAGAAAGATTCAAGATTGTATTTCTCAGTGAAAAATATTGTGAGGGGAATTTTCCTTACTGGCACAAATACACATTGAGCCTAGTAAGACTGTACATATATTTACTCCAAATTCACATTTACTTCATGAATCTAAACAAGAATGTCTCCTACAACATCTTCAACAAATGGTCATTCAGTTTTCATCTGCTGGAACTGAACCTTAAAAAATGGGTAGAGTGTCAACAGATAGAGATAAGGGAAAGAATTCTAGATATAGGGAATAATATACACAAACATGTGAATGTTAAGATGTTTGGGATGTTTTTATAGATTGCATGTGGTTTAGAACTAGATGGAACTTTTAAACCAATCCGCTCACTTAAGAGATGAAGAATTTAAGACCAGAGGGATTATCTGATTTTCTCACAATCCCAGGTAGAGCTAGAGTTTGATTTTAGCTTTTCTGATTCTAAATCTAGTGCTCTGTCCACTGTTGTAAATGGGGGTAGTAGTCATATTTTATTGGAGTACAAAAATATGAAATTGGAATATGAAATTTGACTAGAATGAAGATTAATTTGGGAAGGAAGAGAATAGGGACTAGATCATTGCTATATTTCTTCCCCTTGTTTAAAATAAAGGGCTGCAGTGAATAATGGTAGGGACCTGCAGGGGTAAGAGAAGGTTTCATGGAGAAAGTCACATTTTATCTGGTCTTTGAGGAATGAGTAGGAAGTTAGCGGTAGGAAGTTGGGGTAGAGCATTCTGGGTAGAAGGAGAAAACATGAGCAAAGTTAGGGAAGTAGGAAGAGTAGGTGCATGTTTGGGGAAGAGTCTAGGTTGACTGGAACATGGTGGTCATAACGGGAGAAGTAGAAGAGAAGTGTAACTAAAAAAATCCGTACCAAGCACAAGCTATGTTTATTATAAATGATAGTTTTTTGGAATTCAGTATTCATTCATTCACTTACCAGATATTTTCCAAGCACCTGCTGTGTATTTGCTCAGCACAGGGGGGAGATAAAAAGAACCTCTTCTCAAGAAGCTTGCAATCTAATTGTAGAATTGGGAGGAAAACATGAGTGATTATGCTACAAGAAAGGGAAGAATAAAGGGAAAGTACATACAAAATGTTAGCTCACACGGTTATTATCAGGATCCAGTGAGATAACATGTGGAGTGCTTTGCAAACCTTAAAGCACTATATTCATGTTAGCCATGAGAAAATTTTTGGTAACCAGAGTGTATTTTCCTTTGGTCTCCTAGCCTATGGAGAGTCATCAAATCAGAATTCTCCCAGCTGTCTTCATTAGCAGTTCCTCTCCTTCTTCATGCTTTGTCACTTCCCCATGGTGCTGATATCTTCTGGACAATCATAAATGGCAACTTCAATAGCAAAGACTGGAAAATGAGGTTTGAAGCAGGTACTTTTCTACTAACTTGAGGTTTATCCTGGGGGCAGAGGACTTCAAAAGGAACAAGTGAGTTAGCTGCTGCATCTGCTTCAAGTAGTGAGACAGTTGATTAGGATCTAATCATTATATTTATTATTGGTCCTGTTCTTCCTCATTTTCAAAGAACTTTCATCTGTTTACTGATTTATCTGTTTGCTCCACTACCTGATAGCAGGTGGAACTTCTGTATTCTGTCTTCATTATTCCATTGTGAGACACCTAGTGCCAGGTTTTCTGTGGCCATCAGTTCAGTTTGATTTAGTTTGATTCAGTTCAATTCATTGTAATTCAGCAAACATTTATCAAACATCTTTGTGCAGGACTCTTTCTAGATACTCTAAATACAAATATAAAAAATGAGAGTCTCTGCCCTAAAGAAACATATTATAGGAAATATAAACATTAAGCAATCTTATAGGGAACCAGTGGAGTTTGGGATAAGACATGGTGCATAAACAATTAGTTATGATACAAGATAGAATGTGATAATGGCAAAAGGAGAGGTGTAAATAAAGGGACTTTACATACATTTTACCATTTGATCCTTATAATTCACACCTGTTTTCCAGAAGAGGAGACTGAGAATTATATCTCTAGAATGGACCAGGGTCACACAGATAGTAAATAGCAGGATTAGGTATTTAACTCTTGTCTTTTGCCTTCATGTTCAGTGGGTCCTCAGTAATATTTCATGTAATGATCAAAATCATGGTGAAAATACTTTTTTAGAACTGTTCAAGGCACTATGAGTTATATAGATTAATAAGAGAGAAACCCATTATCTGAAGGAGCTTATTGTCAATATTGCCTGATACGGTTATAAAACATTTTTGTCTGTATTAACTCATTTGATTCTCACTTTCAGTCTACTAAGCAAGTGTAAGTGTATAGGAATAAAATGATTGAGTATTAGTAAATTGAAATAGTAGAGGATACAAAACTATACCTAGTATATTGTGCAGCCAGAAATTGCTATGGGAGTTTAAAAGAAGGAGAATTGGAGTTGTTATAATCAGGAAAGGCTTCCCAGTGGAAGCAGGGGCTCAACACGTTCTTGAAAGATGGGATGGATTTAAGTGGACCCATAGGAAAGAGGGAGGGCATTCCTGGAAGGGAGATAAATTTGAGAAAAATCACATTATTCAAATTTTATAGGGGATCAAATGAAATATATGGAAAAGTGTTCTGTAATCATAAAGTAACGTGGAAATGTGGGCTATTAGTAACAGCATAATAGCCCACATTTCTATGGCTCTTTAAGGTTTACAAAGAGCTATCTTCACTGAAACCTTAAAAGATTAGGAGTATTATTAGTTCCATTCTGCATTGAGGAAACTGAATCCCATAATCTACATAATCTCTGTAGAATTAGCCAATCCACAAGCATTTATTATTATTTAATGTATGCCGGGTACTGGGACTACAGTGATAAAAACAATAGTTTTAATATCCAAGGAATTTATATTCTGTTGGGTGGGGAACAACATGCATACATACAAAAAAACATAGAATATATACAAAGTAAACACAGTGTAATTTTGGTAGAAGGAGATATGAACCATTGAGGGAATCAGGAAAACTATTCCTCTAGTTGGTGACTCTTGAGTTGAGATTTAAAGGAAGCTGGGGTTTCCAGGGGCAGAAGGGAGGAGGGATCATTCCACAGAGGGGGCGGGCTGTGAAAATGCATAGACCCTTGAAAATGGACTATGATATAGAAGGAACATAGGAGACCAGTTTGGCTGGAATGTAGAGTGCAGGAAGATGAATAACACAGAGTAAGGCTGAAAAGGTACGCTCACCTACCAACTGTCCCATGTTAAACTTTGTTGTCCAGTGGCTCAGAATTTGCTCTGACCAAAATTTACTCATATATTTCCCCTTGTCTTGGATAGATCCCTGTGTTCCTCTCCTTGTCCTATTTCAGAGTGTTCCAGCTTCTTGATCCCTTCAAAGCCCAAGTCAGCTGCCACCTCCTCCATCAAGCATCCTGGACCCTTCCCCCTTCATCTGGCCTTTGTCTTCCACAGACCATAGAGAAGAAGGGATTGTTTCCTTCTCAAGCTTCCTGAGACCCTTGCTCTTACCTTACTGTCCCTTGTGTTCTAGTTATTTTGAATTGGCCTTCCCCCAATCTCCAGACCCTCCGAGACTGGGAGTGCCTTGCAGGGGGGCCTTTTGCATAAAAAGCAACTAAATAAATTAGTGTCAAATTAGTTGTTAAATTCTTAGAAAGATTTATTTTTTTTCCTCAGATGTAGTAGTTTGGGGTATGATGCTAGGAAGATATTTTGAAAATCTAGAAGCCAAGAAAACAACAAAAAAAGTCTGGAGTCGCTGCCTTTAAACACATCTCATCTAATTCAGTTCAGCTTAACAAATATTTAGGACGTAGTGCTCAGCACTGTGCATGGTGCTTGAGGAGAAACGTTTTGTGAAGGCATGTTCTGTGCTGTCGTGGAACTTATAGCTTAGTGGGGAGGTTTGATACACATACAGATAGCTATAAAGCAGTTATTTAGCTAATCATAATTCATATTTATACATCACTTAAAGATTTACAAAGTACTTTCCTCACATCTACTCTGTGAGGTAGCTAGAATATGCATAATATCTATTTTACATCTTGTAAGTATAAAATCAAGGCATAACTCAAACTCATTTCTCTTAACTCCAAGGTTAGTGCTCTTTCACTATACCACAGTTATCAGAGAAGTGTTAGGTGAGGCCTGAGGGAGAAAGGATAATTATTGAAAAAATGTTGAATGCTTCATGAATCTGGGTCACAGAAGTTAAGCTGAAGGCCAAAATTGCAACAACAAACTAGAACTCCTTGGAAATAAAGAGATTGCTCTGAAATCTCTTATTCCACAGTTGAATTAGAAAAGTAGAAAAAGGCAGAAACAATTTCTTTTGATGTTTAAAGCCAGTGTTTGGGGGTTGCTTTGGGTAATATCTGGTCTCTGTGTGCAGTTCTCATCCTATGTGAATCAATGCCAACATTCTCTTTGTCCTGTTCCCCTTACATTGCAGTGGAGAAAGTGGCAGTCCTGTGCCGGTTTCTGGACATTCATTCAGTGACTAAAAACCATCTGCTGAAGTACTCTTTGGCGCATGCCTTCTGCTGCTTTCTGACAGCTGTAGAGGATGTCAACCCTGCGGTGGCTACAAGAGCAGGGCTCTTGCTTGATACCATAAAGAGGCCAGCTTTACAGGTACCTTAATCGGCACATGGATTCTCCACTCTTGATCATGTGGGAGAGATTTTCACAGAATCAGAGAATTTCAGAGTTGGACAAGACCTCCGAGGCCTTCAAATACAACCTATACTGAACAAGAATATCTTCTCCAACATTGCTGATGAATGGTCTTCAAGGCTTTGCTTTACTGCCTCCTGTGGGATAACACATTAACTAACAAGACTGTCTATTCCATTTTCAGATAGCTTTAATTGTTTGGAATTGTTTCTTTCCTTCCATGGAGTCCATGTTTACCTCTCTCCAACTACCACCAGTTTCTTTGAGTTCTGTTCTCTGAAACCAAGTAGGACAAGTCTAATCCCTTTTCCATGTGACAGCCTTTGAAATACTTGAAGACTACTATCATGTGCTCCCTAGGGCTTCTCTTCTCTAGGCTTAACATCCTCAGTTCCTTCAGTCTATCCTCATCTGTTATATTCTCCAGGCCCTTCATCATCCTAGATACCCATCTCTGGATGTTTTCCAGCTTATCAATTTTCCTTCTATGATTTGAAATGCAGAACTGAACATCATATTCCAGATCTGATCTGGTCAGGGTAGAATTTTGGAAACTACCTTTCTTGATGTAGCCCAAGATCACATTAGCTTTCTTAGCTAACATGTCATACTATTTACTAATACTGAGCATGTATTCCACAAAAAACCCAGATCTTTTTCAGATAAATGGATATGTAGCCATGCCTCTTCTATCTTACTATTTGCAGCTTAATTTTTTGATACCAAGTAATGAACTCCTTTTTATCTATCCCTATTGCATTTCATCTTAGTGTTGGCCCATTGTTTTTAGCACATTGAGAGCTGTCTGGATCTAGATTCTATCATTAAACCTAACAGTTATCCTTTCATCCTAGGCAGGTTTTCCCTGATGCCACTCAATCTGTTTCTGTGTTGATTACGTCTCTTATTAGATAGTAAGGGCTAAGGAAATGCTTACTAATTTTACTTAGCAAAACAACTCACATTCACAGTTCACACTTAAATAGTACTTTAAGGTTTGTAAAATTTTTCCTCATATGAGAGAAGTAAAAATATTCTTTTTTGCAAAATATTCCACCATTAAAAAGACACAGTTTTCAAGTTGCAAGGGATCTTAGAGAGATCTAGTCCAGTCCCTTCATTTTAGAAGATGAAATCAAGGGATAATGACTTACCTAAAGTCATATAGGTAGCAGAATCAGGGCTAGGACCTAGGTTGCTGGATTCTTTTCCCAGTGTTTTTTCTACTACATTCACCACTAGATGATTTTCAAAAGTTGGAAAAGCATGGAGTCTGCAAATTATAAACTAGTGTGACCTCAGGTTCTAGAAAATTCACCAGAATACTTTACAAAGTAGTGATCACTAAGATGGTTTCTTTAGGAACCAGTCAGTATCCTGATCAAAACCACTAGGGTTATTTCCTTTTCTTGATAACATCACAATATTGATTGTTCAGAGGAGATCTATAGGTGTAGTTTGCCTAGATGTTAGAGAAGTGTTTGATGAAGTCTGTCAGGTTGTCTTTGTGTACAAAATGGAGAAATGTGGACTAGACAATAGAATGGTTGAATGACCAATGAAACTGGTTGAATGACTGGAGATGCAAAATAAGGAGTGACAAGTCAATATCAGTTTGGCAAGTGTTCTCTAATGAAGTCTTCCAAGGATTTGTGCTGGCATTGTGTTATTCAACTTGAAAAAATTTAGTGGTTTGGATGATGCGTAGATGTAATGCTTATCAATTTATCGGATGTGATGAAGCTATGAAGAATAGGTAACAAGGTAAATGGAAGCACCAGGATATATAAAGATCTAGAGAAGCTAGAATGATGGTTCAAAGATAACTAGACAATATTTAATAGATATAAATGTAAAGTTTTATGCTTGTGCTAAAAATAATTATTGTAATTATAAAATGTGGGAGGATTGATGGATATGAAATTCATATGAAAAATGTTAAGGTTTTTTCATGGTGTACAAGCTTAATATGTCAGTAGTGGTACCTGGCAGCTCACAAAGCTATTTAAATGTTAGGCTACATTGGAGATATATAGTGGTCAAAACATGAGATGTAATAACCCCAATATTCTGGGTCCTGGAAGGACCCCATATTTCATGTTCAGTTTTGGTGCCACATTTTTTTGTGTTTATATTGATAATCTATAACTTGTCCAGAGGAGGTTGACTGGGATGTTGAAGGAACTGGAGACCATGCAGAATGAGGGTTGTTTTATACTGGAGAATAGAAGACTTAGAGAGATATGGTAGCTTATTTTCAAGTATTCAGTGACTTGCATGTGAAAGAGAATTGGACTTCTTTTGCTTTGCCCTGGAGAGCAGAACTGAGAGCAATGGGTGAAAATTAGAGACAGCTCCATGTAGAAGGTGATGTGAACTAGTAGGCAGGTCGAATTTAGCCTCAGACATTTGACTGACTAATTTACCCTGGATAAATCTTATCCTGATTGTTATTTTATTTGTAAAATGGAGATAATAACAGAACCTACTTCATAGTTGTGATTATCAGAGGAGATAGCATATGTAAAGTACTTTGCAAGCTTTACAGTGACATGTGAAAGTAAACTATTATATATAAGAATTTTCCCCCAATAATTAGAGCTACCTGAAGGTGATATGCCTTGTAAAATAGGGTACCCTTTCATTAGAAGACTTTGTCATTTTTGGGTCTTTGTGGCCCACCAGCCACATGTAGCCCACAACATTCCTGACTGTGACCCTGAACCAGAGTAAAATCTAATTGGGAAATATTTAACAAAATAAATAAAAATACAATAAAATATAGATAATGTTACTATGTGATTTTTTAAGCCAATAGGGATCCTTATGTATGGTTTAGTGGCCCCATGTTTGTGTCTGAGTTAAACACACTGTTGTAAAGAAGATTTCTGTATTGGGATGGATTGAAATTCATGACTTTCTGAGGTTCATTGTAATTCTGTGATTCTGATTAAACAACTTAGGGCTCCTAAATGTTGTAGTGAAAGAAGAGTGTTGAATTTGGAATTAGGACTATCTGAGGTTGAATCTTACTTCCAACACTTGCTAGATGTGTGATTCTGGGCAAGTCACTTAACCTCTTCGCTACACACACCCACCCACCCACATCCACACACGCACATGCACGCACACATACACACACATACCAGAACTAGAACATGAATTCCTGAGTTTAAAGTAGAAATTATAAAGCATGAAATATTAGACTATCAATCCTCCTACATTTTATAATTATGATAGTGATTTTTTTAGCCCAAGCATAGAACTTTACATTTATTCCTATTAAATATCATCTAGTTATCTTTGAACCATCATTCTAACTTCTAAACCTACCATACCAGAACTGGGAATTAATAAAATGTTACAAATGAGCTTTAGAACATAGTAATAATGATGCAGATGGAAACTAAGAGGAAGAAGGGACTTCTTTTTTGGGGGGCTACATAGTACACTACCAGAAATATTGAGTAATTTTGATGGAATTGAATTGTCCGAGTTGCCTGAAAGATCTGGTAAGAAGCAAAATGGGACTAATTTCCATTCATACATGATGCTGGAGCTCTTGGACCACAGTAAACATTCTATATTCGTAGGGGAAGATTGGGCACTCTTTGGTGAGGCCTTAACATGTCTTTGTAATAGAGACTGATGTTCTCTTCTTCTGGGCATGGTTGGAAAATGTTGGCTCAAAGTGGTGACGTTGTTTCATTCCTCTTCTGCGTGTAATAGGGAAGGAAATACCCATTTAAGTGCTCTAAGTGATGGATCTGAGGTCATTCTGCCATTGGACCATATGGGATCAGGAAAATCCCCCTTTCCTAAGGTGGGATAGGGGTGGTACAGGAGAGTTTGTTTACCTCCACAACCCCCAGAGGGTGCTATTTCAGTCCATCAAATTTTCAAGGGCAGACCTGGGCCAAATCTGCCAAATTGCTGGCAGACTTGAGAAATTCTGTACAGTCAAGTAGCCAAGGATCCTAGGAACTGATGATCATTATTGCTCTTCTCTGAGCTCTGTCTTTGATCTTTACCTTTAAGTCTCTCTAACTACAACAAAACAACTCCCAAACAATTTTTTTTGTTTTCCATTTGATTCTCTTCGGAAATAAGTAGATGAGCTTAGGTGACCTCTTAAATACTGGGGCAGTACCTGCTTAAGGCCTCATCTAACCCTGATCATATTTGTTTAATTTTTCAAGGAGGAAGAATCGTTTTAAGTTATTTTCTTAATGGAACTCAGATTATTTAAAGTTAGTTATATAGATCCAACTAAGAGCAATGAGTGGAGCATTGTTCCTTTATGAGGTTATTGAAGCAGCTTGGAATAGTGAAAAAGATACAGGATTTGGAATGAAGGGTGCTAGGTTTAAATCCCATCTCCAGTATTTACTAGCTGAGTGACTGTGAGCTAGTCATTTAACCTTTCTGAACCTCAGCTTCTTTATCTTTTGTGAGGGAAGCACTTTGTAAATATTATAGAATCATAGAAATGTGATATTATTATGATTATTGTTACTGAACCCTCCCTTTGGAAGCATATTGCTCTGATGATAGCTGGAGCAGGGGTCAGGAGAACCTGAACTCCAGTCCTGTCTCAGACGCTTCCTGTGATCCTGGATAAGTCACTTTGTCTGCCTCAGTTTTTTCAGCTGCAAAGTGAGGATAACAGCACCTACTTCACAGGGTGGTTGTGAAGATCCAATGACATAACACATATACAGTGCATTGTAGGCCTTAAACCATTATAGAAATGTGAGCTTTTATTAGTATTATTGTTGTTATGGTAAACTAAAGACTAGAAAATGAAATATGCTTCATTAGATTAGATTATTGATTAGATTAGAGAATTGATTGATTGATGTTTATCTATTGAGCAGGATATAAAATTTATAGTAACTTATTTGTACTCAGATTTCTACGATTGAGACATTGAATAGACCATACCTAAGAATCAAGAGAACTCAATCATACTTGCATTGTGTAAGTGTGGTTACAATCTAGCACATATATATGTAATGCAATTATTGATGGAGATAGCGACTCAGAAGCAAAATGGTCTCTGCTTGAAAAGCAACATCTATAGCACACACAGATTTCATATTTTATTAGAATCAGAGCCAAAATTAGATTTGGACAAGGTTTTTATGTAAATTATTTCCTTATAAAATTTTGGAAAGGTCTTTCTGATTTGAAATATCATTTTCAAAATCAGAAGATTCATGCCTCCTTGGGAGGTGAAATGGCACTGTTCAATAAGCACTGGACTTGAGAGTTGGGAGCGCTGGGTTCAAGGTCTGCCCTTGCCGGTGGTCACTGTGTGACCTCAAGTCTGTCATCTTACTTCTGTGAGTCCTGTTTGAGATAGATGATTGTAAGATCCTTTTTAATTCAGTAATTCAAATGTAGTGGAAAGGACACAATATTTGGAGTCAGGAACCCTGACTTTGAATCCTAGCCATGAGCTAGCCATATTATCTTAGTCAAGTCACTTCTTTTCTCTGAACTTTACTGCCCCATGTGTAAAATGGGAATAATACTAGCAACACTTACTTCACGAGGAACAAATGAGATTTAGTACAAACCAACTGTTTTGCAAACTTTAATATATTGTTAAACTTGCATGTTACTCCAAAATATTCATATCTGTTATTTTTTTTTTTATTCTCCAACAGGGTCTATGTTTATGCCTTGATTTCCAGTTTGATACCGTTGTTAAGGATAGACCCACAATTCTTAGCAAGCTTTTACTCCTACATTTTCTAAAGCAAGATATACCTGCATTGAGCTGGGAGTTTTTTGTTAATAGATTTGAGACCCTTTCCCTGGAGGCTCAGCTGCATTTGGATTGCAACAAAGAGTTTCCTTTCCCAACAAGTAAGTATAGCAGAAAAGTGAAACCTTAAAGGGGAGCTGCAACTTCATATCCTTGAACAGGTCAGGATGAGCAGAGGTCCTCTTGCATGTAGTTTCACCTGTTGTTATGGAGGGAATGTTGAGGTTTTTCTTGTCTGCCTAAGGTCTAAATGATACTCTAGTGCCCCATTTTTGAGATGGTCTTAACTCATTGTTGCTACTCTTGTCCTCTACTCTAGGGCCCTAAATAATTTCATTTTCTGTCTGCATCCTTTGTATTGTTTATTCATTGTGCTTAGATCCAAATTTGACCTTTTAGTTAATGAGTTGTGCATGGGCAAATTTATAAGATGTGTCCTCATCCCATTAACCCATTTTTACATGTTTACAGATCATTTATCTGCATGCTATACATTAATAATAATCTGATGCACATTTGGGGGCACCCACCTCTGTGTTTATATATACTTATATATATGTATATATACACACATGTATATACATATATGTAGAAGTATATTGGGCATACAGAATTTTAAAAAATTAGATGTTTTGGTCTTACTGCCTAAAGGTAAAAATTGTAAACCCATCCCCAAGTCATTATACAAGTGTGCATCCTATGTGATACATGAGAAAGATTTTTTCAAGTAATTACACAACCTATATACATTTACCTTATATGAAGATTTTTGTACAGTGGTACAGACTGAGGAGAATGATAACTTCTTTAATTCTGTTTGCCAAGCGATCACTGCTGTAAGGACCAATGTTGCTAACCTCAGTGATGCAGCATTGTGGAAGATCAAGAGGGCTCGTTTTGCAAGGAATCGCCAGAAAAGTGTGCGTTCCCTGAGAGACAGCGTGAAAGGGCCTGTGGAATCAAAGAGGGCACTATCCCTTCCTGAAACTCTAACCTCCAAAATTCGTTGAGTATCTTCTCGCATCCTATTGATAAAGCCCGTGTAATGTCTTTTCTGAGGCTTACTTGTTGTGGTTTTAAACGTTCACAGAGAGTGAGTTGCTTCTTTGGTCAACTGAGCTGTTTTGTTTTTTTTTTTGTTTCGTTTTTTGGTTTTTGGTTTTTTTTTTGGCAGGCTTGGCTTTCAGGTTCCCTAAAAGATCAGCCCTAATGTGCAGAGGTTATTCTAACCAGTTCTGGGCTGCCCTGGTTATTTTACTGTGACAAAATGCTAACAGAAGCATTTGGTGGTGGTAGTGGTGGTGGAGGGAGAGTTCTTAAACAAAGAAGGCCATGGTCTTTCCTGGCAGTTGTTACCCCAGAGAGAAGAAATTTTTAGACTGGAATTCCAGGCTTTGAATTTTCTCTTTCCAGTACAGTAAATATAAGAATTACTTAACTGATAATCAGCACATCTGCTAAACCTGCCATACCAGAACTGGGAATGAATAAAATGTTACAAATGAGCTTTAGGACATGATTTTTCCCCCCTGCCCCCTGTTAGAAGCATCCGAACAAGCCCACAACTCACCGACCAAATCATAATCATCATCACAATTGCTTCTCTGAAGGGAAAATCAGGCTACAGGAAAGCTGGAATTCTCCCCTTCCCTCCCCCTCTCCCTCTTCCCCTGTCCCTCTCCCTCTTCCCCTCTCACTCCACCTCTCCTTCTCCCTGTCCCTGTCCCTCTCCCTCTCCCTCTACTTCACTCTCTCTCCCTCTCATCTCCTTGTTTAAAGGTCATTCTTTATACTTCACTGCTTTAGAAAAGTAGAAATAAATCAGAATTTTCCCTGTTTTAATAAGTGAGGAGAAAAGCACTAAGAAGCAAAAGTAACTCCTGCATGAGAACTGGATAGAAGCCCATATTCTGTAAAAGAATGCTCATGTTTTGCTATATTGCTATTTAATTTGTTAATTATTTAGCCCTATCTAATCCCCAAATAATCACAGTGAAATCAATGAAACACCTCCATATAACACATTTTGGATCCTATCATAAGCTGAGAGGTTTAATTTGACATTGGCATTCATCATTAGACAGCTTTTTGTGACATGGCCATTTAAACCATAATTATGATTTAATTTTTGTTTTTCCTTTACATCTTGATTTCTTGATTTTATGATAAGCTATGAAAATGTAGTACTTTTTCCTTTGGGAGAATCCACAGAGTTCCTTGGAATGAGAAGTAGGTTTTCTCCAGTGCAAGGGGTGGGGCACAAAGAGAAGTGAAGGGGCCAGTGTAGAATTTTCAGCAGAAGCGAAAAGAGAAATTAAGGGACTGTCTAGAATTTTTATCAGAATCAAAATCACTTGAGTATAAGCCCCAGGGATGCTGGACCTTATAATGAATTCAGGTGAAATTGATTTGGATCCTAAAAACCAGCAGCTGGGATCAATGATCTCATTTCATTTCTCTCTAACAACTTTTTTAAAGCAATTTCACAACCTTGCAGTCTAGCTCCAATGTGGCCCCTCCCACCCAGTTGTTTCCTTGTATAATAATGCTCATGACAATTGGTAATGAGGCTAGAAGCCAGATTTCTTGTTCTTGTGAAACTCAGAGACACCATTCCAATAGCCTGCATAATAGTCTGTTGCACAGATATCCGCTACCTGATATTAATGATGAATAGGAAAAATGAACTTGCCCTTACTGTCCAGTGTAGCTTTATTAGCATTGAGTATATTTTCTAGGCTCAAGTTGTCTTTAATGCTTATTTAAATAGAGTTGTTGTTGATTTTTAAGCCGTGAGGTTGACCAGGCATGAGCAGTCTGCTCCAGCTCTCGGTGGGACACCTGAACAAACGCCAGGTGGGTACTTTGGATTTGAAGGGCTGTATAAACATATTGGGCACATTATCTGGCTCAGGCAGACAAGATAAAGGGTGTCATATCTTTAACCGGGCCAAGGATGATAATGGGATTGCTAAGCCCCAAAGGTTCCTACCTCAGAAATTCAGATCCCTGACTTCCGGAGGTTGGAATACTTTAGATTTTAAAGGTAACAGCTATCCAGTGATTTTTGGTCCAGTAAGAAGCATCATGTTATTAGCCTTGTGCACTTTTCCCAAGAGAGCCAATGTAGTTATTATTCCATCTTGTGAATATATATGCATATGTATATATGCATGTGTACATACATGATATAGCTCTGCTCTTGGAAAGTATACATTTCGTTTACATTTTTAAAAACTGCTCATTTGACCCACCTCCATTACCACCTCCACATCCACCTGGAAGTTAGCCATTGGCCCATTCCTAATCCTTTGAAAGTTTCTTAGCTGTTATTTCTGTCTCTTGGAGAAAGGAAGAATTCTTTTGAATGATTAGTATTGAATGACTTAAGGGATCACACTCAGTGATCGCTCATCAGACAGGTCATGGTATATCCCAATATATTAGGAAGTATCCTGAGGGTGAAAGGGGTAATGGCAAGTCAATTCCATGCTGAAGTTTGTGTGCTACATGTTACCCACCTGAATGCTCACGGAGCTTACTGAAAATTGTGACAGCTCCAGATACCTGCTGAATTTACTCTAGTTAATTAATACTGATAAAAATGTTCAGTGACCTCTGTAGAATCAGGACCACAAGATATAAAACTGCTTCAGAGAAACTGAACCACTTGGCCAAGATCCTGCAGGTCAGCATCAGGGCATAGGTCTTACGTCCGTTCATCCTGCGGAAGGATCAGCGTATTTTTTACAAATGCATGTGCTGGACTGTACTGGCATCTTGAGAACGCTTTCTTCATGACAAACAATGATATTGGTGGTGTCAGTATCATTTTACAGAAGATAAAAATTGAAGCTCAGGTACAGTAACTTGCTCATGATTACAGTTAGGAGGTGTTGGAGTCAGGATGCGAAGGCCAGACTTCACTCCAGAGCCCCCTCTCTTTGTGCTTTGTCACCCACCTATATGTAGCCCTTGTAGGACCACATTGCATCAGGGGACGTAAAATACCATGTGTTTTGAACTCAGTGAGGAAGAGGGAAAAACCTATATGTGGGGTTCATATATGTAATTTGCAAATATGAGCCAAAGTACATTTTATCTTTTTAAATAAATGATAAAAAAGAGTGTATGTGATTTAAAAAAAAGCCTTTGTCAGAGTCCCTCCAACACAATAGTCATGTTATTGCAGTGGGTATTGGAGTATCATTACATTTACTTTTATGTTCTTTTGTGATTAAATGGAGTGAAAATCCCCAAACCAAATATTTGGAGTTAGAAGAAATTTTAGAGGTTATCTGGTCAAATTTACCTCATCTTACATAACAGGATATTGAGGCCTAGAGAGGTGTTATGACTTACCCAATTTCATACTAGTAATAGGTAGCAGAGGCAGGACTGACTCTGGAAGCTGTATGCTTTCAAAGCCAGCCCTTTCCCATTGTATAACAATACTGTGCTTATTGGGAATACGGAGCTCAATGATTGCTTCTTCAGTTAGGCCTTTGGGAGGATTCTGTCCCTCTTCAGTGTGGGACTTATCTCATATTTCCACCTCACATTTACAGTCTTAGGACTTACCTGGAAACCTAATTTGTTTTCAACAGTGCCTACCTTGACACCCAACTAAAACTTGAAGTGTCCTTGAGGTCTCTGGGAGACATAAAATGCCTTAAGGTTTTGAATACTGATGAAAGCTTCCAAGAATGCAGTAACTCACTAAAGATGATCACACAGAAACAGGCTGGTTATCAGCTTGTTCATAGTGACAATAGAAAGTTGGAACTTTTGGAGGATATATTCATGAGCTGCCATATGGAACAAAGCTTGCTGAGACAGTGGAAAATTGAGTCTGCTCAGAATGCCATTTCTTTTTTTTACTCTATCATTATTACTTGCTAGGTATTGGCTACTCAAAAAGAGAATCAGAAGACCAGCACAAGTTACACTGAGATAGTTTTAAATAATAATTATAATGAAGTCATAGTGCTTGTTGCAGTTTTAACTTTTCTGGTCCTTGTGTACTATAATCAACATGTTTCTTGAGTAACTCCCTTAATGACTATGACTGAAATAAAGTGGATTCCTTTTAATTATGCAGTAAATACTTTAATTTCTGCTTAAGCTGAGTGTTTTGATAGTTCACTTACAACTCCTGATGTACTAGGTTTTGAACTTAATGCCTTATCTATAGTAAATGGTAGTGTACAGTAGCCCATATAAATTATGTCATAAGCTTCCAAAGGCAGTATGATCTCCAAGGACAGTTGCAGATTACTTGTGTCATACAGTCCACTTGAGAGCCAGCATGATACCATGGAAAGAAGTCTGAACTTTAATCAGAGGACCTGGGTTCAAATCATAGTACTGTTACTACCTGTGTGACTTTGGGCCTCATGGTCATGCAGCTTTTCTGGGCCTCAGTTTCCCCGTATGTAAAATTAAAAGGTTGAAGTTGAAGGTCCTTTCTAACTGTAAGTTCATGATGTTTAGAATCCATAACTCTTAGGGATCAAATTAAAGTCAGCTGCTGAGAAAACTCTCTCTTTGAGTATCTCTAACCTATGAATCCTCTACTACATGTTCATTTCTAAAATGTTCTCTAGGTACAATCTATTTTTTTAATAGTTGATTGCTAAATAGAAGTTATTATTAGGAGTCTTGACTCACATCTTAGGGCTATGTTTATTCATATATGGGAAGTGGATACTAAAGCACTAATCTGTTCTCAAGGAGTGTGTTGTTTGATCATTTTAGGATTATATAAAGTTGCCCCGAACACCAGTCCATATTCACTATATTCATAGAAGAGCAAGTCATGAGTCTCTTTTACTGTTCTTCTGGCCTCAGGGGCCATGTATACAATTCTCTTTCTCCAAAGGGCAGCACAAATACAGAGCGCCTTTTTTTGTTTTGTTTTGTTTTCTCCAAGTCAGGTTTGTATATTTTTTGAACTTGTGTTCTTGTGCTACCATCTTTGGCTAGAAGACTTCATTGTGTTTCCTAAGAGACTTAAATCCACTCCCTCCCTTCATAGGATGCTGGGGTTTAGAGACATTGCTTAGGAACTTCCTTGTTATCCTTGTGGGGCAAGTACATTCCTGCTTTTGCTATATCCTTGTGCCATCTCTTGTGGTGGGAAGGTCCACTTTCATATATCTCCAGTTTCTGAGCTGTGCTCAGGAGGCAGTAATGGAGCAACTCTAACTCACATGTGCTTCTGCCCCAAGGTGGCTGTTGGCATTTCTCCTCATATATAGTACAACTCTCATCTGTTGCAGTGCGATCTGTTCTCTGAAGAGAGAAAGGTAAAAAGGAGTCCAACAACAGACTGAGAATATTTTAATCATTCTCCATTGTAGGTCTCACAAGGGGGTAGCTTCTTTTATAAGAGCCCATCCTCTTATGGCCCAGTCATAGGAACATAGGAATGCCCTGTCTTGGGGGCAACCCTGGCTATCGAAAAACTATCAGAAGTTGTCTGTCTTTTGAACAAAATGCAATATACATGTCCACACCCTCTATAGAGAGATACCTTCTTGACCCCAAAGTTTCACACCCTACAAAACTTGTCAAAATGATTAGGGCTTTCTCTACTAAACTCCCTAACATCCTTTTTTTTTTTTTTAAAGCACATTGATATACATTATTTAATTACTTCAGTGTTATATTGTGGATAGGGTAGATAACTTTTTTGTATGAGGAAAATATGACACCAAGAGATGAATTAGATTTTCCTGAGTAGCTCACCCAAAGATTCATCCCCTGCCTGAGATTAGGTTTGAAAGTTTTGCTTCCAATACGTTTTTGCCCAGAAGAAATTTTGAGCCTTTTTTATAACGCAAGCAGACTTTACATCTGAAGATAAATTTCCATGTGCCACCAAAGCAGATATTTTTAGGATGAAAAATATATGCATTTATAAAAAATCACATTAAAAATAATTGTGTTCCACCCCAAATCACCCTATAATGAGTATTCTTTTAGGAGAAATAAAAATGACATTGGCTCCAAAACTATAGTTGTCTTTAGTTGTGTCAGCAGCAAAACCGTTTTGAACAAAAGCTTTGGTTGAATATATCATCCATATAGCACACAGTTATGGCTGTAGGATTGGAGTTACTGAAAGAGTATAATACGATTTATCAAGATGTCAAGGTAGGTTTATCTACTTCATATCAGAAGCCTAAGTGTATTGACTCATGCAGCAGACTCCGACTTTCCATTTATATGACATTGAGTAAGTCACTTCGAAGCTTGGTTCCCATCTATAAAATGAGAATCATTCCTTGTGTTGCCTCCCCAGTTGTAAAGATCAAATGAGCTATACTTTGTAAAGTGCTTTGCAAACCTGTAAAAAATGTGAGCTCTTGCTACTCTTTTCCTCTAAAAGAGGTGAGACTTGAGATGTCTTTGTGAATTCATCATAGTTAATATGTCCAGGCCATTTTTGATGCTGTCTTGTATTTCTTGTCATTGCACAGATCATGGTCATCATCATTATAATAATCCTTAACATTCATATTTATTATATTTGACCACCTATCTGAGCTTCAAAACAGCCTTGTGAGGTAGTCAGGGTAAATGTTATTAGTCCCCCTGTTTAATAGTTAAGAAAACTGAGGTTCAGAGGTGAATCAGCTTGCCCAAGATTTCTTGGCAAACAAACTGTTGGGAGCCAGGGCTTGTGACTTCAGGTCCAGTGCTCTTCTCACTTTATCAGAATCACAGAGTGTTAGGACTTGAGGAATTTATCTGATCCAACTCCCAAATTTTACATATGAGGAAACTGAGGCCTTTCAAGTTGAAATGACTTGTAGGTCACAGAGTCAGTCACTGGCATCCAGTGATTTGACCCCAGGTCTTAAAATTTCAAGTCCATTCTTTCCTTTATACCGTTTTGCCTCTCAATTTTAACAGTGTCTTAGAATGATGCTTATTATGCAGTAAGTGCTTTATTTTCATTTTCAGATCTTGGACCACATATTACGTTAAAGGAGATAATTAGTCATAAGATGAAATGAGCACACTTATCTTTTATTCAGACAGTAATATTACTTATGTGAATAATAAATGAAAATTTGAAGTAGCTAGGTGGTATAATAGACAGAATTCTGGGCCTGGAGTCAGAAAGACAAAAGAGAGCTGCTATAAATATTTTTGTATGTATAGGTCCTTTTCCTTTTTCTTTGATATCTTTGGAATTGCTGGGTCAAAGGGTATGCACAGTTTAATAGCCCTTTGGGCATAAAACCAAATTGTTCTCCAGAAGGGTTAGATCAATTCATAACTCCACTAAGAGTGAATTAGTTTCTAGTTTTTCTATGTCCCCTCCAGCATTTGTCATTTTCATTTTCTGTTGTGTTAACCACTCTGATGGATGTGTGGTAATATTTCAGAGTTATTTAAATTTGCATTTCCCTAATCATTTGTGATTTAGAGCATTTTTTCATGTTATTATTGATAGGTTTGGTTTCTTCTGAAAACTGTCTTCTTATCTTTTGACCACTTATCAGTTGGGGAATGGCTCATATTTTTATAAATTTGGCTCATTTTCCTATATATTTGAGAAATGAGGCTTTTATTAGAGAAACTTGTCATTAAAGTTTTTTTCCCCAGTTCACTATTTTTCTTCTAATTTTGGCTGCATTAGCTTTAATTTGATGTAATTTTAAGCTTTTTCTTTCAAAAGTGAGATATTGTGAGTCATTTTTATCAGACAATTATTTATTAAGCACTTACTTTGTGCCTGGCACCATGCTAAGCACTGGGGATACCAGTACATTAAGTGGAACAATTTCTTATCTCAAGGACCCTACATTCTAAAGGGAAAGATAAGAACATATATATTAAAATACACACACACACACACACACACATATATATATTGTATATATGCATATAAACTGGATTTATTTCAGGCTTCTCAATAGTTGAAAGTTTATATTTTTTATTTGAGTTGCCATTGGGGTGATTTTTATTTGAGATGCTTAGTAGGATGCAGCTAGCATAAACAAGAATGAAGAACCTGAATATAGGTAATCAGCCCCACTTTAACTTCTCACAAAATCTAAATCTCAGTCCCAGTAATGCTAGAGTTGGGAGAGACTAGTTCATTTGGTTGAGTTTCCTCTTCATTTTACAGATGAGGAGAATGAGGCCCAGAGAAGAAAAGTGACTTCTTAAGGGTCAAACAGCATGTTAGTTAGTAGTTCCACTAGGGATAATCTGGGAATTCATCGTATCACAGCTGCTCTTCACAGTGGGGCCGATGAACGGAGGACACGGAGCACTAGTCTGAGCTTTGAAAATGAGAGCGAAAACCAGTGTCAATAAGGGAGGTCAATTTGAGCTACCTACACATTTTTAAGAAATAAATATATGAATGAATTAAAGCAGATAAAAGTTATTTTTTGTTTTAAGAGAAGCTAAGTATTGAGAACTTTTTTTCCTTTTCTCATTTGGTGAACATTTAGCCTAACTTCATGCTATGTTTCCTTAGTTTTAAGTGGCTCACATTTTCCTTCTTTGTTTTTTGTCTTTCCCTATTAAAGTATAGAATAGAATCCTTATGAGTTTTAGAGAAGAAAAACTATGTAGTTGCTATTAGAATTAGGCAACTGATTCAACACACCATCATATAGTGTTTTTGAGATCTATCAAAAAGAAACCTCATTAGAGGTTCCATTTTTTTTCTTATGAATGCTAATGGAACTGAGCATTTTACATGCTACAGAATATTTTCATAAATATCATGTTATTTGATCTTCATAACACACCTGTGCCATAGACAGCATGAATGTTTTCATTCTCATTTTACAAATGAGGAAATTTAAGTTTAGACTTGCCCAAGGTCACTTGATTAGTAAATATCTTAGAGCCAGGACTTGAAGCCAAGTCTTCTGACTGCAAATTCAGTGCTTTTCTCCTGTATCAATCACAGAATGTCAGACCTTCTGGAAGGCATTTTAAAGTAATCTGGTTCAGCATCTCCTTTTACAGATAAAAAAAATGGAGACCCCGAGAGACAGCGTGACTTAAAGTCACATAATAAGTAGACAAGTTAGGATTTAAACTTATACGTTCTAACTCCAAGTCTGGAATTCTCATACTGTCTTGCAACTGGTCAGTTCTTTTGAATAAAAATAGATGGAATATACCTATCACATCACTTATAGAAAAGCTAAAATTAGGATCATAGGATCAAAGATTTAGAACTGGGAGGCACCTTTGAGGAATGGAGTCCAATTGCTTCATTTTACAGGTAAGAAAACTGAGGCCCAGAGAGATTAAATTACTTGCCTGTCACATAGCTATTGATAGAGATGGAATTCAAACCCAAGTCTTCCTGACTTCAAGTCCAGTGCTCTATCTACTGCACCTTCATGCATGAAGCAGATTTATGTTTAATATAAAGAAAACTTCCTAATAATTAGATTGTACATAAGTAGAATGGGTTGCCTTGGGAAGTATTGACTTCTCCATCAGAGATGTAGTAGGGGGGATTTTGTTCATATACGATTTAGCCTAGGTGACCACTGAAGTGTTTTTGAACTCTGTATTCCTTCAGTTTTAACAAAATCATGCAATTGTCTGATAATTTTAGCTAAAGAATATCCTCAGGCCCTTTAAGAAAAAAGGAAGAAACCTTGGATTTTGATGGAATATTTTTGTTGCTGTCCTTAAACATTTACTATATAAAACTCTAGATCAGGAGTTCTTAACTCTGTGTGTGTGTGTGTGTGCGCGCGTGTGTGTTGGACTCCTTTGACAGTCTAGTGAAGCCTATGAATCCCTTACTTAGAATATTATATTTATTCATAAAATACAATTCATAGGATAGCAAAGGAAATGAATTATATTTAAGTATAGTTTCAAAATATTTTTAAAAGGTTCCCATATTCCAGATTAAAGACCCCTGCTTTAGTGGTACTTTTCATGTAACATGGACTATAGAATTTATAAAGTGATATTCCCTTTAAAAACCAATCAAATGCAAAGTGCATTAAATATTATTTTGCTTATGATATATGACCTCATTGCCACTGAAGGTATCCTATTTTTTATTACCACTTCCATGATATTACAAGATTGATTTGCTGTGTTATTTGAGGGATAGAAGGGTCTGCCCCTCCCCAGCTGATGCTTTGCTTTCTTGGGCATAGTATGTCTTCATGTTTCTTGTTCAGAACTGAAATTTTAAAATATCATGGAAGCAGTCTGAGTCAGAGATCATGAAAACTTAATGCAGATATAACTAACAGGATTTCTTATATTGACAGGGCAACAGTCTCCTGAGAATGATAACACGATAAAGGACTTGCTCCCTGAGGATGCTGGGATTGACCATCAGACAGTCCACCAGCTGATTACAGTTTTAATGAAGTTTATGGCTAAAGATGAGAGTAGTGCGGAGTCAGACATCAGTAGTGCTAAGGCTTTTAATACAGTCAAACGGCACTTGTATGTTTTACTTGGTTATGACCAGCAAGAAGGATGCTTTATGATAGCCCCTCAAAAAATGCGCCTCTCGACTTGTTTCAATGCATTTATTGCTGGAATTGCACAAGTAAGTGTGGTTTTCCTTCTCAACAGACTATCTCAGTTAGGTAAGCCATGTATGAGAAATAGTCAGCCTCCTAGCTGTGTAGCATAAACAGTTTCTAAAATGTGCAAAGTGTCATTGGGTAATTATATTGGTTCATTCAACAGATTTTTTAAAGCACCTCCTGTGTGTGGAGCATTGTGTGGGTGCAGGGAAGATAAAAATTAAGATAAGACATGGTCCCTGTACTCATAACCAGGAGTGGGATACAGAAAAACACATAATTACATGATAGTATTAGAGAGTTGCAAAACAGTGTGCTATGTGCAGTCTGAAGGGGAAGGTTGTTACTGATCAAGAAGAGCAAGGCTGGTTTCATGAAGAAAATGTCATTCAGATCAGACTAACAGATTACAATTTACCAGGATAAGAAGGGAAGGGAAGAAATGTCAAGTATGGAGAACATTCTGGGAAAAAGAATGGAGACGGAAAAAGCAGGCTACTCTTAAGAGATAGAGAAATTCACATTTATATAGCATTTCATAGTTTAAAAAAGCATTTCCCTTAAAAGAAGCCTGTGAGGTAGGTAGTGTAAAAGTGTAATTGACTCCATTTTACAGAGGAGATATGGGATTGGTTAAGTCCCCAAAGAAGGACTAGTTCTGAATATAACATGTGGCTAGCCTGTGCTTTAATGCATCAAAATTCAAAATGGGAACTGTGGGTTCAACTTCTTCAAGCACTTATAACCATAAAACATATGGCTGTATCAGGCAGCAGTTGCAGAGCTGGAAAGAAATTAGGCATCAGGAAATTTAAAAATCCTTGTCTTCTTTCTATAATTGTCTTGTGAATTTTCCTTTGGAGTTTTCTTTGGGTAGTCAAGTCAGTATATGATGTTATAAAATACTTATATCCTCTTACCTTATGGTACATCATTGAAGTTCTCTGTAGTATTGTAAGAAGACTTTAATATATGGTCATATCAATTCCCAATCACTAGAAGCATTCAAGCATATATACATATATGTTTATATACATATATAATATGCATATATTTGAGTTTTATGTGTTGCATATGTAGTTCATTAGTTATAAATATACACCTATTAACAAATTTTCAACTGTGTTTCTAGTGTAAGTCCATGAAACTGTTCGGAGAACTCTAAAATTGTTGAATCGCTAAATTTCAGAGATGGAGGTAACTTTAGGTCACTGTGCTAGGTGTTTGAACATTTTTTTCTAGTGCCAGGGCAGAAATTCCCTCTACAGCGTCCTGGTCGGTGTAATTTTCCTTGTACAGCACCAACATAGTTTTCTACTGCATTTTGTACTATAGTTTATGCAATTAAGTATTTCTTAAAATTACTTTTGATAATGCTGATAGATCATGCCACTCATTCATAGGGTGGTGGTAGAGGGTGTGCAATTTTACATGCTAAACCAAGGGCAGACTTTGAATTCAGACCTCTAATGGTATCAATGTAAACAATAGCCTTGTGGATAGTCTTTTGTTTGTTTTGACACTGGGCACATTTAATTTGCCAATTTACACTGAGAATAGGCTTGTAATTCACTTACTTACTCACTCATTCATTCATTCATTCATCCATTCATCTCTCCTTCCATTAAGTATTTGTTGAGTGTGTACTACGTATAATATAAAGATGAGTAAGGTGAATGGCCCCTGACCTCATATATTAAGCATACATATATTTAAATTTATAGAAACACAAATGGATTAACATGTTAATAATATACAAATATTAGTTCATTGTATATACATATATGTGTGTATATCTGTATATAGGATTTATTTTAAAAAATCTGGATCATGATTTTATCAGTGTAGAGAGCTCCCAGTAAAGAATTGCCCTTACCAGAGCAGATTAGGGAGATCTCTGCAAACCCATCATATTAGATAGGCTTGCCTGGAGCACTGAAAGGTTATAATGCCACTGGTCATATGGCTGATATATGTAAGATGCAGGACTCCGAGGCCAATTCTCCATCCCCTACATGCTGCCTTTCATTCAGAGCTAGGTCAGGTCTAGAATGACAGACTCCATGTCTAGAACACTTTCCCCTACAACATATTGTCTTTAGTGTCTTTAGTGTATTAGAAGTCAGAGAAGTAGATAGGCAAGGTGACCTCATAGGTCTCTTCCAATTCTGAGATGTCATAACTTTATGATGCTGTGAGGAATATAGATAACTAATGCAGGTAATTCATTGGTAAAAGACAACTGTAAGTAGGAGTGGTTAGGGAAGACTTCAAGGGAGTGAGAATTGCGTCTCTTTTGAGGCACTGGCACATTCTGCCTTGTATTGTGGTTGCTTGTGTTCATGTCTTGTCCTCTTATTAGAGCATAATATCAGGGACATTGTCTTTTTTATGTTTTTGTCTCCTGATAATACTTCAGAACTTTGCTAGATGTTGAATAGTTACTTAGTGAAGGAAATGTGGGAGTGAGGGCACCAATAATTCAGAGATAAGACGGAGGGTAACCATGAATGCTTCTATTTGCTTTCATTGTTCAATTTATATCTATTTCAGGTGATGGATTATAACATCAATCTGGGAAAACATCTTCTCCCTTTAGTGGTTCAAGTGCTTAAGTACTGCTCTTGTCCTCAGCTGCGACATTACTTTCAACAGCCGCCTCGTTGCTCCCTATGGTCCCTGAAGCCTCATATTCGGCAGATGTGGTTGAAGGCGTTACTTGTTATTCTTTATAAGGTGAGCCACCTTTGTTACTTTTCCTTTCTGGGCACAATGATCCCTTTAGGAAATTTAGCGTTGGCATAGTACTTGGGCAGCCATTCTGCAACTTCAAGCATGATGTTAATGAGCCTCCAAAGAAAATTAGCCTTATGTAATTGGGAATTGAGGTCTATGCAGATGCTTGGGAGAGAGTTGAAATAGAGTGTCTTAACGTATTTCATTATCCCAACAAACATTTTTTAAGTGCTTAAAGCAGAATACTGTGCTAGTTATTCACAAATTTTAGATGAGGCAAGATCTTTGTTTTTAAGGTTCTTACAGGCCAATAGCTACTGTGAACTCTTCAAGAGTTTATAACGATTATTGGCATTTATATTGTACTTTAGAGTTTACAGAGGACCTCTCATGGCAGCCCTGAGGGTGAGATAAATAGAGGCATTATTGTCATCCTTATTTTACAGTTAAGAAAACTTTGGCACAGGGGGCAAAGTAAAGTGAATTGCTCAAGATCACACAGATAAAAAGTGTTGGAACCAGGATTTTGAACCCTCATCTCTGATATGATATGCACCAAACTGACATCCGATATTAATTGGTTATCTAAAAATTTAAAAGGAAAGCAGTATTACAGGGGAAAGTTAGTTCTCTAGGATCTATGTTATAAATTGTGATTCATTCCTAAGTGGCCAAAATTAAGACTACAAGAGTTTAAAATAGATCTTTAGATAATTCCTGGTCAGAACCAGGCTAGTTTATTCCGTGGCCAAATGATGTTACAATGGGAGTTTGTTATATAAATTTAATCAATATCCTATGTTAGAAACCTTGGGATTGTCTTTGACCCTTGCTTTCTTTTTTCTTCTTATATCCAGTCAATTACTTTGACCCATTGATTCTCTCTTTTTAAATCTATTTTGAATCCATTTTCCCCTCTCTTTATTTCCTCTGTCACCACTCAAGTATAGACCTTCATTGTATTTGACTAAACTGTTCTTTAAGCTCCCAGAAAATTTTTCTGTCTCCAATTTAATTTCCCTTTATTCTAGTCCTTACACTAGAATAATCTTTTCTACATCTAGATTTGGATGTCATTCTTTTGCTCAAAAATCTTTACTGGCTCCCTGTTTTTTCTAAATGTAGTTCAAACTCCTTTGCCTGTGATTTAGGGCTCTCTACAGTTGGGCCTTATTTTATCTTTCCCCCTTTGTCTCATGTCACTACTTTCTATATACCGTTAGCCAGACTGGTCTTTTTCTTATTCCCAAAATGTAATGTATATGCTTCAGCTTCCATACCTTTGATTGTTACTTATGCCTTCAGTGCCTGCTTCTTGCTTTCCCTATTGCACTTTTATCCATCTTTCAAAGCTCATCTCAAATATCACCTCTTCTTTCCAGCCTGATATGATCCCCCTTATCAGTAATGACCTTTCTGCCTTGAATCTTATGCGACTTAACATGAAATGTTGCTTTAGTAGTTGCTGTAGTAGACTGCAAACTTTGTTATCTCTCACTCATAGTTCTTTTACCTCCTTTTCAAGATTTATTTCCTATTAATCCCTTTCATATATAATCTCTTCTGGTCAGACTGACCTGCCAGCTTTTCTCCACATACAATATTCCAAGCCTCACTTCTTTGATTTGCATTAGTGTCTCTGCTTTTATCAATTGTTCTCCCTCCTCACTCCTGCCTGTTAGAAGCGTTGCTTTCCATTAAAGCATAGCTCAGATCCTACCTCTTCCATAAGGCCTTGCCTCCCTCCTCCATTTATTAGTGCTGTCTCTCTCTGCCTCTTGAAATTACTTTGCATTTTTATGATTATTTATCATATTCTCTCAGTAGAGTATAAGTGTAAGTAAGTGTAAGGGAAGGGACTTGTTTTACTTTTGACTTTGTGTACCCAGCTCTGGGACAATGCCTTGGATATAGTAAGCAATCAATAAATATTTGTTGAATAAATTAACAACATTATTGTGAAATGTTTTATATATTTGTATCTATAATTTATTTCATTCTATTTGCAGTATCCGTACCGAGATTGTGATATCAGCAAGGTTATGTTGCATCTCATCCATATAACAGTTAATACGCTCAATGCACAGTATCACAGCTGTAGACCTCATGCTACTGCAGGACCTTTGTACAGTGACAACAGTAACATCAGCAGATACAGTGAAAAAGAAAAAGGTACTTTTAGCATGTGAATTTTGCCCCCTATTCTGCTTAATACACCTTGCATGATGTGTTTAGGAGAGCGGAGATCTTTCAGAGTCAAGCTACATATTGATCCTTTATTTCTTTTTAAAACTTTCCCTCCTAACACTGCTTTTTAAATTTTCAAATGCTCCTTGAAGAGAAATTACCAGTCTCTTTTGACATGAATGATATTATCCTCTGTGAATCATTTGATATTAGTGAAGAAGCCTTTATGAACCTTTTCAGAACCATTAGGAAATTTCTTTCTTTGGCATACCATCCAAAAAATAATTTTCTCCACTGCTGTAAAGAGCCATCATTTTGAAATTCTCAAGTTTGTTTCTGAAATCAGAATCATAATTTGAATGAATTCTAGTTTTGAAAACGTCTCCTGTTGTCATCTGTCAATAATAAATGATCTGAATTGGTCATTCAAGATTCTGTTCACAATAATAGCTAGCACCTTAAGGTTTGCAATATACTTTATATATGCTATTTCATTTGCTGTCTCATGAGGGAGTATATCCTAAACATCTTAAGCACACAGATTATAATAACCTTGTTTTAGTAAGCATTTTGCCAGGTAATTGTTTTTCTTGGAATGAAACAATGAAAGTAAATTTTAAAAGGAATGAAATTAATATCAGAAATATTCTTATGAGAGTAGATTTGAGGAGCAGAGGCACTTTTTATAGTAAATGCTAAATTAACTTTATATGATCTCTTTGGAGCTAATTGATGTTATAATGAACTGTAGGGGTGCAGACATGGTTTTGATTGAACCAAGAACTGTTACTTCACCTTGAGGTCCACTATATACGGGTGTCAGTTTGATTCCAGGACAGTTCAAAGTTCTAGGTTGACTCTAAAGTGGAATCCAAGGATCAGTTAGATTTGGATTACTAGAGCCACCAAAAACCTGCCCCAAAGTTGTCATAACCCCCTGGTTTGGCGTGTGACTTTTCCTAACCTCTGAGATGTTCTACAGATTAGGCTGATCTAGAGACTGATTTTAGCTCCTATTTTGGGACAGAGGTTGGGTGTAGTTTTCTGTTCATTCAGTACCTTAATGAGCAGTATTTTCAAACTCTGGAAGTGGAATCAAAAGGGAATCATATACTCCCTTGAATTTTACTTTTCCAAATGGAGAACTAAGAAATGGAACCACTATACCTGTCATTGTCATGTAAAAGCAGGTCTAGACCTAATGTCTTTACTTTGAGCAATGACAACAGCAGTGTTATATCTCTATAGCTCAACAGTTGGGCCTTAATCCTAAAGGCAAATTCATCATAAACATTTATTTTTCATTTGGATAAAAAGTTCAGCATATGTACTTTTTTAATGGGTTCTGTTTATATCAGATTGACTTGCAGAATCTAGGTAGGGTAAGAATGATACCTCCTACTTCAGCTAGCATGTGGTTAATGCTCAAAAAGTAAAAAAAAATCATAACCACACCTTGGCTTCATTGTTCCAGATAATGGGCCCACAAGCCAATTTTCACTAAATAAAGTCCAAACACTATTATTTCATGGAGAAAAATAAAAAAAAATTGTCTTTGAGGTACGGAAGTCTTGAGGAGTACAAATAGAATGCCATTTTTGTTAATCATGGTGTTTGATGCATGTCAGTAGTTTTTTTCCCTTGCTCATTTGTTGCCTTTTGGGCATAAAAAAAATATGAAAGGAAGTGAACTTTCTGAAAGAATTCTCTGGATCTTTGCTGTTTTCATCATTAATTTGCCTCTGACTCTATCTGTGATTTAAAAGTGACCTACAGGAGATATCCAAAAGAGAACTTGGCACTCAGACAAGGACACTGAACAAATAAATTTGTGTGTGTGTGTGTGTGTGTGTGTGTGTGTGTGTGTGTGTGTGTGAGTGCATATGTGCATGACCCTTAGGACTACTAAAGACCAAGATGCTTTTGGAATCTCATGAGGTATATTAGAGTAAGATATGATGAATACCACAGAGGAAGAATCTTAATTGTATTAGGAAATTTTTTTTTTGTTTTTTTGTTTTTGTTTATTTACTCTTTCAGTCCATAATCATTTGTGGAGCTTTTGAGATAACAAATGGCTTTTATAAGCTTTTTCTGTGTTGTGTGTTTCATTATCAAATGTAGAGTACAGTATTTTGCATTTACAAAGTTAAAGGTGCATGTAGTGCTAGGCTGTGTCTATACTAGTCTTAAAACACCACAGGATTGAAAAAGTAATACATTCTAACATGGTCTTGATTAGTTTAATAACCTTTTGTTAAAGTATACTCAAAAAACCCGACAAAACAAAAAAGGAGAAAATAAATTGGCTTAGCCAATTTCCCAGGCATAAAGAAAAAGTATCATTCAAGTTTTAAAAGCATTTAACAACCCCCTCCACCCATTTGGCTGCATTGGGGTAATAAAATCCAAATCCTGGAAATGATGCCATAGCTTGAAGTATGATGGGCAACCTCTTGTTGGGTTGCTGTGCTGCACTGGTGGAAAATTTGAAATCTGGGAACAGTACCAAGCTGTGACTTGAACTAGTTTGGTGTAGATACCTTCCTCAAAGAACTGAATTCCACAAATGCTTTCATGGAAGCACTAGTGTAGACACAGCCTAAGAGATGGTGGAGTCTCTTAAGTGTAATTATGACTTTCTCTCCCCAATTAGAGGAAGATAGTGTTTTTGATGAATCTGATATTCATGATACACCTACTGGACCCTGCAATAAGGAGTCTCAAACTTTTTTTGCAAGATTGAAAAGGATAGGCGGCAGCAAAATGGTGAAATATCAACCGGTTGAGATGAATGTGCAGAGAAGTATGAATTTTTTATCTTAGTAATTTTATGCAGAAATGTTGTACTCTACTGTGTGTTTTAGGCTAAAACTTAATTTGATTATGTTACTACACTTTTTTTAATACTATTGATTTTGATATATATGTATGCACAAACAGTATATATATAGATGCATTTATATATATACGAGAATTGACAGATACATCATTAATTGTCATGATTGTCTCAGAGGGCCATTGCTTAATTTGATTTCTTGCAAAATGTTTGCTTCTCTTCCACACAACCTGAATACAGTTCCTTAGATCTGATTCAGCCAAACAAACCCCATCAAGGGCCCAACTGAACAGAGCTGAGGAATTATTTGGAAATCTAATTGTCTGCAAAAACAGACTTTAGAGGGCCATTTTGGTTCTCCCATGGCACAGTTCTAATCTGATTTTTGCAATTAGAAAGCCTTGCTAAGAACTTGCCCAGAAAGTCAGTTTTCCCCACTGGTGGTGTTGGGATTGTGGATTATGGTTTAATGCCAATTATGTGCTGGAGCATGAGGGGAAGAAAGTGAATCGTCAAGTAAAATAGTACTAGCTTTTTCTGTTTTAATCAGGTGAAATAGAACTGGCTGAATATAGAGAAACGGGTGCATTTCAAGACAGCATTCTACGCTGTGTGAGAGAAGAAAGCATTCAGAAAAAAAAGCTGCGCTCTTTAAAACAAAAATCTCTTGATATAGGGAATGCAGACTCCCTGTTGTTTACCTTAGATGAGCATCGTAGGAAGTCCTGCATAGACCGGTGTGATATAGATAAGCCATCTACCCATGCTGCTTACATCACACATAGACAAAATGATTATGGAAGACCCAGACAGAATTCTTCTACCAGGCTGGACAATGCAGAAATCCCTGAGAACCCCATTATAGAGGGTTTTCAAGAAACCCGAAGACCAGTAATACCAGAAGTCAGATTAAACTGCATGGAGACATTTGAAGTGAAAGTGGATTCTCCAGAAAAACCTTCTACTCCAAAAGAGGACTTAGATCTTATTGATTTGTCATCAGATTCTACATCAGGGCATGAAAAGTGCTCTCTGCTCTCCACGTCAGACAGTGACTCTCTTGTCTTTGAGCCTCTTCCTCCTCTTCGAATAGTGGAAAGTGATGAAGAGGAGGAAACAATGGAACAAGGTACTGAGGGTGTCTCTAGTAAAAATACCCTATCCTTCCCTTCAACTCCTACTGGGCCCTCTGTGCTCAGTTTAAGCACAACTCCTCTTGTGCAAGTTAGTGTAGAAGACTGCTCTAAAGATTTTATTTCTAAGGATAGAAGAAATAGTCAGTCATCAGGGAAAAAGGAACCCCTTCCCCAGCTTTCTGAAGAGCCAAAAGGTGGTGAAGACTTGTCAGAGCTAGAGGCACCTCAGGAACTTTCCTGTGGCAGCCCACTGACTCTGAAACAGAAGCGAGACCTCCTGCAGAAATCTTTTGCCCTCCCTGAGAGGTCAGTTGATGATAGCACTGAACTTAGCATGGAAGAAGAAAAGGAAGGTGCACAGAGCTCAGGTTCATGTGCCAAAACGGTTCTCCTTAAAGTTCCTGAAGATGCTGAGAGTCAGTCTGAAAGTGAAAAGCCTGATGCTAGTGCTGAGTCTGACACGGAGCAGAATACTGAACACAAAGCAGGAGAGGATGGAACGGAGGAGTCTGAATTTAAGATCCAGATCGTGCCTAGGCAAAGGAAGCAGAGGAAGATTGCAGTCAGTGCTATCCAGAGAGAGTACCTGGACATTTCCTTCAACATTCTAGACAAACTGGGAGAGCAGAAGGAGTCAGGTAAGCACATTTCTCTTCCTCCTTCATAACCCCACATGTACCCACCCATGGAGTCTTTCCCTGAAGTTTGTGCAACTGTGATAGAATTCTGGTCCTGAATATGCATCAAATTCTTTATTCTTATAATGTCAGCTTCTGACATTATAATTGCTTCAGAAACCACCCTGACTCCCTCCTGCTCCAAATAGCATGTTGGATTCAGATGTGGTTTTACTGGCTGCCTACATGTCACAGTCTTTGTTGTCTCCTAAGCACTACGGTCAACTCTTGATTATCTATGTTTATAGGAGAGACTTAATATTCCTAAAATTTTGTTCTGAGTCAGTTGTTTAACTTCTCTCCCTCACAAGAGCTACACCAAGAAACAAAATAGACCTCCATTCTTTTTTGCACACCCATTATTAAGCAATAAGAGACCTCAAAGGAGGAGCAGAAATGAAGGGCCTCAGACAAGTTATGGACCAGATGAAAAGGCCCTGAATTATTGAGAGTTGACTGTATACTCATTTAGAGTTCACAGATAATTACATATTTAGCTAAATAGGTAGAGCTTTTTTAGAAATTCTCAGCTCTCAGGAATCTAAACATTATTCATGACAACAATTATAATACATAGGGATCAAGATTCTTATATGTAGATCTAGGGGTGTGTGGGTGCTTAATAAATACTATTTGATGATGACACATGGTCATAACTCTACAGTTCTCTGCTTAAATGGCACCAGGAAGCAGAGTTTCTAAGCACATCAAGGTGAACAGTTCAGGTACCAATAAACTTACATTATCTTGAAATATTTCAGGTTTCCTGAAGGTTTGACAGTGCTGCTTGCCTTTCTCAATCTCTTTAGTTCATATCTAGAAAGTTACAGCTTTCTAGAAAAAATAGGACTGGTTAGGAATGACCATTTCCAAAAAACAATAGTTATAGAGTGTTAGAGCTGGAAAGAATTTTAGCAATATTATCTATTCTACATCTCTTCCCAAATCTTTTATTTTACAAATAGGTATACAAAGGTCCAGAGGAGGTAAATCACTTTACCCAGAATCCTATATAAAAAATTAGTGATGGACCCACAACTAGAACCCAGGTCTTTCAGGTTCAAATACAGTGCTCTTTCTATTATCCTATGAAAATAAATGACATCTAGATATTTGTCTCCTTTGATAACAATCTCTGTTTCTTTCATTCCTTCTTGCCCTGTAGGATGCTAGACACTGTTCTTGAGTACCTAATAGTGTCGTGGAGAGTCATAGAAATCATAGCTGTCAGAGATCTTGGATATCATCTATTTTAACTGCCCCATGTTAGGCCCAGAGAGGTCAAGTGGTGAGCCCAAAGCAAGGTCACTTAGCGATTTAGTAGCAGGTTGAGGACTGGAATCTAAATCTTCTGACTTCTATTCCACTGTAGATGGTAGGTAATCAGCAACTGCTAACTAAATGAATTTAGAGAAGGTAGAAAACTGGATCTGGCAGTAACAAGTAAGGCTGTGGTGACTTCTAACCAAGAGTAGCTTTGGGCGACTTAGAGCCGGACTTCTTATTGCGGTTAGAGAATTATTGTCTTTCCTTAAAAGGATAGCTTGCCACTTCCTCCTTCTTAGTTGCACACCTAGAGTGTTTGGGGAGATGGTACCTATGTAATCTAGGCATTGTGTGAGAGGTGTCTTCTTATTCATCCTTGATCATCTCTACCCTAACAGCCTATACCATTCCCCTGCCTGCATTCCCCTCCTCTAGAGGAAGGGTTGAGAAATCAGACTCTATCCTTAGTTATTGCATTCGTTGAATTAGAAAGTCTGCTGATGTTGAAATTAGAAAGCTTGGCTGTTCTTACAGACTAATAAGATGGATTAATAGACTATTAGAGCTCAAAATTGCCTGAATACACCTCTGCAGAGCGTTAGAACATAGCATGTAAAATGCCAGTTTTGGAAAGGGCATTAGAGCATGTGATCATAGAATATTAGAACTAGACAGAAACGTTGGAGCTACAAGAGACTTTTTCTTTTTATAGATAAGGAAACTGAGGTGCAGAGGTTATTGAGATGCTTAAGGCCATGAATGAAGAATGCATTTTTGATAATATCATATTATTCTGTTCTCTGTAAAAGAGGAAGTAATCAATAAACAAAGAGAAAGCAGAGTAAAAATAATTGGCCTAAAGTAACTTGGTACCTTGATGGGCATTGTTTCAGTCTGGACCCATGATTTTATCAGGGTAAGGAACTCCCAGTAAAGAAACACTCTCTACCAAGGTGGATTGGCAACCATATAGCAATTTATAGTCATAGAGAGTTGGTTGAAGAAAGATCCAGAGACTTGCCTAGGGCATCGTGCAGCAATTGTGTATCCGTGGAAGGTCCTTCTGATTGTGAGTCCAGTTCTTCACCCTTTACAATTCACTAAGATTCCTGCAGTATGCTAAGGCTTTTCTTTCAAGATGAGAACTACAGCAAGGTTTTTTTAAAGCTGCAAATACAATTGAGGAATTGATAAAACATGACCTTTAACCATTCTTGTTATCTGTTGGTTTTGGACTTACTGGTAGTTTTGTACTTTACTGACAAGTAAATAGTTATAACATACTGAAAGGAATGAGTGAAAGAAGTATATTTGTCCTAAAATGGAAGCCTTAGGAAAAGGTAGTTCAGAAAATCACTTTTGGGAACAACCAAGAAGAGACTTGTTCTTGTTTGGGGTGGAGGGAGGGTGAGGAAGAAATATATCTTTTATAATGGTAGCTTTTTTTCAGAGTTTTCATGTACTATTAGTATTGGAAAGTCATAGAAACATAGATCTAGAAGATGAGACTTCAGCGGTCATTTAGTCCAACCATCTCATTTTACAGAAGAATTAAATGAGGGCCAGGGAGATCAAGTAATTGCCCAAGGTCACATAGGTATTAAGTATCAGAGGTAGGATTTGAACCCATGTCCTCTGACTCTGGTGTACATCTTCCTTTTATAGTTGAAAAAACTGAAGCAGAAAGTTTGAATAACTTGTCTAAGGTCATACAGCTAGAAGATAGCAAAGCTGGGACTTCAATCCAGATCTCCTGACTCTAGTTTCAGTTGTTCTTACCATTATCCTCATGTTATTTTAATGAACCTAGTAATTTAGTTGTTGTCATATTATACTTTCTTTAAATGACTAGTGATTCTTAGGAAAATTTATAATGCAAATACCTCAGCTAGTGGAGGCCAATTACCAACATCTACTTACTACATGAGGCACAGCAGAAAACCAAGACAGTAGAAGAATCCTTTGAGCAGTATACATAGATAACAACAAATCCATGTCTGGAGTTCATGTAGTTTACCTACAAGTGATATCCTAACCTAAAGCTATTTCAAAATATTTGAGGAAAGACAGAAGTGTGGGGAAGTTAGGTATTCTGACAATAACAAGAAGTGTCCATTGACAATCTGATAGCCAAGGTGTAGAAAGGAAAGTTATAAATTTGGGAAAAAATTTTTAATACAGTTATCTAGAAATCACTTATTTAAGCAACCTCTTAATATTCAGGATTTAGCTGAGAACTACCAAGATCTCAAGTTTTCCACATAAAGAGTAAGTTTTTTTCTATGAAAATTTAAAAAGCACCGCAGTCTGGGGATGTTTAGTATAGGGGAAAACCATTCTGCCCATCTCAACCAACCCTGTGAGCATCACTATATTACATTGTATTTTATTTGGTGAACATAATGGATAATGATGATCCATGCAGTTGGGAAGTATGATACCTTTTAGAAAATTTCAATCCAGATGGTTAAAATAAAAATAAAACCTTTAGGTGCTTAAATAATATCTTGTTACCATAACAGACCAAATTCATTTTCTGTTGAGGCTGGGCAAATGAGAAAAAACTGAGAAAGCAGTTTTTACCTTGGAACAGTTGTCACATTGTTGTTAAAGAGTAGACAAAATAAGCTTATCTTGCTCCTTGCCTCAGTAATGAAGTAATAAATACAAGCCCTAAATTTATTTAGCAACATAGGAAAATCCCTTCATCCTTCCAGGCCTCGGTTTCCTGCTCTATACAGTGAAGACGTTAGATTAGATGAGATTATCTAAGACCCCTTCCAGCTCTGACATTTTAAGGTACTGTTGGATGAACAGTGTCATAAGGTCTAAGTTGATTTGTCCAGGGTTTCAGACTGAATCGCCAATCCCATAGCATTGAACAGAATGTAGAATCTCTTCCTTGTAACTCTGCTCTGGGTTATTTCTTAAGGGACAGGGTTAGAGATAGCAAAGGGGATGTGGATGCAGCTCTTTGTGGGTCTTCTAGTCCCCTCACCAGAAGACATGTGAAGAGTTGAGAGCTCCTGAAAACATAAAGGAAAAGGAGAGTGAAAGCTATTCTTGGACTTTTTTCTTTAATCCATTTCTTGATGTTTTAAGTAGAGTTTCTCTTTATAGATCCTTCTGCTAAAGGACTTTCAACTTTGGAAATGCCCCGGGAATCTTCCTCTGCACCAACTTTAGAAGCAGGCGTGCCAGAAACAAGTAGCCATTCTTCTATATCAAGTAAGATTTCCATTGGCTTCAGGATATGAAACATAATTATTGCATCCATCACATTGGTCTCCTGTCATCACCTGGTACATCAATCAAAATTCAGCTCATATCTGAAAGTGTATTATCTTAAGTGTATAATCTTAAGTTTCTTTAATTTTACCTGATATGTAGTCATGTAGGCCTGAAGCTTAACATGAGATGGTATTGTTCAGCATCTTGGGGGTTCAGTGGTCCAGATAGATGCTAGTTTGTTGTTAATACTAACTAGCCAAGAAAAGAATTATAATTGAGTATGACCTTTTATTTCAAGTGAAACTTACCTCCAATCTGCTGTAGAAATAATAGCTATTGTAGATTGCTCTGGAGCCGTCATAAATACCGCAAATTTAAAAAAAAGACTACAGAAAATTGTAACTTAGAATTGCTTCCAAGGTTGCTATTTCCGCCTTTCCCTGCTCCCACCCCCCAAGCTGTATGTAAGACAAAAAGGTAACTGGAAATTAAATTGGGTTTTTGTTTAAACCTAGATATTTTGGTCAAAAAAAGATGTAATTTAGAGTGGTTGTATAGGTGTTTCCACGCTGCCATATTTTGTTTGGCCTTAAATTTTTGTCTATAAAGATCTTGTATCATGGGTAACAATACTCCAATTGAGTTGTGATCTTATTGGTATAGGGGTGTCCTCTCCAACAATGCAGATCACATCCTGTCTATGCCTGCCCAGTCTGTGTGATTCTTGTTCATGTGTTCAGGTTCACAGGTGGTAAAGTGAATGTAAAACATATTGAAATTTAACCAAGCACAACCACAGCATCGTAGAATCAATACCTGATTTGGAAGGCACCTTTGAGGTCTGGTCTAATCCCTAATTTAGGAATGACTTACCTCTGTAGCAGGGATCTGTGGCAGTAGGAAGACAAGTCAATTTCCTGATCACCTCATTTTATTACTGCCTATATAAAAGGACAGGAAATAACATTTGTATTTTAAATTTTTAAATCATTTTTAGCTTGAGCTGTACAAAAACTTGTGGCAGACTGAATTCGGCCCACTTGCTATAGACGACTGATCTTTGTTCTGTTGTCCTCTAGTCTCCATTTGAAGTTACCCAATGAACAGGGCATTTGCTACCCTATGGAGGCAGCCCTTTCCATTTCTGCCACCCTAATTATAATATAATAAGTTCTTCCTTATTTGGGTCTGAATTCTGTCTCTCTAATTTATACCCATTGGCTTTGGTGCCCCTCCTTTCAGAGCCATGCCAAATCAGTCCAGTCTCTATATTGCGTAGGGTATTTTGGTCTGGAACACTTTTTTTTGCATGCAATTTTTTTTTTTTTTTGAGAACGTAGGAAGAACTCCAGTCACATATACTGTCACTTCTTCTGTTGAATATCTGTTTATCCCCCTGTAGATAATAACATGCTAAAGTTAGTCTTCACTGGATCCACCCTGAGAAATAAGAATATCCTGAGAAATCAAATCCTTTATTCTAAAGGCCCATGTTAATCCCTGTTGCTTAAGTAGTCATTTTAATTACAACTGTGAAACAAAGTAAGGATCATCTAAGAAATAATTTCTTAGATTTTAACAGCCACCTGTACCCTCAGCAACGAATGAAGAACTGTCAGTTCTGTATCTAGTTCTATATCTAATTATTTTTATTTCATCAAGAGAGTGTGTTTGATAACTGGATAAAATATCCTTTTAAAAATTGAAGCACTGAAAAGATGAAAGCTTTTTGGGGGGCTGTTTTTCTTTCAGTTATTTTATGAAAGGAAACTGAAAAACTAGATCTGTCAGATCCTTGCTAGAATTCCAAGTTGGGTGTATTTTAAGATTTGAATTAATGAATTCACTTACTAGTAAAGCTAATTAATTCACCTGTTTACCATAGATGACTACTAAATAAATCTTCACTATCAGAAACATTTATTAGGCATCTGTTTGCATGTGGTATTAAGGAAAGTATTTTACAAACTGATATAGAAATCAGAAGAGTCCCTGATCTCCAGTAACTCTACCATCTTCATGAAGATGGTAGTAATTAGAGAATGAGGTCGGAAGCTCTTCTGTGGCTGAGTCATAATCTTTAAATTTGTTAAACTTTTAAAACATATATTGTATGCTTTTGAGTACTTCTTAGAGCTGTCTATATAGAAAAATTCATATATAGAATTGATTTATCTGTGACAAAAAAATTTAAGAACATCTGCCTACATGAAATCTAGCAACTATTCAGTGAATTCAATTATCTGAGACAACAGTTTAGAAAACTCTGCCCTTCAATAGGGCACTTTTCTCATAAACAGAATTTCAATCCTAGGTTTTCTAGTCAGTTTCTCATTTTGTTTGTGTAGATACAAGAATCCCACTATTTTAACCCAGGCTCAGTATCATACAATGTTGCTAACCACATCATAAAAATCATGCTAACAAACGGGTTTGTTCATATCACTTAAGAGGAATTTGGAAATTGGTTTCAAGTTGTTATTGTTGAGAAAAATGTCAATAACACTATACTTTAAATGGTTTGCATATAGTTGTCAATGATTTCTGATCATATTTTGTTGCCAGAGGGTACATTTTATGACATAAGAAATGGAAAATATGCTAATATGGTGCCAATTATCTAAACACATACCTAGAGAGAAAGCAATTGAATGGTGAACTGAGTATTTCAGAGTTATAGGATGGATAAGTGAAATGTCATGCTGAAATAGAATACAAAATTCAAGAATTTTTAATTCTTTCACTTCTTCAACCGAATACTTAACCCCTGGATTTTCCTGGTTGGAGGAACATGTCACAAACTGCAAAAAAGAGTTCATTTCATGGGGAAAATATTTGCTAATGCTTAATTTAAAATTCCTGGGAAGGCCTTTTACATTGGTAAATTTCAAATAGTAGACCAATATTCAAATATTAATTCGTTGCAATATCTCAAAGATTGAGTCAATCTTCCTTAATTTTATGCCAGTTCCTGACTTGTGTGATCTGTGAGAAGTCACTTAATTACTCTGTGCCTCAGTTTTTCCATCTCTACAACGGGGATACTCTACTCTCTCCTCTTCTTTCCTCTCTCTGGAATCTCATGGGAATGTTGTGAAGATTGGAGATTGACACACTCTATGGGAAGATTCATGAATCCAAAGAAAAATGAATTATAAAGTATAGGTACAATTTTTTGGTTGTTGCTTATATTCCCAGCTGACAGATAAGAAATTGCTAGTAGACACCATCTCCATAGTTGAGGGGAAAAGAGTATCTAAAGTAATATACCACAATTATTCTTTGATCTGCACAACAACATATATTTTTACTGATCCTTAATAAACTTCTGCTGAATGTTGAATGAGTATTAGATGTAAGATTTTCAGTCCTATGTGTGATACTGAAGTTTATTTCCCCCCTGTAACTGTCTTCTAATTTCCCCCATATAGCTCAGTATAGGCAAATGAAAAGGGGATCATTGGGAGCTCTGACAATGAGCCAATTAATGAAGCGACAGCTGGAACATCAGTCTAGCGCCCCTCACAACATCAGCACCTGGGACACTGGTGGGTCAAGCTTTCTTTTCCTTCTTTTCCCCCTCACTCAGCTAACATCACTTTTGGTATCATCCCCTGCCCTTTATAAGAAACATAAGATATCTTTCCTGTCCTTCTATTCAGGCAGTAATAAAATAACATGATTATGAGATCTATTTAAACTTTCCTAGAGTCCTAGAGACACTCATCTTTCTTTCTGAGGGCCCCAAATTTGTTCTTATAAAAGGCCAAGTGGTTGTGTTACCAAAAAAGAAAGGCTTGTGTCACCCATAGTCCATTTTCCATTTGTCACTGACATTCATCATTGACCAGTAGGTTTATGGTTAAGATCACCAGGCTGCAGCAGTGTGCCCTCATTCTCATATGATTTGTTTGTGTCTCATTCCAATTTGTGACTGTCATGCCACATAAATCAGCATATAACCTGGGAATGTGATTTAAGTGGTAAATTTTGAACAGGGAACAGGTGCTCAGGTCTGTATTTAAAGCAGCACAAAGTTAGGTGTCAGTATACCTATATTTTGTTTGTTTTAGGCAGTTCCTAGGATCCTGTGCCTCAATTTCTCCATTTTTACAATGAGGACAATAATATTACTTCACTGCCTTTACCCCCTATATTCTAAAATGTGTCTGTCTTGAGTCAGGATTGCTACAATCTGTGCTAGGAAATGTCTCCTTTTTCCTTTTTGTAATAGTGAAGATGTTAATGATAATTGTAGCAATTATTACTGACATTCAAACAGTTCTTTAAGGTTTTCAGAGGGCTTTATATGCAGGATCTTATTTGATTCTTACAGTTATCCATGAGATAAATGTTACTAGAATGATTATCCCCTTTATACAGTTGAGGGAACTGAGGCTCATATATCTAAGAAATATCAGACGTGCAACTTGAACCCCAGTTTCTCCTAAATCCATCTCCAGCATGTTTACCACTATATCATGTTGCTTAGGCATGTATAAATCTGTGAATTATCAACTTGGGTTTTGTGGGCCATCATTTGCATCAGGATACTTTGAAATAACAGCTCATATATTTGAAGTACTTAAGATTTACAAGCACTCTCCTCAAAACAAGCTTGTGAGTTAGGCTTTGCAAGTATTATAATCTCCATTTTACAGATGTGGAAACTGAGGCTCAGGTAACTAAGTGGCTTGCCCAGGATCACACAGCTAGCTAAGTGTCAGAACCAGGATCTGATCCCACATCTTCTGACTCTAAGTTGAGCATCCTTCTACATTGTGCTGCTCACCTGACATTGATCATTATTGTTTTGATTCTAATTACTTTGGGCTTGTTGTTTGTTTTACTTTAACATTTTTCCTCATGGTCAGAGATTTTTCATTTTCACAAAAACAAACACTTGACCTTCCTTCTGCTGGTCTTGTCCCAGAACAGAAAGTTGACTTAGATAGACTTTTTTCTCCCATGTATTTCCTTCCAGCTTTTGGGACAGGATTCACTGATAGGAATGTTAATATTTTCAGTGTATATCAGCTCTTAGATCATAATGAATTGGGATAATATATATCACTGAACGCCACAGAAAATCCTCCAGATGAAGAGAGGGGATTCTCACTTCAGATAAGGGATTGACTTAGATGACCTCTGAGGACTCATCAAAGTATGAGATTCTAAAATTTTCATATTAGGCAGTATTTCAGTGTTCTTCTTGTGTCTCCCCCTTTCCTTCAAGTCTTCACAAAAATTCAAGTGTCCTAAGTTCAATATTTGCTATCCTCTTGGTGTAAATTAATCCTAAAACATATAGAAAAGGAGAGGAGGAGAAGCCAAGCAACATAATTTACAGACTATTAGCTCCGGAATAAATCAAGAGATGACAGTCTCAGGGTTTTGTGTTTTTTCTTTATGTATGGAAAAGGATTGACTGAGGCTCATTCACCATTATTTTTGTAATAAAACTAATAGAAGAAATGCCCAGAATGGTAGTTGCTATTTGATCCATTGTATTTATAATAACTAAATTTCTGGCCCCAGTCAAGTAGTTACTTGACTATGAGGATTCTGTTTTTCCAAGACACATCAGTTCCTCAGTTATCTTCCTTCTTCTTTGTATTCTTTAGTATATGTCCCAACTTAGGTCAGCTCTTATAGTTAGTGCTTACATGCATGGTTGAATTTGATTATTTTTAATTATGAAAAATTGAATATAAGCAATCTTTGAATCTACATGATACCAAACAGTCTATTTGACAGATTTTTTTTAATGTTTCATTTCACATTCGCTGTTCAGGGGCTATTTGAGTTTTCTTCACTGGAGTTCTAGAGGCTATTTTTCCATTTCCTAAGTTCTCAAATCATTACACTGTAGGAATTCTGTCCCTACATTCTCGTTGTGAACAGATCTGTATAGAAGAGTCAGTGTGGTACAGAGGAAAGAGCACTGGACTTGGATTCAGAACACCTATGCTCAAATCTTGGCTCTATTACTTACTAGCCATATGACCTTGGCTACTTTAGGTGCTTACTTTCCTTGTATGTAAAATGAGCAGAGTGGACAAAGAGATTTCTAAGGCCTACTTATTTCTAGAAAACAAGTTTAACATTCTCAATGGAAAGTGAAATAATAAAAACTTCAAACCTAACAAAACAGATGTTCTTAGTTTCATAACTTCAGGAAGCCTGGGACCTACAAGTTAACGGGAGTAGAGGCAACCAGGCAAGAAGATGGGAAATTTATAGACCCAGCAGGGGGCAGCAGAGAACCACTCCTAGATCTGGTTGATGGGCAGGGGAACCACTGTAAAAATACCCGCTATGAGAATATAGCCAAAGAAAATGCAGAAACCCGAGGGAGTCTAGCAAGTCAGGGAAGTAACATTTCAGATGGACAAAGTCAAGAGAGAAATACAGAATTTTAAACGAGTTAGGCTGCAGGCAGACATAATACTGTACACATAAAGAAAGAGGCAACGAGAACTGACAAGTTCCTGCACGTCTGGATGTCTTTTTATGTCCAGCAGAACTTTTGAGGGGGATGCCTCCCCCTTCCAATCTCTAAAGCATCTCTGAGCTTCCCTGTTGCCTAGGCAGGCTTTGACATCTGGCATAGGTACTGACTGATCCACTTTAGCTAATCATTCTCAAAATGCTTCATCTCTGCCCATCTGGGTGACTTCTTTACCTTATCATTCATTTCAGACAGATGTTTCCTAAACATCAGTCATCCTTCCTCACTTTACTGTTGGTTAGATTCACATTATCTCTCTAATACCAGCTCATATGTGTTCTTTGGCCATTTTTCCTCACTTTCTTTCTGGTCATAACCTTCATTTAATTGCTTTTAAGTTTTTCTGGTGGTGTTGGTGTGTGTGTCTGTGTGTCTGTGTGTGTGTCTGTGTCTGTATGTGTGTCTGTGTGTGTGTGTGTGTGTAAAATAATTCTTCCTGAACCCTGACATTGGTACTTTTTTCCTCCTCATAAGATCTTAAATTTCAAATTTTTTCAAAGGCGGAATTATTTGATTTTGCCAGGTAGTTTCTTTTTGATGGACTCAGTTTGCATGCTAGTGATCACCTATTGATCAAACTTTCCCTTACCCTAACATCCTGGGCATTTCCTTAAAAAAATTATCAACAGATTCACCAAATAATTATTAGCCTATCTGTGTCTTCATGTTGTAAACCATGCTGTATCACTGGAGATTGACATGCTCTGTTTATCCACAGAACAGATACAGCCTGGGAAGCGTCAATGTAATGTGCCAATATGCCTAAACCCTGAACTGGAGGGACCACCGCTAAGAATGAGAGGTTAGTTCAGTCTCTTCTTTTGCCTCCTGAGATCATCACCCAGTTAGTGGTTTCACCATTTCTTGCTGTTTGTGGTCATGTAGCTGGGTTCCAAGTGGTGCTATGTCACCAGCTTTCTCTATGAAGTCTGTCTACCATGTCCAGATAAATATGGCTTCCTCTTCTTTCAAGATCAGGGAGAAGGTCAGTGCAGGTCTGTGCCTACATATGTCCATTTTAGACAGATGGCAGAATATTTTTTGCTCTCCTCACTTTCCAAAGGAACAAGGACAGGCTGATCTTCAGTCTCACTTTGCATGTCTTTGTAGATTGGTGGCAATTCTAGTCCTTCCAGAGCTCTCTTATGTCCTCTTTTTCTCATTTGTTGGCCCCATATGAACCCCTATGAACAGAGGCCAAGATTCTAGCATCTCACACTCATAGCCAAATTTAGTTGTCTTTTTCCATTCAAATGAATTTAAAACATACTTCTTAAATGCTTGTTGTGCTAGGTCATATGGAAGACACAAAAGGTCCTCTGCCCTCTAGGAGCTTACAATTTAGTAGATATGCAAATGACTGTAACAAATAATATTATTTGATAGTGCCATTATTTTCTATGTACAAAATAAAGTGCTATGTAATATCTAAAGGGGAAGGTTGTTATAAACAGCCAGGGTGTGGGCAAGATCTTAATTCTAATAGCAAAAAATAATAGCTATAAAGGTATTTGAATGATGATGATGGAAATCGTCTTTTTTCACTGGCAAATAGAAGACCTCATTGCTAGAAACTTAAGTTTCTGGGATTGTTCTATACATTGGGGTATCAGATTTGACTATTCCCAGAAGGTAATGACATTATCACCAAGACTAACGGTGGTCTTTGCTTCAGTCCCTACTTTTTGATTTAGGGCTTCTGGTGTCCTCTTACCATTACTGGTACTCAGAACTTTACTTAAGATATATAAAAAATGGAACTTGTTAGGTAGTGAATCTGAGATTATACCAGAAGTTAGGAGATCAGGACTCTGATATTGTTTCAGTTTGAGTGGTCACTTGGACACTAAAACAAAGAGTTTCTCAGTTTTTCTCTTTCTTTTTCTCTTTTCCTGGCTCTCTCTATTCCCCTTCCCTCCATAATTCACCTTCCCCATTGCACTCACTGCTTCTAGAGTTATATTGGCTGTTAATGTCATTTGATGCAGCAAGAGTTAATGTTTAATTACTGATGCTTCATAAATTTCTGCATTCTATCAAAAATGTACTGTGGATTCTGCACTGCCAGAAATCAAGATAAGACTACTATATGCCTATAGGGAAAGCATTTTGATGATACATTGTCTGAAATGCTTATTTCTTTAGAGAGAGCATTTTATGCTCTTAAGTTACAGTGGAACTTAATCTTTGCAACAGATTAGTGGCAAAACTACCAAAATGATTTTGAATTTTTCCCTTCTTGAACTTTTCATTGTGTTGGCTACAGTACTGTGGCTTTATGTTATAGTTGGCTGTCACTATTGGCAAAAGACTTTGCACCAGAGACCCTGCTATAGCTATGTCTACACATCACCAAATATCCAAGTAAATTTCTCACTTTTGACAGAAACAATTTGTGCTGGTTCAAGAAGTATTAGCATAGAATCAAGACCTTTCATTTGTACTTTACCACCATTCTTGCTCTTTTTTTTGAAATAAACTAATGACATCACAACATTTAACATCAACCATTTTTTAAAAAAATTTTGGTCACCTTTTTTTTGTTTGTTTTTGTACTCATAACTTATTTTCACTTACTTTTGCTTCAAGTTCTGGATTTTTTCCAGTTGAAACTACAACTCTCTCTTATCAGACCATTTCAAGATCCTTTGACAGTAGTCTTATTTTATGATAAGGAGTAAATGAAATTTTGAAGAGTATGAGAAATTTTTCTGAATCACACAGCTTATCAAACTTAGTAGTAGAACTGGTGGGCAGAACAAATGCCATCAAAAGCATTCTTCTGTATCTTTCTTTTGACTTTGGGTCTCTTGTTTCATGTGAATGTATTAAGTAGTCTAAGGAATACTAAAGAATGTGTTTAATCTATAGAATGTGTTTTGTAGTTTAGACTATACATATACAAAAAAAGCCTGTGATATAGTTATGAGCCAGATGCTTTTCCATGGAACTGTGTTGCATTCTTTTTTTCTTTCAGATTAAGACACTCCTTTTGTTCTCTGTTTCCAAATTCTTTTCTAATCCCTTTGGAAATACAATTCTATAGGATGTCATTCTCCTCTTTCGAGATAGATCATATGATCTTCCATAATTTTTACTTCCTTCTATGGTATTTACTAGTAACTTAATAATTTTCAGACTCTTTAATGACTATCAGGGTTTTCAATTTTTTCCCATTAAAAATTTGAATACTCTGCTATTATTCTTGTGATTATGATGTTTTCTTTGGGCTATCAGTTTGAGTTGCTCCTTGGGGGTGGTTCTTTCTACCCATCCACTAGATGTTTTTGCAGCATCACATGGTTGTCATCATAGCTTTCTGTATTCTTTGTGTGTGGAGATACTGCCAAATTTCCCTGAAGACACAATAACCCTGGGCTTACACGGGGTGAAGGAAGCTTGGCCAAGGATGTCAGCTTTCTGGATAGCACTTTAAACTCAAATTCATATTTCATTCAGAAATGCTATGGTGAACAAATGAAGAGTATCTTGATTTTGTGGGGACATGGCTCTATTTATTAATGTAGAGAATTGTAATATAGATCTTTTATATTGCTCTTATATCTACCCCCAAATAGCAGGATGTGGGAACTTGACATGATATTTGGGTGTATTCTTTCACCCTGGTGAGAAATCCAGGTCCATAACTGACACATAGGTCTCCACCAACAGATTTACCCTGTTTATGGACTCAGCATTGTCTTTTCCCCCATTAGCTCACAACTATATTTAGGTATTTGCAGAACTGAGAAAGAAGGGACAGTGGTAGAATAAACAGGCAGCCAGCTCCTGGAGCTCTGCAAGAAAAACTGAACAAGATCATAGTTTAAAAAAAAATGAATAGTAACGCTGAAATATATTTTCAAAATGCAATTTAGGGGAACAGAGAAGGGAGGAAATCTGGTTCTATCTCTGTGAAACTGTTACTTGGGGATTTTTAAGGGTAAAAAATAGTCCATTGCTGGGCAGGCATGAACTAATCTTTCTTCATCAGTTGTTTTTTTACTGTGTACTCAGGTGCTACTAAATCCAGCCTGCTGTCAGCACCCAGCATAGTCAGCATGTTTGTACCTGCACCAGAGGAATTCACTGATGAACAGCCTACGATGATGACTGACAAGTAAGCTTACACAATATTTTATTCACAGTGTTTTCAGAATTAAATTTGTTCCACGATTGTTAGAGGAAGTACCAGGAAAAGAATAATGTGTATGTGTATGTATGTGTTTATGAAACTCACATGTTTAAAAAAGGAACCATGATGAATGGATGCAATGAATGTATTGGTGGTCATTCAAATTCATCTTGTAGGTTCAGAAAAATCCTACTGTATGGATAGCTATTATTTCTTCCTCAACATTTTAAAATTTTATTGTTATAAAAGCATTTATAACTATATCCATACAAGAGGCAGTGGAGTGATGGAAAAAGGCTTTGGTCTTAGACTGAAGACCTGGGTGGGAATCTCTGCATAATAGTTCTATGACTTTGGGTAAGTTGTTTCACCTCTCTGGGCTTTTTAGTGTCCTTAGCTGGAAGAGATAATCTCAGAGGTTCCTGCCAGTTCCAACATTCTTTGTTGTGTCTTAAGGTCTCTTTTAACTCAGTCTTTGTATATGCATTAGAAAATTCTGTCTTTTGAGGTCTCTTACATTGCTAACATTCTGTTTTATGTTCTAAGGTCCTTTCCAAGTCAAGAGTTCCACATTCTGACATTCTCCCTTTTAAATTTCTTTTTAGATCTAACATCCTGAAATTCTCAGTTTTTGAGCTAACATAGAAAATTGCTAATTTAATGTCTTTTTGTAGCATGGGATAACTTGGTTCTCAAAGATTATGGCAGCACAGCACAAAATCATGAAGGCTCTACCAAGCTGGAAAGACTTCCAGTACCATACTTATGAAGATTTTAATTATACTAGAAAAATCTATCACAGAAGGTTCCCTACTAAGTGATGGATTCTTAGTTCATGGGTAATCCATGAAACAAGTATACAGTCATTTTCTGCTTTCATGTTAAGGTTGTTAGATTGGCAGATAAAGAGAGCAGGGTATGCTAAGAATCGCATAGTACTTAGAATGTCTATAAACATTAACTATAGATATTCTTGATCTGAAACTTTGTATAGTAATCAGTGAGTTGATTGATACATGACTAGAGAAACTGATTCACATAATCTTGATATAAGTGAAACAAAAAAAGTATAAAGAGGTTGCAGCTAAATGGAAGGACAACTCACTTGTTTTCTTTGGAAAGGTGAATAAAGAAGTTGACAAAATTGGTTTTACCGTGCAGTGAAAGGTAATGACAAACATCCTTTTATGTGTACTTCTTCATCTTGTCTTCTAATATTTATAGACATAAGCAAAGACAACCGTGGTGATAATTCTAGGCTTTGTGTCAACATCTCTTGCAGAAAATGAAAGAGGAGGAAAAATTTGTGAATAACTTAAGAAAATTCTCTAAATTAACATATAACTTGAAACTAAATGACTTTAATGAAAAGAGAAGAATAAGAGGGGGCAGCAAAAACTATGTAGGAAAATATAGTTAGGGATTAGAAAATGAAAGAAGCAGAAAGCTTTGAGACTACTTAGAAGTTTCATGTGTGTACTTTATTTTGTTTCATTTTTTAAAATATTTTTACTGACATCTCTTGGTGTTTTTTTACATCACCTACATTTACCAATGTATTTCTCTTTACCCCCATTCTTCCTTCCCAAAGAGCCATCCCTTGTAACAAAGAATAAAAAGGAGGAAAGGAAATTAAGTACAACTAATCTACATGTGAAAAAAGTCTGGCATTATATACATTGCTCTCCACCCATAGTCCCTCACCTGTGTAGAAGAGTAGAGAGAAGCCTTTTCATATCTCTTCTTTGGGACCTGACTTGGTCATTAAAATTTCACAGCATTGAGTCATCTCGTGCTTCAATTTTACAGTACAGTCATATCCAATTACGTTCATCTATCATAACTTGTTTAGTCATTCCGTAATCAATAAGCATGTACTTTGTTTCTAATTCTTTGCTACTACAAAAAGTACAGATCTAAATACTTCCACATATATGGAATATTTTATTTTATCATTGACCTCCTTGGGATATCTGCCTAGTTTAGAAATGGAAACTGAGTCAAAGGGTACGGACATTTTTGTAATTTTATTTGCAAAATTCCAAAATGCTTTCTAGGGAAAGGTCTCTTATAGAAGGTGAGACTTGAGCTGAATCTTGAAGGAAGCTAAGGAAACCAAGAAGGTGGAGGTAAGGGGCAGAGAATTCCAGGAATGAGAGATATCCAGTGCAAACACAAGGAGATGAGAGATAGAAAGTGTTGTTTTTGAGGCACTGAAAGTAGATAGAGTATATGAAGGGCAGCAAAGTATATGTAAGAAAAGGCAAGGTTATGGAGAGCTGTAAATACCAAAAAGAGAAGTTTATATTTGGTCCTGGAGTTCACTGAGTTGGGGATAAGATAGGGAGTAGGACTGTGATGTGGTTAGACCTACACTTTAGAAAAATCAGGTAGAAAAATCCTCTATCTGAATAGAGGATATATTGGATTGGGGAGATGAGTCTGGAAGACTAGTTAGAAATCTATTTCAGTAGTTCAGGAGAAAGACAACAGGGGATTGAACTAGTGTGGTAGCTGGGTGCGTGGAGGGAATGTGACAGAGGAAGAAATAATGAAGATAGAAATGACCTGGATTTGTCAACAGACTGGATATGTGCTATGAAAAATGAGAAGGGGAGGATGTCACTGAAATTATAAACCAATATTAATGAGAGGATGGAGGCTTTTTGACAGTAGTAAAGAAATTGGAAATGGGGGAGAGATTTGGGGAAGAGAATGAGTTATGTTAAGGACATGTTGAGTTTGAGATATATATGGGACATTCTCTTTGAAATGTCCTAGAGGCAGTTGGTGTTGTTGTTCGGTTGTTCAGTTTTGTCCCACACTTTGTGACCCCATGTGGGGTTTTCTTGGCAAAAATATTGGAGTGGTTTGACATATCTTTCTCCCATGGATTAGGCAAACAGGTTAAGTAACTTGCCCAGGGTCACCTAGCTAGTGAGTGTCTGAGGTCGGATCTGAACACAGGTCTTCCTTACTCCACAACCAGCACTCTCTATCCACTGAAACACCTGACTGCCCCCGTGTGTGTTAATGTATATATATGTGTGTGTGTGTGTGTGTGTGTGTGTGTGTGTGTGTGTGTGTGTGTATGTATGTAATTGACTATTCATGCATGCATGCATATATGTGAATGTGTGTATGTATGTATATATTGTACACATACATTTACATATCTGTGAACAATTAATTGGTCAGTCAGCAAGCATGTATTAGTCACTTGCCCTCTGCCAAGTGTTGTGCTATGTGTTAGGATTACAAAGAGAAATCTGAAATATCCCCACCCTCAGTGGGCTTTAATTCACTTATTTTAATGTGTCCCTGTACTGGTTCATTCTGTTTTGTCTATAAACATGTCCATGTCTCCACCATCCTGAAAAAAACCTCACTTGATCCTTACACCCTCACTATCTATAGTCTATCTAGTCTATATCCCTTCTGCCCTATGTAGATAAATTCCTCAAAAAGTCCATCTAAATTAGATATCTCCATTTTCTCTCCTCTTACTCTCTTCTTAGTCTCTTACAATTTAGCATCTGACTTTATCATAGAAAGAAGGTGGAGGTGAGGGGCAGAGAATTCCAGGCACGAGAGATATCTAGTGCAAACACAAGGAGATGAGAGATAGGGAATGTTATTTTTGAGGAACTGAAAGTAGGTAGAGCATGTGATGGGGAGCCAGGTATAGGTAAGAGAAGGCCAGGTTATGGAGAGTCAGAACTACTCTCTTCAAAGTTACTAATGATTTCTTTTTCCAAATCCAATGCTCTTAATCCCTATGCTTGACCTTTCTTCATCCTTTGACACTCTTGATCTCTCCTTCCTCCTTGGTACTTCCTTCTCTGTAGGTTTTCAGGACATTACTCTCTCCTGGTTCTCCTGTCTGTCTGACCACTCCTCAATCTCCTTTGCTGGATCCTCATTCAGATCATACCTTCTAACTGTAGGTGTCCCTCAAGGTTCTGTCCTGGGCCTTCTTCTCTTTTCCCTCACTTGACTTTGTGATCTCATCTGCTCCTATGAATTTAATTACCATTTCTGTCCTGATGATTCTCAAGTCTACCTGTCCTGCTCCAAACTTTCTGCTGACCCACACTCTCTCGCTTCCAGTTCCTTTTTGGATATCTCAAACAAGAAGGATGTTCAGTAGATACCTTGAACTAACCTATCTAAAAGAGAACTCATTATCTACCCCCCAAACCCGCCTCCCCTCTTACCTTCTCAGTTACCAGAGAGGGCAACACCATCCTTTCTGTTTCTCAGGCTCAGATCCTATGAGTTTCCTCAACTCTCTAAACCTCCACCCCACCCCCTAATATCCAATCAGTGGCCAAGGCCTGTAGATTGAATCTTTGCAACATTTCCTCCATATGCCCCCTTCTCTTCTCTGACGACACTCACTACCTTATGCCTGGATTGTTTGCAATAGCCTATTAGTGATTCTGCCACCCTCCAGTCTCTCCCCACTCCAATCCATCCTCCACTCAGCTACCAGTGATTTTCCTAACGTTCAGGTCTGACCATGATGCCTCCTCATTCAATAAACTCCAGTGGCTCCCTATCATTTCCAAGATCAAATATAAAATTCTGTTTTCTCCCTTCATAACCAAGCCTCCCCTAACCATTCTGGTCATTTTACACCTTCCTCCCTGCCATGCACTCTTTGATCCAGTAACACTGGCCTCCTGATTGTTCCATGGACAAGATACTGTATCATATACTTTCAAGCATTTTTTTCTGGCTATTCCTCTTGCCTACAATGCTGTCCCTCCTCAGCTCTACCTAATTACTTTTCCTGGCTTCTTTTGAATTCAAGTTAAAGTCCCATCCTTTACAGGAAGACTTTTCTAATCTGTCTTAATTTTAGTGCTTTCCCTCTGATAATTACTTTCCAACAATCCTGTATATAGCTTACTCTGTGTGTATGTGTGTGTACGTATATATTTATATATTTATATGTCTGTGTGTTGTCTCTCAGCTCATTAGATTATAAGCTCCTTGAGGACAGGGACTGTTTTTGACACTTTTTGTGTCCCCAACACATCGCAGTTCCTGCCACGTTGTAGGCACCCACAGAATGTTTACTGAATGATTGATTCTTTTAGACTCAATAACTTCTTTCATTTACTTGACTGATGAAACTGTAGAACTCAAATATTATTCCTATTTCTGCTCGTTTTTATTGGAGAGTTAAGTCCATTGATATTTAACTTTGAAATAATTAGATTTATCTTTTTTTTTCAATCATTCTGTTGAATGGTAAGACAATTTTTTTATTCTGGTAATTTTTGTCAGTAACTAACTCAAAATAAATAAAACTAACCCAAAATAATCCCCAAAGCACTCTTAACAAAATTCCTCTATTTTATATTAATGAGTGTGTAAGTTTTAGAAATTTGAACATTCCCTTATCAAAGATAGGAGCTGTGCTTTAAGATCATTTTGTCATAAATTCTTCCCACTCCCTTCCCCATACACCCTTTTCCCTTTTCTCTGTGTCTTTGAAATACTCTTCTGAAACATTTCGCACAATTCTCTAAGAAGTTCTCACGTTTTCTTAATAACTAGATTATCTTGATTTAAGAAGTGTTATTTTAAATGCCTAATTACTTATCTTTTTGTTGTTCAGAGACTTCCTTGAAGTAAGTATGTATCTCTGCAAAATTATCTCTGCAAAATTTTCAGTCTAAAGCTTCCTCAAGTGTCCATCTCTTGCCTTGAAACTGTACACTGAATTTGGCTGGGTAAATTCTTGGTGTGTGGTCCATATTTCTTAATTTTGCAGGTATGGTATTCAAAAATTTCCCATCTTTTTTGTCTTCCTCAAGAAATTTGTCATGGTCATGATGAATGTTCTTTGGTAAGTAAAGTCCGATTTTTTTCTGGCAGCTTGCATTATTTTTTCCTTACCATTATAAATTGGAGCTTAACTCTATTATGTCTAGACAACTCGAATCTTTGCTTTTTCCATGTGGGAGCCCTGTGGATTCTCTTTATAGAGCGCTGCTTTCTTTGCTGATAATTTCACATTCTTTTGTCTTTCTTTCTTATGAGATTGCTCCCTCTTGACCTTCTTTAACCTTCTCATTAGCTCTGTATTCTTTCTAATTCTTTAGATATTACATTGGTTTTCTGGACCTGCATTGATCATTATTGACTGTCATTCTTTTTTTTCCATGCACTCAGTCTATTTTTTATTGATTTCATTGATTCCTCAGGGTTTTCACTTTTATGCTCTCCATCAGTCATTTCCCTTATTGTTCTCTAGTAATCATTTTAAAGTATCTATTAATTCTAGCACGAATTTTTTCTGTGATGATTCATTTTCTCTAATATCTTAATTTGATCTTATGATATTCTTGACAGCATTAATATTTGTTCAGTTTCTTTAAATACCATTCAGGAGTGTCTCAGAGTATTTAAATTGTTTCTTTTTCAATCTGCATTCCTCTTGTGCATTTTTTTAGTTGCTCCAAACATTTTTTTAAAGTATGTCAGAATTTTGTTCCATTTCTATTTTGGTTGATTTTTATCTTCATATGTGTTTTTAAAGCTATTTTCCTTCCCTTTATTATTTTTATTTGTTGCTTTTTTAATGGTCTGGGAGTATCCTGGTTTCCTTTGAATCTCTTTATCATCTTGACTGAATGCACTCATATATATTCTTTTTCTGCTTGGATCAAGAATTATCCTTAATAAAAATATGAAAAAAGAACAAACAGATTTTTGCAGAACGTTTTCTACCAGAGATCACAGCTTTATAGTAATAGCTTAGGAAGAGATAAAGAGAACAGAAGACTGCATTTGGTTATTTTCTTTTGTTGTATTACAGAAAGAACAACAACACCAAAACACATTTGATTTTCTGGAGCAAAGCATAGTCTTTGGGATTCTCCTCAACAATAGTTTACGAAAACAAACCAACATATATCAACTGAGTTTGACAGTACATGCAATATTGTATACTGATCATACTCACCATACTCATCATTCCCTACTTCTGCAGTTTCTCAGTTCTTATCTGTAGTAATGCTTTGTCATAATTTCACAGGGTTCAATTTTGTTTTGTTTTTTTTAAAGTTATTCTTTTTATTTGTTTTAAGTTTTCAACATTCCTTTCCACAAAATTTTGAGTTCCAAATTTTTTCCCCATCTCCCCCGCAAACGCTATGCATTCTGATTGCCCCTTCCACCAGTCTGCCCTCCCTTCTAACACCCCTCCCCTCCCTTATCCCCATCTTCTCTCTTGTCCTGTAGGACAAGATAAATTTCTATACCCTGTTACTTGTATTTCTTATTTCCCAGTTGTATGCAAAAGCAATTCTCAACATTTGTTCCTAAAACTTTGAGTTCCAACTTCTCTCCCTTCCTCCCTCCCCACTGAGAAGGCAAGCAACTCAATATAGGCTATATATGTGTAGTTTTTCAAATGACTTCCATAATAGTGATGTTGTATAAGATTAACTATATTTCCCTCCATCCTATCCTGCCCTCCATTTTTTCTGTTCTCTCTTTTGACCTTCTCCTTCCCCAAGAGTGTTTACTTCTAATTGCTCCCTCCTCCCATTTGCCCTCCCTTCTATCATCCCCCCCACCCCGTTTGTCCCCTTCTCCCCTACTTTTCTGTAGCGTAAGATAGATTTTCATACCAAACTGAGTGTGCATGTTATTCCTGCCTGGAGCCAAATGTGATGAGAGTAAGCTTCACTTTTTCCCTCTCACCTCCCCCCTTTTCCCTTCCACTGGAAAAATTTTTTCTTTCCTCTTCTATGAGAGATAATTTGTCCCATTCCATTTCTCCCTTTCTCCTCCCTCTATATTCCTCTCTCACCCCTTACTTTAATTTTTTTTAGATATGATCCCTTCCTATTCAACTCACCCTGTGCTCCCTGTCTCTCTATCTGTGTGTGTGTGTGTGTGTGTGTGTGTGTGTGTGTATGTGCATAATCCCTCCAACTACCCAGATACTGAGAAAAGTTTCAAGAGTTACAAATATTATCTTTCCATGTAGGAATGTAAACAGTTCAACTTTAGTAAGTGCCTTGTGATTTTTCTTTCCTGGTTATCTTTTCATGCTTCTCTTGATCTTGTGTTTGAAAGTCCAATTTTCTTTTCAGCTGTGGTCTTTTCATCAAGAATGCTTGAAAGTCCTCTATTTCATTGAATGACCATTTTTTCTCCCTGAAATATTATACTCAGTTTTACCGAGTAGGTGATTCTTGGTTTTAATCCTAGTTCCTTTGACTTCTGGAATATCATATTCTAAGCCCTTCTATCCCTTAATGTAGGAGTTTCTAGATCTTGTGTTATCGTGATTGTATTTTCACAATCCTCAAATTGTTTCTTTCTGACTGCTTGCAATATTTTCTTCTTGACCTAGGAACTCTGGAGTTTGGCTACAATATTCCTAGGAGTTTCTCTTTTTGGATCTCTTTCAGGAATTTATCAGTGGATTCTTTCAATATTTATTTTACCCTCTGGTTCTAGAATATCAGGGCAGTTTTCCTTGACAATTTCATGAAAGGTGATGTCTAGGCTCTTTTTTTGATCATGGCTTTCAGGTAGTCCCATAATTTTTAAATTGTCTCTCTTGGATCTATTTTCTAGGATAGTTGTTTCTCCTGTGAGATATGTCACGTTGTCTTCTGTTTTTTCATTCTTTTGGTTTTGTTTTGCAATTTCTTGGTTTCTCATAAAGTCATTAGCTTTCATCTGTTTCATTCTAATTTTTAAAGAACTATTTTCTTCAGTGAACTTTTGAACCTCCTTTTCCATTTGGTTAATTCTGCTTTTTAAAGCATTCTTTTCCTTGTTGGCTTTTTGGGCCTCTTTTGCCAGTTGAGTTAGCTTATTTTTAAAGGTGTTATTTTCTTCAGCATTTTTTGGTTCTCCTTTAGCAAACTGTTGACTCGCTTTTCATGATTTTCTTGCATTGCTCTCATTTCTCTTCCCAGTTTTTTCTCCACCTGTCTTACTTGGTTTTCAGAATCCTTTTTGAGCTCTTCCATGGTCTGGGACTATTGCATATTTATTTTGGAGGTTTTGGATGTAGAAGCCTTGATTTTTATGTCTTCCCCTGATGGTAAATATTGTCCTTCCTCATCAGAAAGAATGGAAGAGAATACCTGTTCACTAAGAAAGTAATCTTCTATAGTCTTATTTTTTCCCCCTTTTGTGGGCATTTCCCCAACCAGTTGCTTGACTTTTGGGTCCTTTGTCAAAAGTAGGTTATAATCTGGGGACCTGTAAGATGTCAGTTCCTCCTGGGTGGCACAACCAAGGGAGAGGAGTTTACTCCCTGTCAGAGCTTGAGGCTGAGATTCAGGTCAGCTGCTCAATTCCCCCATGAGGTTTAGGCAGGGGCAGGCTGCCCCTCAGGGTGAGGTTCAGATGAGCTGCTCAGTTCCTCAGGGGCTTTATCCAGCAATGGATACTGACGGCTGCCTGCCTGGCCACTGTAGTCACCCTGACTGCTGCTGCTGCCTGGGGCTGGGGCTGAGGCTAGGGGAGGACCCTGCTCCCTTGTCATGGAGGTGAAAAAGCCCTTTCACTGACCTTTGAAGCTGCCTTTGGTGCCTGTGGGTTGAGGGATCTGTGAACCGTGGCTGCTGCTGTTGGGCATTTTGCACTGGAGGCCTGCTCTGGTCCTCCTTCCAGTACAGCACAGCCAAAGCTGTACTGGGTTCAGCTCTGTGTCCAGTGTGACAGATTTTTCTTGTCGGCCTTTTAGGTCACCCTGGGCTGGAAATCTCCTCCACTCCATTGTTCTGTGACTTCTGCTGTTGTAGAATTTGTTGAGAGTCTTTCTTTACAGATATTTTATGGGTTGTGGGGGAAGAGCTAGAGTATGTGCATCTTTCTACTCTGCCATCTTGGCTCCACCCTCCTTGTTTTGTTTTTAACAAACATTTATTAAGTATCTGTGTGGAAGTAACTGCACTAGGTCTTCAGAATACAAAGGCCAAAATGAAATAGTTTTGGCTTCAAGAGCTTATACAAAGGATTCTAAAAGTCTTAGTGAAGTTTTAAGTGATTAAAGCATAAAACTGCATTAAAATTTAATAGCTTAAAACTCAACTAAGAGTTTTAGTACATCCTATTTACTACTTGGTAGAACAACATATAGACAAATAGATAAATATAAAATGTATACAAAATAAATACAAGATAATTTAGAGAGAACTAACTAGGGGTATCAGGAAAGTCCTAATATAGGAGGTGACACTTGAGCTGAACTTTGTAGAGGAGAGCTAGGATTTCATCAGGTTGAAGTAAGGAAGAAGAGAGCATTCTAGGTCAGGAAAGCCTGTGAAAAAGCATGGTGGTGGGTGATAGAATGTCATAGGCAGAATCATGTGAGCAATAAGATGGAAGACTTTCTCCATCTGCTCTCAAACCTCTCCAACACAGAAGATAAGGAAGACAACCCTGTAATACAAGGAGAGCAAGTGCTGGGGCAGATGACTTGGTAGCAATAATGTTTCAAAGATCCAAAGAACAGAGGAAAGTGAAAATGATCCCAGGACATGAGATGAGTATGAGGTACTGTGTAACACTCCACCAAGCCTGAGGTAAAGAGTATACAGCACCAGTTGGGGTCAGTTCTTACCACCCAAAAGTCACTGGGGTAAAGACATAGATTAGTGAATCATGAATTGCCCACTGTAGGAGAAGACTGAGATATTTTTAGGCTCAGCCCCCAAGGAAACCACAGTTACAGGGGAGGGAGTCAGAAAGTGAGAAGTAGGGAAAATAAGCAGTGGGAGAAACACTGAAATTACCAAAGATTTTGGGAACAAGAAAATCAAAGATCTTGAACATCAGTAGATAAAGCAACAGGAAGAACACTAACATCAGGAAGACATATGGCTTCTAGAGCTAGCAAACAAATCCAGGAAGCTATAAATAAATACTGAAAAAAAGATGAATGAGTCAACAACAGAGGAGCCTGTGAAATTTGAAGAGAACATGGAAACACAGCACACTCTGAGTGGTTTAAAGAGAAATGGGAACTATAAGGGCAGAATTTATGACCTGTAGAACAAAAACAACGGACGGAATAAAAAGCCTAGAATATTCAATGGAAAGCCTTGCCTATAAAAAAATAGAGAGAATAATAGATTATAAATGCAAATACCCAGAAGTAAAAGACAATTTAGAAGAACACAAACAAAAAACAATAACATTAAAAGAATATGCTCATTATATAAGCAAAACCTACTGATCTTGAAGACATACTTAGAGACAATCTAAGGATCATAGGTCTTCCAGAAGAACATGAGAGAACAATGAACATTAACATTATAATGAGGGAAATAATATAGAACTGCCCAGAACTTCTGAACATAGAAAATAAAATCTAATGGAAAGAATTCACATATTGCCTCCAGAATATGATATGCAGAGAATACAAAGCCAGTTTGGTTGGAATATAAAATACTTTGGGGTAAATAATGTGAATTTGCTATGCCCAGATTACATGGGACTCTAAATGTCAAACAGTGTAGTTTATATTTAATACTAAAGATCATAAGGATAAGGACCAGTTGACATTTCTTGAACATAGAAGTGACAAAATGAGATCTGTGCTTTAGGAGTATCAGTTTAGCAGATGTGTTGGGATGGAATAAAAGAGACTGAAAATAAAGAGATTAAGTTAGAGGGCTATTATAATATTCTGGGTGAGGGTTGATGAGGTCCTGAACTAAGGTGGTGGTCATATAAATTGGAGGAAATGTGTATGTCAGAAGTGTTATGGAAGTATAATTAACAATACTTGGAAATTGATTGGGTGAATGAATGAAGCATATATTAAGTTCTTACTATGTGCAAAGAACTGTGTACTAAGTAATGGGAAGACAAATAAATTAAACAGGTCTTGCTCTCAGAGAGCTCATACTCTTATGGGTATGAGTTCTGAAGGAAAGTAAAGACTTGAGAATGACTCCAACATGAGTTAATGGAAAGATGCTTAACAGAAAGAGAGTATTTTCAAGGATGGATGGGTTTGGAGGAAAGAAAAATAGGTTCTGTTTTGGACATGTTGAGTTTGAGATGTCTGTGGGATATGCCTTGTCTTTAAGGATTCTACAAACCAAAATGATAAGCTAACTCAGTGTTATCAGGTAACTTATAGTAATTGTCAAGTAAGTGGTACAGAGTAAATACCCTGGGAAGTGAGATGGAAGAGATCACTGTTGAGTTATTGAGGGTTCAGGAAAGAAAGGGGCTTTTGATCTGAGTCTTGAAGAATGGTTGGGATTTGATTAGGTAAAAAGAAGGATGGAGGGTGCTTCATAGATTAGCAGTGAATATCTTTAAACTTCTATATGATTTGCCGTCACTACCAAAATTATAATCATAGTCAGCCTGCACAGTTCCACACAGGATAGTTTTATATACTCAACATATGTGTGGGGAAATATCCTGGGAAGAGGAGGCAAGATCTGTCTTCTAGTTTGGGTTCTGTAACTTAGTAGCTATGTAATTTAGGCAAGTCACTTAATTTATTTGAGCCCTAGTTTCCTCATCTGTAAAATGCATTGTTGGTAATAGCTTCATGGACTACCTTACAGGATTGTCATAAAGATCAAATAAGATAATATACTTTACTACAGAAATTTTAGTCATTATAATGCTATCTAGGGAACATGATATCAGTTAAACTTATGCTTCTAAAGTGCTTTATTATTTACAAAACACCTGACTCATAGCAGAATATAGTCCATGTGACTTCTGAGTCTTCTTATCACAACACTACTCTCCCAGTGACCTGGGTATCCAGGTCTTGACTATGTCTGCCCCTTCAGCATTATAGGGATAACCCTGGAATGTCAGTGGTAATTTTCTAATGTCATCAGCTCAAGAGCATACTGCATGCTTTCCCCCAAGATTGTTAGTTAATAATCATAATTAGCCAGCTGTAAATATCTTTAAGAAAAGGGTATTTACTAAGGTGATACAATAAGAACAGTTGGCACAAAAACGTGCCCAAAAAGTCAGTGATGTATTCTCTTATAAGTACATATAGAGTACAGATGAAAATGAACTCATTCTTAGGAAGCACACGTGAAGGTAACACATAGCTTTTGGTCACTTAAAGTCCTTTTCTTTTATTCATGGGGTGCTCAAGAACTTCTCTTTTAGCACAGTGAATCTGTGTCTACCTATCCTTGGACCAACTGGCAATAGCATCTGCATTGGGAACCATCTCTAGGGCATTAAAAATAAGATGGGAGGTCCAATATCATCCACATCTTTCAAAGATGGAGAGTTCTCTTCTGGTCAGGGCTGGGGAGACCTTATCATTGTAGAGTTTGAAGACGCTCTCTCCACTCCCCAAATCTTTCTTCCCCAGTTAGTTTCTCCTCAAGGCTGTGCTGAAAAGCTGTATTTGATTTGATTTCTGGAAAAACTTTCACGTTCACTCTGGTTTTTATAAAGGATCTAGATAATGTAACAAAACCTGATAGCCATTTGGAGTAGACCTCTTGTCTAGAGCCATTTCACTTTATCAAGTGAATTTTCATTACCTAGTCTAAGGTTTTTTGATTAATTTATTAAGACACATTCTCAGTTAAAGCTAAAATATGATGGAGTGATTTAACACCCCTCGTCCCCTGTCCACCATCTTCCCCCTTCTATAAGTATTATTTTCATTTTGCAGATGAATAAAGCAAGGCTTACAGAGGTTGTGACTTGCCCAGAGTCACCTACCTAGTAGGTACTAGCATACTTAGTATAGCCTATCTTGTCCCATTAGTTATGTTGTCATCCTCCTTACCTCAAGACTGGAACCATTTGTGTTTTGTTGCCATGAACAAGAAATGTATTTTCTCACACATATCTAACCAACTTCATGTTCCCTTTCTTTCCTCTTACTCTCTTAAGTCACAATTTTTTTTTCTGGATTCAGATCTATTACTCTTTATATCTTGTTTTCTGCACAAAATTCCCATTTTTACTATGCCAACATAGTGTGATAGATGAGGTGACAGACTTGGGGTCATGGAACCGACTTCAAGCCTTGGCTCTGCCACTTGCTAACTGTATGGCGCTGGACAAGTCATTTAACACTCTGGGCCTCTGTTTTTCAATTTACAAAATTAGAGTCTGAATTGGATGACCTCAGATGACCCTCCTAGTTATAGATCTATGATCTTGTGATCTCCCTTCTACTTCCCATTACAAATTCCATTCACTTGCCCAAAGGTTCTTAGACAATGACTTTCCCTGTTTCCTATCCTCTTTCTTCTTGTGTTTTCCATTTGCCAGCTTCTTTTTTCCTATTGCCATCCATATTTGTTCTCTTTCTGTGGCTCATACTAAGAAAAAAAGGAGTCAGAAAAAAGAGAGAGAAAGAGAAATTGGTGAGATATCTCTTGGAAATATACTTAGCATTTATGTCAACCTTGTTGGGGTCTTTACTAGAAAAATGTCTAGAACAGAAATCAGCAAAGTTAATAGGCAGGGATCTGCTATCAGCCCCTTTCCTTACATGCAAGCCCTTCATGAGCTGAGGTCAGACACTACTCTATGCCATATTATTTGTAAAGATTATTTCACCCAGTTTTCATGGATCAGGATAATTTTCTATCTGTTGATTATAGAATTGTATATTTAGATCTGCAAGGGACTTTAGAGACCATTAAGTGTCTAACTGCCTAATTTTACAGATGAAGATACTGATGCACAGAGAGATTAAGTGAAATGTTGAGGGTTACAAAGCTAATGTCTGTGGCAAGATTTAGACTTAGATCTTCCTGACCAAGTACAACACTCTATCCTCTGCATCACTCAGCTTCTTTGCTGTCTTACTGACCTGATGAATTCTCATCTTGTTCATTGAGAATCCAAGAATGCCTTCTTGGACAAAAAGATAGTACTCTTTATTGCTGTTTTTAGTAATAATAAATAATGAAAACAGCAACTTCTGTGCATATAGATTTAGGTTTAAAGCTCTATACATTATTTTTATTTGGGGTGGGGGTAAGGCATTCAGAGTTAAGTGACTTGCCCAGGGTCACATAGCTAATAAGTGTCAAGTATCTTGAGGAGGGATTTGAACTCAGGTCCTCTTGACTCTATCCACTTCACCCCCTAGATGCCCATTCATACATTCTTTAAATTTGATCTAGCCTTGCCCTTCAAAACCTCCTTTCTAAATAGCCTTTGTGGGAAAGATTTCTATATACTGTAGTTATTCTCAGCTGCTTCATCATAATACTAACTTACACATATAGAGCTCAGTACCCTCATTTGTAAAATAAGGATTTAGGACTAACTGGTCTCTGAAGTCCCTTCCAGCTCATCTGTGATCCCATGATTATTTTAGAAGACAGTTCTGCTTCAGGAATATATTGGAATAGGTGAACTCTGGTGTCTATTCCAACTTACTAATTCTGTGGGTCTTTTAAGTAGCTGCTGGCCTTGGTTTCTTTGCTGTTCCAGAGATCTGTCTCAGAGTTCAGTTCCATTATTCAGCTGTAGAGGAATGAAATATCTCTGATTGAAGAGATTGTTTATGTGATGCAGTTAGAATAAGGTTGACTCAGTACCTAGCAGAAGTTTCTCTGTATCTGCAGATTTAAGATACTGCCTCTAGTGAGTGTACTGGTGTTGACTCCTTTAAGGACTATATGCATAATCAATCAGGGCATCTTTTACTCAGTCAGCCTCTTTAACTTTATAACTTTGACTTCATTATAGCAAATTTTTCAATACATCATTCCAAAATGCATCATAAAATTCTCCCACTCATCCTCCTCTGGATATTGTAGCCATAATACCTAAGATACATGGGGAGCATCTGAGCATTTGAAAACATTGCCATCATTCCTCACTGGTGATACCAACCAGCTTATCTCCTTCCCCTAAAATATTAAATGTTGTATCATCTCAACACAACTTCTGTTTGGCTGTTTGTTGTCACTAACTACTTTTACATATTAGGAATTTGCACGCTGATTCTGGTGCTCATCTTAGGTTATTGATGGATGATGTCCATGGCTTCTAAGTCAGTTCCTAGAGCAAGAAAGCATATAGAAAAATAATGATCACTTCATGAACCTTTTCCCCTCATCTATAAAATGATGGTTTTAGAATAGATGATATCTGAGACTTTGTAGTTCTAAATCCTAAGACCCTGTACTTTTGTTCCAAAGGGGGTGAGATCAAGTAGTAGAAATCACACTAGACCAGGAGCTAGAAAATACGGATTTGGGATCTGCTTCCTTCCCATAATACATATGTGAGTTTAGGAAATTGCTTCTATCTTAGAACCTTAATTTTTTTTTCGTCTGTAAAATAGAGATAATTATGCTAGTACAGCTCTTCTGAAGAAAGTATTTTGCAGTCAGTAAAGTACTGTAAATATGATTCCTTTAACCTTGGGCAATGTATTTAACTTCCTGACTCTCAGTTTCCTGATATGTGAAAGGAAGAATAATATTTCAACTATCTGTATCATAAGAGGGGTAGTATAGTATAGTGAAGTGAACACTGGACTTGAAATCAAGAGATCTGAGTTTGAATGCTGCTTCTAACACATAAAAAATGTGAAACCTTAGACAGATAACTTTATTTCTCTTAGCTACAGCTATAAAATGGATGCAATGCTTCTATATAGCAGTGTGAAGAAAAATAAGAGGTTTAATGGACTGTAATATTAACATGAGTCAACTCTGTGACAAGGTAGTTAACAAAAAGGTAATGTTATTTTAGACTACCTGTGTGTACTTAAGGTACTTATAGAATATACTATATACTATATAGAATATACTAAGAGAAGCATAATATCTAGAATGAGACATGTGAGGATTGTAGTTGTACTCTTCCTTGGGTCAGACCAGACCTGGAGGAACTACCATGTTGTGTTCTGGGTGCCACAGTTTGGGAAAAACATTGACAAATTGGAGTGCATGAAAAAGAGGGCAGCCATAATGATGAAATAACGTACAATCATGACATTTGAGGATCAGTTAAAACACATCAGGATAATTAGACTAAAGAAAAGATCTGAGGGGAAGTTCATGATAACTATATTTAAGTTTTTGAAGGACTGTCATGTGGAAGAGGGATTAGACTTGTTCTACATGTCCTCATAGGGCATGGCTAATAACAATGAATTAAAGTTGCAGGGAGGCAGATTTAGTTTTGTTATTTTTTTAAAAAAAGCCTTCCTAACAGAGCTATTTGAAAGTGGAATGTGGTGCTTCAAGAGTAAATGAGTTTCCCAGTGCAGGAGGGCTTCAGTCAGAAGTAGAGTGGCCTGTTGAGATACTCATTGGACTAGATGATCTTTAGTGCCTTTCTAACTCAGGGATACTGGGTCTATTTTTAACTTACACTACTTATCTAAAAGGATTTCTGTGGGAGAAGTGCTTTGTAAACTCTAACGTGCTATATAAATGAGTTATTTTTAATATTACTGTCATAGACTTAATATTGTTTAATTTTAATATTATTGTTTCAGCCCTTCTTGGCTAATTATATAATTCCAAATTATCAACACAACATTGAAATGTATACATTTTTTTTCTTTTTAGGTTCTTTCCTTACTCTTTAAACAATTTCCCTTCTTTCCTCCTGGAAATGCCATCAATTTCCCTATTTCTGTTGAGGGCACCACCATCCTCCCAGTCACCCAGGTTCGTAACCTTGGAGTCATTTTTGACTCTTCCCTCTCCCCCAACCCCTATATCCAACCAGTTGCCAAGCCCTATTGATTCTACCATCACATCTCTTGCATCCATTCCCTTTTCTTCATTCACAGGGCTTCCACTCTAGTTTAGGCCTTCATCATCTCTCATCTGGACTATTGTAATAGCTTCATAATTTGTCTCCCTGTTTCTAGACTCTTCCCTATCCACACAGATGTAAAAAAATAGCATCACAGTATCATATATTTAGAGCTGGAAAGGACCTTAGAGGCCATCTAGGCCAACCTCCTAATTATATAGATGAGGAAAATGGCATCCAGAAAGAGTAAGTGTCTTGCTCAAAGTCAGAATCGTAGTAAGTGGCAGAGCCAGAATATCTCTGATATTCAAATCCAACAGAGCTGTTCATGTTATTCCCTTGTAAAACCTTTAGTGGCTCACTATTGTCTCTATAATAAATACAAATTTCTTAGTATGATATTTAAGGTGCTCCAAAGTCTGCCTCCCTTCTGGTCTTATTTCACATGACTCCCTTTTGCATTCTCAGTATTTCAGCCAAACTGGGTAACTGACTATTCCCTCAGTGAGGTAATTCCTCTCCTACTTCTGTGCCATTGCACAAACCATTCTTCATACTGGAATATACTGCTTTCTCATCTTTGACTCTCAGAATCCTTATTTTCTGTAAGGTTCATTTCTTGTCACCTTTGTGAAGCCTTTTCTGTCCAGTTGTTAGTGTTTGCTCTCACCTCAAATTACTTTTATTTACCTATTGTTTCATGTTATATCCACCTCTAGTAAAATGTAAGCTCCTGGAGGGCAGAGACTATTTCATTATTGTCTGTTTCCCTGATGCCTAGCATGGTACCTTGCATGTTGTAGATGTTTAATGAATGCTTATTGACTTGAATTCAATCAAATGTTATCCTGTACACATCAAAAGAATAATAAATTGTAAGTTACTTAGAAGCAAATGTCCTCTATATTTTTCTTTTTAAAAAATAACTTACCTATTTTTTGCTATTCTGCACTTAACAAAAACCAATAACATACATCCTCCTTTCCCCTACTCTGAAAATGAACAAAACCTTCCTTTTGCTCTATTTTTTCTATATCAGCACTTCATAAACCTCACAATGCTCTGTAAATGTGAACTATTATTATTGGTATCATCACCATCACCACCATCATCACCACCACCCCCACTATCATCATTATCATGATCGTCATCATCAGACTGAGGCATAGGGTGATGAAGATTTGGATAAAGATTGTGAATATGTACAGCAAAGTCTGGAACCTGAATTTCCCTTGGCTCCTGAGATACTATTGACTAGACCCTACTGTCACTCATCTACTAATACAATATATTTTTCTTCAACTAGAAAGCATAGGGAAGTTATTCAAGAGGCCTTATACCACACAAAGAGAACAACAGGGAACAGCAATTTAGTACAAATCATGTCATTAGGAACATATATTTCTCCTCCACTAATGAAAGGAATCTTTGTCATAGATTACACTTCCTTTTCCCATGTCTGTTGGTGGTGGTGGGATTAGAACTTTGTGGGACTGTTCAAATAGAAAAGCACTGCTTTTCCAAGATCTGAGACATATAAAATAAGAACTACAAGAAGTGGTTAGATATGGTTTCTAGTACTTTAAAACCCTCACTTTATTGCTTATTTTTAAGCATTTCTTTCTCTGTTTTCTTTTTAGATGCCATGATTGTGGGGCCATCCTTGAAGAATATGATGAAGAAACATTAGGGCTAGCCATTGTAGTGCTCTCCACGTTCATCCACCTAAGTCCAGATCTTGCAGCTCCTTTGTTGCTGGATATCATGCAGTCTGTGGGAAGGTGAATGCCATTTTCTGTCTATTTAGATAAGAAGACTCCCTCCACCTCATATGAATTTCTATGACACCAAACCAAATAATTCAATAATGAAACAACTTACTCATTTATTGGTTGTTTGGTAAGAATAATACCAAACAACTGGGCTGACTCAATTTTGTTGCATGTGGTTTTTGTTTTAATTTTTATTGAACACAGTTAATTTGTGAACTGAATTTGTCAATAGTTTGGATGTTGTGACACCATTTCAGAGAGGTATTGTAGGCAACCCTCAAGCTCAGTCTGTTGTGAGTAGTAAGGCAACATATGCTAGTACTGAGTGGTCTCTATCCTGTCCTCATTTTGGTAAAGACATGAACCGGTTTTATTGAATGAGCAGAACTGTATTGGGAAGTAATAGAATCCAGTATATAGGGCAAGGAAATAAATATGGCAGATTTCAAAGATTAGCTTGGCCTTGAGAATTGAAGGAAAAGAAGTAGCTTTAGGGATTCAAATCCTTCATCCTGATTAAATGATAAATGTATTAAGCTTAGTTGCCTTAGACCATTTATTAGGACAAACATGTATGATGTGGACGATCTTTCAGAAGATAAACTTATGAAAGCTCATGACAGCCACTAACTAGTTATGTGACTGTGGATGAGTTACTTCCCTTCTGAGTTTTTACATTTGTAAAATAGTGAGGTTGAGCTAGAGGACCTGTTCTTTCTAATTCTTAATTATTATTATTCTGTTGTTCTGTGGATGATACATTTCCTAGATTCAATCAAATGCTAAACTCTAGTTTTAGCACATTGGGCTTTTTAAACAAGGGGGATAAGATGTCATTCAGTTCAGGTGTAATTTGTGGAACGCCTTCCCCAGCACTGTGGCAGGACATATAAGACAAGTTTCCTGCTCTCTAATGGCTTATCCTTTAGCTGAGGATAGAAGTGAAATGAATGCTTAAAATATTCAAGAAAATTTTCACAGCAGCATACAAATAAGTACCAAATGACCAGTAAGGCAATAAGTGGGATAGGGAAGAGGGCCTTTGTTACAGGCTTCATTGTAGCCTGTTATTTTCTTTTTATTGTGGATAGCTGTATTTTAGGGGAAGTGATTTGATTTATTATATAACTTAATTCAAGAAATAATGAGTTATACTAAAATGGACTGAACTGGGTCAAATGAATTTTGTCACATATCCCATTACAGTACAGATTTTGATATGACTCTGCCAGACTCCTGTTTGCACTGACTGGTGGAATCCACACAGTGGGTCTAGATACTTCTTCCTTAAGGTTCTAGGGTTAATTATGAAGGCTTAGAAGTATCTTTCTGATGCTATTGCTTATGAGTCCCCACTGGAGAGCTTTACCTGCTGATTATTATTTGCTAACCATTAGCCAGCCAGAGTTAGCTTTTAGTTAGGGGTATTAGGAAGAAAACAAATATTTATCAAATTTCTACTAAGTGCCAGGTATTGAATAAATTAATGAATTAAATCCTGCTTCAGATTACCCTTCTTCTTGCCCCTGGAATACTACATGAAAGAATTTTTTTTATTAAATAGATATGATGACCAGTTATTAACGTAAATATTAATTGACATCTATTCTAGGGGAGACTTTTGGATTGGGGTTATGAAATGAGGCACTGTGTAAGTTGTTAGTCTGTTTACATAAAATACTTTAAATTATGCTAGTTAGGAGTCATATAATTTGTCACTATATTGTATTCTATGACCAAGGCTAGGACATTCCTGTGACTATATTTTTTGGTATTTTGTTTAGATTGGCATCCAGCACCAGTTTTTCCAACCAAGCAGAAAGGTAAGGTCCCAAAGTAAGCCAAATACATTTTCTCTACCCTTCCCCCTTTTTTCTTTTTACATTCTTGCTATTTTTTTTTAAGGCACTAAGGTTATACTATAGACAGTACACCTAGCCCAAGAGATAGGAAGCTAGGTTTGAACCTCATCTCTCTCATTTACAAACTGGGTGGCCTTGGGTTCTTTATTTATAAAATGGGAATTGACCACTTCAAAGTTTCAAGTGACTCAAAGGGCAGTGGAGAAATATATGGTGGGCTACATGGTTCCACTTCCAATAAGGAAGAAGAGGAGTAAAGGATATTATTAAGGAGATGGATGACTGAAAAGGAGGTGGGCCAGTTATATTGAATGCAAATGGTAACAAATAAACTAATTGCTGCACTGATAGCAATGAAATATAAAATGACCTAGAGTAAGGTCTCCATCACATTGGGTAAATGCTCTATAGAAGATATATGGTATGGGGAAAATGGATTGGTAGAAGGAGTACCCATATCAATGAAATCATGAATCCATTGATATATTAGAGTATATAGTATGACCTAATTCATAGGGGCCTATGAAACTCTGGTCATGAAATCCCTTTGTAACTTTAAATGCTATCTAAATATAAGATGATTTTTGTTTCTATAAATTGTGATAATGTTCATAGATGTTTAAAATATGTGATTTTTAGCATCCTTGGCCTCAACAGCACCCCATGTCATGATTATAATGCTTACTGTTACTATATTATTATGATTCTTTTCTATAATAAAAATTTTATCTATGAATTTTAGGATATGCATAGTATATGATAATAGTTACATCTGCCTTTATTTCTTATGACACCAGGTCATTTTTTTCTGGAATTCTTCTTTTCTGAGTCCTGGAAACATTTTCTTATCTTTCATTTCTTTAATGGAACTCCTGCCTTTCCAAAGATGCATTAGCTTTATTACAAGGCTTCCTCATTTTCATAACTGTGATACAAATTTCTTGCGTTACTGAGTGTCAAGGTCAGCTCCTAGAGAGGTAGTAGTTAAAATTACAAATAAGATTTGACTTGATTTTTATGATAAGTAAAAGATATTTTTATGATAAGTAAGGCCATTTAGTCCCTACCCCTAAAGCAAGGCTATACATAGTATAGAAGTATGTTCAACAGATGCAGATTCCTGAATTGTTGGATATTTTTAGTTGCTGATTTGCCTTTTTGTGTAAACTACATTACCCAGTTCACAAAGCTCATTAGAAATGCACCATGTTACTCGATATAACTTATACATGGACACAAATGCTCATTTGAATTTAGTTCCAAGAAAAAGTATAATCTTTTGTTTTGAACTATGTCTGTTATAGTCACTGAAAAAGATTCCACAAACTCTTAAAGATTGAAGTTGATGAGACATCATGATTTGAAGCACAAATTTGAATGCATTTTTAAGAACAGACTCTTGTGGATCATAGGCCCTCTAATCCAAATTCTGTCTGAAGTATTAATCCTGTCTACATTATATTTGAACTTCTCTAGTGAAAGGGTACCCACTAACCCACTAATACAATTCATTCCTCTTTTTGATAGTTTTAATTATTAGGACATTTTGCATTCTATTGAGTTTTCCTGTAATTTCTTTTACAAAGTGTTTTTTTTTTAATTAACAAGAATTTGCCTCCTCTCCTCCCTGCCCTTTTTGGGGAAAAACTCTGAGAAAAATATTTATGTTCAAGCAAAACAAACATTAACCATGTAAAAATGAATATTTCATTTAGCATCTTGAGTCCATTGCTTCGCTGTCAGGAGATGAGTAGCATTCTTCATCTTTGTTCTTCTGGAATCGTAATTAGTCATTGCATTGATTAGAGTTATTAAATCTTTTAAAGTAGATTATCTTTACAACGTCATTCACGTTACTCTACATCACTTTATGTAAGTCTTCTCGGGTTACTCAGAAACCATTCTTTTTATAATTTCTTCTGATGTACCATTAAATTCATACAACATAAATTGTTCCACCATTCCTCAAGTGATACCACTCCTCCTGCCCATCTTAGTTTTCATTTCTGTCACTACAAAAAGAGCTGCTATAAATATTTTTTGCATATAGGGGCAGATCCTTTTTCACTTTCCTTGATCTTTTTGGGGTATAGGCTGCACTGATCATATCCAAAAAAATGTTTCAGTCTGCACCCTGAGTCCATCACCTCTCTGTGAAGAGGTGGGTAGTATGTTTCTCACAGTTCTCTGGAATTATAATTAGTCAATTGATCAGTTTCCTTACCCTCGCTTTAAAAAAAAGGAAAAAGTGGTGTGAGAGTAGTGTTCTTAATGTCAGTGTTCTATGTAATCTGCTTCTGCTTCCCTGCTCCCCTCTCTTTCCCTTACCCAGAGCCCAATCATAGATTTTTATCCTTTATTTTTTTAAACTTATCTTTGAAATCTACCCTCCATCATTAGTTTATTTTGCTTAGAATAAATTCCCCCTCATAATTTTCCCTCCTTCTTCATCCTTCTCCCTTCTCTCTTTCCCCTTCTGTTTCCCTGTTGAATAATTGTATTTCTGTCCTCAGTTGTGTGTGTATATATTTTTCTCTCCTTTGACTGGTTCTGATGAAAATGAGGCTGAAGTGCCATTTACTCCCCCACCCCTTCCTTCTTGTTTGTATAATCCTATTCTGTAACTAAATTATCTGTGATAATTTCCTTCACCCTTTATCTTCCTTTTCCTGTCTAGTGTATTCTTTTCCCTCTCTCTTTCGTTTTTCTTTGAAGATCATCTGAAAGACCATTCCCAGACCCTCTTGTCTTGTCAGAGTCTCTGTGACCTCTGCTGATGGCAGGGTTCTCAGGGAACATGTGTGTCATGTGTCCTTGTTTACATTTACGTTCACACTTACGACTATTCATATTTACCTTTTTATGTTTAGGAGGTACGGTGCCAGATTGGAAGTCCCCCACTCCCAAGTGAAAATCCATCCTCCAGATACTTACTAGCTGTGTGACTCTGGATAAGTCACTTTGACCTCTGACTGCTTCAGTTTCCCCATCTATAGAACGAAGATAACAAAAGCATGTACCTTTCAGGACCATTGTGAGGATCAAATGAGATCGCATTTGTAAAAATGCTTTGCAAACCTTAGAGGGCTCTTACTAGTCAGTACTTGTAAGTACTTGTTTCAGAATTTCTCCTCAGCTCTGGTCTGTTCATCAGGAATACTTGTAAATCTTTTATTCATAATAAAGAACCATTTCCTCCTGTAGGATTATGCTCAGTTTTGCTGGGTTAAGTTATTGTTGTTGTCAATAATAATAATAATAACTAATATTTATATTGATCCTGTTGTATGCTGGGCACTGTGCTATGCACTTTGCAAATACTATCTCATTTGATCCTCACAACAACAGCCCTGAAAGGTAGGTGCTATTATTATCACCTCCATTTTACAGATGAGGAAACTGAGGCAGGCAGAGGTTAAGTGGCTTGTCCAGGGTCACATAGCTATTAAATGCCAGACGCTAGATTTGAACTCAAAACTACTTCACTGTAGTTCTAACACTTTTCTTTACTGTGCCACTTAGCTGCCTTGATTGTAAGCTATATTTTTTTGCCAACTGAAATATTGTATTTCAAGCTCTCTACTCCTTTATATTGATGACTCATAAATCTCGTATGATCCTGAATTTTTGGGACTTGAATTTGTTTTTTTCTTTGACTGTTTGCACTATTTTTTCTTTTACCAGGAAGCTCTGGATTTTGGCTATAATGTTCCTGGGAGTTTTTATTTGGGGTTTTTTTTTGGGGAAGTGGCCAGGAGATTCTTTCTATTTTCACTTTGTTCTCTGGTTTTAAGAAATCTGGGCAGTTTTCTTTTATGTTTCTTGAAATATAATTTCTAATCTCTCATTTTTTTGGTTTTCAGGTAGTCCACTAATTCTTAAATTATCACTTGGCAATCTGTTTTTCAGATCATTTGTTTTTGCTATGAGGTACCTTGTACTTCTATTTTTTTCACCCCTTTGACCTTTTGAAAAAACATTTTTTTTTGACTCATGGGGCCAGTAACTTTATTTGAGTCATTCTAATTTTCAAGGAGTCTGTTGCTTGGGTAAGTTTATCACAGACCTCTTGTGCCAAGCTGTTGACTATCTTTCCATTTCTTTTTTCCATAGCTTTCATTTCTTTTCCATTGTTTATTCTAGCACTCTTATTTATAAAATTATTTTTAGCTCTTAAAAACTGTCATTTCATCTTTTCTAGAAATTTTAGTTGTATATATGCCCAATCCTTGTTTTCCTTTGGGCATTTGCTTGTAGATGATTTGGAGTCATTCTCTTCTTGTGGGATTAGGGCTTGAATTTTTTGATACTAGTTCTTTCTGATAGACTTCTTGTTTTGTTTGCTCGTTTTTCCAGCCTTACTTCCTCACTTTGGACTTTGTGTTAGGATCAGAGCTACACAGCTGCTGTTTGTTTTTGTACTTGCTCTTTACTCAGTATGTAGTCTAAGGCCCTTTGCTATGACCATTCCTCATCCTGGGCCACCACATCTAGGCACAGATGCCTTCCTCATTCTGCATTGGTCTGTGGCTCGGCACTAGGTAGTAAATGACAGAGCTTTTAGTTGGTACCTGTTCCTGCTTCCTGCTCAAGGTCAGACCCCTCTGTGCCAGATCCGGGACCTCTTCTTGTCCTGTCTGTTGCACTGTACGGTGCAGGCCTTATTCATTCCCAGAGCTGGAGTGTCCTACATGACTGTTCTTTGTTAGGTTTTATACCCAGTGTTTACACATCTCTCAATCTATCTTCCTGTGGCTATACGTATGACTTGCTGTAATTTTTTCTTAGATTTTCTGATCAATACTTTTTCTGGTGTAAGGCCCCAGAGTGGCATAGTAGATAGAGTTCTGGGTCTGGAATCAGAAAGTTTAACATTTTTTTAGTGATTTTTTCAGTTGTATCTAGCTTTTTGTGATTCCATTTGGGGTTTTCTTGGCAAAGATACTGGAGTGGTTTGGCATTTCCTTCTCCAGCTCATTTTACAGAAGAGGAGACTGAGGCAAACAGGGTTAAATGACTTGCCCAGGGTCACAGAGCTAGTAAGTGTCTTAGGCCTGAACATAAATGAACATAAATCTTCCCGATTCAGGGCCTGACACTTTTTCTGCTGTGCCACCTCGCTGCTCAGGAGTCAGAAAAACCTAAGTTCAAATCCAGCCTCAGACATTTAATAGCTCCATGACCTTGGTCAAGTGAATTAACCTCTGACTACCTCTGTTTCCTCAACTGTAAAATGGGGATAATAATAGTATCTACCTCCCAGGGTCATTGTAAAGACCAAATAACATTTGTAAAGCACCTAATATAGTGCCTGGCACGTAGTAGTAGTATGGTTGTGAGGAGATCATGGTTATACTACTTTATGCTGCTCCACCATCTTGGCTGTAATTTTAAAGTGTTAGTCATAGGACCAAGGAAAACAAGTCTGATCCCTCTGACAATCCATCTCTCCAAGTCTTTTCTTTTCTAGGCCAGTTCCTTCAACTGAGATTTAGTAATTGAGGATAGTGTCACAACAATTCAGAATATAAAATATATAGGATTATAATAATTCTTTCAGAATGTTGATCATTGTATAGATTTTTGAATCCAGTATTTTAGAGAAATCCCCTTCCTCCCATTATCTGAGTTGAGTTTTCAGAAAAGTCCTACATTAATGCCTCATTGTGGTATGGAGGTGACCCTAGAGAATCAGACTATGCCATTGAGTACAAGCTCTGACAGTCCTAATAGGAAGTTAAAAATGGCTTTGAGTACAATTTCTGCCTTTTAAGGATTTAGCCTAGATAAGGCCATGGAGGTTCACATCCAAAGGCTTGTAATGAATTCTTTGACCATGGCAACTGTGGCAGAGTTGACAAATCTTAAACAGTGATAATACTTTTCATAATGTCTGGTTTCTATAGTCTTTATATTTATAGTCTTTTTATTTATGTGCATAAGGATATCCATATATTCTTGGGGGTATAAGGATTACTCCTTAGAATTTTGTGACTGCAAGTGCTAACCTTTCTCATCCTGAGAAAAGTAAAAGAATCAATATTTCTTGCTTTATAATATACAAATGCGTAAAGATATTTATATATAACTATTCATAGGTAAGTCCTTTATCTCCTTGTTAACATCTTGCATTGGAAGTTTATTTATTATTGTTTGTGGAACCTGACTTAGTATTTCACATGTAAAATCCCACCCTAGAATGTTGTTCCTCTTTGCTGAAACAATAACTTCATACCTAAAAGTGTCCATCTGGACCTTGATGGTCCCATGGCATCCAGAATCATCCAGAAGACCCTGTACATTCCCCTTGTTGGCTAACCTTGAGGAAAGCAAGGAAAATTCCAATCCCATTCTCTTTTTTTTCTCTCCAATCAGAGATTCCACAGCATAGATCTGGAAACAGAGGTAGTAGATAACACCTTGGTTGTAGCAGACACTGCCCTGGAACCCCTGAAGAGGAAGGGGCACATCCAACACACATCAGGCTTTTCTTACGTAAAAGGCTTTGCCGTACCATTGCTCCAGTCTGAGTGGAGATTCAGGGGCTCACAGTAACTTATTCTAGTCTCTAGTGACCTGTATAGAGCATCTTTTAACAAATTTCCTGTTGATATGTGAGTCTTGTGCGTAGCTTCGTTTTCCCTGTGCTGGCGTAGCTATAGAGTTCCATAGCCTCTTATTTGGAGGGGCATTTGTTGTCAAATCAAGGAATGAGACGGGTAGGAAGAACTAATTGTGCTCAGAAAACTGTAATTCCACTACCTTTATCTACACACAGCTTGCTGCCACAAAAGCCCATATTTTTTTTAACAATGATAATTTAAAAAAAAAAACTTTAGTCATCTTTTATTTAATGATGCCGGAATATATGGCTGCATCAGTCTTGGAAGATCCATTGTCAGAGGTAACCACAAATATCATTAGAATGCTGTATGGTGGGAATAAGCAGGTAGCATGTAAGCAATGATAAGTGTGAAAAGGGTCATAAAGAGATCATCAAGGACATGTATGACTAAAAAAAGAAATAGTCTGCTCATGTTTTAGAAAGAATAATTAGAAAGCTCATACATGCTTGACAGCCCAAGTGTAATATGTTTTTATGAAATACTTAAAAAAGAGGGAAGTTTCCTGTGTGTTGATTGGAGTCTTTGTAAATACTTTTTGAAAATAAATGGACAAAAATTATGCAGAATGAGAAGGTATGGTGGTATTGAAACCTTCAGGAGGGAATGGAGTATCCACATTGAAGAGATCACAAAACCGTTGAAGGATCAAAGTATCTTTTTAAAAAATAATTTTAGTTTTTTCACTAAACAAAAATCATATTTTTTCTCTTTCCAAACTTTCAAAATATTTTAATCACAGAATTTCACTTAAGAGACTCTTCAGTGGCCATCTAGTGTAATCTATACTTGAAAGGAATTCCAATTAGAACACATACAAATGTTCACTCAATCCCAGATGACTGAACCCCTGATGACAATGGTGACACCCAGACCTTTCAGTACAGGATGGGGGTGTGTTGGAACTGCACAGTCCTGCATGGGGCCTACAGTAGTGACACCAGCTCGTCCTGGAGCTATCAGCCCATTGACTAAATGTTTGAAAGTCATATATTTAAACTTCTGGGAGCCAAGATGGCAGAATAAACTGTAAGTGCTCTCAACCCCCTTTATTGACCTTGAAAAACCCAGAGAATATTGCTCCAGGAAAAATCCTGGAATAGTGGAGCCAGCCAAAAGGGCACAGCAATCTTGTAGCTTGAGAGGCTGGGGAAATTAACCTCTTACTGTGACTGAAGGGAGCCAATACAGGACAGGAGGCATCCCAGCAAGCCAGTCAACAAGCCTCACTTCTGCCAATCATCAGGAGATCCTGAGCCCCAGAGTGGTAGAGCTGGCAAATGCCAACACCAAGTGCACCTTTGCATAGTCAGGGGAATTGGTAGACACCAGAGTGAACAGGCTGGTGCCAGCATCTGAACCTACCTGTGCTCTAGCACAGCCCTGGTAGGGAGGAGACCTCCAGCAGCCAGAAGACCACTCCCCTACATCTCACAACTTGAGCTTCAGCTCCCAGCACAAGAAGCGTGGGACAGAGCCCTCTGTACCCCAGAAGTGGAGATCCACTTTAAAAGCCAGGAGAAAGGCAATTGTAATGGGCGAAAAGCAAATTAGAAAAGCAAAGACCATAGATTTTTACTATAGGGACAGAGAAGATCAAAATATGAATTCAGAAAAGGACAGCTCTGCCACATCTGAAACCTCAGAAGGGATTATGAACTGGTCTCAAACCCAAAAAACATTCTTGGAAGAGTTTAAGAAGGATTTTAAAATTCAAATTAGAGAAGTAGAAGAAAAAATTGAACAATTCTTTAAAAAATACAATTGACAAAATGGAAAAAACGTTACTGAAGGAAACAATTCCTTAAAAATTACAATTGATCAAATGGTTAAGGAGGGAAGTACAAAACCTAACTGGAGAAAGTAACTCCCTAAAAAGTAAAATTGACCAAACAGAAAAGGAGGTACAAAAGCTAACTGAAGAAAATAATTTGTTGAAAATTAGAATTTGGCAAATAAAAGTTAATGACTCTATGAAGCATCAAGCATCAGTCAAGCACAATCTAAAGAATGAAAAAATAGAAGAAAACATAAAATAACTCATTGGAAAAACAACTGACCTGGAAAATAGATCCAGGAGAGATAATCTAAGAATTATTGGTCTACTGGAAAATCATGATGAAAAAAAGAGCCAGGACAGTATCTTCCAAGAAATCATCAAGGAAAACTGTCCCAAAGTCCAAGAAGTAGAGAGTAAAATAGTCATCGAAAGGATCCACTGATCACCTTCTGAAAGAGATCCAGAATTGAAAATGCCAAGTAATATCATAGTCAAATTCCAGAATTATCAGCTCAAGGAGAAAATACTGCAAGCAGCCAGAAAGAAATAATTTAAATATTCTAAAAGTCAGGATATACAGTCAGGATAGCACAGGACCTTGCAGCTTCTACATTAAATGACAGGCAGGATTGGAATACGATATTTCATAAGGCAAAGGAGCTTGAACTACAACCAAAAATCGACTAGTCAGCAAAATTGAGCATACAATGCAAGGAGATAGACATTAAGTGAAATAAGGGAATTCCAGATCTTCTTGATGAAAAGGTCAGAGCCCAATGGAAAATTTGGCCTTCAAATACAAGACTCAAGAGAGGCATAAAAAGGTAAACAGGAGTGCCATACCAATTAAACTATCAGACAATTATTTTCTAGAGCTGGATAAAATAATATCAAAATTCATTTGGAAAAACAAAAGGTCCAGAATATCAAAGGGACTAATGAAAAGAAATGCTTGGGAAGGTGGCCTAGCACTACCAGACCTCAAACTGTACTATAAAGCAGCAATTATCAAAACCACTTGGTATTGGCTAAGAAACAGAGAGGTAGACAAGTGGAATAGACTTGGCACTCAAGACGCAGTAGGCAAGGAATATAGCAACCTTCTGTTTGATAAATCCAAGGACCCCAGCTTCTGGGATAAGAACTCACTGTTTGACAAAAATTGCTGGGAAAACTGGATAACAGTGTGGCGGAAATTAGGCATAGACCCATACCTGACACTGTACACAAGAATAAAGTCCAAATGGGTACATGATTTAGGTATAAAGATTGATACCATGAATAAACTGGAGAAGCAAGGAATAGTGTATCAGATTTATGGAGAAGGGAAGAATTTTTTACTAAAGAAGAGATAGAAAGCATTATGAAATGCAAAATGGATAACTTTGATTACATTAAACTGAGAAGTTTTTGCACAACCAAACCCAATGCAACCAAAATCCGGAGGGATGTAGTAAATTGGGAAAGAATTTTTACAGCTAAGCTCAGAGATAAAGGCCTCATTTCTAGAATATATAAAGAACTGACTCAAATGTATAATCATACAAGTCATTCCCCAATTGATAAATGGTCAAAGGATATGAACAGGCAATTTTTGGAAGAAGAAATTAAAGATATCTATAATCACATGAAAAAATGCTCTAAATCACTATTGATTAGAGAGATGCAAATCAAAACAACTCTGAGGTACCACATCACACCTATAAGATTGGCAAACATGACAGAACAAGAAAATGATAAATGCTGGAGAAGATGTGGGAGAGTTGGAACACTAATTGATTGTGGGTGGAGCTGCGAGTGCATCCAACCATTCTGGAGAGCAATTTGGAACTATGCCTAAAGGGCTACAAAAATGTGCATACCCTTTGACCCAGCAATATCGCTACTAGGACTGTATCCCCAAGAGATCATAAAAATGGGAAAGGGTCCCACATGTACCAAAATATTTATAGCAGCACTCTTTGTAGTTGCCAAAAACTGGAAGTCAAGGGGATGTCCATCAATTGGGGAATGGCTGAATAAATTATGGTATATGAATGTAATGGAGTACTATTGTGCCATAAGAAATGATGAACAAGAAGACTTCAGAGAGGCCTGGAAGGACTTATATGACCTGATGCTGAGTGAAAGGAGCAGAACCAGGAGAATTTTGTGCACAGCAATGACCACAGTGTGCGAGAGGTTTTTCTGGTAGACTTGGAATGTCATAATAACGCAAGAACTTCTTAAAAAAAAAAAAATCCCAATGGTTGTTCTCAAGGCAAAATGCCTTCCACACTCAGAGAAAGAAATATGGAAGTCATTCGCAAAATGTAGCAGATCATGTTTGTGTATGTGTATGTTTTTGTGTATCATGTTTTGATTTGTTATATGATTTCTTTCATTTATTTTAGTCTGACTACATAGCATGACTATAGTGAAAATATACTCAATAGGAAAGTATATGTAGAACCTATACAGAATTATATGCAGTCATGGGGAGGGAGGGGAGTAGTGGGGGGTAGTTGTGGGGGGGATAAAATCTCAATTGTATGGCAGTGATTGTTAAACATTAAAAAAAAAAAAAAAGGTAAACAGGAACAAAAGGAAAAAAAAATATGTTATTCAACAACGGCAAACTGCTTACATCCCTGCATGGGAAGATGATATTTGTAAATCTTGAGAATTGTATCTTTACTATGACATTTAAAAGGGATATACATAGACAGAGGGTGTGGGTATAAATTAACTGATGTGATTAAAAAAACCTTATTAAGGGGTGAAAAGAGATTGTAATGGGAAAAGAGGAAAGGAGGAGGCAGAAAAGGGTAAATTACATCACATGAAGAGGTACAAAAACATGATAGTAGAGGGAAAAAAAGGAGGGAGATGAGCATTGTCTGAACTTTATTCTCATTGGATTTGATTTAAGGAGGGAATAACATACTCAGTTAAGTATAGAAATCTAACTTTCCCTACAAGCAGTAGGAGGGGAAAGGGGAAAGAAAAGGGAGGCAGACTGATTTAAGAGAGTGAAGATTGAGGGAGGTGGTAGTCAAAAGCAAAACTCTTTTGAGGAGAATAAGGGATAAGGGAGAAATAAAAGAATAAATGGGAGGGGTATAGGATGGAGAGAAAGACATAGTTGTAATCACAACTGTGAATGTGAGTGGGATGAACTCCAAAAAAATGGAAGTGGATAGCATAATGGATTAAAAGTCATAATCCTACAATATTTTGTTTAACAGAAACACATTTGAAACAGGGGAACACATACAGGGTAAAGACAAAAGACTGGAGTAGAATATATTGTGCTTCAGCTGAAGTAAAGAAAAAGCAAGAGTAGCAATTCTAATCTCAGATAAAGCCAAAGCAAAAATAGATCTAATCAAAAGAGAAAAGGAAGGAAACTATTTCCTGCTAAAAGGCACCATAGACAATGAAGTAATATCATTACTAAACATATATGTACCAAATGGCATAGTATTCAGATTCTTAGAGGAGAAGTTAAGGGAGTTACAGGAAGAAATAGACAGCAAAACTATACTAGTAGGGGATCTCACCCTCCCCTTCTCTGAACTTGATAAATCTAACCTTAAAATGCACAAAAAAGAAGTTAAGGAAGTGAATAGAATTTTAGAAAAGGTAGATATGATAGACCTCTGGAGAAAATTGAAAGGAGATAGAAAGGAATCTATCTTTTTCTCAGGGGCACATGGCACATACACAAAAATTTACCATGTCCTAGGGCATAAAAACCTCACAATCCACTGTAGAAAGGCAAAAATATTAAATGCATCCTTTTCAGACCATGAAGCAGTAAAAATTGTATGTAAATAAAGGGCCATGGAAAGATAGACCAAAAATAAATTGGAAACTAAATAATCTAATCCTAAAGAATGATTGGATTGAACAACAAATCATAGAAACACTCAGTAACTTCATTCAAGAGAATGACAATAATGAGACAACATACCAAAACTTATGATATGCAGTAAAGGTGATTCTTAGGGTAAGTTTTATATTTCTGAATGCTTACATGAATAAAATAGAAAAAGAGGAGATCAATAGATTGAGCATGCAACTGAAAAAGCTAGAAAAAGAACAAATTAAAAATCCTCAATTAAATACCAAATTAGGAATACTGAAAACCAAAGGAGCAATTAATAAATTGAAATTAAGGAAACTGTTGAACCAATAACTAAAAGTAAGAGCTGATTTTATGAAAAAAATTATCAATAAAATTGATAAATCTTTGGTCAGTTTGATTTAAAAAAGAGAAAGAAGGAAACCAAATTACCAGTATCAAAAATGAAAAGAGTGAATTCACCATCAATGAAAAGGAAATTAAAACAATAATTAGGAATTATTTTGCGCAATTGTATATCCATAAATTTGACAATTTTAGTGAAATGGATGAATATTTACAAAAGTACAAATTGCCCAGATTAACAGAAAAGGAAATAAAATACTTAAATAACTCAGTCTCAGAAAATGAATTTGAACAAGCCATCAATGAACTCCCTAGGAAAAAATCTCCAGGGCCAGATGGATTTGCAAGTGAATTATATCAAACATTTAAAGAACAGTTAATTTCAATATTATTAGACTCCAATGGTGGACCTCAAGGCAAAAAGCCTTCCACACTCAGAGAGAGAAATATGGAAGTCACTCACATAATGTAGCAGATCATGTTTGTGTATGTGTATCTGTTTGTGTATCATGTTCTGATTTGTTATACGGATTCTTCCATTTATCTTAGTCTGACTACACAGCATGACGATAGTGAAAATATACTCAATAGGAAAGTTTATGTAGAATCTATACAGAATTGTATGCAGTCATGGGGAGGGAGGGAGGTAGTGGGGGGTGGGTGGGGAGGGATAAAATCGCAATTGTATGGCAGTGATTGTTAAACATTAAAAAAAATAAAAAAATTAATAAAAAAAAAAATATTATTAGACTCTTTGGGAAAACTGGAGAAGAAGGAGTCCTCCCAAATTCTTTTTATGACACAAATATGGTACTGATACCAGGAAGAACCAAAACAGAGAAAGAAAATTATAGACCAATTTCCCCAATGAATATAGATGCAAAAATTTTAAATAAGATATTAGTAAAAAGATTACAGCAACTTATCATGAGAATAATACACTTTGATGAAGTAGGAATTATACCACGAATACAGGGCTGGTTCAACATTAGACTAACTATCAGCATAATTGATTATATCATCAAGAAACCTAACAGAAACCATATGATTATCTCAATAGATGCATAAAAAGCTTCTGATAAAGTACAATACCCATTCCTATTAAAAACACTAGAAAGCATGGGAATAAATAAAGCCTTCCTTAAAATGATAAGTAGCATCTACCCAAAACCTTAAGCAAGCATTATATGTAAAGGGGATAAACTAGATCCATTTCCATTAAGATTGGGGGTGAAACAAGGATGTCCATTATCACCACTGTTATTCAATGGTACTAGAAATATTAGCTTTAGCAATAAAAGAAGAAAAAGTAATTGAAGGAATTAGAATAGGCAAAGAAGAAATTAAGTTATCACACTTTGCAGATGATATGATGATATATTTACAGAATCCTAGAAAATCAAGTAAAAAACTACTTGAAATAGTGAACAACTTTAGCAAAGTTGCAGGATATAAAATAAACCCACATATATCATCAGCATTTCTACATATTATTAACAAAGCCCAACAGCAGGAGTTAGAAAGAGAAGTTCCATTTAAAGTTATTGTAGGCATAAAATATTTGGAAATCTACCTGCCAAAACAAACCCAGTAGCTATATGAATACAATTACAAAACACATTTCACACAAATAAAGTCAGATCTAAATAATTGGAAAAGTATCAGTTGCCTATGGGTAGACCAAGGTAATATAAAAAATGATAATTCTGCCTAAATTAATTTACTTATTCAGTGCCATACCAATCAAACTACCAAAAATTATTTTACAGAGCTAGAAAAAATAATATCAAGATTAATCTGGAAGAACAAAAGGTTCAGAATATCAAGGGAATTAATGAAAAGAAATGCTAGGGAAGGTAGCCTAGCCATATCAGATCTTAAATTGTGTCATAAAGCAGCAATCATCAAAACTATTTGGTACTTCCTGGCTAAGAAATAGAGGGGCAGATCAGTGCAATAGATTAGATATACAAGACACACTAGTCAATAATTATAGCAATCTACTGTTTGATAAACCCAAAGACTCCAGCTTCTAGAATAAGAACTCACTATTTAACAAAAACTACTAGGAAAACTAGAAAATAGCATGGCAGAAACTGGGCATAGACCAATGTCTGACACCATATACCAAAATAAAGTCCAAATGAGTACATGATTTAGGTATAATGGCTGACACTGTAAATAAATTAGGGGAGAAAGAAATAGTTTGTCTGTCAGATTTATGGAGAAAGGAGGAATTTATGATGAAACAAGAGATAGAGAACATTAGGAAATGCAAAACGGATAACGTTGATTACTTTAAATTGAAACGTTTTTGCACAAGCAAACCCAATTCAACCAAGATAAGGAGGGAAGCAGAAAATTGGGAAAGAATTTTTGCAACTAGTGTCAGTGATAAAGACTTCATTTCTAAAATATATAGAGAACTGAGTCAAATTTGCAAGAATGCAAACTATTCCCCAGTTGACAAATGGTCAAAGGATATGAACAGGCAGTTTTCAGAGGAAGAAATTAAAGCTGTCTATAGTCATATGACAAAAAATGCTTTAAATCATTATTGACTAGAGAGATGCAAATCAAAACAACTCTGAGGTACTACATCACACTTATCAGATTGGTTAACATAACAAAACAGGAAAATAATAAATGTTGGAAAAGATGTGAGAAAGTTGGAACACTAATTCATTGTTGGTGGAGCTGTGAGCTGATGCAGCCATTCTGGAGAGCAATTTGGAACTATGCCCGAACTACAAAAATGTGCATACCCTTTGACCCAGCAATATTGCTTCTAGGACTATATCCCAAAGAGATCATAAAAATGGGAAAAGGACCCGTATGTATAAAAATATTTATAGCAGCTCTTTTTGTGGTGACCTAAGAACTGGAAATTTAGGAGATGCCCATCAATTGGGGAATGGCTGAACAAGTTGTGGTATATAAATGTAATGGAATACTATTGTAAGAAATGATGAACCGGTGAACTTCAGAAAATCCTAGAAAGACATGTTTGAACTGATGCTGAGTGAAATGAGCAGAACCAGGAGAACACTGTTCACAGAAACAGCCACAGTGTGCAATGACTAATTTTGATAGACCTAGCCCTTCTCAGCAATTCAAGGACCTAAAACAAAACCAAAGGACTCCTGATGGTAAATGCCATCCACTTCCAGAGAAAGAACTAAGACGTTGAAATGGAGAGTGAAGCAGATTATTTTCTTTCTTTCTTTTCTTTCTCTTGTTCTCTCTCATTCATTACAATTTTTTTATGCAACATGACTAAAATGAAAATGTATTTAATAGGAATGTATGTGTAGAGCCATATCATATTGCATGCTGTCTTGGGGAAGGAGGAGGAGAAAATTTAAACTTAAAACATGGAAATGAATGTTGACAATGAAAAATAAATAAATTTGAAAAAAAATAAAATCTCTAATGAAGTGTAATGTCAACCTCATGAAACAGCTTGGGACATCTGTAGGTAGGTAGCAACTTTTCTCTAACATCAAACCTAAATTTTCCCATCTGTAACTTTCCCTCTCCTCCATTTTTCCTGATTCTGCTGATTGGAGCCAAATAGAGCAAGTCTAAACTCTTTTCTATGTGATAGCTCTTCAACTACTCAAATACAGCTGTCATGTTCCCCAGTATGGATAGAAAGGAAATTAATAGCAATAAAAGTGAACATATCATTTCCAAAAGGAAGCAAAGGGAAATTTCCAAAAGAGTTTGTGAAGTCTCACAGAAAGGATGAATATATAGAGGTCACATTGTTCCAAAGGAGGAATCACAAGGCTTTCTTTCTCTTTTTTCTGACATGCTCTGGAATACTTGAATTATTTTTTAAAAATCTTTAATACCTAAAGTGAACAGCTTTTGAAGAGAAATGCATCAATTACTCCTTTTTTTAAAATTTAATTTTATTATTATTATTTTTTAATGTTTTACAATCACTGCCATAAAATTAAGATTTTATCCCCCCCACACCTACCCCCCACTACCCCCCTCCCTCCCCATGAGAGCATACAATTCTGTATAGGTTCTACATATACTTTCCTACTGAGTACATTTTCACTATAGTCATGCTATGTAGTCAGACTAAAATAAATGGAAGAAATCATATAACAAATCAAAACATGATACACAAAAACATACACATACACACAAACATGATCTGCTACATTCTGTGAATGACTTTCATATTTCTTTCTCTGAGTGTGGAAGGCATTTTGCCTTAGAAAACCACCACTGGGATTTTTTTTTTAAATAAGTTCTTGCGTTATTACGACATTCCAAGTCTACCAGAAAAAACTCTCGCACACTGTGGTCATTGCTGTGCACAAAGTTCTCCTGGTTCTACTCCTTTCACTCAGCATCAGATCATATAAGTCTTTCCAGGCCTCTCTGAAGTCTTCTTGTTCATCGTTTCTTATAGCACAATTGTATTCCATTACATTCATATGCCACAATTTGTTCAGCCATTCCTCAATTGACGGGCATCCCCTTGATTTCCAGTTTTTGGCAACTACAAAGAGTGCTGCTATAAATATTTTGGTACATGTGGGACCCTTTCCCATTTTTATGATCTAGAAGTGGTATTGCTGGGTCAAAGGGAATTACTTCTTTTTTAAAAGATGGAACCTCATTATCCTAAGAGTGTTTTTCAAGATTTTTCATGTGAACAAAATTGATTTAGCCTAGACTCATAAACTGTCTATTAGTTCTGGAAGAAACTTTAGAGATTATCTAGTCTGATGAAGGAACTGAGAGCAAGGAAGTCTACTAGAATCCATCTGTTGACTTTCTTGATATGAGGCAGTGTGGTAGAATGGAAGAAATACTGGCTTCAACAGCTAGGACAAGTGGCCTCCAGTTCTCTCCAGGTGACCTTTGTCAAGTCACTTCATTTACCTGGGCAGAAGATTATTCCCTATTAGACTAGATGATTTCTAAAGTGCTTCCCAGCTCTAATAGCTTATAAGTCTATACTAAATACATCTTGTGGATTCTTAGAGCTGGAGAAACCTGTAGATGTTGGAAAAATTAAGTAGAGGGCTTTTATTCTCTCATCTACAAAGTGGGAATGTTATGACAGATATTCTCTGAGGTTCCTTCCATTTTTAAGATTCTGTGCACTTTGTTCTAACATTGTTTTAAGATAAATATTATCTCTTAAGATTCTCTTTCCTGTGGTTTAACACCTGTGTTTCTGGATTCAACAGTCGGTGTCTAGGTGTCAGTATTCCATCTTAAGCTCTAATATTCTGTGACCTAATATGCCTTATAAATCTCACATTTTGTGTTCTTTTCCCTCAAAAGTCTATATGTAAAGTTTCTATTAACTCAAACATACCATGATTCTGTACTTCTATAATTCTAAATTTTCACTATTACTGGAGATAGGTATTACCATATCTACTTTATCTAGCACAAATTGTAGTAAGAGAATTAGTGTAAATCTTGATGCACAGATTTATTGGAGTTTAGAGGAATGAGAAAAAAGTTTCTTAACATCTTTTGCTTTTTCTCATTCTTTCATCTCAGCATGATGATCCCTGGTAATGCTGCAGGGGTGGCGAAGCAGTTTCTCCGCTGTATCTTCCATCAGCTAGCTCCCAATGGGATATTTCCACAGCTGTTCCAGAGCAGTATAAAAGGTAATTCTTTAGACATTTAATATGTATCCAGTCATTCAGATCTGAAACCCTGTTAACTTAGATTGTTATCTTTCCAGATGGGAGTTTTTTACGAACCTTAGCTACATCTCTCATGGACTTCAATGAACTTAGTTCCATTGCTGCACTCAGTCAGCTGTTGGAGGTAGGTTTTCCAGAAAGATATTTCAAATCTTGCCTAGACCAGAAGGAGCAATTTGAAAATGCTAGTACATGAAAAAAAGTCTATTTCTTTTTCTCTGAAACATCTGGAGACCCCCTAACTTCGTTATAACTGGTAGTGTTTTCTCTGTCACATTGGGGCTCCTTGAGCCTCTGGCTTATATTTGGTAGTTGAAGATGGGTGTAGAGACCAGTTGTAAAGATTTTAGTCCATTTTCAGAATGTCTTAGAACTTGATAAATACCTATATTGAAGGCCCAATTCTGGACCATGAGAATAAAAAAAACCCAGTTTTGTTCCTGCCCTCAAGAAATTTGTCATCTCATAGTCCTATTAGATATTTGTACTAACTAATGTAATACACATTAGAATTAGAAAAGTAGAAAGAGAAATCAGAGAGGTATGAGCAAGTAAGCAGTGGAAGACTCTCTTCTAACTAGAGGGACCCGAAAAAGTTTCATGAAAGAAATGGCATCTAAGCTTAGTTTAGTGCTGTGGGTAGCCAGGCACCAGTAGGCTGAGGCCACAGGAGCTGGCAGTCTTTATTACCATACTTTACCTGCCCTTGCAGTTTGTCTTGAGTTCTTTGCTCTTGAGTTGCCTATCTCCTTAGTAGGGGAATGAGGCTTCCTAGTATTGCAGTTTGAACATCACCTCAGATTCCTGATGATTCTATTTTGCCATTCTAAAGGGGTCTCTCTGATGGAAGCAATAAAAGACTTACCCAGAGTATTCTTACCCTCATTTTACATACATAGGAACTGAGATTTGGAAGGTAAATGATATGCCCAGGGTTACACAGCTATCAAGTATCTGAGGCAAGATTTGCTTTCAAGTCTTCCCGTATTCAAGTTCAGCATTGTATTCATTGGCCTGGAAAAGTAGCCTATAACCACAATAAAATCCAAAAAGGAGAGTCGGGTTAACAATTACTGAGTTTTCCTTGTATTCCTGTTTAATTGACTTAGGGGATACATATCAGCCACCTTCTAGCATCTGAAGGGCTGACGTAAGGAATAGGGATTAGATTTATTCAGTTAGCTCCAGAGAGCAGATTTAGGGAAAATGAATAAGAATAAAGTAGGTAATTTCAGTGCACTGTAAGGAGTAGTTTCCTAATAGTCAGAGCTTTTCAAGAATGGATAATGCCATCTTATAGGATGTCCTTGGTTATGGTTGAACTGATACTGGTGACTCATCTTTAAGGATGTTGGAGAGTAGATTCATGCCTGGTGGACCTAGATGGCCCCTAATTTCCCTCTGCCTGCTATTGTAGGAAACTCTGGTGAGGATAAGTCAAAATGGTGTCCTCAGTGTTCAAAGATGAAGCTGTTTATACACATTCATAGCACATGTCTATATTCCTTCCTTGTTTTGATGTCATCCACTCTCTTGTCAGTATCCCTTGTGACCAAAGGCACATATTGATGAGATGACTGGCTAAAGTTAATGCCTGATAGATAACCTGCACCCTTCAGTAACTGTTGCCAAAAGCAGGAGGAGGAAAGGCTAGAGTCAAGGGAGATAAGGAATAATCTAAAGGCCAGATTAGTGGATTTCTTTTTTCAAATTACCATTCTTCTTTTTAAACATGTGTCTTATTGGTGCTAGTCCATTTCCTATAGGGTTATGGTATTAAAGGGACTGTGACAAGTGAGTATGTTAGTTATCCAGAATTCAAGGCTTAGGGAATCTCCTGAAAGGAGAGGGAGCTCAAATGCTGGGATGTAGGAAAGTCGATGCCCTCTGTGAGCCCATTTGGGTTGTTTCCACCTTTTGCTAAGTCACAGCTTTAAACCGAGGCTACGGTAAAGAACCCAAGTAACTGGAACAAAGGGATTCAAACGCATTAAACTCTAAATAACTAAAGCCACTATTGGTAGGCTACTCTGCATATTAATTCCAGGTATAATATTTGAGTAGATTCATGATATCATCAGCAACTAACTCATTGGTTGTTGATTGAGTGCAAGTCATCATCAATACAATATGTGTTCTTTGTTGGTTTGGTTTTATTTGAGTGATTGAGTATCACACTGAGGAGGGCCAGACTCTATAGTGTTCTGAGACCCAGGGTGATCTCCACAAAGTCATCTGCTGAAAGGAGCATCTAGAGAATGTCTCCATTCACAAGTAATCCCTTTTCTCTCTGGATTTTTTTCAGCTTCAGCTGACTTTTGGGTAGTCAGAACTGGTCCCTGCTGGATGCTATGCTTTTTCCTTCAGGCTAGGTTGAGTGCTGCACAGCACCCCCTCCCCAGTGCACAGTGGCCTGTCCTGGTGATCTGTCCCATTCCTTCTGCTCCTCAGTGTTCTGGCCTGGCACTGGCAGTTTGGTGCTTTTAGTTTACAGCCCTGAGCAGGCTTTTGTTCCTGAAGTAACTAAGCTGGCTGTCAAGGAATGAGCAAATTTCTGCAACCTAGACCCAGAGTCTTTACAGCACTGGATAAAAGGTGGGGGACTAGGGTGTAGAGGAGAGTTTTGCTGTAAAGCCTCTGTTGAGGGTTTGGGTCTCTGTTACAGTCCCACTGCTAGTAGTCTGGGAGATGAAGAAGGGGTGCTGAGTGAGCTGAGGGTCAGTGAGTGTCAATTCAGGGTTTTTTAAACCTTATTTTGGATTTTGTGTGTCCTAAACAATGGAGAGTGCTGAAGTTGCTTTTTCCTTGGCACACAATTTCTGCTCTGGTTGAAAGGTTGTGGGGTTCAGAGAAAATATCTAGTCCTCCATCTAGCTTATATGACCTGTTAGTTCCTGGAATTTCTTTCATCTCTACAGAGGTATAAAACTTATGATAATCCTGGAAGTTACACAAGGCTTTAAAATGTTTTCTGAGTACATAGGCATAGAAATTAAAAATTGGAATGATTATATATCTGCTAAAGATCTTGTTGCTCTTTCCACAGCCTCTATAAGACTTAACAGAAACTGTCCTCATACTCTGGGGCTTCACAACTTCTTTCTAAAGGCAGAGCTAGAGGGATGCCTGCAATCTAATGTAGAAAGAGGGAGAAAAGCCTCAGGGGGTAGACAAAGGGAGGTACCCTAATTCTGTCGCTGAACCAAAACACATAGAATTTGGACTTGTTGACCATCAGTGGAGGTTTGTTTTCACAGCAAGTTTATTTTCCTCTTGCCTCTGAATGCCCCCATTATTCTTTAGGGGCAATGGCTATGTTTTATTCCTCAAATGCTTGGCATAGGGCCTTGCACAGACTAAGAACTTAATGAATGTCTGCTGAATGAATGGATACACCTTGAATCTTTTCTTTCTTATTTCTGTTTACTCCTCATTTTCTTTCCTTGAGTTTGAATGAATTTGTATTTGACTAAAGTTCTATGATGCATGAAGATAAGGAAGTGACCCTGAATTCTCAAAGACCATGTCAGTGGAGCACCAACTCTGTCCTTACCAAGAGGGAAGCCTTTAAGAATAGACCTAGTGATAAGCATCATATATCAACTATCTGGAAGTTAGCCTCACTTAATGCAACACCAGAAGGTTGCCACCAGATGATGAATCATTTCCGCCACAGCAACTCATGAAAATAGTGTACCAAGGTTCAAACAAATTCTGGTGTGTGTTGGTGGTTCACTTATACTGGTGAAATCATGAGTTCTTGAAATACTGAGATGAATAGTTGTCAGTGCTTTAAAAGAATACTTTTAAAGCTCATGATACAACATATGCATTTCTGATCTTTTAGTAGCTCAGAGCCTATACTTTTTTTTGTATTTTCTAGGGTTTGAATAACAAAAAGAATTTGCCAGCAGGGGGTGCCATGTTACGCTGCTTAGAAAACATTGCCACCTTCATGGAAGCTTTGCCAATGGATTCTCCAAGCAACCTCTGGACTACCATCAGTAACCAATTTCAGACTTTCTTTACCAAACTGCCTTGTGTTTTACCTCTGAAGGTATGAAGTGATCAGGTTTCTTTTTAATAGTTTGCTACTAGTTTCAGTTTCCTATTGACCAAGTCTTGTGAGACCCCAGACTCAAGAAAGAAAGACCTGAGTAGTATACTATTATTGTCATAGAAGGCTCCAAATAGGAATTCCTTCTGGATACAGAACAGAGAAAATGATTCTTCTTATTTCCCCAAAGCTCATGAGGTAAAAATGATACACTCAAGTTTTCCTATCAATTAATAAACAATGAAAGGACTGTCTATTGGTTGTGCTTTTTGAAAGATTTACTGCAAAGGGCATTGTTAGAAAGAATAATGATTGTTCTCTAAAGAAGCCACATGTTGCATTTGAAAATATGTGGAATTTGGAGTCAGAAGACCTGAGACTAAATGCCAGCTCTTTCACTTAGTAGTGCCTTATGACCTTGAATAAGTCATTAACCACACTAAGCCTCAGTTTCTTCATCTGAAAATAAGAGGGATGTACCAGATGATTAGTTTCTTTCCAGCACTGAATTCATGCCCTTGTGAGTATGGTGAAGCTGGGATAATAACCATAAAGGTGTTTGACCACTTATTCACCATATGATGTTCTTTTTTGACTATTCTCTGCCATCCTTTTCTCATAGTTGCAGTGGTAAGAGGAGAGTCAGCCTAGTATAGTAGACAGTATGATGAACTTGAAGTCAGAAAAATCTGGGTTCAAACACTGCTTATCACAGTATTAGCCCTGTGGCTCTGTTATAAATCACTTAACCTCTCTGATCCTCATTTTCCTCATATGTAAAATGAGGGGTTTGGATTAGATTACCTCTAAGACTCCCTTCTACCATTGTCTTTGAGACTATATCATGAGTGGAAATTTAAGACTCCCAAACAAAATTTTCATAAAGATTCCCTTTACTCTTTATGAAATCCAAAAATAAAATAATAAAATGCTAGAATTGGAAGGGACCTCAGAGATGAAGTCTAAACATATACAGGAGATGTTATAAAATGACATGACTTGACAACTGCTTGAATATGAGGGGGAGAGAGTGAGGAATCAAGGATGACACTTAGGTTGTAAGCCTAAATAGTTGGGAGGATGGTAGTACCCTTGACAGTAATAGGGGATAAGAAGAGGGCAAAGATTGAGGAAAAAGATAACTAATTCAGTTTCAAACACATTGAATTTTTTTTAAATTTATTTTTAACACAGTCTATAACAGATAAAGTAATTCAGACTTTGGGTCAGGTGATACATCTTTTTAAAGCATTTTCAATAATGGACCACAAACGAATTTTTTTTTTTAAACATTAACCAACTGAGACACAGATAATATTTATGTTGCTAACTTCACAAGCTCTTGACCTAATTGTCTCCACAGTATTACTAAGAATTAAAAGACCCTAACTTAATGTTGTTGGTCTACAGTCCTATGCCTAATAGCTTAATTTTAGACAACCTCGGATATTCCCCTACCCATAATCTATAATTGAATAGATCTGGTATTAAGCTTACAAATCTTTTGACTATAGGAAATTGCCACCAATAGTAAGGACATTGCAGAGATACAATATCACCCCAACTTCATGTCAACCCCAGGCAGGATTAGATTATCCACTTCCATTCAGTCAGGCTTAAAGTCTACCAGATGTCAGTGGGGAAATTGAGTCAGGAGAATCCCACCTCAGCCCATGCTGAATAGCTGCTCTCCCACCCTTCCCTTGGGATCACCTTTTGCAGTTCATACCAGCATCTCATCAGCTTACTGGCATCATGTATTGGAGGCTCAGATTGCCTTTCTTGCTTCCCATACCTGGAGTTAGACTCAGAAGAGCAGTCACTTAATAGTCCCATAGTATCTAAAAATGGCAAGTTCCAATAACCAGGTTTCAAATAAGATTATAGTTTCACTTTGGCTAAGGAACATCTTTTGAGGCAAGTCTTAAGTGGCTTACATGTCTTTCTATACTTGTTCTAGTTCCTGGTTAAATGGCAATCATAAAATCAAATTTATCTTTAAAACCTTGACTTTTCCCTCAATGCCAAATTTTATCCGAGGTTAGCTTCCTCTTGGAAATTTAGACTGAAATTCTTTTCTCCAAACTAAAGATGTCATTGATTTATTCTCAGTAATTAATTCAGTCTATTGTTTTAATAGTAATTGCTTTTACCTCACTTTGTAACATGTCCATTTTTTCTCCCCATCACTCCCCTCCCCCCACTTCCTAAATACCTTGCATTCTGAGTACTCCTTCCCTCAATGTAACCTCCCCTCCATCACACCCCACCCCTCTCCTATCCCCATCTTGTCTCTTTTCTTGCAGGGCAAGATGAATTTCCATACCCCATTCCCTGTGGTTCTTATTTCCCGATTATATGCAATAAAAATTCTCAACGTTCATTTCTAATACTTTGAATTCCAACTTCTCTCCCTCCCCCGCTCCCTCCTCAGCCCCACTGAGAAGGCAAGCAATTCAATACAGACTAGATATGTGTTGTTTTGCAAAAGACTTCCATAGTAATCAGGTTGTGTAATACTAATTATCTTGCCCTCTGCCTACCTTATCTCCCCTTATTTTTCCCCCCATAATTGACCTTGTCCCTTCTCGAAAGTGTTTATTTCCAGTGACTCCCTTCTCCCATTTGCCCTCCCTTCTAACATTCCCCTCACTCCACTTGTCGCCTCCTCTCCTACTTTCCTGTGGTGTATATAAATTTTCATATCAAATTTAGTGAGCAAAACACGTTGAATTTAAAATATCTATGGGACAACCAGTTGGAGATGTCCAAAAGGCAGTCAGAGATGTGGGATTGGAGGTCAGTAAAGATGTTAGGGCTGGACAAATAGATCTGAGAATCATCTGCTTTGAGATAGTAATTGAATTCATGGAAGCTGATAACATCACCAAAAAAATATTACAGAAGGAGATGTAAAGGCCCAGGGCATAACTTTGGGGTATGCCTGGGGTTAGCAGGGATGACCTGGATAAGGATCCAATGCAAAGGAGCCCAAGAAGGAGAGATCTGTCAGATAAAATACTAGAGAAGAGAGTATCAAGAAGAGGATGACTGACTGTGTCAGAGACTGCAGAGAGAGCTCAAGAAAAAGGAAGACCTGAGAAAAGGCAATGGCCCCTAAGAAATCATTTTTAATTTTGGAGTGAAGTTTCAGTGGAATGATGAGGTAGGAAGCCAGAGAATTAAGAAGAAGGTGAGAAGAAAGGAAATAGGGGTACCTCTTGTAGACAGTTTTCTCAAGGATTTTAGCTAGGAAAGGAAGCAGAGATATGGGAAGATGGCTTGAGGGGATGAATGGTTCAAGAGAGGGTTTTTTGAGGATGGGGAGGAGACATGGGTGTGTTTGTAGGCATTAGAGAAGGGGCCAGTAGGCAATAAGAGATTGAAGATAAGTGAGAGAGTGGGGATGATAGAAGGTACAGGATGGAATGGGATCAAATGTGTGTGTAGAGGGGTGCCTATCCTTGCAAGGTGGAAAGCCTTTTTGTGGGACAAGGGTAAAAGAGGAGATGATTACCGAAGGCAGCTGAGTGACATAAGATGAGGAAGAGGAAAGAACAGGGAACTCTGAGTGAATAACCTCAATTTTTTTTAGTGAAATATGAGGCCAGATTCTCAGCTGAGAAGGTTGGGGGAAGTTTCAGAAGGAATATAAATATTTAGAGAAGTGTAAAAGGAATACTTTGTTGTAATGATGACCCAGTTGAGATTATATAACATAAATTTGTGGTGGATCAGTCAACAGTTTTATGATTTTTCTCTAGCTTCATTCAGCAGTGTATGAATAGGAATGAAGGCAGTAGATGATGGAAATAATCCAAGGTTAGATTTTGGCAAGGCACGATCTCCAGTAGGATCTTGAAATTCTTGAGAGAAGAGGACAGTGGGAAAGGGAAGAGAGTATAACCAGTGCAGGTGCGATGGTCTCAGAAGAACTGAGGGGTAGATGGATTGGAGGTCGTTGTGAGAATAAAGAACAGGGCTTGGAGTTGCAAGATGGAAGGAGAGGTGCAGTGACAACAGATTGTAATCAGATAAAAGAATTTCAGATTTCATGAACATGGATGTGGATGAAGAGTATGAACATCTCTTTGTATTGCTGTGGTTAGGTGGAGCAGTAAGTCATAGGAAATGAATTAGTTTAGGAATTAGGAAGTTAGAATGTTGAGAAAGAATCATTATGCATTTTTAAGTCCTCTATTATGAGGGCAAGAGTTGAGTAGGAAAGACTCTAAATCAGACCTTAACTTGTTGAAAAAGGAAGTATTTCTAGAAGTGTCCTAAGGAGTGATTTTAGGAGTGTTCTTGAAGTTAGTAGACAATAGCCACCAGGATTTTGATTGGGGGATAAATAAGGATTGAATGACCTCCTGAATGATGGTGGTAGAGGGAGAAGTTGGAGGTGGCAATAGAGAGCAAGGAGTATAGCAAGGAATACTCCCCCACTATGATCAGCAAGTCAGGAGGTATGATAAATATGCACCAGTGCTAGAAAAAGTAGACATGGAAGATGTGTCATTAGGAATAGGAGGAAGTCAGTGAATGCAAGAGTGAAATAGGAAAAGGTTACAAAGAAAGCTGTTACCTATGGAGTAATCATTTCACAGAGCACAGTGGAAAGATTGGGTAACTTTACAGTGGGACATGGGGAAGGGAAGAGATTAGGTTGAGGGGGGTGTGAATTAAGGAAGTAGGCAGTGGGGAATGGAGAATGATGTTTGAACAGTGGCATTCAAAATAACTGAGATGGGGAAGATGTGATGACATGGAAGTATGTTAGTCATTGAGGAATGAGTTCAGGTAGGTTACCATTGTTCCTAGAGATTTGGCCTTGAGTGGACTTGTCAGAGGGCATAAGGCAGCTTTGTGACTGGAAAGTAAAGGGAAGGAAGGTGGGAGTGAGAAAGGTGCCTAACTTGAGGCAAGAGAACCCCTTATAGAGGTGGAGGTGGTCAGAGAAGGTACCTGAAGCACTGAGGGACTGCTGCTCAGGAAGGCCAAGCAGCCCTTGTGGAGATCATGTAGATGACTGAAAAATAGGCCTGGAGTTTAGTAGCTTCATCTTTGAATACAAGGGCAAGTCAATAACTCAGCTGAATTTTTCTTTTTCATTCAGATTTATTTATCTGCACTATATTATTTGCTAGTCATACTATAATAATTATAACTCACACTAAATAAAACACTTTGAGGTTTGCAAAATGTTTTATGTATATTATCTAATTGGATCCTTACAATAACTCTTTGAGATAAGCACTGTTAGTATCCTCTTTTTAAAGATGAAGGAATTTCAATGCCTTATCATCTGCATAGAGGTAATTTTAGGCTCCCCAAAGCTATGTCAGTAAAGTACAAGCTCCAATAAGCTCTTCCAAGCTGCAGAGGAATATAGACCTGGTGATGGATGACGTATCTTGTCTGTGTTTATGTCTGCAGAGCTTCATTACTAGGTTGGCAGAGGCAAACCTCAAAGATTTCTTTATAGAGGTGTTACAGTCTTCATTGGTGGAGGTAGTGTTGAAATAAGGATATATAATTGTATATCCTCATTTGTTTTTATGAATATGAAGTTCTTTTAGCTTCTGTAATGTAAAGTTAGCAACATTTTTGTTTCTGAAATAAAATATTATAATAAAATCTGTTTGAATTCATATCAGTTATTGACTCTCCTTTGTGTGCAACAGACATTTTTTCCATTTCATAGTATGTAGGACTTAGAACCAGAAGGGACCTTAGGGATGATCTAGTCCTTTTTTTTGCAAGTGAGGATACTGGGGACTTGATAGGGGAAGTGATTGTTCAAGATCTCGCTAGGTGTAAAGAACCAGACCTAGGATAATAAGCCCCCTTCTCTGACTCCAGATATGGTGCTCTTTCAGTTGTGCCACAATAACCACATGCAGTTAATACTAACAGTGCTACTAATCCATCTACTGTACAGGTAGATGTATTGAAAATGTTCCAGGAAAAATGTTTAGGTACATTTAAAACAATTAAAGACTTTGGTTCAGATAGAGCTTAGTAGAATAAACAATGCCTACCTAACCCTTTTATCTGCCCTTCACAACCAAGACAGAATGGATTCTGAAATTTACTACTCACAAATTTACTACTTTTCAAGGAGGCAAAGAAGCATGTAGATGCAGGGATATTACAGCCAGTGTGGAAAGGCACTTTCATAATGAGTCTCACCCAAATTCAGGGGACAATTTAGAACTCTTGAAAAAAAAAAACGATGTACAACAAAGTAAATGTCAAGTTAACTTTGAATTGAAAGAGAAGATGCAAAACTGTTAAACCCAACAGAAGGTCCTTCTGACCTGTGTCAGTGTAGGAAGCGCTATGTCGTTGTTGCCGACAATAAATCCCTTGTTTCCACGCAAAGAAATGCTTCATAAAAATTTTCTGATGCTTTATCTGCATCAGTTTAGCATTGGTAGCTAGAAGACATTAAAGTGTTGTTTACAGATAGAGGTAAAAAACTGTTTTTACAAATGCCAAATAAGATCGTTCCCCATTCTTGACAAAATACCTCCCTATTTATTCAATCTCTTGCTAACTCAGTGTTTTTTTTTTTTTTTTTAAATTTCAAACCTTTTGGAATGCTTATATGATGTTCCTTGGTTAGCCCATATCTACATGTTTGTTTGTCTCCTCAAAGACTCTAGTAGATTAATTAGTTAGGCATGATTTTTCTTTATAAAAATCATTCTGTCTTCCATTCAGCTTAGCTTTGATGACTATGAAAGAGAGCAAATGCAACTGAACTCTTCTTGGAAGCTGAGTGTTGCTCATTTTGTTTATGTAAGCCTAAGCCCACAGTGGTTCTCTAAATATGCATTTTTCTTCAAAGTGGCACATTTTACATCTAAGAGACTATAAATTTACTTCTGAATTTGAACTATATCAAAACTAAATGAACAATCCATTGCATAAACTATTATTTCTTAAAAGTCACAAACTGGTCAAGAGCTTTGATGTTGTATGAGAATTTTAAAATCAGAGAATTATTTTTTAAATGGATGATCAGTAGGCAATAATGGAGGAACTATAGGTCATATTTCTCTTAAGCTAAAATTAATGCTTGAAAAGAACAATTTTAGTCTTAGAGAATGAATGGTATAATGTTTCCCTTTGCCTGGTAAAGAGATGGGAGAATGTGTGTATGGCTTGTTGTATACATTATGACAATATCAGTTCCTTTAGCTCAATTTTTTCTTTATTTCAAAGAAGGATTTTATGGAGGAAATATTATAGAGAAATGACTGTGGTATAAAAAGCAAATGTTATCAACGACACTTTAAATTAAAAAAATAACAAGAATGCTCATTGGAAGTACTAGAACAAAACAGACCAAAAAAGTATTGATTTTACCCTTCTTTCATTTTTGGTCAGTGTTCTTTAGATTCCAGTTTGAGAATAATGATCTGCCTCCTGAAGATACCTACCACCAGTGCTACAAGGGTATGTTCTTCTTAATTAATTATATAATAATAATAATAATGTCATGAAAATAATTGTTCACATCTATCTCGTGCTTTACAATTTACAAAACACTTTTCTTCTGTTGTTTCATTTAGTCCTCAGAACCACCCTATGGGGATAGACAGTGTTAGCATTATTACCCCAGTTTCACGGATAAGGAGACAGGTTTGAAGTAGTTAAGTCAAGATCTCATGGCTGGCATACAGTACTCAGTCAGTTTTTCTGATAGAAAGTCCTGTGTGCTTCCTTCTTAAATGTATGATGTACCTTTACCTAAAAATTTATTTTTATGTTAAAAAAAACCAGATATGGGACCATTGTAAATCAGTAGTAATTGTTTGTTAAATATCTCTTTTACCCTAACCTCTTGTTTCTTCCCAGCCTAGAGTATAGTATCATGATAGTGTATGACCTGTCATATTACAGGCATGTGAAATGGTTTTATTATGTTTCAGTTACTACTTAGAGCTATTTGAGGAAGACATAAAACTGGGAAGGATAGACAGCATGTTGTTTGTTTCAAAAAGGTTTTAGACCTGTTCTTAGAGGCCATACAGTCCAACCTCCTCTTTTTGCAGATGAAGAAACTGAGAGAGATGTGACTTGCCCAAGGTCATGCAGGATGTAGAATCTTGAACTCAGTCCTTTGACTCTAAATTTAGCATTCTTTTCAGTATACCACTGGTGTTAAATTCAAATAGAGATGGATCCCTATGGGCCACACATTAGAATAGCACAAATTGACATTATCTGTGTTATATTGTATTTTCATTCATCTTGTTAACTGTTTCCCGGGTACATTTTGATTTGGTTCCTGTATAGGGCAGCATGTGTTTGACACCTTTGTGTGCCATTATGCTACTTTGCTTATAACAACATAATAACAATCTTCAAGTATTTGAAGATTTGTCATATGGAAGAGGGAACTTGTTCTGATTGCTCAAGGTGGCAGAACAACTCATAGAAATTGAAGAGAGACTAATTCTGGCTTAATAAAAGTAAAATAAAAACACTTTCTCAATAATTAGATTTATCCAAGAGTAGACAAGTCTACCTTGGGAAGTTGTGGACTCCTCATTAGTGAAAGTTCCATTTGGAGGCTGAGTATCATAGAGAGGATCCTTGTTTAAGTTCACTTAGACTATATGATCTCTGAGGACCCACATTCTCTGAACTTCTTTGATTCTGTAGGCTTTGTATGGTTTTATAAGCTGGGCCACATTCTGATATTCTTCAAGATCAATACAAATGTAGAGTAGAGCAGCCTTGCATGGAATCTGAAGTTTCTGAGCAGTCAGATAAAAAGATACTTTTTAAGTGACTCAGAGCAAGTGGCAATGATGAATGTATATAACTTTGATTAATAAATATTTATTCAGTACTTCCCATAGCTAAGCTGTATGTTATGTGATACGGGGATACAAAGAAGTATTTATTCCCTTTCTACAAGAAGTTTCCCATCTGTCTGGGGAGAGGACATTTAAATTCTAGACATTAAGAAACAAGTGAGAGCTAACTAATATTTATGTATATCACTGTGAACTACAATTTTTAAAGCTCCTTTATATAATTAATGTATTTGACCCTTACAACAAATTTTTGAGATAGATAATATATTATCCTCATTTTACAGAAGAAGAAACTGAGGTTCAAAGATGTGTGACTTCTTCTAGTAACCTAGCTAGTAAGTGGAAGAACCAGAACTAGAACCTAAGTTTTCTGACTCCAGGTCTCACATTATATCCTTTATACCACATAGCATCCACCTTATGCTTGTCAAGAGTTGACAACTGCCAAATTAGTGGTGTATAGGTATCATTAATTCTGTAGATGCTTAGACAGCTGGAATGATCATAGAAGGCTTAATAGGACTCAGCCTTAATGAATAATATTTCGATCAGAGGTTCCCAAACTTATTTGGCTTACTCCCTCCTTTTAAAAAAAATTACTTGGCACCCTCTGGAAATTTTTAACCCTCTAATGGGGTTGGGTTTTTTTTTTTTAATTTGCATCATTTCAAAAAATATAAGCTTTTTGAAATGATGCATCTTGTATTTTTAATAATTTATTGTAAATTTGTGGGGGTTTTTCTGCATTGAAATGTTGATGATGCAATATTGTGTCATGTAACTGTATAGTATCATATTGTAAACAAGTCATTACACACACATATTCCTGTTGATGGATGCTGAACTTGATGATGCACAACTCACTCTCCTGCCAACACATGCTTGTTAAGACCTGTCAGCAGACTTGGCCACTTGTATTTTGTGTGTGTATTTGGAAAATAACATAATCACTATGACTTTAGCTTTGTTACACAACAGATGAAATGTGTACAAATGGTCTTTCAGAATTTTATCTTTTCTTTCCTTATGCTTCCACCACTCACTTATTTTTATCCAATGCCCCACAGCTGCACCCAAAGTTACTACTGTCCCCCTGGATTGTTCCAGTGCCCCATAGGGGGTGGTATCACCCACTTTGGGAATTTATAGATGGAGAGAGGGTAGGGAGGGTTCTTTGTAAACCAATCTGTCTCCCAGATTCTATAGTTCTTCTTGGTAGTATCAACACCTTCCCAGTTACATAGGGTCAAAGCCTCAGAATTATATTTGATTCTTTTCTTTTCCTCATTTTTCATATCTAATTAGTTGCTGAATCTTGTTGTGTGCCACGACAGCTTCTTCCACCTTTAGTTCATGCTTTAACTCACTGTCCTGGTTTAGGACTTTATCACCTCTGGCCTGAACTATACAAAAGACTTCTAAATAAGTCTTCCTGCTTTCAGTTTCTCCCTTCTCCAGTCCTTGCTTCACATATCTTTCAAAGCAATCTTGCTAGTACATAGGTCTGATCATGCCACTCCCCTGTTCAAAGACTTTCAGTGATTTACAATTTACATTGCCAAAAAGGACAATATAAAAGCTCTGTAACCTGGTATTTAAGGTTAGGGATAAGGACTAGATGTATGATTTCCTTGGTGCAAGGAATTCCTGGATGAGAGAACTCCCTTTGCCAATTCAAGTTAGCATCATTCCTGTAACTTATTGTCTTAGAAAGTTGCCAAGAGCATTAAGAGGGAAAGAGATTTGCTTAGGGTCAGATATGCATATGTATTTTAGTATGTTATATTAGGCAACTACATGATATAATGGATAGAATGCAAGGTCTGAAGTTAGAAAGATCTGAGTTCCAGTCTGGCTTCAGATACTTACTGACTTGTGTGACCCTGAGTAAATCACTGTTTGTCTCAGTTTCCTCATCTGTAAAATAAACTGGAGTGTAGCGGATGGCCTGCGTCCCCACATGGCTTGGTGATGTGGTGAAGAAGTAAGAAACGGGAGGAGAGAGAAGATAGACCAACTCTGTTTATTGATCTGAGGGTCAGGGTACATATAGAGAGAAACTGCAAGTCTACATGACATTCTGCTTGTCTCCTGTCCTAGTGATTTGGTCAGTCTTATTGTCTTAAAGACTGTTAGCCTAGAGGGCATCTATTTTACATATCCCTTGTTTTCTGTAGTTCTCTTATCTGTCTCTGGAGACAGCAACATCTGGATGATAATGAGCACAGTCTCAAAGAACAGTTTCCCCGAAGGTCTGTCCTGAACTTGTCAACCACACTCCATCCTGACCCTCAACAGTTCAACCTTTCTTTTGTTGTAATGGGAGATAAGGTACTTGGGTTTGAAGACCTTACATGTGATAGAGAAGGCACCTATAAATAGGTGGCCCAGGCAGAGAAACAAAGGGATAGAGGTAATATAGACATGAGCCAGTGGAACAAAGACACAAAGGGATTTGTATTAAAAAAATAATCCCAAATCACACTTGCAGCTTCATCGGGGTCAAGATTTCCCTTGGAGGCCTGATCTATAAATTATATGTAGAGGTATTATAATAGACAGGGGTAAAACAAATAGAAATGAACCTATAATCACATCTTATGAACAATGTTGTTTCAAAACATCAACTTTGTTTCCCACCACCTCCATTAAATTGTATGTGTGGATAAGCCAATGATACAGAGGAAGCCAATGCTGCCACAAAGCTTATGATGCCTAAAATAATGCAACTTATACACCTTTTCTGTCTTACTTTCAACATTAACTGATTAGAAGTTTGATCAGATACAGACATATACCCGCCTTTACTTTTGACAGGCATTAAAGCAAACCTAGGACACATAATTACAGATATAATGCTAGTGTTAGCTATATGAAAACCAGTGTATTCAGTGATAGTACAATTAAAGCATGTTATTTCCCAGTCATAAGAGCAAAAATTCAATCTATATCCATTTGTTTCCCAAAAACCATAGACCCATATGCTACCATAATTACCTCCTCTATCTTCCCTCCCCATGTTACCACCCATAACCCAAGGCGGATTATGTACAAAAAGTCCATCTATCTCCCTCTTCATCAGTTCCTTCTGGTGCAGTGGTCAGCTGGAGGGTGCTCAGAAGCAGAATGAGTGTCTTCATTGTCCTGTCATTCCAATGATCATGGCTTCTTTTTTCCTCGATCCATATCTTCTCCAATGTATGGCAGAGGTCAGATGTTTCTTTCTGGTATCTAGATCATTTCTTCACCATTTCCTGTGGAAATACAAGCATACTCTCACCCCCACGTCAAGAGTTCAGAGGGTCCATGCAACAAGCCTGTTTTCATGTCCCTCCATTTCACCTTCACTTTTTTCCAATCAGTGAGCTGTGTTTTGCCTTTTTGAAACTGTTTTTGAGCAGGCGTAAACCCCTCTGTATCTGGTGTCAAGAATACAACACCATGTCAACTCTTCTCCTTATTCTTTTGCCTTCTTCTCCTCCTTTATTTTGCTTTTGGAGGAGAGTTTTTATGTCATGATTGGGACGTTCTACAATGGCCTGACCAGTAGGATTACGTGGGATGCCAGTTTTATGCTGTATTCTGTATGACAAGACAAAGCTGGACCATTATCTGTTTTTACAATTTGTGGAATACCTAGAGTTGCAAAACTCCTAAACAGATGATGAATAACAAATTTTGTTGATTCCCCAGTCAGTGGGGTAGCAATAGGATAACCTGAATATGTGTCTATAGTCACATGACAGTATTCATTCCTTCTAAATTCTGGGATGTGTGTGACGTCCATTTGCCATATTTCAAGAGGATTGCATCCTCAAGGATTGATAGATGTATTTGATGGAGCTAGCAAAAACGGAATGCAATGCGGACAAGACTTTACTACAGTGCTTCTTGCTTGCTCTCTAGTAATATGAAATTGCTGTGAAGCATGGAAACTGACTGATGAAATTGGCTGTAGGAATGCTGTGCTTCTAAAACTGTCAGTGTGAGCAAGCTATCTGCTTGTCTATTTCCCTCTAAAATAGGCCCTGGTAGTTGTGTATGGGATGGGACTCAAGGTCTTTTGGGGTAAGGGATGAAAGTCTCAACTTCTGAAATTGTTTCCTGCTGAGATTGGACGTAGAGCTGTCCCTGCCTCGATGGGTCCTGTTCAAGAGATACATAGCCTGAGCAGTTATCTGGAAGTTGATGGCTTGCACTCTGGAAAAGACAAACCTGGCATGGAGGTTATTCAAAGACCAAACAGGCACAAAAGGAATATAAATGAAAGACAATTTCCCTGGCATAACAGACAAAGGATGGCCAGGCTAGGCCAAGGGCAACAGATTTGAATATGAAAGACCAGATTAAGTGGGAAGATTCAGGAAGACCAGGCTACAAATTTGAGTGTGAAAAGCCGGGTTAAGTAGCAAGACTCAAGGGGAGTTCTGGGAGGTTGTCAGAGTCTGAACCCCATCATTCAGACTGCTTCACTCTCCTTTATATTTCTACCATAGACAAGACAGCTCACAAGTTATCACTCTTCATTAGCATAATTGTATTGTCTTAAACAAAAGAGATTTCAGACTTGAACCTTACAACTGAATAGATGTACATCGTTGTTTCACAGGCTAGTTTCTCCTTCTCTGATTACATTTACTCTGGAAGAAAAATTTTAGAAAAGTTGTTAATAAATTCAAACACTAAATTTAACTTTTGCTTAGGCCATGGAATGACTACAAGTTCAGATTAAAAGAGCAAGATCTTTTCTGCTTTATAGCTCATTACATATTAATTTATCAATACGTTATCTTGAAAATGAAAATTTAGTAGGCTTTAAAAGAGATTGTTTTAAAATATTTCTTCTGAAAGTGTTTTCTTTTGTTTTAAAACTGTTTAAAATTTGCCCTGATGTTAACAGTCACTAAACTTTTATAAAGAAAATTAGTTGAAAACCTTTAAAATGATAGTTCTCTTTTTACTTTGAAACAAAAATAAACCTTTAAAATTAAAATCCATTAAAGCTTAGTTGGTATGAAAATGTCCTTAAGTGATGTGAATGCCCAAACTATTAGAACAAACCAAATTCTTAATTATCACAGAATTCCTAGATAACAAAATGCTTTAGTCAGAAAGGTGCAATGTAATCTCACAACAGTAGGAGACTAGTTACAGAAAAACATGACTGCTGATAGGATCCTTTTAAACAATGGGGACATCTTAGGTGAGTCTTAAGTAGTTCACTTAGATTGCTGAACATGTTCTGATTTCAGATAAAAATCATATTAGATTTCCCAGTAAGATTACACAAAAGGGGCTCACAGGTTTTGTTGGTCACTTACTATTGATCATAGAAATTTGCCATATAGAAAGAGAAAGCAGGGACATGTGACAGCAAATATAGCAGGATAAAACATCCTTGACTTGGTTTGAATTCAGATAAGAGTAAAATTCTCCAGTTATGTAGTATCTGTTTCATAGCCAGACTCCGGAATAGTCAGGTGGGAAATATTCCCTTTGAGTAGTTTGTGGTATTTCTCTCATATATTGTTTTAATGCAAACAACTATACCCAAATTCAAACTCAAAACAAAAATATTTATGGTCTCAAATGTAATTCACTAATCAGCTCAGAGCCAGATAGTCATTGCTATTCTCATTTACAGTAAGCAATAAAGATTTACCAGGACTCATATGCATAAGGGAATTCCATTAAGATCTTTCCTTTTCAAGTTTAAAACTTGTCCAGAAGTAAAAGCCAATTGCCAAAAATCCTCTCCATATATTACAACTTCTGAGCAAGTCCTATTCATTGTTTATAATTTGCATAAACCAATCAAGTTTCCCAGGGTTGATGACTGTACCTATAGGGATGGTTTCCTTAGGGATGGTCTTAGCAATTTTACAAAATAAAGGAGATTGGTACTGCACTGCACCTAAGTCTGCCAACCCCCAAGTATACAGGACTGTTCTGAGTTGGCAGAACTAATCTAAATAAAGTTTTCATTCAGTTCCTTTCTTTCTACACAGTAATCAATTAACAATTTTAGGTTTAGCTTTAAAACAGTAATTCCAAATAACTTAGTCAACAACCTTACAACTTTTGAAATGATAGCCAAATTTGTTTTAACTGAAACTTCTTTAACAGGCAAAGGTGAAAATACCTGGTTTTCTAAATGGCAATTGCAAAAACCAAAACATTATAAGACAAGGTCAGCAAGACTGATAAAATTTAAAATAACATAACCGGTTTTACACATTTTTCCCAACACCTTTTAGTTTCAACAAAATTCAGATTAGAAATTGGTTTCTCTAACACTGTTTCTGGATTACAGGGGTTACTCAAGACTATCACAATTTAGAAGCACAGCAGTAACACAAATAGTGAACCTTAAGTGTCATTAATTACATTTCCAAACCATCACATAAATATTATTAATAGAAGACTGGGCTTACTAAATGTAAGGGCTGGTTTGTTGGGGTCCCCTAGACCATTTACGGGAACCCCTGACCCCGACCCAAGGCTCTTGTCCGGCAAGAGGCCTTGATCTCGTGAGTAATGAAATGGGGCGGGAGACAAAGGTGGTGAAGACTCCGTTTATTTCATCTAAATCACATGCATATATAGTCTTACCTATGTAAAACATTGAACCTATCACCTATCACCTTTCACATTGAACCTGTCACCTATCACCTTTCCTTATATGGGTGTCTTCTCCACTGGACATCCGGAGCCAGGACAAAGAACTGCCACGTTGCAAAGAAAGACGAGACCCTTCCTCCTGAAATCCATCTAGTTCCACCCCTACTGACAAGCCCCTAGGTTATCTAGTCAGGCTCTCAGTGTGGCGTCCTGAAATGGATAGGGGTCGGCTCTAACTCGTCCCGTTACAACTCCCCCTTTTTGTTTTGGTACAGTTGTTCTTTCATAGCCAACACGGTATGTTTAGTGGAGAAGAGGGAATTACGGATTGTTAACAATATCCATTTTAATAATATTGGTATAATAGCAACTAATATAAGCAATGTTAGTACTCCTGATCCTAATGAAATTAGCCAAGTTTTTAGTGAGTGCCAGGGATCAGCATGTTGGAAAAAATCTAAGATATTGTGAGCAGTTTTATGAGGAAGTAGGTCTTCATGGGAAGCCTGATTGATATTTTCTGCCAATTGAATCAATTGTTGGAACTCTAAGGTCATATTATCACTGATAACACCTTGTAATTGAGCCCGAATCTTTTCCCATGCCATTTCAGTTGCATCATATTGTTTTGGAGTAAGACAAAAAATATTGTACCTATAATCACATTGCAACTTTGATTGTAATTCTAGATATGCAACTTCATGTCCCAAGAACAGTCCTGCTTTCTGTAAAGCATGAATAGCATTGTAAAATTCCTTATCCATTTGAGCCTGACATTGAAATCCTTCTGAGACATTGCGCATGAGATCATGAAGAGCATTTGCTTCCTGGACACTATTCTGTGTGTTAGAGACAGACATTGCGAGAGCAGTAGAGCTAACAATTAGCTCAACTAATAAGGTTATACCTAACACTACACATGAGATACATCTTTTGAATCGCATCATACTTGTTGTCTTTTGATCTAATACTGACATCATATTGTCAGCCGGAGTGCGATACCATCCTTGTGTTTTCACTACCGTGAGTGCATACTTTGGCCTAGCAATGATGTAAAGCCTTCCTTTATCAAATTGTGGCCCCATGCATTCATGTACCGAACAATTCGGACAAGTTAAATTGAATATCCCTGTCATATTCATATGTGGCACGAGTGTAGACTGACTTGCACGATCCCACATAAAGGCATGAGATGATCCTAAACACACTCGCGCCGTAAGACTAATATGGTTTGTAATTATTTTACCGTTTGGTCTTACAACAATAAATGGTCCTACATAACTTTGTACTGTCTGTCCCCCAATAGCAGCAATCACCCGTTCAATCCCTGCTGTATCAGAACGCTTGTTAGTAACATATCTAGGACTAGGATATCCTGAGACATAGCGATCTGGCCTAAAATGCGATAGGTTGTGACATGAGGTAAGACTCTCATTATAATGCTCTAAGAATAACACAGTCTGTTGACATTGATGTGACTGACAATCTTCAAATAATACAAAACCTGAATAATTATGATAAATGGAGACATAAGGATCATTTCTCTTGCTACGTTGTGGTCCAGATCTAGAAATCACTTCTTGTTTTTGTCCCATGTCTTGTCCCTCAATGACCCAAGTCCATAGACGAAAAAGTCTAGAGTCCCCTCGATAAGCTAAAGTCTCATGTCCCAGAGTTATATTTGCACACTATGTCCAACAACCTTCTTTTGAAGACAGAGCGGTAATCCTGCGATCAATCCAGTAAAGTTCATCCTTGGCTGTGAACTATTTGATTTACCTATAGATTCAAAACCTGTACCCCCAAACATGTGTGATAAACTGCTATGTAATACTAGTGTTGGTATCTTTTCACCCCATCTTATGGCCCTCACCCACGGAGGATTCGGGATGAACGCCCAGTGATGTGCATCCCCACTTGTCTCCTGGGTCGGAGTTGGACTTTCTCTGACCCCAAGAGTCACTAAGAGAAACAGAATCAACTTCCTCATTTTGAAGACAAAGACTTCTTATTTGTTCTTCCAGCTTCTTTCTCCGCTTTGCTGCTCTCAGTCTCTTGCCCTGTGATTTTCTTCCCGTTGTCTCTCTCTTCTATCAGCCGAAGCCTGCGTACTGGTACCCACTGTTCTTTCTCTTTTCCTGTGGAAACACAAGCATAACCCTTTCCCCATATGATTATTTTTCCTGGACCATGCCATAGTCCTTCTGCATCACGCCACATGGCTTGTTTTCCTTCATTCTCTATTTGTGTTTTTTCTAGAAGTGAAGTTCCTTTTGATGTTTTTATAGCAATAGCACATTTCATGGCTGCTGAAAGATTCTTATCATCAAATTTTAAATAATTTAATGTATATAAGGCTAAATTGAGAGATGCCTGAGGGCCTTGTGTAATTCCCCCTTTTTGTTTTTGCAAGTAAACCTTGAGGGAACGATTTGCCCTTTCAACAATGGCTTGACCTGTAGGGTTATAAGGAATGCCAGTAACATGATAGATGGAAAATTCATAGCAGAATTTTTTAAATGCAGCTGACATATAGGCTGGGCCATTATCTGTTTTTAAACATTTTGGCACTCCATGATTAGCAAAACATGCTAGCAAGTGAGTTGTCACATCTTTGACTGCTTCACCGCAGCGAGCAGTTGCCATAAGAAAGCCTGAAAAAGTATCTACACATACATGTATATATTGAGAACGTCCAAATGACGAATAGTGAGTGACATCCATCTGCCAAATATCATTTGGGCAGTCACCTATAGGATTTTTTGGGTGTATAGGTGGTGGTGGGAGAAACGGAGCACATTGGGTGCACGCCTTTACAATCTGCCTTGCTTCCCTTTTTGTTATGCCAAATAAATGTCTAAGAGATCGTGCAGACAAATGAAATTTAGAATGAGCTAATATTGGAGATGACTCTGCATGAAAAACTTGCAAGGCTTCATCAGCAATTGCATTGCCTTCAGTCAAGGGGCCTGGTAAATTAGAATGTGATCGAATATGTAAAACATGGAATTTATTAAATCTACCTCTAATAGCCTTTTGTGCTTCTAAAGTAAGATGTGTGATAGAATCCTGACGTGTAGGAATATAGGCAGTCTCTAAATTGGGTATTAACCCTGATACATATTTACTATCTGTGATAATATTAATAGGGACATCAATTAAAAGAGCTTGAAGCACAGCAAACAGTTCATTTTGTTGAGTAGAGGTAAATGATGTCTCAAACACTTGTAACCTCTTTTCAGATGGTATGTATAAAGATGCTCGTTGATGTTTTGTGGCATCTGTAAAAACATTGATCCCTACTACAGGCGACTCAGAATGCTTGTCTGACCAAGACCATGGCCATGCAGTGAGTTGATCAGCAAAAGGCACAGGATTGCCATAATGATAATCCTGTCCAATTATAATTTGCCAATCTGCATCTTCCATAAAACATTTTTCCAATTATTGAGAGGTATAAGAAGTAAAAATACTTGCAGGATCCATACCACCAAGAGCTCGTGCTCTCTGTATGCCTTTCCAAATAACCTTAGCCACTAGGTTTGTATAAGGAGAACATGTTCTGTTCTTTACCTGTGGTAAATGAATCCACTCAAGGATTCCTAATTGCTGATGTAAAACCCCAGTTGGTAAGTTTGGAGTGAAAAGTATAGTTAAATTTATTTTCTCTCCCTTGTCATATCTTTGAGTGGCTTGTTGTATGAGAGTATTTTGAATATTCTTAATACATTTAAGAGCTTCAGGGGTCCAATCCCTACTTGAATTAAGGTCAGGAGAGCCTTTCAATAATTCATATAGTGGTGCTAATGCAGAGGTAGATACCAAGCCTTGGCCTGCACCACTGAATCTCTCCTATCAGTTTTTGGAAATCATTCAGAGTTTTGACCTTTTGTATATCAAAATTTGGAAACTTAACTTGAATCTCTCTGTCTGATAACTTATACCCTAAGTAATCAATTGGTAGTGCCTTCTGTATTTTTTCTGGTGCTACCTGTAGCCCATGCTTGCTAAGAGTTTGTATCCCTTCCTGTAACATTTTTTCTAGCAGTTCACCATCCCTATGTGCTGCCAAAATATCATCCATGTAATGTATTATGGCCTCCTTATATTTCTCTCTCATGGGTTGAAGTACTTTATGCACATACCATTGGCACATTGTAGGACTATTCTTCATACCTTGTGGCAGTACTTTCCATTGATACCTCATATAGGGTTCCTGCAAATTAATGGAAGGTATGGAGAAAGCAAATCTCTGCCAATCCAGAGGATGAATGGGAATGCTGTAAAAACAATCTTTAATGTCTATAACCCATATTTTATAATCTTTTGGTATCATATTTGGTGAAGGAAGTCCTGGTTGTAATGAACCCATAGTAAGCATGGATGCATTAACTTTTCTTAGGTCTGTTAACATTCTCCATTTGTCTGATCTCTTTTTAATAGCAAACACAGGTGAATTCCAAGCACTGAAAGATTCCTCTATATGTCCTAAACTAAGTTGTTCTTTGACAATCTCCTTTAAGGCTGCTATTTTATCATCAGTCAAGGCCCACTGGTCAACCCAAATTGGTTCATCATTGATCCATTGTAATTGTGGAATAGGTATGGGTTGTGCAGCCATTCCAGGGGGCCCCACTAAAAATTTTCTATTGTAGATATGGTAAGGCCTATTTGTGACAACAGATCTCGACCCCATAAAATGATTGGGAGTCCTGGTAATACATGTGGCCAAACCTTTCCTGTTTTTCCTGCAAATTCCCATCTCAATGGCTGTTTTGCTTCAACTGCTGCCTGAACACCCCCTATACCATATAAATTTTGTGCTTGCCCTAAAGGCCACGCAGAATTCCACTGCTCTAAAGGAAAGACTGTACGATCAGCCCCAGTGTCCATGAGGCCTGTACATCTCCTCCCTTCTATAATGACTGTAAGTTGTGGCCTCTCCAGAGTAATTTGCTGTGTCAAGAATACTTGAGAATCTGCTATTTTTGGAAATAGTAATAACACTGCTATTTTTTGTCCTGCATCTAATAAACTCTCCATATTAGTAGTATTAATCATTGGAATATATTGAAATTCCATATCAGATGGAAACATATGTGTTATGGGTATCATGCCTGTATATTCATGAGCTGCGGGTGCTAACAGTATTCCTATGCTATCTGGTTTGAACTTGATTTTTTCCTGTATGGGAACCATGACTGTAGTCATTGGATTGATAGAAAAATATCCAGCGCTATGTAGGTCCTCTATTTGAAAGGACGCTTTCCTGCCAATTCCTGATCTCTCTGGCGTAATGCCATTGTGCTGGCATTGGGATTGTCCTGCCATTGGTCGGCAGAGGGCGGTAGAAAGCCCATTCCTCCTCTTTGTTCCTGGGCTGGGGAGGGGCCTGTTAGGGTGTTTAAATATTGCTGAGGCAGGCCACTGCGACATTCTGATGCCCAATGCCCCGGTTTTCTACATTTTGGGCAGGGTGTCTTGGGTCTGGCTCCCCCACTTTGTGTCGGCCTTACTTTGCAATCCTTTTTGAAATGCCCAAACTTGCCACATTGAAAGCATTTTTTGTCTGGTTTTTTAGTCGGCTTATTTTCATGATATGCCTGGGCTCGAACTTGTGCAACATAGACCTCACTACCCACTATCTCACATCTTTGTAACATTTCTTCCACCCCAGCATCCCTTTTCAATCCTATCATGGTCTTTTTGCAGTCTGTATTACAACTGTTTCTCAAGATATCCTTGATTACAACTACAGTCCCTTCTACTTCCCCCATGATCTTTGTCACAGCATCTTGAACTCTTGCACAAAAGTCAGAAAAAGGCTCACAGGGTTTTTGCTTTAAAGCACTCAATGAAGTTTTACTTTCTCCTTTAACTGGCAACTTGTCATAAGCCCTCTCTACACATTGTGCTAGCCGCTCATAGAATTCCACAGGGTGCTGAATTTGTGCCCTATCTGTGCTATACTGTCCACCACCGAATAACATCTCATAATATCTTTGAACATTTTGAGGGTTATCAGGATTATGGTGTACTGCCATTAATCTGCATTCTTCAGAAAACATCCTTAACCATACTACCATCTCTCCTGGTGTGAGGATGGCCCTCATAACAAGCTTCTAATCATTGGGGGTAAGTATATGTGAGGCCAATTCTTTAATCCTGACTTTCACATATGGTGATTTAAGTCCATAGTCTGTTATGGCTCTTTTGAGCTCTTTTAACAGATATGGAGATACCATACAATGTGTCCTTTGTGCTGGATTATTATCATCTCTAGGTGTTTCTAATACAGGGAAAACATTTTGAAAGCCAAGATACTCTAGAACCTCGTCTTTACCTTCCTTTTGTAATTTCCTTATCGCCTGTTGTAATGGAGAAAAATATTCACTAGAGGTTTCCTCATATTCCTTCAAAAAATTCTTTTTCTGTAATACCTCTATTTGTCCATCAGATATCTCTATTCCTTTAACCAGAATTTTTTCCTTTTGCAATGTCTCTACCTGTCCACTAGGTGTCTCCCTTGCGCTCTCTCTCCCTGGAGACCATGCCAATTCCCTTTGTTTCCCACTCACTTTTGCTCTTTTCTTTGTTTCAGGGTCCTCCCGTTTGGCGGGAACTTTGACTTCCTCTTTGAACTTAACTGATTTTTTCTTTTCCACTTCTGAGTCCCGTAATCTACTCTTTAGCTCATCTATCTCCTGCTGCATTCTTTCTCTCTCCTCCTCCCTCTGACTCTGCTCCTGCAGCTGTCCTAAATTAGGATAAATTGAAGGTGGACTGGGAGAACTCGGACGGGATGGTTCAGGGGAGGAATCTGGTAAAACGGAAGGCATTGTTTGTGTGGAGGCTGGGAATTGCCTGGGTTGCCAATCACAACAGCCATCCGCAGCCTGAAGGGCTGCTTTTACTATATTATACATAAAGAAACTTGTTAGCTCCAGATCCCCAGGATTTTCCGAGTCATAGCTAGTTAACTGTTCCCCTACAAATTTCCACGAGCTTATAGAGACTGGAGGTCTCTGCTTTGTCCAGGGACAAATTCTTTCTACTTCGTTTAAGAACTCCCTGATCACTTTATTTTGAATGACGACCCCCTGTGCCTTAGCTGATCTGTAAATTATCTTAACAAAAGTTTCTCTATCAGCTGTCTCTACTGATTCAACTAGCCCCATAGTAAGATTAGTCTTACTTCACTGCTCCCGAAGCAGGTTACTCACAAAACTGGTGTCATCTTTGTCCTTTTCTTCCCGAGGCTGAGTGCACGGAATTCTTCTTCTCGGGGTGGTCACTCCCCAAGGCACCTCAGGGCACACAGGTATGTCTTCTCCCCCGCTAAAGGACTACGCTTTTGGCCCTGTGCTGTGTTCCGTGGATTTTTTCTTTTCTTCTTCTTTTTCTGCCCTGCGAAATGGGCGCCAGAATGTTGGGGTCCCCTAGACCATTTACGGGAACCCCTGACCCCAACCCAAGGCTCTTGTCCGGCAAGAGGCCTTGATCTCGTGAGTAATGAAATGGGGCGGGAGACAAAGGTGGTGAAGACTCCGTTTATTTCATCTAAATCACATGCATATATAGTCTTACCTATGTAAAACATTGAACCTATCACCTATCGCCTTTCACATTGAACCTATCACCTATCACCTTTCCTTATATGGGTGTCTTCCCCACTGGACATCCGGAGCCAGGACAAAGAACTGCCACGTTGCAAAGAAAGACGAGACCCTTCCTCCTGAAATCCATCTAGTTCCACCCCTACTGACAAGACCCTAGGTTATCTAGTCAGGCTCTCAGTGTGGCGTCCTGAAATGGATAGGGGTCGGCTCTAACTTGTCCCGTTACACTGGTTGGCTTGTGATCCCATACTGCTGTGGCCCAACCCCTACTCTCAGGAAGGTAAATTAAATTCCCTACTATTCTTTGCATTCTCTTCCCTTGATCTAATCTGGATGATAAGAGTTAAAATTCACTGTAGTCCTAGCTGGATGCTGAGTTGGGACTGCAGGGCAAAAAAAATCTTAATGGTTCTAACCTTTACTCAAGTAAATTTTACTTCTGTGTCCACTCCTTAAGAACTTCTTTGAAAGAGAGGGCTTTTGAATCTATCAGCTGAAGTGAGGGAGACTTCTGGACAACTATCCAGTGGCGCCAAGTCCCTTCTGTTCTACTGGAGAGTTCAGAAGCTTTATCTCTGCTGAGGTGTCTTTTTTTTTCAGATCTATGCATTTTTCCAATTTGCCCTAGTGCCAAATAATATAACAAATTCTGATCTGTCTTAAATATCCAATTAGGAGTGACATGTTTCACTTAAAATATGACCAGAATAACTACTTTTTGGTTATTTCCCATTATACAAAAACTTTTCTCTTTTAGATGAGGCATGAGATAATTAAAATGCTAGTCAGCCTGCCTCTCTGATATGAGGAAAAAACTTCCCTGATTTCTTCTTGTCTTTCTCTCCACCTTCACAACCTGGCCAGGGTTAGAAGGTAGAAAGAGAGAGAGAGTTTTATCAACAACTTTCCAACAATTTCTAAAACTTTTATGCTTTCCTTAAAACTGCACATATGTTATTTCCTTATCTAAAACTGCCTTTAGCAATATAAGATTAGTTTCTCTCTTTCTCCCATACTCCTCCCTGATGCTGCAGTCATCAGAGAGAAGGGACAAGGGGGAAGGAAAGAGAAAACATGGGAAAGAGATTAACATACAACCACACTCACACAGAACATAGAGACAGAATACATATACAGACAATAAAAATATTCAAAAACTGAGAAAAGATTGTCAGAAATCCTCTGCACAAATTAGACCTATGGCTTGATTTCTTTTACTTTGTTCCAAACATACTTTGTGAAATTCAATTTCCACATTAAGTAATCTCCTTCAAGAGATGAGAAATACTGTCTAGAAGATACTGAATGGAAGGATTACATGGTCCATAATTGATTGCCCCTTGTTTCAAGTCCTTTAAAAATCTAAAATCCAGAGGGGTGAATTCTCTTGCACCTCCTCCAGGGTTATTGCGATCTGGGGTTTCTGTCACTGGCAATGCTAGCCTCATTTCCAAAGGTATTCCTTCTCCTTCTTCCCCAACCTCTTGAAAAATTTTTTCTAAAAGTGATTGCTGACTTTTAGGAGGCTGCCATGGTATAGACGGAAGATGAGCCTTGGCTAAAAGACCTGCTGGTCTTCTCCTTACTGGAGAAGTATAGAATGGCAATGGTTCTGTGGGAGCCGAGGGTTCCAGGGGTGCTGAGGCTTCCTCTGACCAGGAATCCACCTCTTCTCCCCCTTTCTCCTTCTCCCCATCCGCCACGACCTGAGTGTTTCTGCCCTTAAAAAGTATCTGACCCATTGTTAACCTTACTTTTGCTACTTACCTGTCAGTATTGATTTCTTATGAACAGAATCTGCCTTTTGATTCCGTTAACACAGTAAACTCTCCCCGTAAGCCTGTAAGTGCTGAGATTTTACTATGCCTATGTGAACCTCGGATAAAGTGAAATGCCTCCACAGGGGTTCTTCGAGGCTTCTCCTTACCTTAGTTGCTTTGTCACAACTCAGAATTCCTTTCCAAGGGGGCCACTATCACTGAAAGACCCTTTCCTGGATCAAGTCCCTGTTGAGGCGCCATTTGTAGTGGACAGCCTGCGCCCCCAACACAGCTCGGTGATGTGGTGAAGAAGTAAGGCATGGGAGGCGGGAGAAGATAGACCAACTGTGTTTATTGATCTGAGGGTCAGGGTATATATAGACAGAAACTGCAAGTCTATGTGACATTCTGCACGTCTCCTGTCCTAGTGATTTGGTCAGTCTTATTGTCTGAAAGACTGTTAGGTCTATCCTGAACTTGTCAACCGCACTCCATCCTGGCCCTCAACACTGGAGAAGGAAATGGCAAACCATTCTCATTTCTTTGCTAAGAAGATCCTAAATGAGTTCACAAAGAGTCAGACACACCGAACTAACTTAACAACAACCACCCAGGGTGCTTATGAGGATCAAATGAGATAATATTTGTGAAGTGCTTCGCACAGTGCCTGGCATACAGTAGGCACTTTATCAATGCTAACTATTATTATGTGTCAGAGGTAGGTCTTACATCTAGGTCTTCCTGTTCCAAGTCCAGCTCTCTATTTACTATGCTACGCTCCCCAAAATCTGGCTTCAACCTACTTTTCTGATCTTATTTCACTCTTCTCTTTCATGTACTCTGCTCTGTCCAGAGTGGACTACTTACTTTTCCTTGATCTTTGTACCTTTTCTAACAGACACCTTAGTCAAATCTAATTCCCAAGGCAAGGTTTGTACTTCAACTTCTCAAATGCAACAATTCTTAAAGGTCACTATTGATTTCTTACTTAATTCAATGACTCCTTAGCCCTTATCCTTATCCACAATTCAGCCCCTTTGCAGCATTTGAAATTGTTCATCTGAGTCCAACCGTTGATCCAACCCTTGCATTCAACCAGACCAACTATGCTCCTCTCTTCTTTTATCTCTTTAGGGAAAATGCCTGATAGTGGTATCAGTTCATCAAAATATGTGTACGATTTAGTGACATTTGGGGTGTAGTTCCATATTACTTTCCAGAATAACCCTAAATTCCTTTAAATTATTATTAAATAATAATAATATTTAAATTAACACTTTGTACTGTGTTAGTTCTCTTTTTACCTCTCCAACCACTGTTCTTTCTCCCTCATCAGATAATTTCCCCTAAATACAGGCATTCTCTAAGATTTTGTTCTTTCCAGTTCTTTTTTCTTCTTTTCTTTTGTTTCTCTCTGTAAGCATTCGTAGATGTCCACAGTTGTTAATGCTTTTTTTTTTTACTTCTCATATTACCTCTTACTTACTTATCTATGTACCTGTTGTTTCCCCGGTAAAATACAAAATCCTTGAAGGAAGGGGCTATTTTGTTTTGTTTTGGATCCTAGTATAGTATCTTGCCCATGGTAGAAAACGAATAAATGTTTGTTGTATGAAGTTGTTGCCCTGTCCTGCCTTCATGAATTCTGAAGAGGTTATTTTCTGTCCTACACTAATTTTATATTTCTATCTTTTGAAATCTTTGTCTTCCTTGATGGTCTACATCAGGTGTGAAGTTTTCCCTAAGTCCCATAGCTGAAAATGATCGCTTCTTTCTTAGTTTTCTTTTTTTTGGGGCTTTGTATAGACCTTCCCTTTGTATTTATCACATTCTACCTTGTATCATACTAATATGTGTGTAAACCTTTTACTCTCTAATTTGGCCTAAGAAAAGAGCTGTCATTGTTTAATAAATGTTACTACTTTCCTTCTTGAAATGAATTTATATTATTTTGTATACATTTGTATATACCTTGTAGTTATATATCTGATAACATCTTGGGGGCTCCATTCCCTTGCACCCCCAAGGGTGTAAGCTCCTTGAGGGCAAGAACTGTTTTGTTTTTGGTTTTATGTCCTCAGTGCCTAGCACTGCCTTGCACATAATATTGGGCACATGTGTGTATATACATATACACTTATGTACACACATATATTTATATATATACATATATACATACATATATATATTTAAAATAAGCTGTTAATATTTGGTATTTATGTGCTAAGATGTTTAAGAAGAAACACAGTTCAACACAAGATGGCAGATGTTCCTTTTCATTCCTTCATTCTAGTCAATTTGGTTATCTGATCTAGAGTTTTTCCTGCTGAGCCATGCTGCCTGTCACTACTGAGGGTGGGTTTAGAAATGAAGTCATAGGAAAGAATTGGATTTCTTCCAAGCAATAATAATGATAGATTGTTGTGTTTTGAGCCACTGGGTGAAGCTGCATTTCTGATGTCTGATGCTTTGTTTCTAGGATGCCTTATAAACATAGAGGCTCTTACCTGAACAAATTTTTGGCTACAAAGGTAGCCTCTCCAGCTACATTCCATGCAAAATATTATTTATTACAGCATTGAAAGATTTTTAATTCTATTTATTTATACTGAAGGAATCAGCAATTGATTTTCTTCAACCCATATCCCATTGCAGAGTCTGCTGGAACCATTTTCAAAACTGCTCAGCTTTGTCATTCAAAATGCTGTCTTCACATTGGCCTACCTGGTGGAATTGTGTGGCTTGTGTTACAGAGCTTTTACTAAGGTAAGGAAGAATATAGTGGGTATGCCAGACTGTGTTGAAAAACTTTTTCTCCCTTAAATGTAAAGAAATTATTAAGTCTTTTGGTCTTTGGCCCATATATACCATTAAAACGAAGCTTTTACATGCAGTATACTTAGTCTCCGTATTGAATACAGTCAAACCAGTTTAAAAAAATACTGAACACTTACTTTGTGCAAGGCACTGGGAATAAAAAAAAAGAAACACTTCCTGACCTCAAGGACCTTAAGAATACAACTTGTGTTCAGATTAATAAGCACAAAACATATACATAATTAATACAAAATGGTTTAGAGGGATAAGGAAGGCACTAATAAGGGGGAATCAGTAAGGCCTCTTGCAAAACAACACAAATCTAAAAAAAGGATTGTATTGATCAACTAACAAGAGTTTATTAAAATCCTACTATATGCCAGGCAGTGTATTAGGTGTTAGTGATACAAAGACAAAAATATGACACAATCTCAATCTTTCTTGTATCTATTATGAACAGTTTGGAAAGGAATGCAAAATAGAATGCAAAGTGATGATGATGATGGTAACATATTCTTATGGCAATTTATATTGCTTGTTGGATCCTCACAGCAACAGTTCTGTGAGTTAGGTAGTTCAAGTGTTGTCCTCACTTTACAGAAGAGGAAACTTAAAGCTCAGGAAGGTATCAGATCTTGTCCAAGATTATATAATTAGTAAGCAACAAAATTGAATTAGACATAATGGTTATGTATATACACTTTTATGGTATGATCTCATTCAAGCCTCATCATAACCCTGTGAGGTACTGTAGGTGTTTTTAATCTCCATTTTACAGATGAGCTTGGAACCCACTATACCACTACAGCTATCTCCTCCTCATCACTGTCATCATAACGATGCTAACAATAATAATACCGTGACTCCAAACTACAAAATTCTTTTATGTCTCTTATCTTATTTGGCTTTCCCAACAGCCCTGTGAGAGATCTCACCAGTATATTTGACAGTCTCCTATGTTTTTGGTCTTAATAGAGTTAAGTGAATTCAGAAATGGTTGAACAGCTAGACCTAGAGTGTCAGTCATTCAGTCAGTAAATATTTATTAAGTGCCTCCTCCACCCCAGGTACTGTGCTAAGCATTGGAGATATAAAGGAAGGTAAAAGAGCATCCTTGTTCTCAAAGAGTTCATAGTCTAATGAGAAGGACAACATGGACAAACAAGATACATCTAGGAAGGACAGGAACTAAGATTATGGAGGAATAGGAAAGGTGAGATTTTAACTGAGATTTGAAGGAAATCAGAGAAGCCAGGAGGTTATGAAGACTGATAGCATTCCAGATATGGAAGGCAGCCAATGAAAATGCCCAGGATTGGGAAGAGTGTCTTGTTCCAACAAAGAGCCCAGTGTCACTGGATTGTAGAATATGTGTGGGTGCGTGGGATAGGTGGTATAAGGTATTAAATATAAGAAAACTGGAAGAGTGGGCAAATACAGTATAAAAGGATTTGATTGTCAAATAGGAGATTTATATTTGATCCTGGGGGTGCCAGGTAACCAATGGAGTTTATTGAGTGGCGATGGGAGGATGACATGGTCAGATTGCATTTAAAGAAGATCACTGACAGCTGGGTGGAGGATACGAGTAGGGAGCAGGGAGTAGGGAGCAGGGAGCAGGGAGCAGGGAGCAGGGAGTAGGGAGAGACTTGTGTAGGGAGACCAGCAAGTAGGCTATTGTAATAGTCCAAGTATGAGGGTGGGGTAGAAGTTGGGATTTAAAAGAACAATGTCATCCTGGAGGAAAGTCTCTAATAGTTCCACAGTGCTCTGTCCTTGGCCTATGTAATTTTTTATAAATAACTTAATTGGATTATACTTTTATTAACTTAATGAGAATTGTTTATTTTATTAGTAACTTAACTGGAATGATTAGCTTAATAATTTAAGCATGAATATATGCTTATCATATTTGTAAATGGTCCAAAGTTGGGAAATACAGCTAATACATAGGTCAAATAACAGAATTAGGATCCAAAAAGATTTTGACAGACTAGAATGATGGTCCAAATGACATTTTTCATAGAACTTTGTGGTTTAAAAAGTACATTATTGTATTTGATGCGCACAACGCTCTTGGTCCACACAGGCAATTGGTGTTAGAGACTAGATTTGAGCCCAAGTCTCTTCTTATATTAAGCCCTATGCTCTTTCCATTATCCCATGCTGCTTCATGTCTAGAATCTCTAAATTCCTCTTAGTTCTAAGTGTATGATCCTATGATCTGAATCAAAAAAAAAAAAAAGAAATATAATAGTGATTTGTAGAAAGTCCTATATTTCGGTTCAAAAATCAACTGTCCAATTACAGTAAAAGACAATCAATAGAAATCAGTTTGTATGAGAAAGACCTACAAGCTCAAAATGAACCAACCCTGACATAGTAACTGAAAAGTGACTGCTCTTTGAGACGGCACAGACAGAACCACAGTATCCAGAAGGAGATCATTTTATGCCTATTGTGTTCTGCCCTTATCAGACCTTCTGTGGAATATTGTGTTTGTTTTTAGGCTCCAGATTTTAGGGAGGACATTGAAAAGCTATAGTGTATCTAGAGGAGAGTGACCAGGGAAATCAGAAGATTTTAACCATGACATATGAATGTTGTGAGTGGGGGAAGGAATGTGATAGCAATATTCAAGCATCTGAAATCTGTCATTTCCATTTCAGTTCTGAGATTCTATGATTCTACTTTTTCCACTTTGTAGAGGCTTAAGTGACTTGCCCGAGGTCACACAGCTCATGAGTAACAGCAGACATTCAAAGTTAGGAATTATTATTCTTCTTTCCTTAATACCATAAGTATAGACTAAATGCTCTTTTCAGGTCCCATCAGGTCCTTACGATCCCATGAATTATTTGTACATCTACTCCATATGTCATTCTTTCATCCTAAAGCAGAAAACTATTGGCTTGTCATTAGTAAAAGCCTGTGGATGTAGCTCCTTAATTCTCTTGATTTCATCTCCCCAACTCTGGCTCTTGGACTCTGAGATTATAATCTCATCTTTTGTCATCTTGCCTTAATGGTCTCTCAATTGCATTTACCTTGAGCTCAAAGAGTTGTTTACTTCCCCTTGAGAAGATGGAAAACTACTACTTACAAGGAAAATAGATGCAAAAATGTTGTTGTTCAAATGTAAAAAGCAGAGGGCAGGACAGAAAGAAGAGGTTTTATGGCTGTGAAAATATGAAGTTTGCTCTTCCTAACTATAAAGTTTTCCATGGTTTTTTTTTTCTCAGTAGGGTCTCTGTTTCTGCCCTCATCTACAATCTGTGCAAAATGATCCTTCACAAGGAAGTCTCTGTTTACCTCAACAGATGCTAAATTCTTGCCAAGGGTTTCTATTGCTTAATCTGTTTATATTTCTTCTCTGTTCCTGCCTTTTTTCATTCTCTCTATATTATGACTTTCTTTGTGGATATATTCGTATCACAGGACTATGGGATTTAGAATTAGAAGGGATCATAGAGATAATCTTATATAAACCCCTATTTTACATAGTAGGGAACTAAGATACACAGAGGGGAAGTGACTTGCCTAAGTCCACAAAGGCAATAATCAGGAGAACTGGGTTTGAAATCAGTCTGTCCATCATCCAAGTCCAGTGCTCTTTCCATTGCATCAAGATATTCTCTCTGCCTCATGATTCACTTCTATAATTTATTTCTTATACTGTCTTGTTACTTATACTATAAACTTATACACCAGGTTCATTCTTGTCTTCTTTCTAATTCTTCCTTGAAATTTCCTCCCTCCCTCCCTCCCTCCCTTCCTTCTTTCCTTCCTTCCCTCTCTTTTTCTCTCCCTCCTTCCTACTTTTCTCCTTTTCTCTGCTCAAACCTCAACCACCCTAGCCCAGGCCCTCATCATCTCTTCTATCTGATTTGTCTTTCAGTCCCTTTGTTTCTCCAGTTTACATAATTAGCTGTGGAACCAGTATTAAAAAATACAGATATGACTCTATCACTGCCTTACTCAAAAACCGTTGTTGGCCTTCTTATTGTCTCTAGTGTAACATACAAAGTCTCATTATTTAAAGAATTTAAATTGCTCCCACCTACCTTTATGTACTACCCCTCTTCATGTAGTCTCCATTCCAAGCAAGTTGACATAATAGCTATTTTTCATACATAATATTCTATCTCCTACCTCTGTGCCTTTCCATAGGTAGTATCCACCCCCTCTTCCATCTCCATATCTGTAAGGCATTCCCATTTTATCTCCACCTTGTAAAATCTATAATTTCTTTCAAAGCACCACCTTTCCTACTGCTCTTCCTCCATCCCCCTAATACTTAGTTCCCCCTCCCTTTTGAAATTACTTTGTACACACTTTGTGTTTATTTTTCTGTGAACATATTATATATCCTGTTCCCTTCTGCATCCTCCATAGAGAATTGCTCAGGGACTATAATATATTTCCAGTTTTGTCATGGAGCTTGACATATAGACGGAGCCACTGTAGCAAATGTTTGTTGAATTGAATCAAAGAATTAAAGGAAAAAATTTGGAAAGAAACGACCAGCTGTCTAAACAAGACATTGGTGTGGTGGAGAAGCACAGAACTGGAGTCAGAGGGCCTGTGGGTATCATCTTTCCACCTCCTTGGTTTCCTCATTTCTGAAATGAAAGAGTTATACTAGGCTCATTCTATGAAGGCAGGAATAATTGGATTTTTCATTTCTTCTGAAGGATCTGTAGAAACTCTCCCTCTACAAATGGGGAGGACTTCCTATACTTAACAATATTTGGAGGTGGATCTGCTTTTCCCTGGTTAATCAAATTACATGTTCTTAGTGCTTAAAAGGCAAATTGAAATTAACTTTTTTGGGGGTATTTTCTTTTTCAATTTCATTTTTCCATTCAACTCAATAAGCAATTCTTAATACATCCTGTAGTCACATTTTCATTCCTGACCTATGCATCTTGCTGAAGCACTCTATGACATTGGTCTATGCTAAGTGAATTTTTAGAAACCTTGTTCTCCCTTATTTTGTTTTTGTTTAGGAACGGGATAAATTCTACTTGTCTCGTAGTGTTGTCTTAGAGCTACTCCAAGCTCTGAAGTTAAAATCTCCTTTGCCAGATACAAACCTACTACTGCTGGTCCAGGTAGAGTACTAACTCACTTCTAATCCTTTTCATGGTGCCCATGCATGTTTGTAAGAATGAAGGAAGACAGCAGGACTGTAGGGTTAAATCCCATAGTCCCTGTCTTTTCAGTGATAGCAAATAAAATGTCTTACTGTCTTCACTATGCTCTCACTATTACTCTACACTGATGTTCATTCTTCCACTTGGCTTAGTAACCAGGACATTCCTGTCATGCCAAATATTTGGCCAGATAGATTTTTCTTCCTCATCTTCAAATGTTTCATAGGATTTTAGGGTTGGAAAGGAGTGTAGAAGTTATCTAGCAGATTTATTCCTGCCTCTCTAGTCTTACCACCACCAGCTCTAGCTGGTCCAGGGCTTGATGCCAAGATTACTAAAGCAGTCTCCTGACTGATCTTTCTTTCAAGCTACAGTCTCTCCTTTCCAATCTGTCTTTTGAGCTTCTATAAGAATAATTTTCCTTAAGATTGATTATTTTATGGAATCACAGGTTCATAAGAGAATTTAGAGGTCATCTGGTCCAATCCCCAACCAAAACATAAACTCTGTCTACCTGTTATCCAGCTTCTGCTTGAAGTCCTTCAATAATAGGGAACTCATTACCTCCCAAGACAGATTATTCCACCTATGGATAATTCTCATTGTTTGGTGGGTTTTTCTTATCTTGAACCAAACTACACCTCCCTATTACTGTCACCCACCTCCCCACCTTGTTCCTAGCTCTTCCCTCTGGAGTCAAATAGAATTGTCTAATTTCTCTTCCATGTAACAGCCCTGAAAATATTTAAAGATAATAATCAAGTCCCTAAGTCCATTCCAAGTCAGATATCCCTAGCTGCTACAAAGGATTATCATAGAGGGTTATCATAAGAGGGTTACTCTTTGATTCCTACCATGAAAAATCTAAACTTATTAACTTGGCATTCAAGGCTCTCCATTATCTTGCCTCACTCTGCCTGCCTGATATCAGTTCTACCATTCTCCAAAGTGTTGCCTCTGCAGTAATAAGCTGATCTCTGTGCATAAGATAATAAAGAGTATGTGATCATGAGTACAATGTGATGGCAAGGTTCCCAGGTTCCCTGTCAGTTGTTCTCTAATCCCTAAAATACTTCAGAAGGATCAGAGCTTAGATTTTTCTCAAAGCCTAGAGTTTAGTAACAAAAAGTTGTTGCTTTAATCTAAGAGGCAGTAATTTAGTGCAGAGGAAAGAGCATTGGTTTGTGAGCCATGAGTGCCAAATTCTAGTTTTCTCTTTTTTAATAACTAGTTGCATGAGTTTTTACCTCCATGGGCCTAATCTAATAGAGGAGAGGATTAGATGACCCAGGGAAAGAGACAAAATTCATCCAACATCTGCATGCATTGCCAGAACTGGGTACAGTGCCTAGTGGAAAAATTAATTAGCCTTGGGTAGATAATCATTGACCTTTTCTGTCCTATTTTGCCAAAATTGTGTAGTGGTAGTATAACTGTAAAGGGATTCGGGAGTAAGGGATTCTGATTCTTTCTCTGTCACTTCCAATTGTGTGATGCTGGGCTGACTTCTCTGAAGTTTAGATTCTTCTTTTGTAAAATGGAAATCATGATATTTCTATAGATTCGCAGTATATACCTTATAGGGTTGTCATGAGCACCAGTGGAAGTGTTTATTCTAAGATCATAGGAATACACAGAAGACATTGACTGTAACCCCTTCATTTTAAATACAAGGAAACCAAGGCCCGGTGGGGAAATGACTTGCCCAAGGTTATGTCTTGTCATCGGAAGAATCGAGATTAGATATAGGTCTTCTCACTCTAACCCCATTTCTCCTTATGCCTTCATTGTAAAGTGCTATTTAAATGCAAAACATTATTGTAAAATATTCTTTTTTAAGGAGTACTGATATTCCTTTTTTTAAGTTAAAAAATGGTATGCTTCAATTTTTATTCAGACAACCATCAGTTCTTTTTTGGGGGATGGATAGAATGTTTCATCATAAGGCCTTCTGAGTTGTCCTAGCCTGTTGTACTGCTGAGAACAACTAAATCTTTCACAGATGATCACCTTACAATGTTGCTGTTACTTTATACACAGTACATTTCACTTTGCACTAGCACATGCAGGTCTTTCCAGGTTTTTCTGAGAGCATCCTGCTCATCATTTCTTATAGTACAATAGTATTCCATCATAGTTGCATACTACAACTTGTTCCACCATTCCTCAATTGATGAGCATCTCCTTGATTTCTAATTCTTTACCCCCAGAAAAGAGATGCCATAAATATTTTTGTAATATAGTCCTTTTCCTTTTGGTTTTTGTCTCTTTTGGGTTACCAATCTAATATCTAGTTTTATAGCCCTTTGGGCATAATTCCAAATTGTTCTACAGAATGATTGAATCAGTTCACAACTCCACCAAGAGTGCATTAATGTCTCATTTTCCCCAAATCTCTTCCAGCGTTTGTCATTTACCTTTTCTGTCCTATTAGCCAATCTAATAAGTAGTACCTCAGAAATGTTTTAATTTGCATGTCTCCAATCAGTAATGAGTTGGAATATTTTTCATATGGCTATAGATAGCTTTGATTATTTCTTCTGAAAACTGATTATATCTTTTGATCATTTATCAGTTGAGGAATGGCCATTATTTTTATAAATTTGACTCAGTTCTCTACATATTTGAGAAATGAGGTCTTTACCAGAAAAACTTGCTTCAAATTTTTTTCACAGTTACTATTGCTAACTAGATTTCCCTCTATCCTATTCCCCCCACCCCTAGTTATTCTATTCTCTCCCTCTTTTCACCCACTAGGACCACAGCCAGTGTTACCTTTGAGTAAAAATAACTTTTTACATTAAAATATCCTGAAACTTAAACAGGAGAAGTGTATGACCAGCAAAAGAAGAATGCTTTGATTTGTAGAATAGCCCAAGAGTAGTTCGGGGTCAGCAAGTTGGCAATCCCGGATGCCCCTTGCTCCTGGTAGCTTTAGAACTCTGGTAATTCTACATCAGTCTAATGTGGGTGTCTCTTAAAGGAAAGACAGAATCCGAAGCTGCTATTCTTTGGACCTGTGAAGGCTTCTGTGCCTTGGAGAGGGCAGGTGTGTGTAGTGGATCTTCTGGCTCTCTACAGCCCTGCTCTGTGGCTGCTTGGCTATGAGGTCCATTAGTCAGCTGTAATAAGCACTTGTCAGGAGACAGCAATGAAATACTGACAGTCTAAATTACTCAGTGGTTAAGAGAACCCTGAAAACAATGATTATACCATCAAAGCTAGATGAATAAATAACAAAAAACAAATTAGCTCTAGGAAAAAAAATGGTAAGAGAAAGGATATTTCTTGATGCACTCATCCTGGCAGTTTATAAAATTTATAAAGGGACAAGCATTTCCCCTTTTTTTGAGTTAATTTGCATTTGTCACAATATAGAGAAATCAAAAGGTAAGACACTTGGGCTGTGAGGCAGTTATGTCAGGCATTTGGAGAATAGGCCCATTAGGGACAACTCTATGAATAATGCATTTTAATCATACTTCAGCCTCCTTCATTTGGAGGAAGGGCTAGCTGCACAGAAAGCAACTTTCACTCAAAAATCAGTTCTTGTCCTGCCAGTTTTAAAGTAAGTGATAGGTTCTTATGCTCTTATAAATTCAAAGTGAAATGGTTTCATGAGGAGGAAAAAAGGAAAGAATCCTTGAAAACATCTCTTTTCCCAGTTTTCAGATTCACACCTTAGATATCAGGATGCTATAAGGGATGAGAGCCCTCAATAGGTTTACTAAGAACAGATGAAAACAGTGCAGTTTCCCTCTCTGTGGTTATGTTGCTCTTTTCGCTGTTACTCTAGACTTTCTGTTCTCTGGGAGCAGAATATATTGTTGGATTGTTCATGTAGTGGAAAGATGCTGAAGGCCTTCTCATATGAGCAATTCTAATAGCTCCTTCATTGGTTTCTCTTCCACCAGTTTCTCTCCCTAATCAGTCCTCCACATAACTACAAAATTATATTCCTAAAAGTATAAATCTGATTATAGGATCATAGAATCATAGATTTAGAGCTGAAAGTGACATTCAAAGTTATCTAGTCCAATCTCCTCATTTTGCAATTGGCAAAATTGAAGCCCAGAGTCCACGCAGAAAGTGGAAAAAACTCATACTGCTGTCTTCAGAAATCTTCCATAGTCCCCTATTACAGACTCGAGGATAAAAAATCCAATGTCTTCATCTTGTCATTTAAAGCCCTCTATAATGTGACTCTCACCTACCTTTTTAGTTTCATATCATATTACTTGCCATCACATATTTTCCTTGCTAGTCATATTGGCTTATATATCTCATGTCATCTTTTTCTTCCATGCTTTTCCACAAGTGATTCTCCCATGTATGGAATGTATTCTCACCTCAGTTCCATCTTGTAGATTATTTAACTTCCTGCAAGGTACAATTCAGACATCATCTCCTTCATGAGATTATAAATGTAAAACTCTTTACAAACTAAAATCTATCAATATCAGCTATATAAATGTATTAATAAGTGGATGTAAAGATGAGAGGTTTCCATCACTTTTCTTTACATCCTTCTAAAGACTAACAAAGGGCTAGAAGTGGATATTGCATAAGGTAGCCTGCTGTTGGGTCACTGATTAGAGAATTTCTGTGTTAGTCTTGGAAAGGTCAAAGGAGTGAGATTCTTTTAGTGAATAATGAATGTTTTCAGATTCATGGAGAAATGTATTTAATGATTCAGTAAGTAACTCTGGGGAAAATTTGGCTGTCTTTCACTTCCTTCTGTGACTCTCATCTAAAATCATAGTATTATGTATATGAATGAGTGTGTGTATTAGTATATGTGTGTGTGTTTGTGTGAGTGTGTGTATGGTGACTAAGTCAAGACTTAAAAACAAGAAAAAAGAAAAGGTTGTAAAAGGAACAACTTGTATGTCTTATCATGAATAATATTACTCTCAGAGAGAAGGTCCATTTAAAATAGTATTACTTCTATTATTTTACTAACAGAAAGACACTGTAGTTTAGTAGTCTGAGTCAGTTTCAGAGTCAGGAAGACCCTAGTTTAAGTCTTACCTCTCTATATAGCAAATGTGTGACCCTGGGCAATTTACTTAACCTTTTGGTAAAGCCACAGTCAATTCTCTAAGACTATGTTTCAGAACAATTAGTTTCCCCACTAGGAGTTCTCTACACCTACTGAGGTGGACCCTAAATGTTACCTCACTTCCTCCTCTCTTCCCCCTGCCCCTCCCCAGAAATAACTGGACTAAGTAATAACCTGGAGGATTGAAGGTATTTCCTCTCATGTGATTTCATTCTGTGTAAAACAGTGTATTAGGCACTGAAGGTGTTACAAAAATATGTAAGATGGTTTCCTTGTCCTTAGGGAGTTTGCTTAAATAGAATTGATCTTTATTAAAAAAAAAAGTTAGGTGCTATCTAATTGTAAAGGGTTCAAGTATGGAACTGGTACCAAATTGCTTTTCTATCATCTGAGGAGCAACTTAACTACTGAGAGGCTTATTACGAGGTTAGATATTTTTCACCCCTAACAACTTGTGAAAACTATCTACTAAGATCTAACCATTTAGGGGTTGCTACCTGTGCTGGTGGAGGAGAAGTTAACAAGTTGTATGACAAGATTAACTGTTCAACAAGTATTTATTAAGAATTAACTATATGCCAGTGTTAGGCACTGGCTGTACAAAGACCAAAATGAAATAGTCTCTGCCCTTAAAGGCATCTACATTCTCTTCAGGTCTTTGTTACTATAAAAATTGTGCCATGGATATGTTGGTATTTGGCTTTTATTACCACCTGACTTCCTTTGAATATACATGCCTAGTAATGGGATCTCAAAGGTTATGGACATTTTTAGTAGCTTTCTAAGCATAATTCAAAATTGTTTTCCAGAATAGTTGGTTCTCAAGCAGGTGGGGCAATCAAGAGATAACAGACAATGGTCACAGATTTGAGTATGAAAAGCCAGGTCTGGTGGGGAGATACAAGAAGAGCTCAATTTGAGTAAGAAAGGCCCAGAGTCTGAACCCCATCATTATGACCTTTACTGTTCAGGTCACATATCTGTTTAAAGTTTTTGGTATAAAAGATTGGTCTAAACCAATTTCTGGAAAACTGTTTTCTAGTTAGTTCTTGTCAAACAGGGACTTCTTCCCCGGATAAAGAGTTGACATTCTTTGATTAAAGTTCTTAACAGTCTGAAAGATGGGCTGAATCTAGTTTTTCAAAAGTTCACATTTGTATAGTTTTATAGTTTACAAAGATCAATTTATTAAATAAATGTAAAATGATGCACTTAGGTTAAAAATTCATCTGTTCAAGTGTGGGATTCGAGGGAAAAGAACATGACTAAAAAGTAAATCTCATGAGAAAATTTTAGTTATTGTAACTTGAGTATTGTTATTGTAACAAAGTAACATAGCAGCCAAAAACAGTGTGTTCTTGGGCTCCATAACTAAAAGCCTTCGTTGATACTTAATCATGGTAGCAGATAACCCTGGATTTTTTGTTAAAGTTATACCAACATCAAGTTCTAGCAGGTTGAACAGCATTCAAGTACAGGCCCTGGCAACAGACTTCGTTGCCTGATGACTAATTTAGCTAAGCATGGACAGAGCTTTGTCACCATAAGGCTAAGCGCTAGATGGAGGGGTGTGTGTGTGTGTGTGTGTGTGTGTGTGTGTGTGTGTGTGTGTGTGTGTGTGTGTGTGTGTGTGTGTGTGTGTGTGTGTGTGTGTGTGTGTGTGTGTGTGTGTGTGTGTGTGTGTGTGTGTGTGTCTCTGTGTGTGTGTGTGTGTGTGTGTGTGTCTCTGTGTGTGTGTGTGTGTCTCTGTGTGTGTGTGTGTGTGTGTCTCTGTGTGTGTGTCTGTGTCTGTGTGTTCAGACGCCGGAAGCCTCCTTAACCTCCCCTTGAATCTTCCCACTTAATCTGGCCTTCCAAATCTAATCTTCCCCTTTGTTCCGGCAGTCTCAGAAAGCCCATGGCCTTTCTACTCTGGTCTCTGTTACGCCCCCCCACTCTTGATCCCATCAAAACCCCATTCCCCAGGTTGCCGACCACTCCCATCAAGATCTGTATCCATTCCCATACAGCCCCTAACAAGATCTCCAGATTTCCACACCTGCTTCCCACCCAAACCCTCCATTGTCTGATATCTCCTGATAGCCTCCAGCTGTTTCCAGCCTTAGACCCTCCTAGGATTCCCTCCTTGGACTTCTCCCCAAGACCCTTCTTAAACCCCTCCTCCCATCACCCTGGACTACCAGACCACCCCCCAGATCCCTCCTATACTCTTTTCTGTATTTAAGTTCCATCTCGCCTCCATGAAGACGCTCAGATTCAATCCAGCTCAGACTCTGTCTAGCTGGGATTCTATCTGGCTCACTTGTGAATACAAGCATCACAAATGCTTAGGCTCCTTAAGAGGCAACCCAGTTTGGTGAATCTTTAATAAACTTTGTTTTCTTTGGCTTTAAGAAGGCTTGAGTCGAATTCATTCGAGCACGACCCGCACTGTCGGTATCTTGGGGTCCATGATCACCCCTCAACCTCTTCATCTACTATAATTCATAAAGCCTTTTGTCAAGCCATAGAGGGTTGGTGGTTTTAGGCTAAAATGACAGTAACATTACATACAAAAGTACAAGCTTAGTGATAAACCATGTTACTGCTTTCTAGGACCAGACCATTCAGATGGGCTTGTCACCAGATTGGCAATAGGATGATGTCACAACATCTCACAAGTGCATCTTCTGAATTATATAGAAGCATTTTTATTCACATTGATGGAAGGAATACCCACACTGATGGTATTAGAGAAGTTTTAACTATTGAAATATTGAAGAAATATTCAGAATGAAAGAGGCAATAATCCCACTCCACTCTGTGCTGGTTAGCTACAAGCATTTATGTAGTTCTTTAGTTTTTGCAGCTTCGCAAATATTATCTGTTTATCCTCACAACAATCGTGACAAGCAGGTGCTATTATTATCATCATTTACAACTGAGGAAACTGAGGCGGAAAACTCAAGTGACTTGCCAAAAGTTATACAACCAATAAGTGTCTGAGTCTGGATTTCTCCTTGACTCCAGATCTAGCTCTTTATCCACTGTGCCAGCTAGCTCTTTCTAGACCACATCTAAAGTGCTGTGTTCAGTTCTAGATGTGAAATCTTTTGGAAGCACATTGATGACCTAGAAGGTGTCAAAAATTGGATAACAGCTAGTGTTTGGACTCCAAACTATGTTATATGAGCTTATTTAAAATATAGAAGAAAAGATTTAGGAGGAGGGGCCTGGGAGGAAGACATGAGCAGTATCTTCAAATATTTAAAAGTTTGTCATGTAAAAAAGTGATTGAATTCATTATTCTCCTTAGACCCAGAGGAGAGAACCCTTGTGTTTTGGGGGATAGGGGAGGAAGGAATTATAGGTAGGTAAACATCATCTCAATTTAAGGAAGAATTTCAAAGCCCTTTATAACCTGTCTCCTTTGTACTCTGTCTTTTACGTGTTAGGATTTTACATTTGAACCTTCTTGTTGCTTCTCACACTTATCTTCTGACCAAAGGCATTTCGACTTGCATTCCTGGAACTCTCTTTTTCCTAAACTCTAGCTTCTGATTTCCCTGGTTTCCTTCTAGTCTTATCTAAAGTCCTCCTTTCTGCAAGAAGTCTTTCCTAATTTTCTTAAATTTAGTGCCTTCTCTCTGAAATTAACTCAAATTTATCCTCTGTATATCTGGGCCATACGTAGTTGTGTGCATATTTACTTCGAGCTCCTTAGGAACAGGGATTGTTTTCTGCCTTTCTTTTTATCCGAGGTGGCATATAGTAGGTACTTAAATGCTTATTGACTTCAGTGTATCTAATATTTACAGAGATCCTACTATGTGCCTAACAGAGAAGTTCTGTTAATTTTCATCTAAAACTCCCACACTGTAGCTCTTAACTCTGGCTTCACTCATAAGTTTAGATATCCTGTGGGAGAAAGGCTTTCTTTTAATGATAGATTTACTGTGGGCTGAATGACAAAGGAATTCCACAGTATTGCATGTGGCACCTACATTAACTCACTCTGCAGGCATTTCTAGTGCTTACTATTGACATGAGGTTATTAATATTAGATGAGTTAGTAATAAGCTGATCACTATATTCAGAGTTGAGGTAGAGATGCTATTTTTGGTGCATTTTATATAATGAATGCATTTGATAATGGCACATAATGGATGTCTTTCTTTTGTAATCTTCATGGGGGAGTGCATTATTACAGTGACATTATTACTATATTTTATTTGGAAGTAAAGAGGATTTTTTTCTTCTTCTATGTTAGTCATCATTTTCCTTCTTTGCTTTTAGTTTTGTCTTTGTAATGGGGGAAATTCTTTGTAGCTGAGAAAAAAATTTTCAATCTAGTTCTGGTAAATGAGCAGAGAGGTGTAGAATCTTGGATTCACAGAATCTCAGGGTTGGTTGGGCCATTAAAGGTCATTACATTTAACTCCTACTCTGGGGAGGCATTCTCTCAATAACATTCTTGACAATCGGTAGGAGTCTTTGCTCAGAAAGGGACTCACTTTCTCAAAAAGCAATCATATTTGAACATTTGGTCATTTTGAAGTTCTGCTAGTTTAGTTAACGATAACAAGTCACATTTACATATAATTGAAGGTTTCCAAAGCTTTTTGCCCCAAGAATCCCTGGAGACCAAGTGTCCCAAGTACTATTATCCCCATTTTATAGAGGTGGACACTGAGGCTCAAAGAGTTGTCCTTGGTCATATAGCTAGTATATGTCAGAACCTAGACTAAAACTTTAGTATCTTCATTCCTGCAATGTATTAGGAAGTACTAGCAGCACATTGAAGAGTATCCCGAAAAAGGCAACTAGAAAGATGTCTCCAGAACATGCCAGATAAAGACTGGATGAAAGAAATGGGGATGTTTAAGTTAGAAAAAACCTAGTAAAGACTCTTAGCTTTTTTGACATATTTGAAAAACTGTTTAATGGAAGGGGGATTAGAATTATTCTGTCTGGCCCCAGAGAGCAGAACCTGGATTCATGGTTGAAAGCAGCAGAGGCAAATTTAGGTTTGATCTTAAGAAAAACTTCCTTACAATTCCAGTTATTTATATATGAATGGGTTGCTTTTGAAGTCAGTGGGTCATCATTCTCTGTGATTCTGGCTCTTTAAGTCCTATGTTTTTTCTATTACATCTAGCTGCCTCTTCAGTTTTAGAAATTATATGATTTATACTGATATGCAAAAGGAATAATAATAACAGAGATGATAACTCACATTTCTCATGTGATTTTAGAGGGTTAGCCATTTTACAAAAATCCTTTGAAAAGGCCAGCAATTCATAGAAGGAACACAACACTCTCAGGGTCACACTATTACTTTTAAAGCAACTTTTTCATCTAACTTGCTTAGTGCTAGCTAGGATAGGTTTGGAACTTTACCTTGCACCTTGGTACTGTTAATTCAAACCATGTCTGATGACTTGACAGCTTCATGTGATTAGTGTGCTATTTTGCAGCTAGTGTAATGCATAAGAATGGCAGATGCTATAACTATGGGCATTTACTTAAGTGGTTGCATTTCCACAAATCCAGAATATTGAAACCATTAAAGAATAAAGAGAGCCTCCTCCTGGAGGCATGTGGATCCCTGTTGACTTACAGCACTGCCCTGGATTGGCTCCCCAAGGAAGGGGATATAGACATTTGCTCCTTGGAATTGGTGTGTTTCCCTGGGGTCATTCTCTTCCTTGTCAAAACTTTCTGTGTCCTTGAGTTTTCCTCAGTTTTCAGCAATGGGTGGCTGATCTTGGCAATCCTCTTCCTCCTTTAGCTCCTATTTTGTGTTCATCATCTCCTCCTTACTTGTATCTAGTTAGTAATGCTCTTCATAGATGTTTGGATTTATTTGGGGATTTCAGGGACCATAGAAATATGTTAAGTCCAGTTCTCTCATTTTTCATATGAGGTTTGAATAGTTGAAGTGACTTGACTCATTTATGGATGTGTGTTTCCTGTGACTGACTTGTAAGCTCCTTAAGAGATGTGTATGCTATAGCAGGATTTGTCTTCCCATAAGTATAAGCACAAGGTCCTGAATTTTTTTTAGATTTGACAGTAATTTCTTTGTTTTAGGGCAGACCCAGAGAGGAAACACTATCTGCTAATGCAGACAGGAGTCTGCTCTGCAATTTAAAGTCTTACAAAATTACCTGGGTCACTGAGAAATTATGTGATTTGCCCAGGGTAACTTGCTCAGCTAGCATGAAAGGAGCAGGACTTGAACCCAGGTCTTCCTGAGTTTGAGGTCAGTTCTGTGACACTTTATGTGTCTTTTAATCTCTCTTGGCCTCAATTTCTTCATCTAAAAATGAGGATAATAATAGCATCTACCTCCTAGGGTTGTTTTAAAGACCAATTGAGGTAACACCTGTAGAATGCTTCTCAAATCTTGAAGTCCTCTAGATGTTAACTGAAATGTTAGCTATCATTTTTCATTTCTGATTAATAATTATTCATTGAATTGAATTTATATGATTCTGAGCCTGGCACTTTAAATGGGACATCTCTTTATTCAGTTTTTTCTTTTGTGGTAAAAGGAGTTAGCTGTAACCATGGTTTTTCTGATCAAAGCATTTTTAAGAGTCTAAACTCTGAAAGTGTTTATAAGTTATCATCTTTGGGAGATGTCATCCTGGCAGAGGCAGCTCTACTGCCCTCATCATTACTACATGCTTGTTTCTTAAATACTTTGGCCAGTATTGGAAATTTCTCTTTTTTGGCACAGTATCTTTGGTCTTCCTTGTACTGGAATCAGGCCCAAGTTATGTGCTTAGTGGAGTGATGAAGTAAGGACAATCTTAAAGAAACTCTTTGACGACTCTGAAAATACAGGACTGTTGTTTTTGTAGCCAAATTTAACTATGACAGTAAAACTAGTTCTCTAGTTTTATTCAGGAAAATTAAAACTTTAGAGAGATATAGTAAGAATATTAATTGCTTTACATTGATTTAAGCACTTTGCTACTAAAAATTTTACATACATTTTCATATTAGATCCTCAATATATCCCTATAAAGTAGATAGAACAGGAATTATTGTTTCCATTTTACAGATAGAGTAACTGAGACTCAAAGAGATTAAGTCAGTGTCCGAAGGTCACATGGTTAGTAAGTGGTAGAGCCAGGACTCAACCTGAAGGTTGTTAACTCTAAGTCTAGTGCATTGGGAATGCTGCACCAGGCACTGCCTAACGTTTGCCCCCTACCACTATTTCTTTACCTCAGTATTTTGTGGCATAAATATTCATATTAAAATGTTTGAGTAACTGTATTTTAATGTAATTGGTTTCCTTTGTAATGCTATGTATTTTATTTAATTCATTTTAAAATATTATTCTGAGGAAGTTTCTGTAGGCTTTACCAGACTGCCAAAGGGGCCGCACCACACAAAAAAGGTTAAAAACCCTTGGCTTAAATTGCTTTAAACATGGATCCTGTCTTTGTTATAATTACAACATGAGAAAAGATCATCCCCCTCTGCTTTGAAGTACTTCATTTTTCTTAGGTATTGTAATTAATTATTTTTTTTTTGTAGAGAGGCAAAATGATATAGTTGAAAAAGTAATGACCTTTGAGTTGGGATATCTGGGTTCCATTCTAGACTCTTAATATTTACAAGCTTCATGATCCTTAAATTTAAACTCTCTGAGCTTTAGTTTCCTCATCTGTAAAATAAATATCATAAATCTGTACTGCTTACATCACAGGAATTTAAAAAGTAGGTCAAAATATTTTATTCTATTATAACAAAGCATTATTTTAAAATAATATACAGTGATTTTAGGACTGCTTCAACAAGCATTTAATCAGATACTCTTTTTTATAGTATATGGCTTTATAATAAGGGTATGTATTGAATACCCATGATATTTGACATACTATACCATAGAAGGTACTGTAAGGAACTTAGAAAGGAATATTCCTATCCTCAAGGAACTAATGTTTTAGTGGAGGAGATATATCAAATACTAATGAATGAATATGAACATAAGTTATAAAACCATACCTGTAACCATCTTCATTTCTTTCAAATATTGAAATGGAAAGGATTGGAAAGGTGGTTAGTTTCTCAGAAATGTGTAGCTCTTATTAGTTGTAGGAATCAAGAACAATTACCCAGAAAAAGATTAATGAAGGTCGTATAGTCTAGTAGATAATAGGTTAACTCTAAAGTCTAACGGGCTTGCGCTCAAGTCCTACCTTTGATATATCATTAGCTTGTGACCCTGGGAAAGTTTCTTAACTTCTCTTCCCTTGGTAACTCTTCAAGACTATTAATTTTAGAGAAGTTGCCAATCTATATCTGTGGTATGAACTTCCATACCCTTAGTATGGAAGTAATTTTCATACTGCAAAGAAATCACAGGTCTAGCCCACTAAATAAACCAGTCAATCAGTCAATCAATCTGATGATGATGGTGAAAAAAAAGAAGTATCCTTTGGGTAGAATGAAAATGTCCTGTCTCACCTATCTAGATAGGGTCAGCTGGATATGGAGTCTGACAATCCTCTGTTGTGGGGTAGGCAGCCACTTACCCCACAATTGGGCGCACACCTGCCTCAAGATGTGTCATAAGGCTTTTGTGAGGCATGTGATTCTTAAACTTTATAACACTGAAAGAATGAGCTGTGATCTAAAAAAATTATTGTCTAAACTCCCTGCAGAGCAGTAGAGCAGGACTCCAATAATTTTTGCATCTGGAGAACAGATGGTGATAGTAATGATGTTAAATGGAGCTGTTTCCTCTATCCAAGCTCTGCAGACTTTGTCAATTATTGTTTGTGTTTAATTCAGTGGTTGTTCAAAAAATGCCAACAGTTGAATGTTCTGCACTTGTTCGAGTGGCAAACAAGGCCCCACAAAATTCTAGATGAAGTAAAAGAAGGTTGGTTGCTGAACTTTGATCATGATCTAGTGACTTCCTACTGATCACTGACTCAGGCAACAACTGATTTTCCTTGTAGATCCTCTGAGGAGAAGGGGGAAGGTTAGAGAACAAGAATAAAAAAGAATGCCAAGGCTGATTGTTATTTTGATTTTTTTCCTTATGAAATTAGAGTCTAGTAACAGAAGTCCTGACCATAAATTTAAGCTGGAGAAACACTAAGAATCCAATAACCCCTGGAAACACCATGGTATAAAGGAAAGGACATTGGACTGAGGATCCCAGACTTTGTCACTGTATGACTCTGCACAACTCCCTTCCCATCTCTGGGTCCCAATTCCCTCATTTGAATAATACTGTTATATTAGATATTACCAAAAGTACTTCTACACTTTAACATTCCATATTCTGTCATTCTGACATTTAGAGATATAGTATAGTATGGTGGAAAGAACGCTGGATTTGAAATCAGAGAACAAGGATTTGAATCCCAATTCTTCTACTCAGGACTTATCTGAATTTGGGCAAATTATGTAGGAGGGGGTAGGACTAGCTGACCTCTAAGATCCCTTCAAACTTTAAATCTACAATCCTAAATTCAGCTCTAACATATGCTCCATGGTGTCTTCTTTTTTATTTCTAATGGAGTATCTGAACCTTATTTTACTTAATACTTCTGTTAAAAGTAAAAATTCTTATATTAACTGATGCTGAATTTTCAATAGAAATGAGTTTGTTTGTAATGACTAAAAGATTGGATGTATCCAGCACAGACTGCTCTGAATATAAATACTAATGAATTTGAATTGAGCTAATAAAATAATGAATTACTTATTAATGTTGAAGGACTCTTGGAAAAATAATTTATCTTTCATCTTCTTATTAGTTTGTTTGTGCAGATGCTGGAACCAAACTAGCTGAGTCAACAATCCTGCACAAGCAGATGATCGCATCCATGCCTGGAGTAAGTCTGGAACTCCCTAAATCAAGTACTGCATTTCACTTTGGGTCTAACTTCCATGCTAATAGACATATTTTAGCCCAGAAAGATTTTTAGCTTGTTCTTTACTTTTCTTCATTTTCACAGAAGTTGTAAGTACTGGAAATAGCCCTGCTTCATTTGTTAGAAGAACACTAGTAGAAATTTAAATGGATGTAGCACACTGACATTTCCAAAAGAGACTGTTTAGAATGTCGAAACCAATTCAGTTGTTATAGGAAATCATTTGTCGTCCAACTTTAGAAATATCTAAGGGTTCCATTAAAGTTGTCTTTTTTAAAAAAATTCTTTCTTTATGACTTCACTTACTCCATTCAGTTAAAGAAAAATGCCAGAAAAATTCATATATGTAGCAATACCTCAACTAATTTTGCAACTTTCCATCTTAGAATTCAGTTTTTTCCATTATCAATAAATGTTATCAAAACAGGTATTTATTTTTGTGGTGGGAATTTTTACTGTCTCTCAATATCTAAATTTTTTACAGAGAAATACATCTATAATAGCAATTTCTACTGTAGGAATAAATACTTATTCCCTAGCTTAGCTCGGATGGAACCTTCCTTTGTAAGACCTTTGCTAGTCTCTATATAGTACTTTCCCCCACCTCTCACCATAATTAAGCTGTATATATTTTGTATTTATTTCTCTGTGTATATGCTCTTTTACACAGATACATGTCAAATAGAAAGTAAGCTCATGAAGTCTGGTACTGTTTTCCTTTTTGTCTTTATATACCTACTACCTAGAGTAGTACTTAAGAAATGCCTGTTGGATTGATTTGATTTGAAATGAATTCTTTTGATAGTCAGAATGTTACCTACATTTGTTGACAATAGAGAAACTGCAATTTTGACTAGTGGAAAATATTCTGCTCCAAAGTGGCACAGTGGACAGAGTACTGGGCTTGGAATCAGAAAGACTCATCTTCGTGCATTCAAATCAAGTCTTACTAGCTGTGTGACCTTGGGCAAGTCACTTAACCCTGTTTGCCTCAGTTTCTCATCTGTAAAATGATCTGGAGAAGGAAAGGCAAACCATTCCAATGTCTTTGCCAAGAAAATCCCAAATGGGGTCACAAAGAGTCAGACATGACTGAAACAATTGAACAACAGTAAAAAAAGACCTTACGTGATGCTTTTTCATTGTGTTGAGGCAACCTTGGGTCATAAGTTCTATCTGGTCCTACTAAATGGGACAGGCTTCACATAGGGTTCTAGTGCGGGATTAGCTTATCCAAGTGCAAAGAGACTAATCATCAGAAGGTTAGCCATTAGGTGTTTTGTTTTGAGTTTGGCCCTAGAAACTCACGAAGATAGCATTTCAAGGTTTGCAAAGCACTTTAAATATAAATACATCATCTCTCTCTATGTCTATCTATCTGTCTATCTATCTATCTGTCTGTCTATCTATCTGTCTGTCTGTCTGTCTGTCTATCTGTCTGTCTGTCTGTCTGTCTCTGTGTATCTTATCTGATTTGATCCTTACAACATTCCTGAGAGGTAGGCATTATTATTATCCCAATTTTATAGATGAGGAAACTGAGGAATAGAAGGGTTAAGTGACTTACCTAGAATAGCATAGCTAATAACTGTCCAAGGTAGAATTTGAGCGCAGATTTTCCTGACTCCAAGTCTGGCATTCTATCCATTATGCCACCTAGCTGCGTTAGAATTACATTTATAGATCACTTTAATGTTTGCAGATCACTTTATGTGCATTATCTCTTTTAGACCTTACCACAGACCTGTGAGGAAGGTATGACAGATATCATTATCCCCATTTTACAGAAAAGGAAATGGAGGTTCAGAAAAGTTAACTGATTTGCACATGTTCATACAGGATTTGAATCCAGGTCTCCTCTACTTCAAGTCCAGCACTATCTGCTTCTCCAAGCTTCCTGTCTACTAAACTGTTGAGAGATTATTATCTTAATCAATGGAGAGTATATCCACTCCAGTGAAATCATAAATCTTTTGAAGTATCAAAGTTAAGTGGAAGTGCTCACATTATCTTTGAAGAAAGCAAAAAGGAGAAACTATAGTCCTTTGTTGGTCTAGTACAGGGGTGGGAAACCTGCGACCTTGAGGCTACATGTGGCCCTCTAGGTTCTCAAGTGCAACCCTTTGACTGAATCCAAACTTCACAGAACAAATCCCCTTAATAAAAGGATTTGTTCTGTGAAAGTTGGACTCAGTCAAAATTCTACACCTAAGGATCTAGAAGGCCACAGGTGACCTAGAGGCTACAGGTTTCCCACCCCTGGTCTAGTACCTTTTCCTGAAACACTTTGAATTCCTTTTAAATCTTAATTATTTGATTCTTATAAAATTAGTTTGGAGGAAGTTAGATATGAATCTTTTCAAGTTGCAGTTTGGGATTATAAATCAGAGAACCAAATTTCTAACATCATTATTTTTCTAGTGTAATCAGTCAGTTGATAAACCTGAAAAGACAAATGAGGCTGAATCTTTTATATTTTCTAAGTCTATGGCCATGGGTGCGCTTACAAAGCAGAAAGTGCAAGTGTTGGCAGTTTTCTGATTTGGTTTATAAAAATAACCAACTCGGGCAGATAAATCAGATGCCAAATTGGATTTGGGGGTTTGAATTCTCTAAACTGGACACCTGTGAGCCTGAAAGTAACTAAGTAGTTGTAAATTCTCAACCTTCCTTTTCTGTAGCTTTGAATTATATGGTAAATCCTAACTACATATCCTCCTATAATATTTTTTTTTGTTATAGAAACCTGATCAGTATGGCATAACATGTTGCTGATGAAAGGAAACAACCACTTTCAGAAAATGTAGAGAGCAGATTTTCATGTTTGCACTGTCTGTGCAAAAGATCTAAAGGATGGCACAAACTGGGAAAAATCCCTTCATCTTCTACATTAGTGGCTCAATATTCAATAACCTTTTATAATTCTGTCATTTGACTTAAAGAACAAAACAGAAAGTCATTGCTGCCATGGAATGGTACCTTGACAGGCAGGCATGCCAGTGACCCTATTTTACTGTTTGTTACCCTGCCATAGAAACTGACAGGCATAACATTGGAGAAAAAACTAGAAGGTGATATTGTTCAGCATAGTTCAGACTTAAATGAATACACAGAAATGAGAGTCAATTGGTGAGCGGATTAAGTATTTCAGATTTCAAATTCCCCTAAGAAAATGTAGGTCTCCACAGGACTGTTAGTTAAGCACTTTTGAACTATATTATAGCCAATGTCACATAGAGACCGCAGCATACTTTTGATCAGTTAGTCTATGTGAGCATTTCCCCTCTGTCCCTGACATGTTAAATTCATTGCATTTGCATGGAGAGGCAGTAGTTTCACATCTTTAAATAACTAAGTAAAGTGGTGTTTTTTATCACTTACTGTCTCTTTTTAAAAAGTTCTCCAAGTTACCTGCTAACATGAAAGAAAAAGAGTGGCAGCCATTTCTTTTCCTATCTCATTGTTATTTCACCTGCTGCTTATCCTGAGGAGAAGGTAAACAGTAACATACGTGTCTTTTATCAAAGGGAAAGGTCAATGCCTTTGACCTTTGAGGTAAAAAAGTGAGGTAAACATGGTGAGAATGATTTCTTTGGAAAAATACCTTAAACAGAAACCGGTAGAAGAGCCTACTGATAAACTCTCCATGGTGCTTTTCATCATTTATGTAGGAGAGTCACAATAGTAATGACAAGTCACTCTTTTATTGGGTGGTATATACTAAGATGGTCAGGGAGGGCCGAATATTGCACATTTGGAAAAACTGATTACATTAAAAGAACCTATTCTTTTCTAAATAACAACCAGTTCCTCCACTGAAGTTCTCCTCCAGTGCCTTATCAGAGTGGAATTTTAAGGCAATGCTTTTAAGCAAACCCTGACAGGTGCAACTAGGCTGCATCTGTCATCCAAGAACTAGCCCTACTAAATCTCAAGGTGCTCATCACTAGAAGGTTGGTCTCCACATGAAACCACTCATGAAAACTTATGCTATGGCAGAGAAGGGTTAAGGTCCATGTTGGTGTAGGGAGTATCCCAACCAATGAAATAACCACTTTTTGAAATATTGAAGTATGGAGTAGTGGGAAAAAACCACTGGATTTGAAGTTAGGATATGAATTTGAATTGGACTGTGCCACGTGATTTATGTGACCTTGGGCTGCTTATTTCACTTTTTCCTCACCTATGAAATAAATGAATTAAGTAATCTCCTAGGTTTCTTCCAAGTCTAAATTCTATAATCTAGAATTTTATAAGCAAAATCCAGTTACCAATGGATTTCCTTAACACATGCCTCTTGGAATCTCTAGACTCAGCTCTGGTGTCACTTATGTGGAATTTTTCCTGACCCCCCCAATCCCTCTCCCCAGCTGCTGCTGCTGTCCCAGCTTGTTCCTTCAACATCACTTTGTATCTATATTGCATATGACTACATGTGTACATTTTGTCTCCTGGATGGATCCCTGAGAGGAGGGATCATTTCCTGTTTGTCTTTGTTTCTCCAGTGTCTGGTACAGAGCAGGTACTTCATAAATTCTTGTTGCCCCTCACCCAGTGTTCTGTCTGAATTTATTTTCTTTTCAAACTGATACAATTCAAACAAACTATGATTTTGAGTAGTGCAGAGTAGGTCAGAAAGCCAGAAAGAGAACTCACTAAGCAACAATACAGAATAAGAGAGAGGTTAACTATCCTTGAAGTAAAAAAAGGGTAAAAGTGGGGTTCCAGAGTCAAACTAATCAATGGATGTCCTTTTATTTTAGTGTGGAACAGCAGCCATGGAATGCATGAGACAATATGTTAATGAAGTACTGGACTTTATTGCTGACATGCATACATTAACCAAACTTAAGGTAGGGTCAACACATATGTGTGACTTGTATAGCCTTAACTTTGGAGTTTTCTAAACTTAAGGGCAATATTTTAAAATGTTTTATATTATGTATGGTTAGTTTGCATGACGATTTATGTTTGCTTGGTGTCAGGGACTCATGATCTCTAGTATCTGTGTCCAAGAAAATAGATAAGGATTTAGGAGGTGAAGTTATGGATACTGCTTTCATGGAACTGATGATGGATCTGATGACAGAATTATCCTTCCTCATTCTTTTGGTATAGTTTGTGCCTAGACCAATGACCACATAGGACTTTTCTTTGGGACATATAATATAGGAAAACACAAATATGGATGCACAGAGAAAGCTCAGAGCTACAATGTTCTGCCATGTAGAGATCTTATCTGCTTATCTTGCTCTCTCTCCTTGCAAAACACATAATTCAGCTACTGTGATATAATGGCCCAGTTTAACATCATTCTGGAGGATGAGATTCTTCTTCTTTTTTTTTTTTTTTTTGTTACCTGTATTCAGCTATGGAATGGGAAAGAAATTAACATCTTTGTTAGGACTCTTGTCAACAACTGTGGCCTTCTTGCCCCATAGATTAGCTGCCCTACTTTCCAGATTGTGATAACAGTTGGAAGTTATCTTCAATTATTTCTATTCCTTTAGCAAACATAAAACTCGGGGCCTTATATCTACATAGTATAGAGTGATATTTCCTAAAATGTATTCTGTGGAATCCAGAAGCTTGGTGTGATATATGAGTAGGAGGTTCTGTAAGAAAATGTTGATATTGGTGTTATTCTAAAATAACAAATAGTAAGTTATTTATTTCAAAAAATGAATGCAAAATATACATTTTTGTATGAAAATAAATTTAATTTCTTCTATTGTGTAGCAAAATTTCCCCAGCCATATTCAATCTGTATATTTGTATGTATGATATTGGATTTGGTCAGTTGAAAACTCTAAAGTGCTCTATAACCAAATAAGTTTGGGAAATATGGATGATGTAATATAGAATTAAGTAACTGAAGAGGCTCTTAAGATACCATATATTCTAAGCCCCTTATTTTATAGAAAAGGAAACTTGAGTCTCAGAGAAGAGCCCTCTAAGAAGAGGAGCTGTGGCTTAATCATAGGTTTTCATGCTCCAAACCCACTACTCTTTCTACTACATCATGATGTCTATTTTCATGCATTCATTCATTCATTCATTTACTGAGAACCTACTGTTCAGCAAACATTTCCTCACCACCCCAGGCCCTTGCTGGGGATACTAACATGAAAGATCACTAGTTTCTGCACCAAAGAAGCTGACATTCTCTTGGAAGATGTTTACATGAAAAGACAGTGCAGTGTATAAGAAAGACTCTTGGATTTAGAGTCAGAGGATTTCGGTTTAAATGATGCTTTCTATCTTTGTGACCTTGGGGAAGTCACTTTACCTCTTCAGGTCTTAATTTGTTGATCTGTAGAATGAAGGTCTGGAAAAGATGATCTCTAAAGTCCCTTTCCTGTAAATGCTATATGAATGTGTGAAATAAGTATGATATAATGTAGAATGTAATGATAAAAAAAAAGTAGACTGCTGGACAGAGTTGTGTAAGAAAAGGATCTGCTCCAGGAAAGTGGTTTAAAATATCCTTTGCATATGGACAATACCCAAATGAAGATGTTGATGTTTTTATTGTTCTTTGGCGTAGAATGAGTTACTAATGTAAATCAACCTCTTTTCCATCATCCTCCCACTAGGGAGCGAAGAGATCTGAAAACACTGAGGAGAAGTCTAGACTTAATGCAGAAAAAAATCCAAACACAAAAAACAGCCAAATTCAAAATTGGGCAGCAAACAATTTTTCTTTGATCAACAAGAACCTAGTGATCTAAGAAGAGATACCTAAGAGAAAAAAAAAAGGGGTTCCTGTGACATTGGACACGGCTCTAAATTCTGCTTGGATGATTTAAGTTTTTGTTTCTACATACATAGTAACTTAGTGCGATAATAGCATGTAAACTTTTAGCTCCAAGGGGATTTAACACATAGATTCAGCTTTTCCTAAGACAAGTAGGGACAGACAGGATTACAAGGTTTCTTAGTAGGCAGTCCTTTTTTTTGGTTGAACTTAACTAGTGAATGATTGAGGAGTGTTGCTTAGTGATAATGAAGGCACTTCTACCCCCTAGATAGATTTCTCTTTCTGTAAATTGAAAGGCTTGTCAAATCAAATTAATAAGCAATTATTAAGCCCTTACTATGAGTCAGGCATTGTGTTAAACACTAGGGATACAAACAGAAGCAAAAAGATAGTCCCTGCCCTCAAGGAACTCATTATCTAGTCGGGGAAACAACAAAGAAACCAATGTGCACAAACAGGTTATATACAAGTTATATGCAGGATAAATAAAAAATAATTACTAGAGGGAAGACTCTAGAATTATGAGATTGAGAAAGCTTTCTTGAAAACTACTGGATTTCAGTTGAGATTTGAAGGAAGCCAGGGAAGGCAGTGGGCAGAGATGAGGAAGGAGAGCATTCCAGGAATGGAGGACAGTCAGAAAAAATAGCCAGAGCTGCAAGATGGAATTTCTTGTTCAGCAAACAACAAGGAAGCAAAGTGTCACTGAATTGAAGGATGCATATCAGGGAGTAATGTATAAGAAAACTGGAAAGGTAGGAGAGGGATAGGTTATGAAAGGTTTTGAATGCTTAATGGAGGACTTTACATTTGATTTTGGAGGCAATAGGGAACCCCTAGAGTTTATGAGGAGGAAGGTTGACATGCTCAGACCTGCACTTTAGTAAAATTACTTTTAGTAGCTGAATTGGAGTGGGGAGAGACTTGAAGCAGGCAGGGCTACCTTATTACAATAGTCCAGGTGTGAGGTGATGAGGGCCTGTACTAGAGTGGTGACAGTGTCAGAGGAGAGCAGAGGGCTTATTTAAGAGATGTTACAGAAGTGAAACTGACAGGCTTTGGCAACAGATGGGATAATAAGAAGCTGAGAATAACTCCTAGGTTTCAAGCCCGAGGGCTGGGAGATGGTATTGCCCTCTATGGTATTAGAGAAGTTAGGAGTGGGGAAAACAAGTTGCGTTTTAGACATGTTGAGTTTAAGATGTCTATCAGATATTAGTTTGAGATGTCTGAAAGGTAGTTGGAGGTGCAAGATTGGAAGTCAGCAAAGAGGTAGATTTGAGAATCTTCAGTTTAGTGATTAAATCTATGGCAGCTCATGAAAAGACCAAATGAAGTAATATAGAAGGAAAATAGAAAGAAGGCAGCCCAGAACAGAAACCTGTAGGGCATCTATGGTTAGAGGACATGATCTAGATGAGGATCCCACAAAGAAGACTAAGGAGTGGTCATATAGGCAGGAAGAAAACCAAGTGGGGTCCTGAAAACCTAGAGAGAAGAGAGTATTAAGGAGAGGGTGATCAAGAGTGTCAAAGGCTGCAGAGAAGTTGAAGAGAATGAAGATTGAACAAAAGGCCATTGGCTCTGGCAATTAAGAGATCATTAGTACCTTTGGAGAGAATACTATTGGTGGAATGATTATAAGGGATTAAGAAGAGAGTGAGAGGAGGGAATACTATCTACAATACCACCTATTGTAGATAGCAGTTTCAAAGAGTTTAGCCACCAAGGACAGAAAATATACAGGATGATATTGTGTATGAAAGGATCAAGTGTGGTTCTTTCAGTATAGAGAGACATGGGCATGTTTTAGGCAGTGGAGAATGAGTCAGTAGACAGGGAAAGATTATAAATAAGTGATAGAGGAGGGATGACAGAAGTGACAGTCTATTGAAGTAGAGGAACTAGAAAGGTATCACTTGAGCCTTGGTAAGAAGTGTGGTCTTCTCATCATGTGATACAGGGGTAAAGGAGGGAGTAGAGGTCAAAGGCATATGAGTGATACAAGATGAAGAAGAGGGGAGGAGAAGATCATGGTGAATGGCTTCAGTTTTTGTCTATAAATTTTGAGGCAGGGTTCTTAGGTAAAAGGGTTGAGGGAGGGAGATTCATGGGATTTTAGAGGAGAGACAAAATGGCTTAGAAGAGCAAAAAGTCATCTCAAAGGGAGTGGGTGCTCCTGATCTCTGGGAAGGGTGGAAAAAGAAGTCTGGAGAATCAGGAGTGGAGCCTAAAGAGGAAGTGAGTAGGTTGGCATAGGGGTCTGTCCTTAAAATAGAGGTTCTGGGAGGAAGTGACCAATCAGAGGAAGGGGATACAAGGACAAAGGGATCTTTCAGTGTGAAAAGGCTATGGAGGAAGAGGGCTAGGGCAAAGGCTACTAGAACATAGTAGAGAAAGAAGTCCAGAGAATAAGGATTAATAAAATTTCCTTTAGTGTAATATAGTGTTCTCCATTTAAGGTCTCTTCCACTTCTAATGTTCCATAAGCTTACATTCTATGTTCTAATACTTTTGCCAGCTTTAACATGCTTCATCCTAACAGCCTAAACTCCTTTAAGAGCTAATATTTTGTGGTTCATGTGACCAAATTGAAAATTTTTTAACAAAAAAAAAAGGAAAAACAAAATAAAATCTTTTGTATATTAATGTGAAAAGTTATTCAAATTTTGGTTTTATAGAGTCACATGAAGACGTGTTCTCAGCCTTTGCATGAAGATACCTTTGGTGGACATCTCAAAGTTGGGCTGGCTCAAATTGCAGCCATGGAAATCACAAGAGGTAACCACAGGGATAATAAAGCCGTTATTCGCTACCTCCCCTGGCTCTACCATCCTCCCTCTGCAATGCAACAAGGGTGAGTTTTTTCCCCCAAACTTTTTTTTTCTCCAAAAAAGGATGAGGTAGAAAGAAACTCTAGGGAAAATTCTCTGGAGTGACTAAATGCACTTAGGATTTGTAGAAATGTTTTGTGATTGGTGTGAAGCATAGAAACAAAGGTTTGTCAAGAAGCAGTATGACTCTGAGCCTATTGGCTTCATGACTCAGCAACATTACTGAGCTCAGAACCTGAAGTGCTTCATGTCATTGCTGTGAGGGAGAAAAAAATGCAAAAGCTTTTATTCAATGAAATTAGACCTCAAAGGACTAATGATTCTTCTGGAAAAGCTTTCAAATACTTATCATATCTAGTGGCTAAATGCAGTGAATAATCTCCCTCTTACTCATTCAATCCTGTACATGTATAATTGGGTATATTCTTTATTTCACGTGTAACTAAATTCAGATCACATTGGTTAATTTGAAAATCAGAGATAATGTATAGAACTTCACTTTATTCTTTGATCTAATATACTGATTAAACTGAACTTAATAGAAGATTAGATATACAAGAACCAAGAGAAATTCAAGGTATATACCAGTGACTGATTTATAAGGGATTCATAAGGACAGACTGTTTATCATTTATATATGTAAAATGTATGTTTAATATTCTTATTAATAATTGGGAAACTCATAACAAAGATTCCGATTAATCTGACCTTGATGTTAATTTAAAAAGTAAAACCATTTAGGAATAGCTAAGAAGAATAATTATTTTATACAAGTGTGGTGTAAGAGGAAGAACTGATACAGAGGAATTAGATGGGGGAGCAGAGCTGGTAGTTCTGGTAACCTACTTTCATCAGGAATGAGTTTAAGAGGGAACAATACATATGTATTTAGAAGAATATAAAAATCTAAATTCAGAGGAAATAAAATGGTGGGGGTAGAGGGGGTGGAGGGGACAAGGGAAGGATCTTTAGAAGGGAGGGTGAGGAAATAGGTAAAAGGGGGTTTTGAGGGGTGTTTAAATTTGTGGGAAGGAGAAGGATCCTTGGAGGTGGGTAGGCAAGTAATAGGAAGGTAAGGTAGTGGGTAGAAGTTAAGAAAAGGAGGTAGGAGGGATAGGAAACAAGAGATATGCACAGACATAAAAACAAAGATCAGGAGTAGAATATTTTTGGGGAAGTGTATGTCTGTATGTGTATGTATATATGTATATGTGTATGTATATATCTATAGCTATAGAGAAACATATCTAAACTTTACTGTAGCCTTCTGAGATGAGTGGGGGAGGGAAAAAAAGAACTGTTAAGAAAGGGCACTGTTAAAAAAGAATAAAAGAAAATTCACGAGGAAGCAAAGAATGCATGAACAATTCTCAACACAATGGTTTTATTCCTCATACGGACTTGCTTGAAATGAAAATTTATTGTTTTAGGTATTTTATTTTATTGTTTTATTGTTTTAGGTATTTGTGTTTTGGCCCTTGGGTCCAAAATGAAAAATGAAAAAAAATAGTGTAGTAGTTAATCTAAATCTGAAAAACTGGAGGTAACTACTTGCTCATGAAACTGAGATTTGGCATTAGTAAGGAAAACTAGAATAGTACATATATAAATCATTTTGTCAGTCTACATTTCTTCCCTTCCTTTTTTGTGTAATTGATTATAAGACCATTCAAATTCATTCACTCATTCAACACATATTTATTCTGCATCTAGAGAATGGAATCCTTGCATATATTACACATTTCCTTTTTCTCTTACAGACCTAAAGAATTCATTGAATGTGTTTCTCATATCCGCCTGCTGTCCTGGCTACTTCTGGGTTCACTCACACATAACTCTGTGTGTCTGAATCCCTCATCTCCCTGTATGCCAATTCCTCTGGATGCAGGGTCCCACATTGCAGATCATCTTATCGTTATCCTGATTGGATTTCCCGAGCAATCAAAGGTAAGCAGTTTCCACAGGATTGAGACCATATGCATCAAAATTGCTAATGGAAACCTTTATCAGCCAATTATGTTTCTTCTGGGAAAGAAAATGAATGCATCTTATCATTTCCCTTCCACTGTACATTCTAAAAACAACTGATGCCTTATTTCAAGTTGTTTAAATTTCCAGATTCCTTTTTCCCCTTAAATTTTTATTCAATTTACATTTCTCAAGGTGTCTTTCATCTGTGGAGGCAGTCAAGAGTTGGCTTCCTAGACATGCTAATGTCTCTATTACAAAAAGGAATAATTATCTAGCATATAATAAGAACCCTATGATAGTTTAATAAAGAAGAAAGTCCTCTCTACTTCAGCCTTCCATGGGCTACTTTATCAGTCTGAATCTTCAGAAGCACATAAAATTTGGCCTAGTTATTGTTCCCCAAACTCCACATTTGGTCTCCCACCTTTTTGCCATTGCACAAACTTGTCTCCTGGTCTGTGGTCAATCAGCAAGGCTTTAAAGATACCTGCAGTGCTTCTCTTCACTCCATCCACTCTTCAAATCCCTAGTTTACTGTAAGGCCTAGCTCACCTGTCATCTCCTACTGGAAGCTTTCCTGATGCCCCCAGCTAACTGTTTATAGGCAGTGTGGCATGGTAGATAGAATTCTGGGATTGGAATCAGGAAGATCTGGGTTCAAATCTGGCCTCTGACATATACTATGTATACAAGGAAAAAGTCACTTAACCTCCTTGGGTTTCAGTTTCCTCCTCTCTAAAATAGGGATAGTAATAGCACATACCCACAGGGTTTTTGTGAGCATTAAATAGATTAATGTTTGTAACAGGCTTTGCAAACCTTGAGAGGTAAAATGACATAGTGAAAAGAATGATGGATTAGAAGCAAGAAGATCTGATTTCAAAACCTGCCTTTGATATTTTCTGTGATCTCAGTAAGTCTATGATCCTGTGTTAATATGTCATTTCCTTCCAAGAGAATATAAACTCTTTGAAAACAGGGGACTAGTGTGTGTGTGTGTGTGTGTGTGTGTGTGTGTGTGTGTGTGTGTGTGTGTGTGTGTGTGTGTATGTGTGTGTGTTATCCTCAGCATACAGAACAGTGCCTTGAACACATTAGTTACAAAACTACTTGTTGGATTGAATAATAATTATTCATAGTTTGATTATAATTCATTAACATAAATTGCATAAACTTTAGTTTTTAGTTTGATATAGTTAAGAAAATCATTAGCTAGTGGTCAGCCTCCTAGGATGAACTTCTCTGAACTGTCCTTGGGACTGCCTTCAGGTCTCTTCAGATTGAGAAGGTAAAGCCTGCATGCTTTTGGCATGGCCTCCAAGAGCGTTTCTGCTGCCTAAAGGCATTAGAGGAGGATACTAGGAGTCCTCTACTAGTGCTCACATTCATACAGCACTTGATGGTATGTAAAAATATAAAAGGAAAATGAACATAAGGCTCTCTTGGGAACTTACTAAGGGTGCCTTGAAATCACTTAGTCAAAAATAAAATGCATAATAACAGTTGGTCTCATTTCTATGGTATTTTGTAGTTTCCAAAGTGCTTTTGCATCCATGACTTTGTTTGGTCCTATGGGGCAACCAGAGAAAATGTCATTTGCTTCATTTTGTAACTGAGGGAATTAAGCCTTACACAGGTGAAGTGACTGGCCCCAGATCACCTAGTAAGAAATGATGGAAACAGAACATGTCTGTTTTTATTTTTACTTTTCCTGATTTCAAATTCAGTATTTTTCCCTTGCCATCCACAGTGAAAGAGAACCAAAAGGTTGTATATGTCATTAATAGTCATTCACTTATTCATTCAAAAAGCATTAAGTACCTGTCAGGTGCTAGAGAAAATACAAAGAAAATGATGATGCAGGTTCTACCTTCATAGAATTCAGTGCCCATGATTGCCAAGCTGCTAGCCAAACTGTCCTCTTTAGAAACTGAGCAAAGGCATAGGGGCCTGATTGGGGGGTGGGGTATGATGGGAGAGGTCTTCAGGCTAAGATAAATTTGCCTTCAGAAGAGGCATGAAGACTCACTCAGTGGCTAAAGATCCCACCGATGAATCAGGTAAGTTTTATAGAGGATTGCTAAAAATCATCATCATATAGTGGCATAACTGTTGAATTTGGAACCAGACTTTCCCACTTGTTTAATAAGTGATTCTGAGCAATCCACCTAATTCCTCAGTGTCTCAGTTTTCTTATTTCTAAAATGGGGATAATAATTCTTGTACTATCTACCTTGAGAAAACTATTTTGTGAAACCTGAGGTATTTTAGAAGTATTCTGATGCGTTCCTCTTTTTTTTTTCAAAACTTTCAAGGAGAGGGAAAGGATTTAATCTGCCAATTAAAGGGGCTGAGGTAGCGTGCTTTATCTCTGAAGAGCTGCTTTGTTCTTTGAGCACACACTCCCACTGACTTAGTGAGAGTCAGACAAGGATGAATCATAAGTTCATAGGAATGGAATAACATTTTTATCCTCTGATGGCTTGAATCAGACACATGTTGCCTCTCCATAGCTTCTCCAATAGCTTCTCCACATTTTACAAGCCACTTGTGTCTCCCTTCGGATGCAACATGATGGCTAGGTATAACATCTTCCTCTCCTTCATTCTCCTTTGCAGACATCTGTGTTGCACATGTGTTCCCTCTTCCATGCATTTATCTTTGCTCAACTATGGACGGTCTACTGTGAACAAACTGCTGTTGCTCCCTCTGTCCAAAATCAGAATGAATTTAGCTTTACAGCTATCCTTACCGCACTGGAGTTCTGGAGTCGGGTTACACCTAGCATTCTACAGCTAATGGCACATAACAAAGTGGTGAGTTCAGTACCTGTTCATAAAAATATCCCTCCCTAAGGTTTGATTGCATTGTGATAATAATAAATATCAACCCATATTTACATAGCACTTTACACTCACTGGGAAATCTTAATCTCACAGCAATGATGAATGGCTATTGTAGTTCCTGTTTAATGAGGGAGGAAACAGACTCAGAGACATTAAGTGGCTTATCCAGTTTAATGCTACCACTATTAAATGGTAGAGTCAGGACCTGAATCCAGACCTTTTGACTCCAGTCCAGTGTTATTTCTGCTATGCCACACTGCCAAATTTGCCAAATTAACCTCAGAACTGCATAAGGGGATATTTTTATTTGCTTCTAATATACATGAACAAAACATAAGGGAAAAGAAGCTCAATGGTTTCTTGTTTCACAGATATTACTCTTCTAACACAGATGTTCCTATGTAACACTACCAGCTAACTTGATTTTAGCATAATGGGGTCTGAGTGCCCTCTTCATTTCAAGTCATAGATATATTAAAAACATTTTTTCAATTAAAAATAAATTTCTTCTCTCTGCTATTTCCCCCACACCCTAAACATTGGAACAAAAAGAAAAAAGAAAATCCTTATAATGAATATGCATTGCCAAGCAAAACAAATTCCCACATTGGTTATGTCCAAAAATATATGCCTCCTTCTGTACCCTGAGTCTATCACTTCTCTGTCAGGAGGTGGATAGCATGCTTTATCATGAAATTATGGTTGTTCAGTGCATTGAGCAGAGTTTTCAAAAGGCCATATGTGTTTTCACACACATTTCCTTTCTTCCATCTGAATTGTTCTTTTGAAGAAGTCGAGAAATGTCCAAGAAGTTTGTTTAAAATATTTACTCTCCTCAGAATGAGGAGCATGGTGCTAAGACCAGATCCCTGGGGCATTCCAATTGAGACCACCTTCCAAGTTGACTTTAGCCTTTTAATGATGACTTTTTGGATCTGGTCATTTAATGTAGGAGTCATCCTGGCTTCCTCCCTCCCTCTCACCTGCCCATACCCAGTCTGTTTTCAAAGCCTGTCAATTTCATCTTTGAAACATCTCCTAAATAAGTCTCCTTCTCTTCTCTGACAATGCCACTACTCTAACGCAGGCCCTCATCACCTCATGCCTGTATTGTTGCAATAGCCTGCTGGTGGATCTGCCTGCCTCATCTACCCCTACTCCAAGCCATTCTCCATTCAGCCGATAAAGTGATTTTCCTAAAATGCATGTCTAATCGTGTCATCCCCCTTTATTCAATAAACTCCAGTGGCTTCCTACTGCCTCCAGGAGCAAATATAAAATGCTCTTTTTGGCATTCAAAGCCCTTTATAACCTAGCCCTCTCTTATTTTTCCAATCTCCTTACACCTTATTTCCTGATACCTACTTTTCTGTTTCAGTGACAGAAGCCTCCTGGCTGTTCCATGAATTTCACCTCTTAGCTCTGGGTATTTTCTCTGGCTCTCCTCCTATGCTTAGAATGGTCTCCCTCCTCTCTTCCAACTGCTAAACCTCCTAACTAAAGTTCCAACTAAAATCTCACCTTCTGTAGGAAGCCTTTCTCAATCCCTCTTCTTTCCAATGCCTTCCCTATGTTAATTATTTCCTATTTATCTTACATATAGCTTGCTTTTGTATATGTTAATTTGCATATTGTCTCTTCCACTAGATTATAAACTTGTTGAGGGCAGGGATTATTTTATGCCTCTTTTTGTATCCCTAATGCTTAGCATAGTACCTAGCTCACACTAAGCATTTAATAAATTTTTATCAAGTAATTGATTGATTGGTTAACCATGCCTACCACAATTTGTTTAGCCATTCCTAAATCAATGGTCATCCAGTTTTCACTTGAAGTGGAGTTTTCTATGTAGTGAGAGAGAACTCATTACCTCCCATGATAGTCCATTGCACTTTTGGAGAGCTCTGATGGGTGGAAAATTTTTCCTTGTATCCAATCTCTACTGCTGTAAATTCTACCCATTATTCTTTGTTCTGCACTTTATAATATCCCTTAAAATAGTTGAAAAACAGCTACCATGTCCTGTACATCTTTCCTTCTTTAGGCTGAACCTCTCCAGTCTCTTAGATCAGTCATTACATAATATGTTCTCAAGGTTCTTAGGTATTCTGATCACACTCCTCTGTACTTGGTACTCCGCTAACTTGTTAATATCTTTTATAATTGTGTTACTCAGAATTGAACATAATATTCCAGATGTGATCTGTGCAATGCAGAGTACAACTGGACCATTATCACCCAACATCTAGAAAATATGCCTCTTTTAATGGAACCTGAGATTATGTTAATTTGAAGAAGTTTTTGGATGATACATTGCACTGTTGGCATATTGAGATTAGAGTCTTCTAAATCGCCTTGATCGTTTTTTTTTTCAGAAGGACTATTGTTTAACTTTCTCATTTTGAAATTATGAAGGCAGTTTTTCTTAGCTCAAGTATAAGACTCTACCTTTATCTTTATAATAAAGTCTTTCTTGTTTGATTTGACCCCATCATTTTTGCCTCTTGAAAGCTTTTTGGATCCTGGATATCAAGTAATATGTTTGCTATCTCTCTCAACTTTGTGTCGTTGGTAAATCTGATAAGCATGCTATCTATACCTTTCTCCAGGTCTTTATAAAAATATGAAATATTTTTATACAAATATATAAAATAATAAAAAATATTTATAAAAATATTTAGCATAGTGCCAAAAACACATCCCGGGAACACTCTAATAGACTTCTGAATTGACTTCAATCCATTAATGATGATTAATTTATAATCAATAATCACTCAACTAATGTGTAGTCCATCTAACTGTGCTATCATCTAGTCTGCATCTTTCCAATGTGTCCATAAAAGTAGCTTGAGAGAGTTTGTTAGAGGCTTTGCTGAAACCACTTGAATATTCCCTTAATTAACTGGTCTAATAAGCCTATTCCCCCCAAAAAAGAATGAAATCAGTCTGACATGACCTATCTTTTTTTTGAATGTTACTTTTATTGATTTCTTTTATTTTTATGGCACCTTGTGAATATATCCTTCCCCTCCCCCAGCCATTGAATCATTCCTTGTAAAAAAAGATTTTAAAGGAAAATGGGGAAAAAAAATTGGTTCAGCAAATCCATCAACAGTTGTGTGTGACAGCATGTGCAATATTCCATGCACAAAGTTCCCACTTCTGCAAAGAAGAAATGTTGATTTTTCTCAGTTTATCTACATGGCCTGACTGGGTCATTATAATCACATACAGTTTAGTTTCTGTATTTTTTTTCTCCATTTACACTATTGTAATCATTGTATACATTGTTGTGGCTCTACGCAAGTCATTCTACATAAGTTCAAAAACATTTTTCATACTTCTATTAATTTTCCATAGTCATCTTTTCTTAGAATGTAATATTGTTCCAGTAATTTCATGTACCATGATTTGCTTAGCCATTCCCCAATTAATGGGTATCCACCTTCTCCAGGTCTTTAATATCACTGAAAATGATAACTATTTTTGTGTCTATTAAATATTTGGTGTGATTTGTTGTTGACAAAGCCTTGCAGTGTTGCTGGGATCTCCACTTCCTTTTCTAGATGTTTGCTATCTATTTAGTCATATAGTCCAAAATTTGCTAGGAATTGAAATCAAGTTCTCCAGCCTGTAGTTTGCAGACTCTACCTTCTTTTCTCTGTACACTTCTAATGATAGTTATAATAATAATAATGGTAATATCTCACTGTTCATAAAGCATACTTCAGATTTTGAAATCTAACCCTGGACATTTACTAGCTGTGTGAACCTGGGCAAGTCACTTAACCCTGTTTGCCTTAGTCTCCTCATCTGTAAAATGAGCTGGAGAAGGAAATGACAAATCACTCCATTATCTCTGCCAAGAAAACCCCAAATGGGGTCATGAGGAATCAGACACAATTGAAAAATGAGTGAAGTGTATTTGTGTAGCTGATTTTATTTTTTTGAATCTAAATACTGAACTTTAAATTCATCCCTATTACAGCTGCTATGACATAGTAGATAGGATACTGGATTTGAAGTCAGTAACAAAAGCAATAACAGTGAATATTTATTAATTTTGTGTACCAGGAACAGTGCTAAGCACTGCAGATAAAAAGACAAAAGTGAAACCTCCTTAAAGATCTTATGTTCTAAAGTCAGATGTGGGTTCATGTTGTACTTTTGACTTTTATTCACCTTTTGACTGTTGGGTAAGTCATTTGGCAGTCATCAAACTGATATTCCTATACTATGGGAATTTTTTTCTTTTGTTTGACTGCATATTTGTTATGAGGGCTTTGTTTTGTTTTGATTGGGAAGAGGAGAGAAGAGAAATGCTTGTTAACTGAAAAATAAAAATTTTAAAAATTATATTTCTGAAGCACTGTTTTGTCACTTAAGAAATTCTGGGATTCCCTAGAATCCCAGAGACTATAGATTCAAATAGAAAGTCTTCTCTTTAAGGCCTTCACAATAGCTCCAACCTACCTTCCAAGACTGATTTCATATTGATCTGCACACGAACTACAGTTCAGACAAACTGCTCTTCCATAATATTCCATTTTCTGTCTCTGTGCCTTTACATATAGAGCTATCCCCCATGCATGGAATGTGGTCCCTCCTTACCTACACTTCTCCAAATCCCTTTCTTCCATCAAGACTCAGCTCAAAAGCCACCTTTTACCTAAGGTCTCTGATATTACCACAGTTATTTTTGCTCTCTGTTTGAAATTTCTCAATATATACTTTCTATGTATTTTGATTTACTTCTGTACATGTTTCATTCCAATAGAATGGAAGCTCTTGAAGGGCAAGGACTTTTCTATTTCTGGCTTTGTATCCCTAATGCCTCGTACATATTAAGTAATGCTTGTTTAATGGCAGAATGAACTTAACCTCAATGATCATCAAATATGTCTCAAAGACCATAAATTATATAAACAGGTTGCTTTAGTGAAAAAGTTCTGAGGAAGTCTCAGGTGATTGACTTGTGCTGTAAATTTGAACTTGTGAGATTCTTTCCAACCTATTAAAATCTTTTTAGATCCTGAAGCCACCCTACAACCTTATAGCTATTATCACAGATGTTACTGTCATTTCAAACAAACTTCTGCAGAAATTTTTGTACTTATATAAACATTCGTTACTGAGGTCTAACTCTCTAATAGTACAATATAAATGCAGAACAGAGATTTTTGTTTTGTGTCACTGGTTGATTTTATAGTGCTTCTTTCCCCTTAAAGAGATACTATATGGCCTGTGTTCTTTTAAAAATTAAAGTGAATTAAAGTTATTTTAATTTTGAGACTTTAGGCTAAAATTTTTTGACAATATTTGAGACAAAGCGTAGACAAGGGTATCACAAATCCAGCTCTAGGAAGCACTAATTTAGGGAAATTGTTCTTGCTGTTTTATGTATAGTCAAACATGACATTTGGCATAGTATCCTTCATGCTGATGAGAGTGAAGATTTTAAAGCAAGAAAAATCCTCTGAAAATTTCTCAACTTCTTCCTAAGTGATGTATAAGAGTTGTTCAAGATGGAAGAAGGGAAATGTTTATGAAGAGGCATATGGCTTGAAAAGAAAGAAGCTGAGGGCTTCCAGAAAAAAAGTGGTAGTTAGCTAGTGGTTGGTGGTACTGTATAGGGACAGCTGTGTTAGAAGAGGAAAATTTAGCAAACAAGAACCTGTTCTGGCTTCTTCATTCACTTTCTGTTTTGGAGTTTTAGAGGCAAATAAAAATACCCCCTAGTGGTTCACTCTTGTCATTAGGCAAACAACATGAACAGATGTCAGGTGGCTCTTGGCAGGCACGCAGTGGTTTTTAAGGTTCTTATAACACGGGAAGAAGCATTTGTTTCTCCTTTTTGTTGTTTCAGATGGTAGAAATGGTGTGTCTCCATGTAATCAGTTTGATGGAAGCGCTGCAAGAATGCAATTCAACCATTTTTGTCAAGGTATGAAAACCATAATGGTTCTTAGGGAGAATGTCCTCCAGCTTTCAGCACCTAGTGCTCATCATAGCTGTACCTTTTGAGTGAGACACTTAAAAAAACAGCTTCAGTACCTACAGCTGGATACATACTTAAACATTAAACATGTGAGAAAACACATGAGAAAAATTACCTGTACTGGGTATTTCAAACAAATGTAACTGTAAAGTTGCTCATTAAAGATATACTTGTGGAAGGAAATTACCCTGATAATAGTGTCATAATGGAATAAATTGGGTAGTATGTTTTTACCCTTCCCAAATCTATAGTCATTTGACTCATTGTTACCATCTGGGTGATCCTTTAAGGTCAATGTAATTTAATTATAAACTTTGTTCAAGAAAGTGCCTTAGAGATTATATGAACATGTTTTAAATTTATTGTTTACCCAAGAACATTCTTCATATAATTAGTAGTATGGAAAAGTCAAGGAGCTGAAGAGAACTTATTGATAACAACCTTGACAAAGGTTGTGCCAAGTCATCTGTATTCCTGAGAGCTTCACCGTTGTCCGTTCTTTTGATTCTGTTCTTTAGGAAAAGGGCAAGAACTAAGTTTCCTACTGCTATGCTAAGGACCTAAATGGGACTGGGATAGGGACTGGCCATGTGATTTAACTGATATGGGTAATTGCCTCTATCAGCGTAGGTCAGCACCTTCTGCAACTTACAGCCTTAGTTACCTAGAGTACTGATATTTGAGTATTTGTCAGATTTAAACTCTGTTTTCCTGGTTTTCTAATCACTGTTTCATATTGCATCCCTAGACCTTGAAAAAACCCATGGATGGGGGAGTGGAATTAGGTTAACATCAGAATATTATATGGTATTGGTCCTAATGATCATTAAGAATGTGGCCAAGATGCTGGATCATTGTCTTTCATAACCCAATTTTACCTTACTAGTGGGAGGGACCATCCAGGGAAATGTGTTCTTTTGGACAAAAACAAGTCTTCGAGTGACAAAAAGAGTTGGAGGAGAATAACGCATTATCGTTATCAAACAATCATATCATAGATTTAAAGTTAGAAAAGGGGCCTTACAGGTCAGATAGTCCAATACGCTTATTTACTTCACATGAGAAAACTGAGACTCAGGGAAGCGACTTGTCTAAGATCAAACAGGTGTATCACAAGTCACACAGGGGTGGAAAAGCCAGGATAGAACTAAGTTCCTTTGATTCTAAGAATATTGCTTTTATTTTGACTAAAATAACTACCTTTTATCAAATTTTCCAGGGAAGGAAAAAAAAACACCACCCAATTTGTTCTATTATATCATTACTGAGCCCAAAGTAAATTATGTCTAATTCTTACTGACAGCTTTGTGTGAGCCACTAGCAAAAAGGAACCAAAATGAAAGTTATTCAGTAAACCAAATTAGCATTCCCTAAATAGGATGATTGCTTGATTCTCTGAGGCTGTCGATAATAATGAAGTTTAACCTGAAGCCTTCAGTCATGTAATTGGTAAATTATAAACCTGCATGTCATTTGAAAGTACATTTGAGAATCATGTACTCACATGTAGTATACCAGCTGGGAAGAAAAGAGTTATTTTACCCACTAAAATCTATCCCTATTAAGTCACTGACTCAGAAAAGCAACACTTACTGCTGGGACTTGAGAGACTTCTGGCCAATATCATTCTTCCTGCTTTCTGATCAAAGACCTTTGCCAGAGAGGCTTTCTGCACTGGTGTTTGCTAGCTGTTTAAGAGGCCAGCTGACATCTTGGCTCGGATGTCAGCCACTGTTCTGTTCCCTAAAGAATGCAAAGACTTTTCAATGAGGAAAGGAAGCACCTGGGAAAATATTCTCAAATAGACAAGTCTGGAGTCAGATGTGCCTGGCTATTTTCTAAGTGTAGGACTTTTCATTTTTTTGTGTGTGTCATGGATCCCACTAGCAGTGGGGTGAAGCCTATGGACTGCTCAGAATAATGTCTTTAAATTGAATTCTAAATTTGAGATAGAGATTAGTAAAAATAAAGGTGTCATTTTTTTTTCCCATCCAAGTTCATAGATGACCTGAAACTTAATCTCCGGTCCCTTAGACAGTCTGTGGGCTCCAGACAAAGACCCCCTGCCCTAGAAACATTCACTGCTTCAGGTTGTAGTCCTTGCTTATTCCCCATCACTCATAGATAAAGAAGACCCACATGAGCTTCCCAAGGACCCAGATTTTTCTACAGTATTCTCAAGTAAAGACTGATTTCTTGTGGATTAGACCTTATAGAATCGGATCTCACAGGGAGCCATACAAATTTACACAAAGGATAAGGAAGGACCTGGACCCTGATACAACTATAGACATGGATATTATAACTCCTTGACCTGATTCCAACTTGCCGTTTCTGAGCAGTGTCTTGATGATGAATATGTTCTCCTAGTCTAACAATCACTGAATATATGGTTACCTGCAATGACTATTCATAAACTCTAATTATAGACATTTAACTCCAGAATGCAGACTGCTGGTCAGAATTTCCTTATACCTTGAATATTTGTTTATTTTCCTGAATTATTGATACCATATTAAAGCAGTAAATTCCTGGAACTGCAGTAGGAAGTCGGTACCAGTAGTTTATCTTTCTCTTCTCTTTGGTCTTTGGTAAAATGACAGAATCTCAGAGCTTGAAGGCCTTCAGAGGCCATCTAGACATCCTGGGGTAGCTTATTGTGTGATTCAAAATGTTTAGTTAAGGATGAGGATCAGATAATTTGTGGCACAGACTTCTAAGGCACTGACCCTTAATGTCCTACTAGAATTGTAAGCCTAATATTAGGAATGTGCCACAGGGATCATTTTCAGATGAAGGAACTTCACCTACTGATACTTCTTTCCTAAAGACTATAATTATTCTATAGGTGTTGGCCAAGATCAGCATTTTTATTTAGAGATTAATAAATTGGACATGTTATTAACAAGGTGTTAAAATACATATACTTGCCAGTTAGCCTTAGGAACAAAGGAATACACAGAAATAAAAATAATCACTTTCTTAGACTCAATAAATCCAATTTTGATATGTTAACAGTCTCCAAAGAGGACAGGAACTTGGAGTGAGGTAAAAAAAGTATTAGTCTGAGAATTAAAGGTCAGTATGTATACTTCTATGTTCAAGCTTTTCCAAACTTGAATTAGGATTTCTTTTCAGAATCTCTTGAAACTGTGCCTAAGACTCAGAAAGTCACAATTATAACTTGTCTTCTGATAGTTCAGATGGACTATCCCATATTCCACTACATTGTTCAACTGAATTTTCCTGCTGCCCTGAGGAAAGAAAAAAAGCTGATGGTACTGCGTCAGGAGTGGGAGACACTGTTCCTGCTCTGTAAAGTATATCCTGCCCAAAGAGAGCAATCTGTGAGAGAAATCAAATATAGAAATAGATAAGTGAGTCATCTCAGGCTTTAATCTGTAGAGACCATGGATTCTAAACCCTCATTCTAAGTCTGGCCCCTAGCTTGTACCAGTCGTTTATGTGTGTACACAGACTGTGCAAACTCCTTACCTCCCTGCTTTGGTTCTCTTTCACCGTCCATATCATATATAGGTAGGAGATAGAAGTCTGTCTTTTTCTGACAGTGTGGTATTCTAGTTGTTGTCCACGAACCTTTTCTTAACAACCAAGAGCTAATACAACCATGGCTGTACCTGGAGAATCATTTCTGAAGATTCTAGGGAGGAAGATTCTATTTAAGGAAGTGAAGGGATTTTTAAATATACACTAACTTTCCACTCATTGAGTGGCTTTCAAGAGATAATCAGTCATTTGCTCTAAAGTGTATATTCCAAGCAATCATGGGGTGCTTATTAACCTCCAAATGCCACCAGCTCAGCAGGGTCTGAACTCAAAAAGACATTTTTTTTCTGATTATGGGCAATGCCTCAGCATGTGCCCTCATCCTTGCAAAGTTAGAAGGATTAACGATGCCCTGTTTTCCTTCACTGTAATTGCATCTGATGTGGCCAAATAGTACAGTAATAGCAAACATCTTTGTTTCTCCCTCACAGCTCATACCCATGTGGCTGCCAATGATTCAGTCAAATTTGAAGGTAAGTTATCCCATGGGCTATTTAGTTTGAACCTGGGTCCATTCTGAAAATGTCATGAAGTTTACGGGCGTTTTAAATATTAATCTCACTTTAAGAATTATCATGCAAATTGCCTTATAGCTCCATTGTTTTCACCACAGTCTTCCTTCCAAGTACTGGACCACAGAATTTAGAACTGGAAAGGACCTTCTAGATCTTATGCAATTTTTTCATGTTATAGAGAGGGAGATTAAAGCCCAGAGTTGTGTGGTTTGTCCAGGCTTACACCAGAGCTGGGATTCAAACTCTGGATACTGACCCCAAAACTTTCTTCAAAACACTATTTGTGTCTGTTATCATCATATATCAACTACCTGTGACTCTGTCAGTGTAGGAACATGCCTCCCTCTAAATGCAGATCACAGTCCATCTGAGGAGGGGCAGACAAGTTAACCAACTTGCCCAGTGTCAGAGATGGACTTTGAACCAAGATCATCCTCTTTCCAGGTCTAGTGTTCTATCTACCACAGCATGCTGCTTCTCCATTATAATAATAATACCTTCAATTTATAAATTGTTTACAAAAGACAACCCTCACTCCTGTCCTATGAAATTGATCTTGTTATCCCCATTTTATAGACTGGGAAACTGAGACCCACAAAGTTGAAATGATTTGACCAAAGTCATGGGGCTACTAAGTAGCAGGCAGGATTCAAACCCAGTCTTCACTACAGGTGGAGTACTCTTTCTTCTAGGCTTGTATTGTTATGACATTTTATCCTTAGAACATATCCCTGCAAAGTATACAGGGATTTTATAGATCCCATTTTACAGATGCGGGTCCAGAACTAGAATCTTTATCTTGACTTGTGGCCCTGTGTTCTGTCTGCATGGCCACATGGAATCATTATCAGAAAGCAGTACCATGAAAGGAGTACTATATTTGGCATCAGAGGACCTGGGTTTGAATCCCAACTCTGCCAATTACTACCCATGTGACTTTAGGGGTAAGTCACTCAATTTTTCTAGACCTCATTTTCCTCATCTGTAAAAGGAGGGTGGTGGGAGGATTAGGTGATTTCTAAGGCCCCTTCCATCTCTAAACTCTATTTCTATAGCATTTATCAAATACCTTGGTGCACTTCAAGGAGAATGTTGTGGAGATTAGTCCCTCTACAAGGAGCTTAAAAGCTAGGAAAGACAATTCTGACAGAGACACAGAAGGCAAAAAATGTAGACATCAGAATATCAACAATAAGCACCCAAGTGAAAGTCAAGGGAACCATTTCCAAGGATCCTCCTCACTGATTATTCTGAATGCAGATTTGTGCTAAGAATCGAGATTAAGTAGCTTCATGCCTTCAACCACTCCCAGATGCAGACGTCTGGCCATTTTTAAGGAATTGCTAATGTGACTTGATCAAAATTCTGTACAATTAAATATCCTAACCACTATCATCAATCTTCCCTGATGGGGAGAAATTTTTGAAGGGCATTTATTAAATGATGTAATATCAGAGCTTTGAGAGTCATCAGCGATAATCAGGTGCAATTTCTTTATTTTATATATAATGAATCTAGACCCAGAAAGAACTGACTTGCCCAAGGTCATACAACTAGTGGCAAGAACTCAGACATTAGAATTACATGATTTCATAGGTGAAAGTGATCTGAGACATTGTTTTTCAACCCCTTTCTCTACCAGCCTCCCTTCCATTTTATAGATGAGGAAACTGAGGCCCTGAGAAATGAAGTAATTTTCTCACAGATGCAGAACTAGTGAGTGGCAGAGTCACCCCTTCTAACCCCCAGTCTGGTGCTCTTTCCATACTACCCTCCAACCTTGAGGGAAGCTTTGTGTTACGAGGGGTAAACATTCTTTACTGCCACTAAACATAGATGCTTAGTCTTGGCAGAGGTATAAAGAAGTTAGTCACCAGCTGCATCCACAAGTTTGGCAGCAGGAATTCAGTTTCCATTTTGTCTTAGCTCTTGTCACCTGCCTGGCAGAGGTGGTATTAGTAGGTGGGGAGTGGGAGGAATTCAGGCAGCTTCTTTGCTTGTGCCCATTCTTAGGGGCAGAATGAATGGGAGAGGAAATCAACTAGATCATTTGGAGCAAACTGTAAGTTGTAAGCATGCACTGGTACCCTCCTTTCCATGGTAAATCATGATGGAGAATAACAGAGCCCAGAGCTGTATGCCAGCCCCAGGTTTGTAGTAGCAGCATTGCTGTGACCATGGAGAGCATGCCATGTTCTAGCTTTGCATTCAAGAAAAATTGCTGTGAACTTGGGCAGCAGGACTATCCACAGAAGCTTACTTTTGAACTTAGTTGATTGGCATCAGAAACAAACTGACTAAATTCTATCTCCTCCTAAATTTTCCTAGGGATAAGATATGTTTAACCTTGAGAATAGAAGACTTGAGTGTGTGTTTCGGGGTTAGCAGAGGGGAAGCATGATAGTTGTCTTCAAATGTTTGAAGGTCTGTCAGATGGAAGAGGGATTAACCTTGTTTTGCTTGACCCCAGAGGGCAGAACTAGTATTAAGGGGTGGTAATTCTACAGAGACAGATTTTAGCTTGACAAAAGGAAAAACAAATCTCTTACTGGTCAAACCTGTCTCAAAGTGGAAGGGGCTGCCTCAGGACATGGTGTTTTCTCATCACTGAGACTTTTACAAGTGGATCCTAGATGACCACTTATCAGGGATGCTCTTAAGGGGAGTAGGTCCCTGTCAACTCTGAGCCTTGGTGACTGCCATTCTGTGATTCTGAGTCTCTTGTTATGTTTTAACAGCATTTATCGGCTGGACTACAACTACGACTTCAAGCAATTCAGAACAACGTGAACCACCATAGCCTGAGGATGCTGCAGGGCTCTGGACAGACAAGCACGAGCTCATCCGCACTCCGGAAGTGGCTCCAGTGTACTCAGTTCAAAATGGCCCAGGTGGAGATCCAGTCCTCTGAAGCTGCCTCTCAGTTCTACCCTCTATGAGTAGGGTGTGTCGCTTCTAGTGTGAACGCTCTGGTTCAGCAATAACGGGGTTCCAGACAAATACTAGGATCCACGCAGGTTTGAAAAGGCATTGGGGACACTCTGCACCCCCTCCGTAGTTTAGGTACCAACGTGTGGAGCCTGCCAATGGCCGTGTCGAAGCCTTCCCGCTTCACCTGTTTCTGACGTCTCCTTGGGCTAGCCGATTAAGTGTTTCCTTACATTCTTTTTTAAGAACCAAATCATTTCTCTTTAACTGACTTCTATTTTTTTTAAGAAGAAAAAAATAGACTGGTGGGCACTCACAGAAAAGTTGTATAAGTCCCCCTGTTGCTATTTTTGATGACAGAGAATAAATAGGGTTTTTGAAGCCTTTTAGTGTTTTTTCTTAAAACCGACTCTTGGCAATGCAATAAAACTCTTCACCGTGCGCCGGTGACACCCTACGGAGGATTGGGGTCATGATCGTGGGAAAAAGCAGCAGCTTGCAAGGAGCATTACAAAGTGCACTTAGAAATTAGGGGGTTTAACTGTGCCAATTCTTCCTCCCTTTCTTTTTTCTTTCTTTCCCTTTTTATAATATCATTTTCCAAAACTGTCCAGTATGGTGGCTTATTTTTAAAACAACTGCAACAGACAACAAAAACTAGGTTTTTTGACTCCTTAGTTTGAGGCTGTACTTTTCTTCTTGTAAGCTTTAGGATAACCCCTTTAGTTTTATGAATAAGAAATTTTATTCTTTTCGTAACACTTGTATACAATTCCATTGGGATAAAAAACAAACTAGATTGCATACCAACCTAATGGAATCCAAGCACTGGCACGTAACACTGCATATGGAATCACATTCCTAAAGCCGAATTTTAATAGTGCAAGAGCACCAAGATGCATTGGCACTCATGATCAGCATTTGACTGTGCATTCACAAATGGTACTTCTCCTCTTTTACTCCTGTAATGCACTGACAAAAAGAATTACTACACGTTTAAGCTGTATATTAACATGCTATTAAATGCATATTCTTTATTATCTTTGAGAGCCTGAGGGTTTTCTTTTTAAAAACTAGTTTATATAGGTCAAAAGGGATGAATATTTCTTGGGGATGCCATAGAAGGATTCCTTCTTCAAGCAGTGTTTGGACTATATACCCTCTGACGTCAAGAAATTGGCAAATATCAATAAAGCTCCAACTCTATGAGAAGGTCCTGGGGATTAAAAAAAACCCAACAAAAATAAGGTGAAGTGTAGGCCAGGGGAGAGACCAGTGGCAGGAATAAATATTGAGGTGAAGATAGCGAAGCTATTCCAATGGTCCATGTCAGTGGTGAGAAAGACCTCAACAAGCATATTGGCCATCTCAATAGAAAGGAGCTTGAGGGACGTTTCTATGATGAAGTTAATAGGTGTAGAATAGCATGGCCTAATGTTAGACTTGGAGTCAGAGGACCTGTGTTCCAATCTCTGTTCTGTTACTTGCTATCTTTGTAACCTTGAGCAAATCTCTTAAAATTTCCAGATCTCTGTTACCTCTGGTAAAAATGAGAGGTTTAGATTGAATGATTTCCAAGGTTCCTGCTAGACCTAAATCTATAATTCTGTAATTATCTATGATAATTCTATGAAGGAACCTGGCTACTTGACTATGGGGGTAGAGGGAATCAAGATAATGGAAAAGTCAAAGATGATTCTGAGGTTATAATTCTGTTTAATTGAGAGAACAGTGGCACCAGAGGAAGGGTATGTTTTGAGGGGCTTATATAGTATATTTAGTTAAGCTTTTATTTAGTTTGAAGTGCTAATATATATCTAGGTGAATGATTAGCACATAGCTGGAGATGTAGGATTGAAGTTCAGAATTGAAGTTAGGACTAGATATGTAGATTTGGAAGTCTTATAAGAAGTGATCTTTGAACCCAGGAGGATGGATGAGATCATTGAGAGAGAGAGGAGGAGGCAGGAAGAAGATATATAAAGAGAAGAAGGTCCACTATAGACACATGGAGGACATCCAGGGTTGGTATATCCTTTTCAACTCTGAGGTTCTATGTAAGCTCCTTGAGGGCAAATATTATTATTATTATTAGTAGTAGTACTATCTACTAGGTACTTAACTTTTTTAATGGGATAGAATTGAACTGATTCCTATGAACAGTTTGGATCCTGATGAGAATTCCTGAATTACACATTTTTCAAATTTTCTAGCGCACTTTGTATCACAAAAATCTCAGAACCATAAGGTTAACTCAGAGAAATCTAGTCCAACCTTACCTGAACAGCAGTCCTTTCTATCACATCACAAGTGATCAGGCATCCAGTTCCTATAATGAACCTACTACCTCCTGAGGCAGCCCATTCCATTCTGGGATAGCTTTTATTGTTAGAAAGTTTTTCCTTTGCCCTTATCAAATTCTACATTTTACCATGCATGCTTCCATGTCATCATTCTCCATGAGACTGAGGTCATAGATCATAGATCAAAAGCTGAAAGAGACTTTAGAGAGCCATTTAATTCAACTCATTTTACAGATGAGAAGTTAACCTTCTTGCCCAAGGTCACACAGGGAGAGGGCGTTAGTGACAGGAACAAGATTTGAAACAGATTCAAACTCGGATTCCAAGTCTAGTCCTAGCACGTGAGGGCAAAGAATAGGTAACTTTTCATTTTTGAATTCCCAGTGCCTAGCATAGTGCACACTAGGTAATTATATTAATTATTAATATATTTGCGGAATTAAATTGAATTTGAAACTTTCTAACAGCCATTAAAACCATATTACTCTTTACAAGGGGCAAATGATCTTTGGCCATTTTGCTGGAAACAAGCAGAATGAATTTGGAGTATGTCCTCCAAGCAGGACACCCCACAACCCACAGGGCCTGAAATAATTCGTTGCTATGTTGATTATTTAAGAGATTCCACTTTTCTTCTAGGGGGTCAAATGTTATAATATTTTCTAGAGATGAGTAATACCTCCAGTGCTGAGAATGTTCACTCAAGTTCTAACAATTAATACTCTCCAAAAATAGAATGAGCTGCCTGGAGGGGGTGGGAGAAGGGAGGGAGGGATTTTGGCTTCCTCAGCCCTGGAGGTCTGCAAGCAATGATCTAAACGTTACTTTTGGAGAATGTTGTGCAGGAAATTTTTGCAATTGGTAGAGGGGTTGGACTAGCCTTGTTATTTGGGGGCCAAATCATCTTCAGGTCTTTGTAATTCATCAGCTGTAAAATAGAGATATTAATATGAACCCTACCTACCTCACAGGGTTGTTGTGAGGACCCAATGATGTAGAGAAATTCTTGGTCAGGTACTATATAACTTAAACCAGATCAGGGATTCTTACTGAGTCCTTGAATTTGGTGTATGTTTTTAAAAGACTATTTTGATAATTGTATTTCAATAGAATTGGTTTCCTTCATAATCCTATGTATTTTATTTTTTGCATTTAAAAATATTCCAAGGATTCCATAGGTGTCAGGCAACTATCAAAAGGAATCCATGACACAAAAAAGATTAAGAATCTGTGGACTAGACTGATCACAAAATCCATTCCCACACAGACTTTATGAGGACCTCATGCGTCCCTTTCAGCTTCAAAGTTTTGGTTCTAAAGGAAGATGAAGGGCAGACATGCACTGCTATAAAGTTTCCTGAGATCCATGTTGTATCTCTAGAGTAGTTATTCATCATTTTTAATGTGCTATCTGATACACCTCTAACTTGGAATGAAGTAATCTGACCGATTAGTTAAACAACAGGTATTTCCTGAGCTCCTACTAGGTGCCTACTTCTATTGTAGGTGATGGGCACAACCCCAGGAAGGTTTGAAGTCAAAAACTCTATGTTCAAATCCCAGCTCTAACTATCTAGGAACTTACGATGTTTGATTAGGTAGGATTGACCTTTCATAGTGTCATAGGACTTTGAGCTGGAAGAAACCTTATTGATCTAGTCCAACCTTCATTGGAAGAAGGAAAAATGGTCCAGAGAGGTCAAGTGATTTGTGCTCATAAGGAGCAACAGCCTGCATTTGAACTCAGGTAATGTGATTCCAGGTCAAGTGCTCTCTGCTTGTGGCAGAGAGCATGAGGAAGCTGATTGATTTTCTCCTAAGTATGAATGCAAGAAGGGAGAAGAAGGAAGTTTTTCTGTCAACTATTAGAATTAAAAGGAACTCCATTAAAGATCACCTAATCTCACCCCCCTCATTTTTAAAATTGAGAGTCAGAAAAGGAAAGAGATTTTCCTAAGGTTTTACAGTGAGCAAAAGAAGTGGCAGAAATAAGATTCAAACCCAAGACTTGTCTTTCCAAGTCTAGGGTTCTTTCCACTGTTCCAGAGCTAGACATGGAACCCTAGAGTTGATCTGGTTTCAGATAGGGCAGCTCCAAACCACCCTTGCACAGAGGTTCCAAAGGTCCCATTAGCCCATCAGACCCGCTTTACATCTATTTTAGGCTGTCAAATGATAGAATGCAAAATATGGTGTCACACACAGATAGAAACTGGGGCCCCCAAATGGATTCATAAAGATCTGTGTGGGAAGCTTATTGACTTGGAAAACCACAAATTAACATTATCAGTGTTCTATTGTATTTTTATTTATCTTATTAAACATCTCCTAATATTTAATGGTTCTGTTCTCCCAGGTGTTTGACACCTCTGGTGTAGTAGAAGGAGCCTGTACATAGAGCCAGGAACGTCTTTGCTGCAATTCTGCCTCATATACTTATTGATGAGTCACTCTCAGCAAATCAAAACACTTATTCTCTCTGAATTTGTTTCCTCATCAGTCAAGTTTAGGCAGTAATACTGCCTCACAGGGTTGCTGTGAAGATCTGATAAGATAGCTTATGTCACATCAAGTCAACACGTATTTATAAAGCATTTACTACACTCCAGGCACTGTGCTATATGGCCCTTGGCAAAGCTTGAAGCCTTATATAAATGTTAGCTATTATAATCCATGTTTATGTCTCTCTATAACCTTTCTAACCATGTTGCTTGCTGTCAGTAATCCTAATAACCTATGTTTATAGAGTGCTTTGTCATCAGTGAAGCAACATGGTGTCGTAGCTATGGTGCTGGATCCGGAGTTTGGAAGACCTGGGTTCAAATGCTACCTCTGACACTCACTAGCTGTATGGCTATGAACAAGTCACATAATCTCTCCAAGTTTTAGTATCCTCATCTCTCAAATGGAATAATAATATTTGCATACCCTACTTCACATGGAAGTAGAAGACTCGAGAAAGAGAATTTATGGAGATTGCTTTGTAAACTTTAAAGTACCACGTAAATTTCAGCTGTTATTATTATTAGTTTTTAATGCCTTGTATCCTTCAATTCTCACAATAACCCAATGAGGTAGAGAGTGTAGACATTGTTATATCAAAGGACTTAGATGGAGTATTACAGTTGGTAAGAGATGAAGTTAGAATTTACTCAAACCTAGGTCTCTAGGTTCCAAGTCCAATGCTTTCTTTAGCTTATTCTAGCAAACAAGTTAGAATCATTTGCCTGGAGTAACCCAGTACAATAGAAGATCACTGGTCTTAGAAGTCAAAAGGCCTGAGACTGAGTCTTGAGACCAATACTTACTAGTAGTGTGACTCTGGGAAAACCATTTAGCTTCCATAAAGCCTCAGTTTCTTTATCTGTAAAGTGATGACAATCACTTATTACCTATCTCACAGAGCTGTGAAGAAAGCGTTTTGTAAAACTTATGGCACCATCCAAGTTATTGTCATTATTGGAGGTGTTTCAAGGGGTGACTATGGCCAAACTCTTAGTGGGAGAGGAGACAAGCCATTATTTATATCAAAATAAAGACCATGTTGTTTGAGGAAAAGAAGGATGAAGAAAACATTCACAATGGCATGATCGTTGCTGAGATTAGATGAACTAATCCAGCTGGACCAGTCCTGAAATTTGGGGTATATAGACTTGTAATCTCCACCTGACTGTGACCCAGAAGAAAGCAATTATATCTAGGCATAAAATGGATGAGATCTACCACTGACTGATTTATTTTCAAAATGTGGGTTTTTGATATCCCAATGACTGTGTATTCAGGTACACAAGGCTTTTGAAAGGTTTTTTAAGATCACAGTAACATTAACTCATAGACTGTTGAGCTGGATGAGGCCTTAGATCATGGGCATTAGAACCTGAGATTGAAGGCTACAGTTGGATAAGTTCTGAGAACATAGAATGTTAGTCTTGGAAAGAGTATTAGAATGGAATATACAAAAGACCATAGATCCTAGAGTTTTGAGGGAATTTAGAACACAGAATACTAGAGCCTACACGTCTCATTTTTCATACATAGAAAATGAAACTTAGAAAAGTGAAAAAAACTTGTTCAATGCCAAATAGCTAGTAAGTCGTGGAACAGAGATTATAACCCAGTTCTGAGCAGTTAAGTCCAGTGTTTTTTCTATCACATGATAGTACCCGATTAAACCTAAAAGACACAAAAATATCAGAAAAGTCAAGGTAGATTGGACGAACAGAGGACACTTTTGTAAATTTTATTATAATGTTATCTATATGGCAGTCTACCTCATTGAAAAGAATTACGATAGTAGCACCATTTTTTCCAGGAGTTTGGTGGGTCTATAACACATTTCCAGGTCAGATAAATTGGTGGTCTCTGGCACCTCTGCACCTTTTAGATTTGTAGTCCTCAGACAAAAGGCACAATAATGGTAATGATGATTCATAATTTCATCAGTATGGATACTCCTTCCATCAATGCAAGCTGTAGCCTCTCTTAACTTGAGTAGATGATAAAAACAAAAATCTTGGTAATTACAAGTCTTTCTGCATTAAGCCAGGTTGGTCCTTGGACGACAGAGATGTATCTCACCAAGTTCACACATGAAACTCAGGTTCAGCTTTGTCCTTGAAACTCTTCCAGTTTGGTTGGAACCTCAAGGGTTTGTGTACCATTGGCATCACTTTTGAGAATCCAAGGCCAGCTGTATACCAGATGAAGGGATAATAATAGCCCATATTTGTAGAGTGTTTTTCAGTTACAAAATACTTCAACAACAGTTAAAAAGTCAAAGTAGTAATGCAAATTTTATTATTTCTCATTTTTTCATGTGAGAAAATAGATTTCCAGATGACAAGTGGTTTTCCTGCAGTCATATAGATCATGCAAGAAGCAGAACCGGATTCTGCATCTTCCCACTAAGAGTCTAGCACCATAGATTTAGAACTGGAAGGGACATAAGAAGTCATCTTGCTCAAGGTCCTAATTTTATGGAGGAGGAAATAAGGGCCAGAATGGTTAAGTAACCTGCCCAGGATCTCACTGTACTCTCTGCTGTTCCAAATCTCCTTACAAATTACCTTTTACCCAACCAAAAGATGGAGATGGTGGTTAATTTGCTGAAAAGAAACCCTATTTAGTAAGGCTTCAGACCAGGCATTCTCTATTTCTTAGGAACAGTAAAAGCAGTGTAACCTACTGGATAGAAAATTAATCTTGGAGTCAGAAGACCTAAGTTCAAATTCTGCGTCTGGTACATACTGGCTATGTGACCTTAAGCAAATCACTTAATCTCTCAGTATTGTAGGTAACCCTTTTAAGACTATGAATTACAGAGATGGTGTCAATCTACATTGATAGAGAGAGTTTCCTAAAACAGTAAAATCATAGTTTTGGACCCTATTCATTCTTGGGCATATAGATTTAGAGATGGAAGAAATTTTAGAGGTTATCTAGACACCACCACCCCCGTTTTCGTGATCTTGTGATGGTAGATTGTGGGTCGTTTGTACCCTAAAATCTCATGTGACACTCTATCTTGTGACTGTTGATAAGAATTATTTAGGTTTAATCCCAGTTGTTATTTCCAGATGTTCTTGGGAAGGATTGTCAAAAGCACAGAAATAGTAAGGAGCATAGTCAGAGTGATAGGAAAATGCATAAACAATGCTAAATCCTTTTGCCTCCTGAGTCATGTTTTTACCAAAAAACAAAACAAAACAAAAGATTTAAAAAAACCTCAAACCTTGAGCTGTCAACAGGAAAGTCAGATAACTGCTATTAAATCAAGGAGTTAAAAAATAGTGTGGGCATTCTTCTCATCTAGTCTTTGAGAGCTCACAATTCCAGGGCCACCAAGAGTCACAGTTATTAAATGTCAATTTCAGGGCTGCATTTCAAGCTCTGTGACTCAAATCTCCAAAATAATCTCACACTAATGCACCAAATTCCTAGAGTGTAATGAATGAAGCTGATTATCCTGGGCTCCGCAATTTTGGGGCTGGAAGGTAGTAGGCAAGTAAGAAGGTGATCATTTGACTAGGCAATATTAAAGAATAAAAAAACGCCCAAGGCTCGCATCTGTCCTTTCTTTTCATGATCACCATCTTAGTTGAGGCCTTTATCATATTTTAATGGATTCCTATTACTATTAACTATTTCTCCTGCCTCCAGTCTCTAGACACTTCAATGCATCTTTCACACAGTTGCTAAAATAATGTTCCAGTGTTTGACCTCAAAAACCTTCAGTGGTTCTATATTGTTTTTAGTATAAAATATAAACACCTTAGCTAGGCATCTGAAGTTTTCCACAATCTGGCAGCCATCTATCTTTCCAGTCTTATTCTAGCATTCTTCATACACTCAGTGCTCTACTAGATTTTCCATGATTTTTCTCCAGAGTATATTCCTCCTTATTTCTGCCCACTGATAACCTTTCCTTCATTCTAAAACCAGTTTAGGTATAACTTCTTTCAAGAAGCAGAAGGAAACAGTGGTCACAACTCTTATTTTGCTTCTATCTCCTCTACCAAAGAGAAAAATCTTGGAACTAGAAAAGACAGAACAAAAATGGCCAATAAAATAGGAAAATATTAAAATAGCATCTAACTAATCTAGATGATGAGTTCAAGTCACTAGGCCTAGAAGAACAATGTCCCAGGGTACTGAAAGAACTGGCAGATATGATTGTTGATTGTCACTAGACTGTGAAAAGTTATAGCAGATGGGAGAGATATAACTGGATTAGAGAATAGCAAATGCTTTTCTAATATTCAAGAAAAAAGAGAATGGAATTTGAACACTGTAGGATAGTGAGTTAACTTTGATTCTTTTGGGAAAAAATTCTGGAATTAATTATTGAAGGGATGCTTAGCAAGTATGTAGAAAAGAAAGTATTTAATGCAAAGCATCACCGGGCTTCATTGGGAATATTTGGAGAATACTTCATATATAATTCACTTAAGTCTTTAAACAACATTTAGCAAAGAAACTCATGCTATTCTGATTGAAAAGATGAAGAGATTTGGGCTTCCATAATAATATTGTTCTGTGACATTTAAATAAGTTGAATTACCAGGCTCATATAGTAATGATTCAATGCCATCTTGAAAGGGTATTTTCAGTGGAGGGTCTTAGGATTCTGTCCCTGGCCTTGGGATATTTGAACATTTTTATTGCTGACTTGGAAAAAGATGCAGGTGGTATACCTATCAAATCTGCAGATAATACAAAATTAAGAAAGAGACTGAACAATTCTTGACTGGTTTAGAATATCTTGTTAAATTGAAGAAGATGAAATCTAATAGGTGTAAGCATAAAGTTTTACATTTTTTATTAATAAATATGAAATGGGAGAAACAGTAGACAGCAGTTCATCTTAAGTAGATCTAGAAGTTTTAGTTATTATCAATCATGTGCTATGGCAGTTACCTCTTCCGCCAAAAAGCTAATATGAACATAAGTTGCAGTAAGAAAAACAAAATACATGAGAAATGCAAATGAGAAAAACTCTAAGGTTTCACTTCCTACCCAGGAAATTGTCAAATATAGGACAAAAAGAAAACAGTTAATGTTGGAAGGTCTGTGGAAAGATAGCTATGGGTCCAACCATTCTGGAAAGCAATCTGGATCTATGTGAAAAGAGTAACTAAAATGTCCATATCATTTGACTCAGAAATGCCACTACTAGGCATCAATCACAGGGAGGTCAATGATATCAAGAAAGAGTCCATCAACACCAAAATATTTGGCTACACTTTTTATAGCAGCAAAGAACGAAGTAAAATGCCTATCAGTTGGATAATGGCTAGACAAGCGGTGGTACATGAATGTAATGGAATATTTCTATGCCATAAAAAATAATGGATGTGATGAATACAGAAAAGGATGGGAAGATTTCTATAAATTGATATAAAATGAAGTTTTATAATGAAATTTATTATGAAGTTTTATAAAATGGAGCAGAACTACGAAAGCAATATACACGATAACTACAGTGAATTGAATAGAGAGAACAAGATGATGGAAACTGAATGCAAAGAAACTAGAAAGATCAAGTCTGATCCCAAAGAAGAGATAGGAGAAGGTACCTTCCCCATGTCTTTGCAGAGGTTGTGAACAATGGGTGTGGAGCACTATATATAAAGTTAGAATTTTTTGATGCGTTGGTTAGTTTGGCTGAATTTCCTTCTCTTTTTCCTTCTTTATTATAAGACTTGTTCAACAGAACAAGAGACATAGTGACCAGGACTTAAGAGTTTGTATTAGATAGTCTCAATATTCTGTACCCTTATCAGTATGCCAAGTATGGTGTTCATTTCTGTGGGCTGCTTTTTAGCAAGGACAATAAATTAGAGGGCATCCAGAGAGTGAGCAAGATGGTCAAGATCATTCTATTTGTGGATTAAAGCGATAGGACTTTTAGCCTGGAGAAGAGGAAACGAGAGAATAGATATGTTAGCAGTCTTCAAGTCCTTGAAGCTCTTTTGTGTAGAAGAAGGGATAGAACTGTTTGGCTTGACTCCCAAAGGCAGAATCAGGTACAGTGGGCAGGTTTACAAAGCTAATTTACAAGGTAGATGGAGGGCAATGAAAAACTTCCTGATAATTAGAGATATCCAAACGAGGAATGAGCTGCTTCAGGGAGGCGTGCGTTTCACCTCATTGAAAGTATTGAAGCAAAAAGGCTGGATGACCACTTGTCAGTGATGATGCAGAGGAGCTTCTTGTGTTTTGGGCTGTACTCGATGGTGCCTGAGATCCCTTCTTTGATTCTGGGTTTCTAACATTTCTCTAGAGATGATCTCTCTCGTTTCAAATTGATCATAGCATTTTGTCTGGGCTCATTTTCTTCTGCCACAAGTTTGCTCAGTGTGTGTGTGTGTGTGTGTGTGTGTGTGTGTGTGTGTGTGTGTGTGTGTGTGTGTGTGTGTGTGTGTGTGTGTCTGTGTCTGTGTCTGTGTCTGTGTGTGTGTGTGTGTGTTGGACCCTATTGGTAATCTGGTGAAGCCTTTGAGCCTTTTCTCAGAACGATATGTTTAAATGATTGAAATTCTAAATTTCAACTAGAGGTTAGTGAAAATAAAGATGTAATTCTTTTCCTATCCAAATTCATGGACCCTCTGAAATCTATCCATGAACTCCAGGTTCCAGAATATTACACATTGTAGTATTATTTTGTACTTATATTTATTTTCCTACTAGAGGCAGGAATAGTGTTATTTGTTGTCTTTTCATCTTTACTGTTGCCTTCTAGCACAGTTCATTTCAGATAGTAAGTGCTTAATGTTTGCTGAATTTAATTAGTCCATAATACCTCTCTTATCATTATCATAATCACTCACATTTCTATAGCATTATTCAGTTTACAAAATTTTCCCCTACAACAGTCTCATGAGACAGGAAGTGCAAGAAATATTATCTCCATTTTATAGATAAGTAAACTCTGCCACAAGGGGTTGAAATGGCTTGCCCAGAGTCACACAGCAAGCTGAGACTCAACAAAATATAATTCCACTATAATGGAATTAATAAATTCCATTTATTAAGCATCTATGGTGACACAAATGGAAGCAGGCATCCCCTTCCCTACTTTAACAAAAAAAAACTTCACATCTGATTGAATGCTGATCAAGAAATCCAATGAGAAACTATATTTTAAGTGGCTTTGGCCATTACAGAACCCACCCAAAAATTTAGCCAAAGGCAACAGGAGAAGGAGCCTATATCAAAACCAGCAGCAGACCTCAGACAAATAATATAGTAGCCTTGCAGTGTGACCAGACACTAGTCAGGGACACATTACCTATAAGGCTCTGTATCTTGAGGCAGGAGAACAGGCAACTCTTCAACAAAAGCACAGGAGTGGCCCCCTGAGGGGAACCTTGGAAACAACTAAGAATAGTAATTACCATTCCAGTTTCAGTTGCATTTAGACCAACACATCTGAGCCCAAGTCCTTAGAACTCTTCTAAAGAAGACACCTGGAGGGACTCTAAAGATCTAGCATTTTAAACCTTAAAGATGCGGTGTGGGGGGTGGGGGGGAAGGGTATAAACATGGCAGGTAGAGGTCAGTATAGGAACCCAAGTGACGCGGATCCATCCAGTCCAAGCAGGGTCAATGACCCCACCCAAAAGTGCAGCCAATCTGGCAGAATCTGTCTGTGGTATCAAACCTCAACTCAGGAACTAAAGATGGGGAAATGAATAAACCAAAGAAGGTTACTATAAGGAATTATGATAAATCCAAAGATACCTAAATAATCTATCCTGATAGAAAGAATAACTCTGTAACAACTGCTAGTAAGTACTCAACAGAAAAAAATGGATTTTCAACAAGGACAACATGAATATCTAGAAGAAATGAAATGGGGAAAAAATGTACTAAAAACTCTGTAAGAAAGAAATAGCAGAGGAATAAGTATCTTAGAACAAAAAGCCATAAATCCTAGTCAAATGATGGACCCCTTGAAAATGGAACAGAAAATGAACAGAAATCAATCATTTAATGAGATATCAAGAAATATTAGAAGAAAAACAAAAGCTTGAAAAACGTTTTCAAAAACAAATTAACTGGAAAGTAGTTCAATGAAATATAATCACAGAATTCTCTAGAAATTCATGTTTCAATAAATCACAAATGAATATTTCTATGATAGAATAGAAGGCAAAGTGAAAATAGAAAGATCCAACCAATCACCTATTGAAAAAATAGGAAAATTTCCAGGAATGTCATAGTCAAAATCCAGAGCTTCCATGTCAAAACAAAACAAAAAACAAACAAAAAAACATTACAAGTATCCAGAAAGAAAAAGTTCAGCTATCAAGGAATCACTGTCAGGATCACAGATGATCTGGTGTGTTCTACTAAATATGAGATGGGATCTTGTAATATAATTTTCCAAAAGGCAAAAGATATAGATTTACTAACAAGTATAAATGACCCTGCACAAGCTGAGTATAATCTTAAAGGGGAAAAATGGTACTTTAAGAGAATAATAGTCTTTAGCCATTCTTGATAAAAAGACTAAAGCTGAATAGGAACTTTGAAATACAAACACAAGAGTCAAGAGAAATCTAGAAAGGCAAATATATTTGAATAATTTGAAAGGACTGAAATGATGATGAAGGCTAATAATGTTCTAATAGGGAGAGAAGAAACAGGTGTTCCTTGAGAACTTTAATGTCTTTCAAGTTTGAGAGTTAAATAAGAAAACCAGAGGACCTGGGTGGCAGATTGGATCTATTCTGAAGATTTTAAGAAGAGAAAGAGGCAAGAGCATAAAAGGAATATATTGGTATAGAAAGGAGAAAAAAAGGATTGAAATGATTATTTAGAGTTTAGTTAATTAGAGTTTAGAGTAATTAGAGTTTATTAAAAGAAGCATATCAAATATAGAGAAAGGGGTAGAGGGAGAAGGTATTAGCTGAACTTCATTCTTTTCTGAACCTGACTAGGGCAATGGTGAACATTAATTATTTGGTAAATAGAAATAAATAAAATTTGATATTGAATCAAGTTGGGTTATGGCAGAAGGGAAGTTTGAGGGAGGGTAATACTGGGGGAGTAGTTACAAGCACCACAAACTTCCTGCTGTGGGGATTAAAGAGGGGATTAAAAGGGAAAAATATACTAAAAGAAACTGGAAATTAATTCGAGGGGTGCTTGTCAATTCGGGTAATAACCAAATAAATTGTGGAATAGGAATGTAATAGAATATTATTGTGTCATAAGGAATGGCAAAAAAGATGATTTCAGAGAATCCTGGTATATACTGTAGCAACATTGTAAAGAAAAAAAATTCGAAAGACTCAGGAGCTCTGATCAAAGTAATAACCAACCGTGTCTCCAGATAACCTATGATATGGCAACGGTGATATCCATTACCCCCAAAAAAGAAGGAAATAAAAAAAGAATCTTTGAAACATTTTTGAAGTACACACAGGAATACAAGGGAGCACAGAACAGTTTTGAAAATAGCAGGTTGAATTTATTACCTACTTTTAAAAAGCAAGCAATATGGAATAAATACATTTCTACATATTCTTTTAGTTTCCTAATTGAGACAGCTAGGTGGTGAAGTGACTAGAGCACTGGGCTTAAAGGCAGGAAACGCTGAGTTCAAGTCCAGCCTTCAACCTTTATTAGCTGTGTGACTTTGAACAAGTCACGTATCTTCTCTCTGCCTCAGTTTCCTGAGGGATAACAGTAGCACCTACCTCCCAGGGTTCTTGTGAGAATAAAATGGGCTAGCATTTGTAAAGCACTTTGTAAACCTTAAAGTGCCGTATAAGTTCTAGCTACTATTATTGTTTATTATTGCTTTGTATTTGGAAATGTGTTTTTTCCCTGTTGTTTGTTAAGTTCAGAATAAATTTTTTTTAAAAAAATTGTCTACTGTGTACATAACACTATGCTAGGCCCTTCCAGAAGAATAAAGTTTGGCAAACACATAGTTCCCATCCTCTCGTTGCACATAGTCTAGTGTGGGGGGGGGGGGGGGGCAGAGAGGAAATAGCCAAAACCAAATAACTACAGAACAGTGTTGCATAATAAGCAGAAGAGGTAAAAAACAGAATGCTGCATAAGTTTCAAGGGACTAGGGATGATGGGAAAAGCATCATGGAGGAAGATACCCTTTATCTCCTAGGCAGCTAGGTGGTGAAGTGGATAGAGCATCGGTTCTATCACAGTCAGGAAGATTCCCCTTCCTGAGTTCAAATTTGACCTCAGACACTTGCTAGCTGTGTGATCCTGGGCAAGTCACTTAACCCCATTGGCCTCAGTTCCTCCTCTATAAAATGAGCTAGAGAAGGAAATGGCAAACCATGTCAGTATCTTTGCCAAGAAAAGCCCAAATAGGGTCATGAAGAGTTGGACATGACTGAGCAACAAAACATTTAAGATCATATTTAAATCTATATAACACTTTAACAGATAGCACATTTATTAATAAAGCACATCTGACTCTTATTGCTCTTTTCCATTGTATCAAAATGTTGTTTTTCTACTTGCAGCTTTCAAAAGAGGAAGAAGGCCCTGATGATTCTTAGGCTAATTAATCCTCAGACATCTCCTACAGAGATGAACTTTCATGAAGGCCCTCCTCCCTGTCTGATGTGACTGGGAAATTTCCAGCTCTGAATTTCCCCACTGAGTTCCAAGCCATTCATTCATCTATTTTTTTTTAAACATCACGCTCTTTCCATCAAAACTCAGTAACAGCTGATTAGCTCCATGTGGAAATTTATTAAGTTAAATAAAATATGTAAAGTTAACTGTGTCATACAATTAACTCAACATACCCTACGACCTGCCCCCCCCAAATGAGGAAGTAGGTAATTTTTTTGTTCTTTTCAAATGTTTAAACAGTAGTGTGGATGCTACTTCTACATGAAATTTTATCTATGGATTGTTTTTCAGTCATGCCTGACTCTTCGTGCCCCATTTGGGGTTTTCTTGGCAAAGATACTGGAGCAGTTTGCCATTTCCTTCTCCAGCTCATTTTACATATGAGGAAACTAAGGCCAATCGGCTTAAGCAAACTTCCCAGGATCACATAACTAGAAAATATCTAAAGCCAGATTTGAACTCAGGAAGATGAGTCTTTGAGATTCCAGGGCTGACACTTTATCTACTGTGCCACCTAGCTGCCTTAACCTACAGGTACTGGCCGCTAATTACCTCCTAGTAGTATGTTAAGTGAGGAGATTCATTAGAGGGGGTCACAAGGCTAGGAGAAATGACATGGGGTTCTTTTGATGAATTATGAGATGAAGATTTGACGTTAGTTGCTGTGGTAGCAATGGCATCTGTTTCAGGAAGTCTGAGAAATTTTTCCTTTAAGAGGCCATCTTCAGGATTTGGTTACTTACTCTGGAGATCTACAAGCATAAAAAAATGCAGCCTGGGTGGGATGGTTGCTTCTGATTTATGACAGAACTCCCACTAACCTGCAGGACATTTTTCTCATCTAGTGTTGCTGCCCTAGAGAATGTGCGGAAGTAAAGGGAGGTAGGATCTATTTTTAGTTAGTTTTATACTTTTAGTCTTAGTGCTGGGTGAAGTAAATTCATTTTCATTGACTTTCATGGTTCATAAGTATTTCAATGAGTTCTACTCCTGAGTGTAAATAAGTAGTAAGTGACCCAGAGCATTTGCCATTAGTTGGCAGGACTGGATCATAGTGATTTTGTGGTTAACTTCATGGTGGAAGTGGGGGAAGGGCAATGAGGAAGAAAGATAGTCTTAAGTGATGGTACGAACATTTATGGAAGTCTGGTGCTGTGTGTTTGTGGCCCCTCAAGCTTCATATAGGGATCCCTCTCAATAAGATAAATAGGGCTTGCCCCCACCCCATTGGATTAGCCCTATTGGTCCTTAAGAAACTTAAGGAGAAGAATATTTACACATGCATAATGTGGTTGGAAAAGCTGAGGAGAGACATAAACATGAATCATGATAGCTAGAATGTATGTAGTGCCTCTAGGCTTGCAGAGAACTACATAGCTATTGAAACTCCCCCTCCCCTATTTATCCCTCCTTCTCCCCCCCATGGGTCCTCAAAGAACTTAACAAGAAATAAAAAGTATTGCAAAAGCTAAGATTCTTTTAGTCTTAATAAAGATTTTAGGAAGGGTATGTCACTAGCCTATAGAAAATGGCAATAAATTATTTTGTGTATTCAGTAATAAAAGAGAGATACAAATGTGCTTTGAGTTTTTAAGGATTGTTCCTTGAAGACAGGGGGGCAGTTTTTGGATATGCTAACAGCCCAGGTGAAAAAGGCAATGATCGTGTGGGAGGTGATAAATAGGTTGCAAGTGTGAAGCCTGGCCTTGAGTTTCCCCCTCCTCAAGTTCTCACTTGTTACTCAATCAAGCCTGACTCTTCATGACCCCATTTGGGGTTTTCTTGGCAAAGATACTGGAACGGTTTGCCATTTCTTTCTCCAGTTCATTTTACATATGAGGAAAGGGTGCAGAGTTCTGGCCTGTTAGGGAGGTCAGAGAAGATATTTACTTTAGAAAAGCCAGTTAAATCACTTAGACATCCTGATGGAAAGTGCGCTTTGTCCCTTCTTTAGGTAGCTAAGATGGGGAGTTCTGTATACCTGACCCCACCAAGTTGAATCTTCTCCGTAGCAGTGCCCCAGTGACAGTAAGGTGAAAATCACTGAGATCAAGGCTGTAAGGGAAAAGAATGAAAACAAGAAGGGCCGCCACTGGTAAGAAAGTCTTGGACTTTTCCTACTCTCCCACTCCCCTTTTCCTCCCCCTTCTCCCTGTTCTCTTCCCCGCCACGTCCAGGGATTTCCTGCAAAGGGAGACTGCAGAGTAGTTGACTTTCAGACCTCCATCATCAAGGAATTGGAGAGGCTACAGAAGAGGTTTATTTACGGAATTATTAGAAGCAATAGTTAGTTAGAATGTGGTCACATTAGGGCAACATAGAACTTTGGCTGGTTGCAGAGTTCTGGCCTCTTAGGGAGGTCAGAGAAGATATTTACTTTAGAAAAGCCAGTTAAATCACTTAGACATCTTGATGAAAAGTGCACTTTGTCCCTTTTTTAGTTAGCTAAGATGGGGAGTTCTGTATACCTGACCCCACCAAGATGAATCTTCTCTGTAGCAGTTCCCCAATGACAGTAAGGTGAATTGAGGTAGGTGACCTGGATCTATGCTTCTCTCCTCCCCTTCCCTTCCCCTACCTCATGACCAGCCTATTTCAGGAGCAATTAGATTTTAGCTTCTGGAAGGAACCCCACCTGAGTGGCTTTAGTGGGGCATCCCCCACTACCACACTATAATACAGACCTGGGCAGAGCAACTAGTAAAATTTGAGTGAGAGATTGGGAGAGAACCAGTGACTCTCTGGGCAAACATAGTTAATCAAACAAATAGATGCTCTGTGGATGATGGAGAGAGGTACTATGCCCACCACCATGTGAGGAAGGGAATGAATGCAAGAGTGGCTGCAACTGGCAAGAGACTATTGGACTCATTCTACTACCCCCCATGGTGGGCAGGGTGATGATATCCTCTCTGGTAGGGAGCTCTGGGTGGTGATTGAAACAGGGTTGAAAAGATTATTGCTAATCAGTATATGAGGACATTGGTAAAACTGTATTGGGCTGTCTAAGGATTAGGACAGCAAGGGATATATCTATATCTATATATGTGTGTATGTATATATATATTCCATGATGAATGATTAATATTTGTCCCCCATCAGTCTAAAAAGGAAGCTAAAAGAAACTCTTCAAGTTCTAGAGAGCCCACATTATCCACCTGGGTATTTAAAAGGCCCCCATTGGCCAAGTCACTGGCAAGATTTCCTCTTTTGAGTAGGGCCAGGAATGGACTACGGCCCTGGCAGATGTTAGACACTGTTCAGTAGTCTTTCTCTCCGCATCTTGAAAAACTGTTGCTGGTCTAACTAGACCCTTGTTGCTACTGAACAGATAATGCCGGGTGATGCCATCACTCTTTACCCAGAGTTGTCTATTAGGAGTTGGGTGACAGAATATGGTTTGCTACAAGATGAATAATGCAGAAGTGGTCCAACGGTTAAACTGAAATAGTATATTCATGTCATGATAATGCTTGCCTGGGTCACTGTTAGTGTTAATGCTCCTTGTGAAGAGGTTGTGACCTTGCCAGAAACTGAGACCACCAGACCCAGCCTCAGTGCTCTACCTTCTATGCTAGTCCAGTGTGCCCTTTTATGAAAACTTGGGTCTTGAGGAAAACTTTCTTGTATGGTTAACTGAGGCTCGTGCAACTAGGACACTAGGGGCTGTTGAGCCAGTAATGGAGCATATGGTGAGGAATGGGGCTAAGTCCTACCAGGGGAATGATATGCAAGTTGAATGACTGGCATTATTAGAGCTATAAAGGAAAGAGTAGATATGATCTTTAGGGCAGCTAGGTGGCATAATGGGTAGAGTGTTGGGTCTAGAGTCAGAAAAACTCATCTTTATGAGCTCAAATCCAACCTCAGACACTTACTAGCTGAGTGATATGGGCAAGTCACCTAACCCTGTTGGCCTCAGTTTCCTCATCTGTAAAATGAGCTGGAAAAGGAAATGGCAAACCACTCTAGTATCTTTGCCAAGAAAACCCCAAATGAGATCATGAAGAGTTGAACACAACTGAAAAACAGCTTAACAACCAATATGATCTTCATCTCTCTGGATAGAGGTTATGGGTCTGACTGAGTGGTCTGGGGCTTGGAGAGAATAGGACTGGGCAATCAAAGATTCTACCCTTTGTGGTCAGGACCAATGGAGAATTTTTGCTGGTACCTCCAATGTAAACAACTGTTGATCAGGTTTGTTAGTACCCATCAAAGGCATTTTATACCCTTGGCTAATTTAAATACTGGGTTGATCCTCTTATCTAAATGACCGAGATTGAGGCTGGGGTCCATCAACTGACCAGACTTGGAGACCTTGATGCTATATTATAGTGGGCATGGGACCATATGCTGTCTTTTATTAGGAAATGCTGTGTCCCTTCCCCACATCCTCCTCGTAAGTCATCTCTTACAATAAATTTTAAAGGAGGAAGAAAAAGAATCAGTAAAGTTGACCCTATCCAACAAGGTTGATGTTAGATGTAGTGTTCGACATTCACCATCCTCTCACCCCTGCAAAGAAGCCAGGGGTGGGGAACCTTCAGATATCTCTTCTTTAAGCTCACGTTTAGTGATTGTCATATTATAGCATTCAGTTCCCATTGTTCTTTCCACATACTTAATTGTAGTTATTATACATATGACTTTCTCAGTTCTTCTTATTTCATTTTGTGTTTGTTCATGTAAGTCTTCCCACGCTTCTCTGTATTTAATCCACCCACCTTCATCTTTCATTACATTCACATACCATAACTTATTCAGCCATTCCCCAATGAACGCATGTCTATTTTGTTTCCACTTCTTTTCTATTGCAAAAAGTGCTGCTATAAATATTTTAGTATATTGAGTCTTTTTCTGTTGTCATTAATGTTCATGGAGTACATGCCTAGCAGTGAGACCTCTGAGTCAAAGAGGATGGACATTTTAGTCATTCTCTGAAGGAGTATCTAAATGATAAAATTCATGAATTTTTTTTCTGCTGATTTTATTAGATGGTAGGAATGAAGGGCTACAGGTCTGAGAAGTTCAGTAACATGTACTCTTGAACCTGCTCCCTATGCAGGTCCTTAGTCAAGAGCTACCATGATTGGGGCCTGATTTGTTTTTATCCTTCCAAGATATCTGGCTAACAAACAATTCCCTCTGTACTTTCAGAGAATAGCATTTTCTGTAATGGGAAGAGGGTATTTACCCCTCCATGAAAGTCTAACAGGACTAACTCTAAGCAGCACTTTGTGATGCGACCAGTTATGATGGCACACCTATCAGGGAGGCTGAGACTGGTGGATTTCTTGAGTTGGGGAGTTCTGAGCTGTAGTGAGCTATGCTGATTGGTTGTCCATACTAAGTCCAGTATCAAAATGGTCATCTTCTGGGAATGAGGGTCCAACAAGTTGCCTAAGGAGAGCCAACTAAGGTTGTAAAAGGAACACATCAAATGTGCCAGTCCTTTATGGGTCTGCCTATACTTCCAGCCCAGTCTTTAAAAAAAATCTACTCAACAGTGAGATTTGTTGGAATGGGGTGCAGGTAAACCCAGGCTTAGGACCAGACCTCTTTTGGTTTCCCCATTGTAACAAAATAATGAAAGGAACATAGGAATATATTCATAGAGATGAGATTTAAAAGGAAATTTAATTCACAGTCTTGGCCCCTATTGCATTTCCTAGGTTATTCTAAGAAATCCTGGCATTTGGATTTTGGACAAAAATAAGTAAAATCTTTTCATTAAACCACTGAGAGTGATCCTGATGAATGGATGAAAGAGGTCTTTGGGGTGATTTTCTGGCTGTGATTTGAGTTCCTTGAAGGGGCTGACTTGGGAAAAAGAAGAATCAGCAGTAAATAGTCAAATTAGAACTGAAGCAACATTTAGGATGATATTAATCAATATTAATCACTTTACACTGGTGGTTGGAGAGTGAGGATGGGGGATTGGAAGCAAATTAGTATAGTAGAAAGAGTGTTGATTTTGGAGTTAGCAGTCCTAGATTAAAATCCAGGCTCTGCTGCTAATGTCTGTATGACCTTGGACAAGTCACTTTAACTCTTTGGCCTCAGTTTTCTTTTCTATAAAATGGAAGCATTAGCTTAGATAAGCTGTCAGGTCCCTTCCAGCTCTAAATCCATAACCCTCTTCCTTTGATCTATTATCCTTTTTGGAGCAAAGGATTACAGGAGTTAAAGTTGGAGGACTTTAGAGATATTATCTGGCTCCCTCATATGTGGGCTCTCCAGACATCATTTACAAACCATGTGTCCCAGGAGTATGCTGGAGCCAGCTCCAATCAGACTGTGAGAACCATTTTTCAGTGGATGCATTTAAACCTCAGAAATGGCAAATGCTACAAGTCAGGGCTTAATTTATTGTTTATCGTTTGTCAACATATAAAGTTATGGAAAAAATGTTAACCTATAAAGTTATAGAGAAGATGTGTGTGTGTGTGTGTGTGTGTGTGTGTGTTGGTTTGTCCTTCGTTGCTGAAGAAGACCATGCCATCAGAGATATGATGACATGACTTGCACTTGACTTTGTTTTGAGTGAGGGAGGGCTGTGCAGCTCACCAGCCTCACTTCTCCTCCAGAGCCATCTGAATCCAGTGACCAGATATTCCTCTGGATGACTGAAGATAACCCAGGATGAGGCAATTGTGGTTAAGTGACTTGCCCAAGGTCACACAGCTAGTGGGCGTTAAGTGTCTGAGGTGAAATTTGAACTCTTGACTCGTGCACTTGACTCTATCCACTGTATCACCTAGCTGACCCTAGAAAAGATGTAGGTTAGGACTTGTGTCCTTTTTTTGCTGCAGAAATGGTTGATATTTACCAGCATATCCCTGTTCTTCATCCCTCCATTAGAACATAAGTTTCTTGAGATCAAGGACTATCTTGCTTGATTATGTTTGTATTCCCAATGTCTGGTACATAGGAAGTACATGCTCTTCCCTCTCCTTCCTCCTCACCCCCTCCCCCCACCCCGAAATAAAGTAACTTGCTACCCAGTGGCAGAGCTGGAATTCAAATGCAGGTCTTATCACTCCCCATCCGTTCCTCTTGTGACCGAACCATGAGGTTTCCATCAAGGCTAGATCCCTAATGTCTTTCTTCACCTTGGCCTTATAGAAACCCTCACTTCCTTCAAGGCACAGTTCAGATGCTCCTCCTTCCCAAGGGCCTTTCTCATTTCTCCAGTGGATAGCAAGTTTCCCCTCTTGAAGTAACTTTGTACTACTTTGCTTCTATCTTTTATTATTTTCAAAGGGATCAGGAGAGCCTTTATGGAGGAGGCTGGCACCTGAATCTCAACTTTAAGGAAAGGATTTTAAGAGGCTGGAGTAGAGGTTGCATGGGGGAAGCCGAGTGAATTAGGAATAGAAAGGTGAGCTGAGGCCATGTACGTGAGAATTTTGAATGCTAGCTTAACGAATGTGGTTTTTTTTCCATTTATTTATTTTTAGTTTTCAACATTCACTTCTATAAGTTTTAAATTTTTTTCCTCTCTTTCCCCAAGATGTCACGCAATCTGATATTGGCTCTATACATACATTCTTAAGGAATGTGTTTTTTTGTTCTGTAGGCAATAAATTCCCAAACTGATGAAAGCACAGGTATATATACACACAGAGAATAGTAGTGATTGCCATTATTGAAAAATTCATGGAAGAGGTTAGATCAGAGGTAGCCACACGTGGCTGTCGAGGTCCTCAAGTGTGGTCCTTTGATTTGAGGACCTAGAAGGCCACATGTGGCCTTGAGGCCCCACCCCTAGGTTAGATGATCACAGGATGTCACCTTAAAGTGCAGTTTCTTAATTTGAAGCCTGTGAACTTTTAGAAGTATTTTGATAACTATATTTCATAATCTTGTATATTTTACGAATTTAAAAGCATTATTCTCAGAAGAGGGGCCATGGGCTTCACCAGATGGCCAAAGAGGGATATGACTCAAAAGATGTTAAGAGCTCTTGCTTAGAGACTGTCTGATTTAAGTCTCAGGTGCCTACCAAGTGGGAGATATTTCATGTCCACAATAAGTATTAGAAAGGTAATTGTGATACAGAAGGAAGAAACCTGGTCTGGGTGTCAGGAGATCTGGGTTCTAGTCCAAAAATACCTGTGAGTTTTTGGAAAGTGCTTTTCTTCCCTGGGCTTAGTAAGCTCTGAGAGCCTATTACTTTTCGCCTGTCTCAAGCTAAACAAAATCCTTTATCTCCAAACTCTTCCTCTTCCTTGCCCAGGTAAAACAAAATTATGGCAAATTAAATTATGGATGCCCGACTGAAACAGAACTGCTAATTGTTGGGTGGTCTGGCCACCTGCTGTGCAGGCGTCCCTGCCCAGCCTCACCTCCTTACTTGTTTATCTGGCTTGCTGCTCTCTCTCTTTCTTCTGCCTGTGATAATTAGGTTGTTTTGACTTAACTGGTTTGTAGACTCCCTGGAATACAGCTCTGGACAGGGCATCAGGGCCCAGCGTTTGCTCTGGAGGAGAGGCAAGCTGCCCAAAGGCGCAAGCTTCAGGATAACTGAAGGAAAGAGTCCTGCCAAGCTAACAGTCCTTTAGTGGTGTGTATGTGTGTGTTGGGGGAGGAGAGTTCAGGTACATGTATGTGCATGTGTGGAATGCCATAGATAGCAGAAAGAGGGCTGGATATAATGTCCAAAGGGATAAGTTCAAGTCTTGGCTCTCTTTATTAGCTGCCTGACCATGGGTGAATCGTATCATTTCTTCTCATCTACCTCAAGGAGATTAAATTCTCAAAGTAGAGACATGATGAGCATATCTAAGAATATGCAAATCATATCTAGATTATAGGTAACTTTTTCTTTTTTTGGCTGGTAGAGAAAAGGGCAGTAGAATCTAGTGGGGCCAAGAAAGATCTCATACAGAATGTAGTATTTGATTTAAGTCTTAAAAGAAACAAAAGATTCCAAGAAGTGGAGGTGAGAAGAGGACATTCTAGGCATGGGGGACAACCTGTGTGATGGGAGATGGAGTGTTTTATGTGAGGAAGTCCCAGTTGAACTAGAGAGTACATAGAAGAGAGTGGTGTGGAATAAGACAGGAAGGGTAGGACGGGACCAGGTTGTGGAGAGCTTTAAATGCCAAACAGAGAGATTTTGGACCTAGACATAATAGGAAGTCCTTGGAGTTTATTGAGTAGGGGTATGAAATAGATCTGTGATCTAGAAAAATCGCTGTGGCAACTGTGAGGAGGATGGATTGGAGTGAGGAGAGATTTGAAATTGAGAACAATCCAGGGTGTTGGTTTGTTTTTTGCAGTATTCTAGGTGAGGAGCTATAAGTGTCTAAACTAGAGTGATTATGGTAACAGTGGAGAAAATGAGACATGTGAGATATGTTGTGGAGGTAGAAATAATGAGGTTTCATAACCATTTGGATTTGTGAGCTGAAGAGAGAGAAGGTGGGAATGATGGTGAGCCTACAAACCTGGATGAATGAATGGGTGGTGGTGTACTCAAGAGATAGAAAAGTTCAGAAGAGGGATGAGTTTTGGGGAAAGATAATAAGTTTTCTTTTGGAAATGTTGAGTTTGAGATATCTACAAGACATTCAGTTGAGAATCTCTAGTAGGTAGCTGATGATCTGGAACTGAATTTGGGAGAGAAATAGATTTTGGAGTTATCTGCATAGAAATGATTATTAAACTCATGGGAGCTGATGAGATCATCAGGTGACAGAGTATAGTGATAAAATAGAAGAGGGCTCAATACAGAGTCTTTAGGTCTGTCCACAGTTGGGAAATATGACACGGAGCTTAATCTAGTAAAGGAGTTCCAAGACGGAAGGAGTGGTCATATAGATAGGAGGAGAATCACGAGAGAGGTGGGTCATGAAAAGCCAGAAAAGGGAAAATATTCAGGCAAAGGGAGTGGCCAACAGTGTCAGTGCTGCAGTCAAGAAGGAAGAAGATTTAGAAAAGGCTGTTGGACTTGGAAATTAATGGACCATTTGGAATTTTGAGAAAATGTAGTTTCAGTTCAGTCATGTGTTCAAAAACCAGTTTGCCCCAGGTTTGGAAGAGAGTAGGACTAGAGAAAGTAGGAATGACAAGTATTGAGAGCCTTTTCAAAGAGTCTGGCCGAGAAAAGGAGGAGAGGCATAGGACAACCTCCAGTGGGGATTTTAAGAACAATTTCATGTTTATCTTTATATACACAAGTATATAAAGATAAGGTATATAGTATATAAAAGTAGATAAAGTGTACAAAGATAAGTATATAGTAGGAATTTAATAATTATGTACTGATGGATTGAAAGAGCTGCAAAATGGCAGGTAATAATGCTTGGATAATCTATCTCAGAGTTTTTATGAGGATAGCATTTTTTAAACCCTTAAAAATAATGACAATGATGATTACGGGTATTATTCTTCTAAAAGTAGGTAGGTGGCACCGTGAAGAGAGAGCTGGTCACCGAGTCAGGAAGACCTGAACTTGAACCCTACCTCAGACATTTCCTTGCTGTGTGATCTTAGGCAAATCACAGCCTTTTTCTGTCTCAGTTTCCTCAGCCTTAGCATAGAGATAATAACAGCACCTACCTCCTCAGGTGGGTGCAGTGGATAGAATGCCTGGTCTGGAATCAGGAAGATTCATCATCCTGAGTTCAAATCTGGCCTTAGACACTTTCTAGCTGTGTGACCCTGGGCAAGTCACTCAACCCTCAACAGTTTCCTCAAAGGAAATAGCAAACCGAGGGGGTCAGAAAACCTTAAATGGGGTCACGAAGATTTGGACGCAACTGAAATGACTACAACCACCTCAGATTGTAGCAGGGATAAAATGAGATAATATTTGTAGAGTGCTTTGCAAATCTTAACTTGCCAAATAAATGTTAACTACTGTGATTATTGTATGCGTTTGGGTGTGTTTCTGTGTGTACCCTGTGGAGAACGAATTATGATATTATACAATGAAATACAAAGGATATAAACCAAAGGAGTCTGAATTCCATTATAGGAATACAGAGAGCCATGGGAGTCATAGGAGCCACTGAGGGGGCAGCTAGGTGGTAGAGTGCTGGGCCTGGAGTCAGGAAGACCTGAGTTCAAATCTAGCCTCAGTCACTTACTACCTGTGTAACCCTGGGCAAGTCACTTCACCCTGTTTGCCTCAGTTTCTTCATCTGTAAAATGAGCTGGAGAAGTAAATGGCAAACCACTCCAGTATCTCTGCCAAGAAAGTTCCAAATGGGATCATGAAGAATCAGGCATGACTGACAAATATTTGAAAAGGAGCCATTGAAGGTTTTTGAATACAAGGGTGCTCTGAACTTTAAGTGTCAAGTGCTCAAAAAAAATATGGTACAAGTAATGAGTCCCAAGATGAATGAAAATAGGAAGAGAGTTGTTGAAAACTTTGCTGTGGCCCATGTTCCTTTGGATCCCTGTGAATATGTGTGCTTGAGTGTGCGTCTATACAGCCAGGCAATCAAGTCAACAGGCATTTATTAAGGGCTTACTATGTGCTAAGGGGTGTGCTAAACAGTAAGGTTCTAAAGGCGAAAGAGAGTCCTTGCTCTCCCGGGGCTTATACTCTAATGGGGGAGACCACACAAAAACAACATAGAGACTGGAAAAATGAAGACAATCTGTGTGAATATGCATATTCAGGGGTACAGTCAGGCAGATAAAAAATAATAATAACAACAGTTAGGTAGTGCTTATTATGTTCCAGGTACTGTGCTAAGCACTTTACAGTTGTTATCTCCAGTATGTTGTGCATGTGCATCTACGGACATGTGCCTATGTGGATGTTTTATAGGCTCATTAAAACACTGCAAGGGGGCAGCTAGGTGGCACAGTGGGCTACAGTTCCAGGCCTTGGAGTCAAGAGTACCTGAGTTCAAATCCAGCCTCAGAGGCTTACTAGCTGCATGACTCTGGCAAGTCATTTAACCCCGATTGCCTCCAAAAAAACCCTTCCAAAACAAACAAATGAAAACATTGTAAAAAGTAACATGTAGGAGAAAAGAAAAATTGAAGTGACTGTTGGAGGACAGAAGTAAAAACCAATGCTGCATCTAGAAGGTGAGAAGCAGTGAGGCATTTGAAGAGCAGTTGCTAGCCCTAGAGTTAAGAAATCTCAGGTTCAAGTTCTGCTCCTGAAGACATTTCAGTCAGTCAATGACCATTTAATAAATGCCTACTATGTGCCAGGCACTGAGCTAAGTGCCGGGGATACAAATAAGAAAAAGAAATCCCTGCCCTCAAGGAGCTTATAGTATAATTTTGGAGAAGACAACACACAAAAGGAAAAGGAAAAGTGGGGTGGTGGGGTCTAGGGTATTGCTGTCCTGGGAGATCTCTTTAAATGGAGGCTCCGATCAGAGGGGCGGAGGTTACTGTGAGGGTACTGACGAGGTGTGAGTACCAAATCTGATGCCATCTCTCAAGTTGGTGAGTTTCCTGGTGATGATATTTCCTGGGAGAATGATCATGGTGGAGGTCAGTCCAAGGAGCACAGTGGATGGGGCTTGCTTCTTGTTCTAGAACAGTTCTTTTGTTATTTAAAAACGAAATGTTTTGTACCAGAACTACCAATTTGACGTACTTATGTTTTGTTAAAAACTTGATATTGGACACCAGAATTATAGAACCATAGAATCTAAGACTCAAAAATTGCCTAGTTCAAGGCTTCCCCAAATCAGGAATCAAATATATAATGTCTTCCAAAAGGGTTATCTGACCTCCAGTAATGAGGAACTTATTGCCTATAAAGGCAGTTATTTTCAGAGAACTCTAATTATTTGAATGTTCTTTTTATGGAGCCAAAGATAAAAGCTTCTTTGAATTTTCTACTCAAAGGTCTTTGCTTTTCCTTGTCCCAAATTTAATCCCTCTTCCACGTAACATTGCTTTTAAGAAGGTGGACCTTGCAGTTGAAACATTTTATAAGTCTCTCCCTTTAAGTCTTCCTATGGATTCTTTGTCCAAACATTCTCTTTCATTTTTTCTTTTATATGATTGAAATTCGTGTAGATTACATTCCAATGATTATTTTTTCCCCCATTTTTCATGATTTCATAAAGGTCTTTCCATATTTCTTTGTATTCCTTATCATCCATGCTGGTCTTAATTGCATTATGGTATCCCATTAAATTAATGGACTAAAATTTATCACTACTCCCTTACTGCTTGCCCTCTTAGACTCCATCGTAATCCTTTTTTGACCACTGCTCATGGAGCTCATGCCCTGGGGAAGAAGGGACCTTATGACCATATGCTTCTCTAGTGTCCTGTGTAGGGAGACCCCTCTCTAAATTATATTGCACCTTACCAGGCATCCTGAAATCTCCCCAGAAGTTTCTCTCCTTTGGACTTGGGCAGTGAACCTCTAGGAATCCACTTTGATAGTCGACCTTGAAGATGCATCCCACAAATTCATTAGTGAATTCAGCAAAATGTGGTGGAAGGACTATAGCTTCCTAGGAATAGTTCTAGAGGGAGACTTCGAGACTATTTAATCCACAATAAATTAAAAATTGATAGATGAGAAAACTCAGGCCTAGAGAAGTTAAATGACTTGCCTAACGTCATACAGATATTAAGCTCATAAGTAGGTAGGAAGAGTCATGATTCTTTCTGCCATGCCACACTACCAATAGCAACCTTGGCATCAGGACACTTGGGTTTGAATCTCAGCTCTATTACTTGGTAACAGTGTGATCTCTGAGCCTCGGTTTTCCTATCTGTAAAACAGTGATATTAACACTTGCATTTTCTATCTTGCAGGACAGGAGAACCATCACATATTTTTAACTTTGTGTCATAAACCCTTTGACAGTATAGTGAAGCCTGTGGATCGCTTCTCAAAATAATATTTTAAAATACATGAAATCAAATGTATAGGATTGTAAAGGAAACAAACAATATTGAAATATAGTTCTCAAAATAAAAATTTAATATAGTTCTCAAAATAAAAATTTTTTTTAACATTCATAGACCTTAGATTAAGAACTGCTCTAAGTTCTATCTGTGACGTTGTGGGATATTCATTCCAACCTCTTCCATGAACTTTTCTCCAATAATGCCACTCAATGCTGCTCTCTTTCTGACTACTTTATTGTCTGGACCAGGTCTAAGAAGCTTCCTTCTACCTCTGGATCTATATAGCCCTAAAATCCTATAAATACAAATGAAATAACTGGATGTGAAAGCTCTTCGTAAATCCTAACAGTGCTATAAAGGCAGCTAGGCGGTGCCACGGAGCCAGGCCTAGAGTCAGGAAGACCTGAGTTCAAATGTGGCCTTAGACGCTTCCTAGCTGTATGACCCTGAGCAAGTTGCTTAATCCTGCTTGCCTCCATTTCTTCTTCTGTATAAATGTGCTGGAGAAGGAAATGGCAAATTGTTCTAATATCTTTGCCAAGAAAACCCCAAATGGGGCACGAAGAATCAGACATAACTGAGAAATGACTGAGCAGCATCAGCCATGCAGATATGATCTGTTATTAGAGTATTTTTTTTATCCCCTCCCCATGCTGACTCCACATTCTTATGGCTATTGGTTGCGGAAAATGCTGAGGTCTGGTGGTTAAATATGCAATGTCTTGTTTTCCCATGCTGGGAGCAAGCGCTATGACTCCTCGACTCCAATCAGTTCTTCCCTTCCCCTCCCTCCCTCCAATCACTAAAAAGCCAGCTCCCTGGGGCTGCTGATTGACTTCACACCCTGGGCTCAGGCAGGGGTTTGAGGACTGGCTAAAAGGATTTTGTGTAAGAATGCTGGGGCCCCTGGCAGAAGTACGGATGCTTGTATCCTATGACAACCTGGGACACAGGGGCTGCCTCTGGCCTGAGGCTCACGCCTTTGGAAGAAGGCACGTTGGAAACCAAGAGGAAAAAAATCAATCAGTTGGTGTTAGAGTTAGTGACTCCTATCCTTTCCTCTGAGCAGCCCTTTCAGAGTCTGCTGGGGCATAGTGGGAAGGGCTCAGAATTTGGAGACAAAAGTACTCATTTCACATACTGGTTCTTTTTCTTAATACCTATAGGAGTCTAAGTCATTAGGGCTCTTGAGGCCTCAGTTTCCTCATTTGTAAAAGGAGGGGATTAGACTAGGTGGATTCTATGGCCCCTTCCAGCTCTAAATATATGATCCTCCAATAGCTAAGTACAATTCAGTTCCAAAGTAATGATTTATCCCTTCCTATTTAACTTTTTCTGTTACCCTCATTATCCAAATCTTCATCTCTGTATGAAAAATCTTGTAATAGCCACCTAGTAGGTATAACCATTACTAGGTTAGAAGAGAATGGAGAAGGAAATGGCAAACCACTCCAGTGTTTTTGCCAAGAAAACCTCATTATGGGTCATGAAGAGTCAGACAAGACTGAACAACAATCACTACAGAGTATAACCCCCTCCTCAGATTCCTCTCCTGCTTTCTTACATATATTACCAGATTCATATTTTTTTGTTTTTTGGAGAGGGGAGAGGCAAGGCAATTGGGGTTAAGTGACTTGCCCAAGGTCACACAGCTAATAAGTGTCAGGTTTCTGAGGTTGGATTTGAATTCAGGTTCTCCTGACTCCAGCACCTGTGCTCTATTCACTATGCCACCTAGCTACCCCTCCAGACACTATGATGATCATGATGCTGCTGTACCAAAAAAAACCCCCCAAAACCAAGCCAAAAGCAATAAACAAAACAAACCTTCAGTATCTCCCTACTTCTAAGGTGATAAGATCCCAAAGCCTGGCATTTAAGATTTTCCAAAATCTGGTTCCAACCTACCTTTTCAACTTTAACTTCAATGACTTTATTCAGTAACCAAATAGGGCACATCATTGTTACCTGTATTTGTCCTTTCTTCTGTGTCCCTGCCTTGGTTTATATTATTCCTCATGCCTGGAATAGACTCATAAACTCTTCTCACATGTGATGATGTATTGGAATCAGTTCTCTCACATTTGTGTTCTTTCAAGACCTGAGTCACTCAAAGCACCTTCTCCATGAAGCCTTCCTCTCCTTTACTTCCTCCTACCCCGCTTCTCCCCCCCACCACAGGAAGCTTAGCACCTGGAATGCAACACTTAATAAAATGCTTATTGAATTAAATTGAGTGGAAATGCATACAACTTGGTTGGAAACTTCCATTTGTTCATGGAAATGTGGCAGAGCAGAAAGAGAACAGACTCTAGACAAGGGTGGGGAACCTGTGACCTTAACCCCACATGTGGCCCTCTAGGTCCCCAGGTGTGTCCCTTTGACTAAATCCACATTTCATGAAACAAATCACCTTAATTAAAGGATTTGTTCTCTAAAACTTGGACTCAGTTAAAAGACTGCACCTGAGGAAGTAGAAGGCCACATGGAACCTCAAAGCTGCAGGTTCTTCACCCCTGCATCTAGAATCAGAGTACTGTGATGGAATGCCGACTGATGCTTACCGCCTAGGTGACTTGGAGGCAAGTCAATTAACTTCTCTGGGTCTCAGTTTCCTTGTCTATAAAATGAGGAAGTTGGACTATATTCCTTCCAGCTTTGGATCTAGGATTCTATTAGACTGAACTCTACAGGGCAAGGATTTGTCTTAAACATCTCTCTAGCTTCCCCAGCTCTGAGCCCAGGCCTTTGCATAGGACAGATGTGATAACTATTTACGTAATTGAGTTAGTCCATGTCCTAGATGATAGGGTGAAAATGAGTCATGAAATATATGTCTCTTTCCTCTTCCCTCTCATTGGTGCCTTTATCATCCCTTTTCACCTCTATCTCATAGAATACTTCCCTTTAAGATACACCATCTTCCACTTGAATCCTTTCCTGGCTATCCTCCCAATCGCTGATCTCTTTCCTAACTCAATGAAATTGTATTTACTTACATTTATTCTATCTACTATTAGAATGTAAACTCTTTGCCAGTAAGGATTGTTCCATTCTTTGTATTCTTTTCCCTACCTTCGTTGGGTGATAGATACCCTCCTTGGAATGTCTATGCTATTCAATCTCTAAGATTCTGCAGAGGTCCCACTTTCTTCATGAAGTTTTTCTGATCACTTAAACCCATTCTGACCTCCCCCTCCTGAAGGTTCTATATCATTTAGATATCTGTCTGTCTGTCTGTCTGTCTGTCTGTCTGTCTGTCTGTCTGTCTATCTATCTATCTATCTATCTATCTATCTATCTATCTATCTATCTATCTACCTACCTACCTACCTACCTACCTACTTAGCTTTATACAGTTGTCCTTTCCACATTGCAGCTTTCCCCACTGCAGTTTCAATATATTGCAGGTCAGTACAAGAAATTAAATGGGAATTTTTTGAGAGTTTTGTAGAAGATATGGCACACTAAGGCCATTAGATGACATAGAGTTCATAATCATATATTTAACACAAATTTTATAGTAAGGTACTGTAAACACCCCATAAAAATAAAAGAAAAAAATTAGACTTGTCCGGTTTGAAGGGAGGGCCAAATTTTTTATGTGGATTATCTAGACTGAGAGGGCACTGCACCACAACCCCCCCTCCCATGTGGAAGGGATAATTGTACGCAGTTGTTCTCATTGTTTAATGGGGGTCTAAGCTTTGATCCTTTGACTATTTGGTGCCCTCTTTTAGAGAATGTCTGCATGTGAAGTAGGGATTTCATTTGTCCTGTTTGGCCACAGAGAGAATAGGAATCAGGGAACTGAAGTGACAGGGAGGCCAATTGAGACTTGATCCCCATGATTTCATTGCTGTCATGATCACTCAATGAGAAGACTGATTGTCCTCAGTCCTATTGCAAAGACCAGAAAGCCTTGAGGAATGACCAGAACTCAATTCCTTTGGTGAAGCTCTCATCAGGATTCCCGTGATGATAATGGCCTGGGATGTGATTGCGTTGATCTTATTCCTACTGAGACCTATTAACCTAAGAGCATTCGTTGTAGGTAGAAAACCACCCAGTTCACAAAATGGGCAAAACCTACCAGTTCCTCCCTTGAACTAGTCTTTGAATCATAGAAAATGAAAACTCTCATCACCAACTCTCATCCAATTCCTGGAGTATTTTTAACTTTATTCGTATTATTTTTTCTGTTTGTTTATACAACAGAGATTGGTATTATTTTTATGAGCTGTAAGACATTTCACTATAATCTAATTTTTGCTACCCCATGTTATCACTATTCCTATTTAGAGTATATTTGAGTAAATTTTACCCCCCAAGGGAATTAAATAGAGCTTGGGGGTTGTTCTAAGTTTAAATGTTCTACTCATCATCTCTTTTTGTACTGATAATCATAATTATTTTTTAGGGATATTTTCTAGCCTGACTGGAAAAAACTTGACACCTTTGCATTTAAACAATTGAAATGGTTTTTGATAGTTTTATAGCATTGTAATTTTGATAGAAATGTCCTCAAGTCACCGGAGGACCTTAAGTAAAGTTGAGATGACCACTTGTCAGGAAAGTCATAGAAGAAAGGTTATTAATTTGTGGTCTGTGACCATTTAAAAAAATATTTTGATAACTTTTCAATATAATTGGTCCCCTTATTTTTATTTTGTACGTTTAAAAATATCATTCTGATAAGGGACTCATGAATTTACTAGGTTGCCAGACAATCCCATGACACACAAAAGGGCTGGAATTGTAGAGGGATTTAATATTCAGGTAATTGTGGGCTGGGTAGCTAAGTGGTGCAGTGGTTAGAGCAGCAGACCTGGAGTCAGGAAGACCTGTGTTCAGATCTGAACTCAGATATTTATGAGCTGTGTGACTCTGAGCAAGTCACTTAAACCCTTTTTGCCTCAGTTTCCTCATCTGTAAAATGAGCTGGAGAAGGAAGTACCAAACCACTCCAGTATCTTGGTCAAGAAAAACCCAAATGGGGTCGTGACTGAATAAGGATAACAATAGAAATTGTTGGGCCAGGTGATCCCTAAGGTCTCTTAGAATTCTAGGGTTGTCTGATTGTATGATCACACATTCATGTTCCTTCATTCATCTGTTCAGTAAATATTTATTAAGTTCCTACCATGTATGTAATCAAATGAGAGTATATTTAAAGTGCTTGGCAAACCTTAAAGTGTTTTATAAATGAAAGTTGTCATTGTCATCATCATCATCCATCCATCCATCCATCCATCCTTCCATCTATAATCATCATTCTTGCTTTTGCTGATCAGCAAATGACCTCTGAGATGCTCCCACCCTATGATACCTAGGGTATGTCACAGGATGTGTTTCCCTCCCAACATTCCTTCCCAATATTTTATATAGGTGAGAAAAGGTTAATGTAAACACCAGAGACAATGCTGAAGGGGAAAAGAAGACATAAGATCTCTTGGTGGGAGAGAAGTAGGGAAAAGAGGCTTTGCTTTGTTGCTTTGTTGAGTGGGTGCTTAATATACGCATATGAGCTTCATGGGACTTTTGGTTGTTGTTAGCACCAGCTGGTGGAGCAGTTCATCCTCTCTCAGTGAAGGAATGAAGGAAATCAGCATTTACAGAGCACTGACCATGGGTCAGGAACTATGCTAAGTGGTTTTTTATAAATGTTATTCCAGCTGACCTTCACAAGTAACCTTTCAAGATAGATGCTACTATTATCCCCATTTTATGGTTGAAGAAACTGAGACAAGTAAAGGTTAACTGACTTGCCCAGGGTCACACAGCTAGTAAGTGTGTAAAGCTAAATTTGAATTCAGGTCTTCTTGACTCCAGGCCCAGTGATTGATGAATAAGGGTTGAGGCTTCTAAAGTGAAGGCTTGGGGACATTAACTGGAATTGCCACAGCCCAGAATTGCTTCTGTTCCAGGGATCCCCTTGAGTCTGGTCTTCAGATTAGTAGCTCCTCTGAGTGGAGATGAGGTGATAGTTGGGCAGGAGAATTGGGAGTGGGCAGTGCTGTGAGTTTGCATCTCTTCTGGCAGAGCTCTACCTAGGAATTTTTCACCCAAGGATAAGTATGAGAAACCACGCCCTTGTTTGACTGTAGTTGGAAACAGGGCAGTGGAGAGAACATCACTCTATGGAAGGGGAGAAACACGGTGGTGAGATAAGACAGGGATGTTGTAGTTTGTCCTTCCTTCTTGAAGAGGACCATGACATCAGGAAGATGATGCCATGACTTGCAATTGATTTGGATTTAAGTGAGGAAGGGCTGTGCAAAGTCACCAGCCTCATTTTCACCTCTGGAGCCATCTTGGTCCAGTGGCCAGATATAGATCAGGAAAACTGGAGATGACTCAGGGCAGGGACATTAATGCTGAGGGGAAGGAGGTAAAGAACTGAGTGGAATGAGAGAAGGGTCATCTCAGTTAGCCATCCCATAGCCTCATATTCTTACTAGTTAATGCTCTATTCACACTCTACCTCAAAATCAACCAATAAGCATTTATTAAGTGCTTATTATATGCTTGGTACTGTGCTAAGTGCTGGGGATACAAAGAAAGGCAAAAACAGTCCCTCTCCTCAAGCGGATTATATTCTAATGAGGGAGATGTATATAAATTGTTATATATAACATTTTTACAGAGTAGATGGAAAGTTACCTTAGAAAGGAAGGCTCTTCAGGACCCTGGATCAGAGCATCGGTAGCCCTGCCCCAGTCATGGCTTAGCTAGCACAGTACAGGGAGAGAAGGAACAGAGGTATTTGGTAAATATTGTCCCAGGTAGGTTCATAGTATCATAGGATTTTGAGATCAAAGGAAACTTTAGGAACATGTAATACTACTTTCTCCATTAATAAATAAGGCAACTTGAGTGAGGTTACAGTTTGGGAAGCTATTTACCCAAGGTCACACAGGTAGTGACTGAACCAAGAGTTGAATTTAGCTACTGAAAACAAATCCCCCCAAAATCAAATGCTCTTTTGAGTTTCAAGACTTTTGACTTGATCTATACAAAGGACACCACCTATGCTTCCCCTCCCCCTATCCTACTCCATGAAAAAAAGAGAGTTTGCTGGTGGATCCACAGTCTCTGGAAATCCATACTTGGGCTCTTGCCACCGGGTTTCACTCTACTCTGGTTCATCTTACTGATAATGTTCACTGCTGTCTGCCCTGTTCTGACCACCAGGCATTGGTCACAGGCAATAGAGAGCCTTGGAAAGAACCACTTATTAAATGAAGTGGAGAAGCTTGGCAAACCTACCTGGCATAAAAACTCTCTAACTCAGTGCCTGTGGTCACTAATGATGCTTCAGCCACCTCCATTATGTATAGCCAACTCCAGATGACTAAAGAATTCATGCAACAGTTGGCTTGGGATCCATTTTCCCTGTTTTTTCTTCCTTTCTTTTGCTACCCAGATTTGGGCATTTCTGGCTCCATCAGCACCAACCCCAAAGGTTAGGCACAATGGAGCAGCACTCAAAACACTTGGATTCTAATCCTTGATTCATCACTTATTAGCTGTGTGACTTTGGGCACACTGCTCCTCCTCTTATTGCTTCAGTTTCTTCATTTACAAAATAGGGATCATAAGGTTTAGGGCTGCAAGAGACTAGAGATTATCTAGTCTAACTCCCTCATTTTATAGATGAGCAAATCTGTGTTCGTCCTTCATTACCAAAGAAGACCATGCCACCAGAGAAATAATGACATGACTTGCACTTGACTGTTTTGAGTGAGGGAGGGCTGTGCAGGTCACCAGCCTCTCTTCTCCTCCAGAACCATCTGAATCCAGTGACCAGATATTCATCAGGATGACTGGAGATGACCCAGGATGAGGCAATTGGGGTTAAGTGACTTGTCCAAGGTCATACAGCTAGTGAGTGTCAAGTGTCTGAGGTGAGATTTGAACTCAGGTCCTCCTGACCCCTGCACTGGTGCTCTATCCATTGCACCATGGAGTCCCAGAGAAGGAAAGTGACTTGTTCAAAGTCATATGAAGAGTGAGGAGAATAAGGATTCAGACTCTTTCCACTATCCTATGATGCACTCCATCTACATCACAATCTCTTCCCTGATTATATCTCACAATTGCTGTTAAGATAAAAGGAGGTTATGTAGGAGAAAGCGCTTTGAAGAGTATGAAGTGCTGGGTGGTGCAGTGGATAGGGTGATAGACCTGATCAGGAAAACTTGTCCAGTTTTGGACACTTATTAACTATCTGTGCCTGGACAAGTCACTTAGCCTCTCTGTTGGCTTCAGTTTCCTTCTCTGTAAAATGGGAAAAATAATTGCTCCTACCTTCTAGGATTGTTGTAAGGATAAGATGAGAAAATATTTGTGAAGTGTTTTACAAACCTTAAAGTGGTAAATAAATGTTAGCTTTTGTGATAATGTGAATGTGAGGGATTACCATTATCATCACTATTTCTAGTTAAAGATTTGGTTGGGAAGGAGGTTAGAGCTTTTGGCTAAAATGAAATTTAAAGATCAAATGTCAATTTATGCTACTCATAGGCCTTATATACATTCTGTTTACAAATAATAAAGAGCAGGTGGCTGTTTTGACCTCCATTTTATTCTGCCCAAAAAGATCAGTTAGAAAGAGGGGAACCAGAAACCATTCCATGCAAATATTTGATGAAGGAACTGGGAAATTTTAATTTGGAGATGAGGTCTTGAGGGGGATGGTGGTGGTACCTAAAATATTATAGGGTCATAGATTTATGGCTGGGTGGGGCTTTGCAGGTCTTCTAGCACTACCCTGTCATTTTACAGTTGAACAAAATGAAGTTTAGCTTTCTTCAAAAATCTAAAAAACTCTGAAGTTGAAGAGATATTTGATTTGCTTGCCTCAGGTCTAAAGAGTGGAACTAGTCTAGAAGCTGCAGAGGGCTACATTTAAGCTTGATGTAAGAAGAAACCTTCTAATAATCATTCAGATACCCAAATAGGGATGCCCCTGAAACTGATGGACTCCTCAGTAAAAGTGTTGAACCAAAGGCTGATTGGCCACTTGTCAGAAGTGTGACTTCTGAGGTCCTTTCAAACTCTGAGATTCTGTAATTCTTAGAGAAAAAATGCCACAACTCATTCTTATGTTAATTCCATATTGCTTTTGGATCTCAGACCTGGATGTAAGTTATTAAAGCAAAGATTTTCCCCAATCGATAATCTTTCTTCTGATTCTGGCTATACTTATTTTGTTTGTACCAAAGCCTTTAGTTTTATGTAATCAAGATTGTATATTTTATCTTTTTTATCTTGTCTTTTTATAAGTTTCCCTATCTGTAATTGTGAAAGATGTAACCTTGTGTTATCCTGTAATTTATGGGGTGATTGAATATTTTTGTAAGCATGGGTAATTGAGTCAATCAATTACCTGACCCCCACTTGAAGCAAGTGATGTGATGATATTACAGCCAGATGCCTTGTCAGATGAGAACAATCAGTCAGAAGCATGAAATAGATTTGAAAAATGCCTAGATATCAATTAATTAATTCTCTTGTCTACTTTAGACAAAATATAAAAAGTCCTCAATCAATTTAGAAGTCCTTGGAACCTATTGGATGAACTAAAATGACAACACAAAAGTGTGTTTGTACCAGCTATTAACATTCCTGGGAATTTTCATTTTGGAATTTCTGGGGCTGGCATGGGGGTTGGGTGACAGGTGGTTTCTTTCTTTTTTTCCTTTTCCCTCTGCCTCTAAGAGTTCTAGGTAGTTGCCCCACTCCTATTTTAGTCCTCACTGTGACCTCTGTTTCCTCTATTTCTCCATCAGCTACACGCTCCTTTCTCTATTTTGACTCTTTTAATGAATCAGTACAACTTTGTACGAGCCTGCATGTTTTACAAACATTTAAGAGGTATGCTGTATAAATGCTAACTGTTGCTGAATCCTTTGTCCCCTTGTCTTATCACCAAACATGCTTTGCCAAACTCCAAATTCTCAACTACTCCCACCATCACCTTCTCATCTCCTTCAATCCCTTTCGTGTGCAACTGAATATAGCTGATTGGGTCCGTTACAATTTTAGTACAAAAATCTCAGTTGGACTCTTCTTGCGGCAAGACAATCCTTTTATACCCCCTAAAAAGGATTTATAATCCCACTTCAGTGGGTTTCCCTCATTTCATCCTTCCTCAAGTGTCCCACTACTCTTTTTCCCACCTGTCAATTATGGGACTTTGATCATGTCTTCATCCCACACCAGACTGAGGCCATTTGCTGAAAGAGAGAGAGAGAGAGAGAGAGAGAGAGAGAGAGAGAGAGAGAGAGAGAGAGAGAGAGAGAGAGAGAGAGAGAGAGATTCTTCTTCTCCTCATGTGATATCACTTAGACACCTTTCCCAACTATCTCTTTTCCATTTCTGTCTCTCTGGGAGAGGTGACTCTTCTTCATGCCAAGGCAAATGCACCCTTGATTCTTTCCTGCTGTGTTTTTCTGTAGGTGATTGTGCCCACTACCATCTCTGTTTTCTCTCTAACTTATTTTTCATTATCTACTAGCTCCTTTTATGCTGCTTACAAATATGCCCATGTAATAAATTCCATTCTTAAAAAACTCTCACTTGATCTTACCGTTTCTGATCGGTATTGTACTATATCTTTCCTCCCCTTAACTAAATTCCTTAAGAAAATGGTCTACACTTGGTACCTCCACTTCTCTTCTCAGAGAATATTTTTTAATCCTCTCTATCCTGACTTTTGACCTCATCATTCAACTAAAACTACCCCTGCCAAAGTTACCAGCAATCTCCTATTTGAAAAATCAAAAAATCAGATTATCGAGCTCAGTCTTCCTCTATCTTGAGTTCTCTACAGCCTTGAACACTGTCAATCACCATCTTCTCCTGGTCCTCTCTTCTCTGTAGGTTTTTGTGACACTGATTTCTTTCTTTTGATTCTCCTCCCTTTCTGAGTGTTCCTTCTCTGTCTCCTTGCTGAGTTTTCATCTATACCATGCCTGATACACATGTATTTTACAGAAGACTCTCTTCCAGGTCTCCTTTTCTCCAGTATTCCTTCACTTGGGCTCCCATGGTTTCAGTGATCACTTCTATACTGACGACTCCTAGACCTACGAACCAATCTAGTCTTTCTCCTGGGCTCCTTTCTCACATCCCCAGTTGCCTTCTGATTATCTTGAACTGGAGGTGCCATGACATTTCAAACTCAATATGTTTAAAATAAAAATCATTATCTTCTTCCCTCAGTCCTTCCAACCTTTCCCTCCTCCCAACTTTCCTAATAGTATTGAGACCCCCACCATCCCCCAGTTATCCCGGCTTGCAGACTCAACCCCATCCTCGACTCATCACTCTCATTCATCCCACATGTCTAATATTTTCTCTTTACAACATCTGTTTTCCAGGTCATTTTTTTATTGTTCAACTCATAAAGATTCTTCCAAATATGTTGTCTCTAGACTTTTAAGAATTTTTATGATTCCATCCATCTATCCCAACCCCTTTTGCTAAGGTTTTTGTTGTTGTTGTTGTTTCTATGCCACTAATTTTTCTTTCAAGTTTTTCATAAATACTTGAATTTCACTCTCTGCTTCTTACCTCAGTTCCTTTTTTTAACTCCTGCAGTCACTCTTCGAGCTCTGGTGGTCGTTCCATTCTGTTTTGCGGGGTTCTTGTTGTACTTGTTACAGTTACTTTCTTCAACTAGAGATTTCTCCTTGCATTTACTTACCTCAAGGTATTCCTTCTGCATATTATAGAGTGTTGGACTAGGAGTCTGGAAGACCAGAGTTCAAATACTGCCTCAGGCACTTGTTAGCTGTGTGATCCTAGGCAAGTCACTTAACCTCTCAGTCTCACTGTTTTTATCTGTAAAATGGGGAAGCTGTGAGTACCTACCTCACAGAGCCATGAAGATCAAATGAAGTAGCAAATGTAAAGCTCTTTGCAATTTTTAGAGAGCCATATAAATGTTAGCTATTTTATATAGCTTTTAAGAACTTTACTTATTTCTTCCACCTCTCCAGTGGTTTTTCTGTGAGGACTTCTCCCCCCGCCCCCATTCTCTTAGTTGGTGGTGGTGTGCTTTCAGTTTGTTTTATGCATTTTTAGCTGTATTAATTATCTGAGCAGGAGCTGAACTTATAAACAGTCTTTTTTTTGGTCACCTTGCCCGAAGTCTGACTCTCTGTATACATTTATACTGGCAAAATGTCTATTAATTTTTCTCTTCACATAATTCCCAGTGTGAGTCCTTTCCAGAGAGGATCTACAGTCTTAAGAATCATGGGGTTATAAAGACAGGAGATGACATGGTCCTTGACCTCAAGTGTTTACAATCTGAAGCTGATTTTCAGTCTTCTTTTTGTACAAAAAAAAATCTGGTCTATGAAAATCTCATAGATTAATTTTATCCAAGCTTTTGAAAAAAGGACAGTTTATCTCAGTAGTAAATACTAATCATTTGGCCGGTTTAGGAACACTCAAGATATGGAAGTAATTACTTAAATTACTTACTTTCCACAGTGTCCCACTTAGCCAGAATGCACTCAGAAAATTGAATTTTTTGAGACATATTTGCTATTTCATTAGCATGTAGGTCACAAATTTAGAACTGCAGGGTCTCAGAGGCTGTTGAATCCAACCCTTTCATTTTACAGATGAGGTAACTGAGACAAAGAGAAACTAAGTGACTTGCTCAGGATAGTATAGTAAGAGTTGGAGAGAAGATTTGTACTCTGGTCTTCCTCACTCAAAGTCCAATACTCTGTCCTCTATGCCACTTAGCTGCTTAATTGAAAGGTATAGGATAGGAGAGCCTTGAACCCAGGTAGGTTCAAATCCTACCTCTTGACTAATGCTGGCTGTGTGACCCTGGGCAAATCACTTAACTTCTCAATTCTCTCTAAATTCACCTCTCTAAAATTAATGTCTCCTCCCATCAGAATGTGAATACCTTTTTAAAAATCAATTTTGCTTTCTTTTCAATTCCACATTTTCTCCCTTCCACTTTCCCCACCCATTCCAATTAAGAAAACAAGAAATACAAAATCCATTACAAATATATACAGTCTAACAAAACAAATTCCTGCATTGTCCATGTCCAAAAAATCTGCACTCTGAATCTAGCATGTCTCTGTCTGGAAGTGGATAATATGTTTCATTATGAATCTCCTGAAATTGCTGTTGGTCATGGTATTGATCAGATGCCAAAGTTGTTTACCTTTAGAATATTGGTGATATTATATCAACCACTCTCTTGATCTTGCCCACGTCTCTTTCCATCAGTTTATACAAGTCTCTCTGGTATTTCTGAAGTCATTCTCTTCCTCATTTCTTATAGCACATTAACATTCCATAACATTTATATGTTATTACTTGATAATCCATTCTCCCATTGATAGACATCCTTTCAGTTTCTAATTCTTTGCCACAACTAAAAGAGATTACTATATGCAGGTCCTTTTCCTCCTTTAATCTCTTTGGGATATAGACCTGGGTATTGCTAGGTCAAAAGATTTGCACAGTTTGATGGAATTTGGGGAATATTTCCAAATTGCTTTCCAGAATGATTGGACTAGTTCACAGCTCCATCAGCAACCCATTAGTGTGCCAGTTTTCTCATATCCCTTCCAGCATTTTCCTTTTTTGGCATTAGACAATCTGGTGGGATGAAGTGACACCTGGGAGTTGTTTTAATTTTCACCTCTCTAATTAATGACTTTGAGCATTTTTTCATATAACTGTTGATCATTTGGCTCTGACAACTGCCCATTCCTATCCTTTGACCATTTACTAATTGGAGAATGACTCTTATTCTAATTAATTTGATTTACTTCTCTATATATCTTAGAAATGCGACCTTTAGCAGAGAAACCTGCTGCAAAGATATTTTCCCCTAATTTCTAGCTTTTTTTCTAATATTAACTGCGTTGTTTTTGTGTGTGGGAAACCTGTCTAATTTTATATAATTAAAATCTTCCATTTTAACTTTTGTCAGTCTCTTATTTAGTTGTGAACTCTTTCCCTATCTGTAGACTTGACATGTAATTTCTTCTTTGCTCCTCTCATTTGTTTATGTCACTCTTTATGTCTAAATCCTGTATCAGTCTGGAGCTTATCTTGGTATATACACTTAGAGATGTTGGCCTGTACCTAGTTTCTTCCAGTTTTCCAAACAATTTTTGTCAAATAGTAAATTTTTACTCCAGTAACTGGGATCTTTGTGTTTATAAAACACTGAACTACTGTGCTTGCTTGCTTTTGTATGTTACGTACTGAATGTTTTTGTAATCCACCTTTCTAGTTCTTACCCAATATCAAATTGTTTTGATGAATATGGTTTTTTAATAAGAGATATGGTATTGCTAGGCTTTCTTTCTTACTGTTTTGACTTTTTGTTCCTCGAGATGTATTTTGTTACTTTTTTTTTACTAGCTGTAAGTACTGCTAGTTCAGTATGGCACTAAATAGGTAAATTAACTTAAGGAGCATTATAATTTTTTATCATATTGGCTCAACCTACTCATGAAATATTAAAATTTCACCAATTAATTATTTAGATCTGTCTTTATTTGTGTGAAGTGTTATGTACTTGTATTTATATAGCTTGTGTGTGTGTGTGTGTGTGTGTGTGTGTGTGTGTGTGTTGGCAAGTGGACTCCCAAGTATTTTATGCTGTCTGTGGTTATTTTAAGTGGAATTTATCTCTTTCTTCTTGCTGGATATTGTTAGTAATATACAGAAGTAAGGATGATTTTTGTACATTTATTTTATATCCTAAAACTTTGCTGGAGCTGTTCATTGTTTCAGTTAGTTTTTTAGTTGACTTTCTAGGATTCTCTAGTTAAACCATCATATCATCTGTAAAAAGTGATACTTTTGTTTCCTCTTTGCCTCTGCTTATTCCTTCAGTTTCTTGTCTTATTCTGGTAGCTAGCAATTCTATGTTGAAGAGTGATAGTGATAATGGACATCTTTGACATACCCCTGATTTTATTGGAAAGGTCTCTAGTTGAGCCCCAGTAATGGGATAATGCTGGCTTTTTATTTTATTTTTTAAAAATTATTTATTTCTTTTTAGTTTTCAACATTCATTTCCACAAAATTTTGAGTTCCAAATTTTCTCCCCATCTCTCCCCTCCTTCCACACCAAAACACTTTGCATTTTGATTGCCCCTTCCACTAATGTGCCCTCGCTACTAACACCCCTCCCTTCCCTTATCTCCATCTTTCTCTTGTCCTGTAGGGCAAGATAAATTTCTATACTCCATTACCTGTATTTCTTATTTCCCAGTTGTACACAAAAACAATTCTCAACGTTTGTTCCTAAAACTTTGAGTTCCAACTTCTCTTCCTTCCTTCCTCCCCACCCATCCCCACTGAGAAGGCAAGTACTTAAATATAGGCTATATGTTTGTAGTTTTGCAAATGACTTCCATAATAGTCATGTTGTGTAAGACTAACTGCATTTCCCTCCATCCTATCCTGCCCCCCATTTCTTCTATTCTCTTTTTCCACCTTGTCCCTCCCCAAAAGTGTTTACTTCTAATTGCTCCCTCCTTCCATTTGCCTTCCCTTCCATCATCCCCTCCACCCTACTTATCTCTTTCTCCCCTACTTTCCTGTAGTATAAGATAGATTTTCATACCAAAGTGAGTGTGCATGTTTTTCCTTCCTTGAGCCAATGTGATGAAAATAAGCTTCACTTTTCCCCTCTTGCCTCCCCCCTTTTCTCCTCTATTAGAAAAGCTTTTTCTTGTCTATTCTATGAGAGATAATTTGCCCCATTCCATTTCTCCCTTTCTCCTCTCAATATATTCTTTGGTTACCCCTTAATTTTATTGTTTTAGATATGATCCCTTCCTATTCAACTCACCCTGTGAGTTCTCTCTCTCTCTCTCTCTCTCTCTCTCTCTCTCTCTCTCTCTCTCTCTCTCTCTCTCTCTCTCTCTCTCTCTCTCTCTCTCTATATATATATATATATATATATATATATATATATATATATATATATATATACATATGTGTGTGTGTGTATGTGTGTAATCCCTCCAACTAACCAGATACCGAGAAAAGTTTCAAGAATTACAGATATTATCTTTCCATGTGGAAATATAAGCAATTCAACTTTAGTAAGTCCCTTGTGATTTCTCTTTCCTGTTTACCTTTTCATGCTTCTCTTGATTCTTGTGTTTGAAAGTCCAATTTTCTTTTCAGCTGTGGTCTTTTCATCAAGAATGCTTGAGAGTCCTCTCTTTCCCTGAATGACCATTTTTTCCCCTGAAGTATTATACTCAGTTTTGCTGGGTAGGTGATTCTTGGTTTTAATCCTAATTCCTTTGACTTCTGGAATATCATATTCCAAGCCCTTCGCTCCCTTAATGTAGAAGCTAATTGTATTTCCACAGTACTCAGATTGTTTCTTTATGGTTGCTTGCAATATTTTCTCCTTGACCTGGAAACTATGGAGTTTGACTACAGTATTCCTAGGAATTTCCCTTTTTGGATTTCTTTCAGGAGGTTTTCAGGTAGTCCCATAATTTTAAAATTGTCTCTCCTGGTTCTATTTTCCAGGTCAGTTGTTTCTCCAATGAGATATTTCACATTATCTTCCATTTTTTCATTCTTTTGGTTTTGTTTTGTAATTTCTTGGTTTATCATGAAGTCATTAGCTTCCATCTGTTCCATTCTAATTTTGAAAGAACTACTTTCTTCAGTGAGCTTTTGAACCTCTTTTTCCATTTAGCTAATTTTGCTTTTTAAAGCATTCTTCTCCTCATTGACTTTATGAACCTCTTTTGCCAATTGAATTAGCTTATTTTTAAAGGTGTCATATTCTTCAGCATTTTTTGGGTCTACTTTAGCAAGCTGTTGACTTGCTTTTCCTGATTTTCGTGCATTGCTCTCATTTCTCTTCCTTATTTTTCCTCCACCTCTCTTACTTGATTTTCAAAGTCCTTTTTGAGCTCTTCCATGGCCTGGGACCATTGAGTATTTATTTTGGTGGTTTTGGATGCAGAAGCCTTGACTTCTATGTCTTCCCCTGATGGTAAACATTGTTCTTCCTTATCTGAAAGGATAGGAGAGAATAACTGCTCACCAAGAAAGTAACCTTCTATAGTCTTATTTTTTCCCCTTTTTTGGGCATTTTCCCAACCACTTACTTGACCTTTGGGTTCTTTGTCAAGAGTAGGGTATACTCTGGGGACCTATAAGTTTTCAGTTCCTCCAAGGTGGTACACTCAAGGGAGAGGAGTTTACTCCCTGGCCTGTCTCCAGACTAAAGTTCACATCAACTGCTCAATTCCTCCAGTGGCTTTATTCAACAATGGCCATGGCCCACTGCTGCTGCTACCGCAGTCTGTTGCTACCTGGGGCCCAGACTAGAGGAGAATCCTGCTTCCTTGTCATGGAGGTGAAAAGCTCTCATACTGACTTTTGAAGCTGCCTGTGGGTTGAGGGATCTGCGAACCTCTGCTGCTGCTGCTGGCAGGGATTCTGCCCCCAAGGCCTGCTCCTGCCCTGCTTCTCCCAGTGCTGTAGCTAAGGCTGGGCTGTGATTCATTCCACATCAGGTGTGACAGACCTTTCCTATTGGCCTTCCAGGTCAATCTGGGCTGGAAATCTCCTCTACTCCATTGTTCTGTGGCTTCTGCTGCTCTAGAATTTGTTGAGAGTCTTTCTTTAGAGGTATTTTATGGACTGTCTGGCTTTTTATATTAATAAACAGATACTACATATCATTTTGAGGAAACCTTTGGTTATTCCTATGCCTTTTAGCATTTTTAACAGGAATTGGGATTATCTTGTGAAAAACATTTTCTGCCCCTATTTGTATCTATTTTTCTACATTTCTACATTTTCATGATTTTTGTTGTTTTTGTTAATATGATCAATTATGTTTATACTTTTCTTAATATTGAACCAGTCTTATAATTCCTGGCATAAATCTAGCTTATATGTATGGTGTATAATTTTTATGATATACTACTCTACATGCTAATATTTTATTTATAATTTTTGCATTAATATTTGTTATAGATATTTCTCTGTAGTTTTCTTTCTCTGTTTTGATTTTTTTTCTGGCTTAGATATCAGGACCATATTTGTGCCATAGAAATGATTTAGTTGGACCCTTTCTTTTCCTATTCTTTCAGTTGATGTAGTACCGAAATTAATTGTTCTTGAAATATTTGGTAGAATTTGCATTTGGTAGAAATCTATCTTGTCTCAGGAGTTTTTCTTTGGGAATTTATTTATGGCTTGTTTAATTTCTTTTTCTAGGAAAGGGTTATCTAAATTCATTATTTTCTGTTCTATTAAATTGTTCAATTTATATTTTTGCAAATATCAGTCTATTTCATTTAGATTGCCAGTTTTATTGGCAGATAAGGAAATAAAATAGCACCTAATAATTTCTTTTATTTCTTCTTAATTGGTTGCAAATTTCTTTTTTCATCTTTTAATACTGCTAAATTGATATTTTTTAAATAAATTAAAAAAGTCAAGTTAGCTAATGCATTATCTATTTTACTCTTTTTTTCTCCCTTCAAATTGGCTCCTAGTTTTATTATTTCTTCTCTTTCTCCTCCTTATTCTCCTTCCCTCCCTCTCTCTTTTCTTCCTTCCTTCCATTCATTTTGTTAATTTCTTCTTTGATTTTCAGAATTCCTATTTTGGTGTTTCATTTGCTTGTAAAAAAATTTGTTGGCTTTATAGTTTTTTTAATTGTGTTCTTAATTCATTGATCTGTGCTTTCTCTTGCTTATTGATGAAAGTGTTTATAGAGATGAATTTTACCTTGATTGATGCTTTAGCTGCATATCAAAAATTTGGGTGTTCTCTCCTTGTTGTCATTGTCTTTAAAGAAATTGTTGATTATTTCTATGATTTGTTATTTGGTCCACTTATTCTTTAGGATTAAGTTTATTTAGTTTTCAATTAATTTTTAGTTTGCTTCCAAGGCTCTTTATATTATTGAGTGATTTTTATTGTATTATAGTTTGGTAAAAGATACATATAATATTTGTTTTGTTGCATTTGTTTGTGAGATTTTATGCCCTAATGTTTATGAAGGTATGATGCACAGCTGAAAAAATAGATATATTCTTTTCCATTCATGTTCAATATTCTCCAGAGATCTCCCATATCTAACTTTTCTAAAATTCTTTTCAGGTTCTTAATTTTTTTTTGTTCTTTTTTTTTTGTGAGTTTAGAGGAACATTGAAATCTCCCACCATTGTAGTTTATTGTCTTTTTCTCCCTGTAATTAATTAACTTTTCCTTTAAGAATTTAGCTGCTATACCATTTGGTGCATATATATCTATTGCTGGTATTAATTCATTATCTCTGATACCTTTTTAGCAAAATATGATTTCTTTATTTATCTCATGTAAGTAGTCTTATTTTTAATGTTTTGTCTGAGATCACAATTGCTACTCCTTCCTTTTATACTTCAGCTGAATCACAATACATTTTGCTCCAGGGCCTTATTTTAACACTCTGTGTATCTTTCTGCTTCAAGTATGTTTCTCGCAAACAATATGTAGCTGGATGCTAATTTCTAATGCATTCTGCTTTTTTCTTCTTTTTTATGTGTAAGTTCATTCCATTCATCTTTCTATTCTCTCTTATTTTTCTTTCTTTTTTTCTCTGACTCTCTTTAAGAGTTTTTTTTTGCTTCTAACTAATCTCTCCCTTAATCTACCTTCCCTTTTAATCCTCCCACCCCCATTTCCCTTCACTCCTTCCCCTCCTGTTTCCATGATGCAAATATATTTTTATACTCAGTTGTGTGTGTGTGTGTGTGTGTATGTGTGTATGTGTATGAATTCTTTCCTCCTTTGACCAGTTCCAATGAGAATGAAGTTCAAGTGTCATCCACTCATCCTAGCCCCCATTCCTTCATCTTTCTATTGGCTTCTACTTTTGTACCCCATTTATGTGAGGTAATTTTTCCCATTCTTTCTCTCTCTCCCTCCTTCCTTTTCTCATTCTTTTTCCTCACACTTTCTATTTTTCTTTTAAGATAATTAAAACATAGAAGAATCACTCATAGGCCCTGTGGCTAATTAGACTTCCTCTGTGACCCTTGATGATAGAGTTCAGAGGGGAATATATGTATATTCATCTCCCCATATAAGAATGTAAACTTGTTTAGTCCTTCATAGTTGCTCACTCATGTTTAGCTTTATATGCTTCTCTTGAACACTCTGTTTATATTTTACATTTTCTGCTCAGCTATGGTCTTTTCATCAGGAATATTTGAAAGTCCTCTATTTCATTAATTGTCCATTTTCCCCCTCTACATTTCTCTGCATACCTTAGTTTTACTAGGGAAATTACTTTTGATCGTTAGCTTAGATCTTTTGTGGTTCCTCAGTACTTGAGTTCTTTCTTTCTGGCTGCTTGTAGTGTTTTTTTCTTTGACCTAGAAGTTCTGGATTGTGATTCTAATATTCATGAAAATTACCATTTTGGGGTTTCTTTTAGGATGTGACCAGTGAATTCTTTCCATTTTTACTTTTTCCTCTAGTTCTGAAAGATCTGGGCATTTTTCATTCTATGATATCTTGAAATGATGTCTAGGCTTTTTTTTTTATGGTCATGGTTTTTCAGGTAGTTCAATGATTCTTAAATTAACTCTCCTCAAAGTGTTTTACTGGTCAGTTTTTACAATGAGATATCTTACATTTTCTTCTATTGTTTTAGGCTTTTGACTTTATCTTAATATTTCTTAATGTCTCATAGAGTCATTAACTTCTATTTGGTCAATTCTAATTTTCAGGGAATTATTTTCTTTGTTATAATTTTGTACCTCTTGTTCTAAACTGTTAATTTTTTTCACATTTTCTTCCATTTCTCTGATTTCTTTTCCTTTTATCCTCTCTATCACTCTCATTTGCTTTTTAAAAATAATCTATTATTTTAATGAAACAGAACAAAACTTGCTTTAATTCTTCCAGTGATTCTGGTTGGATTTGTTCCAAGTTCTACTTTTCTTTTAGGTAAATATTAGAGATGTTTTTGAGTCGTTGTCTTCTGGGTTTGTCTCTTGAGCTTCCCTGTCGCTGTAATAGCTTTTTATGATGGGATATTCTTTTATGTCTATTCCTTTTTCCACTGCTTCTTGACTTTAGACTTTATGTTAGTTCTGGTTTCTGCTCACCTCTGGGTTGGGGGTGAGGGGAATTTCTGGGCTAAGCTTTTGTCTTCTTGTGTCCTTCTGTTATCAAAGTTTAAGCTGGGAGTCTGAAAGCTTTCAGTGTTCGCAATGTGATATGATCTGGGATGAAACCTGCTTACTATATGCCTGATCTGAGTTCTGCCTACCTTGGTTTGGATCTCTTGGCTTGACTGTGGTTGGAAGTTTCAGAAGACTGCTGTTTGACTCAACCACTGTTAGCCCTCTGGAAATCTCTCTTAAAAGTGATTCATCTGCAGGTTTCCTGTTGACCTGGGACTCCTATCTTGGTTATTCTATTGTAGGCTTCCACCATGGGCTAAAGCTAGAGTTCCTACTCTGCTCTTGGGATCAGAGCAACAGACCTACTATTGGTTTCATATGCAGATCTCTACCCATTCAGTTTGATCCAGAATGAGGCAATAGGCAAGAACTGCCAGATAGCACCTGTTTGTATGCCCTGTACTTGTTCAAGGATCTTTGGGCTCTCATCTCTTAGCACTTAAATGCACTGTAATTGTTGTATTCCTATTTAGACCCTGTGCCCAGTGTCTATCTAGGCCACGTTGGGTGGAAAAATGGCTCATTTCATCTTTTTCTTGGATTTCTTAATTGTAATTGAGCTTGGTGAATTTTCTAGATCTGTACAGAGTTTGGTTGAGGAGCCAAGTAGTTCTTCCTGCTGCTCCACCATTGCGCTGCTCCTCCCCCAATGTGCATTCCTTGAGAGTAGAGATTTTCTCCGTTTTTCTGTTTGTATTCCCATTGCTTACCATGGTACTTTGTACATAGCAAATACTTGATAGTCCTTTTTCATTCACTCATAAGTTGCAAAAAAGACACCAACCTGCATTGGTATAGAGAGTTTCTTCACTCAGGAATTTTCTGTACTATTGTGGGTTTAATTGAAATTATAGTCCAATCCTGATTCCTATTAATATGTGGAACCCAACTAAGTAAGGGTAAAAATTCACTTTTACAGAGCTTTGAAAACTTTAGACAGAGGCTGGAATTCCACTTGTTCAGAATAATATAAGAAAGATTCCTACTTGGGTATGAACTAGACATGACCTCTGAGGTCCCATTGCATATTGAGTTTTTCAACCACTGAAAGATCCTTTAAAATCAAAGGTCCATTCAGTGGCTAAGAAACTCAATCTACCAGGGCAGAGCCACGTTGGTGGAGTAGAAGGGCGAACCTGCTGTAGTTCTCCCTCCATAGCCCATAAAATACCTGTAAAAAATGACTCTAAACAAATTCTAGAGCAGCTGTAGCCACAAAATGACAGAGCAAAAGAGATTTCCAGCCCAAGGCTGCCTGGAAGGCTGACAGGAAAGGTCTATTGCACTGGGCTCAGAGCAGAGCACAGCGCAGCCTTGGCTACATAGCATCGCACAGACAGGACTGGAGCAGGCTTCAGGGCATGAAAACTCAATCTGTCATGGAACCTAAGAGGCTAGAAATGGGCCTGGTGGTAGGGCTGGGAGAAAGTTTGAGAATCAAAACCTTGTCTTTTTAGCCTAAAATGATATCAGAGTTTCTGAGTGAAATTGAGAAACCCCTAGTTATGGTGTGCAGTCAAATATCACAGTTTGTTTCTTCTGAATGAACAATAGACACTTAGAGCTCTCCTAGATTAAATTGGGCAAAATTCTCTTCCTTGTCTCCCTTCTTAGCCATCTACTCCACCACTTTGCCCAGTTTCTGCATTTGCAGATGATATCATGTTGGGAGGAGTAGTTAAAGTATTGACTGAGTCATAATTCCAAAGGATTTCAACAGGTAGAAGCATGGGCCACCAAACCATAAGGATAAGAACTGCTTCCTATGTAACTTTTTTGGCTTCCTTAGCACTTAACATAATTCTGGGTGCCAGTAACCACTTAATAAATGCTTCTTCAATGAAGGAATGAATCTACAAAACAAAATCAGAACAGGTTGCTATGATGTAACTTAATTTAGCTGAGAAGAGGTCAAATTGGGGAATGAGATGGGGTGGCAGTGTGTACATAACATGAGCTGGAATGAAGAATGATGACAGACGTCTTTATTTGTGTTCTCATTCATTTGCTTCTTAAGCACATTCCTAGTCTGGGTGTTTAGAAGGGATATAAGAGGGTAAAACATGATTGCTGCCCTCGACAAACTTAAGTTTTAGTTGAACAGAAAAGACAGATGCTCAAAATAAATCTAGGTAGTGTCTGTTAAATGACAAAGGAAAGGTTTAAGACTTCTGAGCAAGGAGACTGTCTAGGCCAGGGTAGTTATTCAGTTATATTAATCATGTTTGACTCTTCATGACCCAGTCTGGGATTTTCTTGGCAAAGGTACTGGAGTGCTTTGCCATTTTCTTCTCCAGCTCATTTTACAGTTGAGGAAGCTGAGGCAAACAGGGTGAAGTGACTTGCCCAGGGTCACACAGCTAGTAAATGTCTGAAGTCACATTGAACTCCAGGCTTGGCACCATAGGCTAGGATAGTCAGGCAGTAGAGGACTTAGAGCTATACTTTTCCGGGTGTTATTCGGATTGACACATGACTCAGCAAACTACCTTCACAGTTGGAAGAACATCATGGGCTTTGGCTTGGAGGATGGAATCAATGTGGGAGACAATGAAAAGACTAATTTGGGCAGAGGTTTGGATAGAGAGATAGTAGGGGATAATAATCAATCAAAAGGTAGGTTGGGGCCAGATTGTGGAGGATTCTGAAAATCCAGGCAGAAGTAGTTGGACTTTATCCTTAAGGCAACAGAGAACTATTGGAGGGCTTTTAACTGTGGAATGACGTGATTAGAGAGATGCATTAAGAAGATTAATCTGGCAGCTTGGGAAGGATGAATTGGAGAGGGAAGACACTGAAGTGTCCAGAGGAGGACAAGCAGTTGGTGAGCAGACTTGAGTTTATGCTATGTGAGGATCAACTGAAGGAGCTGGGGATGAGAATTCATAGGAATCATTGACTTATTTCTAGAAGAGAACTTAAATGTCACCTCATCTAACCCTTTATTTTGGAGATCAGTAACAGAAGCCCAAATGGGTGAAATGACTTGCTCAAGTGTTGGCCTGCTACTCTTTATACACTAGACCAGGGCCTCTTAAACTTTTTCCACTTACAAGCCCTTTTTGTGTTTTGGAAGCCTTCATTGGTGCTGCATAGGCTGAAAGCATGCACAGTACAAAGTGTGCGTGCTTTGTGTTCAGAACCATAGCTGCAGCAAAGTTATCTGATACAACACAGGCAAGTGCGATTAGAAATACCTCAAATTCCTTACGCATTTGATTTTTAATTAATTTTTGGCTGTTGTACATTCATTCAGAAATCTATCCCTGTTGCCAAATTTTTCACAACCTCAGATGGGGTTTTGACACACAGTTTAAGAAGTGCTACACCAGACGATGACACTGCATCAATGGATTGATCCCATCTCTCTGGACCAAACAAGTATCTAGTTTCGTTGCCTCTTAGAGAAAAAACTGTATGTATGGTGTACATACAAAGCAAGGACCTTACTAAATGTTACTCCTGCTACACCAGGGTCTTCTAGGTAGTATATATCTAAATCCTTGTCCTCTCTCTCCAAATTCAACACTTCCTCTTTTATACTCTGATTCCATGGTAGCTATTAATGAGTAAATTGTCTGCTTGAAATATTCTTCTTCCTTTTCTATGTCTGTTGGACTTCCTAGTTCCCTTTGAAACTTAGTATAAATGTTACCTCCTACATGAGAGACCTTCTTTATTCACACCATGGTTAATGCTGTCGCTTTTCAAAAATCACTTTGTATTTAATTTGCATGTATTTTCTTTTACTTCTCCTTGTACGTGTTGTTTCCCTCCGGTAAAATGTAAACGTCTTGAAGGCAGAGACCACATTACTTTTTGCCTTAGAATCCATAATGGTGTAGTTCAGGCCTGATATGCAGTAAATACTTAATGAATGCTTACTGAATTGATTTGCAATAAAGTATTTGAAAAGCTGGCACCTGGAGAAGGGATTCGGGGGCCCTGCTTGGCTCCAGAGGGTGAGGATGGGCAGAAGGTCCAAAGAGGCAAGTTTAAACTAAAAAGTGAAAAACTAAACGCTATTAGAGCTTTCCCAAAATGGAATGGAGACAAGGGGTTTGCACTCACTGGAGGTCTTCAGGCAAAGACCGGATGACCATTCCTTCTTCCACATCACCTGAGACGGTAGAAAAGGCAATAAGATTCATATTTCTCTATATAAACAATTACAAGGAGCACAGTTCAGTAAATCCAAGAACTTATACTGCTTAGGGAAGGACTCTCTGTTTGACCAGAGTTGCTGGGAAAACTGGAAAGTAATTAGGCAGAAAATGGCTTCAGACCCTCATCTTAAAAACATGCACAATAAGCTCTGAACGGATAAATTTGCAGAGATACATCATAATAAAATTAGACAAAAAAGGTACCTTTCAGTATTCTGGCTGGAAGGAGATTAGCCACTCAAATCATGACCACATTTTATTTTTGATTCTTTGCTGCCACGAAAAGTGTTGCTACAAATACACAGTGTCCCTGAACCCTTAGTACAATTTTATTGGCTGGTTTTTAATTTTTAGTAGCTTAAAACTGTCCTAAGACTCTTGGGATGTCCTGTGTTATGTTAAATGTGGCATCTACCTTTTTTGCCTTCAAACCATGAAATTGGTCAAAAGTGATTTAAAATGGAAACAATCAATATTAAAGGGACTACGAAAAGACAGGCAAACTAATATACTGTTGGTGAAGCCGTGAATTAATGTGACTTTTCATAAACAATTTGGAATTGTGTAAGAAAAATCACTAAATTTCTCATGCCCTCTGCCCCAGCAATTCCACTAATGGCCATATGTATTGAGGAGGTTGAGGACAAAAAGAAAGACTGAATATTTACCAGTATATGTCTTTTTGTGGTGGTCAAGAACTGAAAACAATGAACATCCATTAATCGGGAGTAGCCGAACAAATCATGGTATGTGAGGCACTGAGATATAGTGAATTGGTCTTGGAATGAGGGCAACCATGATTTAAATCTCAGCTCACACAGTAGCTAGCTGTGTGATCCTGGGCAAAGCTCTTAACTTCTCTATCCCTCAGTTTTCTCATCTATAAAATGAGAGGACTGGATTCCATGATTTTTAACATATCTTTCAGCTCTAAATCTATTATCTGTGATCCCATAATCCTATAAAATAATATGATTGAATGGTGAGAAAAAAGCAAAAATGTGAAGAAATCAGAGAAATAAGAAGAGTCATGAAATGATGCAGAATGGGGAAAAAACCCTGAGAAAAATAATATATACAATGGCAACAATAAAGAAAAACAAAAACAATAGGAAAAGGCAGTTGATCTCAGATGAAATGCAGTAGACCCTGAGAGTAGATTATAAAACACCCTTCACTCCTCCAAGTTAAGAAGTGCTGAAGGTGCTCTGTTGGTGGACTAGTGAACTGATTCAACCATTCTGTAGAGCAATTAGGAACTATGCATACCCTTTGACCTAGAAATAACACTACTAGGTCTATACCCCAAAAGAGATAAAAAACAAAAAAAGAAAGGAACCTGTATGTACAAAAATATTTACTGCAGCTCTTTTCTGTGGGCAAAGAATTAGAAGCTAAGGGGATGCCCATCAGTTGGGGATTGGCTGAACAAGTTGTGGTATGTCATGAGGGAATAGTACTGTCCTATCAGAAACGATGAGCAGGAAACTTTCAGAAAAACCTGGAAAGACTTTCACAGGCTGATGCAAAGTGTACAAGGTACTGTGTACGATGAGTTGGCTATTCTCAGCAATACAATGATCCAAAACAGTTGTGAAGGACTTATGATGAAAAATGCTATCCATCCCTAGAGAAAGAAGTGATCGTATCTAAATATATAATGAAGCATACTTTAAAAAACCCTTTTTTTTTCTTGAATTTTTCTTTCACAACATAATTACTATGGATACATTTTACTTGACAACGCATGTATAACTTACATTGAATTGTTTGCCTTCTCACTGAGGGGTGAGCAGGGAGGGAGGAAGGGGGGATGTTTTAAAGGGAGAGAGTTTTAAAAATTAATGTTAAAATTGTTTTCGCATGTAACTGGGGGAAAATAAAGTACTAAATAAAAGGGGAAAAAAGAGGTGGAGAGGAGAGGGGTGGTTGTTAATATATGCTGTCAGATACAATTGCTACATTGATTAGTTTTGCTTTCCTACTTCTCTTAACTACAAGAGAGGATTCAATGAGAGAAGGGCATTTCATGAACTACATGAGGTCTGAACTACGAGCAGATATACGGTAAACTTTTAAAAAGCAAACTGAAAAAATCTTCTACGTACTAACATCCCCCAGCTCCGACATAGTGTGTTCAAAGTTGTTTATGCCCAGTTCTTTCCAATTTGATCTCATAATCTTACGAGTGTACCACGTGAGATTTGTTCAGTCCCCACCTCCAAAGGCAGATTCCTGGACACAGCAAATAGTAGGAGACGCAGAAACAGTGGGAATGTTTCCCATAGGCTCACAGCCTGTATTCCCTTAAGCTAGTCCTCTTTTTAATCAGATAACACATATTCCCAGCTACACAAAATGCTATTAAACTTTCCTGAAGCCTGTCAAATGTCAAGTTATTTCCTTACCGGCTTCTTTTCCCAAGACACAGGGCACAGTCCTCTAGCTCCTGTTGAATTTCTACATCAGTGACAAGAGGCTGTCACCCAGAGAGAGGAGTTAGCTTTCCCAGGGGCTCAGGTCATTCGTCTCCACAGGATGTGGCCAATCGACTTAAACAGATGGTACAAGTGTGTCCCTCCAGAAGCAGCGGGGGTCAAAGGGCATCTTGTCTTCAGAAGAGTACTGCTTGACTTGACAAATGGCTCAAAAACAAAATGACACAGGGCAAGACACCAAAACAGCCAGATGAGAATAAGAATCCCCAGCCATAAGAAACATTCTGATTAGAATCAAACTGTGAAAATTAGAGATGAAAGAGCCCTTAGAATCATGGCTGCAGAGAAACTCCTTGCGAGAAAAGACCTTAGGACAGGCTGTTAAGACATAGAATGCTATCACAGGAAAGGATGCTCTGCTCTCATCCCTCATTTTATACCTGAGGAAACAGTGGTCCAGGGACTTGTTCAAGGTCATAGAGCTACTTCAAGTTTATAGCTGAGCCACAACCAGAACCCAAGGCTCCTGGTTCCATGGAGGGTTCACAGGATCTTAGAGAGAGAGATGGAAGGGATCTCAGAGATCACCTAGTCCAATCTCCTTTTTAGCGATGAGGAAACACATGCCCAGAGAGGTTGTCACATGTCCAAGGTCACCTAGTTAGCAGGTAGCTGGGTCTGGATTAGAACCCAGGTCACTAACTCCAAATCCAGTGTTCTTTCAATTGTAACATGCTGCCTTTTAGATACGGTTTTATATTTCATTTTGTTAACTCTCTGGGTATATATTATATACATTTAATATATAGGTTTTATATATATATATATATATAAAATGTATTATACTTGCTACATACCTATCCATCTCTAGGCTTTCTCCTGAGCTCTGGTCCTTTGCCACCTTCACCAAGTGCATCAGCAAGGACCCTGACATATGCAGGAGGGCCTGCTGTAGGTTCTTAGATCGACTTTATTTATGTGTTGTCTCCCTTGATCAGAGTAAGCTCTTTGAGGGGAGGGGTTGCCCAGCTTTTTCTGTTCACATCCCCAGGCCTCGGTACAATGTCCAGCATGAAGTAAGTACCCAACAAATCCTTTTTACATTCATTGATCTTGAACTCAGCATTTAAAAATTTTTTTTATTGATTTTATTTATTTTCAGTGTTCTACAATCACTACCATATAACTTAGATTTCTTTTTCTCTCCATCCCCACTACCTTCCCCCTCCCTCCCCGAGATGGCATACAATTTTACATAGGTTCTACACATACATTCCTATTAAATACATTTTCACCACAGTTGTACTGCATAGAAGAATTGAAATGAATGGGAGAAATCATAAAACAAACCAAACGTAATGCAAAAGAAAATAATCTGCTATATTCTGCCGTTGAATTCCATAGCTCTTTCTCTGGATGTGGAAGGCATTTTAAAAGACCATTGGGAATTTTTTTTTTTTTAAGTTCTTGCATTGCAGTGAAATTCCAAGTCTACCAGAAAAAACTCTCGCACACTGTGGTCGTTGCTGTGCACAAAGTTCTCCTGGTTCTGTTCCTTTCGCTCAGCACCAGATCATATAAGTCCTTCCAGGCCTCTCTGAAGTCTTCTTGTTCATCATTTCTTATAGTGCAGTAGTATTCCATTACATTCATATGTCATAATTTATTCAGCCATTCCCCAATTGATGGGCATCCCCTTGATTTCCAGTTTCTGGCCACCACAAAGAGTGCTGCTATAAATATTTTTGTACATGTGGGACCCTTTCCCATTTTTATGATCTTTTGAGGATACAGTCCTAGAAGTGATATTGCTAGGTCAAATGGTATGCATATTTTTGTAGCCCTTTGGGCATATGAATTCAGCATTTTTAAGATAGAATTTATTTTCTGCCATCAATCCACCTCTCTTCCGAACATTTCTTTTTTCTTTTGAGAAGGCCAAAAGCCTTCCAGTTATTCAGGTTTACAGCCTTAAAGTCATCTTTATTCTTCTCTTCCCTTCATATCCAAAATAAAGTTCATAACAGTCGAATCTTGGATCCGTCCCTTTATTTTCCTGAACTCAGGATTCTATCATCTACATCCTTATCTTTGCAAAAGCTATCCCCCTTATTGGAATGCACTTACTTTTTCCTTACCATTGTCTCTTAGAATTCTGATGTGCCTTCAAGATTTAACTCATATTCCACTTTATAGGAAGTCTTTACTGAACTCACTATGGGGTCTTTGTATTTCTTTTCTGAGACATCTAGGTAGCAAAGTAGATAGAACATAAGACCTGGAGGAGGAAGAGGGGGAGGAGAAGGAAGAGAAGAAGGAGGAGCTGCTACTCACTCACAGGTTGTGTTTGTCCTTCATTCTCAAAGAGGACCATGACATCAAGATGATGACATAACTTGCAGTAGACATTGATTTGAGTAAGGGAGGGCTGTGCAAGGTCAGCAGCCTCACTTTCTTCTCCTCACCCATCTGGGTCCAGTGGGCTGATATTCATCCGGATGGCTGGAGATGGCCCAGGATGCAAAGGGAGACCCTGGCCCTTTCAGATTAAGGTTTTATCACATTCTCACTTTGAGTGAGACACACCCATTCAATGAATAGGCTTCTTTAAGTAGTTGCTCAAGGGATGGCCCCTTCAATAAAAATAAAAAAAATCAAACTGGGAGGGGAAGACCCTCTGGGTTCCTGGGTAAATTAGAAACAATTACTATTTAGCAATTACATTCACTCTGTGCTAGGTGGGTGGGGACTTGTGGTCTAGTCTATGAGCTCCAGTGAATTGAGTTTAAGGATTGGTCTTTGAGTATGAAATATAGCCAGTAAACCCACTTTTTACTTTTTTTTATTTTTACCGTTTCCTGGGTTTGCAAGTATCAGGGAGAGGTTTAGACAATGAACAAAACTGTGGCTTGGTTGGAAGAGTCTAATGGCACGAGAGGTTGAAGAAGTCATATGGGGAGGCAGGGGGAGCCTCCCACCCATATCACAGTGACGCTTTCCATGTGATCATCCACGTTTCTCTAGAGTTTGAAGGTTCATAAAGGCTATGCTTGCCCAAAACCTGCAAGGCCCATACTTCAAGTAATTATCACCTATTTTACAGAAGAAGAAAGTGAGGTTTGAAGAGTTTAGGTGACATGCTCAAGATCACCCAGCTAGGAAGTGACAGAGCCATGACACAAGCTCCAGTATCTCCAAGTCAACAAATACTTATTAAACCTCTCTACTACAGTGTGTATTATGCTTCAGGCAAATGCCTGAGCCATCACCATTGAGGATTCCTGGGCAAGGCCTCTGGGTCTGGGTCTTGGTGCCTGCTTCTGTTCTTCTTCTCATCAGAGATGCTCCCATCCAACAAAAGACTTTGTGGGAGGGGTGATGCCCTGGGTTTTTCCCTAGGTCAGCTAAGGTTGTCAGATCGGGTTTGTTGCTGAATGGGTCCAGCTCTGGCTGCCACACAATGCCCAAACGTTTAAATGGCTTCAAATGTCTAATTGAATTATCCTCAAACTGCCCACCAGGAAAGAAAGGCATGTGCTGATGTAAAGGGGCATTCACTGAGGCTGGGTCAGCCCTGAACCCTCTTTTCTTGGAAGTACCTCTGATGCTGCACTTGCCCATGTGACATGCAATCTTCTGCCCTGAAAGCATTTCAGGCTGGGGCACAGGTGACACAGGGACTTTCAACCAGAAGACTTTCAGAGAACTTCCTCCATTTCTGCAATGAAAACCTTAGGTTGGCATGATGATGATGAAGAGGCTAAGCGGGTCAGCAGGGTCTTTTACCTTTCCATCTTTCCAGAGAAGCTCCTCTAAGGTTTACTCAGTGAGAGAAAACAGCCCCTGGAAATGAACAGATGGCTCTCCCAGCAGTCTCAAAGAATATGAGCCAAGACAGGTCAATCTGGGTGAATGACCTCCAAGGGCATCTAGTCCTTATTTGCCTGGAGATCTTCAAACAGCATCTGTGACAAATGATAATCCAGCCATCAAACAAAGGCCTTCAGGGATCAGGGTCCTACTGACCCCCAATCCCTATCTGCTTTTTGGATAGCTGATGGATAGGAATATTTCCTCCAATTTGGGCCAAAATTTGCCTCTCTACAATTTCCACTCAGTACCAAGCAGGATAAGCTTCAGCCCTCTTCTAGATACCTGTTCTTTAGCTATTTAGAAATAGTACTCCTCTATCCCTAAATCTTCTGTTTTCTAGATGAACATAGCCACTTCTTTCTTTAAAAAAAAAAGATAAATTTAATAACAATAAACCAGAATCATCAGACAGATATACAAAATGAAGGACAACATCCTAGACAAACTTTCTGCCCTTGCCAAGGCAGATGACTGGTTTTATTTTCCTTCATTTCTTTCTTTTTTATTAATTTAAAAACCCATCCTTTCTAGAACCAGCATTTCATCCTTACGGATACACTACCTTGCCAGCTTGCTCCTACCATCTCTACTCACTCTGCTTGGACCCCTATTCCAGTTTGCCTGCCTTGCCCCAAATCCTTTGATTTTACTTACATAGTTAATTTCTCTTTCTCTTCCCCTTCCTTTTGACTTTTCTTTTCCCTGTCCAAATAAGCATGTGGCTCAAAATCATCCCTGTAGCCTGAAGCCTCAATCTCTTAACTTCAGTAGTATTCTCTAGTGGCATTCTTTAAAAAACAAAAAAAAAACCTTCTCCTTACTTCGGTTGTGTTCCTAGAAAGAATTCTTTTTCTGGTCCATGCTGCATTCTGTCCTTGCATTTGTTAGCTGTACCTTTACCCATCCCTATTTTATTCTCTCTCTATTCCATTATTGGGCAGCTAGGTGGTGCAGTGGATAGAGTTCCAGCCCTGGAATCAGGAAGATGAGTCTGTCTGACTTCAAATTTGGCCTCAGACACTTACTTACTAATAGTGTGACCCTGGGTAAGTCACTTTACCCTGTTTGCCTCGGTTTCCTCATCTGTAAAATGAACTGGAGAAGGAAATGCCAAACTACTCCAGTGTCTTTGTCAAGAAAATCTCCCATGGGGTCACAAAGCTTTGGACATGACTGAAAAATGACTGAATGACAAATTCCATTATTCTCTACATTCCATTATGAATGTAAATCTTCTAGGAACTCTTTCAAGTTCCATCACAGATGTGTTACTACATTTGTAGATCTTACTCCATCTTCCTTACTCTTGTATATTTATTTCATCTTAGAAATGAGAGTAAAGGAAAGAAGGCTTTTATGAAGAAAGCCATGAAGAAATCCATGTTGCACGGTGGGAGTGAGTGCCCTTAGCCATGAGACCCAGTTCTTTTGTTTAAATAGTATTTTATTTTTTCTAATTACATGCCCCTCACTCAAATCAAAGTCAGCTGCAACTTATGTCATAAGCTTGATGTCATGGTCCTCTTTGAGAATGACATGTAAAGATGAATATTAAAATTAATTTTTGAGTTCCAAATTTTTTCCCTCTCTTACCTCCCTCCTCCTTAACTTATATAAGTACAATCATATAAAACATATTAGTCATGTTGTGAAAGAAGAAACAGACCAAAAGAAAAAAAACACAAAAAGTAAGTGAAAATAGTATGCTTCAATCTGCATTAAGATTCCATCCTTTTTTTTTATCTGGATGCAAATACAATTTTCTTCATGAGTCCTTTGGAATCACCTTAGATCATGGTATGGCTGGGAATAGACAAGTCATTCATAGTACACTGTTGCTGTTACTGCTTGCAGTGTTCTCCTGGTTCTGCTCACTTCATGCTGCATCAGTTCATGTAAGAGACCCAGTCCCATCCCCTTTGCTTACCATGTTCTCTCACTACTCATGAGGCCAGAATATATAATCTCTAGTTTTATGTCCTCTTCCCAGCCTCCCTCTTTTCCTCTCTCCCATCCCATCATCCTTGGTGCTAGCTGCGTCCAGGGACCCACAAGTCAGCTCTTGTGGAATGGAATGCAATCTTCACAAACACAACTCTCATTTAGAGAAAGCGGTCCCCTGTAGTGTAATTTCCCCATCTCTCTTATCATCTCCTCATGGAAATAAATGGCATCCCTTCATTTCTGCTTCTAGGGTGAGACCCACCACTTAATTTGCCCATCCCAATATGGTTCATGTTTTTTGCTTTATCACATTCTTCTGGGAGATACATGATCCTTATATTACCTCTGAGTGTCCTACCTTCAAAGTAAGTACTCTGTTCAAGTTATACTTTCTTGCCAAAATTTCTATAATTTCGAATTCTGAATCTGGCATTTTCATTCTTCACTTCCATGGCTACCACCATAGTTCAGACTTGTCAGCTCTTGCCTGCACTATCAAGAAATGAAAATCAATAAAAACAACTTATTAAGTGCTTACTATGTGCATAGTACTGTGCTAAGGAAACAAATAGAAAAATAGTCCCTGTGGAGGCAGTGGCCAGGTAGAATCACCATGAGGATTGCTTCCCTGGACAATGACTGTGAGGGTCAGACCAGAAGCAGGGCCACTGGTTGGGTGTGGGAGTGCTATTCTCAGGGCTCTTAGGCTCAGGATCCAAATTGCTGCCCAGTTAACTTGGGGTTTACTGGCTAGATCTTCCTTCCTTCCTTCCTTCCTTCCTTCCTTCCTTCCTTCCTTCCTTCCTTCCTTCCTTCCTTCCTTCCTTCCTTCCTTCCTTCCTTCTTTCCTTCGTTCCTTCCTTCCATTCTTTCTCTCTCTCTTTCCCTCTTTCTCTTTCTTTCTTTTTTACTTTCTCTTTCTTCTCTGTCTGTCTGTCTGTCTATCTGTCTGTCTTTCTGTCTGTCTCTGTCTCTGTCTCTCTCTCTCCCTCACAAAACCTTAAACCCAGTTTGCTCTGATGCTCATAGATTTGAGCATCAAATCATTTTGGGCAGGAGGTCCCTGCCCAAGCTCCACTTAATGGCTGTATTTTGGGCCCTCCTAGCTTACAGTGAATGTCAGTGGTAACTGTTTCTCTGTGGAACAGCAACCCTGAGGATCTTCCCCTCCTGGCTTGATTTCTTGTCTTTTTTTCTAATTAAAGAGACTAGCCCTTGACTCACTTCTTAAAGAGGCCTATTCATTGAATGGCCATTACCTGCCTCTAAGAGGGCACCTGAAAAGGCCAGCCTAAAAAAGGCCAAGGTCTCCTATTGCATCTTGGGCCATCTCCAGTCATCCTGATGAGTATCTTGTCACTTGGCCCAGATGACTCAGGATGAGAAAGTGAGGCTGCTGACCTTGCACAATCCTCCCTCACTCATATCAAAGTCAACTGCAAGTCATGTTATCATTCCCCTGATGTCGTGGTTCTCTTGGAAAACAAAGGACAAACACAAGGAGAAATAGTGATCAAGATCATAGCAGTGGTTTGACTCACCTGGCACATACCACCTCTCAAAAGACACCTTGCTTCTTCAGCTAGGTCTGTTTTGTTTGTCCTATTTGTTGTGAAATTTGGTAAGCAGATGTAACTAGTGAGGATGATTGGTCCCTTGGATGATGCCACTGGGGCCAACCTGGAAGACTTGTTGGTCTGGGCTTACCTGTCTCAGATCGTCAGTTGATGGACAATTGGTATGGGTGGTAGAGGATGATGGGCCCCTCCACAAAGGTTGCTCTCCTCAATGAGGGCTGGAGAGGAGGGGCTGAAAGCAGAGTGGTTTGAGGGGTGCTGCTACTCCCAAGGCTCTTAGGCTCAGGATCCTGGGCTATTTCTATTAGGTCCTGAGAAGAGGGGATGGGTGAGGTAATGGTTTGATATATACTACCTACAGTCCCTCCCTCAGGGTGACTTGCTAGGCTGATTTGTAAAGCTGCCCAAATGGTTTCTCCATCTTATTTATTCCCTTTCCTACACACATCTCCTGAAGGGATCTTCTCCAGGCTTAGTCTAATCATCTTATTCAGTATTCAAAAAGCTCCAATCTCTCCTTATCGCCTCTAAGATAAGCCTGACCTTGAAACCCAAGCCAATGAGATTGGTCATGCTGCTTATACTCGGAGTATGCTGATTGAACAATTTCATTTCTTTGATGTTATTTCGAGAAGCTTTTACCTTGTTTGGTATCTCTATCTTCTTATCTTATAGATTCAGCTTGAATTATTCTAGATCTAGTGCATTATTTTTAGGTTTTTAGCCTGGAAAGGTCACTCCATCATCTTGCCAATAACAATTGTTCTCTGACAGCCATTAGATATATTTGAATCTAGTCAGGGATCTATGTTGAATGTGGATAAATAGAGGGAATGGACCACATTCTTAGTTCCCATATATATCATGCAATTTTCATGTCAATGCCTTTGCTTATACTATTTCATAGATTGTATTATTCCTAGAATGTCCTTCTGCAACTCCCATCTTCATCTGTTGAATCCTAACTCATTCTTTAAACCCCAATTTATCTACCACCTCTTCTGGGAATCTTGTCATACTCCCCTAGTCACTAATGACCTTCCCACTCAGATCTCACTCGGTTTTGTTCCTCTCTGATGCATTTATCATATAGTTTTTGTATTATTATTATAATTACTTATAGATAGACTATGGGTCAGCTAGGTGGTACAGTGCATAGAATACTACGCCTGGAGTCAGGAAGATTTATCTTCCTGAATTCAAAACTGGTTTCAGTCACTTACTAGCTGTGTGACCCTGAGCAAGTCATTTAACCCTGTTTGCATATATAATTACTAATTAAACATATTCATTTATATGCTCAGTCATGGTTCATTGATTAAGAGGTCAGAACTAGAGAGCACCTGGATCAATCAATCCCTCTTCTTTTAGGAATAAGGACAATAAAATAAAATAAAAAAGCAATCCAGTGCTTTGCTTGCCCAAGGTCATGCAGCTATGGGGGTCACATTTAGAGCTTGAACTCAGTACTTCCTCCTTCCCCCCATGATCTCAGCCCAAGGCTCATTTCAGTGTACTGTGATTTGCTTCTCCTTTAAGCGTGGCTTTGATAATTTTTTTAACCTGACTTCTTAAAAGAGACTGAACTTGGAATATGCTGACTTGTGAAGTGGTGAATTATACTAGATAATTACAAGCACAGGTTTCTGCTTCAGGTAAAGGGTTGAGATTAAGATGCCCTGATGCCCCTTCACCTCTGAAATTCTATGATTCAGAGTACATCTCCATAAGGGTGGTATGGAAAGACCCTCACCTGGGGCCATGAGAACCTGAGAGTGTGACTATGTCACTATCTTTCGTCTGAGTTCATAGCACTTAATTTTCTTCTGCAATATGAGAGTGTACTTTCTATTAGATTTATCTGTGTCTATTTCTTCTCTCTCCTTCTAGACTGTGCACTCCTTGAAGACAAGTTTTGTCTTACATATCTTTGTAATTTTCTCTAGACAGACTTCAATTGAGAATTGTAGGTGGTGTATTTTTGCTTCCTATTGAGCTGTGTCCACCTATATCGAAATAAATAAAAAAAATATACATGTATACATACATATAAATGTTTTAATTCCTTTGGAATCTGTTCTTTAACTATTACTTTCCTATTTTTGTTTCCTAATGCCCATAATTGGCAGCTATCAATTCCATGTGGTCTGGCATGCTTGAGGATGTGAATCTGACATGTTATATGTCACTGATCATAAAAGCACTATTTCCCAAAGGCCTCAAATCACTTTCCCATGTTAGCTTTGTCCATACAGATTTCCAGTAAATAGTGCCAGTTGTCATTGAACTTGTCTGAGTTCATTGCCTCCTGCATGCCCTCTTATGTTCTATTTGGTAAGTTCCTTAAAGGTAGGTTAAAGTGCCTTGTTTGCATTTCACCTTATACCTAGCAATGCTTTGTACCCAGTGGGAGCTTAGTAAGTATTGAATGAATGACTGAATTAATGAAAGAACCCAACTAGATTATCAACTTTATGAAGGATGGACTCTTTCCTTATCTAAGCTTTGCATATTATTTCAGGTTACTATAGAACTCTACACACAGTAGATGTCTAGCAAGTATTTGATAAAGGAATGCATGAACTAGACTCAAAGACAATGACCTTGTCTTATCTAACTTTGTTAATAACCCCATCACAGTATAGTCCTTTTTAAATAGTTGGAATATAATAAAATTTGTTGAGTTGAATGAATCTGTCTAAAATTATCGTGGGACAATTATTTTAATTACCTTTGGTGACAACTCTCAATAGTCCTCCATCCTGTCACCTGCATGTTTTGTTCCCCTCTCTGTACCAGTTAATTTCACAAAGGACAATACAACTTGTTCTTATAAGTACATTTTTATTGAAAATAAAAAATTAGTGATTCCCCCCTACCCCTTCAAAGTGGTGTACTGCACAATTTCCAAATACTACAAGGCATATTTATTGTGCAATAACCTTAGAGACTAAATATACATTAATGGCTTATTGGAGGACATGACAACATTGATTTTTATGTTTCTCCATAGGTTACCATTGATATAGATTCTCTATAAACAGTAGTCATTTTCCTTTGTACATGTGGCACACAGTTAAGAAGGCAGATTTCAGGATATTTACATTCATGCAATTAAGTCTAACACGCTACCTTTGCAATTGAAATAATATACTTTGTATATATGCAGGGAATATTGTAATTATATATATTGTTTATCTCTCTTTAAATATATAACTATGTATATATATAATATATATTTCTATTCTTTTAAACTTGTTCGAGGTCTTCCCTTCAAAGCTTTCCTCTGCAGCTCCTAAGAAAGGGCTGGAGAACTCTGACAATTCTGTTTGTCTATTAAATTCTAAAGTAAGTCTCAGCTATAATACCTTTGGAAAATACCTATTTAATAACATGTAAAAAAGAAAAGTCATATTTCATTCTGGACCTCAGAGCTCATAAAATATTCTGAGAATCTGTCTCTATTTCTGATTTGGGACTGCAGATACATTCTAAAAAAAATAAATTTTCAGCTAGAAAAGATCAAAGTCAGGTTGGATCTTACGTATGCTTAAAAAGTGATATGAAGTTATTTAATCAGGTAAAAAGCAATTGGAACTCCCTCCCCCTTCCCTCATCAGTCACCAAGAAATCTTTTTCTGAATGACCAGTTCCTACTTGTTGTCTGAAGATCTTGTCTGAAGTGACTTAGAAAAAAACCAAACAACTGAGATAATTTCTTTGCATTTTATTAAATGTACCGAGGAATACCAGAGATGGAAGGGGACTTAGAGGGCATCTAGTCTAAATAAATTCTTTATTTTGAAGATGAGGAAACAGTTTCTAGAGAAGTGACTTGCCTAAGGTCAACCAGGCAGTCCCAGTTCTTAACAAAGAATCTTACAAGTCCCATGACTTAGTTTTAAAAGCAATCTGTATAGCCTGTACCCATTCCTTTAACATTGTTTCCCATATTTCTAGTGTGGTGGGTTAAGGGTCTAGGTCTGGTTAATGCCCTGTGTTGGCTCAGTCTTTGATTTGACATGTGACCTTCGACCCTCTGATTCCCTTCTCTGGACCAAATATGTAAAACAAAAGTATTAAAACTAAATGACCTCTATTGTTCTTTTCACATCTAATATTCTCTGTTCTAACAATTTCCACTCTTTTCTTGAGACCTTGCTCTCAAAGTGATCTTTACCACAGAGGCCACTGGGTAGAGAAGTTGGACAAACAACCCATTTTTGAGATTAGACACTACCTTCTGCTTATAAAGCAACTGCATTTTGGGAAAAGCATATTTTTAACAAGACTTTGCTTAAGGAATATCTTTTCTCAGACCACATGATCTACATTTAGGATTCAGAAAATAGAATTACCAGATCTACCACAGTCTCAGACTTGGGAGGGTCTTCAGGGGTCATCAAATGAACCTATATTGGAAGGGGAATATCCTCTGAAATACAGCCCCTGCCACTTAGAAGAGTTCCAGGGATGAGGAATTCATTACTTCCTAAGGCAATCTAAGATGTTGACCAGGACCTTTGGATAGCTCTAATTTTTAAAGTGTGCTGAGAAGGTAACTTCCTTTAATGGTATGAAAGCTCACAAATCATCAATTTACTGAATGTCGGAATGGAAAGGAAAGATGATTACACTGAGGCCAAGTCATTTGCCTAAAGTCACATAACTGGCAAAACCAGGACTCTGGGAGAAATGCTTTAATTACTAAGGCTCTGGTCAGAGAGGAGTCACTGTGGGTTTACTGCATAAACCCCCAATCTCTGATGAACTGTCACTGTTCTATGTATTCTGCTGCATGGTGGAGTGGAAAGACCATTGGATCCAGAGTCAAGAGGGTCTGCCTTTGAATCCCAGCTCTGTTACTTACTGTGTTTGTTGTTGGTCATTTGTTTAGTCACGTCCAACTCTTCATAACTCACTGGAAGTGGTTTGCCTTTCCTTCTCCAGCTTATTTTACAGATGAGGAAACAGAAGCAAATCGGATTAAGTGACTTGCCCAGGGTCACATAGCTAGTTCTGGCTGAGGCCTGATTTGAACTCAAGAATAGGAGTCTTTTGGACTCCAGGGCTGATATTCTATCCACTATGCCACCTAGTGTACCACCTATGTACCTGGGCAAATCACCTTTCCCCTTTTTAACTCATAAAGGAGTTTCTTCCTTTGTGAAATGAGGAAGTCGCTGGAATTTGATCTCTAATAGTCCTTTTCTATTTGAAAATTGTATCCATGAGATCATTGCCCTAAAGATGGCATCTAATTGGACACTTCTATTTCACAGATAAGGAAACTTATCTGTAAAGAAACATTTAACATCTGTCCAGAGATGTTAAATGACTTGCCTAAGATCCCACAGATGGTAAAGAGCACAGCCTGAAGGCTTCCTCACTCCAAATTGAGGGTCCTCTCTTCTGTAACCCCTTGCCTCTTCTTCCATCCTGACATTCCAGAAGCTAGATGGGTAGATGTGAGAGGAAGGTATCTCACTTCCAGCCTGTTAATTTATTGTTTGTTCTTCAAAACAACAGATATATTTGGCAAACTAGAGGAGATTGCTGCATGTCTGTGCTCTTAGATTATATCATATTAAGAGGGCAAGTTTATAAAACTCTATAACTGAGTGTAATAGGAGGTAATTCAAAGTTTAGATTCTGCTCGATACACTTCCTTTATACTTGAAAACATCTATTTATTAATGAGTCTGATAATGCATGCTTCAGATCAGAGAACACTATGTCCCCCTTTTTCTTAAAGGAAACCTTCAAAAGAAACAGAATTATTTCATTCAGAGGAACACATTACATTTCGGAAAGGCCAGTATAAACTGTGACTGGTATTAGCAGTCCATCCTACTTAGATTTGCAAATCGAGGTTTTTTTCCCCACAAGCATGTGTCAGATCATATTAAATATAGGGTGTTAATGAGTGAAAGATTATTCATAGAGATGGATGCTCTAAGTCAGAAGGAGTTGGAGTTACCTTTAACTTTGATGAATGTGACTAAATTCTAACCCAGTGATGATTACTTCAAATACATATTAAGGTGATTGGTTCTTTATTAGTAGATATCTACTGTATGAAGGGTATTATGGTGGGTGCTGAAGGAAATTCAAAGTAAAAAAGAAAAGAAAACAACACAGGACTAATGAATAAATGTTCAATGGATGAATGATTTTTTTTTGACAATCAGTTCCATGTCTCTTGCTCTCAAGAGCTTGCAAACTGATGGGGAGTACATTTAAATAGACACATTATATAATGCAAAATAGAGTGTATATCAATATGCCTTGGTTTGCTGACTTGTTAATTCCATTGGCGATTATTTTCAGTAATGGGGTTGCTATGGTTGGCATGAGACACAGAAACTGAATATTACTGATGCTTCACAGTGGCACTGGAATTAGGCATTTGGGATCACTCCCTCTACTTCCCTCCTTCATTGTAAATCATCTCTCAGAACTTTCTATTTGGAGCAAGATGATAGAAAGAGAAATATCTAGTTGACAAAGGGAGACACAACTTGGCTTTCTGGAGGAGGGAGACAAAACAAGGTTGCCTCACAATCACAGATTCCCAGACTTACAAGGGTCATCTACTTCAGCCCACAGCTAAATCATAAATCTCCCCTACAGTATCCCCCAGTGGTCAGTCAGTTTCCACATGAAGACCCCTAGTATTGGGGAACAGATCTAGTCATTTGTTTTATAGGGAGGGAGCATGGGTTTGGTGGCAGCTTGGCTTTAGGGAAAGCATGATCTATGTCACCCATAAGTGTGACAAAAAGTTCCCATGCAGAATTTGGCACAATAGGCGGCCTCCATCACAGTCAGTCAGATAACTGAGCTAACAATCATTTGCCTGGTCTTTCCACAAACAACACTAACTATAGGCTAGGTCTATTAAGGTCTTGTTAAGTTGAGAAAATATGCAAGGAAATTTTAAAAAAACAATAACAACAACTAGGTGGGGAAGGGGAACTTCCCCTACTCAAAAGCTCATCCAAAGGATGGAAAGAGAACTTTGGTTTCTGGTCTGGCTCATCCTTTCCATATCTGAGACCGTGAACACAGCTGTTTATTCACACCAATGTAAACAAGTTTCTTTTTCTTGTTCTTTTTTCTCCTTCACCAGGCATTTTCATGAAGAACTAGCTGTGTAGTGGGTCCTTAGAGTATGAACTTAAGAGAGCTGTGGAGGAACAAGGAACTCAAGTATTTGCTGGGGTGAAGAAGAAAGAAGGTAAGACAGAAACCCAAAGCAAAGGATGGAGGCTCTTGAGGAGGAATGTATTGAAAGCACCTTTTTAAAAAAATGAAAATTCTCACAGTCATACCAACACTTGAAGGAGCCCTGTCCTGATTGAAGGAGCCTTGGGTCACTGGAAATTGCATAGTCACCAGACTGCTGATTGGTTTCCCGGCCTTGCTTGTGAGGGCATGCAGGTTGGGGGCAGGTAGTATACACTCATGGATGCCTTCCCTCTAAAGGGTTAAGAAGAAATAGAGGGTGCTACTGCCTTGCCAGAGGGATATAACCAGCAGGACTATGTAGGATAGCTAGAATGCCCATTCTAAATCCCCAATCCCAGCAAGTCCTCTTTTGTCAGCAGCTCTTGTGAACTGTGGATCAAACAAAAAAGAGGACATCAACCACGACAAAAGAGAAGGTCAAGCAAGCCATGCTGACGTTTGTCCCCTCGACATATGTTGCATATGGTCATCATGCCTCATTCTGGGCACAGGAGGAAGAGCATTGTATCTGGAGTAAGAGAATCTGGGTTCAAATTCCAACACTGTGGCTCCTTCTTAGATGTATGACCTTGGCCGAGTCACTTAACTCCCCTGCCTTCAATTTCCTCCTCGGTTAAAGGAGGGGGTTGAACTAGATGATCTCTAGGGTTCTTTCTCACTCTATATTCTCCTCTCTGAGCTGCCTCTGACTGGCAGACAAAATCCTTTTCATCAGATGTTCAGCAAAGTCTTGAAAAGCAGTCAGGTTTCTCTCTCTGAATGCTTGAGGTGTGCAAGAATTGGGAAATTAAGTCCTGGACCCACCAAGCTGTCACGTGCTGTGTCTTTGCTCCCTCCCTTCTTCCTGTACCCCTTTGTGCTTTGACGAGACCTCACTCCAGCCAGGCTGTCTGGGAGTCAGCAGGGATTACACAACCGCATTATTTACATCCACTGTTTTGTTGTTTTGAGAGGAGGTCATTGCATATTCAGTTCCACTTGTTCCATTCTCTTCTTTTCTTAGTGGTTTCCTGGAAGTGGAAGGTGGGAGAAGAGGAGAGAAAAAGAGGAAGAGAGAAAAACATGGAAATTAGTTATTAGAATAGACTTAGAACTCAAGTACTGTGAGAGCAGTCCTGATTTTTTAACCCAACATTACATAATTTTCTAGGGTGTGAATTTCATAGTATGTTCTCTCCTATGCTATTTTTGAAGAGATATTACAAACCATCCAATAGAAACCCTCTCATTTTACAGAGGACAACACTGGCCCAGGAAAATGGGAAAGGCTTCAATCCCATCCCTTTCTAGAACGAGGCATAAATATCCATTGAATGGAGGTGGGAGGGTGTGCTTTCTGTTTCAGGGGCCTTATTTAAGCATTGTTGCATTTTTCAATCCTATAGTGACTCTGAACTATCGGACAGGCATACAGATTGGTCCCTTTGGATGGGAGACTGATTGGATAATAACATACATAATAGATGACGCTCTTATCATTTGCCAAGTGCTTTCTTTACATGCGTGATCTCATTTGGCCCTCCCGACACCCCCCCCCCCCCATGATGTAGGTCATGTAATATTCCCATTTTATATGTAGAGAAACTGTGGCATAGTGAGATGACCTGCAATACTCTTGAGCACACAGATGGTGAAGGCCAGAACCAGGGCTGGCTCCCAAATCCTTTAACTCTTAATCCCAAATTCCTTCCACAACACTGCTTGACTCTTATAACACTAAGGTACTGAGGCGCTGTGTAAGTCATTCTTACCTTGATTTGGCTAGAGGCACAGAGGAAAAATGATGATAGTAGTACCACTAAAAATATAATTAGTATGTACCAGTGATTCTCAAGCATGTCCTTGTAGGATGTCTCCTGAGGGTTTACAATTGATTCTCACAATACTATCCTTTAGCATAAAAGTGAATTTTAAAGGCTAGGAAGGAGAGATGCAAAAGGACAGTAATATAATTAATCCTGAACTCCTTACTTCTCTAAATTCCATCTATGTTGTAAGAACTAGCTGCATCCTTGAAGAAATTTTCCCAGATTTTTCTGAGTGCACTAATGGATCCCATTCCAAACTCTAACTGGTGATGTTTACTCATTTCAGTCATGTCCTACTCTTCATGACCCCATCTGGGATTTTCTTGGCAAAGATACTGGAGTGGTTTGCTATTTCCTTCTCTAGCTTATTTTACAGATGAGGAAACTAAGGCAATGAGGGTTGAATGACTTGCCCAGGGTCACAAAGCTAGTAAGTATCTATGGCCATATTTGAACTCAGGAACATGAGTCTTCTTGACTCCCGGCTGGATACTCTATAAACTGTCCCCAACTCTAATTCCTCCTGCTATCTCATACCATACATTGTGGCACTTAAACTATATCCTCTACTTAGTAAATTCTCTAATATGCATCTGCACATTTTACCTTTTCCATGAGACTGAAAGCAAAGACCACATCTAATAGGGTCATTAAAAAAACTTGAGAGATCTGGTCCAACCCCCTTCCTTACATTTTACAGATGAGAAGATAAGATCTAAAGAGGTGGATGATTTGTTCAGGGTCACATTGACAGTACATGGAAGAACAAGGTGTGATTCAGGTCTTGGAACCATAGAGCTAGACCACAGGTCTCAGGATATCTAGTTTAACCTCCTTGTTTTATAGATGAGAAATTGAGAGATATAGATGTGAAATGACTTGCCTAAGTCATATGGGTAGTACAAATCATCAAAGATGGGATATGAACCCAGGTTCTCTGAGTCTTGCCACACACCATACTTGGCCTTAGAGCATCAGAGCAAGAAAAGACTCTAGAGATTATCTCGTGTAACCCTTTCCTTTCCTCCAATGGATCTGTGCTCTCACATTGTGGTTATTCCTTTCATTGATGGAGATCCCAACTGATTTATCCCTGACCATCCTGGATGATTCTCAGCCATACTGTCCCATATATTAACTGTAGGGGTACACTCAATGTAGAAGGTGCCTCCTTCATTTTCACTTTGCATTGAGTGGCTCCTGATGGAGCATATGCATATATGGCCTTTCTACTGTTTGGTCATTACTCTTGTTACATGTTCAGCCCATCTCTCTTTCTTACTCTCTTTTTTTCTTGCTCACGTATGACATTCTTTTCCTTTTATAGACGAGGAAAATGGAGTTCAGTGATTAAAATGACTTCCAAGTTTGTCACTTATATTTATTGAATAGCAAGGCTGCATTTCAAACCCAAGCCTTCTGGCTCTAAGTTCTGTGTTCTTTCCATTACCCATGATGCCTTTTACTAGTGATAATAGTGCCAACTACTTTCTCGCTACACTGACAGCAGCCTTAAACTAGCCATTCTCAATAAAACCCAATTGCTCAAGAACCTGTGGCACCTGTCTTAACCTCCTTAAAGCTCCACAAGGTCCATCTTCAGCATCCCCATTCTCACTTGAGAGACACTGGTATGGGTCAATGGTTTAGCACTTAGATGGATGAAAGTACAGTAAGAAGAGTTATTGGTAAGTTGAGGATGTTGAATGATTAGCACAGAAGTTCCATCAACATATTTGCCCACACACAGAGAAGAGGAAAATGTGGTTTTCTCCTCTTCATTTTCAGTTGGAGTACCACAGGGGAAATGACCAAGAACCCATTCATGGTTTTTTGGTAGCAGTTCTGGGTCACTAATCCTTCCTTTAAGGCACATCAGTTGGTCCATGCTCATCAAAGTAGCTTCTATAGCGTTTAGGACTTTGTTCAAAGTACTTTCATACTTATTACCTCTTTTGAGCTTCTCAGCAATCCTGTGCGGTCAGAAAAGACTATTGATCACAATATAGAAGACTAGGGCAGCTATTACTCTCCCCAGGTGATTGATAAAGAAATTGAAGTGCAGAAAATGTTTGAGCCAAACTCAAGCAGTTAGTGGCAGAGCTTGGACAAAAATCCAAGTTCTTCTGTTCCTAGTCCGTACTCTATGATTCTATACTGTCACTGGGATACATGGAAAAAAGACTGATTTAAAAAAAAAAAAACCAGGACTCTCATCTCATTCTGCTGTGACTAGTTTGTCTAATTTGTAGGATGTGCTAAATGAAACTCTGTCCTAGGGTCAGAGATTTTTATTTGTTCTAACTTCTGTCTCCCACCATGATCTGAGCAGGGAACCTTACATCTCTTGTCTGTAACTTTTTCACCTGTAAAATGGAGGTGATGGTAGAATCACAGAGTAAAAGGAGGGGTTTGAGTCAAAGAATGTTAGAATATGCACTTCCTTGAGGGGAAGTGCTTTCACGGCTTTGGAATCCCAAGCTTTTTTTCAGTCATGTCTGGCTCTGTGATACCATTTGGAGTTTTCTTGGCAAATATACCGGAACGGTTTGGTTTTTCCTCCTTCAGATCATTTTACAAATGGGGAAACTGGGGCAAACAGGGTTAAATGATTTGCCCAGGGTCACACAAGTGTGAGGTCTTCCTGATTCCAGGCTTGGCACTTTATCCACTGTGCCACCTAGCTGTCTGTTATAGTACGTACCTAATACATGACTGTCAGAGCATATGTTAGAGCATAGAACATATAATTTTAGAGCTGAATGGGACCTTAGAATATATAATACTAGTGTCAGAAGGGATTTTAGATCCCACAAGAGAAGTGGAAGGAAGATCTCATTAGAGAACAAACTATTAGAATGCAGCATGTTAAGACTCTGAAGGGACCCTAGCATTCATCTAGTCCAACCCACTTAACCAGTGAAGAAAGCATGGCTCACTAAGGATAACTGAGTTGACTTGAGGAGGCTCACATAGCTAGTAAGTAGTAGGGGTCAGATAAAAACCAGGTCCTTGGACTCCCAATGCTCTTTTGACTGCATAACCTAATATATTCTAAGCTAGTCTTTTATACTGTGGTCAATAAGTAGTCCTTTATGCCCTCATAGGGGTAGAAAGGATGGAAAGAAACTGGACAAGTTGTCTAGAGAACTCTGTGGCTTTCTTGGAGACAAAATGCTTAAAAATGAAGCATTCTGAAAAGTTCCTCTTCTGAGTTTTCATGTAAGCTGTAAGCCTCAGTTCGGATCCTTTGAAAACTTGATTCAGTCTTCTAACACCCCACTATTGCCAGGGTGGACACTGGATAATTTCTCCTGTGTTGCCACTTGTCAGAAGGTCAGCATAAATTTGAGAGGGTGATTCTGAATGGTGGAAAATTCTCTTCTGCTCCTGGAATGGGCAGTCTGGCCTGGCTCCTCAGCTTTGTACAGTCAAAGGCAGACTGAGGAAATTGCCGAAAGGCCAGGGTTAGATTTACAACTAACTCACAAGTGCCTGAGCCTTCTGTCCTGCTTGTTTTCACCCAATTCAAATATGAAATCATGTTTGCCCATGAAAATAGAAGAGAGTGAATGAAGGACCATTACTGTACCTCCTATTATGTTATTTTCCACGTTAGCATATTATATAATTCTAGAGACAGAGGGAAGCCTTAGAAATCTTATAGTCCAACTCCCTCAATTTTATAAAGGAAATAATTAAGGCCTAAACAGGGGAAGAGACTTGACTTACCCATAAATATGTACTGTAAGTTTATAGCAGAGCCAGGAATAAACCTAGTCTTTTGGCAAATCTATATGATATCATATCCCTTTTTATTTTTTCTTTGTTTTCTTCAGTCACTCATTTGGCTCATTCCCATCCCCCACTCTGCAGGATACCATGTTGCTTTTGTAGCATTGTCTCCCTCTGTAATCTCAATATGAGGCTAAGAGGCACTTTAAAATGATTGATAAATGCGATGGGCCACAGTTCATACATTCCTTCTGTGGCTTGTCTCTTGGGAGTGGTGAGACGGATGGTATGGGTTAGTGAAAGGAAAAGTGGAAATAAACTTCATGTCATACTCACTCAGAGGCTCAGGAAAACAACTCCTGATTCTCTGAACCAGGTTTGTATCTGCTTTCTGCCTAATTTCCCATTCAGGAGATTGATGTATACTTTATACAGAGGTGCCTGTGTAAACACCATGCTTTCAAACCTGTGGAGCACCTTGATTATTCCAGCACATACATGAAGAGGCATTTCCACCTGAGAGGTAAGAGAAAGAATGCTCCACCAACTTCTCCCTAAATCACATGGTTCCTAAAATCAAGAGAAAGTAGTATGAGCTTTGCAACTGCTACAGTTGGAAATGTCCAGCTTTTCTATAGATATGCTCAGTATTTCTGGAGTAATTCAGTTTTGTTCAAGTCAACTCAAGCTCACATTTGTCAAATCCGTATTGAGTGCAAGGCACTGTCCATGATTCTGAGTATATACTTAGAGATATGGCTGAAGTCTCTCTATCAAGGAGCTTATCACATCTAAGGTGGGGATGGATAATTTTATAGTAATAACAACAATTATATGAAACAATATAATAAATAAGAATAACACACCTTTATATAACACTTTAAAGTTTGTGAAATATTTTACATAAATTATCTCACTGGCTTTCACAACAACATTGAGGGAGGTACTGTCATCATCTCTTAATCTGTATTTATAGCTTTTATTTTTACAACTCCATTTCTAAATGTATACCTTCATCCTCATGCCACCCCACTTCCCAGAGGTCAAGGGACAAAGAAGAAGGGAAAAACATCCAGCAAAGTGAACCGACATGATTACTGAGCCTGACAGTATACTTAATATTCCATACCCATAGTCATCCACCTTTTCAAAGAGGGAGGAGGAGATCTTCCTTCTTCTTTTCAGACAAGCTTGAGAATTATAATTATACAGCATCTGGTTGCATTTTGTTCTTTCCATTTATGTCATTGTAGTCACTATGTATGAAGTTGATCTGGTTCTGCTTATTTCATTTTGCATCAGTTCATATATCTTCCTGTGCTTCTATGTATTCTTGATATTTATCATTTTTATGGCAGTAGTAATATTCCATTGCACTAATGGAACCACAATTTATAAACCTATCGATTGTTTCCAGATTTTTGTGGCTACAAAAAATACTTTTAGAAATATTTTAGTACAGTAGATATCATTATTATTACCATTTTACAGATGAGAAAAGTGAGGCTTAGAAAGGAATAAACAACTTGCCCAAGACTACAAAGTTGGTAAGTATCAGGGCAGGATTTGAACTATCTATCTACAATAACTAGAATACAGTGCAGAGTAGCATTAATGCAAAGGAGAGGACCTTGAAAAGTTCTTTGAGACATTTAGAGATGAAGGGTGAGAATACCAGTACATTTAACGTGAGGTGGAGGTGCAGGTGCAGGTTGAAATATATCACAAGGGCATCATGCTCTGAGAGCCTGTGTACTGCTTCTGTGGTCTGGTACCCTCCCAGTGACACCAATTTGAGGGAGAAATTGAGATTCTGAAAATCACATGACACTTTTGAAACCCCTGTAATCTCTAAATAGGAAAAGGTAGCACACGTGGAGGGCATATCCAGAGCAAGAGAACTCTCATTAAGAGGATGAGTGCAGCATGAACATGAGAAAATCTGTGATGGAGTAAGTTGTAGAGCCAGGATTAGAACCTGGAATTCCTAATTACATATAGGGCTATAGTATTTTCCATTAAACCAATGGTTTCTCATCCTGTGAGCTGAGGATTCCTCGGAGATCACAAAATTATCATGAGGGGTCCATATGCATAAGATGCCCTGCCAGGTTGATTTTTACGACAGGCAAACCTAGTTTCTGTAGCTTGAGGAATGTTGTATGCAGATGTGTATTACTATTTTTCCAATATAGCAATAAATAAAATATATGTGGAGATAAATCAAATGTAAATTAATTCAAGGGCACTGCAGACTTTTTCATAGCTTCTTCTTAGCCTGTATTTCTCCTTCAGTGAATAGTAATAGCCCAATTATTATCATGTGAGGATCTGTAAACTTTAATTGTAAAAAAAAAGTCTTCATAATGCTCCAAAGTGTTGAAACGATGGCACTAAACCATTTTGTTTTCTTGTGTATCAGTTTTGCATCATCAGCATATATTCCATACTCAGTAATTGTTTTCTCCCGGTTTGCTCTGTACATAGCTTAGCAAGCACCCCTGACCAAAGAGCTTCTTAACAACTACTTTAGGACATGCATCATGGCAGAGGGGAAAGAGGGCTGGCTTCAAAGTCAGAAGATCAGGGATATAGAAGTCCTGTTTCTGACTCATACTGGTTGCCATCATGGGCAAGTCATTTAATCTCTCAGTGTCCCAAGCAACCTTCTAAGACTAGAAGAGTAGAACATTTGCAAATGAGAATTTCCTTTCCCAATGAAATCACAGGTCTTTTTTTAAAAAGTACTTTTGGATGCTGACAACAAAACTTACACACATTTAGACTCGCTCCCTACGATCCATTATATACTTTGCTCCCAGATTTGTCTTATTAATGTATGGCTCTTATTATATTACTCTTGTTCAAGATCTCCAACGACTCCTCACTACCTACTGAATATGACTTACGTTATATCATACAACTGATACAATAGCACAACCTATAAAATAATAATTAAAACCAGATGAAACTAGGACTTCTTGGTTTTGTTCTCAGCTAGTAATTACGGTTTAAAAAATGTTGGCAAAGTTCCTGAAAGAATTTTCTAAAGGTAAGTTTGAGGATTATCCATACCACCCCTCTTTTCTTTACTTTGGATAAATTTGGGGTTGGGTATACTGATATTAAAGTTAATGATTTGCCAGGCCTAGAGGCCTGTGGGCTACCCGAGTCTTCTTACCTCACCTCTAGGTCCTCGGCTGGCCAAGCCGGATGCTCGTATGAGAGAAGAGACCTCCCAGAGTCGAACAAGGGTTGAGCTTTATTTCAGGGTCTAGTTACAAGTGCAGGGGAATTCTTCCTTAGGAGGGAGCGAAGAATCTCCCAAGGAGGCAAAGATCTTACAATAAGAGATTGGAAGTAGAAGTATAAGTGGGGAGAGAGGGGGAGGGGAGAGAGGAGAGAGGAAAAGTGGAGCCTTGTTGTCCTCACACGTGGCCCCTCCGCCCAAGAGAGCTTTCAGGCTTTCCTGACCCTACTTAAGCTCTCCCGTCGCGTAGTTTACACGTCAATACCGAGCCTGTTAGGTAACAATGGGTGTGCCCAGATCCGGGACAATCTCGAGGGCGGGGAGAGCTCTCTCCCATCACGTTTCTCACGGGAAGAGGCAGAAATACACGAGATAGCTCGGTTCACCTTGATTCCCAGTCGTTTCCTGGGGGGCCTCGTGAGAATGCTAAGATTTAGAAGTTAACACCTTTACCCGCCCGAGACTGTCCACCTGGAATTGAGCTTCCAATCCCAGCAATGATTTTTTCTCTTGTTCTTGGCTGGTTCCAAGTTACTCATCCCCACTAGTGACTTGATGGGCCAGAAAGACTTACCTTAAGCCCATATGTGGCCCTTTAGGTCCTCAAGTGCAACCCTTTGATTGAATCCAAATTTCACAGAACATATCCCCTTAAGAAAAGGACTGGTTCTATAAAAGTTGGACTCAATCAAGAGACCACATCCCAGGACTTTGAAGGCCCTCATGACATGTAGCCTCAAGGCCACAGGTTTCCTGCCTCTGCTCTAAGGCTTTGAAATGTACCAACTAAATACATTTTGTTCATCATTCTATTATTCATGCATTCATTATTGATTTATGTATTGCTTATTCATTCACTGACTGTTTAACACGTTTGTATCATTTTCTAATCTCAGGAATGGGGAGTACATGGATGGTACATTGGTAAAATGATGAGCAGGTTGTCAAATTACCATTGCCCCGAATTTGAAAATGCCAAAAGACCAAAGAAAGATGAAACCTGAGCAGAACTCAAAATCTTATGAATGTAGTCAATCTATTGTTTAAGAAGGTTCATGAATCCCAACATGCATATTCACTCACAGACACAAGCCTGCCTTTCATTTGTTCATGCATTTATTAATTATGATTTACACAGTTAATGGTTACTAGTGGTGAACTCACATGGAGATTAAGGAATAAAGATGGGAGGAGGAGGCAGGTCCTAGGGACATCAGAGAGAAACTGAAAGATTTATAGGGTGCTTAGAAGCTTGTGATGGATGTTGGTAATAATTTACTAATGGATATTCAGTTAGTAGTTGAAGGGAAACTACTGAAGGAGATGACTTATTCGGGGTGCTTCCAGAAAAGAGAAGTCAGCTCAATGGTTCAAAGTTATGTGAAGCAGATTTCAACTTATCCACCACCATATATTCTCCACTGAGCACAGTATCATGTCTTGTTTATGGCAGATGCCAAACAAATGCCAACTGAATTGAGTTGAATCTAGCCCAACCTCTCTTTTCAGATGAGAAAACTCAGGTCCAAAGAGGTTATTTCAATCAAATTTTGTACACGCTTACTATGTAGCACTGTGCTAAGTATAGAAAGACAAAACCCCCAAAATGACCTGCCCTCAAGGTACATAAGGAGTGGTGAAGAGAATGATGACAGAGTGTATGACTGAATAAAGATGCTTGAAAGAAAACAGTTTAAATTGCATCGAGGATGGAGCAAACGTTCATTCAACATACTATTAATTCTGAGAGTTCTGTGATTCGCACTTGTAGAAGGTCACAAAACTAGTTTGGTTGTAGGGTTTGATCTAGAAACAAGGGTTTTCTGACTCTTGGTTCAATGCTCTTTTCATTAAACCAATCTTCTTCTCCACTCTTGCATAACTACCCTAAAAAACTGTCAAACCCAAATGAGGCTGGCAGAGAGTTATGTGAATTCAGTTCTTAAAAATGATCCTTGAGTTGTGACCTCATCATTCAGAATCATAGTATGTTACAGTTGGAAGGAGGAGCCAGGTAGTCTAAACCCCTCATTTTACAGATGAGGAAACTGGACCAGAGATGTTCTGAATACATTAGAAAAATGTTGGCATTTGAGAAGTGCTGGGATGATTATTACTTGTGATAATAAATGGGATTTTAAGATTATTGAATTTAGAACTAGAAGGGACTTTAGTTCAGTTGTTTTAGTCATGCCTGATTCCTTGTGATCCCATTTGGGGTTTTCTTGGCAAAGATATTAAAGTAGTTTGCCATTATCTTCTCCAGCTCATTTTACAGGTAAGGAAACTGAGGCAAATAGGGTGAAGTGACTTGTCCAGGGTCAAATAGCCAGTAAGTGTCTGAGACCAGATTTGAACTCAGGAACATGAATCTTCCTGTTTCTAGGTCTGGCACTCTATCCACTATGCTACTCAAGTAAGACTTTCTAAGGACCACAATGGTGGCTCCATACTTTTGCTTTTAATTAGTCTTCACTCTGAAGTTTTGTAATTGTAGTCTTGTACTTAACAGAAGTTACCAAAGGGTAAAGGAATGGGACGATATGAAAACTAAATATGCATTTTGTAATTACTATTTATAAATGCAATGATTCAACAAAATCTTATAGTTGGAAGGGATCTGGTCAAATCACTTCATAATGACTCTCTCTATCAAACAAGACTACTTGCTTTAACATGACCACATCACACATCTTCCTAGTTAGTAGATGCCTTTGTTCACACCATTTTCTCTGCCCTTTGAAATCCTACTGATTGTTCAATGCCCAGCCAAAATGAAGACTCCCAAGATCATCCTGTTCCCTACCTCGCTCCACAAAGCTCAAACTGGAAATGACCTTTCTTTCTTCAAATATCCTCATTTGCAATTCCTTTATCACTACTCGCATTCCATTTTGTATTACAATTAGCCATGTATGTATCTTCATGGCTTAACTATGTATATTCCTAGTACATTGCTAAGTCCTTGGAAGGCGGAGTCCCTGTCTTGGCATGTATCCAAGCATATGACCCATACAGAGCGGGTACTTATCAAGCTTCTGTTGAATTGAAATAAACAATTATAACTCTACTGTGTATTATAGTGGAAATCAAGGTATTTAGCTTTTTCTGGAATCATGAAGAATACAGCAGAGCCATTCCTTTCTATTTGGCATGCTCCCAGGCAGTTAGACAATCTATCTTATTGAAAGTATGTTCTGAGTTTTTCTGGCTTCACAAATACCTGGCAAAAGAAGAGAATAACACCCAGGGGGCTAGTGGTATTGATTTTAATGAACCCGTTGTTATAGTCTCATCAGGTCACTGATGAGACTTTCCTGTTGTACCGGTCCTTTACCTTTGGGTAACTTCTGCTAAGCACAACATAATTACAACATTTCTTATGAGTCATTTATGAGTCTTATGTCTCATGAGGTCACTATCAATTAATGCTGATCAGTCTGGAAAGGAGGTTAATTTCCACAAAAACCAACTAATTTAATCAGTAGGGGCTGCTAAGCATAAACAAGGAGAACACTTGTAGTGATTGCTAATGAAGTAAGAATTTGTCCCCAAGGTACACAAATAATTGGGTCACACGGTGGATATCCTGACAACAAAAATTTCTGCCTACAAATTTCTTGGTGAAGTACTGATTCATAGTTATGCTACTCATGAGTTTCTTCAGAAGAAAAGAGTTTCTACTAGGAATTTGCTTAGGTTAGTTAGCTAGTATTTATTTATCACTTACTAAGCACCCATCCCTGTGCATCAAATTGTGGTCCTTATTCTCAAGAAGTTCAAGTTCTAATCTGGGAGACAACATGAAAATAAATATGTAGTTGCAATTAACACTGCACTTGGCACATAGTGGTAGTAGTAGTAGTAGTAGTAGTAGTAGTAGTAGTAGTAGTAGTAGTAGTAGTAGTAGTAGTTGTAGTTGTTGTTGAGTCCTTTTTCAGTCAAGTCTGACTTCCTGACTTCATTTGGCATTTTCTTGAAAAAGATACTGGAGTGATTTGCCATTTCCTTTCCCAGTTCATTTTACAGATGAGGAAACTGAGGCAAACAGAGTTAAGTGATTTGCCCAGGGTCACACAGCTAATAAGTATCTGAGGCTGGATTTGAATTCAGTAAGATGAGTCTTCCTGACTCCAGGCCTGGCACTCTATCCACTGTACCACCTAGCTGCCCTTGGCACATAGTAAATGCTTAGCAAATGTTTGTTGACTATACATATACAAAATAAATCAGTGTAAATGAATGGTAACCTCTGAGGGAAGGTATATAGGAGGGAACTGGGGGGTGAGAGAAGGTGGGAAAGAATTTCAGAGCTGGGCTATCAGCTGAATCTTGAAGGAAGTCAGGAAAGCTAATAAGCTCCTTCTTCACCTTCAGAGATGAAGAGGAAGAGATTCTAGATATGCATGGTAGACAGCTATTGCACTGTGCTAAGTATAGATTTAGAAATATAAAATAATTGAGGGCACCACAGGATATTGGCATAAAGTTGTTGTTTTTTACGGCATTAACATACACTACGAACTGCAAAGATGGGTAATTTTAGGTCTCAGTTCTTACTCTATTTGCCTTCTCTGTAGTTCTTGATACTTAGGTACCCTTTCCCCTAATTTCTTATCTCTTGACTACCATGATACTACTCTCTCCTACCTATTTGACCATTTCTTCCTAATTTCCTTTGCTGGATCAACCACACCCACCTATGAAGTGTGGATGTTCTTCAAGACTCTGTTTGCTATTCTTTACCCCCATACTCTACCCCTTTGTGATCTTATCTGCTTTCATGGGTTCAATTATCACTGTAACTCCTTAGCGAAGACAACTCTCAAATTCATATATCCAGTCCTAATTGTGACATGATTTTGTCAATTCCCTTTGGTTATTACTCAAGCTCTCTGGGCCTCATTGTCCTTATTTACAAAATAAGGGTGCACTAGGTGACCACTAAAGATTTTTTCAGGTCTGGAGTTATTATTTCCATCTAGATATCTCATAAAGATCTCAAACTCAATATGTCCAAAATGGAAATCATTATATTCTCCTGCCCCCAGAATCTATCACTTCTCCAAACTCTCCTATTTCTGTTAAAAGTACCACAGTCCTCTAGGCATTCATGTTTACAACAATAGAGTTACAGTTGACTCTTCCTTCTACTTCAGCCCCACATTCATTCAGTTGCCAAGTCCTATTGCTCCTACCTCGATAATATTTCTCGCCTCCATTCCACTCTCATCACTCATATAGCCTCCATCCAGTTTAGTGTCTCATAACCTTTGCCCCTGGATTATAAAAGTAGTATACTAACTGGTCTTTCTACCTCTAGTCTCTTCCTTCTTCAGTTTCTTGAACAAGAATCCCCTCTATAACACACATGAGAAGTATTCACCAAGCCTCCACTTAAAGACCTCCAGTTATGAATAATACAATCTCATTCTCAACTTATCCTAGTTCTTAAACACAGACATCTTCAGGCCACCCCAATCTAAACTGCAGATGCTACCAAACAGAATTCTACAGAGTTAAACCTAGTTAGATTTATTCTTGGTGGCAAATATCTGACATTTCAAAGACCTACCCTAGTATTAACTCCACCCTCACCCAATTTCAGAAAACATGTTTTATCAATATATTTTGTCATATCACCCACAATTCCTAATGTATCCTTACCTGCTTCTCAGAGAATAGTCTCTTGCAACAAAGAATAAAAAGAGGGGAAAAGTGGTTCAGCAAATCTAACCAGCACATCAAAAATATCTAACATTATCAGCACTGTTCTATACCTCTAATCTCCCATTCCCTCTGCAAAGAAAGAGGAAGGCACTTTTTATATCTTCTTTGGGGTCAAAGTTGCTCATTATAATTTCATAGCTTTCTGTTTTATTGTTATTCTTTCCATTTACATTATTGAAGTCATTGTGCATAATGTAGTCCTGCTTACCTCATTTTGCATCAGTTCCTATAAGTCTTCTCATGCTTCTCTGTATTCAACTTTTTCACTGTTTCTTATAACAGCAATATTCTATTGCATTCACATACTTATTTAGCTCTTCCTTCCTCTCTCTGTGTATACATATATATATGTATACATAGGCATATGTATATAAATGCGTATATATATATGCATACATATATATATATATACATACACACATATGAGGAACATTTGATGTATTTGTCTTACTTTTTGTCATTGGTCTCTCTGGGAGATGCACTTAACAGTATAATCTCTGGATCAAAAAATATAGAAATTTTAATCACTTTCTTGGTATAATTTCAAATTGTTTTCTAGAATGACTGGACCAATTTGCAGCTCCACTAACAACTCTAGTTTGCCTAACTTTCCATGATCTCTCTAACATTGATTGTTCCCATCTTTTGTCATCTTTGCCAATTTGATGGATGTGAGGTGAAACCTCAGAGTTGTTTGCTCCCAATTTTTTTCAACTGAATCTATTGGAGGATATTCTCCATGGAAACCTCCAATAAGATAGCCTATAATAGAAGTCTTGTCCCTCCTTCCAGTCTTAACACCAGCGTTGCCTCCTCCATGAAGCTATCCTTGATCTCCCTTCCCAGTTAGAAGTGATCTCTCCCTCCTTGAATCTATCATAGTATTTTACTTGTTATTTCTCTGGGCACTGACTTAATTTTAATTTTAATGATTCCATACACTTCTCATTTCCCTTATAAGTTGCCTCAGGGCAGGGATCACGAGACACATCTTTGGATCCCCTAAATGCAGCATAGGATTTTTATTATATAGTATGTGGTTAATGTGTTGAATTTTGCTGAATTGAAAGGTTTCATCTTGCAGCAATGTGTTTTACCATCCACTTTATTAGAACAAATCTTTTCCATCATCAATAAGAGCATACACTATGCCAGACACACAAAACAAAGGTTACCAAATGTACCCCTGACTCTTTGGAATTTGTGGGTCTAGAAAAATCTCAGAGGGGTAGATTAAATACCTCTGGGACAAAGGAAAAACTAAGGCAGAGGGAAGCTGAAAGCCAATTGGATTTGGATTTGTGCTTAGTCTGTTCTAGTAGTCTCTTTAATCTGCTTGGCTTTCAGTCAGTTACTTTACAGAATTACAGAGCAAACAGTTGCCTCAAGCCAGTGGTAACCAAACTGAGTATCGCTTTAAGGTTGAGTTGTTGTATCACCTCAGGAGGTTATTTAGTTACATTAATAAAATACTAAACTTAAAATATGTTTCACAAGACTTCCCAGTGTTAAAATATTTCCTGTGATATACTTCATATACATTGTGAGATTACAGCTTTGATAGAGCTAGATGATAAAAAGAAATGACTCGGGTCAAGAGCTGATGTGGATCTTTTTACGTGGCAAAAAAAAAAAGCTTTGCAAAATACTTCATAAATATTATCTCATTTTGCCCTAACAGCCCTAGAATAAGAAACTGCTATTATTATACCTGTTTTTACAGATGAGATTAAGTGACTTGCTCAGTGTCACACAGCTAGTATTTGGATGTAACTCCAACACTCTATCCACTGCACTTTGGAGATAGTGAGAGAGTACCTAAGTTTCTTTCCACGGTGAGTTCAACTCATCAGACCCAGATGAATTATATTTCAGGATATTGAAAGTTCAGCTACATATGATTGCCTTTGATTTTTAATCTGGACTGGGAAGGGGTTGCTAGATAGGAGTCCCCCCACTTCCCCTCCCCCTCAAAACAAACAAGCAGGATAGGGGGTAGGGTTTGCGAAGTACAGGCCAGAAATCTTGAGTTCTGTTTCTCGAAAAATTCTAGGACACATTCTGAAGGAAATGATCCGTGAACACTGGGAAAGGGAACCAATGCTTATGAGGAACTAGCTTCATTAAGAACAGGTCATTGCAGGTCAATTGCATTTCCTTTTTTGACAAGGTTCCTAGCCTGGCCCATCAAGAGACTTTCTGTAGATTTTAACAAGCATCTGACAAGCTCTCTCCTGATACTCTTGTGGACAAGATGGACACTTGTGGGCTAGCTGATGCAATTAGCTGACTTTAGGAACTGGTTGGATGACAATGACTATATGCAAAGAATAGTAATTAATTGGTCAATGCCAATTTGATTCTAGTAGAATACCCTGGAGATCTGTCCTCAGCCCTGTACTGATATCAGAGATGAGATGTGACAGGTGTGCAGATGGAACAAATTTGGGAGGAATGGTTAACACAGAGCAGCAGTCAGAATACAAGTCAGAACAAGGGGCCAAATTAAGTTAAGTGGAAGTCAAAGAATGCAAAGTTGTCCAAGTTGGCTCAAAAATCAATGTCAAAAGTTCAGAATGATGGCAGAGGACTTCTATGAAATGATTTAGATATTTTAGGGAGCTACAAATGCAGTACAAGACAGCAACGTAACACAGTCACTGAAAAAGTTAACTGCTATCCCCAGATTTTAATACAGGAGGCATAGTGTTCAATAAAATTCATTTGAACAATTCCACAAGGCATTTATTAAGCACCTACTATGTGCAAGGCATGCCTTGTTTTCAATATAAATGAATACTAATTAATTTCAAGGTGGAGAAAACACTAATAACTTGAGTCAGAAAATGTGTTGTATAGAGTACGGCAACCATACTCTCTGCTAAAGGAGGAGGTAAGAAGGAAATATATTTCTTGTATGCAGTAGTAGGGAGACAGAAGATGGAATGGTGTGTGTGTGTGTGTGTGTGTAGGGTTGGGGGCAGTTAGTAAACCATTTTGATTGGGATGGAATTTATGTAAAGAGGGGTCATATGAAATAAGATGGGGAAGGTAGTCATGCGATAGAAGGCTTTAAGTGGGAGACTGAAGAGTTTGTATTTTACAGGCAACAGGGAGGGTTGTTGAAGATTTTTAAGTAGGGGAGTGGCGCGGTAAGATCCGTATTTCAGGGTGATGGTGTCACTGCATTTTGCCCTAGTTAGACCACACATGAAGTACTATGTTTAGTGCCTGGAGCCACATTTTATGAAAAACATCAACAAGCTGAGCATGTCTGGAAAATAGTGACAAATATGGTGGGAAGACAGGATATAGACTTCAGGTAAAAGAAATGAGGTTATTTAGTCTAGAAAAGAACAGGACTTAGAACAGGAATGATTCTAGTCTTGAGTATTTAAAGGATTGCCACGTGGAAGAAGGATTTGATGGCAGGAGCAATGGATGAACATTGCCAAGAGGAGGCATATTTAGGCTTGATGTAAGCAAAAACTGCCTCCTAATTAGAGTAGAATGGACTGCTGCTGTGGGTGGAGGAGGCTGCCTCTCATGGGAGATTTGAAAGCAGAGGCTGGGAGGACGTCTCAGTCAAGTATGGGAACTAAGATTCTGAAAGTTTCAGCTCTGTTATTCCGTGAATAAAAAGAGGCAGTAGGAGAAGCTGAAAAGACTAAGGTTCAGGAGACCTGCCTGCTCTCTACTCCTGGTTCTACTGTTAACTAAGTGTGTGACCTTAGTTAAGTCCCTTCACCTCTCTTGAGCCTCATTTATCAAAGAGAAGACCTGGAACACACCTCCATGGTTTGGCTGGAGAATGCTATGATTTTATATCCTCTCTTCTTTCCCATTCTCTTTCCTCTATTTTTTTTCCCCCTCTTAAATACACCTTAGGGTCATAGATCTAGAGCTGAAAGAACCAGTTTATCTAAATTCCTCATTTCTTACACAGGAAGGTTAAGTGGGTTACTCAAGAACACAGAGTCAATAAGCATTGGAGGCAGGATACAAGCCCATGTGCTTTCCATTGTACTATTAGATATCTTCTTGTTGAAGTTCAGCTGTTTGTTTCAGTCATATGTGACCCTATTTGGGGTTTTCTTGGCAAAGATACTGGAGTAGGTTGCGAGCTCATTTTACAGATAAGAAACTGAGGCAAACAGGGTTAAGTGACTTGCCCAGGGTCACAATAGGAAGTGTCTGAGGCCAGATTTGAACTCAGGAAGATGAATCTTCCTGACTCCAGGCCCAGTACTCTCTCTAACTGCCCTTAGGTGTCTTAGTGTTATGTTTCTTATCTCAGCTCCCTTTGATGCCACATTATTAGCATGCCCGTGATTTGGCATTTAAAATACTCCAATCTTAGGAGCAGCTATCAAGTCTAGCCTTCTTAAGTTAGTGGAGTACAAAGGTTTCATGGATTTATAGACTCATAAAACTGGAAGAGTCCTTAGAGATGAGGGACAGTGGAAAATATGTGGACTTGGAGTTTGGGGACCTGGATTCAGATACCACTTAACTTCCTCTGTGACTTTGGACAAGTCACTTAATCTCCACACATCTGAACTCCATGAGAGAGCTGGATTAGATGTCTTCTGAGGTCTTTTCTAACTCTACATATATGATCCAATGAGCCTTTTTGGTTTCTCCATTTCTTGTCACTGTATCTTGGTGCAGGCTCTCATCACACCTCACACCTTATGCCTAGACTATTGCAACAGCCTACTACTGGTTTCTCTCCCTGCCTCAAGTTTCTTCCCTCCACCATTCTGTATTCCACTCAAGCTGTCAAGCTGTGCAAATCTTATCTTCTCACCCCTCGCCCCCTATTCAATGAACTCCAGTGGTTCCCTGTTACGTCTAAGATCAAACATAAGATCCTGTCTTACTTTTAAGGCTCTCCATAACCCGTGTCTCTTTCCTACCTTTCTAGTCTTACACACTGGTCACCTCCACATCTTTGAGCTCATCTGACCCTAGTCACCATGCTGTTCCTCAAACATCTGCAGACTCTGGGCAGTTTCACTGGATGTCCCTTAGGCCTAGAATTCATTCCCTCCTCATCTCCACTTCTTGGTTTCCTTTTGGTTCCAACTCAAATGACATTTTCTTCAAGAAGACTTTCCTCATTCCTCTTAACACTAGTACCTTCTCTAAAGGCAGGGAGATGGTGCAGCGGATACAGCACTAGGCATGGAGTCAGGAAAACCCGAGTTCAAATACTGTTTCAGATAGTTACCAGCTGTGTGACATTAGACAAGTCACTTTAACCTCTTGTATCAACAAGGACCCTGACATATACAGGAGGGCCTGCTCTAGGGGTTCTTAGATCTGCTTTTCTAAAAGGAAAGCAACTTTTGAGGGGTCAACAATCACTTTAATCAAGCACATATATCATTTACTTAGTTCAGGGGAAAAATACAGAGAAATTAAAACCAACAGACAGGGCTTCCAACTATCTGATCATAAGCAATACATACATCACAGATCAACAGACAGATCCAAGTGTCTGATCATTACATACATACATAGTTAGCAGAGAGAGAAGCACCAAAATCTGGGTTTTCAAAGTTGGGGTGCTTCTTAAAATGGCTGACCAGAGTCTCATCTGGCATACAAACCTTCCAAAAAATAAGCCCCAAAGTAAAACCTCGCCTCAGAGTATATATATGTTTTTCAGAGCCAGAGGGCATCACAACCCTTGAGAACCAGTGCCTCATTAGAAATAAACAAAAGGTGTGGGCCTTCCAACAAAAAAAAAAAATCTCCCCTAATCAAGCTTCCCTTAATGGGTAGGCCCATTAATGGGTAAGGAAGATCTCATTAGCATTACACCTCTATTTGCTTCAGTTTCCTCAACCAAAAATATAGGGATAGTAATAACACCTTTTGTTGCTGTTCAGTTGATTCAGTTGTGTCTGACTCTTCATGACTCCATTTTGAGGTTTTCATGGCAAAGATACTGGAGTGGTTTGCTATTTCCTTCTCCAGGTCATTTTACAGATGAGAAAATTGAGGCAAACAAGATTTGCCCAGGGGCAAAAGGTAAGTAAGTGTCTGAGGTCAGATCTGAAGTCATGAAGATGAGTGTTCCTGATTTCAAGCCCAGTGCTCTATCCATTGCGTTCTCTATCCACTAGTGTACCTAGTAATAGCATCTACCACCCAGGATCACAAACAAAATAATATTTGTAAAGTGCCTAGCACAATTCCTGGCATAGAATAGGCAAATGTTAACTGATTAATCTACATACTTGTGGAGGAGTCAGCAATGAAGAAAATCTCTCCTTTGATTGTTTTTGTGAAAAAAGAAATAAGGAACTCATGGAATGTTATGGTTTCTCCAAGTTCCAGCAGCTCACTTACATAATGATCTGCTATTAATCTCATGGGCCTCCCTCATCTTTTCTCATCTAATGCCTAAATTCCAGCCACCTTTGTAATCAGGATTTTCATCTGTGAAGTGAAGAAGATGTAAATAACCTCATTTTCTAAACCATCTACTCTTAATTGATCAACAAAAATCTAAACGCCAACTACCATCTAGCCATTAATTCCATGACTTGGAAAAAGCCTTTAAATATCTCTATGACTGGGGTAAAGTGAAGGAAATTTTAGAAGTGGCCTAAGGATGGAACAAGGAGGGGGAATTATAACAAACACACAAGAAGGCATCTGAGCTTTCAGACTGTGTTCTATCCCAAGGCTCTCCCAGTTCTGCTAATGACCTGTGTGAGTATTGGCCTAATTACTTAACCTCTGGAAACCAGAGGATCTTAATCTATTGCACAGATATAATGCCACTCAAGAGCCTTGTAGCATCATTTCAATAACAATGATGGAGCTCTTTAAACCTTCCCAAGGAGAGTTTTCTTCAAGTGCAAAGGGGATTTACTGCTAATTATTTCCATCACCTTCCGTTTCCCCAGGTCTTGCTTTCATAGCTAAAAAGCTTTCAAATAAAGGAGTTAAATTAAAGACAGTAGCTGAATTACTTCACCCGATTGATTTTTTTTCCCCTGAAAAGGCAACAGCATGAAAAATGACTTTTCATTCCTTCCTTGTCCCCTCCCTAGAGAACATCTGGTTCCCTGATCTCATGTGCTTGGCACTTGACCTAGGCAAGATACTGAATCTTGTGCTGAACTCCCCTACGGCACCCACTGGCATGGTCTTTGACCAAGCTTTTCGTGATAGAGGCAACAAGGTGTAGTGGACAGAGCACTGGACTTTGTTGAGAGGAAAAATTTTCAAGAGACATTTTCTGGGTAAATGATAATCAATTTGATCGAGAATTGCTAGTAAGTTGTTAACAAAAAAAGGCTCATTTGTCCTCTTGATCACCAAAGAGGCCTAATCTATGAAAACCTTCAATATTTATGAAGCCTTTGGAAAACAGGGTACATTAGAGGGTGGAAACCAACTCTGATTGGTTAACAAGTATTGAGAGAATGAACATTATAATGACAAGTGGGTTTATTCAAATCAGAGGCTGGGGGACATGACTCTGATCACTTAGTTTTGATCAAAGAGATTTATTATCTATATCATATTACTTGTCTATGGTAATTTAGTCAAAAAAGAATTCACTTTTTCCCAAACCAGCCTGAGCAAAAACAAAAGGGACCAGAATCTACCAGCCCACCCAGTCCATGATTTATTTAACTTTTGAATAGACCTGAGTTTTCCCTCTCATTTTCAGGACTGCACTTCAAAGGCAGTCTGAGTAACCTTACAAGGGTTGATTTCTGAATGAGGAAGTAGAAAAGGGGAAAAACCTTAGTCTTAATTCAATCACTGGTTATTAATATAGGAGAGACATAATTTCTCTCAACATGGGAGTCAAAAGGACCTGGGCTCAAATCCTGGCTCAGACACCTACCAGTCATGTAACCCTGGGCAAGCCGCTTAAGCATGCTAGACCTCAGTTTCCTGATCTGTAAAATGAGAGGATTGGATATGAAGACCTTAAAGGTTCCATCCAGCTCCAAATCTATGATTCTATGATGAAATAAGAAGAGAAAATGGGAGATTCTTCTCCAGTATTCCTCTCTTGTAAACAGGTGAGCTATAAATCAAAAGCCTCCTCCGTGGTTAGCATTCACCAGTCTCAAAAGACAAGAAACAAAAATGACCCCTGAGTATAAACCACCCAGCATCTTTGAAGACAATCTCCTAAGCCCAGTGGGCATTTTCAGTTCTCTGATCACTCAAGCTGAAAGTACTCTTTGCCTTTCAGATTTTCCTATCTGCATCTCTTTTTGGCTCACTGTTACTCCCTGCTTTGTATTTACCTGTGTACATGGCACCTGCCCCTCACTAGAGCACACATTTGTATCTTTTTGGTCTTTATTAGGAATTTAACATTTTTTGTTGTTGTTGAATTGAATTCGTGATGCTTTAGCTAAAGGGTCCCTTTTTTGATTTATGTATTTGATTTCAACAATTGCTAAGCATTTTTTTTTAGAAGGAATGTGTCCTTTCTTTTGACTGAGTCTCCAATGTGCTGGAGTATGGGCTCCACAGTGTTCTGTCATTCAGGACGCAGTTTGATTGGGAAGTTGGGCTTCCGGTATATGCCGTAGAGATGGCTGGGTAGTCTTACAAGGTTAGCTGACACGGGAAGAGATGAGAGAGAAAGAAAGGAGGAAAGGGAAGCCATACCTAGATCACGCTCAGGTCTGCAGAAGTGAACATAATGCAAGGAGGGACTGACACTGAGAAGTCTGCACAAACACTATCATTCCTGGTGCAGGAGTCAATGGCAATTTCTACAAGGCTTTTTTGTTGTCAGGCCAAGGGGCTAGCTTTCCCAAGTTTGGCACTGTAGTGAATTTCTTTAATACCTTTCAGTGGTTAAACTGATATGTCTCTCTTTGGCTGTTTTAGGGAGACAGAGGGATTTAATGGGAGTTGTCTAGTGGTCCCAGGAGATGCACTGGGGATGGCAGCCATTTGGTACAGGCCATGAGTGTTTTAATATCTGATTCAGTTCCTAGTTATTTACCTTTTTAATTCTATTTCATTAATTGCCTTTTTATTTGACGTCTTTCACCTTCTATGTTGGTCTTAGATAAATGGATATGTTGGTGGGGGCTTGAAGCTGTGAATTTGAAAAATGAATCTCACAACAGTACCATGAACGGAGTGCCCCTTAGAGGAAGCCACATTGAGTGAACTCTGCACAAATTTTTTCTGGGGTTGGGGCTGAGATTTGGGGTTCTAATGCTGGTTCTGCCAGTTACTGCACAACCACAGACAGACAAGCCTCTCTCACCCTCACTTTCTTCATTTGAAAATGGGAGTAATGATACAAGTGCTACTTACTTCCAAGGGTTGTTCTGATGAAAGTGTTTTATACATTATGAAGAATTATATAGTAGTATTCCTGTGACTATGAATTAGCAGGGCCCTCAGAGGTTATGTAGTCCAGCCTGCACCTGACAAAGAATTCTTTCTACAATATTCATTACCAAGTGGCCATCCAGCCTCCACGTGAAGGCCTTCATTTAGATGGAAGTCAGATGTCCACCATCAGGCCCCATTTCACTTTTGAATGGCTCTTTGAGGAAGTTTTTTCTTAAATCATGCCTAAATCGGCCTGTCCAAAGTTTCCAGCCGTTTGCTCCTAGTCCCTCATCCTGAGGCCAAGCAGGTCGAGCCCAACCCCTCTTAGTGTACACATATTTTGTGTTTATTTTCTCTGTTGTCATTGCCAACCCCATCTTCTCCCCACCCTCATCCTCCCTCCCAGCAGGAATCTTTTGTTTCTGTCTTTGTAATTCCCAGAGCATAGCAATGTGCTTGGCCACAGTAGGTCCTCAGTGTTAATTGAATTTCATAACACTAATAGCAATAGTTAACATTTAGATTGTGGTTACTACGTGCCAGGTACTGTGCCAAGGGCTTAACAATTATTATCTCATTTGATCCTCACAACAACCCTGGCAGGAAGGCATTGATATGATCCCCATTTGGCAAATGAGGAGACTAAGTGAGGGTAAATGACACACTCAGGGTTATATAGCTAGTAAATCCTTCAGGCTGAATTTGAACTCAGGTCTTCCTGACTCCAGGCCCAGTACTCTAGCCCCTGTACTGCCAAGCTGCCTATGCCAGCCTTTCAAATACTTGAAGACAGTTCATAAACTCCAGGCAACAGATATGATAGCAATGTCTTCTCTTCTCTAGGATAAACATTCCCAGTTCCTTTATCAATACCTCTATAGCATAGTCTTCAGTCATTTCACCATCCTCATTACTCTCTAAGGGACAGGTTTGACCTTGTCTATATCTTCTTAAAATGGGATAATACCAGCAATCAGACAGTAATTCAGAGGCAACAATGCAGTTGTACTATTACCTTCTTTATTTTGGATACTGTGCCTCTATCCATACAGCTTAGTAGAGGATTGACTGTTTTGGTCCCATTAAATTGTGGGCTCATGTTGAGTGTATAGGCACAAAAAACTCTATCTTTTCCACAGAAATTCTTATCTAGTCACATCTCCCTTCGTGAAGTTTATTTTTTTGGAACCAGGATGCAGAACTTTACATTTATTCCTATGAAATGTCATTTCATTTCATTTGCTCCACCATTCTGGCCTGACAAGATCTTTTCAGATCTGGACTTTGCCATCTGACATGTTAGATACCTCTAGAAACTTGGTGTCCTCTGCACATTTTACAAGTATGCTATCTGGGTCCTATTCCAAATCATTTAGTAAAACGAACGGTGAACATCCTGGGATTAAGAGCCCCCATGCCACTGCATTAGAGACCTCTCTCCAAGTGGACACAGACTCATTAATTAACAACCACTTTTTGTGCCAGTCACTAGATTATATTACAAATACCTAAAAAGAAGAAGAATCAAATGAAGAGCACAGGGCGAGACAGTAAGTATAGGATTCAACCTTTTCCAAATCCACTGAATTTTAACATCATCTAGTCCATATCTCTCCATCTTACCCACACATATTAATGATAAACATTAAGTACTTTGCTGAAAACTAGGTATATTATGTCCACTGCCTTCCCTTCGTCTAGTTACAATGCCAAAAAAGAAAATGGGCTTAATTTAGTATAACCAGGTTTTTTTTTTTTGAGGCAATCGGGGTTAAATGACTTACCCAGGATTATACGATGAAATCCCATGATCCCTGCTTCCAAGAGTTTTGAAATCATCCCCTCGATAATATGGCGTAGAATTTTGCCAGGAATAGAAATAAAACTTACTGGTCGATAGTTTCCAGGCTTCACCTTCTTCCCTATTTTGAAAAACTAGAACATTTGGCTTTTTCTAAACCTGTGGTAACTTGCCCTTTCTTTGAGGCTTTTCCAAACCATCAGCAACAGTCAAGAATTATACCTACCATTCTTTTTTAGTAATAAATGTTGATGAATTGATATAATTTATCTGTCTGGTCACTTCAATTAATTGTGGGTGGATAGATATTGCCTGGCCAATTCCTCACTTATCTTGGGTTATAATCCCTACAATGAATTTGTTGTTGTATACTTCTAAGTGCAAAGATCATTCTCCTTGAAAAAAGAAAAAAAAAGCAAACCAAGAGTTGAGTGGTTCAGCCTTTCACCGTGACTGGTCAACATCATTCTATCCACTGGATGTAGTAATCTCACACCTTCTCTTAAGAGACTTTAAGAAGAGACTTTAAGCTTTAAGAAACCCTGTATTCCCAAACCTTTGTCTTTAGCATTGATCATTAGTCTCAACTCATTTGGAACTTTACAATTCCCCATCTAATTCTTACAAAATCATTCTCTTTGTCTGTATTCATCCTTCGTTGCTTGCGTTGGCTTCCCTAAATCTGAGTATGTCGATAGGCTCCCTGGGCATCCACATCAGTTTCTCCATGCAGCTCTGTTTTATTCTCCTCATTGGAATAATTTCTGCTTGAGTCTTCAGAATTTCATACTTGAGAGCTCTCAGGCTGACCTCTCCTTTAACGTATGAAGCCTTTGGATCTTCTCTAGCCTTTCTTTGAGCACTTCGAAATCAGTTCTCTGAAAACCTGGGGTGTGCGTCAGATTATAGAACTTTCATTTTCTCCTCTAGAGTGAACTCTTGCTGCCAAGGAGCTTTCATTTGGACTTCAAAAGACACTTCTTCCTTGGTGGTGAGCATCAGAATAGCACTTCTCTTTGTCTCTTCCTCTGCTTTTTGAAGGTTGAAATTATCATTGAGGCAAGTCACAAATTCATCATCTTTTCTGCTTTTGGTTTGAGGGAGGGAAAGTTGCAAACCTCCAAATGGTTGAAGTCACCACCACTACAATAACCTATTTCTGTGCCAGCTTCAAGTTCCAAACTGCTCATTTAATTCTTCTATGTAGGTCAGAGTTTCTTAATGGTTTTTTATTTTTTTTATTTTTTTTATGTATGTCATGGGCCCTTTGGCAGTCTGGTGAAGCCTATGATGGTAGGCAATATACCCCAATGCCTAGCACATAGAAGGCACTTAGTAAATGCCTGGTGAGTGGAATTCAGGAAAATCATTTGTTTCTAAACTCAGGGGATTAAATGTTCTTCATCAGGCTTTTTCCCTTATGTTCTTACAACTATATAATTTTAGTATTTGTTGCTACCACAGCATAATTTTGAGAGGACACAGTATGGGAAATATGGATCGGTTTCTCTCTACAGCTTGAGGGAATTCCAAAATTGATGAGATCACAGATTCATTTGAGTAATGCTCCCTTTTACCTAATCTGTAGTTTTTTAATTTTTTTTTTTTTTTACCACTTATCACCATCTAGAGCAAAATTCCAGTTATGAGCACCATCCCACCAAGTCTCAGTGATCCTGAGGGATCAGATTTGACTCACTGCATCAGAACCTCCAGTTTACCCCATTTATTACTCATGCTTGGTATTCCTGTTGATAACATAGTGGTTAGTGAGCTGACCTCAGCAAGAAGACCTGTTCAAGTCCCATTTCTGATACAGAATGGCTGCATGATCCTGAGAAAATCACTTAACCTCTCAGTGCTGTAAGCATCTCTCTAGGACCATTATTTATTGGAAGAAATTTGCTCACTTATAATCTCTCTCCTCCCTCTCCCTCTCTCTCTCCCTCTCCCTCCCTCCCTCCCTCTCCCTCTCCCTCCCTCCCTCTCCCTCTCCCTCCGTCCCTCTCCCTCTCCTTCCCTCCCTCTCCCCCTCCCTTTCTCCCTCCCTCTCTCTCTCTCTCTCTCTCTCTCTTTCTCTCTCTCTCCAGTGAAGTGGCATCCACTACCTTTGAAAAAGTTCATTTCACTTTGGAAACAAGCTTAAATTTATCTCTTTGTAATTTTTGCCCACAATACTTTGTGCTCTGATGTCAAGCTCCAAACAGAACTAGCTCACTTAAAATACTTGCAAAAAGCCATTACTTCCCCCTGAGTGTATTGGGTGGGGTTTGAATTTCCTGAGAGTTCTTAAAAATTCCCTGAATTCTAGCTCTCTGAACCTACTTGGGAGGTTGGACTTTTTTTTTTTTTTAGCAGCCAGAGTAGATAAGAAACAAATGCACAAGATAAAATACAATGGATGAAATCCTATTACCAAGTGAAATCTAAGTCATTTCATCTCATCACTGATCTTCAGATGTTTTTCTCTTCTTCCTTGGAATCTATGCCCTTTGCCATTATTTATTCAAAGACATTGTTAATTCCACTTAATTCATCTCTGCGTATTGCTAATGAATCTGTTTGTTTTCATACTGAAAATCTCTTTCTCTCCCGGATAGTAAATTCTCTGGACAACTAAATTACTATTTAAATGATTCTTAAATTTGGTCACCTCATTAGCTCCCATGGGTTTAATTTTCATCTTTATGCAGATGAATCACAAATCTATTTTTTCCAACCCTACTCTATCTTGAACTTTAGTACTGCATCACCAACTGCCCATTGGGAATTTGAAACTGAATATCCCAGAGACATTTCAAATTCAAATTGTCCCCTTAAGCCTATCCTCCTTCTGAACTTGAGTGCCAATTGATTCTAGAGTCAGAAATGACCTCTGAGGTCATTTAGTTTAATTGTCTCATTTTACAGATGAAGAAATTGAGGCCCAGAGAGGTTAAAAAACATTCAAATAGGCAGGAAGAGTTAAAGGCAGGATTTGAACTCAGATTCTAAAACCACTGTACCATGTTGCCTCCTAAAAACTTCTATGACTTTGCTAAGGATACTTCCAGTTATCTGGGCCTAATTCTTGACTCATAACTCTCCCTCATCCATTTGACCAGTCACTTGTCAAGTCTTGTCCACTCCACAGAGTATCTCCTACATCTGTGGCCTTCTCATGTAGCCAGCCACATTAGTCTGGGTCCTCATTACCACTCACCTGGATTATCAAAATAACCTCATCACTGCTTTCCCTCCCTCCCTGCCAAGTTTCTCTCTGTTCAAATTCATTTTCTATAACCTGCCAAAGTGTTCTTCCTAAAACACAGGTCTGAGCATATAATTCTTCTACTCGTTTAATTCTATCAGCCCCTCATTACTTCTAGGAACAAATACTAACTCCTCTTTTAATATATACAGTCCTTCACAGCCTGGCCCCAACCTTCCCTTCTAAGCTTATTATACAAAACTTCTCTTTCATGTGGCCCCTTATACAATCACTCTATCTACTGTCTATACTTTTCCAGGGATTGCCTTTCATATCTGGAAATGTGCTCCATTTTAGTAAGAGACCTCCTAGAAACCCTCATTTCTTTCAAAAATGTGCTCCTGTGCCATCTTCTCCATAAAGCCTCCTTATCCCCCTCTCCCCATGCTCCTAGCTCCTCCGGCCTGCCCCATAACCTTACTTAACACTTTTGCTACATACTTTTGTCTGTACATGTTATTTCTTCTGATAGTATACGAGGCCCTTAAAAGCTGATACTATTTCATTTCTGGTTTTGTTGTCCTGGTACCTGGAGTAGTGCTTGGTATATATCAGGCATCTTCAAAACGTCTCCTGACTGGCCGATTATTACTCCCCAGGTTATCTGAAAGGGTTAACACAGCTTCCAAAAATGTGAAATTGCTGTGGAGTATTTCATTCAATATTCATTCAAAAAAGTGCATTTTTCATGAATATTTGAATTGTGTAATGCACTTACCATGCTTTCCAATCCATCTGCCTATTTATCCTTCCCACTGTACCTGAAATTTGCTGCACTGCATGATGCACTATGCTGCACCATACAGAAAATGTGGTGACTTTTAAATAGTTCTCCTTGGGGAAATGGTATAGACATGGCAGTAATGATAACAGCACTAATAACTAATTTCTATAATGCTGAAGTTTACGTAGAGCATTGTTCTCTACAACAAGCTTGTGAGGCAGGAAGTAGAAATATTTTAAATTGAATTTTAGAGTAGAGGAAATAGATTCAGATAAGGTAAATTATCCAACGAGGATAATTAATAATAGTAAGTAAGGATTCAAGAATTAAACAAAAGACTATAACTTCCAAGTTCAGAGACCCTGGAATACCCTTGGACCTAAGAGAAAGGACACTAGACTTGGAATTTTTTATTTAATGATAATAATTTTATTTATTTAAAAATATTAATCTGAGAAGGGGTCTACAGGCTTCACTAGCCAGCTAAAGGGGGCCATCACACAAAAAGAGTTAAGAACAACTGTCTCTATATGGAGTTGTGACTCACAGTTTAAGAATCACTGATAGGGTCACCAGGGGAAAAAGTTTAAGAAGCCCTGTCCTAGACTAGAACATAAACCCAAGGCTAACTTAAAAGAGTTCCCCACAAAGTATTCTAGACCAAGAATCTAGTTAGAAAATGAAAAGAATTCAGTCATTTGACAAGCATCTATTAAGTTCTCACCAGAGTTATAACTAGTAATAAGCCAAATTTAGTCATTTTTGAGGAGAACTCAAGGAGATACCATGAGCAGGGCTTAACTATGGTACAGTTGCCAGGGATGGGGATGAAACTTGCTATTTGGTAGATCCCTAATTAATCATTCTTGCAAACTAGGAATTAAGATCCATTGTTTCTACCAGAGTACAGATGCTATGAGTACCCTCTAAATATTAGTGCCCTAGGTCAAAGTCTAAGTCACCCAACCATAGTTATAGTTCTGACTTTCAGACATGTCTGACTCTTTTTGACCCCATTTGGGTTTTTGTTGGAAAAGATACTGGAGTGAGTGCTTTTACCATTTCCTTTTCCAGCTCATTTTTACAGATGAGGAAACTGAGACAAACAGGGTTAAGTGACTTGCCCAGGGTCACACAGCTAGTAAATGTTCGAGGCCAGATTTGAACTCAGAAAGAGGAGTCTTCCTTTACATCAGGCTGGTTCTCTATCCGCTGCACCACCTAACTGCCCTGTATATACACATAAAATACTAAAATATTTTCTGTAGTTCACTTGGGAAGTGTGGTCAGTAGAAAGTGCACTGGCTTTGGAGTTGGGGAACTTGGGTTTTAATGCTGTCTCTGCCACCTGTGCGATCTTGGGCAAGTCACTTAATTTCTTGGGACTCAGTTTCTTCATCTGGAAAAATGAGGGATTGCATTAGATGACCTCAAAAGTCCCTTGCAGTTTTGAATCTATGATCCTCTTCTTATGCATCATGCATGATCAAGAAGACTGGCCCAAATGTTGCATAAATCTTTACTGGCCTCATGGTAGAAGAGGCTGTAAATTACAAGTAAGTGGATGCTCAACAGTTAAGCAGAAAATCAATTTCAGGAGATAAAGAAGGGCCAGAATGAAGTCCCTAAACACAGACAACCTCCGATTCCTTGTGACTCTGGCTGGGTCTGGGATGAAAGATACCTGTGACCTGAGGAAAGAAGCTGTTTGTCAGGGAGAGAAAAAAGCTACACCTTCACCGTTTCTAGATGAACAAAAGCACGTAACTGACGATGCTTTCTACTTCGCTTCTTCCCTCCTGAGAATGGGTCGATGTAATTATAAAGGGCAGTGAGGCATTACAAAGCTCATTTCAGCAGAGAAAACCAGAACCAGGACCACTTCTTTCTACATCTCTTACTAATGAGCAAAGAATGTTCATGAGCAAATACTGAGCACCAAGACGGATGAAGGGGGACAAAATCTGCCAAATGGTAAATATTTACCTTTCCCACCTGGAAGAGGGATTACATGTGTTCTGTTCATTTCCCAAAGGTCAGAATAAAGAAGATTGGAAGGAAGTTGAAAAGAAGAATACTTCTCAACACTTAGTTACCCAAAAGTAGAATGTATTTGTTACCTAATGAGGTAGACCTCGCAGGAGGTCTTCAAGCAATAGCTGACTGACTACTTGTTTAGTTTCCTGTTCCAGCAAAGATTGAACTAGATGCTTTCTTAGATCCCTTCCAATTCTGAGACTCTCTGTGTGTATTTTATATTAAATTCTATAGATCAGCATTAGAGAAGTTAGTTAACCATCACCAAGGGCAACACCAAAGTGGAATTCTGGTGGTTTTTTTTTTTTGAAGATGGGGGGGAAGGCAATTCGGGTTAAGTAACTTGCCTAAGATCACACAGCTAGTGAGGGTCAAATGTGTAAGGCTGTATTTGAACTCTGCTCTTCCTGACTCCAGGACTGGAGCTCTATTCACTGTGCCATTTAGCTGCCTCTGGAATTCTGTTTATAAACATATGTACAAAGCTGGGTCAAGGCACACTGACAGGCACCCATTTGATACAGAACATTATACTAGGCACTATTGCCTAGAGCAGAGGGAAATATAAAAAGAAAAACAAGATACTTTCTGCCTGTTCTCCCCTCTTAGAAAACTTACAATCTAGTTAGGGAGAAAACACCATGGTGCAATAGAGCAGAACTGGATTTGGAGTCAGAGGTCACACATTTACTCTAAAATTGTTCAGATTAACAGAATCAGAGGATTTAGAACTGGGAGGAAGCATTGAGATAATCTAGTTTGACCCTTTCATTTTTAAGATTAGAAAAACAATGGTTAGTGGGCTGATGTGACTTGTTTGGATATATAAGTACTAAGGAGCCAGAACTGAGATGTGAACCCAGGGCCTTTGACACCAAGACCAAGTCTCTTTGAACAACTTGCTGCCTCTCTGTCTTTTTATTCCCTGATTTAGTTTTTTTGAGAACCCCTATGCTACCTATCTGGCTACAAAGGATGTCTGTCAATTCAAAATTCTTTATATTCCCATTGCCCTTAGATGCCACCCTTTCCTTAGTGGGTAATGTCCAGCGGCTAAATTTTGAATAGATCTTGGCTTTAAAATGTCCTTAAAAGTCTCAGATCTTCTAGCCTTGAACATTACTTAGATATATTTCTCTGGATTCTGATATCAGTAAGAGATCTTGGGCTTAGCCAGACAGGTCTGGCTAATTTTAAATCTTGGAAGAACAAATTTGTGCATTATCATCATTATATTAACACTATTAACATTATATTACATTAATAATTATATTAACTGTAAACCAACAATTATTTTACACATAAAGCACGTGGGTGGCAATTAAACCTAGGCAATTGGTGCGAAACATCTCTTGATTACCTCTGGCCAAAGTGAGGCCCAGTAGGCTGACACTGCTATCAACTGAAGTTTGAGACTGAATTTTGTGAGATGTGAAACTGCATGTTCAGGTCAGAAAGAGCAGAATTTATGGCCTTGGCTCCGTGATGTTCATTTAACTTCCTAAGCCGTATCCAAGTTAGGAAAAAAAAAGAAGCAAATATCCACTATAAAAAACACAGCCAGACAGCATCAGTATACTTTCTGCCAGAGAACAGTCAGAGAATTCTTTGTCAGCAAAGAGGTGCTGTTGAGCACTCCTTGGCCAAAATGTCATCTCAGGCAAAACCTCATGCTCCATAATAATAAGCTCTTTTCATGTCAGGTCAGTTGATCTCCACAACAACCCTGTGAGATAGGTGCTATTATTATCACCCCCATTTTATAGCTGAGGAAACTGAGGCAGGCAGCAGTTATTCAGTGACTTGTGCTGGAAGCAGGATTTGAAATCACCTTCCTAACACTATTCACTGAGCCACCTAGTTGCTTATGAATCTACTAAGCCTAGATACTTAGAGCTCAAGACACTTTCCTCACAACAACTCTGTCAAATAGGTACTTCAAGTACTATTGTCATCATTTCACATATGAGAAAACTGAGGCTCAGAAAGGTTAAGTAAGGGACCTGGCCAGAGCCTGAATCTGAGCCAGCATCTCTGGACTTCAAGACTGCACTGCACCACAATGCCACATACAAGAAAGTGGTCACTTTTTAGTAATATTGTAAAGAGAATTCCTGATCATATAGAGTTTGGGCTAAGTGACCTCTGAGGCAGTTAGGTGATGCAGTCGACACAGCAGAGTTCAAATCTAGCCTTGGACACTTACTAGCTATATGAACTTTGGCAAGTTATTTGACCTCTGCTTACCTCAGTTTCCTCAACTGTAAAATGAAGATAACAATGGAACCCACCTCCCAGAATCATTGTGAAGATCAAATGAAATAGTATTTGCACAGTGCCTGGCACACAGTGAATGCTTAATGAATAAATCCTTGTCTCATTCCTTCCTTTGAGAATTCAGGTCCATTCTAACAAGTGAACAAAAAAATCTCACCTTTCACGAGGCTCAAAATAACAGGTTTCCTTGGACAGAACATGTGAGATAAGACTAAAAATGCAGTCCCTGCCCTCACAAACCTCATAGTCTGGAACAGGGGTAGGTCATATATACAAGCAACTATGATACAAAGTAATGAGTCCTTATAAAGGTCCAATGGAGAGTGGCGGCAGGGAGGCGGATCGTTAAGGATGGATAGCATTTGCCCATTTCCAGTTTTATAGGACCTTTGCCATTCTTGATGATTCCTCAAAATACTGACAGCAGTCCTTGGAATCACAACCGCCAGTTCTTTAATTACTCTAAGCTGGGTGATCTGAATTCATTTGGCTCTTTATTACCTTGCCTTTTTGCCTCTACTCACTAAGCCTTGGGAAAAGATTAAAAAAATCAGCCAGTGCAACTGATGGTTTGACCATGTCTGACAACACAGGCAACATTACACACTCACAGTCTTCCCCCTTCTTCAGTGAAACGAAGGGGTTGCATTTTCTCATCTCTTTTCCGGGCCAAGCTTCATAACTACACGATGCTGAGTTTCATTTTCTTGTCCCCTCCGTTTACATTGTCATTGTGTAGTCAATGTCTTCCTGCTTCTGTTTACTTTGTTCTGTTTCAGAAAATCAAGTTTTCCTGACTTCTTCATATTCATGGTTTCTTATCATAATAATATTCCATTACATTAATGAACCACATCTGCAAGCCATTCCTCAAAGTTCCCAATATGTTTACATATCCACTTTGTTCCCAGTTCTTTGCTACCACAAAGAGTGCTACAATTAATACTTTGCTATGTAAGAAAATTTTCTATCTAACTTTCTTGGGTGCATGCCCAATCCCAGGAGTAGGATTCCTATTTAAATGAAATGTTTACAAAATGTTTTATGTATATGATATATTTTATTACATAAAAACGACTCCAACTTCTATAATGCTTCAACACTTATTAGCAAAATAATCCTGTGAAGTAATGAGCGCCTACCTCTCCATTTCACAAATGATTCTTCTTCCCATTTCATAGATGAGACAACTGAGTTTCATACAGATTAACTAACTTGTGCATACTCACATGAGCTAGTAAGTATCAAGAGCTGGAGTTTTCATCTTTCTGAAACATGAATGATCATGCTGACTTCACTTGCAAATAATGATATGCTGCTGAATTAGATCCTATATCCCCAGTGATGGGGGCAATGAACATCATATCATAACTCTTGGGGACAGGCAAAAAACATGCCTGTGCAAGAAGATAGTTCATGTTTTACAGGATTGCACGTGTATAGCCTATATCAGATTGCTTACCATCTTGGGGGTAGGGGGAGGATAGAATTTGGAACTCACAATGAAAAAGAAAGAAGGAAAAAGGAGTTACTTCCCATTGGTCCACAAAGAAGCCACTCCCCATCTTGGAGCTGGGGTGGTCGTGGATGAGAACACAGAGGGAGACTATCCACGCTCTTACCTCTTTATAGCTTTGTAACAAATGATGACAATGACAACCAGGAACACAAGTGTGGCACAGCATACTGCGATGATGATGACCAAGCCTGACCACCAAGGTTCTTCAGCAGGACACGAGGTAGAGTTGGGAGCTGTGGGAAAGACAGATGCAGGGAAAGAACATGGTTAATTAAGCTTCCTTTGATGAAGTAGCCCATGGTGAGCTTGGTTCCCAAGCTATCATTCACAGCGCTGTAAAAGAGCAGGGGCAAAGAGATGCTCAGAAGATCTCGTTTGGAAGCCATCAGTTCTCCTGGGCTTTGGTTCAAGTCATGCTTTAATGTCTGTGCTATGCAATTGATGACATCATTGGCCATTTTTCAATTAGTCCTGCTCCGCATCAGAAAACAGTTTGCTCAGATCAGAGGTTAAACATCACATCACTAATAATTTATTCTCAGCATGAGGTCACTGATGGCAAGTTCAAGTTTGATTTTCCATGAAAATATCACATCCACACATTTGAAATTCTCTTTGTTCAGGCATTAAATCCAGTTCATTTGGAGCTGAGGTGACCACAAGATGAAAACTGCATACTGACATGTTGGGGGATGGGAGGGAGTGTATGAAGAGAGGGAAACAATATTGGGAAATACAATTGAATTCAACAGATTTGGTAATAATAATATATAACTCACATTCATACAGTATGTAGTACATGCCAGGCACCATGCTAAGAACTTTACAGTGATCACAACAACCTTGTGAAGTAGGTGCCATTATTGTCCCCATTTTACAGTGGAAGAAACTGAGGCTGAGAGAGGTTGTGTCTTGCCAAAGATCACACAAGCTAATATGAGGTGTGAATCTGAATTTGAACTCTAGTCTTTCTGACCCCAGGCTCAGCACTCTACCCACTGAACCACCTTGCTCTCCCAATAATAAGAACTAACTACATCCCTGATATTGTGCTTGACTCTGGGGGAGTCAGAGGGCTAGAAATCCTTAGAGCTCATCTGTCTAACCGCTTCATTTTAATAATCAAGGTCACAAGTCCAGAAAAGTTACGTGATTTGCCCAAAGTTGCACACAAAGCAGCTCTCCATGCCAAGATGTGTACCCAGGTCCTCTTATACTAGTACTCTTACTACCACCCCTCCTCTAAAAAAAGAGAGAACAACATGGTCTTTGCCCTACAGGAACAAACAACAGTCACAGAATTAGAGAATCTCCAGTTAGAAGAGACGGCAGAGCTGAACAGCCTGAGCAGCTGAATGACATGCAGTCATTCAGGAGGAACGGGTCACAGAGTCAGATACCGCAGAAAGGACAAGCAGGATGAGAATCGGAAAAAAACTAGTAGGTACGGCAATTACGAGATCGTTGGTAATGGCTGAACAAGACAGCTTCTGTTGAATGAACTGATAAGAAGCCAGAATAAAAAGATTATACTCTTATTAGAAGAGAGTAAGGAGGACAAGAAGGGGAAGTGGCTTCTCAAAGAGATTAGTCATGAAAAGAAGAGCCTAAGATTCCGTGGTGAGATTTAAACCTAGATCATGCAGATTGCAAGCCCAGTGCCTTATTCATTAGACATACTGCCTCTCCCTTTGCTTGTCTCCTGTTTTTTTCCACTTTCATGAATTATATACAGGCTATAATGCATATCTCAGACTCCTTCCATATGCATACCTCTTAAATCCTTCTTACAGGACCCAGAACTGAAAAGGACCTAAAAATCATCTAATTGAGCATATCTATTTGACCTTGTGGAACCTGAGAACCAGAGCAGGTAAGTGACTGGTCTAAGGTCATATAGAAAAAAAAACCCTGAAATTCTTTCAAGATACAGCTCAGGTGCCTCCTCTTCTATGAAACCTCCACTGAACTCCCTCAGTTAAAAGCAGCCTATTCCTCTTCAAATCATTCTCTCCATTAACCTATAAGCCCCTTCAGAAGAGACCATGCCATTCACCAGCTCATGAATTTAGCACCCCAGTTGTCTCTAGGAGAAAATGCAAACTCATTTGTTGGGAATTGAAAGCCTGCCACAGTGTGGTTCCAGAATACTTTTCCAGACTCTCTTTAAATGCTCTCTATTCTAGCCAAGCTATCCTGCTTGAAATTCCTTAAGCCTGACATTTAATGAACCTCCATGACTATATATGAACTAATTTGTGCCTCCCCTCTCACATACATCTGAAACTTTTATTTATGAAAATCTTTTGCTTCTTTCAAGACTCAGATCAGGTACTGATTCCTATGGAAAGCATTTCCTCACCTCCCAAGTTTCCAATGCTCTTGCCCTCCCCATGTTATCTTGGCTTTACTGATTTGTTTATGCATTTTGTCATTTAGGAATGTGTAAGCTCCTTGGGTATAGGGAGTATTTTTAATCTTTGACTTTGTATCCCAAATGTCTTGTCCACAAAGGGGATTTAATAAATACATGTTGAATTGAATTTCTAGTTTTCTTCTTCAGTCTTCTCATCTTGAAAATGGGTCATTATTTATTATTTAGCTACCTGGGGCATTAAAGGGATAAATTAATTTGGGAAGGTGCTTCTTTGGCATCAGGAAAATTATTTCATTACTTCCAGGACCTGTGATTTCATTTGAGTGGGCAGCTCCTCCTCCTTTCCAGGCCCTCTTTTTTTGGTAGTGTGTCTACAAGAGTGTCGTGGCTCAGCTTAGACAAATATCTTATGCCATATTCTACAATAAAATCAAAATGGATATGTGACCTAAATGTCATAAAACAATCAAAAAAGATGCAGTTCATAGAACTTTCACTGCTAGAGGTGTATGATGAATTCTTAAGTAGAGGATCGAGGTTAATTACATGAGATGAAATTGAAAATTTTGATTGTATAAACTTGAAACAAACACCTTGGGACAAACAAATTAATGCAGTCAGGATAAGAAAGGGAATGATTTAAAAAGGGGAAAATAGTTTTTATTGAATTATTTGTATGAGGGGAGACAGAAATAACAGAAAAATTTATGACTAAAAAATCATTCCCAAATAGAAAACAGTCAAAGGGAAAGATGAGGAGGAAGGAAAGAAGCCTTTATTAAGTTCCTGCTATGTACAGGCACTGTACTAAGTGCGTCGTAAATATTATTTCATTGGATCCTCACAACTCTAAGAGGTGGGTGCTATTATTATCCCCATTTTATAATTGAGGAAATCAAGACAAAGGTTAAATGGCCGAGGGCTATACAGCTACTGTGTGAGTGAGGCAGGATTTGGAATCAGGGCTTTCTGACTCCAGGTGCAACACCCTATCCTATCTAGCAGCCAAAAGGTTAGTCAAAGGACATAAACACACAATTCTCAAAAGAATTGCATATGGAAGAATACTCTAAATCATAAATAACAAGAGAACTATGTATTAAAATCCTGAGATTTCACCTCACATTCAACAAACTGGCAAAGATAACAGAAGATATGAATAGTCCATGTTGGAGATGCTGTGGAAAGACAGGAATACTAATGTATGGGTAGCAGACCTGTGATTTAGTAGAGACATTCTGGGAAACAATTTGGAATTATGCAAATAATGTTACTGGAGTGTCTATAGTCTTTGATCCAGAGAATACACTGTTGTTTATATATACACATATATATGTATATATCTCAAGGCTGCAAAAAACCAAAACAAAACCCAAACAAAAATCTAAAAAACTTTCATGTGCACCAAAGTATTTGCAGCAGCACTTTTTGTGGTAGCAAAGAACTCAAGTCCATAGAATGAGGAATAGCTAAACAAACTGTGATGCATGGATGTAATGGAATATTACTGTGCCATAAGAAATAATGAATATAATGAATTCAGAGAAACATGGAACAACTTAGAGGACCTAAAGCAACTTGAAGTAAGCAGAACCAAGAAAACAATATACACAGTGACTACAACAACATAAATGGAAAGAACAAAACAATTCCAAATAGATGCTGAGAAATTATAAAGGACAAACTGGCCCTAAAGAAGGGCCATGAGTAGATGTTTCACTCGACACCCTTGCGGAGGTCAGGGCCCCACAAGTGTGCAGCACTGTAGATGCATATACTGTTAGAGTTTTTTCAATGTGTGAAATTATTTTGCTGATTTTTTTCTCTTCTTTTTCATTTTCTTTTTTGAAAAAAATCTTTTATAAGGGATTGCTCTGTGGGAGATGAGAGGGAGAAAAGACATGGGCCAATTTAAGTGACATAAAAACAAAAATATTAGTAATAATAAAGGATAAATAAATTTTTGTTTTTACAAAGTGGTTGTGGCCAGTCTTGTTGTGATCAGTCTTTCTGAATTTAGCCAACCTGATCCTCAGATAAAGGACAAAAAAATCCAACACAGGATCCATACATATTCAAAGAATTTCTGGGTTATTAAGCTCTATCAGAACTTGTGGTCTGGGGCCCACAAACATAGCCTTCAAGAACTCAGGGTCACCTCCAAACTATGAGACAACACATTAGGACTCTTATGGAGATACAGGGAAACATTTCCCATAATTTGCTTAATGGACCTAGACCATATCATTTCATCATCAGCTAGACGTTTTATCATCGGTAACTCAATGCTAAATGGCCATGGCAGAAATCCAAACCCAGCAAAGAAAATGTCAAGAGTGTGTAGCTCCCTTCTTTCTTCCCCCACCCCTCTTGCCCCATTACCAGAGTGAGTACAATGAGATCCGTTGTTTTCTGCATATAAGGGACTATAATGTCCATTGACACTAGTGGCAACAACATGCTGGGGAAACATGGGTACAAAAGGAGAGTGTGGTGCCTGTGGCCCTTCAGCTCCTATTTATATTTTCAATAATACTTGCAGTTCCCAGTCTGTGTTTGTAAGAGAATTCTCTCTTGTCTTAGCCTGTGGTTTCCAGCATGTGGTGAACTTTTAAAAGGGGGAGGGCAGAGGAAATTAATTTTAGCAATTCAAATTGACTTTGAAAATAATCTATTTTAAGACTAGAATGACTTTTCACTGCTATGTTTCCTTTGGTCCTCAATTTTAAACCCATTAATAAAATAACAAATTTTAAAATCTATATAGCTCACAATGAGGGACATGATAGTTCCACTATACTTTGACCCTGTTTGATGAAAACTGAAGTACTATATGTCCAGGTCTGGGAGCTATATTTTAAGAGGTACAATGAAAAACTGGACTATCTCCATGGAAGAGTGTTCAAGATGGTGAGAGGAGTGAAGATGATATGTTACAAGAATCAAATAGAAACTAGAAAACAGAAAGAACTAGGGACAATTAGTATGGAGAAGGCAAGACTTAGGAAAGGCACACACTATCTTCAGGTGGTAGTAAAAGGTCTTTTTCCTTTTTTGAAGATCCCCAGAAATCTATTCACAGATATAAGATTCATAGACACCACATTAGGACTCTTGAGCTTGGAATAATAGGATTGACTGTAATAATGAGTCAAACAATAGGTTTAGGGATGACCTATAGGTGAGGCTGGCAAATGCCACAATCTTTCTTACATGGATAAGTGCCAGGCCTAGAGGCCTGAGGGCTACCCGAGTCTTACCTTACCTGTCCCAGGTCTTCGGTTGGCCAAACCGAATAAACGTATGAGAGAAGAGACTTTCCAGAGTCGAACAAGGGTTAGGCTTTATTCAGGGTCCTGGTTACATGTGCAGGGAGAGCTCTTCCTTAGGAGGGAGAGAGAAATCTCCCAAGGAGGCAAAGATCTTACGGTAAGAGATTGGAAGTAGAAGTGTAAGTGGGGAGAGAGGGGGAGGGGAGAACGAAGAGAGGAAAAACGGAGCCTTCTGTCCTGTCAGGGCCCCTCCGCGCTAAGAGCGCCTTCAGGCTTTCCTGACCCTACTTAAGCTCTCTGGCCACGTAGTTTGCACCTGAATACCGTGCCTGTTAGATAACAATAGGTGTGCCCAGACCCGGGCCAATCTCGAGGGCGGGGAGAGCTCTCTCCCATCACGTTTCTCACGGGAAGAGGCGGAAATCCACGAGATAGCTCAGTCTCACTCCTCGATTCCCTGCTGTTTTCTGGGGGGCCTCATGAGAACTCTAAGATTTAGAAGTTCCCACCTTTACCTGCCCGAGACTGTCCACATGGAATTGAGCTTCCATCCCCAACAGATAAGGATTCTGCCTGGTCAGATATGGGATAGGCTGAACCCATAGAACTAAGCTCCCTTTCAATGGAAATCTTCAATTAGAGACTAAACGAACACTTGTTGGGATGTTATAGAGAAGATTCATGCTTCAGAAAAACATTAGGCTAGAGAATCTCTGAGATGCCTTCAAACTCTGAGTCTCGAGTCCAATTCTCCCCTCTCTCCAACCCACACTAAATCAATTATTTCTTAGTTCTCCGTAGTTGCTAGTACATCTCCACAGAAGTTATCGTTGTTCAGTCATTTCACTCGTGTCCAACTCTTTGCAACCCATTTGGGGCTTTCTTGGCAAAGATACTGAAGTGGTTTGCCATTTCTTTCTCCAGCTCATTTTACAGATGAGGAAACTGAAGCAAGCAGGGTTAAATGACTTTGAACTTATTTTATATACATCTTAGACATAATTATCTTGTACATGTTATCTCCATGACAAAATGTAAATTCCTCGAGATAAAGGGCTGTCTCTGTATCATCAGTGCCTGGCACATAGTGGATTGTATGATTAAAGATGGACTGATTATTCCATTACATATCCAAGTACAGATTTTCCAATGAAACCAGTTTCTATCTGCTTTAGCAAGTAGCTGCATGGAAAAATAAATTACAGAAACTTGGTGCACTGTCTGTCAAGTGAACAAGCATTTACTAAGCGCCTATTATGTGTCAGGTACTTGTGCTGAGTGTCGATTATACAGAGAAAGGCAAAAGACAATCCCTTCTCTTAAGGAGCTCAACATCTAATGGTGGAAACAGCATGTTAACCAACTGTGTACATGTAAGATCTACACAGGATAATTGGAGATAAGCTCATAGGGAAGGCACTAAGATTAAGGAGGACTGGGAGAGACTAAGCTTGAAAACAGCCAAAGACAGATGGACTTAGCAAGGAGGAAGGGAAGCGTTTCAGGCATGGGCACAGCCAGTGAAAATGCCAGGAGTCAAAAAGTGATGGATGTTTCTGGTCACAGAAACTTTTACATAAGACCATTTATGAAAGATGAAGAGAAACTTTCTTTATTGGCAGAGATGACCCTATACTGGTGAAAGCATGGGTTCAGCACCCAACACGTGATCAGCACTTAATGCCATCCCTTGCATAGAGCAGAAACAGAAAAATTTGTTAAGTGGAAAAATCTCAAAGCTAGTTGTTTCTTACAGGAAATATCACTGATTTAGTGCTATTTGTGATTCATGTGACTGGGGGCAAGTAACTTGCCTTCTTTGAGGTCCATTTTCTTCATCTATACAGTGAGATAAGATTCACACTTCACATAGTTGTTTCAGCAGAAGCACTTTGTGTATGCTAAAGCACCTCAGAAATCAGAATTACCATTAGTACTAAATTCTGCATCTGCAAAGTATTTGCTTGTACATTTGTAGTTCCAAGAAAACCTTTTTTATTTGGCTCAATATTCATGATGTGGGACTGTGTTGTACAACTCAGTACCTGTCAGGCTTAATTCTAGACTTCAAAAGATCTTTGATTTCATCCAGCAGGTGCTCCTTTCTGAAGACACAGATCACAACCCCTGTTAAACCTTAACATGCAGCCTGGCTGACTGGCAAACAGAACAAAACGGACCACCCAAAGCCCATCGTCACATGATGTCCACTCTTCTAATGCCAGACTTCTCTGCGCTTGGCTAGGCTCTCTTCAGACAACTAGTGCACAGTACATAGGTACCCATCATCTTTTCAGCTTGGTAAGACCAGTCAGACCCCTATTTCTCTGGCAGAGCACTTTCAGGAAACCAGGGGTCACCCCATAGGCACTGGAAGCTTTCAATGGAAGGTCTGTGTTTCATTTCTTCATTGTTTTGTGGACGTTCTTATTTTCCCCATGTAGACTATAATTACCTCTGTCCCAGGGACTCTTGTTTAGTTTCTGGTATGCTCTAAAACAGGGCAACTAGGTGGCATGATGGGTAGAGCACTAGGTTTGGAATTAGGAAGACTCATCTTGAATAGTGTAAATCCAGCCTCAAACACTTACTGGGCAAATCATTTAACCCTGTTTGCCTCAGTTTCCTCCTCTGTAAAATGAGCTGGAGGAAGAAATAGCAAATTATTCCAGTGTCTTTACCAAGAAAATCTCAAATGGGATCCCAAAGAGTTGGACACAACTGAATTGACTGAACGACATGCCCCCCAAATACCTAACACTTCAACATTTTAAGTCTCAATGATCACAAGCTTCCCTGTGACTTCATCAGTTCTTGAGACTAAAATAAGCCTTTACTAGTGATGATCGTCTCTCTTTCTTAGCTAGTTTTCAGGAAATAGGCACACATCACTCCACCACTGAACAAGTAGGAGGCACTCAATCAATGTTAACTGGCTTAAGGCCATAAGATGCAATGGGGAATAGAATCCTGCACTTAGACTCAGGAAGATCTTGATCTAAATATCACCCCTAACTCTTAATAACTGTGTGACCCAGGTCAAGGGCCTTTAACTTTTATGGGCCTCTCAGTTTCTTAATATGTGAAAGGGATAAAAACTATAGTCCCTACCACAGAACAGAAATGAGGTACAAATGCAACAACCTGAACACTAATAATAAAGATAGCTAACATGTATATAGAATTTATTATGTTTTAGACACTCTGCTAAGAGCTTTACAATTTCGTTCTCACAACAACCCTGGGAGATAGGTGATAGCACCCTTATCATCACCCTTATTATCATCCCCATTTTTTTTTACAGATAAGGTAAAAGCAAAGTAAAGCACTTTGCAAAATTCTAAGTACCGTATAAATATCAGTTATTATTATTAATATTAATAAATTATTATTGCCAAAGATTGAGCACTGGATTTGAAATCAAAGGAGCTAGGATCAAACTGCAGCTTCATTACTTACTCACCATATGATTCAGTGCAAATCACTTCTCTCTAGGCATCAGTTTTTTATTTTTTAAAATTAATTTATTTGTTTTCAGTTTTCAACAATCACTTCCATAAGTCTTAAATTTTCTCCCCCTCCCACTCTTCTCTTTCCCCAAGTGGGCATGCAATCTTATACGGGTTCTACACGTACGTTGTTGTTTTTTTTTTAATTGAATTATTTTATTTGTTTTCAGTCGACAGTCACTTCCATATATCTCAGATTTTTTCCACTCCCTCTCCCCCTCCTCCCTCCTGAGATGGTGTACAATCTTATATAGGTTCTAGTGTACATTCCTATTAAATGCATGTTGCACAGAAGAATTAAAATGAATGGAGAAACCATAATACAAAACAAAACAAAACATAATACAAAAGAAAATATTCTGTTTCTATCTGCGATCCAGTTCCATAGTTCTTTCTCTGAATGTGGAAGGCATTTTGCCTCAAGACTCCAGTGGAAATTTTTTTAAGTCCATGCATTTCAATGAAGTACTAAGTCTACCAGAAAATATTGTCATTACATGTAACTGTTAAGAGGCATATAATATTTCTCATAAAGACTTTACAAATATGAAAAGGAAGACATGGATTTGCAGTGGCTGATGCCCTCCTCATCATCCAAGTAGAGCATCAATGTTTGTGATGTTTGCCATTCTTTGATATCTTCTACTTTCAACCATCACTACTGAAGGCCAAGCTGTCTAACAAAACAATCTCCCAATAATCTAAAACTATGCTGCCTCCATCCTGGATTTCCTCAGAGTGCATTTGAACTGATCCAGTTTCCAGCTTTATTTTCTTAAGAACCAGGCCAGTTCAACTTCTTTGTTCATATAGCACTCTAAAAAGTTTTACCTGTATGGCCCTTGATAAATCACTTAAACTTCCTAGGGCTCAGATTCCACATTTCTAATTTTTTCTGCCTCTAAATCTATGATCCTAGGATCCTATGAGGTGTCAGAGTTCAAATAAGGCAGCTTTATTGTCAATGATGAGGAAAATCAAATATCATAGAAATGTTGACAAATCTGTTCATATTTATATCTATTACTTATTCTGGCAGTTTTATCTATAAATGCCCTAGGGGTTACAGGGACCAATTGTGTCTCATACCAAGTTTTCTGAAGTTCAATTTTTACCTACATTAGTTTTTTTTGTTATTTTATGAAGTGATGCAGGTCATAATTTCCCACTAATGCTCTTCCCTAGTGTTTTACAAATAAACTAGTCACCATTGGCATGGCAATGATATCAAGTATTGGCTAATGTAGTTTCCGGGATCATTTGGCCTAGTTGTTTTGACTGCCTTATCAGTTAAAACTTTATAAGAAATGGTGATTATCAAGGTCAACATCTTTGATTTTTCCATTTCTTATTAGCCCTGGTGGTTTGTTTAAATAGTAATTCAAGCTATTCCAGGTTTCTTCAGTGCTTTCTCATATTTACCCTTTCTTCTAATTTGATATAGTCTGACTACCCACAGGCAGCTGATTCTGAATTACTTTCATATCAGAAAATAACCTGTTAAAATATAGTCAGTTTCATGTTGTTAGTAGCATGTGTGGTTTACATTCCCAATGCCTTTTAACTCTCTTCTGGGGAAAACAATGTTGAGATATCTGAGTAGTCCATAATTCTGGTCTCTTTTGTTTATTAACACCGAACCATACTTTCCAACATACTTTTCATAATTCTCTCCTGTATCCACTGTCACACTGAAGTTTCTGAGTTCCAAAATTGCAGATTACCTTGGTTTGGAGGATTCTTCACAAAATTTTTCTAAATTTTATTCTTTTGCAACAGATGCTGAATTATGCTCATCACAAACACTTCACATGTTTAATTACTATCTTATGAAAGACTGTTTCATATGGATGGCCTCCAGAGAGAGAAAGAAACTCACTCAGCCAAGACCTTTGTTTGCCTTTCCAAGCAGAAACTATGACCCATCCTTCTTCCATTTAGCTTCAATTTCTGGTTTTGTTTATTTTGAAAATTATTTTGATAACGTTAATAATTTTGATAATTATTTCGAAAATGTTAATTAAGTTCAGTTCTTCCAACAGAATTTCACTTTTTTAGCCACAGGATAAAAGCTATCACACTGAGAGTATCAAATGTTGTTAATGCTTAGAGTTTATCAAAAACCTGTGATTCTTAATACCCCATCACCTTTTCCACCATTCCACCACCATTATTGCTGTGGATGCAGGAAAGGGGCCCCACAGGACTGAGGGCCATTTAAATTTTTTTCTTTGTTTCACAGGTTGCCATAGCCAAATAAATTCATCACCTAATCATCGGCTTACTGTTGATCAGTCTCATTCTTGGCCAGGTTAGTCTCCTTGACAAGAAATTCAATCTGTCCCTGGGAACTTACGAGAAGTCTTTCTAAATGGTTACTTATTTATTTAATGGTTATTTATTTATTTAATGGTTATTGACTGTGATTGGGAAAAGGAAGAAGGAGATCGAATTTTTATACAAAACCAAAGCAACAGATTGTGCCACAGAGAGTTGCATGGCTGACCATATCCTGATCAGCGAGACAACTAACTATGGAAGTATCACTATTTCTACTTACTCAGCCCAGTATTATGACTTGAATAACAGTCCATTTTGGTAATTTGTAGTATGTCAGCCCACATCTGATAGCACAGTGGAAAGAATAGTAAATCTGGAGTCAGAGGACCTGGGTTCAAAATCTACTTTTGCCACTTACAACCTGTGTGATACTGGACGAATCACTTAATCCCTCTGAGCTTCTTCCCTTATCTGTAGAAGGAGAGGGCTGGATGAGGTAGTCTATGAATGAGGTCCCTTCCAGCTCTAAATCCATGATACCATGACCAGAAGGTCTCTAATCTCTAGGTCTATGATCCTACTATACCTTGGTACTTGTTCTACTATTTCCAAGAACAGGTACACTAGATATTTTATCAATAGGACCCACAAGAAATCAGAGTCCCTAGTGGACAGGTTTTAGAAATGTCTGGGTAATGACTCTGATAGGACAGATGACTGCATGATGTGTCATATTAAGTATGTATGAACAAGAGTTAGAGAATAGGGGAAGAAAAATGGGGATTTGGTAGGGATGAAAGAAAAAAAGGAGTGGCTAATCATGTACTATGGAGAAAAAAATGGAGATTTGACAACATAATTTAGCTTTCATGTGGAAGAGATACTAGGGTCTTCTTGTCAAGATATCAGTGTAAGAAGTCATAAAGAAGCCAGTTTTCCCATGTAAACCCCAGAAAATATCTTTAAAGGATCCTACAAAGATGAATGATAAAGAAAAAAAAAACCAGAACCAAGTTCTACTATGCAGTCCAGAACTGTATAAACAGATGGCCAGAGACTGGAAGAGGTGGGTAGAAGTCATCCAGTAAAGCTAGAATGAACTAAAGTAAACATGGATACCTCCTCTAGGGAAAGAAGTCATGCCATGCTGACCAGTGTAAGCTCTGATAAATAGTCTGAAGTTAACTAAGGGGAATATATGAGTGTTGTCAAGTATGCTAGTATAAATTCTTGCAAACAGATCTGAAACCACCCAACACTGAACAAAGTAGTGGAATTTGGAGGTTTGAGGAAATTAAAAGCCAATGCAAGATCCAGTAATCAGGAACATGAATCCAGATGCTTCTCCTGACTCATCAGAAAACTGGTGAGGGACAGAATCAGAATCTAATGTTCATAGAGAAGCAGAGCATGACCATGAAATCCTTGGAGCACTGGCAGTCATAACAGGAGACACGGGAACTCAGCTCAAGGAAGACTGTGCATGAGACCAATGCAATCTCCAATTATATAGCGATGCCTGTGAGGACCACAGCAGATGATATAACCAATTCTTGACTAGGGGCCATATAAGAAGACAAAATCTGGCAGATGCCAGGATCCATAGGGGGCTACCATGAAACTAAGAAAGAAGCCAAGGATCAAAGCAGAAGGTGAGACCTAATGCCAGTTACACTATCTGAACTGGCAGGGAAACAAGCATCTATATAGTCCCTATTACTTACCAGGCACTGTGTTAAGCACTTTTACAAATTTTATCTCATTTTATCCTCACAAAAATCCTTTGAGATAGGTGATGTTATTACTCTCATTTTATGATTGAGGAAACTGAGGCAAACAGAGGGTAAGTGACTTGTTTGGAGTCACATAGCTACTATGTATTTGAAATTGAGCTTGAACTTAGACCTTCCTGATTCTGGGACTAGTACTCTATCCACCATGCCACCTAACAGTGTTTGGACAACAGATGGAACAAGACTAAACTGGCATTACTCAACTCACCCAAGGGAGCTAGAGGATAGAAGACTGAGCACAAAATCCCAAACCAAGAACTGGGGCTGAAAATATGAGTAAACATGAGAAAACACCACAACGAAGACATATTATGTATAGAGAAGACCATACAGTAACTCAGAATAAGAGAATCATCCTGTAACAATAAGAAGCATATCTTCAGACAAAAAAATGACTTTGTTTAAAAGTCTATAAGACTGGCTGGAAGAAATGAAACAATGACATGAAATATATGTAATGATATGAAACAAAGAAATGAAACAAGAGATAAAAAAGGAATCACAGTTCAGGAGAAAGGAAAGGAGACCACATTCGAATAGGACAAAGAAAATGTTAACCAAGTAACACATTCCTTGAAAAATAGACTCAAGAATCTAGAACCCAAGGACTCTATGAGAAAAGAAATATTAGAACAAGGTCAAAAGGCTGAAAAGTTTAAAGAAAATGTAAGATATCCACTATTAGAAGCAATTAATCTGTAAAACAGGTCAAGGGAAAAATAATTTAGGACTCAGTCTCCCTGAAAACCACAACCAAGCAAAAAATATGGAAACAATAATTTCAAGAAATCAGAAAAGAATATTGTCCAAATCTATGAAAATCAGGGAATGAAATGAAAATAGGAAAAAAATCCCTTCCTGGAATAAACTCCAACCTGAAAACACTCATGAATACTGTGGTGAAAATGTAGCACTTTCAAGGCAACAATGTTGCAAGCAGCCAGAAACAAAGTGTTGAAGTATCAAGGGAACAGCCAGTATCACAGAATTTCCAAGCAGCTCTCACAAAGTAAAGAAAATCTTGGAACATAACATTCCAGATGATAAGGGTTTACAGTCAAGAATGACTTACCTGCAAAAAAAAAAAAAGCACGTCACACAGAAGGAGAAAGGGATTTTCAAAATAATAGAGAACTTTCAAGCATTATTGTAAAAAAAAAAAAAAAGTCCAACAAAGCAAAACAGAATCGAGTAGAAACTTTGAAAGGCAAACACAGTGGTCAAGAGAAACCTGGAAAGGTAAAACCATCTGAGAAATCAGAAGGGGCTAAATGATGAGGAAATGTTCTAACAATGGGAGAAGAGACAAATATCCCTTGAGGAACCTAATGTTAAGTATCACAGGCTAAGTTAATTAATCAATTAATGGTTTTGTTTGCTTTGCTGGTTTTAAGAGAAAAAAGAAAAAGGAGAACAAAAAATATAAAAAGAAAAATTCTGAAAATCAAAGATGTAAGCAAAATTGAAAACAAATTAAAAATTGAATTTGTAATAATGATTTGGCATTCCAGCATTCTTAGTTAAGAGATACAAGTATTTCCTCATAGCCATAGAAGCAAGGGCAGATGAGTAATGCCCAGGAGTTTTGGAAAAGATATAGATACAGTCTGTATGAAAGTGGAATGAATGGAAAGAATAGGGAATGCAAGAGCTGAGCAGTGGTAGTGGAGAAAGCAATTTCCTCATTCCCATTGGGGGCTAAATGAACAGAACTGGAAAGAACCAATAGTACAGAGGCAGTGAGAAAAGAAAGAGAAAAAAACAAGAACGGAGCTGTAGCAGAGAAGAAATTATGGTGGGCTGTTTGATCCCTTCAAACATCTTCAAATAAAGAACCTATACTGTAACTACCAATCAGAATAGCCCCTTCAAAGGAAGTTTCAAAAGGTCTACTCACTCTTTCCCTCATCCCCCTTTCCAATGGCTCTCCAGACACTGTTCTATTCTCTTCTTGTTTCTTTTATCTAATTATTTCCTGTATGCTGATTTTGCTTCATATATAAAGACACCTAGGTTCATGCATGAAGGATTGTATTTATTGCATATCTGTGCTGAGAGAAGTGGGAAATATCCCAAATTTAATTTAAGGACAGAGAGACAAACCTCTGACAAATACTAGGCATTTTCCTAACTAGGGTCTCTGACTTATTTTGATTGCATTAATAACTTTTCATTTAATATAAATTCTACAAAACCACAAAGGGACCACAGAAATATGATGGTCATTATATGCCCTTAGACCAAAGCAAGATCATTTTTTTTTTTTTTTTTGCAACAGAGTGTGATTGACTAAATCTCCAGCGTCTTGTAAGAAACATATGGGATAGGGAGGAGAGGACAGTGGCTTTCACTCCCTAAACCACCTTTAGCCAGGAAATAAGTGAAGTTTGGGAGAATTTAGCCCCTTTCTTTCCAGAAGAAAGTTATCAGGAAAAAAAGGTAAAACAACTCCGAAAGACTTAAAAACTACGATCAATGCAATGACCAATCATGACTCCAGAAGACTAATGATGAATCATGCTCTCCCCACCCCACTGCTGCCCCATTATAGAGAGGCAATATACTAGAAAGGCAGAATGAAAGATACATTTTTAAACATAGCTAAGGTGTGGATTTGTTTTGAATGACTCTACGTATTTGTTACAAGAGAGGGCTTTTGGACAGGATGGTTTTGGAGACAATAATTATGATTTTTTTTTAGAAGAAAAAAGATCATTAATAAATTATTCAAAAAGAAAAAGAAAAAGGTTCAGATGGTGACAAAGACAGGCAGGGCAGAGCTGGAACTACTAGGTTAAATCTGAAATACACAGAATAAAAATTGAGATTAGGATCATAGTGTAAAAGACTAAATGGCAGGTAAGAAAGCATCTAATCCAACTTCTTCATTTAAAAGATGAGGAAATTCAGACCCAGAGAGGTTAAACAGTTTGCCCAAAGTCACACAGACAATAAGAAGCAGAGCCGGAATTTAAACCCAGCTTCTTTCATGATAGATCTCTATTTCCTAGCTTCCTTCAAGTTCCAGCTAAAAGGCCACCTTTTGGGAGAGTTTCCCAATTGTCCCTAATTCTAATGCCATCCCTCTGTTGATCACCTCCAGTTATTCCTGCTTATATCTTGTTTGTATAAAGTTGTTTGCATGTTATCTCCTTATTAGAATAGACACACTCCTTGAAAAAAAGAGACAGAGACAGAGAGACAAGATAGAGAGACTGTCTTTTTTTCTTTATGTCCCCAGTGCTTAGCATAGTGCCTGGCATCCAGTAAGCACTTAAAAAATGTTTACTGATTCCTTGTTTTTTTCTCTGGCTGCTCTTTTTCTCATCTCATTCCTTTTGACCCAGCATACATTTGGTTTCTGAGCTAGAATGCTTCCTTGAAGTTAGATTTGCTAGATCCCTCCTTTACATACATAATTCTTACAATGGTTCTACATCTACAGACTTGAAGGTTGACCATGTTGACCCCAAGCCCTACGAATTAGGCAGTACAAATACTATCTTCTCTCTATAGATATGTAGATCTCTATAGATTAAAAACCTGAGCACTTTTCAGAGAAATAATTTTGGCTTCCCCTTATACACATTTATATACACAGTGATGTAAGTAAGGAGGTATATGCCCTGTAGTTTGAGAGTAGAGAACTAGGACCAATGGGCAAAAGTTTCACAGATACAAATTTTAGCCTAATATAACAATCGAGCTAGTCAAAAATGGAATCAGTTGCCCCCAAAGGTTATGAATTTCTCAACCATAGAGCTCTCCAAGCAGCAGCCAAATTCAATACCCATCAACAAGCATTTATTAATCACTTACTCTCTCAAAGACAAGTCATTTAACCTCACTGACCTTAGTTTTCTCATCTTTGAAATGGTCCTAAAATAACACCTACCTCCCACAGAGTTGTTGTGAGGATAAAGTGAGATACTATTTGTAAAGTGTTTTGAAAACCTTTCAAGTGTTAAATAAATGCTAGTAATTATACCAGATATTGAGGATATAAAAATACAAATGAAAAAACAGTCCTCAATTTTACATTTTACTTGGGGATAGATACAAGATACAAAACAGAAAAATAAATACAAAATCATCCGAGAGTACAAAAAATAATAAATAGAAGTTGCTAGGCTTATCACAGGAGGTGATAGTTAAGGTGAATCTTGAAGAAAGCTAAGGATTCTAAAAGAGAGGTAAGGAGGTAGGTCAAAGAAAGGCAGGGGAGTAGATAATAGACTCTCTGGGGGATAGCAAGAAGGCCAGTTTGACTGGAACATGGAGTATATATAAAGTGGGATAATATGAGGTATGCATGGAAAGGAAGGCTGTAAACAGATGATGCAGGGATTTAAATGTGAGGCTAAGGAATTTTCATTTTATCCTAGAAACAAACTGGGGAGGCACGGAATATTTCTGAGCTGCAGAGTAACATGGTAAGACCTATGCTTCAGGGAGATTATTTTGGCAGCTGTGTGTTAGATGAGTTGTGGGGCAGAGGTGGGGGAGACTAAAAGCAGGGAGACCAATGAGGAAACTATTGCAACAGTATAGATGAGAAGTGATAAAGCCCTGAATCCATCCGAATGTTAGCTTCTTGAGAACAAGGACTGATGCCAGTCATTCCTGGATTCTGTTTCCCTACTGCTAAGCATAATGCCAGTTTAATAATTTAGTTAATAAATGCCAGTTCATTGATTAAATGAATGAAGGTGGTGGCCATGTGAGTGGGAAGGTGTTGAATATGAACTAGCAATAGAGCAACAGCTACATTTGGGGGTTGTGGGAGAGGGATGAGTGAAGGATGATGCTGAAGTTGGGAACTCCTGTAACTAGAAGGGTGAAAGTGTCCCCAGTAGCAATTGGAAAGTTAGAAGGAGGGAGTATCTCCATGAGATCACTAAGAGAGGGTAGAGAGGGAGAAGACATGAGCCAAGGCAAGGCAGAGTCTATGAGGACACCCACCGGCCCTGTGCTAGGCACAAAAGAGAGGTCAGCACAAGTACGGCAGGTCCCTCCTAAGGAAGGTCTAGCAAGGTTGTAGAGATACGAGCTCTATCTCTGGATCCCCTTTTGCTTTCCCCAGAAGACTGAGATGTCAAGAGCTTCCTTCCTGAGGCTTCCTGGGATAATCTTCAGGATCTCATGTAGGACCTTTCCATTTGTGTCAGTAAAACCTTGACCACATTCACTTCCCTCAATTTGGGGGGAGGGGTGAGGCTTTCCAGAGCTGCTCTGATTTATTTATCTGAGCCCAGCTTTCTGGGCACAGAGCCCAGGTTGGTTTCATTGTGTTGTTTATCATCACGGACAGTGTTCCCAGACACTGCCTTTGAGGCGGGCCTTTCATAAATTATTAAAAATCGCTTACAGCTAATTCCCCAAGTGAATTACAGAAGGAAAATGGTGATCCTGTTTCATGGGATTTTAGTGGATGGCCTCATGACTTTCTCTACAGCAAGCGAAGGAATGTGGGTCAGAGAGGGCCTTTATATAGTTGCCAGGAGAGTGGGACAGGAGGCAATCAGTGAACGTTGGGTCAATGAATGTTAAAAATTAATTGTGTTGGGTTGCAAACATAAAATACACTCATCCTTGCTTCTCATCTCTAACATTATTCTTCATTAAGTCCTTTGATGCAATGGCCCCTAACTAATGGAATTTATTTGTTCTTTCTGTTTTCTTCCCTTTCTCTCCATCCTTTGACACCCCCATTATCTTGCTATACGCTGGATTGTAGGATGATAGATGAAAAGCTAGAAAGAACCCAGATGTCATTTAGATCACTCCCCTTTCATTTTCAGATGGGGAAACCAAGGCCTGGGGAGATGAAGTAATTTGACCAAAGTTCCACAAGTAGGTTCTGAACCCAGATCTTCTGACTATACAATTTTTCAAACTCCAGAGTTAGAAGGAGTTTTCTAACTTTACCCACCATGTTCTACTGCCTCCATACAATAGGCTGTTGTTCTTTCCTTTAATGAGATTTCCTTTTAAAACTGGATTCTTCACATTACATCATATCTATTTTAAATCCTCACCATCACTATTCAAGAATATAGCTTTCTTTCAATTTTAGTTGATCACACACATATTTTTAAAGACAAATTAACACCTCTTCCATGAAGCCTTCCCCTAATCATTCCAGTTTACATGACTCAAGCCAAAGTAAACTAAATGTTTATTTCAGTCTTATTTAAAACCTGCATAACATTTATTTGGTTGGCAATACAGTGTAGTGAAGCAGAAAATACATTGACTGTGGAGTCAGAAGACCCAGGTTCAAGTCCTCGCACCAATATTAATTTCCGGTATGATTCTGAATAAGTTTTTTTAACCTCTTTGAGACTCAGTCTCCTCATCTGTAAAATGGAGATAATAATTTGTACTGCCTCCTTGATGGGTTGTTATAAGGAAAGTACTTTTTAAACCTATAATTTTATGTTACTATTTTTGGTATCTCTGTTGTCTCTCCAACAAGATTGTAAGCTTCTTGAAGACAAGGGTTATGTGACTTATTTTCTTTTAATTTTTTTTTTACTAGTCCTATGATTTCAGTGGCATATTGAACTCCCAAGCGAGGAAATTCTATTTACTAAAGCAAAGTAATACCTGCTCTACAACTTATAGTCCTATATAGTTGCTTATAGAGTGATACCTACAGATGAAGTAACTAGCTAGGGGTTAGAGGGCCAGCATGTATCAGAGGCACTACTTGAACTCTGGTCTTCCTGGTTCTGATGCCAGTTCTCTTCCCATTATGCCAAGCTGCTTATCAGTATTCTACCAATAGTTCTGTGTGCATGGTATTGGGAAATCATGGCACAAAGATCTGAATTCAAATCCCAGGAAGAAGGTGGCTGGAAAGCAGACATTTTAATTTTTCTTCTGATATAAAACTATCCCTTCTACCTTGCAACTTTCCCTATCATGGTTTTTGTTATAGTGCGGGTCAGCATAAGAAATAAAATGGGAATTTTGAGGGAGTTTTGCAGAAACCACAGATGACATATGAATGTCAATAGATGATACAGAAAAAGCTTAGAAACCCCAAAATGCATAAAATATACATAGAGTATTGTAGAATTTCAATATATCTTATATTTTAATATTACAATAATTCAGGCTTCTTCTCTGGTATGAAGGGAGGGCCAAAAAATTTTACATGGATTTTCCAGATCATGGGGGTGCCATGCCCTTTGCGATGTGGAAGGGATAACTGTATGTGTGTATATATAATATATAGATGAAATATATTGTACACATACACATATGTGCATAGATGTATTATATAGATGAAATATATTGTACACATACACATATGTGCATACATATATACATAAAAGCACACACATATGATAGATAAAGCCTAGGAATTGTGGAGAAGGGGGAGAGAAATGAATCGATCAAATGGAAGATTTGGGTTCATTCATTCATTCATTAGGAATCTTTTAAAAATGACAACTTTTAAATAAACCCAAAGAAGCAAATTTACAAATAGTCTTACGTGGTTCTATTGAGATGATCCAGGTTGTTTTGGCCACTTTTCCATTTCAGGCATTCTAGTTCCTATTTGTTAATTGCTAAGGCTATTCTCCTTTATCTATAATCTTACATCATGGAGGGCAGAACACCAAGGCTCAGAGTGATTAAGCAACTAAACCAGTCTGTCAGGTTAATAAATGGAAAAGTCAGACTCTGAAGCCTCCTCTTCTGATGTCAAATCCATCCCTTTTCCCATGGCACTACACTGCCTCTGACCCAATCTGACTTTGCCATAGTGGAATCATAATGTCCATTTCCAGGTAGGCAATGGTTCCACTGTGCTCTGTCCTAATCAGACTACCTCTAGAATATTAAGTTTAGCTCTGGATGTTGCATTTTAAGGGGGAAACTGAAAAACAAGCACACCCACATAAGAGGTTGATAAGATTCAAAACCATATTAAAAGAATAGTTGATGGCACTGGTTATATTTAACTGAAGAAAAGAAGGTTGAGTGGAAAGGTTAGGGAGGGCATGAGAGCTTCCAGTACTGGAAAGACTGCTATCTACTGGAGGGAGTAGATTTGCTATTCTAGAAATTAGAAGTAGTGACAAGAATTAGTACTATTAGTACAAATATTGGTAGAAGATGAGGAGATTTTAAAAAAACGATCTGAGCTACCCAATCAGTTGCCCTAGAAGATGGTAAGCTCTGTGCCACTGGAAGTATTAAAGACTAAGCATTGGAACAATAATACAGAAAAGTATTATGTTGAGGAGAATGCTAAACTAAATGAGTTCTACGGTCTCTTCTAGTTTTGTGGTTCTAAGAAATCCCCTTAGAAGTTCTGCAAAATACCTTTTGGCCCAACAATATCACTGCTAGGTCTGTATCCCAAAGAAATTAAGGAATAAGACCCACATGTACAAAAATATTTATAGCAGCTCTTTTTGTGGTAGCTAAGAACTAGAAAATGAGGGGCTGCTCATTATTTGGGGAATGGCTGAACAAGTTGTGATATGTGCATGTAATGGAATACTATTGTTTTATAAGAAACGATAAGCAGGTGGATTTCAGAAAACCTGGAAAGACTTACATGAACTGATGCAACATGAAGTGAGCAAAACCAGAAGAACATTATACCCAGTAAGAGCAATATTGTATGATGATCAGCTGTGAAGGACTTAGCTCTTCTCAACAAGACAATTTCAAAGGACTCATGGTGAAAAATGCTACCCAAATCCAGGGAAAGAACTGATGAAGTCTGAATGCAGATTGAAGCATACTTTTTAAACTTTTTCTTATTTTGGGAGGAGGGTAAGGAGGGACTGTGCTTTTTTTGGCAGCATAGTAAATATATTTTGCATGACTGAACAGGTATAATCTATGTCAAACTGCTTACCTTCTTGAGAGGAGGGAGGAGAGGAAAGGAGAGAATTTAGAACTCAAAAATTTTTAAAAAGAATGTTAAAAATGTTTAATATATAGTTGAGAAAAAATAAAATTTAAAAAGATTTCCTTACACGAATTTCCCATCCTCCTTTTCTCAAGGCACAAGAAAAACAGTGTAGGTAGAAATAAACCTTTTGCCATAAGGGCAAACGGCATCTTAAGCAAACTGTATCTGGTCTTTGACAGGGTTAAATTAAAGGTATCTACTTGCTAATGGCTAGGATGTTGGAAATCCTGCTTTAGATGTAAAACAGATCTTTGCTAACTTTAATACAAGAAATGATATTTAAAACAACTAATTCCTCAATTAGAATTGAAGCTTATTGGGAGTGGGGATTGCTTCATTCTTTGTACCTAAATCTCTTGTGCCTAGCACATAGTAGGCACTTAAAAACCTTTGTTAATTGATCTCAAAAACCCTGATATACCTCCTGAATCATCAAAGAAAAACTGAAATTTTATCAGGGATAGTTGTTTTCTGTTCTTGGTCAATTTGAGTTGTCTGAAACACCTTGCATTTCCTTTCTAGAACCACTATTTGCTATTCTTTGGACACAACCTAGGACTGATCAATCACTGCAAGTTAACAACAATGATAGGGAGCATAAGATTTAAAGCCGGCAGGGATCTTGGATATCATCTCTGTCCAGCTCTCTAATTTTATTGGTTAGAAAATTGAAGCCCAGAGTAACTAAGTGACTTGTCCCATACAATACTAATTTTTTACATTTAAAAGCCAAGATTCAAACTCAGGTTGTTTTCCTCCAAATCGAGTACTCTCTCCATTATTCCATGATATCAAGTTATAATCCATTATTCTAAAGGATTTCAAGGTTTACAAAGTTCTTTCCTAACAACCCCCTGTGACAGATCTCCAGTGCCTAGAATAGTGCCTAGCACATAGTAGTTGTTAAATAAATGTCAATTGGAACTGGGGTGGTGAAATTATCATTATTATTTCTCTTTTACAGATGGCAAAACTAAGGCTCAAAGAGATAAAATGGCTTGCTCAAGGTCACACAACAAGGAAAGCAGAAAGCACTGTGCATTGTGGTAAGTACTTTACAAATATTATCTTATTTGTTCCTCACAACAATCTAGAGAGGGAGGTACTATTATTATCTTCATTTTATGTTTGAGGAAACTGAGGCAGATAGAAGTTAAGTGACTTGTTCAGTCACAGAGATAGTAAGTGTTTGAGGTGGGATTTGAATCCAGGTGTACCTGACTTCAGACCTAGCACTCAATCCACCACACCATTTAGCAGTCCACTAAAACTATGATGATCTGTACACTACCTATATCTCACAGGGTTATTTTGATCTCTACCTAAATGTGAGCCATTATTTTAACACAACGATTTTTATGCCTGGCACATAGCAGGGCCTCAATAAAATCCTTCTGAACTGACGGGTTTGAATAATTTTATCTCGGCCTACCTACTGCTATCAGTGTTAAAGCATTAGCAAAAGTGATCTAGATGCTGGCAATGAGAAGGGAAAGACAGATAACCTAGGTATTACTGAAACCGGGTAATCATCTCCTGTATAAACAAAGGCCAGTTTTGCTTTTGTCAGATAACACACAAGGATTCTATTTTTAATTGTGAAGATTTTCCTATATGAGTTCAGAGGAGCTAGGATAAAAAGAACACAAAGGCTTGTCACCTTGCTGCAGATAGGATCATTGAAGCAGAAGGTACCTCAGAGGTCACCTCATCCACTCCCCTTATTGGCAGATGAGAAAACAGGTTCAATGAAGTGATTTGCGCAAGTTCATCTAAGTAATTAGCAGACAACTGGTATTTGAACCCATGTTCACATCCTGGTTGCACACTCCCCTGGACTTGATCCCTACTCTTGAGAGTCTCATCATTCTGCAAGATCATGCCAACTCTGAAACTCATGCCTCCTTAGTCCTTCTTGCCCTGGGCCCCTCCTTCCCTCCTCTGATTGGACAATATGGGGAATCACATAATTAGATATGCGCTTGAAGAAAACTACTTATGTACGTGCCATAAGAGGCATAAATTGCTGAGAGAGATATTGTAGGGGACAGAGAACCCATTTAGGCTGGAGGGATCAGAGAAGGTTTTATTTTTAATAGTATGCAACCCAACCTTCAACTCTAACAAAGCCTTACTCTAAATTTCACTCATGTGTGGAGGTGATTCTGGGCTACCCAAAGCTATGCTTGTGAAGCAAATGCCAGCAAGTTGGAATGGCTTGCCGAACCATGTTGGTTGTCTGATGACCAAAACTTAAGTTCCACTCACCACGACATTATTAATGAGAGGATGGATAGTGGTGGGGCAGGTTCTACCAAATTAAAAAAGGCTTCAAGTATGGTCCTTGCACAGGCTGTAGATATCTATCTATGGATAAGAATAATCATTAGATGATGAATTCTTTGACTAAAGCATTCCCTGTAATAAAGAGAAATACAAAATGACCCTTAAATCTTGTGCATTTTTCTATTATTTCAGCAATAACAATGGTAAGATCATATAAAATAGACAAAGGGTGCAAGGAATTAATTCATAGACCATCTATGAAGAGTAATTTAACGGCAGAAACCCTGAACACAAGCTCCAATCATCTGTGGGTTGATAAATTATCGGAGGAACTGAGCCATACCTACATTCTTGCTTTAAATGAAACCAAAGGAAACAGTAGACAAATGGAAAGATGGTTGACAAGTTTCTACTCCTTGGGGAGGCAAAGATGCTGGCTCAGTTGGTTTCATAGTGTTCCCAAAGGCCACAAAAATATAATCTGATGAGGCACTTGATAACCTTGTCTTGCAGGGTTCATGACAAGAAAAGGCAATAAAACCAAACCAAAACAAACAACCATCACCATGAATATTAAGAATCTGTACTAATACCTGTTACAGAAGACCAAGAGGTGGAAAAATTAGATGAAAATCCTAATTACATCCCCCAAAATTGTGTCAATGAAAATTTTGTTACTTAGCAATTTCAATACAGAGATGATCACGAATGGGAAAAATGTGTTGGAAAATATGGTTCAGTATTAGGAAATAAAGGGATACAAAGGTTTGTAGATTAGTGAGAAGCTTCAGGTCTATATTTCATGAAAACTTTCAAGTTGTTGGCTGTGTTGAACACCAGTATTACAAAGAAATGAAATTGACTACAGTTTGATAGACAAGAAATGACAGGTTACTGATCTGAGAGCTATTTTTCAGTCTGTTGTCTGTTTAGTTGGACTACTGATTAATTAGAGCAAAAATCATAATCAGCCCCACAATGAAACAGACAAGGAAACATTATGAGCAATTATAATAATAGCTAAAAATAATATCTAGCATTTATATAGCACTTTAAGGCTTGCAAAACACTTGTTGGATCCTCACAACTACCATGGGAGGTAGGTCCTACTATTAACCCTAATTTACCTAGGAGGAAACTGAAACGGAAAAGTTAAGTGATTTGCCCAGGGTCACAAAGCTAGAAAATGTCCTAGGCTGGTTTTAAATTCAGATCTTTCTGACTCCAGGCCCAGCTCTCTACCTGCTTTATGCAAACAAGTTATTGAAACCTGAAAATGGGACAGGGATAAAAGACACCAACCCCAAGCCCTAACTCTAACCCTATTTTTTTTAAACTTATGACCTTTTAATTTAAAAAAAGTTGAAAGCTTTCCTTTAAATTCCTTTAAATATAAACTGATTATCATTATTTCCTACAGGTTGCTTACGTAAAACAGTCCCCAAAACAAGGAGACTAAAATAACATAGATGCTATACCAGCCAGAAAACACTCGACCACTGTGCCAAGTGGACAGACACATTATTTGGAAAAATAAACTGATATGCAAAGATTTAAAGGATGGTGGAAGATTATGATTAATATTGCTTCACAAAAATAACAAAAAAGAAAATGAAACAGAAAATGAGACTACTGAAAGCTTGGTGTGAGACTCAACTATGTCAGATAATCCCAACAGTATTTATAGATGAAAATGGAAGGACAACAAACAGATGAAAAATTGACAAGATCTACCAATATTTCTATAGTAATCTAATTATCAGAAATAGTCGAACTACTACAATTGCAATTTTATACCTTAGTTGCTAATATGCTATACGAAGAAGGAGAAAGGGCCTTTGAAAAATGAAGTTGGAAAGAACAGCTAGTTTGATTAACACAGCTGTAGAAGAAATATGAAAGAATATGAAATATGAAGAATATGAAGGAATTAAAAGTTCTATTTGTAAGATGCCTGAAAGATATACCTTAGATAAAAAAGATGGTATTATGACAAAATGTAAGTTAAACATCTATTAATCACCTACTACGTGCCAGGCACTGTGTTAAGTCCTCCGTTGTTCCCTGCCCTCTCCTTCCTTACACACACTCCTCACATCCTCGGCACCTAGGACAGCGTCTGACAGTATGACAAATACTCAATAAGAATGAAAAATAAAGTGAGATACCATTAACTACTGAGCCACGTACCTACTTCCTCATTTCTGTAAAATCTTTATGAGAATATTCTATACATAGAAGGTATCTTCGCTGAAAATACTGGAAGTGAACAAGAAAACTTTTACAAATAATTATTTATAGCAGACAATATCTTCATCATCATTTAATCCACTGAACAATGTTACTGAACGTTGTTATTTAGTCGCTGAAGTTTATGTCCGACTCTTTGTGATCCCTTTTGGGAAAGAGGGGAGTGGTTTGCCATTCCCTTGTCTAGCTAGTTTTACAGATGAGGAACAGAGGCAAACAGGGTTAGATGATTTGCCCAGGAACACCCAGCTAAGAAGTGTCTGAGGCCGGATTTCAACTCTGGAACACGAGTCTTCCTGACTCCAGAACTGGCCCCCCATCCACTGCACCACCTAGCTGCTCCAGTGTCAATGGATACACAAACACAAATATCAATACCAGACAAAATCCTGTAGTGTATGTTGTTTTCTTATTATTTTAAAAAAATCAGCAAAAACATTTGGTCAGTAGAACAAATCATATAATCTTAAAGGCTGTCCTTAAAAAAATGTGTCTTCCATTCATAAGTTAAGGAGCACACAAGGTTCTTCAATAGGCAAAATAGGACTCTTTCCCCTAACTATCCCATCTATCCAATGACAAGACATGAGTAAAAGGAAAGTTTTTTCTCCCCTAAGATCTTGAATTAGCAAAGAGTTCATCCATAATCCTATACATTCTCTAATGGCTTAGATTTCTCCCTATTTCTAAATCCTCATATTCTAGTCCCATAGGATATGACTTTTAGTTTTTATTCCAACTCCATGCATAACTCACTGAGTAAATCAATAAGAAATCACTGGGTTTCTCTCTTCCTTTGACACTGTCCAAAGTGGTCAGCTGAAAAAAAAAATGAACCCTGCCTATCCTACTGGTTAAAGGAAATAAATAAATAAAAGAGACAGCAGGTTAAATAAAGGATATAAGGAAAAAATCCCCAAAAGAAGAATTTCAAATTACTTTAAAAGCAAACAAACATGAAAGACTGCTGCAAATCACTAACAAGAGAAATACAAATCAAAAGAATTCTGAGATCTCCTCTCATACCTAAAAAATCAGTAAAGATGAGAAAAAAAGGAAATGGTCAGTGTGTAAGGGGGTTGTAGAAAGAGGGGCTCACAAATATGCTGTTGGATCTGTGAACTGACCCAACGCTTCCGGAAAAGAATTTGGAATTGTGCTAAGAAAGTGACTAAAATCTCTACAACCCTTTGATCTGGAGATCCCATAAATAGGTATATACTCCAAGGAAATAAAAAACATTTTTCACATGTACCAGAATATCTTGGCACATCTGTAATAGCAAAAAACTGGAAACAATGTAGATGTCATTATGGCACATGAATATAATGGACCATTGCTATGTTGCAAGAAATGTTGACTATGAAGAATTATAAATATGAATATGAAGGGAACTATGAGAAGGCTTGCATGAGAACTGATACAAGATAGAGTAAGTAGAGCCAAGAACGCAACATGCATGATAACAATGAAAAAGAATTTTTTAATTGATGTTGAACTCTATGTAGTTAAAATAACCAAAAAGCTGATTTCTTATTTAAAAAAAGAAGAGAAAATTCTCTTCTCTCCCTATTTTGCAGAGAAGAGGGTAATGAGTATACTGCTCTTTCCTCTCCTTTTTGTTTGTTGAAAGGGGTGATTTGGGGAAACGGTGGGAGGGGAGAGGAATATCTCTGGAAATGGAGTTGATATAAAAACAAAAGGTATTGAGAAAAAAATTAAAAATAAGACGAATGGCAGAAGGTAGTTCATAGAATTAAGGGCTGAATAATGGAGGACCATCTCTTTAGGAGTAAAGGTAGACCGCAGAATAGATCAAGAGACCACAGAGAACTCACAGGTTCCATCAGTGAGGATAGAACTGTCTGAAGCTTTTTAAAATCTGTATTGCTCTTTATTGGAAATATAGCAATCGAATGAATGAATAATTCACACATCCAAATGGCAAGGTTTTCACCTTTTCTCTCAAATTCTTCAACACCCCTAAAGAAGAGTTAAGACTTCTTTTAAATCTGTAGTCTTGTCCAAAGTTTTACAAGAGCAAGATTCTCATAAAGATATAAATTATACTGCCATACTAGCAAGGATAAATTTATTGTATTTCTCTGCAGGTGCATGAGTCTAACCTTCACACTTCAGAGAAGCACATCCAGGCTGATTTGTTGGCTCCAGGGTTCTTCTTCCCTGGGATCTATACAATGGATCTACCTTGGTTTTAATTCACCTCCTGAGATTATACAGATGAAGAAGAAAATTTCTTCTTTAAAAATTATACATGCACACAAATACACATACATGGAGAAAAATAACTTATACAAACCCAATCATAATGCAGATGTGTGGTTCCTCAGTTTTCCCATATAATACTTTCACTATATACCTCACAGGATTATTATGAGGAAAGTGGCTGCAAACCTTAATGTACTATGGTAATACAAATAGTTGTTACTAAATAAGTAATATCCTCTTCAAAGTAGCCATCTTGGGAGGCTATATAGCTAATCCAACAATTAGCAAGCGTATATTATGATTATTATCAGTAATAATAATGCTAGTATTTACATAGTGTTTGAAGGTTTACAAAACCCTTTACAAATAGGATCTTAATTTATCCTCATAACAATCCTAGAGGTAGGTGCTAATATTATCATTCCCATTTTACAGATGAGGGAACTGAGGCTGGCAGTGATTCCGTGATAATCTTATACCAACAACCTGGGGCAGCTAGGTGGTGCGGTGGATAGAGCACCAGTGCAGGAGTCAGGAGGACCTGAGTTCAAATCTCACCTCAGACATTTGACACTCACTAGCTGTGTGACCTTGGGCAAGTCACTTAGCCCCAATTGCCTCATCCTGGGTCATCTCCAGCCATTCTGATGAATACCTGGTCACTGGCTTCAGATGGCTCTGGAGGAGAAGTGAGGCTGGTGACCTGCACAGCCTTCCCTCACTCAAAAAAACAAAAGTCAAGTGCAAGTCATGTCATTATTTCTCTGATGGCATGGTCTTCTTTGGCAACAAAGGATGAACACACATATACACCAACACACTATACCAGGTACTATGATAGATAATTCCAAAAGTGAAACAATCTCTGAACTCAAGGAACTCCTAGTCTTTTATGTGAGGTGAAGAGAAATACAATTTCACGGTTAAGTAAATAGAGAACATACAAAATAAATACATAGTGATGGAGAAGAAGAATAAGGAATAATTAGGTAAATCAGGAGAGACCTCTTTAGGGGAGGAAGGTGTCACTGAGCTAATCTTTGAAGGAGCCAGCGGGGTTCAGGAGGTAGAGGAGAAAAGGGAGACCATTGTAGGCATGGGTGATGACGTGCACAAAGTCAGAGAGTAGGAGGCATAATCTTGTATCTGGCGTATTAATAGTATATACAGGGAGTGGCCGGTTTGACCAGAGCAAAGAACGGGAGAAGTAATATGCAATCCACCTGTAAAGACAGATTGAGGCCACACTGTGAAAGACTAAAACATGAAGCAAAAGAATTTGTATTTTTTTCATTCCTACAATTTCTTTTTATTTCTTTGATTTTCTTTTTTTTTTCAGTTTTCAATTTATTTATTTTTAGTTTTCAACATTCACTTCCATAAGTTTTAAATTTTCTCTCCCTCCCTCCACAAGATGACATGCACTCTGATATGGGCTCTATGCATACATTTAGGGAGGGGAGAGGAAGAGGGGGGAAAGGAGGGGAGAGTGGGAAGGGGAGAGGTGATGGCATCTGTGATTTGAGGAGGGAAGAGATTTTGGAGTAGCTGCTGTGAGGGAGGGGAAGTGTAATAGCCCAGAAGTAAAACATTAGCAGGCTGGAACAAAGCTCTTTACATAAGTTATCTCATCTGACTCTGGGAGGGGGTGTTATTATGTCTTACAAATTGGGAAACTGAGTGTGAGATGAAGTGACTTGACCAGGGCCATGCAGCTTGTTGGTGTCTGGGGAGGAATTAGATAAGGTCTTACTATCTCCCACCCCAATGGGAAGAAAGGAAATAGAAATTGTTTGTAAAAAATATGCATAGTCAAGCAAAACACTTTTCTTAAATAGTTACATACAAATACACACGTGTATGTACGTGTGTGTGTATTTCTCTAATCTATATCCATCTCTTCTGTGTCGTGGATAGTACTTTTCATTATTGGTCCTCTGGCATCATGAAGAGTAATTGTCTTAATCACAGCTCTTAACAGTTTTCAAAGTTGTTTATTTTTATATTGTATTATTTAAAATGTCCTCCTGTTTTTGCTCATCTCATTTTTCATTCATTTATAAAATTCCTCAAAATTGTTAATTTTTAGAATATTGATGTTCTAGTATAAATTGCGGTATTCATGTTGTAGTGAGAAAAAAATAAAGAAAAATATATTTCCCTCCTCATATACCAAAAAAAAAAAAAAAAAGAACTAAAATCTCCCTGTCTCCAGGTTATCACTCTATGCTGTGAGCCAACCAGTGGCCTGGTTACTCGGCTTTTTGATCACACACCCTTTCTATAAACATCTGACATGGTGGAAGTTGTTTTAGTTCACAGGTTATCACTTATTGAAGACTAAAAAATGCTTGCCTGATTCAAAAGTGAAAGGTAAAAATAATAGTGTGGTTCAGCTTTATGAGGCTTTGAGGATTTAAGCTGAAGAGCATGACAGTTCTTAGTTCTAAGCCTAAATCCTCTCTATCAACAGTCCTCTATCATGAGCTTAGCTGGAGTAGCTGACAAAAGACAGAAAGATAGCCTTTTATATGTTTCCACATACCAAGCAATGTAGTATCCTAATCCTGGGTATCAAAGTGCTTACCAGAGAGTGGGCATAGAAGAGATCTAGACCTTTCTAGGCAGCCTGTTTTTTGGTTCATGAAGTCACCATGAATAACCCCTGTAATGAATAACAACCCCATAAAGTGACAATTATTATTTGTCACATATGCTGCCTGACACGTAGCAATCGCTTAACAAATACTTGTTTACTGTTATTGACATATTAGATCTTTTCGTTATCGTTCAGTCATTTCAGTTTTGCCCAACTCTTTGTGACCCCATTCAGGGTCTTCTTGGCAAAGATACCGAAGTGCTTTGCCATTTCCTTCTCCAGCTCATTTTATAGATGAGGAAACTGAGGCAAACAAGGTTAAGTGACTTACTCAGGGTCACACAGTTAGTAAGTGTTTGAAGCCAGATTGGAACCCATGAAGATGAGCCTTCCTGATTCCAAACCCAGTTTGCCACCTAGCTGCCCCACACTAGGCCCTACATCAACCTAATAGTAGTAGTAGTAGTATTAACAGTTAGCTTTAAGGTTTACAGAGCACATTTTACATACATTAGCTCATTTGATCCTCACAACAACGCTGTGAAGTAGATGACATTATTCTCCTCATTTTAAAGGCCAGGAAACAGACTGAGAGAGCTTCAATTATTTGTCCAGGGACATCATGCCAGTAAATGTCTGAAAGAGGATTTGAAGTCAGGTCTTCTTGACTTCAAGGCTTGGACTATTTTCTCTCTACTACATCCTTCTGTGAATCTGTATGATATCAGAGGGCACTAATGAGACAATAGTTTTGGGTGAGCTTCAACACTAAATCACCCCTAGGATCTCGACACATGTTAACAATGGACCAAGACACACAAGACAAACCTGAGGGGTCACTGATGATCTACTGGTTTCCCTTCCCAGACTTGATAAGTCTTAGTCAAGTATAATAATGGACCCACAAAGGTAAAGACATCTGGAGCCTAACCATCCCAGTCACACTTCTTACTACCACAAAGGTTTTGACTCATCCAACTGAAATGTAGCTTTGTGTTCTCAGCATCTATTAAAAAGGGATTGATCTAAAGATCAAAAACTAGCCATAGTTGCACTGCTTCTGCTACTTAAATAGTTGGCTATGCAGTCATGATATTAGCAGAAATAAAGAGGTTCCTCAATATTTATGGTAGAATGGAAGTGCTATGTGGCTGAGTGGATAGAATGCCAGCCCTGGAGTCAAGAAGACTCATCTTCCTGAGTTCAAATGTGGTCTTCGACACTTACGAGCTGTGTGATCTTGGACAAGTCACCTAATCCTGTTTGCCTCAGTTTCCTCATCTGTAAAAATGCTGGAGAAGGAAATGGCAAACACTCCAGTATCATTGCCAAGAAAGCCCCGAATGGGGTCATGAAGAGTCAGAAATGACTGAACAACAAGAAGAAAAACAGTGGATTTGAAGTTAGGTGATCTGAGTTAGACGTCCATCTCTGCCACTTAATTAGGAGCGTGCCTCTGGGCAAACTGCTTCATCTTCCTGGGCTCCAAATTTCCTTATATGTAAAATGAGATAACAATGCTTGTGTTATCTGCTGCAACAGCATAGACCCCAGAATACACAGGAAGGCCTGCTAGCACGGGATCTTAGATTTGACAGTCACTTTAATCAAACACATATACCAACAGAGAAAATACAAGCAGAGAAATAAAGACCAATAGACAGGGCTTCCAACTGTCTGACCATAAGCAATGCATACCTCAGATCAACAGACAGATCCAGCTGTCTGACCATTACATACAGACATACAACATTACATACATACATCCAACAGACAGATCCAGCTGTCTGACCATTACATCCATACATAGTTACCAGAGAGAGAAGCACCAACACCTGGGTTTTCAAAGTTGGGGGGCTCCTTAGCAGCATCCCAGAGTCTCATCTGCTCAAACACTTCCAATAAGTAAGCCCCCAAATAAAACCTCACTTCTGAGTATTTATATACTTTTCAGAGTCAGAGGGCAGGACCCTCTGACCCAGTACCTCAGCAGTAATTAACAAAAGGTGTTGAGGCCTCTTAGTGGGTGGGGAAGATCTTTAACTCTTCTTCCCCCCAGACATTAACTTTACACATTAGCATTCCATCTGTTGCACAAGATTGTCAAGAGGATTCAAAGAGGTGATGTCAGTAGCACATGTAAATGTCATATGTAATTATTATTGATAATAAACAGCAGTACCTGCTCTTTTCCCACTGCTATGATGTCTTCCCTAGTGTGCGAGGATTCCTAGTCAAGTGTTTTCTGGGAATCTTAGGGCAGTGGACATGAGATGTGAACAGGGGATGTAAAAATGGGATATAACCATGGGGCACAACCATGGGATGCAGAGGAAAGAAGGCAGGATAGAAGGAAAAAAGGTTAAATTGATACAGGAAACATAAAATGAGGGAATGTTTATGTTCGTTTTTTAAGCTCTAAGGTTAATATTGTTCTATTTGCTAACAAAAGTTGGACAAGTCTCCATGTTAGTTGGTTCAACCATGACTGGGCCCACCAAAATATATTAAATTATATTCTCCAAAGTCTGGCTTCAGTGAAGATCCTCTGTTGTCAAATTGATTGATAGGTGGGAACCTCTAAAACCATAGAGTATATTCAGAAATGCATCAATGCAGATGTCTAAGCACAAAAGAATGATAACAACACATATTTTGTTGTGGTTCAGTCGTTTTTCAGTCATGTCCCCATTTGGGGTTTTCTTGACAAGGATACAGGTAGGAGTGATTTGCCATTTCCTTCTCCAGCTTATTTTGCATATAAGGAGGAGGCAAATAGGGTTATGGGATTTGCCCAGGGTCACACAAATAGTAAATATCTTAGATCAGATCTGAAGTCAGGAAGGTGAGTCTTCCTAACTCTAGGCCTGGCACTCTATCCACTGTGCCACCTATCTACTTCCCAAACACATACGTATATTATGCTTAGAAAGAATGTAAGTACAGCAACCACAAATATTTTAATTTCCTAAGCAATTATAAAATTTTGTAAGGACAAAGATAAAAACATCACAAGGTAACAGATCTAACAAAATGTCATTTTAAAAAGTTTGTATTTTCCCTTTTATCAAAATGTAAGGAATTTGTGGTTTGTGATTTTATTGATCATTTTTCCCCCATCACTTCTTAGCCACATGTGAGCCAAGAAGCCTGCACTCCAGTTTCCTCCTCCTCTGTTGGAATCCATACTCTGATCCTGGAACCTGGACTCTCACTGGTGATCTTTCATGTCATCAAGCCAGCCTTGAGAGTAAGTACAGCACTTCCTGGCTATCTCTATGCTATGTTACCACATGTCTCTCCCATCCCATTTGAAGATCCAACTCTGAGCAGAACAGAACAGAACAGAAATCAAATTGACATCACCATTTTGATATTCCTTATTAGTGCCCACTTCCCTATATCCCTTGTCTTCCTCTAATAAAAGCTAAGCTTCTCAAGGGCAGGAACTGCCATGCTTTGGAGTGTTGAATTTCCCAGGGCTTAGCTCAAGGTCTGGCATATAGTAAGCATTTAATAAATACTTTTTCATTCATTAATTCATTTTGTTCTTTTATTTGTTCGCTTATTTTAATTCAATGTATTACTTTTATCTTAAAAATCAAAGATTCACTTTAAATAAAAGTTCAAACAGTCCTCTACGAAAGAATTGCAAAATATTAGCAACCATATTAGAGAATGCTCCATTTTGTGACTAATAAGAGAAATGCAATTAAAACAATCCTGATATAAAGTCCAAATGGGTACATGATTTAGGTATAAAGATTGATACCATGAATAAACTGGAGAAGCAAGGAATAGTGTATTTATCAGATCTATGGAGAAGGGAAGAATTCTTTACTAAAGAAGAGATAGAATGCATTATGAAATGCAAAATGGATAACTTTGAGTACATTAAACTGAGAAGTTTTTGCACAACCAAACCCAATGCAACCAAAATCCGGAGGGATGTAGTAAATTGGGAAAAAATTTTTACAGCTAAGCTCGGGGATAAAGGCCTCATTTCTAGAATATATAGAGAACTGACCCAAATGTATAATCATACAAGTCATTCCCCAATTGATAAATGGTCAAAGGATATGAACAGGCAATTTTCAGAGGAAGAAATTAAAGCTATCTATAATCATATGAAAAAATGCTCTAAATCACTATTGGTTAGAGAGATGCAAATCAAAACAACTCTGAGGTACCACATCACACCTATAAGATTGGCAAACATGACAGAACAAGAAAATGATAAATGCTGGAGAGGATGTGGGAGAGTTGGAACACTAATTCATTGTTGGTGGAGCTGTGAGCGCATCCAACCATTCTGGAGAGCAATTTGGAACTATGCCCAAAGGGCTACAAAAATGTGCATACCCTTTGACCCAGCAATATCGCTTCTAGGACTATATCCCCAAGAGATCATAAAAATGGGAAAGGGTCCCACCTGTACAAAAATATTTATAGCAGCACTCTATGTAGTTGCCAAAAACTGGAAGTCAAGGGGATGTCCATCAATTGGGGAATGGCTGAATAAATTATGGTATATGAATGTAATGGAGTACTATTGTGCCATAAGAAATGATGAACAAGAAGACTTCAGAGAGGCCTGGAAGGACTTATATGACCTGATGCTGAGTGAAAGGAGCAGAACCAGGAGAACTTTATGCACAGCAACAACCACAGTGTGTGAGAGTTTTTTCTGGTAGACTTAGATTTTTGTAATAACACAAGAACTTCTGAAAAAAAAAAAAAATCCCAATGGTGGACCTCAAGGCAAAAAGCCTTCCACACTCAGAGAGAGAAATATGGAAGTCACTCACATAATGTAGCAGATCATGTTTGTGTATGTGTATGTGTTTGTGTATCATGTTCTGATTTGTTATACGGATTCTTTCATTTATCTTAGTCTGACTACATAGCATGACGATAGTGAAAATATACTCAATAGGAAAGTATATGTAGAATCTATACAGAATTGTATGCAGTCGTGGGGAGGGAGGGAGGTAGTGGGGGGTGGGTGGGGAGGGATAAAATCGCAATTGTATGGCAGTGATTGTTAAACATTAAAAAAAATAAAAAAATTAATAAAAAAAAAAAAAAAAAAAAAAAAAAACAATCCTGATATTTCACCTCACACCCAGCAAATTGGTGGAGCTGAAAATGAGTACAACCAATCTGGAAAGCAATTTGGAAATACACAAATAAAGTGCCAAATGTCTCTACTGTTTGACCCAGAGATTTCGCTGCTAGACATAAACCCCAAGAAGGTCACTGAAAAAAAAAGTTCCATACACACCAAAATATTTACAGCAGAAATAAAGAACTGTTTGGAAAGAACTGGAAACAAAGTAGATGCCTACTGAATGGATTGGTGCTCAGTCATTTTCAGTCATGTCTCACTCTTCATGACCTCATTTGGGGTTTTCTTGGCAAAGATACAGGAGTGGTTCCCCATTTCCTTCTCCATCTCATTTTATACATGGGGAAACTGAGACACTTACTGAGCTAGTAAGCATCTGGGGCCACATTTGAACTCAGGTCTTCCTGATTCCAGGACCAGAGCTGAATCCACTTTACCACCTAGCTGCCCTAATCCATTAAATGGATAACAGCTAACAAATCACAGTATGTGAATGTACTAGAATACTACTGTGTTATGAGAAATGACAAATATGATCAATACAGAGAAGCATGAAATGACCTCTATGAACTGATGCAAAACAAATAAAACAGAGCCAGGGAAATAATATAAAATGATTACAACAAGGTGAATGGATGGAACAGCTTCCACAGAACGATTAAAAAAAAGATCAGTATTGAGGAATGACAAAAAAGAAGCCTGGTCCCAAAGAAGAAATATGAGAAGATATCTCCCTCATTCCTTCAAAGTACTGGAGAGAAGGGAAAGAAGGAAAGGAGAAAGGGAGGGAGGAAGAGAAACAAACATTTATGAAGTACATGCTATATTCCAGGCACTATGCTAAGCATTTTACAAATATTATCTCATTTGATCCTTATACCGATCCTATTCTTATCCCCATTTTATAGTTGAGGAAACTGAGACAGAGGTTAAGTGACTTCCTCAGGCTCAAACAGCTAGTAAGTGTCTAGGCAGGATTTGAACTTAGATCTTCTTTACTCCAAGTCCAGTGCCCTATCCACTCACCACCCAGCTATGGGCTCCATGGGTACGGAATATAAAATGTTAAATTTTTTTCTGTACATTGGTTGGTTTTGCTGATTTTTTTCTCTTTTTTAAAAAAAATCATTTTTATATGGGATGACTCCCTGAGAGAGAAAGGATAGAAGAGTAAAATTCAGTTATGAAAAACAAAAGGTATTGATTAAAATTAATTATATTATTTATATATAATATATAAATTATTTATATTTATACATATAATATAAATATTTACATATATTTATATTATATAATATATAAAATTATATTATATATAATATATAATTATATCATATATATCATATATTATAATAATATATATAAATTAATTAATTATAAAAAATAAAAATTTAGTTTTATAAAAAAATTGTATGGAATAAGAATGAATCATAGGGAACGTTAACTAATTTTTTTAAATGACGCATTCCTTAGTAATTGTAAACTCAGAGTTTTCAGGGTTATAGAAGGTCTCTATAGGTCCCTTGGTTCAACTCTAAGCATTTGGATGATTGTGAGCCTAAGTCATGAAGGAGGAAGGGCAGCTGCACTGCCACTGAAGGTCAGTAGAGTTGGGTCAACATTATTCACTTACAAGCCCACAGGTTCTTGATAGAACTTAACTTAAAAATGCAGTTCTCAAACAATTAGGTTGGAGTGATGAAGACCGCTTGATATGAATGAATTCATAACCATGAACACCATTTATATGCCTTCATCTGGGAACTCTGTAAAGGAGTAATTTATTCCTTGATTTTGAATGTCACATGGGTAATAATTGGATAGTAAAAGGCTTCAGTTCATGTAGAGAGTCATCAAGTGATCTATTTTCTGTTGCTTTCTGTAATTCGCCTACATACCTTTACTTTCACCTAAGGACCTACCACATTGCTAGGCAACTAGGAGAGTGTGGAGGGATGTACTGGGGCCAGATCGAACCAGCTTTCATAAGAGCCAATTGCTAAATTCTCAGTGTAAGCAGTTATATCTTGGAAACTGGAAAACATTAAAAATCAGGGTTTGTTTTATTGTATTGTCAATTGTTGAGATTTAATAAAGTGATGGAATAAATCTTAATACTGCAGACTAAGCTTAAAAATGTGTTCTGTGTACATTTTTTTCAGAAGCAGTTGTTAGACATTTGCCAGCACACTGTTAAATACATGCCAATCAACCTATTTAATTAGTGCAAAAAATACAGTGCATGGAAACACTGTGGGTAAAGTGTGAGAGAAACAAAGCATTTGTGGAGGGGGTGGTATGGTACATCCACCTAAAAAAGGGTAGCAAACACCTCTCCTTTACCACAAGAATGACACGTCTTATTCTAATAAAGGAACTACTGAAAGACACGTTTCCTCCTTTGTTTGCAATGCCAATATCAAAGATACAAGATTGGCAATGGAACACTGGAAAGGGCATTAGACTAATATTCTGAAGGCATGGGATAGTCTCAGTTATTCCACTTCCTAGCCTTTGTAACCTTAGAGAGTCTCTATTTCTTTGGCCATCAAATTCATTTGTATAATTTATGAGGTGAACGAGATGACCTCAAAGGTCACTTCCAATTCTAATATTTTACATTCTGTGATTCAATGATTCTTTCCAGCTCCATTAGTCTATTTTCTATAATTCTAGGTTTATTAATCAATGTTCTAAGATTTTAACGTGGTGGAAACATTTTTAGACTTTGGAGTTTGAGGACCTAGTTTCAAGTTATGACTTCTCCAAAGGAACATGGTATAAAACCAACTTTTACCTGGGCAAAGTGGGAGAGGGATAGCCTTGTGCTTTGTGCAGTATGCATGGAGGGAGATGTGTTTCCTGATTGGCTGAGAGACTAGTGTAACCCTGTATTTTACTGCATATAGCAAGGGACCTGCTTTAATTCAGCTGGTTGCAGAAATCAGCTCAACCTCTGAGAGAGCATCACTGAGGAAAGGGGAGGGAGAGCTACAGAGGTAGACAAAGAAAGAAAGGGAGGAGAGAATTTCTGTTTGATGCTTTGCTTGAATGATTTTAGTCACAATTTGATGCACAGTCTTTTGTGTAACCTGAGTTTAGTGGCCAGGGACTAAGCTAGTAAGTGTAGTCTAAGATGTACCTTCTGCCTTAAGAGTTATTATGGAAATACATTTTCCTCTAAACCCAATTAATTTCTCTAAGACTAGAGATATTGAAGGGAGCAGCTATAGATAGAATTCTCACCTGACATATCTTAGAGATCAGAGAGACTTTCTAGCCTCAGTTGTCCTAGACCTTGCCTATCCCCCTTTTCCCAAATAGGTTCCTGGCAGTACCAGCATGGCCCTTCCTCAGAAAGGAGAAGAAGGCACACCCATTGGAGATGAGGTGGACCAGAAAAAATCTCAGATTATATTCATTCATCTCACCCACAGGCCACATGTTTCTATTTAGAAAACCCATGCACATACATATATTACAATGGGAGAGACCTCAAAGATCATTTAAAATCCAACCCCTTCAATTTACAGAAGAGAAAAATTAAGCTGAGAGTGATCAAATGAATTATTCAAGGTTACAGAAGTGTTATAGTTGTAGAACTGCAGATCAAACCTATGTCCTCTGACTCCAAATCTGACAGTCTTTCCACTAAACCATTCTACCCTCCATTTACTGGTCATATGACTATTTATTTGCCGTACAATTGTGGAAAAAACGCATTGTCTCGTTGAATCTCATCCTCCTTATCTGTAGAGTGAGGATGATACAAGAAATGCACCTCCTTCCTCAATAAGGCAGCTGTGAGAAAAAGATTTTGTAAAGTGAAGAGCTAAAAAGAAGTTAGTTGTTTTTATTACATCCTCAAGGTTCAGCCGCATGCATCATCACTTAGCTCTGGAAGGCTAACCCTTTTGTAAGAGTTAAGTGACTCAGTGGGATGTGTGTGTGTGTGTGTGTGTGTGTGTGTGTGTGCATGCGTGTGCATAGATATATATATATATATCTATGCACATTTATATATATCTATGTATGCCTCACTGGAAAGGAGAGAAAGAGGTAGTGATCTGGGAATAATCTTACAAAAAAGACTCTTAGCAACCTTGGTTTTTCAGGACAAACACATCCATTTTTAGAAAATCTTAATCCCAGTGATTCTCCTGGTGAAGTCAGATAGAAGGAAGAGGACAGCTGCTTTGCATCTGGCAGCCCACCCAGTGTGCAGAAGCAGTAAATATATAGTACTAAATTTTAGAATTGGGCTAGATCTTGACTGAAAAAGAAAGTGTTCATGTTGGAAAGTTAAGAAACCTCCCTCAGGTTTTTTCTTGGTGGGGACAGGTTTTGGGGACTTCCTATCACTGCTTTACCCATTTCCAAAGACCCTAGCAGTATAATCAGGTGATTAGTGCATGGAAAAACTCACCAGTAGTTATAACTAGAAATGTTTGGGTTTTATCCTGTGTTTCTTTTCTCAAAAGCCAAATGATGGCAAACAGACTATAACTGATTTTAATAAACCAAACACAACATAAGAGCAGGAAATTCAACCAAATGCAATTCATCATAACCATATTCTAAAAGAGCAACAGGCTTAAGGGAGAGTGTAAATCATATTTCTCTATAAAATACTGTGAAATGGAACAAAATAAGGCCAAGAAATTTCCAAGCATTGACAGCAAGTGAGAAAAAAAAGGGGAGAAAGAGGGTGGAAAGTATATACAGGAGGGAGAGTAAGTGTTCTTACAATGAGACCTTAGGATTACAGATTTATGGCTGGAAGGAATATTAGATGTCATGTAGCGCAACCCCCTTGTTTTTGTTGTGGTTGTTCATCCTTCCTCTTCTAAGGGGACCAAAGACATCACAAAGGTGATGTCTTAACTTATGTACGAATTGGATTTAAGTGAGGTAGAGCAGTGCTGAGTTATCAGCCTCACTCTCTCCTCCAGAGTCATTAAGTCCAGTGACAAGAACAAAGCCCAGAAGACTGGTGATGGCCTGGGATACAGCAGATGACCTTGGCCTTTCCAAATTAAGGTGTTTCTCAGGTCTTAGTTTATCTGAGGCAACACCCATTCAATGACTAAGGGCGGGCTCTCTATCCACTATAAGATGCCTCTGGAATTTATTCTAATTCTCTTAACTAACATAATAATTAAGGTGCAGAGAAGTGGCTTGTACAGAGTCACAGAGCAAATTCATTTTTGAGCCATTCGAATTCTGTGTATTCCAATTCACAAAACACCACACTCAATGTCTTATATACCTATACCTCCTTGAATCAGCTTCAGCGTTTAACCAACAAATCCTGGCACTAAGACCTAACACTGTCAAAAATGACTAAATGGTTCAATTTTTAAGAATATGGAAGATAACTTATGGCCTGTTTGTTTCTTAGGGATAACCCGTAAGGCATAGCACAATTCATTATAACCTAAGCTACATATACACAGCAGATTATTTTCGTTGTTACCTATCAACCATCAAATAAAATTCTAACTCCTTAGTAGGTCACTCAAGGCCTTTCATCCAAAACCTTCATCCTTTTCTTCCACTCTTTGCCAGTACATTGACTGAGGTCCAGTAAAACAAGCAGTCGCTCCTTGAGTCTTACATTCTTGCCTCTATGTCTTTGTTTATCAGCCCTCCCCTGACACCCATATCTATTAAAATCTTAACCATCTTCCAAGTTACTCCCACCTACATAAATCCTTCCCAGGATAGAAACAATTATTCCCTCCTTTGAACTCCAGGAATCACTTTGTTCATGCTTTTCTCAACTATAACATAAATTCTCCATCATATTTTATGATTATATGTATAATTGCTACATCTCCCTTCTTGGAGTCCTTCGTTCCCTAAGGAAAGGGACCATGCAACAAAAGGCCCGGAAGAGATCTTGTACATTTATGTGTCCTCTGAAAAACATGTGTTCTCGTTTCTACTTATGTGCCTCTGTTTTATCTCTTCTAAAGATGATGAAATCCTTGAGGGCAATGTCTGTCTTGTTTAACTTTAGCAAATTCCTCGGAATGGCTTCCCACTGAGTAATCAATATTTAATAAATGTCTGTTAAGTGACTGTCAATGAATCTAAGCATTCCCAGTTCCTATGGAAAATGTCAGTCCTATATTCCCATGAATTCCACAATCAAATTCTAGATAAAACCAGAAGTTCACATATCCTGTATGAATTTGCTTTGCAGAAGGGAGAGATGCTGGAATGCAGAGATAAATCTGTGGTTTTAGCCACATTGGGTGGCCCAGGTTGGAAATGTCTGTCATTTTGTTTGGCGATAGAAGTTACAGTCCTTGGCAGAGTTCTTTCATTCAGTGTTTACTGAATGATTACTGTGTATAAGGCAACATGGTGGTGATGATGGGGTGGATGGAAATCGAAAGATATGTGACAATGAATTTAGGGAACTTATTTCTCTCTGGCCTTAGTTTCATTATATTCAAAATGAAAGGACTGGTCTTCATCAAAGGTTCTTGACTTGACATCCTTGTGCGGAGTCCAAGGACAGATTTCAAGCAGGTGGAGGGTATGTGATACCTGTGAACTTGGATCAGAAAAAAAAAAAATCACATCTTTCTTTTCACTAAGCTTTAATTGAATTAGCATTTCCTTAGGCTTTACCAGTTTACTGAAGGAGTCCACGACATAGACAATTAAGAACCTCTAGTCTTTTCTCTAGATTCCTAGTACGGTTCCTTTCTCTCATATGCCTTTTATATCTAAATCCTGTTTTGCTCTCCTTTTTCTTTCTCTTTTCATTCCTCTGCTGGCCTTGTTCTGACCTTCCGGACTTCAAAATCATCTCTCACCTGATAACTCACCCTGGAACTTCCCTTACTCCTGAGGTCTCCTCACTCTGAATCATCTTAGCCTGTTCACCATGGAGTATTCTTCTAGAAGGCCTATCCTACCCTTCTTCCATTGGGCAGTTCCTTCTGTAGTCTCCATTTTGTAAAGAAGCCCATGACTGCCTACCTTCATTCCCCTCCTGGTCCTTTTCCTGACCTTCTAGACTTCAAACTCATTCCCCCCCACCCCTTTAGAAACCCTCATTGTTTCCTTTCCACTTCAGCTTTTTATCTCCCTTTTGTATGTTATGTTATCTTTCCCTATAAGATCTTTGAGGGCAGGGACTGTCTTTTTGTTTTTGCTCATATCCCTAGTACTTGGTGCAATGCCTGGCATACAACAAGCATTTAAGAAATTCTCATTTTTTTCCTCCCCCTCCTGTAATTTCTTTTCCTTTTTATTTCCCCCATTCCCACTGACTTAGCTTTGTAAAAAAACCCAGACTTCCTATCCCCATCCATAGTGCTTAAAATATCTCACAAGTGAATTCAATAAACATATTCTAAGGACCATTCTTTCAGATGATTTAATGGACAGATAAAAAGTTACCAGTATTCTATAGCTTATGGGAGTCTTCCTATGATTCAAGTTCAAATGTCAGAAGGGTTGGAATTCATGATATTAATCCCACTGCTATGTAAAGACTAAAGTTAAAAAGAGGCAGCTTTCCTCATAATGATCCTCATCTTTAATGATGGTAATAAAGCATTCAGCTCAAGGACCCCATAAGCAGCCCACACAATACATTTTCATCCTTAATTCAATAGAACTTTTTTAATGCACAAATCAGTTCTCTTTTCTTCAATTAAACCAATACTATGCCAGTTAGGAAACTGCTCCATCAAAACCTTGCTGACATTGGATACAGTTCTTTAATGATCTGGCTCATGGATTATATACCAGGTAGGTTTTCATGTGACTCGGCCATCACTCATCATACTTAATACTGCTACATCCACTGTCATTTCTAAATAAATCTTGTCATTTCTTTCTTTGTTAATATCTCTTAGATCTCTCCATTCTTTCCCACATTCACCAAGAAATTCTCTGCCAGACTCTACTTTAAAGATGATGGATTTAAAGCTAGGAAAGTGCTTAGCAGTCATCCATTCCAACCTTCTCTTGCCATAGATGAGGAAACAGAGGCTCTGTGTTCTAGCAGTAGGTTGATATGGTGGCGAAGTATAATTCTAAAATCTTGATGCTGCCTTGTGTAAGTGATTAAAGCTCCCTTTTAGCAACAGTATTGAGAAGTCAAGGCATATCTATAGGAAAGTGAACAGGTTTCTGAGGGATCTAGAGACTCCTACTTACTTTTCAAGATCCTGTTCAACACCACAGGGAAGCTAGGTGGCACAGTGTATCAGCACGGGAGTCAGAAACACTCATCTTCCTGAATTCAAATCTGGCCTTGGACGCTAACCAGGGGTGTGACCTTGGGCGAGTCACTTAACCCTGTCTTCATCTGTAAAATGAGCTAGAAAAGGAATTGGCAAGCAACTCCAGTATCTCTGCCAGGAAACTCCAAAAAGGATCATGGAGAGTGAGATACACCTGAAAAATGACTGAAATGATGGATCGTTCAACACTATCTCATTCATGAAGTAATAAATAATTTCTAATCTCCTACTCTCAATCTGGAAACAGTGCTTCCATGCTCTAAAACAGTCTTGTTGTACCTCCCTCAAGCATGCAGTATTTTCCTCCTGCATACTTATCTCCCCTACTAGACTGTAAGTTCCCTGAGGATCAAGATAATCAGCTGAAGGCATTGCAAGCGTTTATCTTGAAGAAAAGACTTAGGGGAAAAGAGATATAATCAATGTCTTCAAATATTTGCCACAATAGGAAACAGTGGCAAGACAGCCATATTTACACGTAGAGGCCCTGGGTTCAAATGCTAACCCTACCACTAACTACCGGGGACAAATCACTTAGCCTCTCTGGGTCTCAGATTCCTCATCTGTAAACTAGGAAACTGAAAGAGATGATCTCTACCAGCCACTTCCCATTCAGATATACTGCAATTGTCTATACAGGTCTAGAGAGAAGAAATGATCTGCCTAGGACCATGGAGGGAATATGTGTTGGCATCATAATTTGAACCCATATCCTATGATTCCAACTCCAGTGCTCTTTCTATGACCTTTCATGTTAAATAATGTTATTTTATAAGTGAATGATTTTAACTAGCTCCTCATCATCTGCTTACATGCAATTTTTCCCAGCAAAAGACAGGATGACTGAATGGGAAGAGCATTGGATTTAGAGCCAGAGGCTCCAGATCCCATCCCAACTTTACTGTATTTACCTTTACGAACTTGGGCAAGTCACTCCTCTAGGTCATATTCCCCATTTATAAAATGTGTAATAACAATAATATAGCTAGCATTTATACAGCAGTTACTATGTGCCAAGGACTGTGCTAAGTTCTTTAGAAATATTATTTCACTTGATTTCATTTGCTCCTCACCAGAATCTTATGAAGTGGGAGCTACTATTATCCCCATTTTACAACTGAGCAAACAGAGGCTAAGTGATTTGCCCAGGTTTACATAGCTAGTAAATTTCTGAGGATGGATTTGAACTCATGTCCTCTTGACTCCAGGCACTGTCCTCTATCTACTGTGCTACTAGAGATTGAACTCTCCATTCCAGGATGAGAATAATGTGACAATTTAGTCTTCCTTTTGCCTAAGGCTGAGAGTTACATCAGGATTATCCTTCTGCAGACTCAGTCCCCTAATAGATGGCATATAAGTCTCTTTGTAAGGATTCACTAATAAAACTCATGCTCTATCATTGTGCAGTCCTGCTACAACCCATAAGCAGATCTCCTCTTCATGTTGGGTAGACTGTTCATGAAACCCTCCATAAGGGATCCTTTTTCTTACATACGTCCTTCTCTGGGCATGGTGCTCACTTCTAGGATGGCTTTCCTCCTGCTATTAGCCTTTCTAAATCCTACCATTTTAAGGGACCAAAATAAGTCTTCCTCCTCCATGAAGTTTTCCCACTCTACCCCAGCCCAACTTCCTCTTTATTTTCCCCTAAGGTCTTATAATTCTTATGAACGGAATCATATACTGAATGTTGAATACATATACTGAAACATATACTTCAACAATTTCAATGAATTCAGTACGTGCCTGTCAAACAAAGCACTATGTGTAAGATACAAGTTACCAGCGCCATGCCAAAAAACTGAAGTACTTCCATCTGAATTGTCTTAGGCAGATTCTGAAGACCACCAAGCAAGACTAGATACTGGGTATCTCAAGTCCTTTCTCAAGCTGAACCGCTAAGCATTCAAACTCTCCTGTAGAGTGCACAACTCCAATGCATGGGTCACATGGTTCAAATGCCAAATGTATGTTTACCTTAAAGATTGTTTTATGGAGAACTCACACAAGGCATCAGAAGAAGCAGTACAAGGACCCTCTCAAGGTCTCCCTAAAGAACTTTAGTCTCGATTGTGAGACATGGGAGATGCAATGACAGGACCACCCAGCATGGCATGCCCAAATCAAAGAAGCAATCATCCTTCTATTATATAATTATATATAATACATATTATGTATTAAACATAAGAAATATAAATAATAAATATATAATCTTATATAATCATTGTTCTATTAGCAAAGCAGAATTGCAGTGCACAAAGGAAATATGAGACATACAAATTGAGAGACATCTCCATCCCAAGTGTGGACTCTTCGTGCTCGACTTGTGGCCCCTTCTGAGCTCCTATGGGACTGATCAGCTGATGGGAGAGTCAAACACACTTTACCTTAACCCCATTTTGACATTATTGGTCTTCCTCAAGTAGGAAGGACAAAAAACAATGCTGACATGTGCGAGGTAATTACAAAGGAGAATAAGTATAAAGAAAAGATCCATACAAAGTCCTATGAGAAATTTGAGGCAGCAGAGATGACTTTTTCGTGAGGAAGCAGTGTCAGGGAAGGCTTCATAGAAGAGGTAGTATTTGAGATGGACCTTGAAGGAAGGAAAGGAGTTTGGGAGAAGTCCATTTTAGATGTGGGAGATAGTATGACCAAAGACACAGAGATGAGAGGAGGAAGGATGAAAATATTCAATGGTTTGACAATTTACTAAGCATCTATTATGTACCAAGAACTCTAAGAGGCACACTAACAGTACAAAGACAAAAACAAACAAACAAACAAACAAACAAACAAACAAAAACCAGTTCCTGCTATACTAGAGAGAGACAATTATGTACACAGCTAAATGGAAGTTAAATGCAAAGTAATTTCAGGAGGCTAGAGCACTAGCAAGTGAGAAGTTGGGGAAACTCTTGATACAAGACATAGCATGAGCTCAGCCTAGAAGGGAGATGGGAGTTCTAAGAAAAGAGGCACAGATGAGGAGGGAAAGCATTGTGGACATGGGAGACACCTCACACAAAGAAACGGTGGCAGGGGATGGAACAAAAAACATGAAGAACACAAAGTAAGCTAAATTGGTTGGAATGTGAAATCTGTTCTAGAAAGACAGGTTGGAGCCAGACCATGAAGGGCTTTCAATGCCAAACAGAGGTATTTATATTTTATCCTAGAGACAAAATACCATGGAAGCTTTTCAAGCAGAGAAATGACACATTCACACAGATGCCTTAAGAATATCAATCTGGACATTGTCTGGAGGATGGAGAAGAGGCATCCTAATGATGGGCAAAGCAATCACAAGGCTATGGCAATAGTTTTGGCAAGAAATAATGAGTGTCTGAATGAAGGTGATTGTGGTGGAAGTGGAAAGGGAACAGATGCAAGAGGCACCGTAGAGGTCAAATTGATGAGAATTAGCAAATAATTAGATATAGCAAGTGAGGATTGAGGATTAGTCCACAGTTGCAAATCTGAGTAACTGGCAAGAGAGTGGTAATTTTGACAGAAATAGGGAAACAGGAAGATAGGAGAGTTTCAAGGAAATGATAATATATTGGATTTGAGATACTTACAGAACATATAGTATAGCAGACATTTCTCTGAGAGATGGGAGCTGGATATGGAAATCTGGGAATCAGTTGCATAGACATGATCATTGAATCCATGGGAGTTGATGAGATCACCAAAGAGTGTGTAGGGAGAGACCTGAAACAGAGCCTAGTCATACACTGTATACAGGGGGAAGAATATAAAGGAAAATTCACATAAAAAGACTATGAAGGAATCATTAAACAGAGAGGAGGACAAAAAGAGACAATGTCAAGAAAACCTGTAGAGGAGAAAGAGAAGTCATCGAATATGTCTAGAGATAAAAGAGGTCAGGTATAGGAACTAGACCTATAAATTGCATTGGCTAGAGAACTCCCAGGTAAAGAAATTCCCCTCCACCAATGGATGTTAGTGCCTTCTCTAAAATTTATAGGAGAACAAATACAAAGAAAAAGACTGCTGAATTGTGCAAGAAGAGGGTCATCAGTGACTCTAGAAAGTCAATCAAAAGTTAGTACAGTGATATTCTCGGACAATTTTCTTAATGTTTCCTGTGGAGTTCCTGTGTTTTTGTTTTCCCAACTCAATTGGGAATGGGGGAGGGGTCTTATCTTCAAAGTCTGTTATATTTACCATACACACTAAATCTGGTTTGAACTTAAAATAATTCATTTTCCCTCTGTCTCCCACCTATCCCCAATTATAGAAGTGGAATAATCACTGGACTTAGAATGAGAAGAAATGAGCCTGAATCTTGGTTCTGACACTTACCAGTAGTATGATCATGGGCAATTAATTCTGCCTCTCAGAGCCTCATTTGCCTCCACTATAAAAAGGGAATAATCCTATATGCACCGTCTATCTTACAGCCTTGTCATGGGAACAAATGAGAAAGCATGCATAAAGTACTTCACAAACTTTTTAAGTGTTACATGAATCAATGTAAGCTATTATTGTTATCTGCATTTCATCCTGTCCCATAGGCATCTTCAAATATTCCCCATCTAACAGGAAAAAGTTTCCCTGAACCCTATACCTTCTAAAGCTACTGTGGCATCTCTCCTAGGCATCTTGCTGGTACCTCTCATGCAACAAGTCTGAAACTCACAGGTCCACTTTTCCCTATAAACTTTATTCTTTGTTTTCCTGACCTCTCTGTCAACATCACCTTCTTTCATGGTTATCCAGGCTTAGAACTATAGGGTTATATTTCTACCTGTTTACAACTAGGTCCATACCCATCCAAACAACCAGAGGTCCTCTCCCATGCACCTCTGTAATATCTCTCATGCCCACCCCTTCCTAAACATTTCCTCTGTTGTCACTCTAAGCCTCTTGCCTGAACTAATGAAATACCCAACTGGGCTCCCTACCATAAGACTCCAATCCTTTCTACCTGCCATTCCTAAATGAATCTTCCAAAAGCACAGTTCTGACTATATTACTACACTATTTAAAAGCATTCAGTGGCTCTCCTATGCCTACTAAATAAAATTCAAATTTTTCATCCTGGTATCAAAAGTCCTTCCCAATATGGTTCTAGTTTATCTTTCTAGCTTCATATCATATGACTTCCTCTGATATAGTCTATGTGGCAGCCAAATTAAACTATATGTCATTCCCAAACATGTCCCCCACTTTCTTTTAAAATTTTTTTCATTAGGAATATAATAGTCATTAGCAAACAAACACAAGCATTTCAATACACAAAGAATAATTATGTGTATCTCACTGAGGCACAGGAGATAGACGACCAGGTCTGGAGTCAGGGAGATTCATCACCCTGATGAGCAGAACCAGGAGAACACTGTATGCAGTAACAGCAACATTGCGCAATGACCAATTTAGAAAGACTTGGCATTTCTCAGCAATGCAATGGTTTAAGACAAATCCAAAAGACTCAGGATGGAAAACACTGTCCATACCCAGAGAAAGAATGACGGGGTCTAAATGCAAAGCAAAGCACACTATACTCTCTTTTTGTTTTTTCTTTCTCACTTTCTTTCTTTCTTTCTTTCGTTTTGATTCTTCTTTCATAACATGACTAATGTGGAAATATATTTAATATGATTGTACATGTATAGACTATATCAGAATGCATGCATCTTAGGAGGGCAGAAGAAAAAATATGAAACTCAAAATCTTATAAAAGTGAATGCTGAAGACTAAAAAGAAATTCATTTAAAAAATAAAGCAATGAGTAGCTTTTAAAAAAAATTTATTTTCCTGAGTTCATATCTGCCCTCAGACACTTACTAGCTCTGTGACCCTAGGCAAGTCAAACACCCTGTTTGTCTCAGTTTCCTCATCTGTAAAATGAGCTAGAGAAAGAAATGGCAAACCACTCATATCTTTGCCAATAAAACTCCAAATGGGCTTATGATGAGTCAGACATGACTGAAACAAGTGAATATCAACATACAATATGTATTTAAATATACAAATAATATGTATATATTATGTATATATATGTATGTAAAATATGTAATATGTATAAATGTAATATACATACACATTTTCAATATACAAAGAATAAGAGGGTTATAAAAGAAATTCATCTTGTGACATAGCTTTTTTTAATAGAATAGATAAAATAAGGTACAGTTTGTTTGCACAGTTTGTTTATATCCCCTTCTGCCCTCCTTTTTCTGTCCTCTGCATTTGAAAAATATTTTATTGATAATTTTGGGGAACATTCCCATCACTACACACTGATTCATGCCTTCACAAAAGTTGCTCTCTTATAAAAATATTTGTAGTCCAATAAAACATATCAATAGATTGGCCACATGTGAAATTGCAAATCTCCTCCTTTCCTACTTCCATGAATTTTCTCATAATTCCCTCTTCATGAAATGTCATCTTTTCAATTCATATCTCCCTGCCTACCACTGAAGTAAAGCTGGTAGCAGTATGGCTATGCTGAATATAACCCATTCAGAGTAAGGACAGAAGTGAAAACCTTAGAAAGAAAGCAGTTAAACCACGTAACTATAAAGATTTTACCATGTGTGGTATAAGCACACATAGGCAGTTCTACAAAGGAATGAGTAGTTGCTCACTCATTGAATCAATTAAGGTTCAAAGATCTTAAAGTCCTCTTTGGGTAATTCTTCATACTGAGGAGGACAGAAACAGTGACAGAATGTGTCTGCTGCAAGAGGAACAACCTAGCAAACTGAAAAATGGTCATTAGCAGAAGGTTTGTCTATTGGTGACTATTTTTTTTTTGACCACAACAACTCAAAAAACTGTGCAGAAAGGCTGTGAAATGTGTTGGTTTAAGGGGTGATTGTCACAAATACTTGATTACTTATTACTTTTCTTTGTGGGTCGTGTCTCCCTATAGAATTATAAATTCTTTAAGAATGAGGGCCACGCAGTTTTCAGAGGAAGAAATTGAAGCTATCTATAATCATATGAAAAAATGCTCTAAATCCCTATTGATTAGAGAGATGCAAATAAAAACAATTCTGAGGTACCACATCACACCTATAAGATTGGCTAACATGACAAAAAATGAAGATGATAAATGTTGGAGATGTGGGAGAGTTGGAACACTAATTCATTGTTGGTGGAGCTGATTCAATCATTCTGCAAAGCAATTTGGAACTATGCCCAAAGAGGTACAAAAATGTGCGTACCCTTTGACCCAGCAATATTGCTTCTAGGACTGTATCCCAAAAGAGCTCATAAAAATGAGAAAGGGCCCCACATGTACAAAAATATTTATAGCAGTTCTCTTTGTGGTGGCCAAAAACTGGAAATCAAGGGGATGCCCATCAATTGGAGAATGGCTGAACAAGTTGTGGTATATGAATGTAATGGAATACTATTGTGCTGTAAGAAATGACGAACAGGAAGACTTCAGAGAGGCCTCGAAGGACTTATATGAACTGATGCTGAGTGAAAGGAGCAGAACCTGGAGAACTTTGTACGCAGCAACAACCACAATGTGGAATTTTCCTGGTAGACTTAGTTCTTCACAGCAATGCAAGGACCTAAAAAATTCCCAATGGATTCTTGAGGCAAAATGCCTTCCATATCCAGAGAAAGAACTATGGAATTGGATTGCAGAATGAAGCAGACCATTTTCTCTTGTGTTATGTTTTGTTTTGTTTTATGATTTCTCCCACTCATTTTAATTCTTCTATGCAACATGACTAAGATGAAAACGTATTTAATAAAAATGTGTGTGTAGAACCTATATAAAATTGCATGCAGTCTCTGGGAGGGAGGGGAGAAAAAGGGGACAGAAGGGGAGAATCTAAGACATATGGAAGTGATAGTAGAAAACTGAAAACAAATAAAATAATTATACATACATAAAAAGAATGAGGTCCATGATTGGGCTACAATAAATTTCATAGCTAACTCTACTTCAGGGTTAGATAGCTCAGTGGCATTCAAATGGGTATATAGCAGAGGTATCAAACTAGTCTGGTGCCATCGGAATCCGATTAAAATATAATTGGGAAATATTTAACTAAGTAAATAAGAATACAATACAGTATAGACAATGTCAATGTGTTGTTTTCTAAGTCAACATGTAGCCTTAGATATGTTTTTCCTTACTTTTTTTGTGTGTGACACCATTGTATAGATGATGCAGGATCATGGAAATGTGACAAAGTAGTTCAGAGCTGCATTCAACTTTGGCAGTCAATTAGTCTTATCATTAAGTGAAGCATGAATCAGTCATATCTACTACATCCCTAACAAATGGTTACCTAAACTCTGGTTGATAGTGAGTGGAAGGAAACCCACTAATTCCTGAAGAAGTCTTTTTTCTTATTGGATCGCTCTAATCTTTAACAGGTTCTTCATTTTATAATGACCCAGAAATCTTTTTCACTTTGACTACATACCTCACAGATGAGGCTTGGAGTCTTTATTCAATGGATACATGTGAAAAAGAAAATACTAGGAAGAGTTTCTTTTTACACAATGAGAAAGGGAATTCAGAGCATATAAAAATCAAAGCAAATTTTATTTAAAGTACTTGGTAACAAGAATTGTGACTGTGACTACAGCCCCATCATAATGAACTAGAAAGCACATTTGTTAAGTAAAATGTACATTCAACACTCAATGACTGACTTGGGGTTCAAGAAATAATTATAATAAATTAGGAAATGCTAAGAAACACTCTACAATAACATGGTAGCTTAAGTGTTATAAAGTGAACATTTTATACGGGTAATAATCATAAGCAATATCTATATTTCCCTATCTAAGACACAGGCAATAATAAAAGCTATTATGAGTCTAAAGATAATGAAGATATAATTGGCCTGATAATTTCAGAATTTTCAAAATGAGTTCCAAACCCCTATGATAATTACACATTCATCTGGAATTTACTTTGAGCAACTATCCTATGGTCCTAATACGACTTTTAAGAATTGTACCTAGTCCTTTGTTTATCAAAAATATTTTGAAAAACCAGAAAAAAACAGAAAGACCATCTGTTTGGTTCACAGATGTTGGGAAATGTTTAACAATCAGCTCTATGGAGGGTGATGGTGTGTGATGTACATACAACATGCTTTTAAATTTAATCTACAATATTAAAGTTTTCTCTATTATTTTCCTTAATTTACACAGTCAACAAAACAATAAATCAACCCTAATTTGGAAAGGGAAAGGGAAGGATTTAGCATTTATAGAGTATTTATATACATAGCCTCCTATGTACTAAGTACTTTTTACAAATATTATTTCATACTTGAGATATGTCATCATATTTGACCCTCACAACAACCCTAGGAGGTAGGGGCTATTATTATGCCCATTTTCCAGTTAAAGAAATTGAAGCAAATAAACATTATGTTATTTGCCCAGGGTCACACAGCTAATAAGTGCCTGAGGGCAGATTTGAACTCTAGTCTTCCTGACTCCAGGCCTGGTCTTCTATCCACTGTGCCCCACATGCCTTTCATTGATTTGTTCTGTTTGCTAATTTCCAAGATCTAAATGCTCAATCTTAGACCATCAGCTCTTGAAAGCCAGTAAGAGCTGTCTCCAGTAGGAGCCTGAATTCTACCCATATAACAGTGAAAATCAGTGGATAAAAAAAATATTTTAAAGAAAGCTTGGTGAGAGAACCAGTTAAGTAGAAATCATCCTGTGAATATCTAAAGATAAAACTGCAACCAGGTTAACAAACAGATGAAAAATGGAAAAGATCTGAAAAAATTGTTACCAAAAAATTTCTTTATTTTTAAACTACAAAGGAAATTACAGCCTTCACATTTGGATTCTAACATTACAACCCAAGATTGCTGCATTAGAAAGAGGAAACAGCACTGAAAAGAAAGATCGGAAATGCAACTGGTCTAGACCATGACTATACAGACACATAGGAGAACCATGAGGGAGGCAACACTATTTTGAGGGTGCAGAGGGATCAATTCCAAGGTTTCTAAAGGATGGAAAGATACCAAAAGCATGGGAGAAAAATACCATGCTTTATTTCTACCAAGAACAAAAGATGAAAGGAAGATGATCAATAGTTAGTGTCCAATATGCCTAATTCTCCATCTAAATAAAAAATTTTATGAGAATAATCTATGTTGACATCTTGGGTATTGTTGTAGAAATGAACAGGCAGCCCTCTACAGACAACATCTTTATAGTAATACACCTGCTCAAAAGTGAGAGAGAATACAAGATCTCACTGTGGGTATTATTTGATGATTACAACAAATTGATTCAGCAGAACAAAAGGGTACCGGCAAAGTTATTCCCATGACCATGTTAACATAATGCAAGATCTCTTGAAAGATATAACAGGCAACTTTGTTCAACAGCCTTCTGACAATTGTCAAGAAAAGATAAAAGGGATATATATATATGTATATATATATATATATATACTTATATACATATACACGTATGTATATATATGCATATACACACATATATCTATACATATATACATACACATATATGTATATATAGTACACACACATACATACACACTAGCTAAAAGTCATTTCCACTGTCATGGATGATGTACAGCAAAGAACCTAAATGGAATAGGGATTTTCCACAGATAGTGAGATCCTTCAGATACGCCTGTATGCAAATGACGGTGAAGTGACTATCAAGCTTTGAATGAGCAAAGTCTTTCAAGTGAGATCCATGATCACTCAAAAGAAAGTGACCTAACTATCCACCAACAGGAAAGTGTGTTTGTCCTTCATTGTCAAAGAAGACCATGCCATCAGAGAAATGATGACATGACTTGCACTTGACTTTGTTTTGAGTGAGGGAAGGCTTTGCCTCACTTCTCCTCCATAGCCATCTGAATCCAGTGACCAGATATTCATCGATGACTGGAGATGACCCAGAATGAGGCAATTGGTGTTAAGTGACTTGCCCAAGGTCACACAGCTAGTGAGTGTCAAGTGTCTGAGGTGAGATCTGAACTCAAGTCCTCCGCCTCGTGCACTGGTGCTCTATCCACTGCACCACCTAGCTGCCCCACTAACAGGAAAAGTGAGTCGATGAAAAGAGACTATTGTCCTGTCCATAAACAACTCATACAACTGATTCACCTGTAGATGTATCTTGGGAAAACAGTGCAGGTAGAGAACAAATCTAGTCTAGAACTGACCAGGAAGAAGAGTGCTTACTGGATTGTATTTGGGAAGTTGTATAGTACTTCCAATGAATGACTTTAAGATTCTACCTGAAATAACGACTAAATTTTGTAACATACTAAAATCTCTAAAGAATTGAAGAACCATCCAAAGGATAATGGAAAGGTGCAATGTGGGCAGAAGAAGGATGTAACATATTACATTTGAGGATCTACACGGTGTCATCAGAGAAGTAGGGAAAAAATGGAGGGGTATCTATGGCAAGAGTGAGGGATAGTGTCTCAACAATACCAAAGGAATGCAAAGGCATCCAATAGGTTGGTTAGACCCATGTGCAAGAATTATGGGAAGACAACGCTAAAAGTTACACAAAATGGGCAAGCATCAACGGTTTGCTTCATTGTCAGAGGAAGCATTCCTATCACTGAGAGCACAAATTCTTTGAAGTACTGGAACCTTAAGTGTCTTATTTTACGAATAAAAATTTTGTTGATATATTTGGTTGATGTTTCTTTCAAAAGCACTAGAAGGGTCAACCCATCTGCCATAACCAAGTAGGAATATGTGTTTAATGAAAGGTACCAAGTAACAGGGTTTCCAGGAAACAAATGGCATTTTCATTACTATCCTTGCTATAGTCTGTTGGCTTCTGTTGGCTTTACTAAATCTCAGCTTGGATTTAGAGTCCAAGTTAACCTTAGAAATCGTCTAGTCCAGGGGTGGTTAACCTGGGGTCCATGGACCCCTAACAGGTCTGTGGACAGATTTTAAAGGGTCAGTATGGGAGGAATACATTTTTTTCACTTTTGTTTCCTTTGTATTTTATTTTATGCATTTCAAAATATTATTCTGAGAAGGGGCCTTTAGGCTTCACCAGATTATCAAAGGGATCCAAATCTCAAAAAAGGTCAAGAGCTCCTTATCCAGTTCAACCCCCTCTTATTACAGATCAGGAAACTGACCGCCTCCCAAAATGTCCAAAGTGGCACTGGTGCTAAGTAACAGATCTGGGAATCTAACTAGGATCGTCTCATTCAAGGGATAGCTAAGTGGCTCCTTAGTGCACAGAGTGCTGGACGCAGAGTCTGGAAAACTCATCTCTTTTTAGTTCAAGTCCAGCTTCAGACACTTACCTAAGTGTAACCTTAGGCAGGTCACTTAATTCTGTTTCCCTCAGTTTCCTCATCTGTAAAATGAGTTGGAGAAGGAAGTGGCAAACCACTCCAGTATCTTTGCCAAGAAAACCCTGAATGGGGTCACAAAAAGTTGGACACAAGTGAAAATGACCCTACAATTTCTCATTCAAAATCAGTGCCATTTTAACGCAATTTAGCAAACATTAATTAGGCATTTAGAATACACAAGACACACTGATATTTAGGGTAAAGACCTTACTCTCCAAAAGCTTGTAATTTAACATGGTTAACACACACACAAACACACACTCACACACACATATACACACATACACACATTTCTGTGGGCAGAATGGGAAAAAAAGGCCACAAGATTACAGTTATCCCTCCCACATCAAGATCTTCCCCATCGCAATTTTGACATATTGTGGGTTAGCATATGAAATGAAATGGGAATTTGGGGGGAGGTTTGTGGAAGCTGTCGATGACATGTGAAGACCAGCAGACAACACAGAAAAAAAAATTTAGAAACTCAGAAATGTAAGGATTATTATAAAAAAGGCATTCTGGTAGGCTGGCATCATATGAAAAAAGGCTAAGTCCTTATATGATTTCCTAAAGGAAAATAAAGGCAAAGGGTCTACTCCTATGGATTTTATGTGGATTTTCCAGCACTCAGGGGTGCCATGACCCTAATACCTGTGATGTGGAAAGGATAACTGTATAAACATTCAAGAAACCATGAGTATGGAATTGAGTGCACCCCTCTGCTCTTCTGTATTCCTGCCCTGGTTACTAAATAATGACTCTACTTTTCCCGACTCTTGAGTCCCTTTCCATGAAACTCCTGCCTGCCTCCTGGGTTAATTCTAGACAAGCTCTGCTGGGGGTGACAACTTTCAAAAGGCCTTGTGCAGTTAATAACAAATGCCTATATAAATAAGGTTGGCTCTGCCCTTTACACAATCCTCCTTCTGAAAGTACAGAGATGCCATTCAGCTCGAAGTCATTTCATGGTACCAGCTCTACATGACAGTCACACAAGAGCACAATGAAGGGGAGTCAGTAATTCTATTCCTGGCACTGGTACCACCTCCCAGGGTGCCCTTAGAGCAGTCACTTAACCTCGGCGTGTTTGAGCATTTTCTGTGTATAAAAGCAGACGTAGCATGGGGGAAATAAAACAATCTATAAAAGGGCCTTGAACTTCCCGGAGGAGGGTGTTATGAAAATGCAGGCATCCGTCCCACTCCCACCTCCTTTACTCTACAGCTATCATGGAGAAGTTGGTTATTTCTGTCTGGAGCAAAATAGGAGGCAGGTTTCAAAAAATGATGAGTATGCTGGCTTTCCCTGGGGGAATATATTTCAGTCAGCCAGTCAACAAGCATTTACAAAGTGCTACCATATATGCCAGGCTCTGTTCTAAGTGCTGGGGATATAGCATGTGTTTTCAAGGAGTTTTACAAATATCATCGTCATCCTAACATTCATATGGTACTTATTATCTGCCAGGCACTGTGCTAAATGCCAATTTCACTTATTGCTAAGTGATAATTATCTCATTTGATCCTCGCAATGACCCTAAGAAGTAGGTGCTGTTATTTTCCCCATTTTCCAGATAAGGAAACTGAGAAAAACAGGGATTAAGCGATTTTCCCAGGGTCACACAACTAATAAGTGAGGCTGGATTTGAACTCAGGTCTTCCTGATTCCAGGCCCAGCACTCTAGTCATTGCATCACCCACCTGCCTCACAATTTTCTCATCTGAGCCTCATGACAACATGTATCGACAATGCATTTTTACTTATTGTTAATATAATTTTGCTTCTTAATGGGAAGATCTTCCCCACCCATTAATGGGCCTGGGAAGATTTGTAGGAAGGCCCACACTTTTTGTAAATGAGGCACTGGTTCTCAAGTGTTGTGATCCCCTCTGGCTCTAAAAAGTGTAAAGACTGAAGTACGGTTTTACTTTGGGGCTTACTGATTGGAAGTGTTCATTTGGCCAGGTGAAACTCTGGGAAGCCACTAAGGAACCCCTCCAGCTTTGAAAACCCAAATGCTGGTGCTTCCCTCTCTGGTAACTACGTATATATGTAATGGTCAGACAGTTTGGAAGCCCGTCTGTTGATCTTTATTTCTCCTCTTGTATTTTTCTTTTTTGGTGAATGATACATGTGCTTGGTTAAAGTGATTGTTGACTGCTCAAAAGTTGCCTTTCCTTTTAGAAAAGCAGATCAAAGAACCTGTGATAGCAGGCCCTCCTGTGTATGTCAGGGTACTTATTGTTACACAACCCTGAAAGGTAGGTGGTATTATTAGCCCCACTTTACAGATGAGGAAACTGAGGTAAACAGAGGTGAACTGACTTGTCCAGGGCCACACAGCCAGTCAGTATCTGAGCCTGGATTTAAACTCAGGTTTTCCTGACTCCAGACCCAGAACGCTATCTATCCTAGCTGCTCCATAACAATAACCATAATTATACTTTCAACATGAATGCAGGAGCAAATCCTACAATTTCTGTGGACTCACCAGCACTGAAGACACAACTTTTGGAGGAGGTTATGTTACTACCAGAACCCCTCTAGTACCTGCAGTATAGTGGAAGGAACACAGGATTGGAATTCAAGATCTAGACTTTGGGTCTTTTTTGGTACTCACTCACTGTGTAACCTTGGGCAAGTCACTTCCCTCTCTGGTCTCAGCTTCTCCATCTGTAAAATGAGAAGTGTGAACTAGCTATCCTGTAAGATCCTTTCCTTTCCAATCTAAGGCCCCATTATCTACGCCTTTCAATAGCACTGAACACACAGGATATTGGTTTCAATCCTTCAGAGGATCAATTTAATCCTGAAGCACCTGGGTGCTTCTAATAGTTCATTCAGCATCATTGATGAACAATGAATAAGACATGAACTAAACTGAAATAATACCCCACATGGAAGCCTAGGTGGCTCACACATAGGTCTTCTACCCCCTGAGATAAGGTTCAGATTCTAATTCTAACCTGCCTTAAATCTAGTCATTCTTCCTCATGAAAATGCACTGACTCAGAAACACAATCCCATTAGTTAACTAATTTTAATTAATTTTAAATTAATCCATTAATTAATCCTATTAACTATTCACTAAACACTATTCTGTACTTGGTCACAAACAGGCAGGCTCTGTTTTACCTATTCCAAATATTTGGAACTCCACAGTAGATCCTCAGGATCAGGAAAAACTTTGAATAATTATTTCATACAGCTTTTTTTGGGGGGTGGGGGTCAGCATCTTGTCAACACAGTTGTTGATCTTCTCCAAGAATTATCAACTTTTTATTAGTAGCTCTCTCTGATCACATGACTTCCCTGTTCCACATCCTTCAGGAGCTTCCCACTGGCTCCTGACAAAGAATTCCTTAGGCTCTGAGGTCTCCTTATCTGAAGTCCTACGTGGTCAGACTCCAACCTCCCTTTCTAACTTCATTCCACAATACTCTCCTCCATTCTTGGGAGAGTGCATGCCCTTTGACCCAGCTATACCACTGCTAGGTCTATATCCAAAGGAGATCAAAGACAGAGGAGAAGGTCCTTTACGTACAAAAATATTTTTATCAGTTCTTTTATTGTGATGGAGAAAAAAAATGGAAACTAAAGGGATGCCCATCAAGTGAAGAATAAACTCACTGTGCTTTTAAATGAAAAACGGGCCATTTTAGTAAGTTTTCTTTTTTTACACGTAAGTGTTTTATTAATGCATTTTGTTTCTACATCATAAAGTTACAGATTACTCCCTATTCTGTGAGAGTTTTTTTAGGTAAAACAGTTAAACACAGTTAACGATGTAATGATCTCATCTGAAAGTGCACACAACATTTCATAGCTGGGACAGCACTTCCCCCATTAAAAAATTAAATGTGTTTTCCGTCCACACCCCCATTCCATCAGGGGAAAAAATTCCTAGTAGCAAATACATATAATCAAGCAAAACATATTATTGGCTGTGTATAAATAGATTTGTATCTATGCCCATTATATATATATGTATGGTATACATATATACATATGAAAATGAGTGTATATATGCATAAATAATTACATGCATATATACATATACACATGTACATATACATACACACATACATATATATTCTATACCCTAAATCAGTTTCTATCAGGAGATGGGTAGCATGCTTTGTCAATCAGGCCATAGCTTCCCCACCTTTGTTATATCCTTTAGGATCATGGATGGTCATTGTTGCTTGCATATACAGCTATTATTACATAAATTGTTCTCCTGGTTTTTGCTCATTTCATTCTTCATCAGTTTATAAAAAATAATCAAAATGATTCCTTTTATATTATTAATAATATAATAATATTAGTAACAATTACTTATAATAATATTAATTATAATTGATTTTATAGTATGACTTGGTCTTCTGGTTCTGCTTTCCTCAGTTCTGCAAAATCTTTTCATGGATCTTGGAGATAATCTATTTCCTCATTCCTTAGAGAACTACTGTTCAGCACATCAAATTCATATACTACAGCTGATTCGGCGATTCTGAGATTGATGGGCATTCCTTCAGTTTCCATTTTTTTTTTTTGCTACCACAAAAAAAGAGCTAATATAAATAACTTTGTATATGAAGTACCTTCTCCTCCTTCTTTGACCTTTGTGTACAGGCCTATCAGTGAGGCAGCTGGATCAAAAGACCTGCTGTTCAGTAATTATTTTTATGTGGAATTCCAATTTGCTTTCTAGAATGGCTGTAACTATTCACAGGCCCACCAACAGTACATCAATGTGACTGTTTCCCCTTGACCATTTATCATTTTCCTTTTTTTGTCATCTTTGCAAACATAATAGGTATGAAGTGGGACCTCAGAATTGCTTTACTTTGCATTTTTTAAAATTCCATAGATTTTTAAAGACTGATAGATATTATGACTTGCCTCTGGGCTATGACAGATACTTCTATCAAATTTCTCATTTTCCAAATAAAATGTTTCATTCAGAGGAAGTGTGCCTTAATATTTCTCATTTAAAAAAAAAATTTACTTCACAAGAAACTTCCAACTCAGAAACATCTATGTCAATTGTTTTGATTTTTAAAAAACCCATCATTTTGCCAATGTGAGGATTCCAAACTTTTTAGGAGGAGGAATATCCCTTTCTACTTCTTCTTTGGGAAATCACTAACTTTCTGAGGGTGGACAATGTTGGGAGAAATTTAAAAAAACCCACAAAACAAAACAATCCACCACTGATTTTTTTCGTTTGAGTTCAAAGACAACAGCTGGTCCTTCTGACCAACCATTAACAGTTGCCATAAGAGACAAACTGTTTTTCCAGATTACTGAAGGACTACCTTAAGACCTGTAGTTCTCACAGGATCATAGCTGTAGAGCTGGACAGGACTCCAGAGGTCATCTAATCCAATCCCCTCATTTAATAGGTGATGAAACTGAGACCTAGGGAGATTAAGTGACTTCTCAAGGTCATGTGTTCTGCAAGACAGCCTTTAAAAGACTATGAGCATGTTGAGTTGATTAAGAGGGATGAGAGGAGTACACGCAAAGTTCTCTACTTGGTCTCACCTAATGATGATTCCTCACATTTGTACAAATTTTAAAGTTTAAAAATATATTGGTCATAACAATTTTGTGGAAAAGTTGTGCAAGATTTCACATATGAAACCTGAGGCTCAGAGAGAGGAAGTGATGGATTACACTGTTTTTATTTCAAAGACAATCCTTGTTAGGGCAGTAAATTGGTGGTGCAGTGGACTGAGGAGGACCTAAGTTCAAATCCAGTCTCAGACACTAGCCTTGTGCCCCAGGGAAAGACACTTCACTCTGTCTGCCTCAGTTCCTTCTCTATAAAATGAAGTGGAGAAGGAAATGGCAAACCATTCCAGGATCCTTGCCAAGAAAACCCCAAATGGGGTCTTGGAGAATTAGACACCACTGAAACAACTCAACCACAGCCTTCTTATGCTAGCACTATGTTTCCACTTAAACTGAAAAGACTTAAGAAAATGACAAAAACCACTGCTTTGGGTGCATCTGTGGGTATACTGTAGCTGCTGCTCAAATACGCTGATAGAGAGGTGCTAGATTTAGAGTGCAGCATGAAATATAAATATATGTGTGTGTTTATGTATGTATACATATATACACATGTATATACCCATGCACATATAAAATATACCTATGTATGTATACATACAAAACCACATATGTTTTATATAACCAATGAAGGGATTTGTTCTGCTTATTTGTTACGAGGAATTTATTTTTCTTTTTCTGTTTTTGTTTTCCGGAGGGGTGGGGGTAGGAGGGAGAGAAAATAGATTTCTGTTCATTTTTTTTAAGTTAAAAATACTGGTGAAAGTTTCTAGTAAGGGGTGGGGAGGGAAGGGAATAAACATTTATGTAGCACCAACTATATGCCAGGCACAACATTTGCAGATATCACTTCATTTACCCCTGACAACAACCCCGTGAGGTAGGTGCTATTATTATCTCTAATTTACTTTTGAGCTTTTCCTGACTCCAGGCCCAGCACTCTATCTACTGTGCCATTTATCTTCCTTAAGATGTGCAATATTGCCTGTACTTTCAGATAAGGCCATTCACTGCATTATTAGCTCTATTTAATTGTTTTGCTTTGTTATAAGAGGTCACTCTCCGAGTAGGAGTGGGTGTAATCTGTAAATGTTTGTAAGGTCAATGCAAAATACATAGAAGAAATCTAGAAGGAAAAAAAAAACCCAACTAATTAACTGGGCTTAATAAAGAATAAACCATTGGGCTACCCAAGGAAAATGATGTTTCACTAAGGGTAATGAATGCTACAACTCATAATAACCTAGCTAGAATTTTTTTTTAATGGATAGCTGAAATTACTGACACTCTTGTTTTCATCATTTATCATCATTTTCTTATTTCTGTTAATGGTATCAGCATTCTCCCAGTCATTCAGGCTTGAAGCTATAATGTAATATTTTACTCCTTCTTCTCCATCTCTCTGCATATATACTATCAGCAGCCAAACAGTTTTTCTCACTTCATTCTCTTCATAATATAACCACCCAAGTTCAAGAACTTACTAGCTCTCACTTCAACTTAATTCAACAAATATTAAGCAAATGAGGCATAGGTGTACATGTATACATACCACAGGTATGTACACATATATCATATGTATACACACATCATGTGTATATACATGTGTGTATACACACATATGCACACATACATGCATGTCACTGCATTAAACACTGGAGATACAAAGAAAAAATTAAATAGTTCCGCCCCTTTCAGGAATAGGGAGGTGATAATCCCAGTGTACTCTCTGCCCTGATCAGATCACACCTGGATTATTGTGTTCATTTCTAAGCACCACATTTTAAAAGAACATTCATATTTTAAAAAAATTAATGTTAAAAATTGTTTTTTACATGTAATTTGGAAAAAGAAAGTATTATTCTCCCTAAAAGGACATTAATAAGCTGGAAGAGATCAAAGGAGGGAAACTAGGATGGTGAAAAGTCTTACATCCATGACATATGAGGATCACATAGGAACTGGGGATGATTTACTTCAAGAAGAGAAGGCTCATGAGGAACAGGAACACCGTCTTCAAATATTTGCAAAAACGGAAAAGGAATTAGACTTTTTCACTTGGCTCTTCATGTGAGAATTAAGAGCAATGGTGAATATTGCAAAGAAGCTATTTTAGGCTTGATATGAGGAAAAAAAAACTTCCTTACAATGAGATTTATCCTAAAGTGAAATGGAATACCTCAGGAGAAAGTGGGTTATCCATCACTAGAGGTCTTCTACCAAAGTTGGGTATGTTGTCAACAAAATTCTATTTTGGAGAATAGGTTGTACTGGGCAACCATTGAGGTCCCTCTGAAACGCTGTAATTAGGCCAAGCACCCTGCCATTCATCCTTGTACCATACTCATTGCCTTAAAAAGTGCTTGGTATATAGTGGGAGCTAAATAAACATTGAATCACTACCACCAACAACACCGACAATCCCATGAATCAGTACTGAGTTCAGGGTGCATTGCAAGTCCCTGGAAATACAAAGCGGTAGAAGACATGATCTTTGCCCTCAATCTATTTGGGGAGATAGGAAATACCATGAGGAGACAGAATCAGCTATGTGCCAAATGAGTAGGTAAGATGGACCATTTCTATATATGTTTAGAAATGGAAATGGTTTCTGTGGGCTGTGGTAGTCAGAGAAGGCTTCATGAAGGGAATAGGACTTCAGCTGATCCCTGAAGCAAAGGGAGAGGATAGTTAAATGGAAAGGAAGGTGGGGAGCAAGATGTCAGGCAATGGATAGCAGCTAGAGAAAAGTAGAAAGGTGAGAATGCTAGGAAATTCCTGTCCCATATGCATCAGATAGTCAACAAGCATTTATTAAGCACTTATTACATACATGTCAGGCACCATGCTAAGTATCAGGAATAAAAATAAAAGCAAAAAATAGGATCTGCCCTCAGGGAGATCACATTCTAATTGGGGAAACAAGATGCAAACAACTCTGTGCATAGTATCTGACGTCCTTCCCCATTCTCAAATTCTGTGATTCAGTAAACGTATAGGGCATATTTGGGAACAATGAGTAAACCACGGCACACAAACACACATAAATATATATTCTATACCATTAATCAGTCTGTCAGTCAGGCCACAGGTTCTCCACCCTTGTTAGATCCTTTGGGATCACAGATGGTTGTAGTAGGAAACTACAGTGCTGGTGATGGGGAGGAGGACAGGACATGAAGCCGGGTCATTAGGCAAAGTCTAGGCTGTGGTGTTCAGTGGTGTATTCAGATATGACACAAAGACTCTCCAGACTATTTCTTACTTGCATTTTTCCTAAATGAAATACAAAGTACTTCACCAAAGAACCTTTCTCCCAAGGTTATTTAAGTATGCACAAAATAATTCAATTGAGATGTGTTTAATGAGGTGAAACCATATATTAAGAGGGGCATTTTATAGGAGGAAATGCAGGCGAAACTAAGCTGAAGTGTGAAACTTCACTTTGGAAATTTTATTAACATGACATATTTGATCTAGCTTTCACAGTCCTACTAATTTAACTCAATTCAGGACTCCATATTAAGGCAAAGGCAATTTTGGTCTAAGAAACCATTTTCCATTTGAATTAACTCTAGCAATCATATTTGGATAAATGTGGTTATCTGCATAGTTGAAGTAAAAGAAGGTTTCTAGCTAAATTATCTGAAAGTTGCCTTAAGTGATGGTGGATTCAGGTTAAATTGGAATGAAATTGGGGGGGAATTAAAATTAATCTGCCTCTTTCAAGTGTTTGTCTTTTGGAATAACCTATTCCAAAAGAGTATTTCATCAACTAGAGTTTGACATTTATCTAATTAGCTGATGAGAAAGCATATATCTGTATTTCCTGGGAAAGTATATATTTCATATATATATGTATATATGTTTCAAAGATATCTGATTAATATGTGTGTATACATGCACATACATACACACACATATAACACAAACCTTTAAAAAGTAAAGCTTTCCAGAAACGAAAATGTAAAGTTTGTGTTTAGTTGTTCTCTTATTTTAATCCAGTTTTTAAAAAATTAAGAATGAAATGGATCTGTCCTCTATCCACTTCTTTCTCTTTGTAAAACTAGAAAAAAGAATCTGAAAACTCATCTTTACTTACGTGTGAGGGAGAGCAGTCTGGGAGGTGGAGGAGGAGGCGGAGGAGGTGGTAGTGGAGGAGGCCGTCTACACTGACAGATCTCCTGGCAGCTATCAGTACCTTTTTCTGCAATGGTCTTAGAACATGACTTCTGGAGTTCACCGTGAGTGATCTGGAAACACAATCCCACCCCAAGAGACTAGCATGAGATTCTGCTCAGCTCAATTCAGGGCTTCAGTTGGGGAAGCAAATAGAAGGATCTCTCAACTAACCTCACCTCCACCTAAATGATCTCACTGGATTTGAGTAAATAGATGGGTGGATGTATAGGGAGAGGGGAAGGGAAGAAGAAAGGATCTATGAGAAGATTAGGGGAGGTGAAGAGGTGTGCGGGAGTCAAAGGAGCCATTTATTTTTATGTACAAATAAGAAGTAGAATTAAATCTATAAAGAGAAAAACAGGAAAACAAGTCCCTCTTGGTCTCCTCACTCCAACTCTGGTTAAAGAGAGAGCCACAATGCATTTATTTGGTTGTTAGATAAATGCCTGAGCTGTAAGATATCTCAGAAATAATTTAATCAAACCCTCTCATCAAGAAGGAACTGAAAGATCAGGTAACTTTCCTAAAGTCACACAGTTATTAAATAACAGCACAGACTTGAACCCAGACCTCCTGACTCTCTCAATATAGCACCCTTCTTGTATGGACAGGTAATTTGACTAGAGACCCAGGTCATGTAATTTCTGCTGACTGCTACCTATGTCCTTCTCCCATGGTAAGACTGGAACAATCTTTCCTCAGAAACTTTTCATGAAATGGAGGGATGGGACAAGGAGACGATTGAAAACGGAGAGTTTTGCAACTCATACTCCAATTTCAGATATGAAAATAAAAAAGCTTTGTGTTCATGATCATCACAATGGTACGGAGTAGGCTGAGTTGATTTACAACCCTAACTTAATGAGAGCAGAGGCCAAGAGCCTCCTACGTGTTCCCCCTTTGCTTTTTAAAAGAACTATTGACTGCCTTTCAAATCCTGGAAGCCAGTCTCGACTAGTGCTGATAATAGCACATTCAGTATCCAGTAGAGATGTTCTCAATTATTTTACAAACAAGATTAACTCTCTGCATGCCTAAATGTCGTTTGGCCACGACTCTAAAAACCATTTTCCCTTACTGTTGTTGAACCACTTTCCAATTACTTCATAAACTCCCTTCTTTCTGAGAGTTTGCATTATAAAGCTCAAGAGTACAAATGGGGCTGTTTGAAAGCTACAACCTCTCAGTCGTTGACCTCTGACTCCCCTGGGCTCCATCAAGTATGTTGGCAAATCTCAAAGAACGTCATTTCCTTATATAATTAATCTCTATATCATTCAAAGGATACTTTGTGAGAAAGCTGCAAGGGTAGCAATTAAAAAAAAATTTGACAAGACAATTAAAGGGAGTTAAATGTCTGTGGGAAGGACCATTTGGTTAAATGATAATTAATTAATATAATGAAACTAGGGAAAGGGATTGGGCTTAGGTAATAATATTATGGTTAGAAAATAGGCTGTGCTTCTGTTCTGAAACATAATACAGGAAGAAAAAAGTCTACAACTCCTGGTTTTACATACAAGCTAGCATTTCGATAACACATTTTATGTCAGGCTTTTGCTAAGTGCTTCACAAAAATTATCTCATTTGATTCTCACAACAACCTTGGGAGGTAGGTGCTAAATTTTAAATAATAACAAATAATGATTAGTACAACAAAACAATAGCAAATTAAATAAAAGCATATTTATATAATAAATAATTTCATTTAAAAAAATAAATAGGCACTAAACTTATTTTGCAGTACAAGATCACATGGCTACTAAGTAGCTGAGGCTAGATTTTAACTTCCTGACTCCAGGCCTAGCACTGGAACCTAGCAAACCTCTTATCAAATCCCATCACAAAGCAAAGGGAAAAATCTATCACCTTTTGGAAAGGAATGAGTAAGTATAGTAATTTGGGTTTAGTTGTCATTCACCCTGTTTGACAATATGTCGTATCTTATACTTCAATTGTTATTGTCATTTTTAAGTTGTGTCTGACTCTTCGTGGTCCCATTAGGGGTTTCCTTGGCAAAGATACTGGAGTGGTTTGCCCTCTCCTTCTCCAGCCCTTTTTACAGATGAGTAAACTAAGGCAAACAGGGTGAAGCGACTTTCTCAGGGTCACACAGCTAGCAAGTGTCTGAGGTCAGATCTCTTTCTGGTTCCAGGTCCAGTGCTCTATCCACTGTGCCATCTAGCTGCCCTGTACTTCTGGCACACATGTACTAGTTAGTAGTGAAGCGACCTTTCTTTTTCAAGAGCTGGGTTCAGTTTTGGAAGGCCCAGCTTATTCACCTTTATATATATATATGGAGTTCTTTCTAACTTGACTTGGACCTAGGGTAACATTATACTTTCTTTGGTTGTATTTTGAAGTCTGAATGCTAGAAGCCTAGCTCATTCCTATCATTATAGAAAAGGATGTACATTTGCTCTGCTAGCCCCCAGGCAGAAATGGGGTGCCAAAGGCAGGGAGGCAGATTCCAACTTGATAAAGACAAAAAGTTTTAACAATTAGAACTGTGAAACAAACCACAATGGAGGTAGTGAGGTCCCCATCACAGAAATCTTTACTTAAGCAGATGATGGATAACCACTTGGAGATGTAAAAGGGATTCCTATTCAGGGTCATGTAAGACTAGATGACTTCCAAAACCTCTTCCAATTGAGATTTCATGCTTTCTGCTAAAAACCAAGGTCTCCTAACTCTCGGTCTAGTATTCATACCATTACACCTATCTATGCTACCTGGTATCTGGATTCAGGTACAGCCTTCCACTTTATGTGGTATGTGCAAACCTTGGGCTATACGCTGGATAAAGGCATAAAGACTTGGATTTTTGGAAGCTCTGGTGACCAAGACCTAGCATGACACCTTGGTCATAAAAAGCACTTAATAAATGGGAATTAAACAGAGCTATATTCATTCCTCTCATAGACTCCTCATGCCTTGCAAGTGTGTCTCAAGCACACAGTCAGAGCTTATAAAGGCTAAAGGCAACTGATTGAAACAAATCACATCGACAAGAACTTTAAGGAAGGAAATCACAAAGATGATGGATTCTGGCATCTTAAATAGCAACAGGGCAGAAACATTGTAACTTGATGAGACATGCGCCTGTCATACCCAATAATTTATTGTGATGTCCTGCTCTCAGTTTGCAAAAGAAGAAGGGAATTTATCATTTTTGAGAGACCCAGAAAGACTCCTAAAGCATAAAAGCAGAAAATATTGATGCTGGTAGAAAGGATAGCGAAGTATATAAATAAATTCTTCTCAAAAGAATTGCAAGCTATTAAAAATCATATGATAGACTGACCCAAATCACTAATAAGAGAAATGTGAAACAAAATTACTCAGGTTTCAATTCACGACCAGAAAACTGACAAATATGACCAAAGATGGGAAATATCAATGTTGGAAGAATTGTGGAAAATTGGGCATGCAAATGCACTGTTGGTGGAGCTGTAAATTGGTGCAACTGAGGAACTATTTGATATTACACAAATACATTGTTTAAAATGTCTCAGAGATTCCACTTAGAAAAGAAGGTCCCTTATACACCGAAAAATTTATTGCAGCACTTTTTTAAAGTAGTGAAAAAACTGGAAACAAAACAGATTTCTATTGATTTCAGAATGGCTAAACAAATTGTGGTATATGACTGTAATGGAATATTACAGGGCTGTAAGAAGCAATAAATGTAATGAAGAAGCATGGGAAAATGAATAGGAAGTGATATAAAGTGAACTAGAACCAGAAAAACAATATACAGAATGACTGTTGTCATTCAGTCAATTCAGTTATGTCGGACTCTTTTTGGCCCCCTTTGGGGTTTTCTTGGCAAATATATTGGAGTGGTTTGCCATTTTCTTCTCCTGATCATTTTATAGATGAGGAAACAAGGCAAACTTGCCCAGTCACACAGCTAGTAAGCGTCTGAGGCCAGATTTGATCTCAAGAAGATATCTTCCTGACTTCAGGTCCACTGCTCTATCCACTGTGACACCTAGCTGCCCCACAGGATGACTACAAAGATGCAAATGGAAGAACGATACACAAACAACTGAAACAAGGCTATAAGAGTATCATGACCAAGGTTGGTTCCTCAAAAAGGGAATGAGAAGGTACCTCCTTCTCTCTTTGCAAAGGAGAAGGTCTCTGGGTATGGAAATCTGAACATACCATTTGACTTTTTTGCTGTGTTGTTTAGTTTTAATTAACTTCCCCACCCCCCTTTTTTATTCTTTGTTTTAAGGCTTTGTTGGAGGGGATTGGGAGAGAAATATACTGGGAAATATAGATGTTGAAAAAAACACCAAAATATATCAATAAATTATTTTCAAACAAGGTTTGAAGAGACAGGCTTTGAATTCCAGTTCTACTGTTTGTCCATGGACATGCTTTAACCTCTCTGGGTATTGGTTTTCTCATCAATAAGTTAAAATAGGTAGACTGGACTAGGTGATTTTTAGGGCAGCTAGGTGGTCCAATGGATAGATCTTTAGCCAAGGGGACTTGAATTCAAATCCTACCTCCCACACTTAGAAGTTGTGTGACCCTGTCACTTACCCCTGTTTGCCTCAGTTTCCTCAATTGTAAAATGGGCATATTAATAGCATCTGCCTCACAGGGTTATTGTGAGGATCAACTAAGATAATAATTTTAAAGCAAAAGGCACTTAATAAATGTTTGTTGTCTTCCCTTCTACTTTTTAACCATGCTGGATAACAACTAAAGTGAAGGGATGAGAAGGAATGGCCAAAAAACACCTTCAAAATTCAAATATCAGCCAATTTTATATTTTTAAAATATCCTTTAAGCTGAGTAATTGCTATTCATAGATTTCTTTAATGTTGCCTTTGAAGCAAGAATTGGGTATAATAGCAGGCTGTGGGAATCTCTGCTTTCCTTTCTAAAGTCTATGAATTCATTCTGTACAGCCTGCCCCACCCTTTCATATGTTTACCACTCAGGAAGAATTCTTCCTCCAGCAAACTACACATTAATGAACAGAAAGATCTGGGCAGTACTCCTTTTCTGCTAGAGAAACTCTGGAGTTGATTGTTTTTTTTAATCACCACAAAAACACATGGCTCTGTACCATCCCATTTGTCCCAAGCTGACTTGCCCTCAGTTCAGCCTTAAGGCTGAATCACTTCATTGCAAGACCTTTTCTTACTTGGCCCCACCAACCCTTTTGCTCATGTCATTTGTAGATTAGTTTTTTCCAGAAACTTTAGCCAAGTTTACACCAAATCAGCCTGTCTGGAAGATGGTGCCTCTCCATAATCCAATTTAATTAAAATTGATTTTTATTTTGTTATAGTACCTGAAATTCTTGCAGAGATGTACTTGTATAACTTACTGCTGGTCCAAAGAATATCAACTAACATATTCAATTGTTTTCAAGTAATTACCGTTTTTGTTTACAAAAAAAAAAAGAAATAAAAAGCATGTTCTTTGTCAGTCCTGCCGGTACTGCAACCAAAATTCTAGACCTATGGGAGTTGACAGTCTCATCATTTTTGCTCTGCTTATTATGGAGGTGGGGGGGGGGGCGGGAAAGGGAGCCTTCCAGGGAGTAGGAGACAAACTATAAACAAAGGAGAATTAACCTTTTAGTTCCAGTCAAAGCTTACAGAAGAAGAAAGACATTAGGCATCTAAAGTGTATAAAGTGACAAAAGTCCACAGTCTGAACAGTTAATGGCTCTGTAAGAACATTAAAGCTTGAAAAAAGAACCTTAGGAACCACAGAATGCTAGAATATAGACATATTAGAATGTTAGACGTAGAAGGTTAGAGCTGGCTGGCCATACCGAGAGACTGTTAGAACTTGGAAGGGACCTGAGAGTCTGGTCTAACCTCTTCTTTTCGTGGATTTGGAAACTGAGGCTAATTAGCAGCATAGATCACTAATCTAGGTCCTCTAGCTCCCACTCCAGGGCTCTTTCTACTATACCAGATGGCTTCCTAACCATTACCTTATTTCACAGGTGTGCCAACTCTAAAATGAAAAATACTGGGTTTTTCCTCCCAAACTTTTCCATGGGCTTGAGATAGGGGAAAAAGAGAATCAAGACTGGGGAGCTCTCCTCTTATTAATCCTTCTCATTTTCTAGCAGACTTATTCTAGCAGCAAAACAATCCCTGGTTACACCAAATTACCGCCAAGGTCACATCACACCATGTTACCATCAGAGCTGGAGTAGACAAACGCTGATTCAGCGTTTACATTTTAGCTAGTTTTCAGATTGGAATCACATGATACCGAAAGTCTACTCTTTGACAAAATCCAATTAGGAGAGTTTTTCCAAAGCCTGTTCCTTTAAATGCTCATATACTGTAAACATCTTAGCCGTTCCCTGCACCTTTGCTCAGAGAGCATAAAACTGCACATATGCCAGATTTAAATATGTGTGGGTGCATGGGGAGGGGGGGGGGTTAATAAGTGTCCAAGAGGCAAATTCCTAGTGAGGAAGAGACACATTTTTAAGCATAAAATTTTGTGCTATGATTTTTGAAAACTAATTTTTAAAAAAAGGACCTGTCTAAATTGCAAGGACATGTAAGTTCATATTCAAGCATACAGGAATCTGAAGAGCTAAAGGTGCACACACTGAATGTAACCATAGTTTATATACATATCAATCTCCAGCTTGTATAGTTCACCACAGTATATGTAGAAAGACCCTTAATTTTTTCCCCTTGATGCTAAATAAAATGTAAAACGTGGTAACTTTGTTTCACTAGAACACTTTTAAAAAGAAAAAAGTTTTTTGAAACCCAGGAAAACTCCATTTTTAGTCTTAATGGAACAAACATGATTATCGGAATATTGACTAAGATTTTCCGTTTTGTAGCCCTGCTCTTTAGCTGACTACAGCCTAGGTTAGGAAAGGACTGGGTATACAGCTAGTGTGTGGCAGAGAACTCCAGCTCCAGAACCCCGTCATTGTTAGAAAAACCCGACTTTTCTTTCCAACAACAGCTTTAAAACCACTTAGTAAAGCAAAGATGTCGGTGGTCTTGCTGTTCTCATCTTCATGGTTTCCCTTTCCTTTTAGAGTTAAGGGAACTTTAGGACGTCTAGTATTGTTTCTGATTCTAAAGTCGAGCCTAGTTATGTCTCCGCACCCGTTCAACTAGGAGAGCCTGGAAAATAGCCTCTCTCCAAATGCTGAGAGAGAAGGGATGGCCCGTGGGGATCGTGGGACCTCGCAGGATCCCCACATGAGCCTTTTCAGAAGCCCCTGCTCTACCAAAGCACCTCCCATAGCCCAGGCCACTAGACACTGGAGAGAGAAGAACGGGATCTTCCTCCTCCTTCCCCGGCTCCCCCCCCTCTCTCCGCCGGGGCTCGGCCACCCTCCCCGGGAGCTCACCTGAATGAAACCCCAGAGCGGGTGCAGGGCACAGTGCAGCAGCAGCGAAGGCCAGCAGCAGCGAGGGCGAAGCATCCAGTCCCAGATCATCATCCCTGCTCGGGCCGCCCAGAGCCCAACTGCCGGGAGGAAAGACGGCCAGGCGGAGGGGTCAGGAGGGAGCTTGGGGACACACGCTCGCGAGGCGCTCTCTAGCGCTCACGCAGCACACACACTTCCACGCGCACCCTGCTCCCGACACGCTCAAACCACCCACCTTGTGTGCACACTCACATTACGCATACACACTCACTGCAAAACACCCAGGAGGCAAGGCACACGAGACACACCTACTCTCGACACACGCGCGCGCGCGCACAGACACACACACACACACACACACACACACACACACACACACACACACACACACACACACGTAGGCACACGCACACGCCCGCGGAATAGGTACCCCAACGTTTGCCTTCTAAATCCCCCGCCCCACAAACTCCCCCAGGCCAGCGGCTCCACCAGGAGCTCGGAGGCGGGGATGGAAAGGGTGTCTTTCCTACCTCCCCACTCCCCCTCCTTCCCAAGCAGCGGGACAGCTCCGTGCAGAAGTCCGGGCACCTACCCCTCGCCCTCCCGCCTGTCTCCCCCAAACCTTGCTCACCCTGGGGGTAGCCGCGTATTCCCGGAAGGCGGCTGCGATGTTGGCGACAGCTGGGGCTGCAGAAAGGGCTTTACATGCTGGGGAGGCGCGCGGGGCGCAGGTGCAAAAGTTTGCGGCTGGAAAGAGCGCCGCGTTCTGCTTCGGCCTCCACCAGGTGCTGAGCCGGAGCCCCGGGGCACGGCCCCCTCTCATTGGGGGGTGCCAGGAGCCGGCAGCGGCCCAGGGGCAGCAGTCTGTCCCTCCTTCAGTCTTGGTGTTGTGCTATGTCTCTAGCCCAAGCCTGCCTTCCGTAAGTGTCGGGAGTAGGAGAAAAAAAGGCACACAAGCAAAAAAAAAAAAATTAATTGAAAAAATGTCCAGAGAAATGCGACCGGCTTGGTCCAAACGGCAAAGACTCAGAGAATGTTCCGCTTTTTCATCTCCAGAAAAAAAACTAGGATGTAGGTACGGGACGTGCGAAGGGAAGGCGAGGAGGAGAAAAATAATAATAAAAAGTCACCTCAAAGATTCCCCAGAGGGGCAGTTCCTTCTCCCCAAACCCTCCCCTTCTGGGCTCAGGCTGGCTCCGATCGGGCTCCGATTCGGACTCCTCTGCCCCCGCGCCTGGTCCGAGCCGCCCTCCCTTTAAAGTCTCGGCGCAATGCCTCTCCTGGCGCTCGGGTCGCCAGAGGTGTCAGCGCCCACAACTGTCCATCACCCAAACCCCCCAGGGACACGGCGGGCACAGGCGAGAGAAATTGCTTCGGTGGCGAAGAGCCACGGGGCGGGTGCTGGGAGGACCAGGCTGGGGAAAGGCACAGGCAAAGACGGGAGTGGGAGGAGGAGGAAAAGAAGGAGGAGGAGAAATAATGAAATGAAAAAGAAAATAGAAGTGAATGGAGCTGGAATTCTTTTCCCTAGAACGCCGAGGATCTTCGCTTCAGCTGCTGCAATGATTTTTCATCTTTTCTACTGAGTCCATTGTGTACAGCACTCTGGCTCAGCGTCTCATTTTTATTTTTACTATTCTTGTTGTCTAGAGGGCTTGCACCGTGACGGCACAATCCCCGGGGGGTTGTTCTCCCTCTAGAAAGCATTGTCAGGAGGGTGGAACCTGATTTGTGGCATCTCTTTTCCCCCCAGCTACGTTCCCAATTGCTCTTCCCTCTCTGGTGGAATAATGGAAAGGTCACTAGATCTTCCACTTAGTAAACGCTCAGCCCAAAGCGAGTCACTCCATCTCTCTGGCACCTCAGTTTCCTCATTTGTTAAACATTGCCCTGAGATGACTTCCAACTCTTATAAGCCCTACGATCCTGCTCGACCTCCTCCCATCCCCACCCCTACTTCTGTTGGTTAGCTGGGTATGGGCAGCATTTAGGTTCCTGTGACTTTCCTGGTCTAGACAGCTAATGTCCTGGTTGGCCTTCATTCCGGTGGTTGAGGGATTGAATCTCTTAGAAGCTCAGGGGAGTGAGGGACCACAGAAGTCACACCCAACAACAAGTGGTCAACTGCCTACGGCCTGAAGACTTCCAGAGAAAGAAGCTCACTGTCTGGGGAAGCCATTCCTTTTTCTGAAGAGAGATGGAGCCAGAGATTGGGGAGGAGAGGGAGTGGTCGGGAAGATGGCATTAGAAATATGATGAGGATCAATTCAACATCTTATTTTTTTCTACTTTTATTTTTAGAATTAAGTTTGAGCTTTTAACACCTTTACCATCATATCTGTTCATGGAGATCCAAGATGATATCCTCACCAAGTTCAATTCAATTCAACAAACATTTATTAAGCTGTTATCCTGTGAAAAGTGCTGTGCTTACAAACCCGTACATCATCTATCGTTTACTATTTAATAGAGGAAAAAAGACCCATCCCCCAACCTTTTTCTCTTTTTGCCAGACATTGGATTTGATTGATGTAGAGAGCTCTGTATGAGGGAATTCCCCTAACAATACAGGTAAACACCTCTGCAACTTAGTTTTAGAGAATTGTGAGAGGCATTGAGTGTTTAGTGACTTGTCTAATGCGGCTGTAGATTTGGGACTTGAACTCAAGTCTTCCTAACTTTGAGGCCAGTTCCCTGTCCACAACACCTAACAGCTTCTTCCTATCCAACCTTAAGCTATATTAAAGGACAGCATGCCTCCTGTATTGTATTCATCTATATCTGTTGGGCACAAACTTCAAAAATGTCTTAGATTACAAAATTGGAAGGAACCTGAAAGATTATTTAATTCTTCTTTCCATGAAAGGAACAAACCTACATTACAACATTGCCACCAGATAATTCTGCCTCTGCCTGACACCTCCATTGAGGTTGGGACTTCCCTATCTATGGAGGCACTTTGTGATTGCTAAACAGTCTAATGGTTAGAAAGTTTTTCCTTATATCGAGCCCAAAACTGCATCCCTAAGGTCCAGAATTGGCCCTACTTTTGCCTTCTGGTACCAAGAAGAACAAATCTAATACTTTTGCCACACAATAGCTTTGAGATATTTGAAGACAGCTTTCATTTCCTGTCTTAGTCTCCTCCTCACCAGACTAAACATGCCCAGTTCCTTCAACCAAATTATATGACATGGTTGGCAGTAGGGGAGTAACTAGGGCACGGTAATCAAGGCTTTTGCCTCAGGCATCCATATGGTGGAATACTTTTTCCTCACAGCAGTCTAGAGACCTCTGTCCTCATGCTTAACAATCATCCGCCACTCTGTGTCTTCATATTTCCTTTCTCTTGGCACATTTGTAGCCACAGTCTGTCTGTCTCTCTGGGAGCCTGCCTATGCCCTATCTCCCCCTCAAATATATTTGTCCCAGATGCCAGGATTCCTAGTTATTGCTCTGATTTCCAATCCTTTCCCCCCATCCTATTTTGCCCTTTCCGTATTTGTTTGAGTTTGTCAACATCTTTCCTAAAATACAGTGCCCAGGACAGAACATAGTACTGCAAATGTGATTTGACCAGAGACAAAGGACATGATCCTCAAGTCCCTTCTTCCAGAATTACAAAAAATAGTCTAGTAATATAAAGATCTAAACCTTATATATAAAAAAGTTCTCCTTCCTCAGCTGCAGCAAAACCAACAAGATAGCCAAAATCACATTCATATCATTTACATCTTTATATCTAAAAGACTCATTAAAGAGTCAATGAGAGTAAATTTTTTTCCAATAAAATACAAAATATATAGTGAGTACCTATGGCATCTTTTTCCTGTGGCAAAGGCTCATCTTTTTAACACAAATATTTATCCAGTGATGCCACATAACTACCATTATAAAGTACCATCATAAACTACTACCATTAAAATTTCTCAAAAGGCAATGGATAGAGATACATGGTGAGCATAACCAGACTCTGTCATGTTGAAGTGAAGAACTGTGAGCCAGAAGGGCATGAGATATTAAAGAGCTGTATAGCCATTAAAGGAGGTGGGCCAACCAGTCAGTCATGTAGTGAAATAATAGAACAATAAATGACAACTAGTGGGCTCCATTGGTATACATATGACAAAATAATCTAATCAATCAAGATGCATTTACTGAACACCTACTGTGTGCCAGATACTATGCTAGGTACTGGAGATACAATTACAAAAAAAAAAAAAATGAAACAACTACCTCCTCCCGAAAGAAGAGGCAAGTTGGTGATCTAGTGGGTAGAGCATTACACCTGGAATTATGAAGACCTGAGTTCAAAAGCAGCCTCAGACATTTATTAGAAACGTTGCCCTGGATGAATCATGTAACCGCTGTTTCAATTTCCTCATCTGTAAAATGGTGAGAACAGCATCTATTTCCCAGGATTGTTGTGAGGATAAAATGAATTAATATTTATAAAGCCCTTTGCAAACCATAAAGAGCTATATAAATGTTAGCTATTATTAATAGAAAATGCCAAGTAGATATATAAGTATGCACAGTATAAATGTGAAGTGGATAGATGAAAATATCAACAAAGTAGTAAAATAAATACAAGGTGGTTTAGGAAGGAGGGCACTAGCAGTTGGGGAAGATCAGGAAAAGCTTCACACAGAAAATTGAGCTTGAGTTGTGTCAAAGAAGACAGGGTTTAAAGGAACAGAAAAAGGCTCAAGCACAGGGGTTGACCTGAGGATAGGTATGGAGAGAGGGGCTGAAGGGTTATGTGTGAGGAACGGCCAGTTTCATCGGATCACAGAAGGCAATAGGTGAGGTTGTGTCCAGTGAGGGTAGACTGAGGCCAGGTGTTGAAAGCTAAACAGAAAAGTTTATATTTTATCCTAGTGGCAATAGGAAACCACTGGTTAGATCGAATCCTAGGAAAATTATTTTGGCAGCAGTGTGTAGAACTGACTGGAGTGTTGAAAGATGAGGCAGAGAGACCAATTAGGAGACTGTTGCAATAATTTAGGTGAGAGGTTATAAGGCCCTGAATTAAGGGGACAGCTATCATGAGTGGAAAGAAGGGGGATGGATACGAGAAAGGTTGTGGAGACAGAACAACTGACTGGATGTATGAAATGAAGGGGAGTGAGAAATCCGGGAGAAGGCAGAAGTGATGGATCTGGGAACCTGGAAGGAAAGTGGTGTCTTCAACAGAAACAGAGAAGTTTGGGGAAATGGAGGGCTGGAAGTGAGGATGGGGCGGGGGTAAGATAATGAGTTCAGTTTTAAATATTTCCAGGACATCCAGTCTGAAATGTCTAATGGGTATGTAGGGATGCTGGACTGAAGCTCAAGGAAGAGGCTGGGGCTGGAATCCAGATCTGTGAATCACAAATAGGAGCAGCTTAGATGAGACAGACAAAGATAGAGAGAGAGAGACAGATAGACAAAAACAGAGAGATAAAAAGATAGAGATATAGAGGCAGACAGAGAAAGACAGATGAATGGAGATAGGGATAGAGACAGAAAAAGACAGAGGGAGATAGAGATAGGCAGAGGGAGGAAAGAATAGAATGAGAGAAAGGAGGAAGGGAGAAGGAGAGGGAGCTTCAGAGAGATAGAAAAAGACAGAAAGAAAGTGATAGAGAAGAAGGCCTAGGGCATAATCTTTGGGAAAACACCACTGGGGGAATGACATAAATCAGTGCTGGGGAACCTGTGTCCTTAAGGCCACATGTGGTCTTCTAGGTCCTTAAGTGTAGTCTTTTGGCTGAATCATTCAGTGAAAAAAAGACCACACTTAAGGACCTAGAAGGCCACATGTGGTCTTAAGGCTGCAGGTTCCCTACCCCTGAATGAATCAACATAAAAAGACTGAGAAGTCACAAAACTAGAAAGAGAATCAGAAGAGAGTTACATTATGAAAACCCAGAGAGGAGAGACTATGTATCTAGGAGAAAAGAATGGTCAACAGTCTCTAATGCATTAGATAGTTGGAGAAGGATGATGACTGAGAAAAGACCATCAGATTTGGCAATTAAGAGATCTCATTTGGATCAAATGTAAGTTTCTTTGGAATAACTTCATTATTTGTATTTGGATCCTAGGCATAGCACAATTCCTAACAGTAGGTACTTAATAAATGCAGCTTAGGGCTACTAGGTGGCACAGTGGATAGACCACTGGATTTGGAGTCAGGAAGACTTTAGACACTAACCTGTTTGCCTCAGTTTCTTCATCTGGGAAATGAGCTAGAGAAGGAAATGGCAAACTACTCCAGTATCTTTGCCAAGAAAACCCCAAAATGTGGTCATAGAAAGTCAGACTACTGAAATGACTGAAAAACAAATAAATGCTTGTTGATTGACTGAGTGATTGATCTAGAGCATTGGGTCCCAAACTTTTTTGGTTCTCAAATTCCTTGGCTTTGAGTAAACATTCACATACCTTCTATTCAATATGAAATTAAGTAAATTCCAGAGTTTACCATGCATAAGTACATGAGAAATAAAATAGAATATTAATTTTTAACAAATAAACTTGGCATAATTATTTTTACTAATACAGCTACTTTGGAAATATTTCAATAGGATAATACATTTAGCAAAATTACACCCTTGACAAGCTTCTCATATGTTCTGGGTACATTCATATCAGAGGTTAGAAATCCCTGATCTAGAGGAAAGTCCACAGCATATTGGGGTGGACCCCTTAAGGAAAACTTATGGAGAATAGGGCAACTATTGTAAATGATAAAAAGTGGTAGATGGTTTGTCATCCGCACTACTGAAGGGAGTGCCCACATGGATAAGATCCTACAGGTATATGAGAAGACCAAGAACTCAGTATATCCCCACAAGCAATTGATTGAGTTGAATCTACAGAAAACACAGTTTTGTTTAATCCTGTTCAATTCAACAAACATTTTAGTGGCTACTATATACAAAGCTCTGTCCTAAGTGCTGGCCACATAGTTAAACACATAATTTAGTCATTGTTTACACATTTTCAGTCGTTTAACCACTCCATTTGGGGTTTTCTTGGCAAAGTACTGGAGTGGCTTGTTATTTTCTTCTCCAGCTCATTGTACAGTTGAGGAAACCGAGGCAAACAAGGTTAAGTGACTTGTCCAGAGTCACACAGTTAGCAAGCATTTGAGGCCAAATTCGAACTCAGGTCTTCTGGACTCTAGGTCAGGCACTCTAGCCACTGCACCACTTAGCTGCTCTAGTTTAATCATTATAATTGGATAATTCAGATTCAGAATGATGAAATGTAGTTGAAAGAATGCTGGATCTGGAGGAGAAGATGGGTTTAGCCACATAATCCCAGGTGAATCATATATTCTCCTTGAGTCTCATTGTGTTCTTCTGTAATTGGGGACAATAGTATCTATAATACCTACCTTACAGGCCTGTAACGATGTACATGTGACCTATTTTAGCTCAGTATGACTTTTTGGTCTGAACTTTCCAAGCTTAGCACTGTTTCATGAAGTAGCTGCAGGAAAGAGCCTGAGAAACAATAGCCTTCCGTAAACCTCTTGTTGTCCATCGTCTGCACATTAAAAGTACACTTCATCCATAGAATTCTTGGTGTTCTCCTTATATGCCTTACCACCACCATCATCCCACTCCCTCTACACACACACACACACACACACACACACACACACACACACACACACACACACACACACACACCCATTAGATTTCAAGCTCATTGAGAGCTGCAACAATGGATAGTTTATTTTAATACATCTTCCCAATGTCTAGCATAGCGTCCTGCACAATTAAACACTTAATAAATGCTCTTCACAGGTTTCATGTACATCAAAGGCTATAGCTTCTAATGGAGGAATATAATCCTTATTATCAGAATAAGTCAGACAAGGAAAAAAAAAAACTAGATAATTTATACAAAATTTCTAGGGCATGGCTTTAATTATCTATATAATTGTCTCATTTTACCACTTCACTGCTATAGACATAATGAAACCGTAGAATTTCAAGATTCTGGGAATGATGTATGAAGAACTATGCTTTTGCAAAGAAAGCAAATTAAGTGCTTCCTACTAGTAAAGTAATTAATAATAGTAGTTTTAATAGTAATAAAATGTGTCTTACTAAGCATGAGACCATTTAGGTCATTTTTTAATCAAAAAGGATAATCTTCCTATTCAAAATGAATTTTTAAAAAATTAAGCTTATCCAAATTGACTGTACACAGCTTGGATTGGACAGTTGCCAGCTCTCCATTTAGAGTCACAGAATATTAAGTACTGGGAAAGATCTTAGAATATATTATTTAAAGTTGGAAGAGACAGTATAACAAAGTGTGTTAATGCTAAAAAGAGACCTATAAAATGATTGTTATGGACATAGAATAATTACAGACAGAAACTTCCAGCAAATTGGTAGAGTGAGAGATTATAAGAAACCTCAGTTCTACAACTTCCCCCTGGAAAACAGTGAGAAAAAAACTTAGAAAAGACCAGAAAAGAGACAGAAAGGAAAAGATAGAGGTACAAAGAGATAGTAATAGATAAGAAACACAATTTTAAAACTCCTAAAAGAAAATATCTCTGAGAAAAAGAAATGAGCAAATACATAAGTGAACAACTTTCCCTCTCAAAATCCATCATAATGAATAAATTACAGGTTAAAAGAAACCAAAAAGAACAAAATAGAAGGGAAGAAACAATTCAACACTAACATCAACAATGCCCAACGTAACCAAACTAGAACTATTAGAAGACACAGCAACATGGACGACAAATATACTGAAGAGAATAAAGCAAAAGCTGTCAGTAAAGAAAGACTATACAAGATGATAACAACTCAACAACTTTGAAATATCTATGGAAAAATAAATAGAATTATTCTACAAGAATACCAAAAGGTGGAAACAGCAGATCAAGTAGCAAAACAAACTCAAAAAGCAAGCCAACTGCAAAAATTCTTGATAACTTTATAAATAAAAGTGATAGAATGAGATATTGAAACTCAGGAAAAAAGGGCTAGAAGTTACTGGCTTCTTAGAAAAAGGTGAAAAAAGTCTGGTCACTCATCATATTTCAGAAAATCATCAGAAAATGTCCTATTGTTATTGAAATCAAGGGACAGATGGCGGATTGACAGAATACATAGTACATCAATAGATATGTCAATCTCTCCCAAACACACTGATGTCAAATCAAGGATACAATAGATTATTTTATCAGTAACCACAGAGAAAAAGATTTCATATTAAAAACACCAATCCAAATTGTCCAAGATTTTTCATCCAGTGAGAGAATGTATTATAGGCATATATGTCAAAAATCAAGGGAAATTGGGCCAAAATCAGCTACTCGGATAAACCACATACTTGTAAAGACAAAAGTGATCATTTAGGATAATAAAGGAATTTGGGGAACCTATAGAAATGAGATCAAATGTAGAATGACTTTTTAAATGTAAATCCATCATTTGCCCCCAAAATTGCATGATGACTAATCAATGATTCAGTGTTAATTCTATCAAATGATAACCTAAAATATTTACTTTTAAGTAACAACTGTATCAACGTAAATATCTTGCGGGAACAACAAAATAACTGAATGGATAGTTAAATTAATAACTATATCAGTATGAGTACCAAAGAGGGAATCAAAGTAACAATGAGGTTGGATTGCTTAATAACTATCAGATCCACTGGCTAATTAGAATGTCATTTGCAAATAGAAATATGGTATACTCCACTTTGCCAGAGTTTATTCTTTAATTTATTTTTCTTTCCTTATTACCATATTCAACTATCCTGGAATGCTATTTAAAAGTAATCCTGAGTAGAAACATTTATTTTGGCCCTCTCCTTAGTGGTAAAGTTTCTAGTGGTAAAGTTTCTAACATCTCTCATTTATAAAAAGGCTAGTCCTTTATTGAATGCTTTAAAATCATTGTAAGAAAAAAAGTTTCCTTTTTTAAATGGTGATTTTTGTCATTTGTATAATTTATTTTGCTAATAAATTTCTTGATTTTCATGTTATTAAAATTTTCTTGTGCTTTTAGTTTAATTGTCTTTAATAGTAATACATTTAAAATATATTCTAGTATTTTATTTATAATTTTACAATGGTTGCTATTGATGATATTGGCATTTGCTTCTTGTCTCTTCCTTTTTATGTGATTTGGACATATTTTCTCAAAAAAAGTGTCTAGTTGAGTGGCATCTTTCTCTATTTTAAAATTAGTTTATATGCTAGAGGGGTTATTTGTTCTTTAAATGTTTGCTGTAATTTTCTCCATAATTCACCTTATCTCGATGTCTTTTTTCATGACATTGCTTTCTCATTGGGTTATATAGGTGATCTATTTCCTTTTTTGTGAACATAAGCACTTTATGATTTATTCATTAATGAATACTTGATTTAAAATAGATTAATAACTATTATTTAAATTTATAAATTCATTTATGTTCTCCGTTTTGTTGATGTAGAACTGTGTGGAATAACCTTATAGAAATTCATCCTGGAAAATTGGATACAGATTCAGTCTAGAACTCAGGAAGATCTGGGTTCAATTCCTACCTGTGCCGCATTGTAGCTTAGTGCCCCCAAGCAACTTTCTCAGAGGAACAAGTTGGAAAGAAAGTGTTGATTTTCATCAGTGGAAGAAATTTCTATCCCAAAGCTCCCTCGTTCTATGAAGTCACAGGTCTAATCAAAACAGAAAAACAAAAAGATGGATATTTGTTTCAGGGAGAAGTTTGGGGTCCAATCAAAGAATTTAGAAATTTCCCAAAGGTCATTCAGTTTACTCTCCTCCTATTTATTTTATGGCCTAGCTCATTGTCCACTTGTAGTGTTTCTCCAAGATACACTCACGCACATATGTATGTGTATGTATATATGTATATGTACATATATGTATGTATAATATGTATGCATATGTGGGTTGTGTATATATAACTACACATTTCATTCTATATCTATATCCATCTATTTCTCTCTATATCTCTGTATCTATATATGTATTCTGAGAGTAGAAAGACTTATTTTTGACCCTATTCTTAATGGGAAAGTTTTAAATATTTCTTCCTTACATATCGTGCTAGTCCTTGTATTAAATACCTTATTATTATTTTAAGAAAAAAATACTTTCTTTGCTATGCTTTACATTGTTTATTAAGTGGAGGTTTTATTATTTATATTTCTCTTGCTAATAAATTTATTAATTTTCATAATGTTGAAATTTTCTATATAAATAGAAATAAATGGATATAGATTTAGAAATTGATGCATTTATTTATATAAATTTGGATAATATATAAATATAACATAAAATCATATATAATTATATAAAATATAGTTTAGTTATATATTTATTCATGCATTTATTTACACATTTATGGGTGTTTCTATTTCTCTCCATCTATCTATAGATAGATATAAATAGATATATAAGTACTAATGGATGAGTTCTAAAGTTTGTTAATCCAACTGCACGCCATAGTTTGGAAAACAAACATTCTTCATTCATTGTTTTGCTTTGCAGATAGTTTGGACAAAGCCTTTGGAGTTTAATATGGACTTCTTTAGTAGCCTTTGCTACAGTTTGGGACCTGATGCAATCAACATAACGTGATTTGCAAACCCAGTGCGGAGAACCTCATCATTTATAGAAGTCTTTCTACAGGATCTCTGAGACAAATCTCTTCTTTGATACTGGTGTAAGACATTTGACAAGCATCTGTATCTGTGTTTTAATCCTTGCTTGATCTTCATAATCCAAGGATAATTGAATAAAATAAATTCCGCCTTTCTATCTTTCAAATAATCTTCTATGACTTTGTCTTAGACATGGGGGATGCCTTGTTGGAGATGAAACTTTATAGAAAATATTTTGCTCTGTTGAATCAAATATTCTTAGATAGTTGACAAACAGTAAACTTAGTGTAATTTTGTATTCCCTAGGCAGAGGCAGGCAACCTATGACTTTGAGGCTACATGTGGTTCTCTAGGTCCTCAAGTATGGCCCTTTAGTCAAAGGGCTGCTCTTGAGGACCTAGAGGGCAACATGTGGCCTTAAGATCACAGATTCCCCACCCATGTGCTAGGCCTTTCAGTCAATTGTCAGTTATAAAACTGCATTGATGCAATTAATATGATGGTTTATTTAGAAAACCCAAGAGATTCAACAACAATAAAATTAATCAAAATAATAAATAAGTTACGAAACCCAAATTCATTAGATCATTTATATATGTTATTAACAAGAATCAGGAAAATAGATAAGAGAAATACTATTTTAAATCATACCAAATTTTATTAAATATTTGGGCATTAGCTTTCCAAGGCACATTGAACCACGTTTTAGAAAAATGGAGGAGTAACTAAGCAACTGGAAAAGTAACTGGAGTCAGTGAAGATAGGCCTCACCAAAAGAGTAACATTTACTATACCAAATTAATCTACAATTTAAGTTCAATACCAATTCAATACCAATTTAAATTCAAATACCAAATTCAATACCATTACCAACTGAAATTCAATGGAACATTTCATAGACTGCAGGAAGGAGGTAAAAGCATTTATACGGAAGAACTAGAATAGGAACTGGACCTCTGCTTTCACTAGTATATACTAGGGATGGGGAACCTATGGCTTTCAGGCCACATGGGGCTTTCTAGGTCCTTAAGTGTAGCCTTTTGACTGAATCTATTCTGCAATATTCTGTAAAGTCCTGTAAAAAAAGAAAAGAATTTCATCTTTCCAAAGCACTTTCCAACTTCTACTCTTAAATTATGTAGAAAAGGAAGTTAAGTGAATTGTCTACTCAGCAAGTTCCAAACATCAGACTTTCACCCATGTCTTCCTAGCATAAAAGCTGAAATCTCTAGCCTCTATACCATGTTGCCTCTCAAAAGTATTGAAGATACTTGAGTCAATAAAAAAAAATTTAGAAGGAATTTGTACTTTCAGATCTGAAGTTAGATTATAAAGCAATAATTATTACAACTCTCTGCTACTGGACAAAAAAAAACCTAGAAAAACTAGGAAAATGGAACAGATTATCAAACAATGATACAGAACCAACTATTTCAGACTAGTAGTTAACAAATTCAAAATAACAAAACATTGGGAAAAAATTCATTATTTCATGAAGATGGATAAGAAAGTTCAATAGAGATTTTTTTTTTTTTATCAAAAATGGTTTGTAGATCCACATTTCCCAATATACATCACAATAAATTCCAAAGTGGTTTGATCTTTTTGGAAAGTAATTTGGAATTATGGAACTAGCTATAAGAATATTTATAATCTTTAACTGAGTGACTCCACTACTAATCGCTCAGTCTGGTATTTAAATCTTGTATGATTTGGTTCTAATTTATCTTTCCAGACTGATTTACATGGGGCAACTAGGTGGCACAGTGGGGAGTGCTGGGCTTGGCATTAGGAAGATCTGAGTTCAAATACAATCTTAGACATTTATTACCTATGTGACTCCAGAGTCACTTAATCTTGATCTGTCTTGGTTTTCTCATCTATAAAATGCTAATAATAATGATGCCTACTTGCCAGGGTTATTGTGAAGATCAAATAAAATGAACCTTGTAAAGTGCCTGGCACATAGTAAGCACTATATAAATTTTAGAATTACCATTATTATCACTCTTCATTTCCATTCCAGAAAAAAGTGTTTTAATTTGCTTTTCCCCATACGCATTGGATCTTCTGCCTTTCTGCCTTTGAATAGTATGTCCTCATGTGAAACAGCACAAAGTTCATAGGGAGTGAATCAGGGGACTGGCTTCTTAGAAGCATATGCAGAAGACTCAGATGCTACAATTCCCATGTGGACTTTGGAGCTTGCCTAGGCATTTTGTAATTAATTCCAGTTTGTTAAACCATATGTTAAACAGAAGCCTCTTTGATTGGCTATGGCTATGTAGCCAGAGTTTGGGGCAGCAGGGCAGCAATCAAGACATACTAATGGACTAGACTTTGTTAATTCTTTTAGTTTGATTTCTTTCTATACCATGGTGCTCTGGTGAGAGAAGAAAAAAAAACAACCCAAATTCAAAAACAACCCTCCAATTCCATTAAAGGGAGAGGGCTTGCATTCAAGGCCATCATGTGGCTTATGAGTATGGCCCTCAGTTATTTACTTATCTCAACAGTTTTTTTTAAAAATAAATTTAATGCTATGACCTTGTGAGTTTCAAAAGGTCAGAAAAGCAAGCCAGTAGGAGGTCTTAGGGTGGATTCTATGCTGGGTTTTGCCACCAGATTAATTTCCAAGGAGTCTTCTTTGGGATCCAAACCATCACTGGCTAAAACTAGGGCTCATCCATTAGAGATGTTGAATTTGGACATGAACTCCGTATAATCAGTTTTATGGATAAGTGATATTCAGTCTGAGCCTACGCTCCAGGGACAAAGGGTTGTAGGGCACAGTGTGTCCTTGGAAAATTAGGGAGAAATGTTTGTCTCACTATTCTTTTATAGTTTCAAAGCAAGTATTCATTTGTAAATATTAAGAGATGGTAATTGGCTAAATGGAACGCGAGTGATTATCCTAGGGGGCAAACGGGAATGTAGGGGAAATATACTCAGAAAAGGGGCTAAAGCCAATAGTATTGGAGAAGAAAGATTCCAACTCCTCAGAAGTACCCCTAGAACACCGAGGGGGAGATGTAATTGACTTTGTTCTGGCAGAGTAAAGTTAGAAGGAGAGTGTACTGTATACTTAATTTGTAGGTATTATGTATTTTTTTGTCTATGTGCATTTCATTTCCCTCAGCACAAGGTAAGCTCATTGAGGGTAAAATCTTTTTTTTTTTTCTTTTTTCTCTTCAGTGCCTAGAATAGTATCTAATGTATAGTACGGTCTCAATTGGTACTTGTCGAATTGAAGATAATTCTTTAATGAAGTTAATAAAAAGAAAAAAATACTAACTTGTACAAAAATATTCTTAGAAACAGCATTTGTAACAGTCCCAAAGTGGAAATAAACTATTTGTACAATAGCTGGGCAGTGATTAAACAAATTATGACATATTAATGGAATGGAATCCTACTGTGCCATAAGAAATGCCAAAAGTGAAGAATTCAAAGAAACATGGGAAGATATAACAAGTGACCCAGAATGGAGAAAGTAGAACTAAAAAAATAATATTCTGGGGCAGGTAGATAGCAGAATGAATAGAGCACTGGGCCTAGAGTCAGGAAGACCCCAATTCAAATCCAGCCTTAGACGTGTACTAGCTGTGTTACTGTGTACAAGTCACCTAACGCTATTACCTCCTAAAAAACCAAAACTGTAATATGCAAAATTATGCAAATTTTATGAATTTACAATTATGCAAATAAAGATAAATAAAAAGGTAAAAATAAATTTTGTAAATTTATAATTATGTAAATAAAGAAAGCAATAATATACACAGTCCCATGTTAACACTCAGGAAAGAATCTAGAGCTGGAAGACCTTAGAGAACGTCATGTGCAATCTCTCCTTCTATGGATGAGGAAACTGAGGTTTGTGTAGGTTAAGTGACTTGTGTAGGGTCACGCAACTTAACAATTTTAAAAAATTTCTTTAGTCGATTTTTTAGTCAATTCTTTGATGCTTCTATAGAAGTAATAAATATTAAAGCTAGTATTTGAATCTAGTCTTTTGATTCTAGAGATAGTCTAGTTTCCACTGCATTCTTCTGTTTCCCACAAAGAAGGTCAGGATGATTTTGTTAACACCTAGCTAAAATTAATACAGATTTTGAAAGAAATATAAAGGCACATGCACAATAATTTATGATCTTTTACTTTCATGGTTCTTTTTTTTGTTCTCATGTATATATTTCAATAGGTCAGGGAGTTGGCACAGTACTAAGATTGGTGGCACAGATCGCTAAGCCTGGAGTCAAGAAGACTCATCTTCTTGAGTTCAGATCTGGTCTCAGAAACACTAGCTGTGTGACCTTGGAAAGTCACTTAATCCCCTTTGCTTCAATTTCCTCATCCGTAAAATAAATTGGAGAAGGAAATGGCACACCACTCTAGTACAGTTGTCAAGAAAACCTCAAATGGGGTTACAAAGAGTCAGAAACTACCGAAACAATACAACAACAACAACGCATACTTCAATATTTGAAAGATAAAATAAAATGTATAAATTATGAGAAAAGTGAAATTTATATCTGAGCCCATTAAGGGGTTTCTGCTGGAAGGGACCTTTGAACAAGGAATGTCAGAGCTAGAAAGCATTCTGGAGATTATCATTTTACTGAGACCACATGTAAAAGCAAGCGAGGAGGGCCTGCTATCACAGGTTGTTAGATTTGCTTTTCTTTTCTTTTTAATTTAATTTTTTTATTTTTAGATTTTGACATTTATTTCCACAAAATGTTGAGTTACAATTTTTCTCCCCATCTCTCCCCTCCCCCACCCCATAATACCTTGCATTCTGATTACCCCTTCCCTCAATGTATCCTCCCTTCTATCATACCCCACCCTTCCTTTATCCCCATCTTCTCTCTTTTCTTGTAGGGCAAGATAAATTTCTATACCCCGTTTCCTGTGTTTCTTATTTCCCAGTTATATGCAATAATAATTCTCAACATTTGTTTCTAGTACTTCGAATTCCAACTTCTCTCTCTCCCTTACCCCCTACCCATCTCCACTGAGAAGGCAAGCAATTCAATACAGGCTATATATGTGTTGTTCTGCAAAAGACTTCCATAATAGTCATGTTGTGTAAGACTAACTATATTGCCCTCCATCCTATATATATCCTATATATATGTATATAAATGTACAGAGAGTATGCTGTGTCCCTTATTAGAATATGAACTCCTTGAGGGCAGGAACTCTGTTTTGCTTTTCTTTGTATCCCACACATTTAGCACAGTGTTTGGCACATAGTTGTAATGTAATGTTAATGAGATTTATGTTAATGGGAGATAAGATCTTCCCCCATCCATTAATAGGTCTTAGGTGAAGCCCATTAAGGGAAGCTTGATTAGGGGAGGCTTGTTTTGTAGGAAGGCCCACATTTTTTGTTAATTTCTAATGAGGAACTGGGTCATGATGGTTGTGCCCTCTGACTCTGAAAAGAATATAAATACTCTGAGGTGAGGTTTTACTTTGGGACTCACTCATTGGAAGTGTTTGTTTGGCCAGAGGAGACTCTGGGAAGCTGCTAAGGAGCCCTTCAGCTTTGAAAACCCGGATGATGGTGCTTCCCTCTCTGGTAACTATGCATGTATGGTCAGAGAGTTGGATCTGTAAGTTGTTCTGTGATGTATGTATTACTTATGGTCAGACAGTTAGAAGCCCTATCTATTGGTCTTCATTTCTCTGCTTGTATTTTCCTGCTGGTGAATGTAATTAAAGTATATTGTTGACCCCCTTTTAAGTTGCTTTCTTTAGAAAAGCAGATCTAAGAACCTGTGCCAGCAGGTCATCCTGGATTTGTCAGGGTGCTTGCTGCTACAGTAGCAAGCCTTTGTAGACTGAATGACTGACTGAATGAGAACAGATAATAAGTCAATTAAGCTCTATAAGTTTTAATTTATACTTTAAAATAAAGATCTTTGCACCAGCCTCTTCACTGAGTCGATAGGAGGGAAATCCATTATAGGCTTCTAGCTCTATAGAAATGAAAGTTGTTATTTACATGTGAAAAAACCTGAGACTCAAAGAGGTTAATTTACTTAGCCAATGTTACCTAGTGAATAAATAGGAAAACCGTGGATTGAACCCCTGTCTTGCACCCCCAAATCTCAGTGCTATTACTATTATATCACAATTGTCTGATAAAGTACTGGTTTTGTTGTTATTCAGTAGTTTCAATTGTGCCTGACTTTTCACAACTCCATCTGGGGTTGTCTTTGCAAAGATATTGGAGTGGTTTGCCATTTTCTGCCAGCTCATTTTACAGATGAAGAAATTGAGGCAAACAGGATTAAGTGACTTTCCGAGGTTACACAGCTTGGAAGTGTCTGAGGAAGTCTGAGGACTTGTCTTTCTGACTTCAGGTTCAACACTTTATCCACTGTACCACCTAGTGGGAGGTCATCTCTTATAATACTCTTATTTTGTAACTGAATAAAGTAAGATCCAGAGAACTAACTTTGTCTACAGTGACAAGGATAATTAGAAATTCTTTCATCCAGAGCAAAAATAATTGTGGCAATGTAGGAGATAGTATCAATAGCATACAAGACAGTCTCACCATTGGTGAGTGAGCAGGCAGAGGACATTGAGGGGATAGTAGTTAATAGCAGGGAGGATACATGTCCTCTAAGAGAAGAAGCAATACCTGAAACTTCTCAAAGAAACCCCCCTCCTAGGAGGTCAAGGGTCTCATTCAAAGTATCATAGTTACCGTTCTGCTCATATAGAGGTGAAGCTAGGAAGCTAGTGTTCTGACTTGCCATGCAGTGTTTCCTTTAGTTAAGTCAATTCTAAATTAAAGACAAAAAAACCTCTCTCATTTGTATTTTTAAAACTTTGAAAGGGGAAAGAAATGAACTATCTGAACTGAGCATGACCAATAAGTGGAGGTTTTTGACTGCTACCCACTCAGGGCATTTTTATTGCTGATGGCTGTATTTGCAGAGATCTGTCCAGACAGGATACTTGGCTAGTATACTTTAGGAGGACTGTCCAGGTCTGCTGTAAGGAAAATACCTTCCAAGTCCAAATGAACTAATTTTTTCTTATAACCACATGTTGTTCTCCCACACAATGGGCCCAAAGCCATATTTCTACCCTAGTTGGACTGCTAATACCTCCTCCCCTCAAAAGTTTTATATTTTGCTCTAAAAAAACTAACTAGTGCTAACATAACCTTAAGAAAAACTTTTACCTTCCTAGGGAAATCTGTTTAATTGTACTTCTTGGTAACTATAAGGCTGTGACTGAAGCCTTTCCAGATTAGTAAAACAGATCTTATATCACAGGTGGTTACCTGTGAAACACAATGAGATTTCAGATTAAGACTGTTGGAGACTGAGATGCAAATGTTGGTGATAAAACCTCAACTTTTTTTCCTGTGATCAGAGGGAGATAACTTAGTTTTAACTTCCAAAATCAACTTATTAGATAGGTGTACCTGATTCATTTTTGTCTAATCACCTTTGATACATCCAAATGGAGACAATCTATGGATTATAAATATTCCCAGAATCTTATAGAATAAGGAATCTTATAGAAAAATTACTTGAAAATATTGAAAGCAAATGTCAAAGTTCAGATTTAGGTAATCCATAGAACACCATCAGAAAAAACCCAAAGGTTAAATTCATCAAGAAACAATGTAATAAAATTTCAGAATTGATTCAAAGAATATATTTTATGGGTAGTAAGAAAAAACTCTTAGGGGAGGAAACAAGATGGTGGAGTAGAAAGACACACATATACTATCTCTTACCCTACAGCCCATAAAATACCTGTAAGGAGCTCTCAACAAATTCTAGAGCAGCAGAAGCCACAGAACAACAGAGTAGAGGAGATTTCTATCCCAGAGAGAGACCTGAAAGATCGACGGGAAAGGTCTGTCTCACTCCAGACACAGAGCAGAGCCCAGCCCTGCCTTGGTCATGTGGCACTGAAAGGAGTAGATCAGAGCAGGCTTCAGGAACAGAATCTCCAGTGGCAGTGAAGATCCCTCAACCCACAGGTGCCAAAGGTCAGTGAGAGGGTCTGTTCAGCTGGCCGAGAGGGGAGAGGGATGTCCCCATAACTCAGGCCTCCTCAGGAGGCAACAGTAGAGGCAGTAGCAGACAGGGTCTCCCAAAGCAGGCAGTAGCCTGCATCCATTGTTGAAGGTCTCCTTGTAAACCTCCTGAGGGAACTGAGCCCCCTGTGGCAGCCATGCCCCCACCTGAGCAGCTGAATTTAGTCTCACACTGAATAGCAGCCCCACCCCCACCGAAAGCCCCTAAGGTTTGGGAGCAGCACATTTGAATCTCAGCTCCCAAGCACTGGCTGGGTGGAACTGGAGGCGGGGTGGTTGTGGAGAGGAAACTCAGAAGTCAAGTAACTAGCTGGGAAAATGCCGCAAAAAGGGAAAAATAATAAGACCACTGAAGGTTACTTTCTTGGGGAAAAGGTGTCTCCCCCATCCTTTCAGGTGAGAAAGAACAAGACATCCTGTCAGAGGAAGTCAAGGCTTCTGCCTCCAGGGTCTCCAAAGGGAACTTAAATTGGGCTCAGGCAATAGAAGACCTTAAAAAACAAATTAGTAGCTTACTAAAGGAGAACCAACAAAAATGCTGAGGAAAATAACAGCTTTAAAAAGAGGCTAACTCAATTGGAAAAAGAGGTGCAAAAGCCAAAGAGGAGAAGGAGGTTTTAAAAAGCAGAATTAGCCAAATGGAGGAGAAGGTTCAAAAGCTCGCTGAACAAAATAATTCATTGAAAGAGAGATTTGAGTTCAGGGAAATGAATGAATATGAGTTAAACCAAGCAGTTAGCAAACAAAACCAAAAATTTAAAAAAATAAAAGATAATGTGAAATATCTCATTGTTGGAAAAACAACTGACCTGGAAAATAAATCCAGGAGAAACAATTTAAAAATTATAGGACTACCTGAAAACCACGATCAGAAAAAGATCCTAGACATTATCTTCCATGAAATTATCAAGGAAAACTGCCCTGATGTTATAGAATCAGAGGGCAAAATAAATACTGAAAGAATTCACTGATCACCTTCTGAAAGAGATCCAAACAGAGAAACTCCTAGGAATAATGTGGTCAAATTTCAGAGTTCCCAGATCAAGGAGAAAATGCTGCAAGCAGCTAGAAAGAAACAATTTGAGTACTGTGAAAATACAATCAGGAGAACCCAGGATCTGGCAGCTTCAACATTAAGGGATCAAAGGGCTTGGAATGGGATACTTCAGAGGTCAAAGGAACTGATATTGAAATCAAGAATCACCTACCCAGCAAATCCGAGTATAATACTTCAAGGGAATAAATGGTCATTCAATGATATAGATGACTTTCAATCATTCATATTGAGGAAAAGACCAGATGTGCATAGAAAAATTTGACTTCCCAAGACAAGAATCAAGAGAAGCATGAAAAGGTAAACAGGAAAGAAAAATCATAAATGACTCTCTAAAGCTGAACTGTTTATATCACTACATGGAAAGAAAATATTTTTAAATCTTGTATCTTTTTCTCAGTATTTGGGTAGATGGAGAGATTATACATACACACACACACACACGTACACATATATAGATAGAGAGTACAGGATGTGTTATATCAGAAGAGATGATATCCACACCACAAAAATAAAATGAAATAAAAATTAAGAGGTGAAGGAGAAAAATTCTGAGAAGAGAAAGGGAGAAATGGAACAGGGCAGGCTATTACTCATAAAAAAGATAAGAAAAATCTTATTCAATGGAGGAGAAAAGGGAGAAGAGGGGAGGGGAAAAATGAAGCTACTCTCTCCACATACGGCTGAAGGAGGGAATAATATGCTCACTAAATTTGATATGAAAATTTATATCACACCACAGGAAAGTAGGAGAGGAGGCAACAAGTAGGGTGAGGGGAATGTTAGAAGGGAGGGCAAATGGAGAAGGGAGTCACTGGAAATAAACACTGTCGAGACGGGACAAGGTCAATTGTGGGAAAAAATTAAGGGGGGATAGAGTAGGACAGAGCACAATATAATTAGTATTGCACAATATGATTATTAGGGAAGTCTTTTGCAAAAGATTTAGTCTGTATTGAATTGCTTCCCTTCTCAGTGAGGCTGGGGAGGGAGGGGGGAGGGAGAGAAGTTGGAATTCAAAGTATTAGCAAGGAAGGTTGAGAATTTTTATTGCATATAGTTGGGAAATAAGAACTACAGGAATGGGGTATAGAAATTTGTCTTGCCCTACAAGAAAAGAGAGAAGATGGGGACAGGGAAGGGTGGGGTGTGATAGAAGGGAGGTTACAGTGAGGGAAAGAGTAATCAGAATGCAAGGTATTAGGAAGCGGGGGAGGGGAGTGATAGGGAGAAAAATTGCACATGTTACAAAGTGAGGTAAAAGCAATCAGTATTAAAACAAGGGACTGAATTAATTACTGAGAAATGACATCTTTAGTTTGGGGAAAAAAATTTCAGTCTAAATTTCCTGGAGGAAGGTAACCTTGGGCAAAATTTGGCATTGATGGAAAAGTTAAGGTTTTAATGGTACATTTGATTTTATGATTGCTATTTAATCAGGAGCTAGAACATGTATAGGAAGGCATGTAAGTCACTTAAGACTTGCCTCAAAAGATGTTGCTTAGCCAAAGTGAAATTATAATCATATTTGAAACCTGGTTGTTAGAACTTGCCATTTTTAGATGCTATAGGACTATTAAGTGACTGTTCTTCTGAGTCTAACTCCAGGTATGGGTAGCAAGCAAGGTGATCTGAGCCTCCAATCCATGATGCCAATAAGCCTGTGAGATGCTGGTATGAACTACAAAAGGTGATCTCATGGAAGGGTGGGAGAGCAGCTGTTCAGCATGGGTTGAGGTAAGTTACTCCTGACTCAATTTCCTCACTGACACCTGGCAGACTTTAAGCCTGACTGAATGCAAGTGGACAATCTAATCCTGCCTGGAACTGACATGAAGTTGGGGAGATATTGTTTCCCTGCAATGTCCCTACTCTTGGTGGCAATTTCCTATAGTCAAAAGGTTTGTAAGCTTAATATCAGATCTATTCAATTATAGATTATTGGTAGGGGAACATCCGAGGCTGTCTAAAATTAAGCTATTAGGCATAGGACTTTAGATCAACAACAATAAGTTAGGGTCCTTTAACTCTTAGTAATACTGTGGAGACAATTAGGTCAAGAGCTTGTGAAGTTAGCAGCTTAAATATTATTTATCTCAGTTGGTTAATGTTTAAAAAAAATTCTTTTGTGGTCCATATTGTAAATGCTTTAAAAAAGAAGTATCATCTGACCAGAAGTTTGAATTGTTTTGTCTGTTATAAACTGTGTTAAAAATGAAAAATAAAAATTTAAAAAAGAAGAAAAGAAAAATCCCTTTAATTACCAAGGATCATAAATCAGAATAATCAAAATAGGATTACTCCATGGTTACAATAAATCAAAGGAAACATTTGAATATGATATTCTGAAGATCAAAGGAGTGTGGCTGACACTTAAAGATAACATGTCCTGCAAAGCTGAGCCTAAGCATCATAGAAAATAACTGGATATTAAAGAAAATGGAAGGATTTGAACAATTTTTAAAAGAGGAGTCAACGTTAAACAGGTACTTATTCATCATACAAACTGACCAAATAACAGAAAGTTTAATGTTTTTATGGAGTAAGTAAAGAAAAATGAAAGGTTTATTTTCATCACACTAGGTCTAAAGAAGGACATGAATGTGGAATGGAGGATTTTTTTCTGTTGGTTGTCTGATTTTTCATAAAAAACCATTAGCTCATGCATTGAGTGATAGAGAAGACAGAGCCCCAATTGGCTGCATAATTGGAGTAAAAGAAATATAAAGTAAAATTCTTTCTCTTATGCGGTCATTTTATTTCCTAAAAGTGGACATAAGCAGCATTTTATGTGAAACCCAGAAAGAAAGCCATCTGAGAAGAAAAACAGAGAGTTCTGAGGACTAAGAGAAAAAAATTCCTTCACATAAAAATACTGAGAGAACATGGATAAAAGCATCTCAGAGGCCACAGTAATGACTGATATTAGAGAGGGCTGCCGTGCATTGTTTTCCACCAGCTAATTTGGACAGAACTGTTTATAGGACCTTGGAGTTTATCACTGGGAAACCATGAATCAAAGAATTGTTTTAGGACTATGGGATCATGTTATATGAACTATCTGTGTTACAGTTGTCAGATATGTGGATCTGGTGCTTTTCAGCCTAACAGGTATGGGTCACTACACGTTTGAGGATCCGAAGTCACATCAGAATATCTAGAGTCAATAACTGAAGACGGTGAGAGAGAGAGGGAGAGGGAGAGGGGCAGAGAGAGAGAGACAGAGACAGAGACAGAGACAGAGAGACAGACAGAGAGACAGAGAGAGACAGAGACAGAGAGAGACAGAGACAGAGAGAGACAGAGACAGAGAGAGATCAGAGAAATCAATGAAAGCTACCACTTACAGAAGCTAAACCATCAGAAAAAAGAAGACAGAATGTAGGAGACATCAGAGTTGTGATGCTGACAAAAATTGAGACTGGCTCACTATTAGTTTTCTGTTAAGTATTTCCCCCCTACACTAGACATTGTGCTTTGGTGGAAGACTGACCTAGGTTTATTGGTGGACTATATGTTTTGATTCTTTCTGCTTTTGCATTCTATTGATTGAATGTTATTATTATTCTTACTTTTGCCTTTTTGTTTAGTGTTTCATGTTTCTGAGTTTAATGGTGTCTGTTGGTAGAATTGTGAGCTCATTCAACCATTCTGGAGAATAATTTGAAATTCTGTCTAGAGGGATATAAAACTGTGCCTACCCTTTGACCCAGACTAGATCTGGATCCCAAAAATATTAAAGAAAATGGAAAAGAACCTATATGTAAAAATATTTATAGTAGTACTTTTTGTGAAGGCAAAGAATTGGAGGATACCCATCAACTGGGAAATGGCTAAACAAGTTGTGGTACGTGATTGTGATAAAATACTATATTGCTATGAGAAATGATGAGCAGGATGGTTTCATAAAAGTCTGGGAAGATATATTAACTGATGCAAAGTGAAGTGAACAGAACCAGGAGAACATTGGGCACAGTAACAACAATATTGTAATGATTATCAGCTGTGAAAGCCTTGGCTATTCTGATCAATACAATGATCCAAGGCAATTCCAAAGGACTCATGATGAACAATGTTATCTAAATCCAGAGAGAGAACTGATGATGTCTGAGTACCGATTGAAGCATATTTTTTCACTTTTTTATTTTTCTTGCCTTTATTTTGAAAACATGGCTAAAATGTAAAATATATTTCACATTTCACATGGATCATTGATATTACATTGCTTGCCTTCTCAATGGGTGTGGGAGGGGCAGGAGGGAGGAAAAGAATTTGGAACTCAAAATTTTTAAAAATGGAAGGTTAAAATAAATATAATTTTTTTTAGAGCTAGTGTCATTGTGACTGATTTTTGTAAATGGGAAGAACATTGGTGGAGACTCATGAGGTATAGACATGAATTACCTCTATGAATCTGAGAGTGAATTGTAGTAATGTGACTGCTCTTGACCTTTCTCCTCTCCAGGAAAAGCCTTCCATAACTGTTATATGCATAAGTTGGGTTGATGATTCAACCCAGAGAAATAAAGAATGAGGATTGCTTGGATGTGAAATTCAATTCAGAATAATTAGAAATGAATAAAATATCTATATGTTAACCTACTAAGACACATACAAGATTTATGTAGATATAACTACAGAATATTCTTTATAGAAATAAAAAGATAGATCAGTAATTGGTGGGGTAGTCAGTGACCGTGATTGGGTCATACCAATGTAATAAAAAAGACAGTATTAGTTCAGTCGACTTACAGATTTAACAGTCTACCAATCAAATTACCAAGAGAGTAAATTTTGAACTTCATAAAAGAATGACACAATTACTTTAGAAGGATTAAATAGTTTAGATCTTAAGGGAAAGAGTGAGGAAAAAAAAGTATGAATGAAGGTATCACAGCATTATCAGATCTCAAGCTACATTAAAAAGCAATAGATATGAGAACCATTCCATACTGGGGAAAAAGCAAAACCAACAGAAAAGTAGTTTGATGGAACAGCTTGAATAAGTAAAAAGAAGAAACAATTAAGAATGATAGCCCAGTACTTAATAAGTCCAAGAATATAATTTACTTGGGGAAAAAAAACTGAAAATCTTTATTTTTGATAAGAATCAGTGGGAAATCTAGAAAGGAACTTGGAACAATAAGGCTTAGACCAGCTATATGCCATAACAAGCTCAAAAAAAAAATATATAGCTTATAAAAATTAACTTCATGTTTTAAAAATTAAAAAGAACGAAATTGTGACTATCTCTCACACCTATGAATATGGAGAGAATTCCTAATCAACAACAGACAGAGCAAATCATAAAAAATCTACTTTTGTTCACATAAAATAATAAAAAGCTTTTACATAAATAAAATAAATGAAGCCGGAAGAAGAATGACTATTTCAGACACTATGCTTTCCACTTCACAAATATTATCTCATTCGATCCTCACAATCACCTTCTGCTATTATTATCCCTATTTTATAATTGAGGAAACTGAGGCAAACAGAGGTTTAAGGGATTTGCCTAAGGTCACATAGCTAGTGTCTGAGACTGGATTTGAATTTAGATCTTCCTGATACACTCTATCTACCTCAATAGGAACTCCATGAATTCACCTGTGGGTCATTGGATTGGGATGCTTGGTCTTAAATTTAGCTTTTCTGATTGTGAAAGTAGGGATGGGTATATATAAAAATGTTATAACTAAAAAAGAATGAAAGGATCATTTTTAGGTTAATTTACTAATTCTTCGTAGAAGGAAAATAATCCAAGACAGGTTTGCCTTGTTTGCTCAAGGTCATAAAGTACGTTGTCCAATGTACATTTGCATATTAAATGATACTTTGAAATTTTGAGCTAGATTCTTATTTTTACTCAGGGGCACATCTGAACCTTCTATGTGAGGTGTCCCCCCTCCATTTAGACATATTAATTTGTTTGCTTCCTGGTTATAGCCCAGTGCTTTTTATAATGTCTATTTGTATTATGTTCTTTTGTGATAATTAAAAGGTTCTGAACATTTAGGATCATCTGTGTTGAAGTGGATAAGAAATTCTATCTGGTAAGAGTTTCACAATCTGATGTTATTAGAAAGGAGAAATGGAAGGAAATTATTAAAAGGAAACCCCTTTTCCCCTGCGTGTGTTAATGAGCAAAACCATAGGAGGTCTTATGTAAGTCAGGCTACAGGCAACTATAAATTACATTTATTGCATGCCAACAGATTCTAATAAACATTATTTAAAAATAGTATTATAATGTCATGTGCTCTGTGGTTATACATTTGGGCCTTCTTTAATCAGAGGACTTTGAGAGGAAGTTGGTAAACTCATGTGAAGTTACTGGTACATCCCACTTAATTAAAAATTGTTCCAAAAGAGCATTATGAGTCAAAATAATAATTGTGAACATTTTTGTACCCTGGAAACTTTTTAGCTCATCAGGGTTCACTTATTAATTTTTTTAAATGGAACAGCTCAGATTTCTGAAATGGAAAATAAACACTTCCTACTTTGAGGGGTCCATGATCTCAGTGGTGTGAATACCCTCGCCACCAGCATAGATTGCAGCTCATCCACACCTTCCCATCCTGTTCAAATCCTTCACACCCCTCCAGAAATTCATGAGACCCATTCATTAAAGAAGGCTTTCCTTTGCTTTAAAAAAAAGGAAATGAAAGAAGAAAAACTGGATTGTTGGTGGGTGATTTAGCTTTGAAGCACAATAGACAAAGTAAAATGGATGCTAACAGTTGTCTTGTGGATTTAATTGGTGCCAAAGGTCAAGTTGGAGAATTCATGCTGCAAATCCCTGCTTTTTCCAGAAGGAAAACATCTGAAATTAATATTTTGGGCAGCTACGTAAAAATGTAAAAAAAAAAAAAGTCCCTCTGACTGTTAAAAGTGCACAAATCCTATTTCCATCCCTTCTTTTTTTAAAAATAGTTTCCTTGCAATATAGTTGGATGATCTTCGTAGCTACTAGCTGAAGTATCTTGGTGACTCTCGTGTCTCTTCTTGTCTGGTCGCTGCTTGATTCAAATCAGCTGTGATATTTGGCATTGACTAGGACAATATGGGGCTAAGAGATAAAAAACCTAAATTCTCAAACCATGTCTGAAACTTAGTAGATCTGTGACCCTGGGAAAGTCACTTAACCTTTTGGGGTCTCAGTTTCTTATCACAGAACCATACATTTAAAACCAGATGGGAATGTAGACACAATCAAGACCAACCCACTCAGAGTAGGAAACTAAACATCCAAGAAGTTGAAAGACTTCCCTAGATCACATAGTTTTAATTGTCAGAGATGGGATTTGAACTCAGGTGTCTTTGCTTTAAAGTCCAGTGCTCCTCACCTGTAAAATGAAGAGATGGCATCAGATTATGTAGAAGACACTTTTGTGGAAGGTTCTAGTATAACCCCAGATAATTAATTGCTGAAAGATGACCAAGTGTTTTCCATTATCCTGCTTAGGGATAGCATTCTTTCTCATGGGAAAACATTTTTCCATAGTTTTTTTCATGTTAGCAATACTTTACCCAGGGCAGCTAGGTGGTGTAGTGGATAGAGCACCAGTGCAGGAGTTAGGAGGACCTGAGTTCAAATCTCACCTCAGACACTTGAAACTCACTAGCTGTGTGACCTTAGGCAAGTCACTTAACCCCAACTGCCTCATCCTCGGTCATCTCCAGTCATCCTGGCTCTGGAGGAGAAGTGAGGCTGGTGAGCTGCACAGCCCTCCCTCACAACAAAGTCAAGCGCAAGTCATATCTTTATTTCTCTGATAGCATGGTCTTCTTCGGCAACGAAGGACGAACACACACACACTTACTCTACCCACAGGACTTTGCAGTTATGTCAATCTTTCTAGAAACACAATAAAATAGATAGACCTACAGTCCTGATTCTGCATTTTTTATAATGTATATGTTGAATTACCACACAATTATTCATTTGGAAAAGGTTTTGCTGCCTTAAAATGGGAAGGAGAATCTGATCAAATCTCCTTCTCATGTAAAAACTCCTAGAATTCTCAGAGTGCCCTCATTCAGATCTCTGCAGGGAGTGTCAGGGCATGGCTGTGGATTTCTTTCTTATTTTCCTTGCCAGTGTCAAGTCTTGGTCCCTTTTCTTCTATTTTAGCTCCTTTCATCTTGGCCTTTCTTAGGGGTGTGCTGAATCTTAGTCTTAACTTGCCCCTTTATTTCAGTCAGAAATCCCATGGCTATGGTGAATGAATAGCTTTTTCCTCTCCCTAAGCACTACTGCTTTATGGATAAAGAAGACTGGCCACAGAAGAAAGGTCTTTATTGGGTCTGACCTCTTCCACACAAAGAATGAAAAGAGGGCTTGATAGAGAAAGAAGTCCTGTAGGCGCCTCCTCTCAAATATGGGAGGTAGGAGGGGTGGGGAGGAAGAGCTGAGCTTATTATGATGTTTTAATCACAACCCAATTGCCTCATCCAGCTGTGACTGGGAAGGGAGGGGAAGGGGAGGAAGAGAAGGGGGCTAGGCCCACTGCGTGTAATGAACATGTCTTTGCAACTTTGGGAGGAAGGAGAAAAGGGTGGATATGGGTGTAATGTCCTGGGATCCAGAGCAGTAATTGACCCCCATATGCCTGGGATTCTGGAGTCCTTTCAAGCAGGCCTCAAGAGTAAAAAAAAATACTACCTGATTCACCTTTCCGTTCCCCACATTTTACGTTCCAATTGGCACTATCTTCTAAGATCCCTTTCAGTAAAATCCTGCCCATGATTATGGACATAACCAAGATAATTAGATAGATTATTCTGTAATCTATCTCTCTGACAGGAGACAGAAAAAGTCCCAATTACATAGCAGAATTTAAAATTCAAACCAGGCTCCAAAATTCTATAATAATTATAATTCCATAATTCCGTTTTGACTCTCAAATTATACCTCAAGCTGAAATACTTTCCCTCAGAGCAACTGTTACCATGAAAGAATATATAGACTCACTACTTTTTAAAAGATCCTCTAAGTGACCTTCAAGGTCATTTAGCTTAATTCCTTTGCTTTAGATATGAGCAGGCTGAGGCTCAGAGAAGTTATGTAGTTATGCCACTTGACCAAGATTGGACTACACAGTTTTTGAATTCCCTTCCCCTCTAGACCCATGATCCTATGATCCTACTTTCACATCGACTGGGATTCCTAACCTTTCTTATGTCATTGACCCCTCTGGCAGTCTGATGAAGTCTATGGACTCCTCAGAATAATGTGTTTAAATGCAAAAAATAAACATGTAGAATTACAAAAGAAAATGACAGTGAAATATAGTTATCAAAAAAAATTTAAGTTCCTGGATTCCAGGATAAGAACCCCTGAATCTCAATAAGACAGCAAATCTCAGAAGTGGTATTTGTACCTGAGTTCTCTGACTCCAAATACATTGCTGTTTCCACTAATAGAAGGAGAGATGGAGAGTGGGAGAGATGGTAACTTGAGTGCAGTAAGTTGTAATAATAAAATATTGATGTTCAGTAAACGAAAGGGTACCATAGAATCAGAAATAAACTTAACTTGGTTTCCATGCAACTTAATACACATAGTGCTTAATACAGTCTGATTGCTCAATTACAGAGCTGGAATCACAAGGGACCGCAAAGTTTTCAGGTCTGCTAGTGATTTCCTGGAGGGATTTTAGCACTTGGTCACACATTATGGAACATAATAAATTGCACTATCTCTATAAATAGATCTTGGCTTCAAACAGAATAACCAAGTCTACACAAGCTATAGGAAGTTAAGAAACTATGAATGTGCTTAACTTATTTGAATTTTAAAAGAGTTTTGAGAGACCTGTGAAGATGGTGGGCAGACTACCAAAGGGGTAGAAAAGTTAACAATCCCAGTCAGTGGGAACATAGGGTTATAAGATCATAGAGCTAGAGTTAGAAGGGACCTCTGGGAAAGTCTTGTAACTTCCCTTGTTCTCATTTTCCTCCTATGAAAAATAAGGAGCTGAATGACCTTCAAGGTCCCTTACAGTTCAAAATTGAGGAGCCTATGAAATGTGTTTTCATGATAACAGGAATAGAGTAAGAGACAGGCCAAGATCATACAAAGCTACAACAGTCCCAGTAGAAGTATGCTAAGCCTGGCCCTAACACAAAGTCCCAATAAGAAAAGTAAGGCAGGAAGAATGAGTAAACAAAAAAGGATAAAGAGCTGTTATGATGCCAAGGATGCCCAAGACACAACCCAGAAGAGGAGAATAATTCTAAAACATGCACAAGCAAAGTCTTAAGGAAAAATATAGCTTTGCTGCAAGATCAGTTAGAAATCCTAGAAGAAATAAAACAAGAGTTTTTTTTTTTTAAGTTTAAAAATGATATTATAACAAAAGTGATAGAGGAAAGAGGTGGAAAGGAAATGAGAGATTTGAAAGAAAGACTTGGAGAGAGAATTGAGCAAATTAGCACGAGTGATACAAAACTTTATTCAAATTTTATGTTTGTTGAAAATTCTAATGGACCAAATAAAAGTTAATGACTCTCTGAGACAAAAATAAATGTTAAATAAAGTAAAAAATTTACAAAAAAAGAAAAACATAAGGTATCCCTTGTCAATAATAATTACCCTACAAAACAGTTCAAGGAGATGTAATTTAAGATATAAATTAAGATGTAATCTGAAAGCCATAACTAGCCCTTCCAAAAGAATCTGAATATCATATTTCAGTAAAACATGGAAAACTACCCAGACATATTAGAACAAGAGGACAAAGCAGAAATTTAAAAAAAATAACCTTACTGATCACCTCCTGAAAGAAACTCAAAAACGAAAAATCGCAGGAACAAATCCAATGATTCCAGTTCCAGTAAGGTGGAAAAATACTGAAAGTGGCAAAAAAGAGGTCAAGTACTGTGGCACCACAGACAGAATCACACAAAATGTAGTATTTATTAATTAAAAGGAATGGAGACCATGGAATACAATAGTCCAATATGGCAAAAGATATTGGCTTACAACCGAGAACAATTTACCTACAAAACTGAATATAATCTCACAGAAGGAATATGGCTCTTAATGAGATAGAGGACTTTTAAGCATTCCTGATTAAATAAAAAAAACAAAACTGAGTAGAATTTTGGAATATAAAAATAAAGGGAAACAAGAACAGAAATACCAGTGAATTGCTTACATTCCAATGGAGGAGGAGGGAGCAATAATATGAGTCCTCTTAAAACTCTAATACCATTAGGGGTCATAGGGGTCATAATCAGGCAGAGGGCCTGGGATTGATTTTGCTATGTTTTGATGCAATTAAAAAAAGAAGGGAAATGGAGGGGATGGGAATATACAAAAGGAAAAAAAGAGGAGCAACAACAGAGATTTTGACTCATAATTGAAGGTGTAGATAGAAGTCTATACAGACAAGGAAGGGGTTCAGGGTATGGAAAGTCATTTGGACCTCACTTTCGTGTGAACTGATCAAAAGAAGGTCCAATAGACACTCATCAAGATTTTGGAATAGAAATACATGGATCCTACAGGGAAATATGAGGGAAAAGGGAGAATGGAAAGCTGGAAGAAGCAGAATAGATTCAGGGAGAGATTATTCATAAGCAAAACAAACCCTAAACTCAGAGTGGGGATTGTGAAGAGGGGTTTAAAAGGAAAGACACCAAGGGCAAGAACTTATGATAGGGATCTAGAAAAGTGGAAGAGACAAGGGTCAAAAGAACTAATGATCAATATGTGCTATGATAACAACACCGTAAACATGAACAATTTGGAAAGCATAAGCATGCTGATGAATGCAACTCCCAACTATGATTCCAGAGGACCAATCAGGAAATGTGTTACCAAATTCCTGACAGATAAGTCATGGACTACATATGCACACAGTTTTGCACCTGGCCAATGTGGGAGTTTGTTCTGCTTGACTATGCATATTTGTTTCTAAGGTTTTCTTTTTCTTTCTTCTATTTTTTTCTAGTAGTGGTAGAATGTATGTGGGAGGGGGAGAAAATAAATGCTTGTTATTTCTGAAATAATAATTAATTTTAAAATAAAAAAATGATTTTATCTGGTGTTCAGTAAATGAAACAAGATTATTTATAATATAGATAATTCCCTCAGTTGCCTACTTCACCCTTCCAATATTAAGTTTTTGTATTACTCTTAGAAATGGCATGGATATATATCAAATTGCAATTAACTGTAATAGTAACAATTGACATTAGAATACAGCACTGTAATGTTTAGACTTTTCTTTAAAGAATGCAGTTATAGAATATCAGGCCTGGAAGTAATAATCTTTATCAAAGCCGCTTATTTTATAGATAAGGAAACGGAGGCATAGAAGTGAGAGGCAATTTTCCCAAAGCTTAAAATTACATAATGTCAGTATCATAACTTTCAACTATGACAAATTCAACTGAATTAATGAATTATACTGCAGAAAATATTCTTGGTGGGTATACTTTTATATGGGGAAAATAAGAAGCTGAAATATGTCCAACATATCCAACAGATATCCATCTCTTCAATGTTAGGACTACCACAGTTTATTTCACTGGATATCCATTCCTGCCCACCCTATGTTCTTGTCCATATCCTCAAACAGATCTACCACAAGGGGGGTTGACACTTTATGGAGATACCACTGGAGCATGCCAGCTTATCATTGGGAATGAATGAATGGAGTGAAAAAGAATTTATTAAGCTCTTGCTTTGTGCCAGGCGTTGTGTTAACTGCTAGGAATGGAACAGTCAAGGTGCCATAGGTGGAAGAATTTTAGGACAGATGCTGCTGCCATTGAATACTAATATTACCAATCACCATCTCCAGAGCTGTCACTCTGGTCAAGAACTGTTTATTATATTTACTTAGGGTGTACTGATCACATGAACCAGGGGCTAAATTTGCTGTATTTGTTGAGACAAATTTTATAAATAGTGCATTTTGACGTATCAAAGTCCTTCTCCTCATCTTCCTCCTCAGAAATAAACTCTTAGCAAAAGTCTGAGTCAAAGAAAATAAAGGTTGCCCCTTTTCAAGCTTAATCAGTTATCAACCAAGTTCTCCTAATTTGTCATACTTAACCCTACAGTTACTAATGGAAACTCCTGGGTATATATCAACAAAATTTCAAATTAGGTAATTGGGACCTGACTCATTCATAAATAATATACCTTATGTTTTGACTAGGGAAAGAGTAAAAAGTAGAAAGCATAAAAACGGAAGCTTTTGTAACCTGTGACTGGAAGTTGATGAAATAATGTGCTTTATTATAAAAGCTTCATTAGTTTTCTTTCTTAAAATTAGAGACCTGGAAGGGACCTCAAGATAGAATACAATCTATGCATTGGTCCACATTCAGGCAAGGTTTTCATTTGGTAAGCAGGGCAGTTGAGTCTAATGAGGTTAAGGAACTTGCCCAAGGTTTGGTGGGTAAGCAGTGGACAAATTTTCTGCTTCACATTCAACTATCCATTCATGGTGGGGGATCTCTGTAATGTTTAGATCTTGCTCATCTTTACCGCACTTATCTGTTCCACATCACAGAGGTTAAGGGTTCAGCACCACCACAACTTAGAAAATCCACATAAGATTGTTTGGCCCTTCCTTTGCAATTTAAACTATGCAAGATGAGAAATTTCAGATGTAAAGATCACTGCAAGATCACTGAGAGATATCCTGTGAGAGATTGCCATAAACACATTGGCATCCCCAAATCAGTGTGCAGAACCACAATTCTTTTACTACAAATTGAATTTTCAGAAAAAAATTGTGTACTCTTCATTTATGTTTATTAAGCAGTGAAATACACACTGTAAGGTCATATTATGTTACTAAACTTTTAAAGATATTTCTACATTTCTAGTTTTTATGTGTTGTTTGCTGGCTTTCGCATCTTTTCACAAATGTAACATTTTACTTAACTTAAAAAAAGAAATTGTATATCTATATAGATGATATTAAAAGATAAAATATGTTGATATGGTATATTTTATGCATTTCTGAGGTTCTCAAATTTTTCCATGTCTTCTGCTGGCCTTAATGTGTCATTTATGGCTTCCACAAAACTCCCCCCAAATTCCCATTTAATTTTTTATGCTGACCTGCAATATATTGAAACAGTGATGGAAAAAGTCATAATGTGGAAAGAATAACTATTTAAAATAAGGGAGCACCTGCTCCAGTACCCCTTACCCAACTCAGGTCCTAGCCCAACCTTCCTGCCAATATCCTTTTCCTCATTTCCTCTCTTCACTGAACATTGATGACCAACTTAGTTTTACACCTCTTCTTCTTTCCTGAACAATGGTGGTATCCATTCTTCAATGTAGACACCCCAATGTACCCTAAGGACTCTTGGGTCTTGCCATCTTGTCATCTGCGGGACTAGACTTTTTGGACCTCCAGTCCTGTCCAAGAGTGTGAGCTCTGTGAAAGTAGGAATGGTCTGCTTTTTCTATTTGTATTTCTAATTAGCATCATGATTAGAATGATAAGCACTTAACAAATACTTTTAATTAATTAATTGGCTAATTAATTATTAATTCATAATTAATTAATTAATCAATCCATCTCTTTACAATTATTTTTCCCATTGTATTTCTCTCTTGTGTTTTGGGAGGGCACTTATTTCATCAGTGTGCCAGAGACATGGTCCATCCAAAGAAAGTCCTATTTGTTTAGAATTTGACCTATTTCTTAAGAATGCTGAAAACACTGCGTTTTGCAGTAACTGAATGTTAAAAGAGGGCACCAGAGCAGAGATGGACTCATCCTCATACTGCCAACTTTGTCCTTCCTTAGGATAGGGTGAAGGGCAAAACTGACTAGAGGTTCAGTTCATCTGAGGGGCCACCATGGAATGGTCTCTTAACCAGCAGGGTGACCAGGTTAAGTCAGAGCCATTCTAGATTCAGAACTGAAAGTGAGTGACCTCAGAAGTCACGTATTCTGACCCTCTCATTTTATAGATGTGGAAACTGAGGTGACTTGCCCAAGATCACAGAGGTAGTAAGTGACCAAGGCAGAATCTGAACCCAGGACTTCTGAATCTTTAGCTAGCATGCTTTCTTCTACATTACAATCCCTGGTAATTTTAGTAACGAAGAATCAGAAGCAAATGAAAGATTAAAGAAGGCCAAAGGGTTAATTATCATGATATAATGAACAGAGAGAAGGTAAGTAGTGCAGTGGATAGAGTGCTGGGCCTGAAGTAAGGAAGACTCATCTTCCTGAGTTCAAATCTGGCCTCAGATATTTACTGGCTGTGTGACTCTGGGCAAGTCACTTAACCTTGTTTGCCTCAGTTTGTTCATCTCTAAAATGAGCTGGAGAAGGAAATGCCAAACCACTCCAGTATCTTTGCAAGACCCAAATGGGGTCATGAAGAGTCAGACACAACTAGACAACAATAACATCCAATGCTTCCCTCATTTGATTGAAGCAGACATCCAAGTTGACAAAAATTGCAGTGTAGTATGTGAGAGAGTATAGAAGAGAACAGCAGATGAAGAAGCTTGCAGCAGTTGCATGTGGTAGTCTGAATTCCCCCTCGAATCTTCACTAGTGTTATTATATATGACCCTTGTGGGGTGGGGGAAGGCAGGAGCATGGCTGGCAGGCTCGTGGTCCTCTGGGCATCTGCCTGTTGTCTACAAATTCAGACCTTGTGAGGCAAGTTCCTTAACTTCTATGGACTTCGTGTTAAATGGGAATGGTTCTGGAACCAGGACACGGAGTCCATAGGAGAGGAAAACTCAGCAGGGAAAATGCATTCTACAGATTTTCCCTAAAAACTGCCTATCTCTTGGCTGAGCTAAGTCCCTGAGAGTGGGAAAGGTTTTCCAGGAGGCAGGAATCTCTGGGACCTCCACACTTGGCTGGTTTACCTTATGCATCTTCTTGTTCCAGCATGGCCAAACTGTAGAACTTAGACACCTGTGTCCTTCCATGTTTTTGTTGTTCAGTCATTTCAGTCATGTCTGACTCTTCATGAAACCATTTGAGGTTTGCTTGGCAAAGATGCCGGAATAGTTTGCCATGTCCTTCTCCAGCTTGTTTTACAGATGAAGAAACTGAGGCAAACCAAATTAAGTGGCTTTCCTAGGATCACACAGCTAGTAAATATCAGAGGCTGAATCTGAACTCGGGAAGATGAATCTTCCTGATTCCAGGTCTGGCATTCTATCCAGTGTACTATCTAGCTGCCCTGGCATTGGTGGGCAGCAATTACTCTGAAAAAGACATCGTGGCTTTAGGGGACTGAAAGCTCAGTATGAGTCTGCTGTGTGATGTGGCAGCAAAAACACCTCATTTTGGATAATATTGGATGGCATTAAGGGGGAAGAGCTTCTACAAACAGGAAGGTGACTTTTTCCACCATATTCTGCCTTTTTCAGACCTCATATGGGTATTGTGTACAGTTCTTGGTGTATCAGTTTAAGAAGTACCATGATAAGCTAGAAAGACTTCAAAGGGCCATGGGCCCACATCACATGAAGATCAACTGAGAGACCTGGGTATGTTTAGTTTGAAGAACAGAACTCTCAAAGTCAGAGGGATATTCTGTTTTAGATTGATTGCAGCGTTATCATAGGTGGAAGGGATTAGTCTTATTTTCTTTGGCCCCAGAGAGCAGGACTAGAAGCAAAGTGTTGTAGTTGCAAAGACATAAATTTAGATTTGATGTCAGGAAAAACTTCCTAACAATTAAGGCTCTACCAAAGTGGGCAGCTAAGTGGCAATAGATTGGGTGCTGGGTCTGGAGTCAGGGAGATCTGAGTTCAAATTTGGCCTCAGACATTTATTGGCGGTGTGACCCTGGGCAAGTCACTTAACCCTGTTTGCCTCAAATTCCTCATCTGTAAAATGAGTTGGAGCAGGAAATGGCAAACCGCTCCTGTATCTTTGCCAAGAAAATCTCAAATGGGGTCATGAAGAGTCAAACATAACTGAAACACCTGAGCTACAACAATGTGGAAGGGGCTCCCTCGCAAGGTGGTGGCTCCTGCTCTTTGGAGATCTTCAAAGAGTCCTCAATTCTTAAGCTCCATGTCCATCTTTGTAATGGTAAATGTGTGGGTTGAGGTTCCTCCCAACTCTCAACTTGTCTCCTTTCCTAAACTAGGTATGGGTAGAGCCCCAGATGAACATGTATAGAATACTGTCCCAATTCTGCTTGTCCATCCTTTTGTCCAAGGATAATATTATGCAGACTTGTGAGACCCTTTTCCTGAACCATTTATCCAGGAAAAGAGGTTGCATTCTTTCTGGATATTCTTGATGTAAATACTTGAGTAGTACCAAGGTGTAGACACAGATATAGACTTACGCACACACACCACACACGCACACGCACACGCACACGCACGCACACACACACACACACACACTCTATCTGTTGCCATGACTGGTGCTCAGAACTGTCCCTTTCTCTACTATTACATAATATCCTCTCTGTGGTGTGTAATCTAACTTATCCCTTACTTCATATGCTTCCTGTGATCCAAAATTAATGAGTGCTGATTGTTTCCCTTATTTTTGGAGAATTTGGGAGGAGACGCAGGTTTGAGCTAAGATGCGTGGAATGCAGGGTGAATTTCCTAGCCCCTATGTAGTTCTATTTAATATTTCTTATTTCAACCACCAAGTAATGTTAAAAGAGCCCTCCAGAAGACCTTTGTTCTATTCTGGTTCCAGCATAGGAACATCCACTGTTTCTATTCCCATGATTTGGAAGAGGGCTTGCTAGAGCACCTAGTACTGTAATCAAAGAAAGGGCAAGCTGGTCTGTTCACCAACACTGAAAGCAACAGAAAGCTAACTCTATCTTCAAGATTTCCAAGGGAGGTGAGACCTCAGCCCATGTTTTTTTTTTTAGTTATGACTTCCATATTGTACTTCATGCATTAATGATATATTGCCTGCTAAAAAGGAATAATGCAGATTATCAAGTAAGAACTGCTGCTCTGAGTATCTGAGATAAAAGGATATAAAACAAACAGCACATCTCAGGTGCCTTGGCACACTTCTACATATGCAATTCATATATATGAACAAACATGCAGCCTGATCAATACACATACGCTCTTAAACATAATCAGCAAGCATTTATACCAGCTTTAGGAAAACAATATGCTGGTTTAATATGTTTGCAAAAACATATAACTGTGCCCAGTAGGTCAAAAAAATATGCTATCTGACTGCACAATTAGATATTGTGGCAGCTAGGTGGCTCAGTGGATAGAGGACTCACTGGACCTGAAGTTAGGAAGATCTGAATTCAAATGTGACCTCAGACATTACCTAGCTGTGTGAATCTGAACAAGTCACTTAATCTCTGTTTGTCTTAATCCATTGGAAAAGAAAATGGCAAACCACTCCAGTATCTATGCCAAGAAAACCCCATCGGCAATAGGTCCACGGGGTCATGAAGAGTTGGATAGGACTGAATGACTGAATAATAAAAAACCACAAATAACTCCCTGAATGACTTTTCATTATACTCCCCTAAAGTGACTGTTTCAGAACCTCTTTACCAACTTCATGCTGGACAGCTCTACCTAGATATAGAAATCTCAGATTTAGCATATCCAAACAAAACTCATTATTGTCCTTCACTAATGCTCCTCCTCCAAATTCCTTTATTTATGTTGAATGTTCAAAGCATACTTTGAATATATAGTCCCTTTTGTATGTAAACAGTTTGGTTGCTGAAAGGGACAGGAAATCAACTACTATATGTGAGAAAAATGGTAAGAATGTGTGAAGAAACAGGTTTTTCCATTACATTGTAAGGAGACACCCAGATGGTTAAGAGGGCCAAAGAGAGAATGGCCCTTAGGTAAATAGACTGAGAAGATCGATTTGAGAACAGATAAATGACAGAGGTTGCAGGACCTTGTGTTCTTTTGGCTCATTTGCATGTGACAGAATTTATAGAATATTACTGAGAGAGCATCGACAAGAATTTCTCAGGAGGAGACAGCATCAATAGATTGTTGTCCATACTATTTATGGGAAACAGGACATCAATAAGACCTCAGATCCACTGAAGTTTTGTAGCGATTACAAGCACAATACCTAATATTTAATATTTGGGGAATTCATAGACTATTATGGAAGCAACAAGTGTGGGAACAAGAAATCTAGATATGGTGGTCATAGACTTTGAACTGGGAAGGGCCATTGAGATCATCTAGCTCAATTTCCTTATTGTACACTCAAAGGAAATGAGCCCCATAGAAATTAAGAGACTTGTCCAATGTCACATAGGTAGTAAATGTCAGAGGTGGAATTTGAACTCAGATCCTTGGACTCCAGAACTGGTACTCTTTCCAAGCTCAGCACCGAGTAGAAAGAGTGGTCCTTAAAGCATCTTGCAGTGAAATTGAGACTGAGGGAGTGCTGTGGAAATAAGAAGAGTGATAAGAATTTCAGTGATTGTGTGAAGGTGAATGAGAATGAAGGAATTGGTGCATGAGAGTGTGTCTGGTGGTAGGAGACAGTTTGATGAGTATGGCCTCCCCTTATTTCCATGTAATAATCCATCAGAGTGTTAGTGAGGATGAGAAGAAAAAAATATAAAATAAATGTATCTGAATCATGGGATCTTATCTATAAATCAATATAGTGCAGTGTGAAGGGCTGAATGTGAAGTCAGAGGACCTGGATTTCAAACAAGTTTAGGGTAAGAAGGGACTTCAAAGTGACCATCTGATCATTGACTCTTAGTCATTCAGCCTGAGGACTGATCTAAATTTGAGGGGTATGTGGTAAAGTGGCTTCGCTGTTTGTAAAAAGGTTGACTTCCAATTTGGATAAGAGCCTTCTGAAGGAAATTTGGATGATTTTGAGAGCATTGGAATCTCTTAAGAAATACTTTTTGGATGATTTAGATCTAATCCAAGCACAAACAGTGTGCCTGATAAAAAATTTCTCTTAATATACACTCATGCTTATTTTCTAACTTGATTTTTCTTGGAGGTCTATGTTTTCTTTTACAGCATGACTAATGCCTCGTCTCCCTAATGTCATGGTCCTCTTCAAGATCAAAGGAAAAACAAAATGATAACGATATGGAAATATGTTTTGCATGACTACACATGCAAAATATATTAAATTACTTTCCTTCACAATGAGGAGGGTAGGGAAGAAGGCAGAGAATTTGGAGCTCAAAAATTTAAAATGAATGTTAAAATAGTTTTTATATGTAATTGGGGAAAAACGAAATACCAAATAATTTTTTAAATTAATTAACTAATACTTTCTTGCTTTCTTTTTTTTTTTTGGTTTGAGTCCTTGCACAAAATGACTAATATGGAAATGTTTTACATTATTGCACGTTTAACATATTAGATTGCTTACCATCTCAGGGAGGAAAGAAAGGAGGGAGGGAGGAAGGAATGGAGGGACAAAGTTTCAAACTCCAAACTTAAAAAAAATGTTAAAAATTACATACCCAGGAGAAAAATAAGATTTCATTCTAAAAGAGAAGATACATTCATGCTTACTTATAGGTATAGAGAGCTGTAAGGGGTCTCATACTTCCAGTGCAATCCTCACCTGGAACATGGTCTCTTATTAAAATGCTTGTCAAATTGGTCTTCAAACTTTTATTTGGTGTTACTGGAATTAGCAGAGCAACTGGGCACAGAAAGGCAATGATTGGTGTCAATAACCTGTCTGAAGGCACTGGTCCTTCACTGGCAGCTTGAAAAAATGAGGGAGAGCTAGACTTCTTCAGGCTGATGCCAGCTGGTTCCTTATATGGTGTTAGTTGAACTCTTGTTTTGTATGGACATAGAAGGTGAGAGCCAGGTGAGAATTTTTTTTTTTTTTGGTGGTACAACACTTTAACTTTAGGGAATACCATTTACTGGAAAGATCTGCCTTTGATATTGATGTTCATGTCCTCCTAGCATGTATCCTTGGGGATCTGTCAGTGTAGTATAATGGGAAATACACTCGAATTTAGAATCAGAAGATCTGAGTTTAAATCCCAGCTCCGATACTTACTAGGTATGTGACCTTGGTTAAGTTACTAAACCCCTCTGAGCCTTAATTTCTCCTTTTTTAAAGTGGGAAAATTGTAGGAGAACAGAAATTCTGTGAACTTGAAAAAATATTTTGATAACTATATTGCAATATAATTAATTTCCTTCATAATCCATACATTTAAAAACTTTATTCTGAAAAGAATAACTTTATTCTGAAAAGTAATCCACCAGCTTCACCAGTCTGCAAAACGAGTCAATGCTACTCAAAAGGTTTAAGATTGCTAAGACCTCTTCCAACTCTAAATCTTTTGATCTAAATAAAGCTTTCTACCTTGAGTTATGTTCTGATTTGCTTGAGATCTTAGGCAGGTAATCTATCAAAGAGATCAGAGATGATGGCTTGATATCCCAAGGTCAAGGGCAGCTGCATTTTGGATGATACTTTTAAAATCCTCTTCTAGTCTCAAATGTGATAATATTTGGAAAATACTTAGCACAGTGCTTGGTACATAGTAGGCACTTAGAAAGTGATTATTTCCTTCTTTTCCCTCTCAGGAGCATGCTTTTGTCCATATAAGTAGGAAGAAAACAGTTAAAGGACCCTGGACCAACTGGACCTTCAGATACTGAAATAATTTGAGAAATAGATGTAAACTAAGTGAGTGACTTGGGTTATCATTATTGCTAATTATTGCTTTGAAGTTAGCCATATGCATTTCTCCCAATACACCTCTAAGTAATATAGTGCAGGTGTCCTTATTCCCATTTTAAAGAAAACTGAGGTTGAGAATGACTAAAATTTGATTCAAGTCTTCTGTCTAGTGCTCTTTCATTAGTTTGTCTACCACCTAAGATATCTAAAGTCCAAAGCAGTGAGGCAATGTCTTGGGGTCAGAGGGAAGGCATTCAGATTAAGAAGGACTGGGAAAGGCTTCTTATAGAAGGGGGAATTTTAGGTGGGACTTAAAGGAAGCTAAGGAGGGCAGGAGATGGAGATGAGGAAGGAAAAAATTACAGGCATGTGGAGCAGTCAGTGAAAATGGCTGAAATGAGGAAATGAAGAGTCTTACGCAAAAATAGGCAGGAAATCAGTGCCACTGAATCTCAGAGTATGTGGGGGTGAATAAGTTGTAAGAAGAACAGAAAGGTAGGAGGGGATCCCCAAGAGATCATAAAAATGAGAAAGGGTCCCACATGGACAAAAATATTTATAACAGCACTCTTTGTGGTGGCCAAGAACTGGAAATCAATGGGATGCCCATCAATAGGGGAATGGCTGAATAAATTATGGTATATGAATGTAGTGGAATGCTATTGTGCTTTCAGAAACGATGAACAGGAAGACTTCAGAGAGGTCTAGAAAGACTTATATGACCTGATGCTTAGCAAAAGGAGCAGAACCAGGAAAACTTTTTACACAGAAACAAGGAATTTGTCTGTAGACTTAGTACTTCAATCCAATGTAAGGACCTAAAAAATTCCCAATGGACTCTTGAGGCAAAATGCCTTCCAAATCCAAAGAAAGAACTACGGAATTTGATTGCAGAATGAAATAGACCATTTTCTTTTGTATTATGTTTTGTTTTATGATTTCTCCCATTCATTTTAATTCTTCTGTGCAACATGACTAAGGTAAAAATGTGTAAAGGAGTGAATGTGTAGAACCTATATAAAATTGTATACCATCTCAGGGAGGGAGTAGTGAGTGAGGGGGGAAGGAGGAGGAGGGAGGGGAAAAAAATCTAAGATATATGGAAGTGATTGTAGAACACTGAAAAAAAAATTTTTTTAAATAAAAAAAGAAAGGTAGGACAGGGTCAGGTTGCAAAGGACTTTGTGAAACAGAAGATTTTATATTTTGTTCAGAGGTGACAGGGAGCCACTGGAGTTTGTTGAATATAGTTGGGTGACGTGGTCACCTAAGCTGTTTTTGTTGTTAAGTTCAGGCCCAACTCTTTTTGACCTTATTTGGGGTTTTCTTCACAAAGATAGCAGAATGGTTTGCCATTTTCTTCCACAGCTCATGTTATAGATGAGGAAACTGAGACAAGCAGGGTTAAGTGACTTGTCCAGGGTCACACAGTTAGTAGTTATCTTAAGCTGGATTTGAACTCGGTCCTCCTGACTCTAAGGCCAGTGCTCTATCCACTAGCTGCTCCTCGCCTAGACACTGGAAAGATCAAACTGACAGTTGAGTGGAGCATGCACTATGTCTTTTCAAGATGTTGTTTCTCCCCCAGCACCTAACACTATGTATAGTAGCATTTAATAGACATTTGCATTGTATTATATTATAGTTTCTGAATTCATGAAAATTAGTATTATACCCAGTACTAACCTGGATAACTCAAATCTATCAATACACGTTAATAACCAAAGGGCCTCCAAGGCTGATCATCTTTAAGTAGAGTTTGTCTTTGTTTGCATATATGCATCACTCCAGACTAATTTTACAAGTTGTGGAATTAGAGGAATAATTGTGTGGGTGCGTGCGCATACCAATCGTGACATACAACACTGTCCACATATAACATTTTCTCTCATTTTATTCTTCGTCCCTATGTTTCATCCTTATTTTTTGTTGGCATGGTCCTGGACTTTGAAAATAAATCACATTCTGAAAGCAACAGCTGGCCATTCTAATGAATGACCTTTTGTCATACAACAAAGTCTTCTCAGATAAGGCTCCATCTGTCCCTGAGGGATATGGTCTGGTACTTAGAGGACCCTGGCATTAGACGGCCTCAGAGGGAATCTGCTCCACCCTGTACCTAAATAAGAACCCTTCCCTAAGATTTCCCTGAGTGGTCATCCAGCCTTGAAGGCCTCTAGTAAGAAGTAACTTGATGTACCCCCATGGAAGACCACCCTACTTTAGAACAGCTCTAATGGCTGGGAAGGTTTTGCTTGGAGTGAGGCAAAGTTTGCCTTCCTGTAATGTCTACCCAGTTGTGTTTAGAATAACAAACCAGAGTTTAAAGATCTGTGATTGGAACTGATGATTTTCTATTGTCTTCCCTTCCTCCCTCCCTCCCTTCCACTCCCCTAACAAAGGAAATCAAATAATGATCATGGAATTCAGAAAAATGAAGGATTTGCTTCGTGTAAAACCCTGTGTCAATTGCTGGGGAAGATACAAAAACAAGTAAAGATACTATCTCTGCCTTCTTACTAATAACTCATATTTATGTAACTCCTATTTCTATAGTTCTTAATAAGCTGATGTGGGAGGTTACAAGAAATACAGAGATATATAATACAATTTAAAATAGAAGGTGCCTGCCTGTAAGAAGTGCACGGTGCTGTGTGAAGGTCAGAGAAGGGAAGATCCTCTTGGGATGCTGTGTGGGAGGGTGGGGTCAGTGAAGTCTTCATAAAACAGGGGACCTTTGAGCTGGGATGTTGTATCAATAAGCACCCCAACATACACAGGCAAAGCCTGCTTTCACAGGTTCTTAGTTCTGCAATGAATGTGATAGCGAAGAACCTATGAGAGCAGGCCCCTCTGTATATGCTGGGGTACTTTCTGATACAGATGTCAACAGGCAGAAATGGTAGAAAGTGAATTCTAGAGCTGATGGAATGGTCTGAACCCAGGCATGGGTGTGGGAAAGTGTGGGATGTCGGGGGCAGAAGGAGGTGATAAGTAGGCTATTTTGGCTGAACCATTGAATATGGAGGGAAGCAGTGACCAAAGGATGGAAAGGTAGTTTGGGACCATATTCCTGGAGACCCTGAGTTATAGGCTAAGTACAGGCTTTATTAAATAGGATAAGTTGAGTCACTGAAGTCACATGAGTTGTACTCATCTGTGCATTAGAAAATTGGACAAAGAAAGGAAACAGGGAGGCTATTATCAAAGTTCAGGGAAGAGTGGGGGAGGGAAAAAAGCGTTTATTAAGTGCTTACTGTGCTAAGTGCTTTACCCACATTATTTTATTTGATCTTCACAATAACCCTGTGAGGTAGCTGCTGTTTTTATCTCCATTTTACAGTTGAGGAAACAGAGGCAGATGGAGGTCAAGTGATTTGCCCAGGGGCAAATGTGCCTGAGGTCAGATTTGAACTTAGGTCTCCCTAACTCCAGACTCAGGGCTCTAACCGCTGAACCACTCACTCATTAACTAAATGCTAAGAGCTTGAATTTGAATGGTGCCAGCAATCAGAGTCAGTCAGCCAGTTGCAAGCATTTGCTATGTGCCAGGCACTGTAGTAAGCCCTAGAGATACAAAGAAAGATAAACCCAATAACTCACCCTCAAGGAACATGGGAAGTAAGCAGAAGGGGCTGGACAAAAGAGAGGGTGCTGACTTGTTTCTGCTGAATTACAGTATTATCAGTCTTTTTTCCCTTAACAATAGATAATGTTTGCATGGCGCGTACTATGTGCCAGGCATTGTGCCAACTGCTTTATAATTGTTATCTCATTTGATCCTCACAACAACCCTGGGGTGGTAGGTATTACTGTTATCCACATTTTACAGAAGAGGAAACTGAGGTAAATAAGTTAAGTGACTTGCCCAGGGTCACATAACTAGTAAGTATTTAAGGCAGGATTTGAACTGGGGTCTTCTTGATTTCAAGCTCCTTGCTCTATCCATTGTATCACTTTGCTGCTAGAACGATGCCAGATAAGACATTCAATTTAACTTCCAATTCACTTTTGCTAAGGTCCCTGCTTTCTCACTTTGTGCAGGCTCTGCTTGCTCAGGTTCCCCTAACTCCTTCCATCCACAGCAACTCCCTTCCTCTCCCTCCAAGTGCTGTTCTGTTCTTTACTATGGATTCTTTTCACATAGTCTGTCATGGCAGGGGAGGAGTCTGAGACATTTGGGTCAGCCAGCAGCATAAACCGCTTCATTTCTTGTGAGAAGGATTTGTCATGCCACCATCTGGGGGCTGTTCTCATTTGTGCATTCAGTCTCCCCCAGCACAATCCCAGAGGGAACACGATCTGACATATCAATTGTTGCAAGCCCCCACCACTGCTATTAATAAGAGCAAAAAGAAAAAAAACCCTCATGGTTCCTGAATAATGATCCTCTATGGGATTTTATCACTGTCAAATGTCAAACCAAGTATGGTGCTCTTAGAACCTTCAGAAAAGCCTCTCGTTGGCCGCCATTTGTGGACCAGGGTCCAACGTTCCTTATATCCTTTGGGGGAACTGGTATGTAATAATATCACTCCAAGGAAGAAATCAGAGACATACATAAGACATACATAAGGCAAACATACAGACATACATAAGACATACACAAGGCATACATACAGAGACAAACGTAAGATATTTTACAAATTTCAGTGATTTTTAACAAGTCAGATTTGGTTATTGTTACCATCTTCTCCTTTCAGAATCAATAACTAGAAGCAACTGCTAGTTGGTACAATGGGATAGAGCCTTGGGTCTGGAGTCAGGAAGACCTTAATTCATATCCTACCTCAGACATTCATTAGTTCTGTTGCCCTGGGAAAGTCCTTTAACTTCTTGCAGTCTCAGTTTACTTTCATCTTAGAACATCTAGTTCCTTAGTCTCCTTGGTGGCACAGAAGGTCTGGAGTCTGTGAGACCTGTGCTCACATCAGGTCTCAGATATTACCTTTCTGACCCTGGGCAAAAGTCACTTCACTACTACTGTCTGCCTCAGTTTCTCAACTGCAAAATGGGGATAAAAGTAGCATTTACCTCACAGGGTTGTTGGAAGGATCCAATTGGATGATATTTGCATTTGATATGATACATAATAGATGCTTAATAAATGCCCACTTCCTTCTTTAAAGGCTGATCTTCTGATTCTCAGTTGATAGTGGGTCCCCCTTCCTTCCCATCATAAAATTACTTTGTACATAGATTCTATTTGTTTACCTGCATAGATGTTGCTTCCTTCCAACAGATAGGGACTAGATAGGAGATCCAATAGATAGAAGCAAGGACTGTTTTATTTCTGCCTTTGTGTATTAGTGACTTGCACAGTGCTCAGCATATAGTAAATTCTAGTTGAAATGAATCAAAAAGCAGTAGAATAACTCTCACTCAAGTCTGTTTGGTTGTTGGTTTTTCTTTTGAGACTCAGTCTCCCTGTCTTACCCAGGGAGTGCAGAGGCCCCATCACTGATCAGTTTGGAAGCTTTGACAGTGCTTAGACAGCCTGGTGCCTTAGGCAGACATGCTGGTGCCAGATTTGATGCAGACACCCAGTTGACTTTAGTCATACCGCAGCTCAGAGCTCCCAAACTAAGAGGATTCAACAGTCTTAGTCTCCCTGGTAGCAGGGATTATAGGCTTGCCCTACCATGCCTGGCTGAAGTATATTTAGTTTTGATTCTAGTAAAAATTTCTTAACAACTTGTAATTTTTCAGTCATTGCAGTCATGTCCAACTCTCCTTGATTCCACTTGGGGTTTTCTTGGCAAGGATACCAGAGTAGTTTGCCATTCCCTTCTCCAGCTCATTTTACAGATGAGAAAACTGAGGCAAATAAGGTTAAGTGACTTACCCAAGGTCACACAGCTAGTAAGTGTCTGAGGCTGGAATTTAATTCAGGAAGATGAGTCTTCCTGACTCCAGGCCTGGCATTCCATTCACGCCACTGTCTAGCTGCCTCTTAACAACTAGAGCAGGGAAAAAGTGGACTGAATTGCCTTAAGAGGTGGTAGGCTCCCTGCCCATCAACGAAGGACTTCCAACAAAGTCCTAATAATAACTAATATTTACATGAGGCTTACTACTATATGCCAGGCATTGTGCCAAGTGCTTCACAATTATTATCTCATCTGGTCCTCACAACAACCTTGGGGTGGTAGGTATTACTGTTATTCGCATTTTACAGATGAGGAAACTGAGGCAACTAAGTTAAGTACCTTGTCCAGGGTCATATAGCTAGTAAGTATCTAAGGCAGGATTTGAACTGGGGTCTTCCTGGTTTCAAGCTCAGTGCTCTCTCCATGGATAGAGGGGTGGATGGCCAGTTACTAAAGCTGTTATTGTAGAGGTTCTTTTGGGGCATAGGTTGGATTAGATGGCCCCTGAGGTCTTCTGCAATTCTATGACTTAGAAACATGGTGAGGTTGGGTAAGCCACTTCTTTTTAGCTTCATTTTCCTCATCTGTAAAGTGAGGGCCACCAAAATTTCCAAGGTCTCTTCCTGCTTCCACACTCCACGATTCTGAGTTAATGAGGATTATTGGGGCCAGAGAGAGTTCCACACCTAAAGATCACAAGTTAATGCTTAAAGATTCTCATACCATCGAAGTTGGAGAATATGATAAGTTGGAATTTTCCTGGTCTTGATATTTCAATCCTCCATTGCTCTGTATAGTACAGTGGAAATAACGTTAGGTGTAGAGCCAAAAAACCAGGGGTCAAAACTGAGTTCTACTACTTACTAGCTTTGTGACTTTGTTCAAATCACTTAATACTTGGGTCTCAGTTTCTATCTCTGTAAAATTAAGAGTTAGGCTAGTTGATCTCTAAGGTCCCTGTTAGCTCAAAGTCCTATGGCAATCCTAAATCCTGTTGCTGAGCCATTTCTTGGTCTTGTCTGACTATTTGTGACTGCATTCAGGGTTTTCTTGGCAAGGAATCTAGAGTGGCTTATCATTTCCTGCTCCAGCTCATTTTACAGATGAGGAAACTGAGGCAAACAGTGACTTGCCCAGGTTCATGCAGCTAGTAAGTATCTGAGGTCAGATTTGAACTCAGGTCCTCCTGACTCTATCCACTGGGCCACCTACCTGCCCCTTCTAAATCCTAAAGCTGCCTAATAGCAAACCTTGGCTCTGCCTTTCTCTGTCTACCTGCCCCCTACCTGCACTCCCACTCCATTTTCTGATTATGGTTTTGACCTGGCCTTTGCAAATGATTTTCCTACTGTCTCAGGCCCATTTAGCTCCAAATTCAGCAATCAACTACCAACTTAGTGCCTGACCCTTGAAATTCCAAGCTTTCTTTTACATTTTTCTCCCTACTCTAAATTTATATACATTCTGAATTCAGCAACACTGGCCCTCTTACTCTTCCTCATACATCATACTTTATTTCCCGACTTCCCCGATTTCCTGAAAGACTTGTCTCAAATCCTATCTTCGTCAAGAGGCCTTTCTTAGTCCTTAATGCTAGTACCTTCCCTCTGGGATCATCTCCAATTTGCCATTTATCTATCTTTTATATACATGGTTATTTGCACAGAGTCTATTAGAATATGAGCTTCTTGAGAGCAGGGACAGTTTTTGCCTTTCTTTGGATCCCTAATACCTAACCAAGTTGCCTCTCAGATAGTCAGTATTTAGATTGTTGGGTGATTGACTGACCTGTATCTCTGGCCAACGATCATTACTTAATCACTATCATCCTATGTCCTCTTCTTCCCCTCCCCACCTTTATCACCTGTGCTAGAATGTCCTAACTGAACATCTCCCTCATTCTCTCCCACTTTGCAGATTAATCAGTCAATACCATAGAATTTGAAAAATCACAGATCCTCTTAGGTCATTCCTAGCTCCTATCAGACCAGAGGAAACATCATGATCACTTAACTGATCAGTTTTTCAAATGAGCCAAGCATATAGATGTAACCTGATTTGCATCTAAAAGGTAGATTTACATAATTGAGTAGAGATTCATAGAGATTCTGCACTGATTCAGCCCCCACTTAGAGAGCAAGACTCTAACAAAGGGCTGGGGGTGTGTAGTTTCCAGCCCTGCACTCGGAAAATTTCTTTTCTCCTTTGTGGCTCCCAATGTATCCTCATGCTGAAAACGAAGGGATCCCCAGCAGCATAAAAACACAGTCAACCACAAGTGTTTATGAAAACTAATATTAAAGATGGTGGTTTATGTCTTATAGAAGTAAGGTTGTGATGGAGTAGGGGCCTCATACTAGGGCAAAAGCCTACAATGAAACATACACAGTCATGGATGTGATAGGAACCAGCTACTACCCAGGTTGTGCCACCATGTGGGATGACTACCACCTTTCCCTTCTTCTCTCATTCTCTTCAAGAGTACCCCTCACAAAATTCCTATCATAGGTGTGCTAAACCATGCGGGATAAAAACGTTCCCCCAACATCCAATCTGAGGGCTGATCTCACGTTTCCTCTCTTCCAAACTACAAATCCCAGGAGGTTTTGTGATCCTACCTGACAAGAGATTGTTCTATAGATAAATAATAACATATTTATATATGATTTTATAATTATAAAGCCCCTTACAAGTTTAATTTCACTTTATCCTCATAAAAACCTTGTGACCATTATGACTATTTTGTAGATATGGAAATTATAACTGCCATTTCTATAGCATTTGAGATACACTGTCATCACATTTGACTTTTACAACACCCCTAAGTAGCAAATGTTTTGATATTTCCATTTTGCAGATGAGAAAAACTAAGGTTGAGAAAAACGAAGTGATTTGTCCATCGTCACACAGCTACAATGGTAGCTTTAATAGGCAGGATTAGATTCTAGGTCTTCCAGGCTTCAAATCCAATATTTTTAAGGCCATACCATACTACCTCACTGGAGAAAATAAACCTCTGAAAGGGGAAGTTATTTGCTTCAGATCATATAGCCAGTGAACTGCAGAAGTGAGACAGAAAGCCAGCTTTTGTGAGTCTTGTCCACGACAGTATCGACAACATTCCCCTTACATGCTGCCAAGTCAGAGAAGATGAGAATTCTATAAATGCTACAAAAGAATTACAGCATGAATATCACTCAAACCATTAAGGTCATTGATATATCCATTGGTCAGAATGATCAGCCGTCTGTCACCCTCTCATCTCATTTATTTTATTTTAAAGAGTTTCTTTCAATGAACAAAAATCTATTTTCTCTCTCTTCCACCTCTCTATTGAGAAATATAATAAACAGGCAGAGCCAAGGAAAACAGGTCCCCATGTTTACCATGTCTAAAAAGTTTGCATCTCAATCTGCACCCTGGGTTCAATCATCTGTCAGGAGTCCTCTCCCCTTAGATATTTCATCAATTAATGCTACTTTTTTGTTCTTGTAGAATTCCAGAATTTCAAATCTGAAAGCATTCTCAGAAACCATCTAGTTCAGCCCATACCTGAACAAAAAATTCTTTATATGATCCCTGAGAGTCACTCACATTCTGTATAATGGTCTTCAGTGTATGGAACACCACCTTGGTGAGGAGAGAACCTGGCACATAGCAGGTGCTTAATAAATGCTTGGTGAGTAACTGGTTAGAATGGTGAAGATGGAAGCCAAACCATAAGAGACTGAGGATGGGCTATATTGGGTAACAATTAAGTCACTCATTCAAAAATTTGTTTCTGAGAAGAAGATAGGAAACAGATATAGCATCAGATTAGTCCAAGGTTCTCTTTAAGATAAGAAGATATGTCCATACTTGAAGTCTAGATGAATGGAATTGAGACAGGGAGACTAAAAATCCTAGGGGGAGAGAACATAAGAAGGAGAGTAAGGAGTCTCAATGAAAGTGGAAAGGAAGGGGACTGATAGAACTTTGTAACTGAGGTTGGCAAAGACTTGCTGAGAAATTGGAAGACAAAGAAAAAGAAGAAGAAGAAGAAGAAGAAGAAGAAGAAGAAGAAGAAGAAGAAGAAGGAGGAGGAGGAGGAGAAGAAGGAGAAGGAGGAGGAGGAGGAGAAGAAGAAGATGAAGAAGAAGAAGAAGAAGAAGAAGGAGGAGGAGGAGGAGGAGGAGGAGGAGGAGGAGGAGGAGGAGGAGGAGGAGGAGGAGGAGGAGGAAAAGGAAGAAAAGCAGGAGAGTGAAAGAGAAGGGTATCTTCAGTTCTAAAGCTCTTAAGGCATGCATACAGGCCTTCAGGGCCCCTGCATCTCATACAGCTCCAAATTAAATGCTCCCTGAAATTTCCACAGAGTCATCTGGCCCGCTATTTAATCTTTAAAATGAAAACTGAAGGGTCTGTTGCTCACTTTCGTTGACTCCAGGATATGATAGAAACCTTATAGGCCTCTAATTTCCTAAACCCTGTCTCATCTCCTTTCTTGAATATTGATGACATATTACTGTCTACCTTCTGGCATTTAAGTTTAATCATCCATACTTGATGGATTCCTAAACATTTCCTATTTGATTTGCCTTTTGGATTCCTGAATGAATATTACTGTCTACAGAAGGGGTGAGGTTTAAGCCTGTGGGTCATTGAATTATGCCAGGTCTGCTCCCATATATTCTTGCCACGCAATGCATCTCCCTTTTCCCCCAAGAGAAGGGTCTGGGCAGATGCATTTTATCATAGCAAAAGCAGAAAGAACACATATTCACATGGCAAAGAGAATAACTTATATTGACGTGACTCTATCTAATACTATCGTAGTGTCTATAAAAGCAGATAGAAAAAGGCACTTAGGAGAAAAAACAAAGTGTGAGCAACCACAATGAATTCTAAAAGATGTCATGTGGAGAAACCAAATAAATCTATCCTAATATTTTTAGCACACTGTGTTTCCATTCACTGACTCAATGGGAGCCTCAGCGGCTTTACCTGGTAGCTTATTAATGCTTACTTGATTGTTTTAAGGAAAATAACTTCAGAGTTTTTATTTTAAAAAAACATAAATAAAACCAGTGCTAAGATGACTCAAGTCACTGTAATGTGCTGGTTTTTTAGAAGCAGTTTTTATAAAGCATGGCTTCCAATCTTCTCTTGCCTGAAGTTCAGGGATTTTCTTGGCTCCCTGAAATTGACGCCCTTCAAATCCACTAATATTTTGCTGTCTACTGCATGCAGAGAACTATGCTGGTTAGGTGTTGGTCAAGATACATATTGTAGATATTACATGAATTCCTGCTCTCAAGGACATTTGGAGGAAAAGATATCAATACACAAACCCCTAAAAACATAGCACAAAATAATGCATAAGTGCACCAAGAAGGCATGAGTAAAGTACCATATTAGATATAAGGTTATCTTATGGAGTGGCAAGGAAGTATGGGGGATATTCCTGAAAGAGATGGTATTCAACTTGTGCTTTAAAGCAACTGTACAAATTCAGTAGGCAAAGAGAGGAGCACCTCATTTTTATTAAATTCTTTCTGTGACCATTTCTCTCCCTTTCTTATCAATTCATTCAACAAAAAAGCATAAATACTGAGCATGTACCAAGTGCCAGACATTTGTTCTAAGTGTTAGAGAAACAAAAGACAATAACAAAATAGTCCCTGCGCTCAAAGACTTGACATTCTACTCGGGGGAGGGATAAGGGACTCCAAAGTTGTTGTTTGTTTTTCATTCTTCAGGAGAGAATGAATGACACTTGGAGAAACTGGATTTAAATGCACAGTCCTGCAAAGTCACTGGCCTCACTCTTTCCTCCAAGGTCATCTGAATCCATTGGGAAGACATAGGTCAGGACACTGGAGATGACCTCAGATGCAATGGAAAACCTTGGCCCTTTATAAACTAAGATCTTTCCAAGGTCTTGGTTTGTGGCAAGACCCATACTTGACCATGCCTTAAACCCAAAAACTCTGATTCCAAAGACAGACGAAGTAAAAGTAGAGTATTTTGGGTGGAGAAGGCAGTTACAAGTGGAAATTAACAGGCTAGGCTTCACTCATAGAGGTAGCAATCCTTGGACTAAACCCTGAAAGAAGGCAGAGATTTTAAGAGAGAATGTGTCCTAGGCATGGAGGAAAGACCGTGCAAAGGTCCAGGGAGGGCTGATAGAATTTTTTCTCAGAAGAATAGAAAGGAGATGAGTTTGACTGATATAGATAGCTCTCTTAGACTATTGGATAGAAGGAAGGGGTGTCATGTGAAAGAGATCTTAGATTAGCTCTTGCTTGGTGCCAGAGAGGAAGAATAGGTACAACAGGTGGAAACCACATAAGGAAGAACTTGCTAACAATTTGAGTTATCTCAATGTAGAGTGCATTACCTTGGGGAGATAGAACCTCCTTTTTGGAGGTCTTCAAGCAGAGGCAGAACTGTTAAGGATGGTAAAAAAGATTCTTGATGAAAAATGGATTTAAATAGATGAACCTCTCTCTGATGCCTCTCTAACCCTCAGATTCTGTGATCAGAATCCTAGCTTTTCGAATGACTAAACCACATGATCTTGACAATTTGTTAGACCTCTCTGACCTTCAATTTTCTGCTCTGTAAGACGAGGGACTTGAACTATGGCTGTCTAGCTCTCAGGTCCCTTTGAGCTCTATCTAAATTCTATCATCACATGACTACTTTTAATGATCCTATAATTTATTGTTTTCTGTGCCAGCTTTGGCCAACAGTACTTAGAAATAATTGATATGTTCAAATGACCTATTCAGACCCAAATTGTAACTTTTCCTATTTTTTTCTTCTTCAGATCTCAAATTTTCCACTTTAAGAAATCTGTCGGTCTACAGCCAAAACATTGCTCAGCCTTATGGCTTATGAAGGAATGGAAAATCCTCTGGGCAGCATAGTTAACTTCGATTTGAAAATAATGACGTTGGTCTCTGCTTATCTGAATTCCTTGGAAGATGAGGCTTGGCTTTTAAGTCCCTGAGATCAAGGATGAAATCCATGAGGGAGTGGTTGTCACCATGCCTAGAAGATTCTAAGCCTAGGGCTTTATCTTTCCTTCCCCTGGATTCTGAAATGCACTAAATTCTTTACTTGGCTTTTTCTTGAGGAAATTAATGTACAATGAAAGGCTCTGATGAGCCATAAAAGGAATTAGAAGTCATGTTTTGTATCCACATACTAGGCATAATAGCATGATTCAGTGTAGTGTAGGGAAAGAACACTAGACGGAAAGTCAGGAAACTCCCTCTAAACTCACCTTGTGACCTAGAGCAAATCATTCCCCTTTTCTAAACTTATCCTTCTGTAAAACTGCAAAATGAGGGGGTTAGACAAGGCACTCTATATGTTTTCTCCATGCCTCTTTTTGTATCCCCAGACCTTAGCACAGTGCATATAGTAGGCACTTAGTAGATGCATATTGACTGACTTATAAAAGTATGTGATTAAATACAAGAAATAATGAAGAGTGAAATGAGCAGAACCAAGAAATCATTATATATAGTAACTTTTCAAAGAGGAAATGTGAAAGACAAAGCTATTCTGAATCATGTGAATAATCAGATCAACTATAAAGCACCTATGAAGCAAAATGACTCATCTCCAGAGAAAGCACTGATATATGCAACTTCATCCTGATCGTCTCAAACAGTCTGTGTCAAATGTTGGCATATTCTAGTTCAGGGTTGGGAGGGGGAGAGGAAAATGGCTTGGAATTCAAATGTACCCCCACAAATTGATTTTTAAAAAAGAAATGATAAATATTGAAGAGGCTATGTGAAAGAGCAACCCTAATAAACACACTTTTGGTAAAGTGTATTTATATAATTTGTAAATTATATAACGTATTACATATAAAAAATACATATAGCTATGATGTATATGTATTTATATACATTTGTAAATTAATTTGTAAAATATATACACACATATAGTGTGTATATATGTGTGTATGTATTTGTACACACAAACACACACTATTGTCCCATTATAAAATGCAAAGAGTATCCACTTGAACTTAGAAGGAACCAGGAGACCTGGGTTGAGATTCTAGATGTGATACCTATTAGTTGCCAATTTCTGAACTCCAAACGCTCACACTGAAAATTAGACAATTAGCTCTCACAAGTCAGTTTGAGTTGGCAGTAGCACACCTCTGCTTATAACCCTTCTCTGTCTAACACAGTTTCACAAAAGAGTAATTAATTACTAGATCACAGTAAGAGAACCCTAGAATGTCCAGGGTTGGGGGAGTGGATTCCACTGGTTCTATGGAAGTGCCACCTCATGCCATGTTGTTTCATTTAATATATTTTCATTAATTGATGCCATTATGTCTATATCTTGCTGAGTCTTCCTCAGCATGTTCAGGTCTTATACAAAGCCTTTACACAGGGAAAGTGTTTAATAAATGTTGGCTAAATAACTGAATTGTGAGGTAAATTTGGAACTAGAATTGGCAAAAGTGGAAGAACATAAATGAGTATGATTAGGGAGGGGAAGGGATGCAGCAAGAGGGGGAGAAGATAGAATAAGAATTAGGTTTAGCTAAATCAGGTCCTATTCTACAAACTCAGTATCTACCTTTAAGAATACATTTTTTGATCTGTATCTGGAAGAAAACTTAGATAATATCTAATTTAATCCTTTAATTTTACAGATGAAGAAATGGAGATGTAAAGATGTTAAATGATTTGCTCGGGGTAGTACACATACAGAAGCAGAGCTGGGATTAGAAGCCAATTCCTCTGAATTCAAATACAGTGCACTGTCTGATCAATCATGTGGCCCATTTCTAAGTTGTGTTGACTTTGAGAAACCAAAGTTCTGGATTTCTTTAGGGTTTTTTAGGATTAATTTTCCTAGTGGTCTTCAATGTTAAATAAGAATGACTTATCACTAAACAGGTTGCCTTTTTGTGTCTTTGGTCAAAATGTTAAAGCATCAAAAGTATACAGTAGTTTACCAGGTTATCTATCATTCAATAAATTAATTAAAAAATTGGCTGATGTGTGTGTGTGAATAAATGATTTTGCACCATGTTAGGCTTCCTTTTTTTATTTTTTCCTAATTAATATATTTTTAATTCATTTATTTGTTTTTAGTTTTCAACATTCATTTCCACAAGATTTTGAGATCCAAATTTTCTCCCCATCTCTCCTTTCCCCACCCCAAGACAGTGTGCATTCTGATTACACCTTCCCCCAATCTGCCCTCTCTTCTATAGCATCCCTCCCTTTCCTTATCCTCATTTTCTTTCTTTTCTTGTAGGGCAACATAGATTTCTACACCCCATTAGCTGTATTTCTTATTTCCAAGATGCATGCAAAAACAATTCTCAACATTTGTTCCTAAATTTTTGAATTCCAACTTCTCTCTCTTCCTCCCTTCCCACACATCCCCACTAAGAAGGCAGGCAATTCAATATAGGCTATACATGTGTAGTTATGCAAAAGACTTCCATAATAGTCATGTTGTGAAAGATTAACTATTAACTATTAACTATTTCCCTCTATCCTATCCTGTCCCCCATTTATTCTATTCTCTCTTTTGTCCTTGTCTCTCCCCAAAAGTGTTTACTTCTAATTACTCCCTCCTCCCAGTTGCCCTCTCTTCTATCATTCCCCCACACCACTTCTCCCCTTCTCCCCTACTTTCCTGTAGTGTAAGACAGATTTTCATACCAAATTGAGTGTGCAATTCCCTCCTTAAGCCAAGTGTAATGAGAGTAAGGTTCACTTTTTCCTTCTCACCTCCCCTCTTTATTCCCTTCCATTGAAAAAGCTTTTTCTTGCCTCTTTTATGAGAGATAATTTGCCCCATTCCATTGCTTCCTTTCTCCTCCCAAGATATTCCTCTCTCATCCCTTATTCTTATTTTTTTAGATATCATCCCTTCCTATTCAACTCACCCTGTGCCCTCTGTCTATATGTATGTAATCCCTCCAACTACCCAAATACTGAGAAAAGTCTCAAGAGTTACAAATATTGTCTTTCCATGTAAGAATGTAAACAGTTCAACTTTAGTAAGTCCCATATGATTTCTCTTTTCTATTTACCTTTTCATGCTTCTCTTGATTCTTGTGTTTGAAAGACAAATTTTCTATTCAGCTCTGGTCTTTTCATCAAGAATGCTTGAAAATCCTCTATTTCATTGAATGACCACTTTTTTCTCCAGAACTATTATACTCAGTTTTGCTGGGTAAGTGATTCTTGGTTTTAATCCTAGTTCCTTTGACTTCTGGAACATCATATTAAAAGCCCTGTGATCCCTTATTGTAGAAACTACTAGATCTTGTGTTATCCTGATTGCATTTCCACAGTATTTGAATTGTTTCTTTCTGGCTACCTGCAATACTTTCTCCTTGACCTGGGAACTCAGAAATCTGAATACAATATCCCTATGAGTTTTTCTTTTCAGATCTCTTTCAGGAGGTGATCAGTGTATTGTTTCAATATTTATTTTACCCTCTGGTTCTAAAATATCAGGGCAGTTTTCCTTGATAATTTCATGAAAGATGATATCCAGGCTCTATTTTTGATCATGGTAGTCCCATAATTTTTAAAGTAGTCCCATAATTTTTAAATTGTCTCTCCTGGATCTATTTTCCAGGTCAGTTGTTTTTCCAATGAGATATTTCACATTGTTTTCAATTTTTTTCATACTTTTGGTTTTGTTTTGTATTTTCTTGGTTTCTCATAAAGTCATTAGCTTCCATCTGCTCCATTCTAATTTTTGAAGAACTATTTTCTTCAGTGAGCTTTTGAACCTCTTTTTCCATTTGCTAATTCTTCTTTTTAAAGCATTTTTCTCCTCATTGATTTTTTGGACCTCTTTTGCCATTTGGGTTAGTCTATTTTTAAAGGTGTTATTTTCTTCAGCATTTTTTTGGGTCTCCTTTAGAAAGCTGTTGACTTGCTTTTCATGATTTTCTTGCATCACTCTCATTTCTCTTCCTAATTTTTCCTACATCTCTCTTACTTGATTTTCAAAATCTCTTTTGAGCTCTTCCATGGCCTGAGACCATTGCAAATTTATTTTGGTGGTTTTGGATGAAGAAGTCTTGACTTTGATGTCTTCCTCTAATGATATGCTTAGTTCTTCCTCATCTTGAAGGATGGAGGAAAATACCTGTTCACCAAGAAAGTAACCTTCAATACTCTTATTTTTTCTCCCTTTTTTTGGGTATTTTCCCAGCCAGTTACTTGACTTTTGACTCCTTTGTCAAGTGGAGGGCATATTCTAGGGACCTATAAGTTTCCAGTTCCTCCAAGGTGGCACAATCAAGGGAGAAGAGTTTACTCCTTTTCTGGCCTGCACTCTGGTCTGGGACCAACCACAAGCTTTTCTGCCCGGCAGAGTTCCCTCTACTGGAACTCTGCAAGTAGAGTTCCCTCTCCACAGCTGCCTCCAGCTCCACCATGGCAGTGCTCCTCCTCACTGGAGGGCTGCTACTCAGGACTGACATTCAGATCAGCCACTTGATACCCCCAGGGTCTTTAGGCCCAGGACTCCAAAAATAGATGTTGTAGCTGCCTGGGTCCAGGCTAGGGCAGGACCCTGCTCTCTTTTTCACCCAGGTGGAAGAGTTTTCTCACTGACCTTTGAAGCTATCTCTGGCATTTGTGGATTGAGGAATCTGGAAACCACAGCTGCTATCTGAGATTCTGGGCCCTGAAGCCTGCTCCAGTCTTGTCCCTCTGTACTCCAATCTGAGCCTGGTGTGATAAACCTTTCCTGTTGATCTTCCAGGCTGCCTTGGATTGGAAATCTCTTTCATTCTGTCATTTTGTGGCTTCTGCTGCTCTAGAATTTGTTTAGAGTCATTTTTACAGGTGTTTTATGGGCTTTGGGAGGAGAGCTACAGCAGGTCTGTCCTTCTACTCTGTCATCTTGGCTCTGCTCTCCTGTCCAGAAGTCATTTCCTCTTCAATTCTCCTTTTTCTGGTAAAGGACAGAGTCTTGAGATGGCCTATGAGGTCAACAGTATGGACTAAATCCTGCAGAAGAGGATTGAAATGGACATCTCCCCAATGCACCTACTCAGAGGTAGCATAGCACTTCCCAGAGGCTAGCAGACCTTGAGAATGCCCTGAGAACATGAGCTCCTCGGTTCTCTGTCCTTCGTTTTCTCACGTTAGGCTTCCTTATGAAGCTTTGGTTAACTGACTCAGTTACTTAGATCATGGTGTCAGTGAGGCTAGGGTTTCTGACTTGAGACTCAAGTGGCCCATTTATGTTTACTCAATTCCATGACTACAAATAGCACCCAAACAGATGGCTAAGAATGAAAAACTCCATATTGCAGGTGTATCCTTGGAAGAAAGGAGACTCTAGCTTTCTTATTCAAAAAGTTCCCAAGTCCTGTTAATTCCATCTCCAAAATATATCTTCAAGCTGTCTCCTCCTTTCCAATTTCATTGTAACCACTCTAATACAGAATCATAGATCCTGGAAAGGATAGAGCTGGAAAGGATCTTAGAGCCTAACCCCTCATTTTACAGATGAAGAAAGCAAGGCTAAGAGATTTCCTTTAGTGTTACATATTTAGTGTCTGAGGCAGTGCTCAAACTCATGTCTTCCAGCACCCTGTCCACTGCATCATTTAATTTAATGTTGCCTAGAATACTGCAATAACCACTTAGTAGATTTTCCTATCTCCCCCCCCCCCCCCCACTTGCATTCATCCTTCCTAATGTAGATGAAGCAATTTTTCTTATCCAGGGATCTTATTTTGTCAATCCTCTACTCAAAATTCTTTAATGACTCCCTACTATGTATTGAACAAAGTCCAAATTCCACAGCTTGGTGTTTATAGTCCTTCACAATCTGCAAACAATCAATTCTTCCAGATATATTTCTTCTCTTTACAAAGTCTAAAATCCAAACCTTGTAGGAATTACATCTAGATTGAAACTGAGAGGATACCAAGTCCAGCCCTCCTATTTTATATGTGAGGAAACAAGCTTAGAGAGGTTAGATTGTTTGCCCAAGGTCTCATAGTCAGCATGTTACAGAAATAGGATATGCATTCAGGTTTCCTGACTCTCTGTTTCTGTGTTCTTTTCACCATTCCTTGGAACCTCACTTTTTCATCATGTCCTCTGCTATTGTCACCACTGCATTTTCATTTACACTGTTCTTAATGCTTAAAATTTTTGGCCTATTGAATTCCTACACATCCTTGAAAGATCAATTCAAATGTTTTTTGTGAAATTTTTCCAGTGAATAATAACCTTCCCCTCTTATACCACTTCATTCTGCACCTCTCCAATATACTCTTGTATTGCTACAAGATATGGAACACAATGGTTTCTGAAGAATTAAAAATGAAAATCACTCAGAGGACAGTGGAGAAGTGCATGATGGGCATGAACAGACTGCAATCTGTAACCAAGAAAAAGACATATAAAATGATGCAAAGTGAAGTGAGCAGAACCAAAAGAACATTGTACATAATAACAGTAACATTGTATAATGAAAAACATGAATGACTTAGCTATTATTAGCAATACAATGACCAAAGATAATACCAAAGGGCTCATGATGAAACATGTCATCCATCTCTAGAAAAAGAATTGTTATTGTCTGAATATGGGCCAAAGCAGGTTGTTTTCTTTTTCCTTCCTTCCTTCCTTCTTTCCTTCCTTTCTTCCTTCCTTCCTTCCTTCCTTCCTTCCTTCCTTCCTTCCTTTTTTTTTCTTCAAGTCTTTTTGTACAAGATGACTAATATGCAAAAGTTTTACATGATTGCACATGTATAACCTAAATCAGATTGCTTACTGTCTCAGGGAGGGAGGAGGAATAGAATTTGGAACTCAAAACTTAAAAAAAAGGGCACAAACGCTAAAAATTGATTTAACATGCAACTGGGGGGAAAATAAAATATTATTTTTAAAAACACAACCAAGGAAGAACTTTGAAGAATAGGAAAAGATGCCATCTAGATAATGTATGATAGCAAAAGAAGATGGTGTGATCATATGGTGAGGATAAGGATAATAAGTGGACAGCCTGAATATTTCAGTCAGTCAGTCAATAGCATTTGACAAGTGCCTACTATGCTCCAGCTTCTGTGCTAAGCATTATCTTCATGTCATCAGGAGAAATCAAGGAAGGCTTTCCAGCATTTTGGGTGTACCTTCCATGTTTAACTTAATGAAGGATACAGAAAAGAATCACACAGGATGGTCAGGCATGGATGAGTTATCTTCTCTCCTCACTAGACCATAAGATCCATGAGGGAAAGGAACTGTGTTTTATCTAACCTTTTCTAGGCTCCCAAGGTCTCATATAGCGCTCTCTGCCTAACAGCCATAGAATTAATGTTTACTGGATTAAGAGAGCAGCATTAGAGCTGAATTTTGAAGGATATGTCAGATGATAAAATTTCGCAGTAACATAAAAGAAAATTCCAGGAACAAGGAGCAATGTGAGTCAATATAGGAGCAATTTGTATGTTTTAACTCAGTTCCACAGACATGATTCTGTCCACCTTTCAAAATACAAGGCAACTGAGGTCATTAGAAATAAGAGAGATTGTTGGGTTAAACCAGTGCTGACCTCCATGAAAAATAATCTCCTAAGTCATAATGTTCTTACCCAATAACCTCTTTTCCTTTCAGATCTTGAAAGTAGCTTCCAAACATCAAAATGAATAGCAAGCCATTTTAACCTTGTGATATCTTCACATTATAATTTTAACCTTGGCCTCCAAACATTATTTAACTATGACAGAATTCTATTGATAGGCTTGTTTTGTTCCTAGTAGCCACGAGCAAGTCAAAGGCATTGCTTCTTACCAGGGCTGCTGGTCTGGTTCTCAGCTGATAAATGTGTTAGACTTATTCCTGGGAGCTACTTAATTTATTGCTGTTATGTATTAGATGTTTTTTTTTTTCTTGGTGAGTCTGTCCTCTTACTTTGGCAGACATTGGGGTTCCAAGAGAGACAAGGCACTGTCTTAGCAGGCACTATCATAGGACTTAAAGGAAGGGTGTATTTCCATTTATACCTTTGTACATACCTAACACCTAGCTAAGTGCCTGGCACAGAAGATGTGGCTTCGAATCCCACTTCTGACACTATCTTTGTCACCCTGGGCAAGTTACTACTTTTTGGAGCCTCATTTTCTTCATCTACCAAATTAGTGGGTTGGACTACATGGCCTCTGAGATCACTGTCAGCTCTAGATCAATAATCTTTTAATCCATAGTAAGTTAATAAATATTTGTTAAGTATTTATTAATCACTTAATGTGTGCTAGGAATTGTGCCAGAAACAAAGAAAAGAAAAAAAAAGGAAGAAAAAAGAAACAGAGGAAGGAAGAGAGAAAGGAAGGAAAGAAGGAAGGAAGGAAGGAAGGGAAGGAGGAAATACAATTCTTATCCTAACAGCTTTCATTATAATGAGAGAGACAACATGACTATGTACAAATAAGATATGGACATTGGAGGTAATCTGAGAAGGAAGGCCCTAGCCTCAAACAGAACTGGATAGAGCTTCTCACAAAGCAAAAACTGAGACATGAAGGAAGCAAGGTTATTGGTGATGGTGGTGGTCTTTTATTTTCAAAGAGGATCAGTGACATCATGGGGTGGTTTCTTTAATTGTTGGTTGAGGAAAGGCTTTCCAAGTCTTACATTTCAGTGTCACAGGATATCAACTTAACAATTCAGGATATCGAAGGTTAGATCCTAACCTAACCTAAGAAATCTCCTTAATAAAAAAGATTTGTTCTGTGAAGTTTAGATTCAATCAGAGGGCAGCACTTGAGGACCTAGAGGGCCACATGGGATTTGGTGGCCTCAGTTCCCCACCTCTGGGTTAGGAGATATAGAGGAAATTTTTACCTTAATGTCGTAGGTGGGGAGGATCAGTTACCACTCTTCCCCAACATGAGTAAAGAATCTGTGCTGTTGTTACAGTACGTTCTCCTATATGCAGAAGTACTTATGCCCTATGTAGACAGAGAAAAGGAAAGAGAGGTAGGTGGGCTTCACTGGGCAGGAATCCTTCCTTGCTTCCTAGTGCCATGTCCTGAGTCTTCTCAATTCACCTTAAAGTTTAAATGTAAAAAAAATCATTCTCATTGAATATTTAACAAATTTGTTTATTTTTCCCAGCCAAGCACTAAAATTGGGGAAAATATCTGAATGAGTTTCTGCTCCATTTCCTATTAAATTTTTTCTCTACTTCCCAACTTTGCCATGACTCAAAGTGAAAATGCATTTAATTTATAGTTTTAAAGGGCATTTCCTTCATGAAATCAGAATTAAAGAAATAATTTAAAATAATTTCCCAAGTGGCCAGGCATCCAATTCTTCTTCTAGCTAGCTCTGAATTCCCAACCTAGTTCACAACTTCATTTTAACTAAGGGAATGAATGCTCTCAAATATACTGACAGAAGAAAGTTTACTATCGATTGTCTGCCACAGTCTTAAAATGGTGAAGTGTACTGCCTCATTGCCTCCTAAATCCTGAAACAGCAGCCAAATTCTTTGACTGACTGCCAGGAGAACTTTGGAGCCAGAAGATCACAAAGGTTCCATCATCCAACATTTCTGATCTTATGAAGTCACATTGCAAGTTGTACCTGCTGTGTCTGTCTGGCATTAGTTTTTCACACATCTTTCTCAGGGTCTCTTCTGATGATTTTCCCATTCAAGTGGAGGTTGTGGTCCTGGCAATTTTTATCAGTTCTAGGCCACAGTTTCTGATGCCTAGGGATCTCCAGGAAGGAAGAGCAGGGGGAGGAAAGGAGGGAGAGAAGAGACAAAGAAACAGAGACAAGTAGATAAAGACTGAAATAGGGAGACAGACTCAGGGAGAGGGTAACAGAGCTAGAGCAAGGAATAGAGAGAGACAAAGAGAGGGGGAAAAGAGAAAATAATGGAAAGGGAGAAAAATAGGGATAGAGCTTCTTGCTCAAGGAGACTCATAGCCTTTATTCAGTGCCTAATGTGCTGAACTACCTAACTTCCCTCTCTGGTGTGGTCCCACTGAGGGACCTTAGTGATCCCGTCTTTTATTTTTAAAAGTCACACCATAATGCAACAATGTCCTTACACAACTTCCTTTTATGTTAATCTCTTGAGTTTGAATAAGCCACTTGCTACTTTGTTTTCTTCTGGATGGGAAAAAAAAAATACAGGGGAATGCTAAAGAAAAAACTTGACCAATATGTGTTACACATAAGTCAGGGAATCGAAACAAATGTAGCAACCAAGTATTTATCCATTTACTTGAAAGACAAAATTAAGAGAAGATGAAGAGCAAGTCACTGATAACTGGAGGCAAGCTACCAAGTCTAGTCTAGTTTGGTATGTTATGTTATGCTATAGCATGGCATGGCATGGCATGGCATGGCATGGTATAATATCAAATAGTGATAATTAAACAATGACAACCCAAAACAGAGATCTACAAAACAGGCTGAACAGTGATCAAATCAGGACAGTCCTGTTGAACACCATTCAGAGTAAATAAGAAAATGAACATTATGCTTTTCTCAACTCTCAGGTTAGTAAAAACTTCATGCAAAGATTCATCCTCTGGAAAAACAGAAGGTGGGAGCACAGGTGTACTATGGAGAAAGCAGTCTAGCAGATGACAGCAGCAGACCAGCAGATGACATGAGCAGTTTTGCCAAGAACAACAAATGGAAGCTTGTGAGGCTAAGAACGGAGCTCTTTGGGTTGAAGCCTGAGAAGCATGAGTTTTATAGGCTATGCATGATCTCTATGTATGTTCCCTCTTCCAGTAGTAGTGTTAGGATCTATGGGAGAAGGAGCCCCTGTGTATGTGGGGGAGGTTCCTTTGCTATTGACCTTGTTATCCCATTTGATTAAATACATATTTTTAGAGGAAAAAATAACACCTGTACTAGATAAATTTTATTTTGCAGAGTGCTGATTTTCCAGTCGTGCTAGCAAGTTAACTTCCTATCACATTTTACTTATAATTAAAAGTTTACTTTTAAGAACATATTTTTAAAAACTAAGAATCAAATAGTATTGAATGAATTAAAGGCCTAAAAATATGAACACACTAACCAATTCAGAAAAATTACAGCTCAGTGTAGCCATGTATGCACTGAGTTGTTAATGCTGATTTTTTTACTTTTTAAGTTAATTTATTTATTTTTAGTTTTCAATATTCACTTCCATAAGTTTTAAATTTTCTCCCCCTTCCTTCCCTCCCCCCTCCCCAAGATGCCATGCAATCTGATGTAGGCTCTACATATATATTCCTATTAAGTATATTTTCACGTTAGTCATGTTGTATAGAAGAATTTGAATAAATGGGAGGAACCATGAGAATGATAAACAAAACGTAAAAGAAAATATTCTGCTTCTCTCTGCATTCAGACTCCATAGTTCTACTGTTGTTTTTTTTAATATGGGGTGTTCTAAAAGTCTTGGTACAATTTTAAGCTTAAATAGCTTAATAAGATATTATAGAGCTTTATTAATATAATTTATAGGTTAATTGATATAATCATGAATAGCTTAATAAGTTTTATAAAGCTTAAACCAGCACCAGGATTTTTAGAATATCTTGTATATGACACTAAAAGAAAACCACTCCCACATGCTATCCGTAGGTTGGTTGGGGTCAATGTACAGTGTGTCTGGTTGTGGTTGATCATACCAGTACCAGCTCAGAAGGCTCTACCACAGGTCAGGCATGAGCAGTCTGTATGGGTAAATTCTCTAAATTTGAGCATCTCATGTTTCTTTTGAGTTACTGCAATTCATTCCTAAGTTTTCCTGCTTCCAGTTGTTTCTCTCTCTAACCCATCATGCACATAATAACAAAATAGTCTTTCTGATGCACAGGTGAGACCGTTTCATTTCTTGCTCAAGCAACTTCAATGCCTATGGTCTACATGGGGTAAAATTTGAACTTATTAGCTGTGTAAGCAAGGCCCTCCACAGTCAAGCAACAAGCAGTTACTTGGTGCCATTTTAGGTAGGTCCATTTTAGGGTTGATCAAGGCTAAAGGCAAAAAATTAAAAGCATCTACTATGTCCCAGGAACTGCATATGTAGGTCCTAGAGATAAAAAGACAAAAAAAAAAATTCTCTGCCCTCAAAGAATTTTAATTCTATCACAGTGTAAGCTATTGTTATTTATAGAATAAATTGTTAATGGAGTTGGTGGGTTCAACCCTAATGGGTCATTATGTATTGGTGTATCTCTTCACTTATCTTCTAGCCTCCCAAGCTCTCAGTTTTCATCACCATCATCGTCAATAACTAGCATTTATATAGAGCTTTAAGTCTTGTAAAGCACTTTACCAATGCCATCTCATTTAATGTCACAAAAACTTTGACTGGTAGGTGCTAATATTTTCTCCATTTTACAGATCAGGAAACTGAAGCAGACAGAGTTTATGTGACCTGCCCAGAATGTCATGTAGCTAGTATGGATATGAGACTGGATTTGCATTCAGATCTTCCTAACTCCAGGTCCAATGATTTATTCATCACTCCATCTAATTTAAAGGGTGAATCTTGATAATTCATTATGAGGTCTCTCCCATCTCTAGATCTAACATTCTCCTTTGCTCCAATCTTTCAGGAAAAGATATTTCAGTGTACTTTTTGATCTCTTTGTGTGCTCTTGAACTCATTCCTTCCCATCTCTTATCTCACTATGGAGTCTTTACTCACTCAAGATACTAGTCAAATTGGTCCTCAATCTGATACTGCCCTCTCCTGTTTCAATACCTTTGCACGTAATTCTTCACTATTTTCCCATTTCCATCTCTTTAAGTCTTGTATATTCTTCAAGGCCCATTGCTGATAGAATCATTTCCTTCATGTACCTTTCCTTGAAACCCTGAGCGAGAAGTGGTCCCTTCCTCCTCGGATTATTCATAGTGTTTTTTTTTACCTTTCCTTTTTGTTTATATTCCAATTTACGCTATATTTATTCACGTACTTTTTTTATCTCCTGTACTTTGAGGGAAGTATGATGCTGTTTTGCATCCCCAGTACCTAGTATAGGACTGTATATATAAATATTTCTTGTGACACATAAAAATCCTGAGAGACAATTTCTAGGTAATTAATAATAATTTCATTAATTATGGCTAGCAAATAATTAATAAAAGAGGCCAATGGCATTCTCAGGGAGCAAAGACAAATCATCAAGTCTGCTCAATGCTTACATCCCTTTGGAAGAATGGATGTTCCCAACAGGTAGATATCAACTCTGGTTGGTTAATAATTAATGAGAGAATGAATATTCTAATATTAATGACATGTTTGTTCTAAAGAGGGTTTGGGCTGTGATTTTGATCACCTCACCTCATTCTCGGACAAAAAGAGACTTATCTCAAGCGAGGCTACTCCTTCCTCTGACAATCTATACAAAAGGATCTATCTTTGAACCAGTGGTAAGAATTCCATCTAGATAAGATAGTCTGTGTGAGGTGAATTCTTTGGACAGGGTCAGAAATGCCCTTGAGAGGATGGACTTTGAATGAGGATTTTTCCCTTCAATATTGTCTATTAATAGGAGAGAAATGATCATTTCCCTCAATACGTATATACACATATATAGACATACATGTGTGAATATATGTGTATAAATGTATATATGGATTAGTAATTATTGCTTTATCTCAAATTCAGTTTTTTTGTTTTCTTGCAAAAGAGAGATAAGCTTTGCAAACACCTTAAAAAGTGAATACACAAGCTTCTACACAAACAAAATTAATGGATTTTGGATAAGGAAGCAAGGAATTAAATGGACAAAAAATATCAAGTTTCTCAGAGGTTGAAACACAAGCTATGTAGAGAATTGACTGAAATATATAAAATTAAAAACCATTTCCCAATAAATGAATGGTCAGATGATAAGAACAAACAATTAAAAAAAAGAATGGCAAACTACCAATAGCCATTCGAAAGAATTCTCCAAATTACTACTAATAAGAAAAATATGAAGCCAAACAATCCTGAGACTTTACCTCCCATCTAGCAAACTGGCAAAGATGACAAAAAGACAGGAATAATCTATGTTGGAGGGTTTGTGGGAAGATAGGCCCACTAATTCTTTGTTGTGAAAATGTGAATTAGTAAAAAAAAAAAAAAAAAAAAATTGTAAAGCAATTTGAAATGATGCCTAGAGACTCCATTGATTAAAAAAAAAAAAAAACAGACCAAAATATTTATAACAACACTCTGTGGTAGCAAAGAAGTAGAAACAAAGTGGATGCCTATCGATTGGGAAATGACTAAATAAACTGTGGTATGTGAATATAATAGAATACTATGGTGCTGTAAGGAAACGACAAATATGATGAAAATAGAGAAATTTGGAAAGATTTATAGGAACTGCTGCAAAATGAAGTAGAGCCAAGAAAGCAAAATATATATAATAACATGAGTACAATAAAGTAAATGGTACAAAACCACAAAACAATTTAAAATTAATGTTTCAAAATGACAAAGAGCAAGCTTATCTCCAAAGAAGAGATATGAGAAAACACCTCTTCCCCTCACTCTTTTGCAAAGAGATGTGTATGTGTGTGTGTGGGGGGGGGGTACACATACACATTGAGGGGTGGGAGTGGGGATGATGCTTCACAGGTGTGGAACACTGCCTATATTGTCAAATTTTTTACAAAATATATACTAATCGGGTTTTACCGATTTTTTTTTTCTACTTCATTTCTTTTTTCCCTTTCTTATATGTTATATGAGAGAGCTCTCTGAGAAACGGAATGGGGAGGGATTCAGCTCTGAATACTCAGGATTGCTTTGCATTCTTTTCACATCTTGCTAACTTTCTATCCCCAGTCTGCTTTCTATCTCCGTGCTACTTTCTATCCTACCTCAGCTACTTTTCCACCCTCCTCCAGCACCCTTCTCCTAATGGTAATGTAATCTCATCAGCCTCCTTCTCCATAGGTGAGTTCCTCATAATAACATCCATTTATGTTATTATGTGAATGTTATTATATGAAGTACCAATGTCAGTTATGCTCACAGACTCAGCTCCTGATTCTCAAAACTACTTTTTCCACCTTTCCCCCACCTTCTGCCCCCATTATGTGCTGTCTTCATTAAAAAATAGGCTCCATGAGGGCAAAAGTTGTCTTTTGGTTTGTTTTTATATTTTCAGGGTTTAGCACAAAACCATGGTAAGCACTTTAAAAAAAATGCTTCATATTTTTCCAATTCAGGGGAAAATTTAGGACTCATAAAAACAAAAGACATCCATAAAAAGGTATTTCAAAAAAATGAAAATATTCTTGATATCTACTCCAAAATGTTCCTGTTCGCGTTATTTACACTAATGGCTTAAGATACATCATTATTCATGAGACTGTATGTGTCTCTGAGTTTAACTTCAAATAAAGATGGTTTTATTAATGAAAATTAATTGATATATCACATACACTTGAAATACATACTGAAGTACTTAGTTCTACTGCTGTTAATTTAGGGATTTGGAATATTAGAGGTTTCTCTTATTTCTGTTATCAAGATTACTGAGATTTGGGAAAGGAAGGAAGATATCCCACCAACATCACCACTCAGAACTTTAAATTTGAAGTTGACCAATAGAAGGAAAGCTATCAGTGATTGGATCTACTCACCTGTCTCTTTTTCTGTCTCTTTGCGTCTTTGTCTTTCTCTTTCTCTCTCTTTCTCATACACACAAATTTACTATTAATTTTAATGAATTTATCATTTATATATTATATATCTATAATTTATTACCAATTAAATTAGTGAATTTAAAATATTAATAATTTGATTTAAAAATCATAGAACTAAAAGAAATATAAAGGAACTCATGGAAATCATATATAAATATCATTGAAAATAGCACTTTTAACGAGGATATATTTGTGTGTGTGTGTGTGTGTGTGTGTGTGTGTGTGTGTGTATAATAGTACTACAACCCAATTTAGCCACCTGGAGGCACTTTTGGACCCCTTTCTTTGATGAAGATTAACGGCTTGCAATTCCATATTTCTACTGTCATGAAATCCTAGGGGATCTGGGGAGGGGAATGCCAAGCTCTCTGTGGTTCTCAAAGAGTTGGTTGACTTTCTTCTCTAGTACTATCCCATATCAGTGCTCATTCTATCAGCAGCATTTTAGGATGGAAAGAGCACTAGGTTTTAGAGTAAGTGTTGTTCTTGCTCACTTCTGTCCAACTCTACATAACCTCACTTGGGGTTTTCTTAGCAAAGATGCTGGAGTGGTTTCCCATTTCCTTCTCCTGATCATTTTACAGATGAGAAAACTAAGGCAGACAGGATGAAGTGCCTTGCCCAGGGTCACAGAGTAAAGGTCTGAGGTCAGATTTGAACTCATGTCTTCCTAACTCCAGGCTTGACAACTTATCCACTGTGCCAACTGCCAACCCATTATGAGCATGTAGGTTCAAATCCTGGTTCTGCTAATTACTACAGACATACCTCAAAAATATTTCAGGTTTGGTTCCAGATCACCACAGTGAAGCAAATATTGTAATCAAGGGAGTTACAGAAATTTTTTGGTTTCCCATTTCATATAAAATTATTTTACATCATACTGTAGTCCATTAAGTGTATGATAGTATTATGTTTAAAAAAATGTACATACCTTAATTTTAAAAATGCTCTGTTGCTTTAAAAATGCTAATTATCATCTCAGTCTTCAGCAAGTGTATTTGAGAGATGGGGCTCTGCCTGGTCAGGTCAAGGGAGGTAGAAGAAGATTGGATAAAAGAAGAGATTAGTTAGTAGTCCAATGAATAGAGAGTAGAAAGTTAAACAAAATAAATCTGGAAAGATACCAGTCATTGTTGAAGTTCTTAGTGCAGCAGGAATTGTCTAACACACAGTTCCCCACCCCCCTTGCCATATGAGAGGGGGACGACCCTTGCTACATTAAATGCCAGGCTCTAAGGAGTTTGAATTTATATAAGGAACATTCCTATATGTAAGCAATTTCCTATAAATGATAGGGATACAATGAAGGTTTTTGAGAATATTAACTTGGCTCAACCTGTATGTTTGGAGATCACTTTGGCAATGGTGTGAAGGATGGTTTAGAGAGGGGAGATACTTTAGGTAAGAAAATTAAGTAGGAGACTGTTATAATGGTCCTGGTGAATGGTAATGAGAACCTGAACCATAGTGGTGGCCATGGAAATGGAGAGAAGGGGCGGATGAAAGAAGTAGTCTAGAGGTGAAATCAAATGGTGTTGGCAATTGCTTGGATATGAGATGACTGAGATTTCAAGCCTGGGAAAATGATGGTTACATGAAGAGTAATAGGAAAGTGGAGAAGAGGGGCAGCTAGTTGGCACAGTGGAGAGTGTGTCAGGGCCTGAAGTCAGGAGGAAGACATCTTCCTGACACAAATCTGGCCTCAGACATTTACTATCAATGTGATTCTGGGCAAGTAACTTAACCCAATTTGCCTCAATTTCCTCATCTGTAAAATGAGCTGGAGAAGGAAATGGCAAAGTACTGTAGTATCTCTGCCAAGAAAATCTCAAATGGGGTCATGAGGAATTGGATATGACTGAAACAAATGAACAACAACAGCCTTTCATTACAAATTGAATGGACTATTGTATGGTCCTCTAACGGTTAACACTTTTACCCTCTCCCTTTAGTACTCCTATTCAGCCTTCAGAGAAATGACAAATTAACCTTTCTTAACATAGAGCAGTCCTGACACCCCTCTACCCAAAAATCTTCAGTGGGTTCCTATTGCTAGCTGGGTAGAGGATTTTTTCATTTTTGTTTTTTGTATCTCTAGCACAGTGCTTGGTACATAGTAGGAACTCAATAAATGTTTTTTAAATTGATTTGAATTGAGTTGAATTTGAACAATCAATTAACAAGTATTCTGAATTAGCTGCTATGTATCAGGCACTGTGTTGGTCAGTGGGGATAAAATAACAAAAATGAAAGTTCCTCAAGGAGTCCTCAAGGAGTTTATCTTCTAACAGGCTGAACTGGGTTCAGATTCTTTTACTTGGCATTCAAGAACTTCCATTTGAACATATCAACCTTATCTCTCTTATCTTGTTTCTTTCTCTGTAATCTACGTTGTAGCTAGATTGGAGTATTCTTTAGCCCCATCCCTCCATGTCCCCAGCACACCTTACATGCTATGGCTTACATGCCTTGGGTCAAACTGTTCCCCAGGCCTGGAAGGTTAAGGGACTTGCCCAAAGTCACACAGTAGTAAGCATCATCATCATCATCATCAGCCCTAGCACTGTGCCAAGCAGTTTACAATTATTATCTTATTTGGTCCTCACAATAACTTTGGGAGGTAGGTGCTATTATTATCCCCATTTTACAGATGAGGAAACTGAGACTTACCAAGGGTCATACAGCTAGGATGTGTCTGAGGCTGAATGTGAATTCAGGTCTCCTTGACTCTATCCACTGTACCATCTAGAAACAGGTTTTGCTGACTCAGTAATCATTGGTCTGTTCATCATCCATAAGTTCATTTGAATACAGTGATATAATAATTTATTTTTATTCAGGTTTTCCAGTATCTTCCCTTTCCAATCTTAGAAAAAGTTCTGAGAATCTGAGTTCAGAGCCTGGCTTTGCTTCTTGCCACGTATATGACAATAAGCAAGCAATCTCTCTAACTCTCCATTTTCTCATCTCTAAAATGAGAGAATCAGACTACACTATCCCTTATGTCTTGTCCATTTCTAAGTCCTGTAATTCTTCATAGATATCAAAATTCTTTACCAAATGCAAGTCATAAACCTTCCCCCAAGACCTTCAATAGCTCTCTATTGCCTACAAGACAAAATATAAATTCTCGAGTCTGGTGTTCACTGCCTTCCAACACTTGACTCTGACCTTCCTTACTGACCTCTTACTTTTCTTCCTTTCATATATTCTTCATTCCTAAACAACAGGACTATTTACCGTTCCATCTTTTTGTTCTGTTCTTTCCTCTCTCCACGCTGAAACATTCTCTTCCCCACTTTTGAAACCTTTCTTTTCCTTCAGATCTCAGCTTATGTGCTGTGTTCTCCAAAAAGTCTTCCTCATTCCTGCCAGCTAGATTATTTGACCTCTATGCCCTTATTATAGTTGTACATTTTAGTGGCTTATCTCTACACTAGATTTTAGTTTTTTGTGGGTCTGTAGTATTCAATTTTCTGTTTTATCCTTAGCACCAAGCAGAACAATAGATAATTTCCTCATCTGTAAAATGAGCTTAAAAAGGAAATAGCAAGTCACTTCAATATCCATAGCCACTTGACATAGATAATGTAGGGTCAAACTATATAATGTGTCAAAAGTGTTTAAAATTCTCTATAAATGTGAGTTACCACCTCTACCACTATCACCACCACCACCATCATCAAAGTAATGAATTGGATTGTATTGTATTAAATTTCCAGTTCAGGTGTCATTTCTATCATGATGTATTTTCTGACTTCCATCCAGGGTTAGGCTGAAGTCAGCACATACAGGGTTTAATTGTTAAACTTTCACAGTCAGGAATTTACACCTTGGAAATCAGCAAAAGATACAAATCAGGACTTGACTTGTTGTTTTGTTGAATGTCTAAATTTAAGAAAGTGTTTTTGAAAAGCTGGTTGTTAAACATTTACTAATAGACCTTTAACTGAAAGTGATCTCTTCTCTAAGCATGATTTTTAGAGCATCTTTGTCTGGATACTTCCTTTCCTCTTATCACCCTTTGAATGAATGAATGGATAAATGAAAAATCATTTAAATGTGTCTATGCCAGAGACCTCCCCCACCATAGGTGTTGAGTAAATATTTGTTAAATTAAGTTCTGGAATGTGGGAATTTTATCATTAACCTCCTTCCCAGAGACTTCAAAAGGTTTTAGTTCTTGGAAACAGTCTCAGGGGAAAGCTGGAGTAGGAAAATGTGCCTACCACCCATTAAAAATTCTGTTCTTAGCAAAGCCTGGTATCTCTCCTTCTAGACACTACTATGTTGTCTATGGCTTGTTTCCCCACCAGAGTTTCTGTATATTGCATATATTCTTAGGAAAATAAATGTTTTTATTCCCGAGTTTACTCCCAGCTTTGAAAGCAGCAGGCAATATGATTATTGGATTTTCCTCCTGTTTCTGCTACATGACTGATGAAGTCGCTGTGGCCTCCAGGTGCCATCTCTAGGGTCAGCCCGACTCTCACATCACTGTCACTACTGGGATGCTGAAAATCCATCTGTCACTCAGACTGTCACATTGTTACTGAGCAGATGGCAAAACGGCCAGCCATCCCAGCATGACTTTAGAATCTCCTATTTAACAATGGCTATGGATACCACATAGAGAGAGAAGGGGGAATTTTGATGACTATCTGACCCAATAGAGAGCAGTGTTGATGGTCAATTGGAATCATTCTGGTTCCAAGGTATAGTTAGGTATATTTCATTTCCTCATACGTACCAATGATAATAGGATAGCTAGGGTGGTGCAGTGAATAGAGCACCTAGCCTGGAGTAAGGAAGACTCATCTCTGCGAGTTCAAATCTGGTCTCAGATACTTACTGACTGTGTAACTCTGGACAAGTCACTTAACTCTGTTTGCCTCAGTTTCCTCATCTATACAATGATCTGGAGAAGGAGATGGCAAACCATTCCAATATTTCTGCCAAGAAAACCTCAAATGGGATTACAGAGAGTTGGATATGACTGAAAACAAGTGAACAACACCAACCATAATACTATTATAGTTATTTCTTTTCATGTATTATTTTGTCTGAAAGACTATGCATTCTTTAAGGGCAGGGACATGGTCTTAATCATAGTACTTATAAAATTTGAAGAGGTAGGAAGTGTCTTAGAGATCATGGGATCATAAATTTAGAACTCTGCCCTTAGAAGTCATCTAGTCCAGTGGTATCAAACTCAAATAGAAACAAATGTCACAAATCCACACATAAGGATAACTGTGGGTCACCTCTTGACTTAATTTTAAAATATAATGCTATCTATGCTTTAGTGTACTCTCATAATATGGTCTAGGCAGCATTCCAGAATGTTACAGACATCTAGTACAACCCTCATTTTACAGATGAAGAAATTGAGACCTTGATGGATTACCTGACTTTCCTATTTGAACTCAGATGCTCTGACACATTTAGATACTCCCATGTACTTTGCAAAAGAGGTACTGAATAAAGATACATGATAGACAGAGTTAGTGTAATGACAAAAACACTGACTCTGGATTCATAGCATTCCAGGTGTGCAATTTACTTTCTGTGTGATACAGGCTAAGTTACCTTTGAGATTCTTTTAGGCTTCACTCTTCAACTGCTAAATTGGTCTCATAATAACAATAATAATTCACATTTTTGTATGATTCATGGTTTATAAAGAGTTTTTTTATGATGATCCTGGTGAACAAGTAATCATGTAACTAATATGGAACCAGTGGGAATACTTCATCAACCTTTCCCGACCCCTGAAACATTATTTCCATGTTAGAGATGGAGAAACTCTATCAAGAGTTCGGTAAATTAGAATGAACTGTTGCCAGACAGAGTGGTTCCCTATCACTGGAGGGCTTCAGGCAGAGCCTAGATGACCACTTGTCAAGGATATTGAAAAGAGAATTTCTATTGAGGTGAGAGATGTACTAGAGGACCTATGATGACCCTTCTAAGTCTGAACTGACAAATATGATTTGACAGAGATCAAACAAGTAGTAAAGGGGCCAGGATTGGCGACTTGAATCAGTGTCTTGAATTCCAATGTGACTCTCTTTCTACTTATACTACCTACTCCAAAGCTTGCTGCAAGGATTAAATGAAATTCCTATATATCTATGTATGTTTATGTATATATGTATATATGTATATATATACATATATAATGCATGTGTGTATATGTGGGGGTGGGGTGGGTGTGTTGTTGAGTTGTTTCAGTCATATCAGACTCTTTGTGACCCCATCTGGGGTTTTCTGGGCAGAGATAATGGAGAGATTTCTTTTGGTAGCTCATTTTATAAATGAAGAACCAAGGCAAACAGAGTTATGTCTCTTCCTCAGGGTCACACAGCTAGGAAGTGTCCGACATTAGATTTGAACTCATGAAGGTGAGTCTTTCTGATTCTAAGCCTGGCACTTTATCCACTGCACCATGTAGATGGACATATACACATATACATACCTGCTCATATGCACATATATGTAAAGTGAAAGACTTTGCTGAAATAATATTTAGTTGCTATATATGTACATATATGTGTACATATATCCATAAGTGTATGTATCCACATGTATTTATACATATATAAACACGTAAATATATCTATCTATATATTTTCACATATATATAATAAGAATGTAGTTAGACAGGTAGGAGAACTAATGAACTTGCCCCCTTGGACTTAGGTTTACCTTTCCCATACCCAGCAATCTATATGGAAGAGTGGAAGGGTTTTTGAATTGAGATATTGGGAGACCATGGAACTCTAGGGTGTTTAGCAGTTACTAGATGAGAACCTACTCCATAGATGATGGCTGGGCCGCTGGGGATGGTGCATTGGATAAAGCTGATAAAGTGGATAGAGGTCTCGACCTGTATTCAGGAAGATCTGAGTTCAAGTTGGACTTCAGATACTAACTGTGTGACCCTGAAAGTGTCACTATAGTCTCAGTTTGTTCATCTGTAAAATAGGGATAGTAATAGCATCTACCTTCCAGGATTGTTGTGAGGATAAAATGAGATAATATTTATAAAGTCCTTTGCAAACCTTAAACTATTATATAATGCTAGTAGTAGTAGTAGTGGTGGTGGTGGTGGTGATGGTGATGGTAGTGATGGTAGTAATGGCAATAGTAGTAGTTGAAGCAGTAGTAGCAGCAGCAGTAGTAGTAATAGTAGTAGTAGTACTGGTGGTAGTAGTGGTAGTGGTAGTAGTAGCAGCAGAAGCAGCAGTAGTAGTACTAGGTAGTAATAGCAGTAGTAACAGTAGTAGTGGTGGTGATGGTGGTATGTGTAGACTTCTCTTCAGAAATTAAAGTCAGAAAGCCCAACAAGCTAGAGTGAGGTCATGCTTATGAATGAAAGCATAGAGACCTGGAAGCTAGTTTCAAAACACAAGACTTGAACTTGAAGGTACTAGATATTTAGCTCCCAGGAAATCTGCTCTGTGTTCGAAAGAGCTCTCCACTTAGGATAAAGAATTTCTTATTGGATATGAAACCTTCTAGAAAAGATTCTAAAATTAATGAGATAGGATACTCTCTTAAGTTTTTCCCCCTAGGGAAGGCTTTTGATTCTCTACAGGGCATGAATTATTACTTTTATAAAATAACTATTTTTTAAAAGCTCTGAGGTTTTAAATTAAAAGAGCATAGTAGAGACCATTCTTCTCATGAGGAAGAGATAGCACTAATACCAAGGACTTTAACTGAAGTCAGAAACTGGAAAGGAAGACAAGTTCCTCAGTCTCATAACTAGTAGGGCCATGCGTGACAGAAATTGTGTATCAATATACCTGACAGAGACCACTAGAGAACAGACCCAGTGGGATATCAACAGAAGACTTCAGGAGCCATGAAGCTCAGAGGCTCCCCTGGCTACATGTATTTCCTACTGGTGTGCTTCTCCACAGATGTGCCCTGGTCACACATATTCCCTATTGTTTGTCTCCTCTTCTCCCTGATACTATGCCTATTTGTGGGAGTGCATGTCAGTTTTATGGGGAAGATGTTTAATCCTACTTTTCACACTACTCTAGTTCAACAAATGCCTTTGTGTTAACACTAATTGAGTCTTCTGACAACTACTACTAGTAGGCATATCCCCAGGAGCTCATGAGTTCATAGTTTGGATTTTCTACAGACCCAAATCATGTCTCATACTCAGAAAAGCCTCACTTTAGGGACCCATTCTGAAAGCTACAAGCATTTCGCTACCATATAACACCATATAAATGTAAACTGTTATTTAGTTTAAAATATTTTTTGACTAAAACTAGATCTATTCATTAGTATAAAGAACTCCAAGTGAACTTCCTCTTCTTACATATGCTGGCAACAGTTCTACAACTTTTAGTCTTAGAAATTTCCTTGGGGAAATGAGAAACTAAGCATCTCGCCCAGGTTCATATAGCCAATGCATATGAGCACTAGGACAACAGGGCAGGTCACTCAGTCTCCACTGCCTGCTCTCTGGCCATTATGTCATACTAACTCTAAAACTATTTTTGTTGCTGTTCAGTTGTATGGACTACCTATGATAAATGTGTGGGAAGCCATGGATAAAGATCACATAGGATAGGTAGGCATGAATGGGTTGTAACCTGTAGCAATGGAATGAATGTCTGCATTGAGAAGATCACTGAACCATTTAAGGATCAGAGCACTTCTTTGATATTAATACAACTTTTTGGATAGTTGGCAAACCTCCACTTTTTTGTTTGTTGTCGACACAAATTTAACTCTGTTACTTTGTTAAAATACGCCTTATATTAAGCTGGCTACAAGTTGGCTTGCTGACTTGCAACACGATTATCAAACATATTTCCCAGAGGTGTCTTAAGGCTTAATTAATGCTTGTAAATTGAAAGCAGTTACCCTGTGTGACAGGAAATTTAGAGAAAACATATTGGACTGTAGGTATGTGGTATATTACACGCTATGCCTTCAATTAAAGGCAGAAAATGCATCCTATTGAAAGCACAGCTCCCATGGGGAGAATATAAAATGAAATGAAAACATTTCAGGGTATTTCTTCTTGTATTGTCTCACCAGAGGCAATTTGCAGTGTCTCAAATCTTTGAATCTTCTTAAATTCACTTTAAAGTAACAAACTTTGTTGTACACTATATAAAAAGTTATAGAAAGTTCCTTTAAGCAACAAGAGGGGGTGTAGCCAGGAAGTGATGGATGGATACCCAAATACGAGTTCTGTGAGAAGGAAAAGATCATTTCAAAATTGAAGAAAGATCATGATATCAGAGAGGGTAGATATATTGGTCGTTTTTTTTGAGGTACTTTTCGATGTGTTTAATCTTTATAATAAGAAAAGTTTCTCTGAGTAGAAGAAGCAATAGCTATGTGTTTGAAAATCACTGCAAGAGAGAAGATCGAGGAAGAATTAGTGGAGAAAATGACATGAACTTCATTTAAAAATATTGATGCTGTCTGCTTTTACATCCCTGTCATTTCTGGACATTGTTCTCACCTCAACCTCAATAGGTTGGAGCCAGGTAATGACAGGTTACACATTCCAAACAGAGGAAATTTCATTTGATCTTAGAGGCAAAGAAAACTGATGAAATTTATGTCATGGGGAGCGACATTGTTGGAACTATCTTTTATGTATATCACATTGGTAGCTGTGTGGAAGATGGGTTGGAGGGGAGAAGAGATTTTAAGCAAAGAGACCATTTAAAATACTGTTTCAATAAGTTATATGAGAGGTAAAAGCCCAGAATTAGGATGGTGACTGTGTGAGCGGAGAGATGGGGATCAGTTCAAGATGTGCCATGCAGGTAAAACTGACAAGACTAGACAACTGATTGGACATGTGTAGCAAGGAAAGTTAAGTAATCTAGTATGGCTCTCAGTTTGTGAAACCATGCAATAAGGACATTTGGAAGAAGATGGGAAGAGGGACAAAGATGTTGAATTCTATTTTGAATATATGGGATCTCCAGTTGGAAATTTGCAAGAGGCAGTTAGTGATGCAGAATTCAAACTTAAGAAAGAGAGACTAGGGCTGGATGTAAAGATTTGGGAGTCATCCTCATTGGAAGAGTTGTAATCTATCTCAAAATACTATTGAGGGACAATGGAATCAATGCAGAATACTTTTTAGCAATTAAAGTGCTATTTAAGTGTGAGTTACTATTATTTGTGAGGAAAGCTTTTCATTAGCCTTTAAAAGCCACATAAATATAACAGAATTATAGCAGGGTAGCCACATATCCCAGAATATTTCTATCTGAACTCCACTGAAAAAAATGAGAGTGAAATTATCTTCGTGTGGCTTTTAAAGTCTTATGAAGATGATCATCCTACTCCTACATGATTTTCTTTTGTTCTACTAGGTCTATATTTTGAAAGCTTTTCATTCCCTATAGACAATGAGTATTTGTGTGACAACAGAATTTAAAAGGATAGTTCTTAAATTGCTATTAGACACTTTTAAGCCCAGGCAATTAAGTATAACAGGTTTGCTTGGGATACCTGTCCAGTTTCCATATAGCTTTTGTGGTTGGATTTTAAAGAATATTTTGAAGTCTATATTTGTATTATGGGGATTAATTTATCAATATTTATGAAAAATAGTAATTTCTGAAGTACAATTCTAGCCACTAAGATGTACCTTTCTAGGTACTCAGTAGGCACTAAAATTTTGCAGTTTGCAGTAATGTTGCATAGTTGCTCTCATTTCCTTGCTTAATGAACATAGATCAGTCAGTCTTGGTTGCTTAAGGATAGTCCTTCTGTATCTGTATCATCATTGTTATCATCATCATTATCCTCTTTGGCATTCCATATAACCTCCACAGCTCTGAACTTTTTAGCTAGTGGGACAGGCAGCTCATTCTGACCCTAACATATCCTAAGTTATCGTGGCTGACCATTACTTCCCTGTGATCAACAGTAGAAAAAGACAGGTACCCATTAGAAACAGTCTCTATGGTCTTATAGAGATTCTTGAAATTTAATTCATTCAGTGGCTAAGACTCTGGGGCTATATCTCTGTTGAAAGCATACACTGTGCCTTGGTAGGAATATTCCTTGTGGCAGGTCGACCTAAGTAATGTAGATGTGCTACTCCTGAATCATCACTTTTTTATTGCTCAGTCATTTTCACTTGTGTCTGTCTCTTCATGACCCAATTTGAGTTTTCTTGGAAAAGATACTAGAATGGTTTGCCATTTCCTTCTCCAGCTCATTTTACAGATAAGAAAACTGGGGCAAACAGAGTTAAGTGACTTAGTCAAAGTGAAACAGCTAGTGTGTAAGGTTAGATTTGAACTCAGGTCTTCCTGACTCCAGGCCCAGTGATCTATCCACTATACCACCTAGCTGCCTGAATCATCCCTAGAGCTCAACAAGTGTGCTAAAAGGTAAGAGTACCATGTGACTGAGGTCAAAGATGAAGGTTTGAGTTATTTGAAGTCTACTTGGCTGCTGTCTCCCAGTCATAGACTACAGTTCCCTTGCCATAGCCAAATTTTCATAAGTACCTGTCCTTGGTCAGACATGGTAAGATGGTGAGCCAGGGGCAAAGACTTTCTCATCACTAGGGGAAAAATCTCAGAGTGTATGGCTTAGTAGCTCAAAACACAGTGTGGTATATAATATGATACAGAGGCTAGAGGAATGAGATTGTAATCTAGAAAAACTTTGTCACCAACCTCTCTCTCTCTCTCTCTCTCTCATATGCACACATACACACTCATGTAATCACAGGCAAGTCACTTCAGTTCTGTGAGTGAACAAATGAATGAGTGAAAAAACATCCATGAAAAGCTTTCTATGTACAATGCACAGTGCTAAGAGCTGGAGATTCAAATAGAAGTGACCACTCTCAAGGAACTCATGTGCTAATGGAAGGCGATGGCACATCTAGAAGGGATTAGTTACAATGTAATGGGAAAGACTTTGGTGGTAATAAGGATGCAAAGGTAGGTAAATGCTAAGACTTGGTGGTCCTTAAGTGTTAGTGGTAGGGAAGAACCAGTGGTCTTTAGGGAACAAGAGGAAGATAGATGATTTAAAGCCTAGTAATCCAGATGACAAATAATCTAGTTTGATTGGAGTTTAGAGGGAGAGATAAGGTTGATGTGTAAACACATCTTCTTTAGTGCCATCAGAATTGATGAAATTATGTCTATTTTCCATATTGAATTATTTTGACAATGTCAAGGACTTTGGTGGCAAGAACTTTCCTCATGAGCCTCAGTTTCTTTATGGGTAAAATGAGGATAATAATACTTGCACTGTTTTAACCTCATGAGGCTTTGTAAACCTGCAAGTGCTATGTAAACATGGATGCTGTTGATGATGATGATGGTGATGATCATAATGATGGAGATGGCGATGATGATGGTGATGATGACAATGATGATGATGATGATGATGGTGATGATAATGATGGTGATGGTGATGATGATGGTGATGATAATGATGGTGGTGGTGATGATGATGGCAATAGTGATGATGATTATAATGATGGTGATGGTGACGATGATGATGATAGTGATGATGGTGATGGTGGCGATGATGATGGTGATGATGGTGATGATAATGATGGTGATGGTGATGATTATGATGATGGTGATGATGATTATGATGATGATGGTGATGATGATGATGATGATGGTGATGATGGTGATGATGATGGTGATGGTGGTGGTGATGATAATGATAATTACTGATGGTGGGTCAGTTGCTTACTACTGTTAGAACTGACCCATTTACTCCAAATGTTCATTTTGGAAAAAAAATATAAATTAAAAAGATGGTTAAAAGAAAGCAAGAGGCAGCATTGTGTCCTGGAAAGAGAACTGTGAGTTTGATCTCCAAGGTACTTTCCTTTTCTAGCATTTTTTGTCTTTCTGACCCTGAAAACAATTGTTGTCATGGCTCTGGCCTTGTAACTTCAAGAAAGTCTCTTAGTCAGTTTCCTCATCTTGGAATATGGAAATATATATAATGTTAATATATCACCAAAGATGGATAGGATAGGACTGGACAAATGAATTTCAAATTATTTTTAGTTCATCACACATTAATTTAGCACTTCCTATGTGCAAAGCATTGTATAAGGCATTGGGAATACAAAAATGAAATAATTCCTGACTTCAAAGAACTTACATTACAGTGCATGAGGGGATAGGAAGAATACATGACATTAACTAGCACTTTCTAGATTTGTAAGGCATTGTACAATCACTGAGACTCTCACAACAACACTGTAAGGCTAATAGTAGAGGCATTTTTTTTGATGGGGTTGGTCCTCTAATTGTGTTGGGTTAGGGAGTTTCTGGGTAGCTAGAGGGCACAGTGGATAGAATGCCTGGCCTGGAGTCAGGAAAACTCATCTTCTAGAATTCAAATCTAGTCTCAGATATTTCCTAACTATGTGGCTCTGGGCAAGTCACTTAGCCCTGTTTACTTCAGTTTTTTCATCTGTAAAATGAGTTGGAGAAGGAAATAGCAAACCACTCCAGCACCTTTGTTAAGAAAACCCTAAAGGGGGGTAGAGCCAAGATGGCAGAGTAGAAAAAGGCACATACACCAGCTCTTATCCCACAGACCATAAAATACCTGTAAAGAAGAACTCTCAACAGATGCTAGAGCAGCAGAAGCCACAGAACAATGGAGTGGAAGAGATTTCTAGCCCAGAGTGACCTGAAAGACTGATGGGAAAGGTCTGTCACACTGGATGAGAAGCAGATCCCAGCCCAGCCTTGGCCATGGGGCACCTAGAGGAGCAGATCCAAGCAGGCTTCAGGGACAGAATCTCCAGCAGCAGCAAAGATCCCTCAGCCCACAGGCACCAAAGGTCAGTGAGAGGGTCTTTTTGGTTGGCAAGGGAGCAGGGTGTCCCCATAACTCGGGCCTCCACAGGTGGCAGCAGTGGAGACAGCAGTTGTCAGGGCTCCCAAAGCAGGCAGTAGTCTGCATCCAGTGTTGAAGGTCTCATCGTAAACCCCCTGAGGGACCTGAGCCCTGTGTGGTGGCCCACCCTCATCTGAGCAGCTGATCTTAATCTCACACTGAATAGTAGCCTTTCCCCTGCCTAAAGCCCATGAGGGTTTGGAGCAGCTCATCTGAATCTCAGTCCCCAGTTCTGGTTTGGGAGAACTGGAGGCAAGGTGGTTGTAGAGGAAACTCAGAAGTCAAGGCTGGGAAAATGCCCCAAAAGGGGGGAAAAAAGATCATAGAAGGTTACTTTCTTGGGGAACAGGTGTCTCCCTCCATCTTTTCAGTTGAGGAAGAACAACACATACTGTCAGAGGAAGTCAAGGCCTCTGCCTCCAAAGGGAACTTAAACTGAGCTCAGGCAATAGAAGACCTTAAAAAACAAGTTAGCAGCTTACTAAAGGAGAACCAAAAAAATGCTGAGGAAAATAACAGCTTTAAAAAGAGGCTAACTCAACTGGAAAAAGAGGTCCAAAAAGCCAATGAGGAGAAGGAGGTTTTAAAAAGCAGAATTAGCCAAATGGAGGAGAAGGTTCAAAAGCTCACTGAACAAAATAATTCATTGAAAGAGAGAATTGAGTTCAGGGAAATGAATGACTATGAGATAAACCAAGTAGTTAGTAAACAAAACCACAAGTTTGAAAAAATAGAAAATAATATGAAACATCTCATTGGAAAAACAACTGACCTGGAAAATAGATCCAGGAGAAACAATTTAAAAATTATGGGACTACCCAAAAGTCATGATCAAAAAAAGAGCTTAGATATTATCTTCCATGAAATTAACAAGGAAAACTGCCCTGATATTCTAGAACCAGAGGGCAAAATAAACATTGAAAGAATCCACTGATCACCTTCTGAAAGAAACCTAAACAGAGAAACTCCTAAGAATAATGTGGCCAAATTTCAGAGTTCCCAGAACAAGGAGAAAATACTGCAAGTAGCTAGAAAAAAACAATTTGAGTACTGTGGAAATACAACCAGGATAACTCAGGATCTGGCAGCTTCAACATTAAGGGATCAAAGGGCTTGGAATGGGATACTTCAGAGGTCAAAGGAACTGGGACTGAAACCAAGAATCACCTACCCAGCAAATCTGAGTATAATACTTCAAGGGAAAAAATGGTCATTCAATGATACAGAGGACTTTCAATCCTTCATACTGAGGAAAAGACCAGATCTGTATAGAAAATTTGACTTCCCAAGACAAGAATCAAGAAAAGTATGAAAAGGTAAACAGGAAAGAAAAATCATAAAAAACCCTCTAAAGCTGAACTGTTTACATTACTACATGGAAAGAAAATGTTTATAACTCTTGAATCTTTTCTCATTATTTGGGTAGTTGGAAAGATTGTACATACACACACACACACACACACACACACACATATATAGATAGAGAGTACAGGGTGTGTTGAATCAGAAGAGGTGATATCCACACACATACACACAAAATAAAATAAAAATTAAGGGGTGAGGGAGGAAAATAATGGGAAGAGAAAGGGAGAAATGGAACGGGGCAGGCTATAACACATAAAAGAGATAAGAAAAATCTAGTTCAATGGATGAGAAAAGGGAGAAAGGGAGAGGGGAAAAATGAAGATACTCTCTCCACATGTGGCTGAAGGAGGGAATATCATGCTTATTAAATTTGATATGAAAATTTATATCACACCACAAGAAAGTATGGGAGGAGGTGACCAGTAGGGTGAGGGGAATGATAGAAGGGAGGGCAAATGGGAGAAGGGAGTTACTAGAAATACACACTTTCAAGAACGGACAAGGTCAATTGTGGGAGGAAAATAAAATAAGGGGGGATAGAGAAGGACAGAGGGCAATATAATTAGTATTACACAACATGATTATTATGGTAGTCTTTTGCAAAAGAACACATATTTAGTCTGTATTGAATTGCTTCCCTTCTCAGTGAGGCTGGGGAGGGAGGGGGGAGGGAGAGAAGTTGGAAGTCAAAGTATTAGCAACCAAGGTTGAGAATTTTTATTGCATATAATTGGGAAATAAGAACTACAGGGAATGGGGTATAGAAATTTATCTTGCCCTACAAGAAAAGAGAGAAGATGGGGATAAGGGAAGGGTGGGGTGTGATAGAAGGGAAGGTACATTGAGGGAAGAAGTAATCAGAATGCAAGGTATTAGGAAGTGGGGGGAGGGGAGTGATGGGGAGAAAAATTGGACATGTTATAAAGTGAGGTAAAAGCAATTACTATTAAAACAATTGATTGAATTAATTACTGAGAATAAATCAATGACATCTTTAGTTTGGGGAAAAGAATTTTAGTCTAAATTTCCTAGAGGAAGATAACCTCGGGTAAAATCTGGCATTGATGGAAAAATTAAGGTTTTAATGGTAAATATGATTTTATGATTGCTATTTAATCAGGAACTAGAACATGTATAGAAAGGCATGTAAGCCACTTAAGACTTGCCTCAAAAGATGTTCCTTAGCCAAAGTGAAATTATAATCATATTTGAAACCTGGTTATTGGAACTTGCCATTTTTAGATGCTATGGGACTATTAAGTGACTGTTCTTCTGAGTTTAACTCCAGGTATGGATAGCAAGAAAGATGGTCTGAGCCTCCAATCCATGATGCCAGTAAGCCTGTGAGATGCTGGTATGAACTGCAAAAGGTGATCTCATGGAAAGGTGGGAGAGCGGCTGTTTAGTCTGGGCTGAGGTAGGATTCTCCTGACTCAATTTCCCCACTGACACCTGGCAGACTTTAAGCCTGACTGAATGCAAGTGGACAATCTTATCCTGCCTGGAACTGACATGAAGTTGGGGAGATATTGTATTCCTGCAATGTCCCTACTCTTGGTGGCAATTTCCTATAGTCAAAAGATTTGGAAGCTTAATACCAGATCTATTCAATTATAGATTATGGGTAGGGGAATTTCCAAGGTTGTCTAAAATTAAGCTATTAGGCATAGGACTTTAGACCAACAACAATAAGTTAGGGTCCTTTAATTCTTAGTAATACTGTGGAGACAATTAGATCAAGAGATTGTGAAGTTAGCAACATAAATATTATTTGTGTCTCAGTTGGGTAATGTTTAAAAAAAAATTCTTGTGTGGTCCATATTGTAAATGCTTTAAAAAGATGTATCACCTGACCAAAAGTTTGAATTGTTTTATCTGTTATAAACTGTGTTAAAAATGAAAAATAAAATGAAAATAAAAGAAAACCCTAAAGTGGTGCAAAGAGTTGGACAACACTGAAAAACTACTTAATGGGGAAGGGAGTTTCCAGTGAGGAAATACCCCCAGCAAGGTAAATCAACAACTGTTTTGCAATGTATACCCTTAGAGAGGTACCTGTGGCATTAAGAGTTTAAGTGATTTCTCTTGGGACACACAGTAAGTTTCTGAGGAAAGGCTAGAAGTCAATTCACTTCAACTTTGGGGTTGATTTGACTCTCTATCCAATATATCATGTAACCTCTATAGACATAATTTTCCCCATAAGGAAACCCAAGTGGAAGTATCCATCTCCTTTACCTTCCCTTCACCCCCTCCCCAACATCAGGCTACCAGACCCTTTTGGGGCTGGCAGAAGGAAAGTACTGCCACTGGAAACATGATTCCCAAAGCAAAGAGTCACATAAATATTCAAATTAGCTTGATTAAGCCTTGGGAGGTGGATCATTATACCTTACCATCTGGTCCCATCTTAAGGTCCTAATGCTGCCATCTGACCTCCTGCTTTATACCCCATGGATCCCTAGGCCTTGTCATTTGTCCCATCAAAGTACCTTCAAGATTTCCAGTTCTTTCTATCCAGCTTATGGTTGAATAAACTTTTAAAAGAAATCTCCCCCAATTAGAACATAAGCTCCTTGAGAGCAGAGACTTGTTTCATTTCTTTTGTTTGTATCACTGGAGTCTAGCATACAATAAGCTCTTAATAAATGCTCTTTCTCTAACTCAGGACTAGTCGTTTGTTGTTACGAGTCTAATTTGTTGTTGTTGTTGTTATTTCCTCATCTGCATTTCAATCTGCAAAATGGAATCATAATATTTGCATGAATTAATGCATTTGCATATGTAGTGATACACTTTCAAGAATGTGATAATAATCGTAAGCCTACCTTACAGGCTTAAGAGGAAAGATTTTGTAAACAGTAAAGCTCTGAGAATTACGAATTATTGTTATTGTCTCAGGATTGTAGTGAGGATGATGGTTGTAAAGCACTCATATAAATATGTTTTGTGTCATTTGGGATGGCAGAGATCACTTCTAACTGGGAACTAAAGGAGAGATCAGGGAAGGCATCATGTAGGAGGTGACATTTGAGTTCAGGTTTGAAGGAAGATTGTGCATTGCTAGCAAATATAATGCAGTATATTCCAAAGTCTTACTATGCTGAAACTTTTGGAACATGTTGTTAGATGAATTCTGTGTCTTGGTGTAGTCCAAAATTTCCAGAATAGAATTTTTTTCAAATTGGGATGAGCCATGACTTTGACTCTCCATGGAAGGTCTGGTAGTATTGATTTGTATACAAATGGCAGAAAAAGGGAGAGGATGGGGTCAATCTTCCTATTAACTACTTACTTGTTCAAGGCAAGTTGCCATTTTTCAGAGAATAATAAGCAAGGTATTTTTGTAACCTGGTAAATGGATTGTCTTGTTCTTCCAAAATGGTTTTTCCACTCTGTTATCTTTGGCACGCTGCTGAGAAGCATCTGCCTTGGAAGTCCTAATTGCATAATGGGATTGATGCCTAAGTGATGATCATTTATGGTTGGTAGGTACCTCCTCTCAATCAGAATGAATTTATTGGAAACCTACTATGTGCCTAATGCCTTTAGCAGGGAGATGCCTAGGATATAGCCTGGGAGTGAAGAGACCTGGATTAGAGTCCTGGCTCAGTCTCTACTTAGCTATGGTATTTTCACAAGTCACTTCCCCTCTCTCTGTGGGCTTTTGCTTCCTCAAATATACAATGAGAAGATCATTCTAGATTTCTCTAGTTCTTTCTAGTTCTAATAGGTCTTTTTTCCATGTTCCAAGGTCATTGCTAGCTCTAACATTCTGTATCCTAATGTCCTTCTTAGCTCTTAACATTCCCTAAGACTAAAATTCTGATCAACACAGCGGTCAATCAATCCTTCACAGGAATGACTATGACACGTCTCCCACCTCTTGGCAGAGAAGTGAAGGTTAAGAGAGACAGAATGGGGCTTAGATTTTCGGACTTGAACAATGTTTTGATTTTTGTTTCTTGTCTATACTTGTTATAAAGGAAGTTGGGGGCGGGAGTTAGTAGGAATTGGAGAAAGGAAGGAAGGAAGGAAGGAAAGAGGGAAGGAGGGGGAAGGAAGGAAAAAAGCAAGGAAGAAAGGAAGACAAGATATTTTCAAATGGAAGACCAAAAAGAAGTTCACAAACAGGGCAATTTTGTCCCTACTTTGTACAAATCTAGTACACACTTAAAAATACATATCAAAAGTTCATCTTTTCATATATATTCTTCCTATTTTATTCTTTGTATATTGAAATGGTTGTTTGTTAATGATTGCTAAGTTCAAAATAAATGTATTTCAAATCCTACAAGCCTACAGAGAACAATGAAGATAAGAACATAGAATGTTCTAGATGAAAGGAACCTAGGAACCCAGAGTGTTAGCCCATAGACCATAGAAAATGTTTGCCCTAGAAGAGAACAGAGAGGTCATTCATCTTAACCCTCTCATTTTATAGAGGATAGAGTCGGAGACTCAGAGAGATGGAATAATTTCCCCAAGATCTCATATTGAATTAACAACATATTAAGGACTGGCCAAAGTTCCTGACTCCTTGTTTGGTGTTCTTCCCACTGTACCATACTTCCCTTCCTCTTAGGAGCTTATTAACTTCTCAGGGAGGAAAAAAGAATTAGAGCCAATTAGAGCATGAGACAGCATAGAGGAGAACCCTAAATGGCAGGGCACAGCAGGGACCTACTCCCTCCTCTTGCCTCTCTGCTGCCATTTTGACTCTCGTGTTCCAGCAGGGGCTCATGGCATTCCTGAAATCAAAATGTTTACTGTACTTCAAGTTCACTCTCGCATTGAAAGTCTCCTAAGCCATTTATTTCTGAGCAATAACATTGGCAACTCTGGGAGAGGAGTGCCATTATGGAGAGGTAATCACCCTCCTGTGGAGCTACCAAGAGCATTGAGCTGTGGAGGCCTCCAAGCCTCAGTGGTATTGCTATTCAAAGAGAGTCCCACTCCAGGGGCTGTCATCTAGCTATTGTGAAATGTCTCATTTTTATGTGTAAATAAATCATTTACATAGATTACTCTGATCACTTCAGACTGCCAGCTGCTGCTAAAACATTTTAAGTGAACACGCAGGCAGGAGGAAGTTTGTTAAGCATTTACTATGAAGTTTGGCTCTTTCTACCTGGCTGCTTTTAGGGATTTCTGTACTTGATTGTCAACTTCAGAAGAAATCCCCACCCCTCCTCACCCTGAAAGTTCTGCTCTGAGGGCCTCTCTTCTGCATCCCTCTTCGGGGCCCTCACATTCTCCTCAAAACACAGGACCAAGAACTGACCATCTCATTGCAAGTAGAAAGCTCATCTAGTGATCAGAAGGTGCTGCAGTTTTCCATGTCTTAGTATATATCCTGTCTTACTCTGTAGGGAATTTTCAGGCAAAGAAACTTTCTACCAATGTAGGCTGGACCTTCCTTTGTAACAAATCAAAGAGAGTTGCCAAAAGAACTATAGATGTTAACCAACGTGACCAGAAGCACACAGTCAGTATGTGTGAGGAGAGCACTGAGCTTCGGTCTTTCTAATTCCAAGGCTGGTTCTCTTGTGGTTGACCTTTCCTTCTCAAAGAGAATGAGATCAAGAAGGTAATATTTTGACTTGCTCATGAATTGGATTTAAGTGAGGCAAAGCTGTGCAGAGTCATCAGCCTTACTCTTTTCTCATCAAAGTCCAATGGCAGGACAACTAGCGATGGCCCGGGGTGCAGTGGATGACCTTGATTTCTTCAATATCGAACCAAGCTTAGCTTTGAGAAAATGAATTGGAGTGGGGGGGGGTGGAGGGTGGTATTCCCATTTTCAATGCCAGGAACATAGTAGGTATTTAATAAATGCTTGTCAAGTGATTGACCATGATACTTATGTTGAAGGAAGTGTGAATGTTTAGAAAAGAGAAGAGGAAAAACTTGCAGGAACATGAGAGCTATCACTGAAGATTTGAAGGGCTGTCATGTGCTTAATCCCAAAGGAAAGAACTAGAATCAGTGGTTTAGAGATACAGGAAAACATATTTCATCTGAATATAAAAAAACCAAACAACAAAAATGTTTGCCAACAAATATGGGAGTATATAAAGTCAGGAAGCATTGAGCTTCCTGCCAACAGAAACATCAAAGAAAAGCAGATAAGTAGTGAAGTGAGGTGAACACTGGGCCCAGAGCCAGGAAGATCTGAGTTCCAATCCAGCTTCAAAATGATAGCTTTGTGACCATAGGCAAGTCACATAGTCTCTGTCTGCCTCAGTTTTTGTTGCTGTTCAGTAATTTTTCAGTCATGTCCAACTCTTCATTATCTTATTGGGATTTTCTTGGCAAAGATACTGGATGGGTTTGTCATTTCCTTCTCCAGTTCATTTTGTAGACAAGGAAACTGAAACAAACAGGGTTAAGTGACTTGTCCAGGGTCACAGAACTAGTGTCTGAGGCCAGATTTGAACTCATGAAGATGAATCTTCCTAACCTCAGACCTGGCACTCTATCCACATTACTACCTAGCTGCCTCAGTTTCCTCATTCGTAAAAGTGGGGTTAATAATAGCTCACACCTCCAGGGTTGTTGTAAGGATCAAATGAGATGACAAATAAAATGCTTTATAAACCTTGAAGCACCATACAAATGCTAATTATTACTACTGTAACATCCCCTATATTGTATGTGTGGGTCTAGTGTCAGCACTCTCTCAGTTCAGGTTTGACACTCAAAAGTCACAGAAATTTAACAAAGGAGAAGCTTGACTTTTTCTAACACTGCAAGGCCATGAAATAAGGATACACTTAACTTTTCTTGATTCCCTCACCCCCATCCTCTATCTTATCTCCATTTGGAAACCCATCTGATCACTCAGTCATCAGGATATGGTGACTCACTTGGACTCAGGCACCCACCAAGTCTGAGGCCCCAACTACCCAAGGTTGGAACCTGCTATGCCTCCAGACCAAGAATTCTTTCCCAAACCTCCTTTACTATTAGTGCTTTTCCTCTATTAATAATTTCCTATTTATCCTTTCTATATCTTATTTACCTGTCCTCTACCCAATATCCTGGAAGGGGATTGAGCGGGGACTGATTTCCGTCTTTGCTTGTTTCCCTAGCATTTAAGCACAGAGCCTGGCTAACAGTAGATGCTTAATAAATGCCAGATGACTGACATTGACAGGATACCCTCTTGTCAAGGATATTTTTGTGGGGATTCTGGATTCTGGCAGAGGTTGGAACCCCAAATTGCTGAGATCCTTTCCAATTCTAGTGGGTTCTGAATATGCTTCTGAATAGGACCTATTATGGTATTTGCTGAGAAATAACCATAGTGTCAAAACCAAAGAAAGCAAAATATTTTGAAGAAGTAACGCAAAAATCACCTGTAAAAGATGAGCTTCTAGCAGAATTTCCTCCACCAGAAAATGTTCCCAGGCAAGGCTCTCTTGACCTCAGAACCTTTAGAGCAATCAACAATAGACTACTTGGCAGGCTGAACCATACTGAATAAACAAACAATGGTGTTTGAGAGAGAGTTTAATAAGAACTATCAAGTACATGAATTTTCAGGGCTATTTCTAGTACAAGCAAACATACAAATCCAGTAAAATGACTTCACTAAGTTGAGAATATAATCTCAGAAACCCAGAGGAGACAAGACACATATGGGTTCCTGAAAGCAGGGTGGGGATGGGCTCTTTTGGGTTTGCTTGAGATGGAGGGAAAGAAGAAGGGACAAGAGGGCAGAAAGATGGGTGGGAACATATAGAGGGAAGGAGGAGGGAAGAGGGAAAGAAGAAGTAGAGACAAAGACAGAGGGGTGATGGCTTTTCTGCCACCAAGTAGGGACAACGTCATATCGACATGCTAGCCTCTTTGCATTCCCTCATACAAGATATTCCATCTTCCAACTCTAAGCATTTTCACTGGCTGCCCCATATGCTTGGAATTATTCCCCCCTGCTTCATCTCCACCTGCTGGCTTCCTTCTCTTCTTAGCCCAAGTCTCACCTTTTGCAAGAAGCCTTTCCTGATCCCACTTAATACTAGCAACTTCCCTCTGAGATTATCTCTAATTTATCCTGTCTCTGTCTTGTTTGCAAATAGTTGTTTGTGTGCTATATCCTCATTTTAACTATTTCCTGAAAGCAGGGACTGTCTTCTACCTTTATTTTTATCCCCATTGCTTAGCATGGCACATGGAATATGGTAGGAGATTAATAAATGCTTGTTGACTGACTGACAACCATCACTGTACTAACAGGGAAGGCTTCTGACAGAAAGAGTCAAAAACCTCTATTGTGTGGAAGGGAGAGGAGGGAAGGGATGAGGGGAGAGGGAGAGAGAAAGGGAAACGGAGAAGGAAAGGTAGGGAAGAAGAAGAAGAAGAAGAGAGAGAGAGATGAAGAGGGAGAAGGAAAAGGAGAAGGGAGAGAGTGACGAAGACAGAGAAAGAGAGGCAAAGGGGCAGGAATAAAGACTTCAGTGTGTGATCCACTCGGACTGGAAATAAAATTTAAAGACAAAAACCAAAAAACATTGATTTTAGGTTCAGAGGAATTCCAAGTATGGGAAAGTCAGTAAAAATGTACAGTCAGGAGATGGAGGGTCAGGTTTGAGGAACAGCAAAGGAGGCCAGGGACCCTGGATGGAAGAGGCTACTTATTTCCAGTGTGACCTTGAGTTAGTCACAACCTTTGTGAGATTCAACCTCCTCAGTTATAAAATGAGGGATCATTTCTAAGGTCCTTTGTAACTCAGTCAATCATCCTATTAGAAAAGGAGCTGTTATTGTCCCCTATGAGAAGTGAAAGAGGAGTTACAACACTAAAAGAAAGGCTGCCTATGGAGCTTGTGTAGATTAACCAAGGGGGTGGGGATGGGGTGGTCCTTTGAAGCATATAGAAATATCCCCTGCCTGTTTGCAATCCAACCATGTGGAAATTTTGGAGAGCTGCTTTCTGGACATAAGTGACTTAGGGGGTCAGTATCGTGTGGTGGCAGAAAATCAACTAATTGAATGAGAGTCAGAAGATCTAATGACTCATAAGTTGCTGAGCCAGAACTGAGCACAAAATGAGTACTTTGGAGTGGAAATGTCCAGGTATTGGCATTGTGAGCTTAAGAGATCCACAGACCACCCTCAGAGGTTTCAGCAACCAGGGGCAGTCAGGAGCAGAGATCCCTGGAGGTGATGGCAGCAGCAGCCACAACAGTAAGAAGATGACTGAGCAGCAACCTTGAGGTGGACGTGACCAGACAGTGACCTCGCAGACACTGCAAGCTCTGGAATGACTGCAGTTGAAAGAGGAGTCAGTACAGGTACCAGACAACAGCTGGCATCTTCCTCTTTCCTGATGCTCAAGTGTAAGGATTGCAGAGTACCCCAGATCAGCAGAGAATTGTCCCAGCCCACAGCAAATTTCACAAAGGACGTTCAGGAGCAGGAGCTGGGAGGCACCCAACACTGGCCACATGTGTTTTCTGCTAGTGTGCCTAGGACCATTGTCCTTTAAGCATTCTCTCCAGGGACCTCCAACATGCCAAGGGAGAATATACCTGACTGGTCAACTAGCATTATTAAACACCTACTATGTGCCAGGCACTGGGGATACAAAGAAAGGCAAAAAACAGCCCCTGCCCTGGAGCTCATGGTCTAACATGGAGGAGACAACAAGCAAACAATTATATATGAACAAGATGGGAGGGAGCTTGTCTCAAAGAGAAAATTAAGAAAGACTGAGAAAAGTTTCTTGCAGAAAGTGGGGTGAGAATTAAAGAAGGAAAGCAGAGATGAGGAGGCAGAGATGAGAAGTGAGAGAATGCCAGGCATAGGAGAGGCAGTAAAAATGTAGGGTCAGGTTATGGAATGTCAGGTTCAAGGAACAGCAAAGGAGGCCAGGGACCCAGGATGGAAGAATACATAGAGGAAAGTCAGATGTAAGAAAACTGGAAAGGTAGGAAGAGGGTAGTTTATGAAGGACTTTGAAAACCAAACAAAGGATTTTACCTTTGATCCTAGAGGTAATAGGGAACCACTAGAGATTACTGAATGAGGGAGAAGGGGTAATGCAGCTGGATCTGCATTTTAGGAAGATTCATTTGACAGTTTAATGGGGAATAGATCAGCATGGAAAAGAGTCTTCAGGAAAGAAGACCAAGCAAAAGCATATTACAATAGTCCAGGCATGAGGTGATGAGGGACTGCACCTGGGTGGTGGCACTGTCAAAGGAGAAAAGCAGAGCACACATAAGAGATGCTAGTTGGTAGATTCTACCAGGAAGAATTCTAGAAGAGTGAAATGATAAGATTTGACTCCTGGTAGATATGGGGGAGAGGAGGTGACAGAAAGGGAGAAGTTAAGAATGACAAATAAGTTTCTAGCCTGGGTGACTTGGGAGCAGTGGTGTTACTAATAAAAGTAGGGAAGTTAAGAAAAGGGGAACATTTGGGAAGAAAGGTAACGATTCAGTTTTTGACATGCTGAGTTTAAGATGCCTATGGGACATATAATTTGAGACGTCTAAAGGCAGTTGGAAATATAAGACAAGGTCAGGGGAGAGGGTAAGACTGGACAAGTAGATGTGAGACTCATCTGCATAGAGATGATTATTGAAACCATGGGTGTTGATATGATCACTAAGTGAAATAGTCTAAGAGGGAAAAGAGAAGAGAGCCCTAGCCAGAACTTTGGGGGACCATCATGGTTAGTGGGTATGATCTAATTAAGATCCAGTAAAGGAGACAGAGGAGTTCCATGTCATAAAAGCCTAGAGAAAAGAAAGCAAAGATCAGGTGACTGACAAGTCAACAGATGAAGAAAGATTGAGAAAGATGAGGACTGAGAAAAGACAATTAGTTTTGGTGATTAAGAGATCATTAGAAACTTGGGAGGGAGCAGTTTAAGCTGAATGGTAAGGTCAGAAGCGAAACTGCAAAGAGTTTGGAAGACAGTGAGAGAAAAGGAAATGGAAGCACCTTTTATAAATGGCAGCCATGAAAGGGAGGAGAAATATGGGACTATAGCTAGTGGGAATGGACACAACAAGTTAGGGTTTTTTGAGGACAGGAGAGATGTTTATAAGTAGTAGAGAAGGAGCCAACAGACAGGGAGTGATTAAAAATTTGCCATGATAGAGAGGGTAAACTTCTGGAAAAGACAGAATTAGATGAGATTGCTTATCCATGTAAGAGTTTTCCTTAACAAAAAGAGGAACCACCTCTTCACATGAAACATGAGTGAAGGAAGAGACAGTGATGGGAAGCACTTGAATGATGTGAGATGAGGAAGAGGGAAGAAGAGGGAGTTCTTGGGCAAATGACACCAATTTTTTCTTTCTATATCTTTTCAGTAAATCCCTTTTCTAAAAGCTAATGTGGTTTAGTTGGTTGACAATGGGGCTCACAACAGTGGGGGCTCAAGTAGCAAAACTAGAAACCAAAATCCTTCTAAGTTACCCCTGGAACTACGAAGAGAGAAGTACCCAGCCACCATCTGGGAACCTGTCTTGCCAGTAGAAACGAGAGTTGAGTGCTATACAAGAAGATCTGTTTTCTTTAAACTTTATTTACTTTATCAGGTTTGGTCAGATGGATAAAATGGAATCTTTACACTTGCTCCTCACTTTCCCTTGTGATAGTTAGAAGCAATATTATATTTTTTGCCTTCCAAATTCTTTGCCAGAACTGAACAGAGCCAACAAGGATTGTTTGGAACTATGTCTCAGATGCCAACATCCTTGGAGGGGAGATGTTTAATTATTCCCTAGGAAGAAAAACTTTATATCCCAAGCCCAACTTTGCAACTACAGACTCTGTCTTAAGCCCTGTGGCCACCATGCCCCTCTCATGGGAACTTTTCCCACCAGGGTGGAATAGATTGCACCTCCTTCCCTTCTCCCTGACTTAAAGTCCTCATGGTGGAACCTGAACTACATTGTCCCCCGAGGATCCTTACAATCAAAGTGGAACAAAATGAGGGGGTCAGTGTTGAAGGGAGAAATCTTCTGGCTTCTAGAGCTTTCTCTATCACTACCCCTCCCTGGAAGACTTAGACCTAGGTCTCTGCCAATAACTATATTCCTTTACCCTCTCCATCCATTGTACCCTCTAAGAATGTCCCTCTACTATATTGCAGTGGCAAAATCTTTGGATATAGAGGCAAAGAACATAAATTCAATTATGAACACTACCACCTGTGTGATAACTTCCTACCTGTGAGAAATTCATTTCATGTAACTGGGCCTCATTTTCCTTTTCTGTAGATTGAGGAGATTGGACAAGACAATTTTCCAAGGCCCTGGAAATCTCTGATCCTGTGATTCTTCCTCTCAAATTCCTTCTACCTTGTGGGACTCAATGTGATATAGGTTCCTCTTAAGGATACTACATCTTTTGGTCCTTTCTCCATGTCAATATGATCCTTCTATTATACCCTCTCTCTGATATATAGGATGATGAAGAGGAATTGGTATACTCTTAGTTATCCATTGATACCTTCAGACCCTCCTTCTGCCACCACCACTCAGCAACCACTTCTCATCCTTTGAAGTTGACCTGTCTAGATCAGATACTTATTTCTGTCATCTATATATTTCCATGTCCTTCTTCACCACTAATATAAGTCTTCTCCACCCCAACCTCTTGCATATTTTGAACATCTTGGCTCCTTAACTAACAAAAATACATCTCTCCTTCTCTTTCTCTCCTTTCCTCCCTGTCCCCCTCTCTCCCCCTCCCCTCCCTTATCTCTCCCCTTTCTTCTTTCCCTCTTTCTTCTGACTCCTCCCCTCTCTTCATTCCTTTCCTCCCCCCCTTCTCTCCTTGACTTGCCCCATTCTCTGTCATCAATCTACCAACATACTTCAAATACACTCAGGCATAGTTATACATTAGACCTTGCTCTCATTTTCTCCCTAATTCATCACCCCATCCCTCAGCTTAACTAAATTTGCCCCATGTACAAGAATTCCTAGTTGATGCTCTAGTTCCTTCAGGTTCCTTCACTGACCTGCAGTCTCTTTTTAAAGGACAAGTCAGATTTTGTTAAAATTCTTATTAATAACTATTGTTTTTCTATCACCTTAATTTTCAAATATATCCTTACCTCCTCCCCTCTAAAAAAAAAGAAAAAAAGAAAAGCTTAGTTCCACAAAAGTCACCAATGCATTAGCCTACTCTGATGGTAAATGCAATGATCCACATTCATGATTCCCCACCTCTGCAAAGAAGATGGGGAGGTGAGGGGCAGAGCCAAGTTGGTGGTTCAGAAGTATGAACCTACTCTTAGCTCTACCCTCAAAGCCCATAAAATACCTGTAAAAAAATGACTCTAAACAAATTCTAGAGTAGCAGAAGCCACAAAATGACAGAGGGAAAGAGATTTCCAGCCCAAGACAGCCTGGAAGGCCAACAGGAAAGGTCTATCACACTGGGCACAGAGCAGAGCAAAGCTCAGCCTTGGCTGCACAGCACTGCATGGACAGGACTAGAGCAGATGGAATCAGGGCAGCAGCTGTGGTTCCAAGATTTCTCACCCCACAAACACCAAAGACAACTTCAAAGGTCAGTGAGAAAGCTCTTTCATCTGGATGAGAAGGGAGCAGGGTCCAGCCCTAGCCTCAGGCCCTGGGCAGTGGAAGTCACTGCAGCACAGCATCCATTTTTGGAGCCCTCAGTCTAAAGACCCTGGGGCCGCTGATCGGAATCTCAGCCCCGAGTGGTGGTCCTGGGGTGAGGTGGAGCACTGATGTGGTGGAGTTGTAGGTGGTTGTGGAGAGGGTACTTGCAGATTTTGGGCAGAAAAGTCTGTGGATATTCCCAAACCAGAGTGCGGACCAGGAGTTTACTCCTCTCCTGGTTTGTGCCCTTGATTGTACCACTTTGGAGGAACTGAGAACTTATAGGTCCCTAGAGTATACCCAACTCTTGACAAAGGACCCAAACATCAAGTAACTGGTTGGGAAAATGGCCAGAAAAGGGAAAAAATGAGACTATAAAAGGTTACTTTCTTGGAGAACAGGTATTCTTTCCCTTCCTTTCAGAAGAGGAAGAACAATGTTTATCATAAGGAGAAGATATAAAAGTCAAGACTTCTGTTTCCCAAGTATCCAAAATAAATATGCAATGGGTTCATGTCATGGAAGAACTCAAAAAGGATTTTGAAAATCAAGTAAGAGAGGTGGAGGAAAAATTGGGAAGAGAAATGAGAGAGATGTAAGAAAATCATGAAAAGCAAGTCAACAGCTTGCTAAAGGAGACCCAAAAAATATTGAAGAAAATAGCACCTTTAAAAATAGGCTACCTCAATTGGCAAAAGAGGTTCAAAAAACCAATGAGGAGAAGAACGCTTTAAAAAGCAGAATTAGCCAAATGGAAAAGAAGGTTCAAAAGCTCACTGAAGAAAATAGTTCTTTAAAAATTAGAATGGAGCAGATGGAAACTAATGACTTTATGAGAAACCAAGAAATTATAAAACAAAACCAAAAGAATGAAAAAAATGGAAGATAATGTGAAATATTTCATTGGAAAAATAACTGACCTGGAAAACAGGTTCAGGAGAGACAATTTTAAAATTATGGGACTACCTGAAAGCCATGGTCAAAAAAAAAGGCCTAGACATCATCTTTCATGAAATTATCAAGGAAAACTGCCCTGAGATTCTAGAACCAGGGGGCAAAATAAATATAGAAAGAATCCACCAATCACCTCCTGAAAGAGATCCAAAAAGAGAAACTCCTAGAAATATTGTGGCCAAATTTCAGAGTTCCCAGGTCAAGGAGGAAATATTGCAAGCAGCTAGAAAGAAACAACTTGAGCATTATGGAAATACAGTCAGGATAACACAAGATGTAGCAGCTTCTACATTAAGGGATCAAAGGGCTTGGAATATGATATTCCAGAAGTCGAAGGAACTAGGACTAAAACCAAGAATCACCTACCCAGCAAAACTGAGTATAATACTTCAGGGGAAAAAAATGGTCATCCAATGAAAGAGAGGACTTTCAAGCATTCTTTTTTTTCTTTATTTGTTTGATGTTTTACAATCACTACCAAAAAGCTTAGATTTTTACCCCCCTGCCTATACCCCACCATACCCCTCCCTCCCCAAGGCACCATACAAGTCTATATATGATCTACATATATTTTCCTATTGAATACGTTTTCACTATAGTCATTCTGTATAGACGAACTAAAATAAATGGAAGAAATCATATAACAAATCAAAATATAATACACATACACATATATACAAACATGATCTGCTATATTCTGCAAATGCATTCCACAGTTCTTTCTCTGAGTGTGGGAAGTGTTTTGCCTTAGAAAACCATTGGGAATTATTATTATTATAATTATTATTATTAAAGTTTTTGTGTTATTATGAAGTTCCAAGTCTACCAGAAAAAACTCTCACACACTGTGGTTGTTGTTGTGCACAAACTTCTCCTGGTTCTGCTCCTTTCACTCAGCATCAGGTTATATAAGTCCTTCCAGGCCTCTCTGAAGTCTTCTTGTTCATCATTTCTTATGGCACAATAGCATTCCATTACATTCATTTACCACAACTTATTCAGCCATTCCCCAATTGATAGGCATCCCCTTGATTTCCAGTTTTTGGCAACTACAAAGAGAGCTGCTACAAATATTTTTGTACATGTGGGACCTTTTCCTGTTTTTATGATTTCTTGGGGATACAGTCCTTGAAGCAATATTGCTGGGTCAAAGGGTGTGCACATTTTTGTAGCCCTTTGGGCATAGTTCCAAATTGCTCTCCAGAATGGTTGGATCAGCTCACAGCTCCACCAACAATGAATTAGTGTTCCAACTCTCCCACATCCTCTCCAGCATTTATCATTTTCCTGTTCTGTCATGTTTGCCAATCTTATAGGTATGATGTGGTACCTGAGAGTTGTTTTGATTTGCATCTCTCTAATCAAAAGTGATTTAGAGCATTTTTTCATATGATCATAGATATCTTTAATTGCTTTAATTGCTTCCTCTGAAAATTGCCTATTCATATCCTTTGACCATTTATCAATTGGAGAATGACTTGTATTCTTGTACACTTGACTCAGTTCTCTATGTATTTTAGAAATGAGACCTTTATCACAGACACTAGTTGCACAAATTCTTTCCCAGTTTTCTGCTTCCCTCCTAATCTTGGTTGCATTGGGTTTGGTTGTGCAAAAACTTTTCAGTTTAATGTAATCAGTTATCCATCTTGCATTTCATAATGCTTTCTATCTCTTCTTTAGTAAAAGATTCTTCCCTTCTCCATAAATCTGATAAATACACTATTCCTTACTCCTCCAGTTTGTCCATGGTATCAATCTTTATACCTAGATCGTGTACCTATTTGGACTTTATTCTTCTGTAGGGTGTCAGGCATGGGTCTATGCCTAGTTTCGGCCACATTGTTATCCAGTTTTCCCAGCAATTTTTGTCAAACAGTGAGTTCTTATCCCAAGCATTCTTGATGAAAAGACCAGAGCTGAATAGAAAATTTGACTCTCAAGAAGGTAGGGAGACACATTTTCTCATCTATTTTCTGAGGCCCAGTTTAGTCCTAATTGCATAGAATGAAATTCTTAGGTTCTTTAGTGTTCACTTAGATTTTTTAGTGTTGTTCCTTCCATTTCCATCTTAGAAGTCGATGTGAATATTGTTTTTTGGTTCTTGCTTACTTCATTCTGCATCTGTTCATATAGATTTTCTCATATTTCACTGTATTCTTTAGGTTTATAACACAGAAATAGTTCATTACCTTCCCAGACTGCAGTTTGTTTCACTCTTCCACAATTGATGAGCTTCTACTTTGTTTCTAATGGGAAAGTCTTGTTATATTTAGGATCTTTATTTCTCTCTTTGATCTCCTTGGGACATACAATTAGCAGTGAAATCTTGTAGCTTTTTTGAACATTAAGAATCAGGGCTTTTTGGCATAATTTCAAATTGTTTTCCAGAATAATTAGACCAATTCTCAATTCTACTATTGTATATTATTAATGTGCCTCTCTTCCCCAAACCCAAACACTGAGCATTTCCATTTTTTTGGACCATCTTTGCCAATTTGTTGGGTGTGAGTCAGAACCTCAGAGATGTTTTGATTTGCATTTATTGTTAGTGATTTCTCTTCATAGAGTTGTTAATGGCTTGCAATTCTTTTTTTGACAACTGTCTGTTCATCCTTTTGGATCATTTATCTATCAGGAAATGGTTCTTGATCTTATACATGTACGTTGATTTCCTGCATATTTTGGGTTCCATGCCCTTGTCAGAGATAGTTGAAACACAGAGTTGTTGTTTTTTTTTAACCCCAATCCGCAGCTTCTCTTTTTGTCCTAGTTGCATTATGTTAGTACAGCAGCTTCCAATTTCATGTAATTTAAATTATTTATTATTTTTTATGATCACATATATCTTTTGTTTAGTTATGAACTCTCCCTCAGGCCATAATTGGGAAAGGTATCTGACCTTTTTCTCTTACAGAATAAGTCAGTTTTTCATCAAGGAGGCCATGCCCTTTTAAACCAAAAGCTATCTCCTCAATTCAGCTTCATTACTGATATTGGTATGCACTTTCCTGAGACCTATTGTTCTAGCTAGAAGTGAGGGAGGTAGGGATGGAGCCATTCTCTACTATCTAAACAATTGCAAGGTAATAGTGTCATCAGTGTAGTACAGATATAATTATCTACAAGAGTAGTTAAGCAGACAGGCTCCTAGTATCCTCTTTGTCCCTGAAGTCAATCTCTGGGTCTATTTAGCATCAAGTATTCACTTGGGAAAAAGATATTCGTTTCTCTAGGCCCTGCTGCATCTAAGGTTCCATTACTGATTTATGGATAGTGCTTAAAGACTTTTGACAATAAAAGTCTATGAGTCTCATTTCTATTCTACCAGAGACAATGTAATTCGGAGCCCTGATCATTACTTAACAACCCTTCCCCAAAAGGTCAAATGTGAAATCCTTTGGAGAAAAATAATGAGATCACAGAATTTCAGAGTCATCTGGTGTAACCCTTACCAAAATAATCCTGTCTAAATATACTCAACAGACAGCCATCTTGGTTCCACTTGAAATTCTCTAGTGATGGGTAACTCACTACTACCCAAGGAAGTCTGTTACACACTGGGACAGCTCTAGTGGTTAAGAATTTTTTTCTTTATATCAAAGCTAAGTCTGCCACACTGCAGCATTTTTGTATTGCTTCCAGTTCCACATAGTGTGGCCCAACAAAACAAATGTAATCCTTCTTTGGCACAACAAAGACTTTTTAAATGTTTAAATGCCTCTTCCCTCCCACACTTTCCTTCAAAGCTCCAAAACACTGAACTATGGCAATGTGTGCATCAATCTCATCATCTGAGTGGACATTCTGGGGAAGTATAATGCCAAAGTAAAGTGAACTTACCAAGCTGAAGGCTACAGAGCTGCTGTGCTGACCTCCTTGTTATATGCCTGTGAAACTTGGACAATGTACCAGGGCCATTCCAGGAAACTGAATCATTCCTATTTGAATTGTCTTAGGAATATTCTGAAGATCACCTACAAAATAAGGTACCAGAAAATGAGGTCCTGTCTTGGGGCTGCCAAGCATTCAAACTCTACTGCAGAGAGCACAATTCCAGGGGATAGTCTGGCTACGTTGCTTGAATGCCAAAAGTACATTTGCCTAAAAGACAATTTTACAGAGAACTCACACAAGGCAAGTGCTAATATGGAGGTCAGAAGTGATATAAGGATACTCTCAAGCTCTCTCTGAAGCACTTTAGAATCTGATTGTGAGAAAGGGGAGATCCTGGCATAGGACTTCTGTGCTCTATGAGCAAAGCAGAATTGCAGTAGCTCAATATAAACATGAGATGAACAAATTCAGAGAAATCTCCACTACAGATATTCATATGAACTATATGTGTCTAACCTATGGTAGACCTTCTGAACTCATATTGATCTGATCAGCCACAGTCTGACACACTGTACCTTGACCCCAACATAGTAATGTGATTTTTGTCCTCTTTGAGACAGAACAACGACCAACCAGATGCTTAACTACACTTATATTACTCCAAGTCTTAACCATCCCTCGTTGCTTGAAGACGAGTTCAAATCCTGTTATAGACACTATCTGTGCAATCTTGTACAATTCATTTAAACCCTCTTAGCCTCAATTTCCTGATATGAAAAATGGGGATAATCATAGCACCTACCTCACAGGGTTGTTGTGTGGATAAAATGAGATAACATATGTAAAGTGCTTTAAAAGCCTTAAAGTAAAATATAAACACCATCATCATCATCAATCCCACCATCATTGTTCAGTGAATCCTCAGATATAGTTATGTCTCTTAATGTAAACTTAGGAAGGTTTGGAATACAGTACAGTAAACATGGAGCTCATGTCAAGAGAGCAATGCAAGCTAGCTTTATTTTTTTTATTAATTTATTTAACTTTTAACATTCATTTTCACAAAATTTTGGGTTCCACATTTTCTCCCCTTTTGTCCCCTCCCCCCACCCCAAAACACCGAGCGTTCTAATTGCCCCCATCTGCGAATCTGCCCTCCCTCCCTCCCCACCCCTTCCCTTTGGAAGGCAAGCAATTCAATATCGGCCAGATCTGCGTAGTTTTGCAAATGACTTCCACAATAGTAGTGTTATGTAAGAACTAATTATATTTCCCTCCATCCTATCCTGTCCCCCATTACTTCTGTTCTCTCTTTTGATCCTGTCCCTCCCCATGAGTGTTGACCTCAAATTGCTCCCTCCTCCCCATGCCCTCCCTTCCATCATCCTCCCCACCCTGCTTATCCCCTTATCCCCCACTTTCCTGTATTGTAAGATAGGTTTTCATATCAAAATGAGTGTGCATTTTATTCCTTCCTTTAGTGGAATGTGATGAGAGTAAACTTCATGTTTTTCTCTCACCTCCCCTCTTTTTCCCTTCACTAAAAAGTCTTTTATGAGCGATAATTTGCCCCATTCCATTTCTCCCTTTCTCCTCCCAATATATTTCTCTCTCACTGCTTGATTTCATTTTTTTTTAAGATATGATCCCCTCCTCTTCAGTTCACTCTGTGCACTCTGTCTCTATGTGTGTGTGCGTGTGCGTGTGCATGTGTGTGTGTGTTATCCCACCCTGTACCCAGATGCTGAATAGTTTCAAGAGTTACAAATATTGTCTTTCCATGTAGGAATGTAAACAGTTCAACTTTTGTAAAGTCCCTTATGACTTCTCTTTGCTATTTACTTTTTCATGCTTCTCTTCATTTTTGTGTTTGAAAGTCAAATTTTCTTTTCAGCTCTGGTCTTTTCATCAAGAATGCTTGAAAGTCCTCTATTTCATTGAAAGACCAATTTTTCCCCTGAAATATTATATTCAGTTTTGCTGGGTAGGTGATTCTTGGTTTTAGTCCTAGTTCCTTTGACTTCTGGAATATCCTATTCCACGCCCTTCAATCCCTTAATGTGGAAACTGCTAGATCTTGTGTTATCCTGATTGTATTTCCACAATACTTGAATTGTTTCTTTCTAGCTGCTTGCAATATTTTCTCCTTGATCTGGGAACTCTGGAATTTGGCCACAATGTTCCTAGGAATTTCTCTTTTTGGATCTCTTTCAGGCGGTGATCTGTGGATTCCTTGAATACTTATTTTGCCCTCTGGTTCTAGAATCTCAGGGCAGTTTTCCTTGATAATTTCATGAAAAATGATGTCTAGGCTCTTTTTTTGATCCTGGCTTTCAGGTAGGCCCATAATTTTTAAATTGTCTCTCCTGGATTTATTCTCCAGGTCAGTTGTTTTTCCAATGAGATATTTCACATTATCTTCCATTTTTTCATTCTTTTGGTTTTGTTTTGTGATTTCTTGGTTTCTCATAAAGTCATTAGCCTCCATCTGTTCCATTCTAATTTTGAAAGAATTATTTTCTTCAGTGAGCTTTTGAATCTCCTTTTCCATTTGGCTAATTCTGCTTTTGAAAGCATTCTTCTCCTCCTTGGCTTCTTGAACCTCCTTTGCCAATTGAGTTAGCCTATTTTTCAAGGTGTTATTTTCTTCCTCATTTTTTTGGGTCTCCTTTAGCAGGGTGCTGATTTGTTGCTCATACTTTGCTTGCAAGTCTTTTATTACTCTTCCCAGTTTTTCCTCCACCTCTCTATCATGATTTTGAAAATTGTTTGGGCTCTTTAAGACCTTTTCCCAGAACTGATCCCATTGAGTGGGCTGGGATTTAAAAGCACTGACTTCCGTGTCTTCTCCTGATGGTGAGCACCACTCTTCCTCATCAGAAGGGAGGGGAGGAGAAACCTGCTCACCAAGAAAGTAACCCTCAATAGTCTTGGTTTTTTTCCCTTTTCTGGGCATTTTCCCAGCCAGTGACTTGAGCTCTGAATATTCTCCAAACACCCACCTCGCCTCTGGATCCTCCCAGCCCGCGGTTGGGGTCTGAGAATCAAATGCTGCTTCCCAGCTCAGTGCTTTGGGCGGGGGCAGGGCTGCTATTCAGTGTGAGATTAAGTTCAGGTGCTCAGGTTGGGGCAGTGCCGCCTCACGGGCTCAGTTCCCTCAGGGGGTTTATGCAGAGACCTTCAACAATGGATCCGGGCTCCTGCCTGCTTGGGGAGCCCCGGTCTGCTCCCGCCTCCGCTGTTGCCTTCCAAGGGGGCCTGAGTTATGGGGGCACCCCACTCCCCTCTCGACCTGCCAAAGAGACCCTCTCACTGACCCCTGTCACCTGTGGGTGGAGGGACCCGCGTGGCCGCTGGAGATCCTGTCTCTGAAGCCTGCTCGGATCTTTTCCTCTTGGTGCCGCGGCCACAGCAGGGCTGTACTCAGCTCCCAGTCCCGGTGCCCAGTCCATGACGCGAAGGACCTTTTGCGAGAGGTTTGCAGGTCTCTCTGGAACAGAAATCTCCCTCGCTCTAACGTTCTGTGGCCTCTGGGTGCAGAATTCGCCGTGAGTTACTTCTTTGTAGATGTTCTACGGGTTGTGGGTTTGGAGCTATGTGTATGTGTGTCTTTCTACTCAGCCATCTTGGCTCTGCCCCGCAAGCTAGCTTTATTGAGTGAAGATTGTTGTTAGTCCTTCATTTTTGTTTTGTTTTTTATTTTATTTTTATTTATTTTTTTATTTGTATTTAAATTTATTTATTTAAGTTTTCAACATTCATTTCCACAAAATTTTGGGTTCCAAATTTTCTCCCCATTTCTCCCCTCCCCCCACCCCAAAATGCCAAGCATTCTAATTACCCCTATCACCAATCTGTCCTTCCTTCTAATATCCCTCCCTTCCCTTATCCCCATCTTCTCTTTTGTCCTGTAGGGCAAAAATAAATTTCTGTACCCCATTACCTGCATTTCTTATTTCCTAGTTGCAATAACAATACTTAACAGTTGATCCTAAAACTTTGATTTCCAACTTCTCTTCATCCCTCCCTCCCCACCCATTCCCTTTGGGAAGGCAAGCAATTCAACATAGGCCATATCTGTGTAGTTTTGCAAATCACTTCCATAACAGTCGTGTTGTGTAAGACTAACTATATTTCCCTCCATCCTATCCTGCCCCCAATTTCTTCTATTCTCTCTTTTGATCCTATCCCTCCCCAAGAGTATTGACTTCTAATTGCTCCCTCCTCCCACTGCTCTCCCTTCCATTATCCTCCCCGACCCTGATTATCCATTTCTCCCCCACTTTCCTGTATTGTAAGATAGGTTTTCATACCAAAATGAGTGTGCATTTTACTCCTTCCTTTAGTTGAATGTGATGAGAGTAAGCTTCATGTTTTTTCTCTCACCTCCCCACTTTTTCACTCCACTGAAAAGTCTTTTACTTGCCTTTTTTAGGAGAGATAATTTGCCCCATTCCATTTCTCCCTTTCTCCTCCCAATATATTTTTCTCTCACTGCTTGATTTCATTTTTTTAAGATATGATCCCATCCTATTCAATTCACCCTGTGCTGTGTGTGTGTGTGTGTGTGTGTGTGTGTGTAATCCCACCAACTACCCAGATACTGAAAAGTTTCAAGAGTTATAAATATTGTCTTTCCCTGTAGGAATGTAAATAGTTCAACTTTAGTAAGTCTCTTATGAGTTCTCTTTGCTGTTTACCTTTTCATGCTTCTCTTCATTCTTGTGTTTGAAAGTCAATTTTTCTTTTCAACTCTGGTCTTTTCATCAAGAATGCTTGAAAGTCCTCTATTTCATTGAAAGACCATTTTTTCCCCTGAAATATTATACTCAGTTTTGCTGGGTAGGTGATTCTTGGTTTTAGTCCTAGTTCCTTTGACTTCTAGAATATCATATTCCATGCCCTTTGATCCCTTAATGTAGGAGCTGCTAGATCTTGTGTTATCCTAATTGTGTTTCCACAACACTCAAATTGTTTCTTTCTAGCTGCTTGAAATATTTTCTCCTTGACGAAGGAACTCTGGAATTTGGCCACAATGTTCCTAGGAGTGTCTCTTTTTGTATCTCTTTCAGGAGGTGATCGGTGGATTCTTTCAATATTTATTTTGCTGCCTGGTTCTAGAATATCAGTGCAGTTTTCCTTGATAATTTCATGAAAGATGATGTCTAGACTCTTTTTTTTGGTCATGGCTTTCAGGCAGTCCCATAATTTTTAAATTGTCTTTCCTGGATCTATTTTCCAGGTCAGTTGTTTTTCCAATGAGATATTTCACATTATCTTCTATTTTTTCATTCTTTTGGTTTTGTTTTGTGATTTCTTGGTTTCTCATAAAGTCATTAGCCTCCATCTGTTTCATTCTCATTTTTAAAGAACTATTTTCTTCAGTGAGCTTTTGAACCTCCTTTTCCATTTGACTAATTCTACTTTTTGAAGCATTCTTCTCCTCATTGGCTTTTTGGACCTCTTTTGCCAATTGAGTTAGCCTATTTTTCAAGGTGTTATTTTCTTCAGCATTTTTTTGGGTCTTCTTTAGCAAGGTGTTGACCCGCTTTTTATGCTTTTCTTGCATCTCTCTCATTTCTCTTCCCAGTTTTTCTTCCACCTCTCTTATTTGATTCTCAAAATCCTTTTTGAGCTCTTCCATGGCCTGAGCCCATTGAATATTTATTTTGGATGTTTGGGATACAGAAGCCTTGACTTTTATGGTAAGCATTTGATGGTAAGCATTGTTCTTCCTCATTTGAAAGGATGGGAGAAGATATCTGTTCACCAAGAAAGTAACCTTTTATGGTCTTATTTTTTTTCCCTTTTTGGGGCATTTTCCCCAACCAGTTACTTGACTTTTGGGTCCTTTGTCAAGAGTAGGGTATACTCTGGGAATCTGTAAGATCTCAGTTCCTCCAAGGTGGCACAATCAAGCATGTACTAGTCTGGGTGCAGAGAGGGATTTTTGTGCCCAGAATCTTAGCAGTTACCTCTCCGTAGCCACTTGGCTTCCAGTTCTGCCAAGTCAGCACTGGGAGCTGATTTTCAGATAAGCTGGATGGGCAGGGCCACCACTCAGTGTGAGATAAAGACCAGCACCCCCAGCGCCTCCACACAGGGCTGAGGCAAGAATCAGCTCCTCAGTGCCCCCAGGGTTTTTACACTCCAACAATGGATGAGGCTGCTGCCCCTGCTAATGTAGCCTCTGTGGTGGCTGCCTGTTGCCAGAGCTATGGGAAGGCCCTTCTCCCTTCCCAGCCAGCTGAAAAAACCCTGTCACTGACCTTTGGTGACTGTGGGTTGAGGGATCTGAGAACCTGCTGCTGCTGCTGCAACTGGAGATTCCACCTCTGAGGGCTATTTGCGAGAGCCCCACACCATGGCCAAGGCTGAGCTGGGCTCTGCTCCATGTCCTACGCAACAGATGTTTCCCATGGGCCTTTCAGGTCACCCTGGGCTGGAAATCTCCTCCACTCTGTTGTTCTCCACTTCTGCTGCTTCAGAATTTGTTGAGAATACCTCTCTACAGGTATTTTATGGGCTATGTGGGGAGAGCCTCCATATCTGTGTCTTTCTACTCCGCCATCTTGGCTCCGCCACAGCCTTTCATTTTTGAAGAGGACCAAAGATGTCATGATGTTGAGGTAAAATAGTGGATGATGGATGATGTATTGACTTGTGTGTAAATTGGATTTAAGTGAGCCAGAATTGTACAAAGTCAACAGCCTCACTCTCTCTTCCAGTGTCATGAAGTCCAGTGGCCAGGCAAAAGTTAGGATGAATGCTGATGACCTGGGATGTAGTGGATGACCTTAGTGTCTTCGATGTCTAGACAAGCTCTCAGCACTCCACAGTGTCTATTTTAGCAGCTTTCATGGCACATGGAGCAAATTGTTCTTCTCTGCTCTTTCCACCTGGGGAAGTCTTTACATGCTTGAGGTAGACAACCCCAACCTCATTGATGGGTTTGAAGCCTGTTGGCTATTTCAACCTGATTTGGCTCATTTTCTGACATCAGTTTTACCAAGGTGTGCCTATTTTACTTGCTACAGCTTCTTGGAGCCACAGATGAGAGTTGGGTGGTAGGTGAACTCCCAAGGTGGATGAGAAGCCCTGAAAAGGGTCTAGCAAGCCCTCAAAACAGAGGTGCTAGTTCTCCCTGAATACCCTGTACACTCCATTGAGTGATGATACTCACAAAATAAAGGAAGGATGAATACATGGTAGTCCACTGGGTCCTTTTAGAGTTAGGGCACCTTTTCCCAAACCAGTAAATTCTGTTGAATTTTATAGAGTTCTTATCCTGCTCTAGGCATTGAGGAAAGGAAATAAGGAAACTAGACTTGAGGACTAGGACTAATTGGTGCTAGTTAGTAAGGGAATGGTAGAGAAAGACTCCAGGGGAAATGGTGGTTAGTAGATATTTTAACATCCCATTGGAGGAGCAAGGACTTTGAGTCATTAGGGTTGGTCTTACCCTGACAAGGCAACTTGGTGATTTTTGAACTTTCCTGGGACCTTTTCCTTTAGCTGGATGGGGAGGCTCCTGGGTTCGTTATAGTATGATATCCAGTACTCTCACCTTCCTGATGAGATTATTGATATGGAAATAATATGAGTTGATAAAATGAGGATGGCAAACAAGATGAGTTGGGAAAGAATGAGAGTTTGGGGAAAGGGAGAAAAGAGGAAGTAGATTTTACTTATGATCAGAGTAAGGAGAAGTCTCAAGGTACAAGGGAGAAGGAGGTCAGAATTCAAAAACCATAAGATGGGGTATCAGTCAGTCCAAGGATAATGGTAATAAAGAAGTCTCTTTAAAAAAATCAACTCCCTCCCAGCTACCTTGTGTATCAGACACCACTTAAAGCCATTTAATCTGGCAACTTTATGTTTCACTGGCAGACAGAGGAACTGCTAAGTTTGTGTAGTCATGTTCTCACTATAGATGAAGAAATTTCTTTAAAGCAAAAGAGAATCTTCTGGTACAGAGAGCAATTCTTGGGTTTGAGAGGGGGTAATTTGGAATTCAGGACTAAGGTAGGACCTTAGCATCATAGAAGTCAACTGAAGTATACACTGGGCTTGTGGTAACTCAGAGAAGGTCTGAAACAAACTTGCCATATTCAGTTGTTTTCTCTGAGTTAGATTTTGGCATATACTTTAAGCATGAAAGTTCAGTTACTGCCTCAGGGGCCCAGGAAATGCAATCCCATTCAACAGGCTCTTTTTGCTCCCAGAAAGAAGTATGTAGGTAGGTGTTCTTTCTCTGAGAGATAGAACATGACCCTGACCTGAAAGTCTAAGGAAACTGAATTCTCCTCCCAGTTCTCCCTCCAACTATTGACCTTAGCAAGTCACATCCATCCTCAAGGTCTCATTGTCCTCCTCTTTAAAATGTTGTGATTGGACTAGGTGGCTTTTAATATCCCTTTCCACTGTGAAAGTCTATGACTCAGTTACATGGAATAAACATTTATTATATGCAAGGAGTAGTGTACCATTGTAGACTGAAGACAGGCCCCAGAATTGGGAGAAAGTGGTTTTACTCCCAACTCTGACCTGTAATATTTGTGTGATCCTGGTCAAGTTATTTAATCTCTTATTGACTTCAAATTTTATACTAGGTGTTGACAAGTATCTTTACTGGAAGTTCATCATACCCATTGAAATAATAAAAAATTAATTTTTCAAACTTTCAAAGAATAATCTTGGCTACAAAGAGAGATATAAAAATATCTCTCTCCTCATTCCATTGCAGAGTGGGTGAGGACATCCCTGGAACATTTCATATAATGTAAATCATTTTTTGTTCTGTTTTGTTGATTTTTCTCTTTGGGGGAAGATTCTTTTCTAATTTATTTTTTGCTCATTTTCCAGTCTATATCCTGACTTGTGACTTGATTTTAGGGTTGGACTCTGTGACACCCAAGGAGGGAAAGTCTGGGCTGGTCCTGCTGTTGCTTTCTTGAGGTATTGAGTGTGGTGTTATTCTAGGATCTCAAGGTCAAGCTGCGAACCTGCAATCTTCAAATGCTCCCAGAGTAGTCTGATCCAGGGAAAAGACTGTTTGCTGCCTTCCTGGTCTGAGCTCTACAAGTTGCTGACCTGGATTTGGATCTGAGCAAGAGTAGATTGCTGGTGGACTCGACCTCTATCAGATAGAAAGCTCTCTTGGTTCAGAGTGGCAGAATTTTAGGTTCCCCTTTGATCTGGGATTCCTGTCCTGGTTATTCTTTTGTAGCATCATTTAGAAAGGCCAAGGTCACCCACTGCTTCCTGCACCATTGCCCGTCTTGCTATTGGACCCCCATGATTCTGGAGGAGATGTTGAGACTGACAACTCTATGCAACTCTACCTCATTGAAATACGATTCACTCGTAAGTCAAGACATCATGTTCTTTATGTCATTGGTCCTCTTTGAGAACGGAGGACAAGTAACAATATTCTTCTGCAGGCTGAGCTAGGTGCTAGAAATGAAACTCTACTCTGCCTGGGAAATTACAGCTGTCATCATGGCTGCTGGGTTTGGAACTTGCTCCTTTCTTGGCATACCACCCAGACCCTCCCAAAAGGGGAAAAACCGCACTGTGCCCAGGTCTCCTTCCCAGTCTACTTTGGATCTTTGACCTAGTTAGTAAGTGGCAAAGATGCCAGTTCACACCTGTGCCTGTCACAGTGCCCTGGTATGTGTCTGTGGCGCCAAGTTATTGGTGGAACCTCCTCTTTCTCTGGTGCATAGACTTTCCCTGGGCACTTGAATATTCCACTCACAGCATCCTCTGACCCTGACCCCAGTCTCCAGTGTCTGAAAGTCCCCCCGCCTGTATCACTATGCTTAGAAGGACTGGACAAATGACTCATTGTAAGTTATCCTTTTTCTTTTCCTTTCCTTTCCTTCTTCCTTCTTTCCTGGAGGTACAGTAACCCCACTGCTGATCAACATGAAAGCTCTGACCTGCTCCATTTCCTACCTGGCCAGTTCACTCCTTTGGCAACTTAGTCATCTTCTGCTCTCACCTTGGCACTCTCCCCTTCACTGCCCCTGCTTCACCATATTAGTGGCAGACTTAGCTCGGACACTGTTGCATACCTTCATGCTTGCGCATAGGTTTTCCTGCACCTTGGAATGCATTCCCTATGCCCCGCCATCTCTTAGGAGCTTCCTTACGGGCTCAATTAGATTTCCACCTTTTCTGTGAAGCCTTTCTTGATCCCCCTACTTGTTAGTGCCATTTCCTTTCTCAGATGATCTTTATTTACTTCTCTGTGCAATGTTTTATTAACCAAAAGGATGTAATCTCTTTGAGAGCCAGAAGTTTTTTTCGTTTTATTTTATTTTTGTATCCCCAGGACCAGCACAATGTCTTGTACAACTCGTTGAATTGAACCACCTCATTTTCCTCTAGAAAATACAATATGATACTTATAGGATCATAGATTTTAGAACTGGAAGGGACCTTAGAGTCCATCAAGTTAACTGCTTGAAACTCAAGCTTAGCGATTTCCCCATCATCACAACTAAAAAGAACCTGAGGCAGGTATATGTGCTTGAATAAGGAGACAAAATATAAGCCTCTAGGTGGGAAGATAGAGCCAGTGCAGTAGTCTACTCTGCCCACCCAGGTCAACGTGGAGTCATGATGCTTCTTCCAGAGATGCGACTAAACCTAAAGTGAAGGAGTATTGCAGCTGGAACAGACTAAGCTGCAGCCCTGTGAATTTCAAAGGTAAATCAGAGGTCTAGGACCTGGAATCCATGCTGGAGTGACCAAGACTCAATCCAACAGTAGACTGGCCCTGCAACCAAGATGTCAGGTCCCATATGACTGTCCACTGGTCATGCTGCTTGGCGGACCTAATGCTTTGTAAAAAACGTCCTAAGTTTGAACCCACTCATCCTAGTAACTGAGATGGTAAGAGGAAAAGTCTTGCCTTTAAGTGTTGGGAGGGGGGAAAGTTTGTATTTTTGCTATATCTTCTCAGGAAATATTCCTTTGTAAAAGCTAAGAGAAGAAAAGGAGCCTGAGACAAGAGTCTACCTTCAGTCTTCCTTAATCCATGTTCACTGCTCTGTCTACATATAAACTACCTCTTCTATTTTAGTTTGAGTCTCCTTTTCTACAATTCTAGAATTTATAAACCCAATACTTTTTAAAGTCTTGGTTCCAGGATAGGTGAGAAGATCTAGGCCATTTGGTAATATCATGCTTTGCTCCCTTTTCTATCCTTCCTGAAAACCGAAAGTTCCTGGAACTCAGGTTCAAATCCTTGATTCCTTTTGAGTTTCAGTTCAGATGAAATTCAGCAGCCTTCCCTTGTGTTCCCTTGTATACACCAGGCATTTTCTGAAAATGTTGCAAATTAAAATATAATTGAAAAATGAGCCTGTAACTAAGGCATAAAGGGTAACAGGGATCCAGAGCTGCTGACTTAATAAGGGAAGCTTAATAGCATTACATCTGTATTAATAACAAGACCAGTCAGCCATTAGCAAGAGAAGTTCATTCATTGTAGCTCTGACACTTTCCAGCCTACTTTTTTTTCGTGGTAAATGACTGCTGTTTAGGCTCATTCCTGCATTCAGCCAAATCCTTGTAGCAGTATAAACATTTGGGCAGAAAAGAAAGATTTTCCAACCTTATCCTAAAAACCATCAGTGAGCAAAGGCATAAAAAGTGACTATGGGTATTCTCGCTGCCCATCAGTGATGCCTGTTTTATTTCAGGCATTGGCTTCAAGGTCCCCTTTCTGGCTCTGGCCTATTGGCAAAGTGGTTCTTTCCAATAGCTCTAAGAGGCAGGGACAATGCTGTCCCTGTTGATCACACTGTGCTTATGATTTGTTGATTAACAAAAAAAAAAAAACACCCTAAAAATTAAACAAATGAAAATCACATTTGATTGAGCAGATGAAAAGATAACCTTAAGCACTTTATAAATATCTCACTTGATCCTCACAACAACCTTGAGAGGCTGTTATTATCTCTATGTTACAGTTAAGGAAATGGAGGCAGGGAGCAGTTAAGTGACTTGACTAGGGGTCACACAGCTAGGGTCTAAGTGACTGAAGCTGAAGTTGAACTCATATTTTCCTGAGTCCAGCCTAATGCTCTGTCCCCTACAGCATCTAGCTTCTTCTAAAAAGACGGATGCCATGTATATAGCTCAAAATCACACACTGTGGAAATAACTTGGCTCAATATTTTCAGATAATCAATCTCCATTATATTATATGTTCCTTTAGGACAGGAATGTGTCTTTTGATTGTTTTCTTGTATCCTCAGTGCTTAGCCTAGTGCCTGGTGCACAGTAACCACTTAATAAATATGGATTGATTCATCAAAGTGGAAGGGGAGGACAGGGAATAAGCATTTATATAGTGTCTATTATGTGCCAGGCACTGTGTTAAGCAGTTTACAAATATTATCTCATTGGATCCTTGCAGCAACCCTGCAAGGTAGGTGCCATTATTATCCCCATTTTACAGCTGAAGAAATTGAGGCAAATACAGGTTAAGTGACTTTCCCAGAGTCACACAGCTAATAAGTGTTTGAGGATGGATTTGAACTCAGGTCTTTCTGATCCTACCACTCTAGCCACTGTGCCACCTAATTGCCTCTGAGAGGCATAAAATAGGTGTTTGCCACAACCATGGAAGATGCCCAGAGCAGAGTAGGAATGAAAGAAAGATTATTTATAGATGACTCTCATATTGTCTTATTATCTTGAATAAATCATTTCACTGGGCCACAGTTTCCTCTTCTCCAAAGTGAAGGGATGCAGAATTCCAGAGAATAGCAGAGAGATAAGAGGGAAGGAGGGAAAAATAATAATCTAAGTTTTATGGTAGTAATTGTAGAACACTGAAAATAACTAAAATTAATTAATTAAAAAATAAAATTAAAAAAAAGAAATGGCTCATTGAGTGAAGGGACAGAGTGATATACTCAGAAATGACAGTGATGCAAGAACAAAAGATATCAAAAAAATTTTAAATAATAATAACTGTACCATCTACCTCACATAGTAGAGTGGAAAGAGTGCTGAGATTGAATTAAAGAACTCCGGTTCAAATCTTACTTATTCTCGGAATGATCTTGGGCAAACCATTTAATCTCTCTAGGTCTCTAGATCTTAGTTTCCTCAATTATAAATTAAGGAGGTTAGACTGGAAAGATGTTAAGGTCCTTTCCATCTCTAAATCTATGAACCTATGACCATGTTTATGGTGAAAATTAAATAACAAAATGACATTTTAAAGTGTTTGAACAACAATAGCTTGCATTTGTAAAGTGCTTTAGAGTTTACAAAGTACTTTACAAATATTAACTCATTCTGTCTTCAAAATAATCTTGGGAGCTAGGTGCTATTGTTATTCCCATTTTACAGATAAAAAAACTGAGGCAGACAGAGGTTAAGTGATTTGTTCAGGGTCACACAGCTAATAAGTGTTTGAGTCTGGAGTCTTCCGGACTCCAAGCCTAGCATTCTATCTACTATGCCACCTACAGGACTATGCTAATGTGTTAATGAGGCATAATGGAAGGAATACTGGATTAAAGTTTAGAATCTTTTGAGAAGTTCTAGGTAGAATTTTTCTATCTCTTTATTGTCTTCATCACATGCTGTCATCCAAGCTACAACCATTTTTATGGTGACTCTTTTAATTATGGTCACCATGACCAGAGCAAAGCAAGGAAGATGTATACCATGAATTAAACTTCCTTGTTCTTGGACATATATGAAAACCAATAACCTTACTATCTCTGCTGAGAACATGTAAGTAATCCTTTAACTTGGGTATGACTTCTTTAGGTCTTTAGGTTTCATTTATAGCAAGTATGATGTAATTTAGTGGCATCAAACTCAAATTGAAACAGGGCCACTAAACTATAAGTAAGGATTTCTATGGATGCCTATTGGTTTACAAAACCACACATTAACACCATTTATTGACTATTGTATTTTGATTTGTTTTGTTCAATATGTCCCAACGACATTTTAATCTGTTTCGGGCTACACTTGGGAGTGCAGGGATGGGAGGAGGGGAGAGATGTGACCGGACTGTTTGACCCTTCTGATGTAGTTAGTAGATAATAATCTTGTTTGAGATTCAGGAAGTCCCAGAGTTTAAGTCTCACCTTTAATATTAGGTTCCTGGCTGTATGAACCTGTATCTCTTCCGGTCCTAACATTCCATGTTCTGGGTTCTTTGCTCTAAGGTCCCTTCCAACCAGTGGCAAGCCAGTAAATGTTTAATGACCAGCTCACTAGGGGTGGGGAAGAAATGTGCCTTTGACACACTGTTAAGTCTAATCAGCATTATATCTATATCTCTCTATATACATATATGCATATATGTGTATATATGCATTTTATCTTCCCCAAAACACATATAAAAGCATTTTTAACATTTTTTTAAAGTTTTGAGTTCCAAATTCTATCCCTCCGTCCATCCCCTATCCCCTCCCTGAGATAATAAGCAATCTGACATAGGTTAACCATGTGCAATCATGTACTATCACTTTCTTAAGTTTCAACAATCATCTGGTTTTTAGTGTTGCCAATTTCTGACAAACACAAGTTTAACCATCAGCTCTCCTGAGGTGGTTCAAGGTGGTTCTAACTGACCCCTGCTTACAGCCCTAACATTCTATGTTCTAGATTCATTTTTTGCTGTAAGGTCTCATCTAACTTTGATATTCTATGTCCTGTGATTCTAATGCCTCTTTATGACCCGTAATACCAAGCACAGTGCCAGCATGTAGCATAAAAATATGACTTGACATTAGATTGACTTGAGTGACTATGAAAATATAGGAAGCAGTGAGGGTAGAAATATTGCTAGAGACTTAAAAAACCCCAACAAGACAGGAAATGTGGGAAACCTAAGGAGAGGGGTGTTCCTGTGATTTAGGACTGGCCAGATCTGGCCGCTCTGGGCCGCCCCACTGTCACAAACACCCAGACAATGGATTGGTGGAGCACCTGCCTCATACTGTCATGTGTGGTTAGCTTCAGATGAATGGTCACTTATTCTGTCAGGGTCAGGGAGAGATTGGCTTCCTACCAGACAGAAGATGGAAAGGAAAACAGAAATGTCCTCAATAAGGAAGCTAAAAATAGCCATCATGACTCATGACCTGAGATATAAATACCTTGCGGCCCTGGCGGAATGTTTATATACAGTACAACTTTAGTCCTTGGTTAACAAGAGCCTTCAGGAAAATGTGTGGGGTGAGGAATGAGAGAAGTAGATGTCAGATTCCTCAGGTTTCTCTCTGGACCAACACCCCGGAGTTCTATTCCAAGGCAAGATGTCTCCTTTTCTATTTCTTTTAAAGAAGAAGGGAGATAAAACAACTTTCCAGGACAGGTTCATTGTGAGCTTTCCTGGAGGAGGGGGTAAGTACTAGATGACCCCAGGGAGTTCCCTTCTGGCTTAAGAAAAGGGGATTCTGGGATGCTGTGGTTTGCTCAGTCATCTTGAACAAATCTGTGCTTTCTTGCACTTCTTGCATTTCTTAATGGCACCCATCCAGGATGGGGGAGACCTGGCTTTCCAGAGGGTCACATGAGAAAATCTGGGGAATTTACTGACTTGCAATGTTATGTGGCTGCCAAAATAAAACTAATGCAATCTTGGGCTGCATTGATAGAAGCCAAGTGCCCAGAGCCAGGGAGAGGATAGTCCTACTGTACTTTGCCCTGATCACGCCACCCCTGGAATATTATGTTCATTTCTTGACACCACATTTTAGGAGAAACATTAGCAAATTAGAGTAGGAAAGAGATGGGAAAGCAGAATGAAATGCCAGGAAATCATGTTGGACAAGGCAGATTTTAGGGGACTCTATTTGTTTAGCCCAGCTAAAAAGATTTAGAGGGGGGGACTTCTCAGATCCTACAAAGCACTTTGTTCTGTGATTCTGTAATGTATTATCACACAATATGTATTGTAGATATCTGTGTTTGCATCTTATCCCCAAATTAGACCATAAGCTGCATGGAGGGCAAGAATTATATCTTATTAAAACTGTATATCTCACTCAGTACCTAGCACAATGTTCTGCCAATGGCAAGTATTTGTTGAACAGATGGATCTATGACCACACAAAGGCCTTTTTAGAAAAAAATACAATACAACACAGATAATATTAATTTGTGGTTTTCTAAGTCAATATGAGGTCCACAGCGTTCTATTCCTATTTGAATTTGATACCACTGATCTAGTTCCAACTGCATTATTGTACAGATGAGGGAATTGAGGCTCTAAGAGAAATTATCTGCCCAGGGTTATACAGACAGGAAGTAACTTGCTTAAAGTGTTATCCATAATGCTTCTGAGGAGTTAACAGGAAAGCCTCTAAAGCAGCTTTTCCCAAACAAATTAGGCCATAGAGAAGAGGAAAGAGGGCACATTTCAGTTATATGACAGCAAGTCATTAAAACTCTAAATGCTCTGAGCAACCTCTTAAGGCTATTAGCTACAGAGGAGTTGCTAATCTCCATTGGATGGAGAGTTTCTGGACCAGAAATTCCCTTTTGTTATTGCTGAGCCATTTCTTAGTTGTGTCTTCATGACCCCATTTGGGATTTTCTTGGCAAAGATACTAGAATAGTTTGCCATCCTTTCTCCAGCTCATTTTACAGATGAAGAAACAGAGGCAATCAGGGTTAAATGACTTGCCTGGGGTCACACAGCTAGCAAGTGTTTAAGGTCAGATTTGAACTCAGGGAGATGAGTCTTCCTGACTCTATCCACTGTGCCATCCTAGCTGCCCCAGAAATTCTCTACATCAATGAAATTACAGGTCCAGAACCACAACAAGAAGCTCTCAGGTGGCATTAAGAAATACATTGTGCCTAGGACTAAGGAGGTTATAGTCCTGTTCTATTCTGGCTCGGTGAGTCTTGTGGAGTACTTTGTTTTGTTCTGGGTATCACAGTTTAGCATCAATAAACTGTAGTTATGCAGATGAGGTACTGAGAGACGTCAACATTATATATTATAGTCAGTGCAGAATCAAGACTAGAACTCAATTGATCAATTTAATTCAACAATTTAATTGAACAATTCAATATTAAGGCACAAAAAATCAAAATGAAACAGTTCCTGTTGTTGAGGAGTTTGTATTCTACAAGAGAAGAACAAGATTGTCAAATAAGACAGCTAGCAGAAGGAGAACTGGGAAGGGAGAGAGAAGGGCTTCGTGTAGGGTGGGGCACCTAATCTTATGTTTGAAGAAAACATGGTTCTGAGAGACAAGGGGGAGGAGGGAGGTCATTCCTGGCAAGGGAGACGTTTATGAGACTGCATGAGGATGAGAGGGCAGAAATATGGTGAACAAACATGCAGTTTGACTGAGAGTTCATGAAGGGGACTAGTACAAAATAAAGCCAGAAAGGTAAGTGGAAGAATGATTATGAAGGGCTTTAAACACTAGGCGCAGCTAGGTGGCACAGTGGATAGAATAGTGGGCCTAAAGTCAAGAGGACTCCTTTTGGGGAATTCAAATCTGGCCTCAGATACTAACTAGTTGTGTGATCCTGGGCAAGTAATTTAACCCTGTTTGTTTGTATAATGAGCCAGCAAAGGAAAAGTTAAAGCACTCCAGTATCTCTGTCAAGAAAACCCCAAATGAAGTCATGAAGGATCACACACAACTTGACAACAACAAAGGAGTTTGTATTTTATCCTAGAGGCAATAGGCAATCATTGAAGGGTTTTACTGGTTAAAGATTAGGTGACTTGCCCAAGATCACACAACTACCCTATGTAAGATGTTAATACAAAACCCTTGATTGCAACTATGGTGCTCTTTCCATTTTACCTGTAGCTATAAACTCTGCATATTTATATATGGGTATTAAATTGTCCAGACGAAGAATAGTTTGGAATGGGTCATCAGAAAATGTTTGTTTTAAATCAATGAAATTACTTAGGTGTGAGAAGTTAACAGTGAAGAGTATGGAGTCAGAGAATCTTAATTTGCCTCCTAGTTCTTTCATTCCCTTCCTGTGTGACGTTGGGCAATTCACTTAAGATTTCTAGGTCTTAGTTCTTCATCCGTAGAATGAAGGAATTAGATGAGATGACTTCTAATGTCCTTTTTGGCTCTAAATCTACAAACTTAACTCTACCATGCCACACATCTACTCAGCAAGTTCTGGTGGCTCTTTCTCAATTCTAGGATGCCCTTTGAGTCTCTAAATTCCAACTCATGACATCTCACAGTGACACTGTGTCAAAACAGCTGAATTCAGCTATCTCACTGACTTCTCACTAGATCAAAGTCATCAGGTGGAGAAAAGCTAGAACCTTGATGATGGAAGACTGTCTTGCTGCCATAGGTTTTCACATAGCATACAATACAATAATTCCTTAAGTTTCCTTTCAAGTCCATGACCAATCAATTAAAAATTATTTCTTAAGTGCTTACTATATTCCAGGTACTGTGTTAAACGCTGAAGATACAAGGAGAAGACTGAAATAATCCCTGACCTCAAGGAACTCACATTCTAACTGAGGAGACAACATGTGCATAAATGATGACAAGGGAGTTTGGGGAGGGAGAACTCAAGAAGCTCCAGAAGAGGATCAGGTAAGACACCATGAAAGAGGCAATTGAACTGAGCTTTGAAGGAAACTAGGGATTCCAAGAATTGGAGGTAAGGAAGGAATGCATTCCAGGCATGGAGGACAGACCAAAAAAAATGGGACAGAGATGAGAGATTGATTATCAAATAGGTCAACGTGTCAAGGAGGAGAGTAAAGTGTAAGAAGACCTAGGAAGGTAACATAGGAACAAGTTTTGAAGAAACTTAAGTGTCAAGCCAAGGAATTTATCTTTAATTCTTCAGACAATAGGGAGCCACTGCAGTTTGTTGAGTAGGGGTGTGTGACATGATCTAATCTGAGGTCCTAGAATTATCTGATTTCCTCTTTATCACTATCATTCCCTTAAGAAAAACACTCCTGTTAGAAACAGGAAAAAATCACAAATATAGATGCCAGACACAATGAATATTTATCATTTACTTAGAGGTGCTGCTGTCTTAAAGCAAAGTTTTCCAAAGAGAAGCTGGCTCAGATTCCTTAGGGATTTTAGGTGTGGGGTTGGGTTTTAGGTGTTTCTGTGAAATTTGTCATTTTCATGTTTTAAATGTGAGTGAGATTATTTTTGAATCCAGCCTCTTTGTCATCTAGTTCTTGTGTCTTCTCTTCTCCCTTGGGTTCCCATCTTTGGCTGCTTGCTGCCAGTGGTATTTACTTCGGGCTTTGGTTTGCTGCTCAGATTACTAGGTTGGTTTTTTTTTTTGTCCTTTCCATGCAATGCAATTTACTAATCAATCAATCAAGAAGCATTTATTAATGCCACCCACTGTACTCAACAATCGGGAGCAGAGACAAAATTGGGAAAATTCCTGCCCTTGAGGACCTTATAGGGGAAGACAATTTGCATACTTATGATTATATGTAAAATATAGATAAAATAAAAGCTATACAAGCTAATTTTATAGGGATTTGGGGAGGAAAGAGAGACACTAGTAGTCTGGAGTAGCAAGGGATGAATTAAGAAAAGTCTTATATAGGAACTGAAAGTTTAGAAAGAAGCTAGGGATGTTGAAATTGAAATGAAAAAGGATTACATGTCAGACATGACAAAGTCTGAGCAAAAGGACAGAGGTGGTAGATGGAATAGCATATGAGAGTCATGGCAAGAAGACCAGTTTGGAGGGATCATTGACTATTTGTAGGGATTGTAAGGTTTGTTGTGAATGATTGTAAATGCCAAACAGGGAAGTTGGTATTTGATCCCTGAGATGAGAAGGAGCCACCAGAACTTGCTGAGTAGGTATATGGCATGGTAAGACCTGTACTTTAGGAATGTCACTTTGGTGGCTGTTTAAAACATTAGAGAGGGAAGAGAATGAAGGCAAGGAGAGCCATTAAGAGGATATTGTGGTGACTTCCAACTAACATGTCAACATGAAAGGCATTGGAGGATTTCAGATCTCCCACAAACACTCTGGCAAAGTTCTCAGAATGTATCAGAAGGAATAATGATAAAGAAAATCACAGAGGCATGGAATAAGCTTCTCCATCTAGTCCAGTACTGCATAAGAAGGCTGCCAGAAGCCTGCAAGTGTTTTCAGAGGAGACAAGATAGGGGAGGAGACAACTCCAGTTAGACCTTAAAGATGGCAGGATCTCAGCCCTGGCCTGTTGTAGCAAAAAAGATAGAGCCTGTCCCTGTGCCCACTGCTTTGGGAGACAGGGCCAGGAAGGATACAGGACCTGAAGACAACGTCCCAGCAACCTGTACATAAGCCAAAGCTGATGACAGGGTCACTGCAGCACCTGAGCAGTCTTCCCTGGAGCCAAAGCAAAAGACAAAGCCAGAACAGGGCCAACACCAGGACCACAATGGGAGAAAGGACCAGTGAAAGGGAGGGACATCTCAGCATCCAGGAAACTTGTGCAGGTTGAAGAGCAAGATATAGGACTATAACAACAACTAGATGGTCCTAACGCAGAAGTCCTGAAGGAGGCCTGTACCACTGTACTCTATAACTAAGCAAAAAAACCAGGATGCTATATTTCAAGATATAGAAAAAACCTGTCCCAAAATTTTACAACTGGAGACAACACAAAAATATGAAGTCAACTGATCTCTTCCTGAAATTGCAAATTGCAAGCCTCCATAAATATCATAGCTAAAATATGGTGCTTCCAAAGCAAAGAAAAACGATACTGCCAGCATCCAGGAAGAATTCAAGCAAGAACGCACCACAGTCAAGACCACACAAAGTTCTGCTGCAACTGCCATAAAGAAGAGAAAAAATTGTAATACAGTATTCCAAAAGACAAAAAAGAAAGGTCTACATCTCAAAACAACTTACCCTGAAAAAAATAGTATAATACTTAAAGGGGGGAGGGTGGAGAATGGACTTTTAATAGGATTTAGAATTTTGCAATATTTCTGATTAAATATAAAGATATTGAAATAAAAAATTGAAATTCAGAGCTAGGTAGAGTCTTTGAAATCCAAACACAGGAGACAAGAGAAACTTAGAATACATTTGAGCAATTTAAAGGGGATAAATCATATTTACAATGTATGTGGAGGAGATGAGACAAATGTAGCTTCAGAATTCTGCTGCTTCTAGGATCACAGAGAGAATTAAAATAAAATAAGCTGATGGTCTAGGGATGGTTTTCTTCCATATTATAGGCTTTTAGAGGGGAACAAAAAGGTAGACAAAAGGAATCTACTGAGGAAGAAATGAGGGTACTTAATATTTTCACATAATTAAAAATGGGGGTTTGTGTGAGAAGAATATAAAAAGATGGAGGATGGGATGGGGAGAGAGAATGCTTTCTGAACCTCACTCTTCAAAAAAGCAACAATAGAAATTGCATTTAAATTGTGTTAAAAGAGAGATAAATAGGGAAATTACATTAATTTCAGCCCATGATAGATAATAAAATCAGAGCTAATGAAATAATACCAATACTATGTACTCATATAAAGGCACAGCATCCAAATACCTAAAGAAAAAGTTAATACAGTTACAAAGAGAAATAGATAGCAAAATAATAATGTTAGGAATACTTAGTGGGCCCTTTTCAGAACTAGAAAAAGCTAACAAAAATATAAAGAAGGAAAAAGTTAAGAACATGAATAAAATTTTAGATATATTAGATATTTGACAATTACTAAATGGAAATTAAAGGAGAACACATATCTACGCACATATCTCAGTTCATTAAAATCTTACAAGCAAATATATGAAAATAGAATTATTAAATACACACTATGTTCTCACCATCGATTGCTGCCCTCACTCTTATTTGCGTATTGGTAATCTTAGGAAGAAAATCGCGAAACCATACCTGGGCCTACTATAAATTTAAGTAAGGTTATCTCACTTATACCTTCATTGTAGCTATGCAATCTTTTCATATACACTCACCACAATGACTTCTCCAAACACACACACACACATATACACACACACATATACATATATGTATGTATGTATACAATGTATATACATAACACACACACACATATACACACACATATACATATATGTATGTATGTATACAATGTATATACATACATATATACAAATTTTATATCCATATATGTCTATATATGCATATAACATATAGCTTTAAGTATATATTTAAAATATCTAAAAGAATACATATTTTTATTGCATACGACTTTGAATAAATATTACTTATTTCTCTGAAAATATTTTAGATATGAAAATGTCCATGTTGGTTGACGATTTTAGTTCAAAGTAACCATCTTTTAAAAGTATATTGAAATAATCCGGATGAAGGGCAATGGAAACCTGAACTAGGGTGGTAACTGTGTGAGAAAAGATAAGGTTGGATGCAAGAGATATTGTGGTGGTAGAATCAGAAAGATTTGGCAGCTGAATGAAATGGTGAGGTGAGGGAGAATGAAGAGCGCTTATTAAATGACTATTACGTACAAAGGCGCTGCATTATGCATTTAGATTGCAAAGACAAAATGACTTAAATGACTTGAAATTGTTACTTCCTCCCCACACTCACCTCACCTTACTCAGTATAGGATTCCTGGCTATAGTTCCTGGCAGATCGTCCCCTTGGCCCTATTCCAGCCCAAGACCAAGAGGAACAGTACAGTCTTTTGGAGAACCTAGGAAACAACCTTGATTCGTCACCTCCTGCTTAGTTCATTCTTGGCAAGTAGCTGAGGAATCTAAAATAGGTAATGAAACTATGATGAGACCTCCTCTGAAATTGGGCAAAGGCAACCATTTTTTAATTTGATACAACCTCAGCAAATGTTGAGTGCTTGCAAATGTAAAGGCTAATCTGCCTATCACCTGGGCTCTCAATCGCTCCTCCAATAAGCATGATTAATTGCCTATTAAAGTATCAGACATTGTTCTACAGAGGGGAGATAAAGAGATAGTTCTTGACTTCAAGGATCTTACATTCTATTAGGAAAGCAGTTTGTACTAATACAAGCAAATATAAAATCTAATAGGAGACTCTGGATGAATTCTACAATATATGTATGTACATATATATATATAGATGTATATGTATAATCAATATTTCATCTAGGTTACCTCCTGAATAGACCTCTCCTGAGACTGTTCTTCCTTATTCTATGTCCCAACCAGTTAGCTAATGAAGAGTACATCTGTGAGTGCTTGAACCAAGCACCCACCAAAGATCACCACCAAAAAAAAGCCATATCACTGTTTAACCCATGAGTTTCTTCTACTACTGCTTCTTAGCAGAACACAGTTAATAGAGAGAAGCTAACATTAATTGCTATGTGAAATATGCCCAAAAATCATTGACAAGGTTCCTACAGGATGAGAAGAAATAGAGTAGTAGAAAACAGCACTTGTGGGCATTGGTGAAGGGGGTACCCACATAGGTGAGATCATGAGAGCCATTGAACCATCAAAGGATACAAGCCTGAAATGGATATTTACATTCACGTCTCATTCCAGGACCAGGACATTGTTGAATGTTTCCTTCAAATTATAACAATTGTCTAATGATTTATTTTTCCATTTAGACTTTCCTTTTCATCTTTCCCTTCTCTGTCTCAGAGAACAGTGTCTACCATCCATTATGATTCTGGGAGAGACCACTAAATCTTGGAACAATAGGATCTAATGAAGACCAACTCCCTGCTTGAAAGTAATCAAATCATAGGTGTTGTTGAAAAGAACTCATAAGTTACTATCTGCAAAAGCTCCTCAAAGCAGAAATATCCACTACGACATCCTCAACAGGTAGATATCTAGGAGCATAGCTGAGATACTGAGGTTGCAGACTCCCACAGAGGGGCTTGGCTTGGTCAGGTAGGCACGAGGTCTGGTGGCTAAGCTGCCCCCATGAAAGTTGAGGAGCATATTGGATCTACGACTTCAGTGGTGAGGGCAAGCAAGGAGAGGCACCTGCAGCTTTTGAGCATCTAGTGGAGGAGAATTCCTGACTGAAGGAAAAAATGCAAGGGATAAAGATGTTAGGGGAACTGTTGAAAGAGTTCCAGATGGAGGCATCCAAGCTTCGCCAAAAGGTAGACGAGCTGGCCAAGGACAATGAACTTCTCCAGCCATCTCCTCCCTCCTCTTTCTTTGACCACCTAGTTGAGGTCACAGGAGGAACTACAAACCATGAGTTAACTCCAGTCAGCCCAGTTGGTTCCAGGAATGAACAGGCACCTGCAGCTCAGAAGATTCTACCCAATGGTACCTCATATGAATTTGAAGTTGTCTCCTCAGAGAAACAAAAAGCTTGAGTGAGCTTCTGGAGGTGAACAAGCAGTGGGACCAGCATTTTTGTTCTATGAAGCAGCAGAATGAACAGAAGATCACAGAACGATGACAGAAACTGACTGATTCTCAGATGCTGGTGAGCAAACTGGAGGCTGACCGAGAGCAGAAGCAACAAGACAGACAGAAAGCTTCTCCTGGCCAAGTCCAAGATTGAAATGGAGGAGGCTGAGAAAGAGAGATGAACAGCAGAAGGCAAGGACCTGAGACAGAGGGCTAAGTACCTCCAGGATCAATCAGCTGGCTCCCCTTACCCAACAACAGGATTACCAGGAGAAGGAGATCTAGCATCTGAACAAGGCCCTGGAGGAAGCCTTGAATATTCAGGCCTCTCCATCCCCTACACCCACTTTGGAAGTCCTGAGGAACCAAGAGGGCTCCTGCAGAAACAAGAGTTGCTCACCTGGAATGAATTATTGAAGCAACAAGTTAAGAACTTTGAAGAGGGCTTTCAAAGAGAACAGAGTGATTGTGAACAAATGAATGAAGAAAAGAAAGAGTTGAAAAAGCAGTTGGAGAAGCTTCTGGCCCAGGTTACCCTGTCTAATGCCCAACTAAAGGCTTTCAAGGAGGAAGAGAAAGCCAGGGAAGCCCTCAGGCAGCAAAAGTGGAAGATGAAGGCCCCAGGAGAGAGATACCACATGGACTCCTCCAGGAGCCTATCTGTGGGGCCTATCCCTACGCATACCGACCAGTACCCCCATTCCTGCACCACCATGGCTTTGAGGACTGCTCAGAAATCTGATATCCACTACCAGCAACGTCCACGGAGCATCTACCTCCAATCCCAACTCCCACCTGTTCCATCTGCCAGAATTTTCTTGGTGCCCCCCATGTGGTGTGATGAGGAACCGGAGCTCCCAGGTTGATGTCCTGGTCCAGACTTCAGAGCCTGAACCAACAGATTACCAGAGAACTAGAGGCCAATCTAACCGTATGACCAGAGCTGCTATTGAAACAAAATTGATGGGACAGTAGGCCTTGTGTCTATCCTTCTCTTCATCTTACCTCCATCTGAACCCTTCACAGACCACTGGGCTTTCTGCTTATTAGGAGCTCTTTGTTTTCCAGTGGGAATGCCCATGGAAGACTTTTGTTTCCCATCTAGAAATAGGAAAAGTGGGATGAGAGAGGAGCTGGGGTCTAGATCTAGAGAAAAGGAGAATGGAGTTACATGGCTCTGATACTCCACAGTGGGTCAGAATACTCTAGGGAACATTATCAAGAGCTATTGACTGTATTTTTCCCTTCTGTAACCCTCTTACCAAAATGAACATATCCTTTTTTGGTCCAGTGTAACATGTGTTGGTCAAGGTATTGGTATTTGTTTTCAGACTTTAAATGTCACTTCTCAGCATCCCCTCTTGAATAAATGCTGCACAGAGCACTGTTTAGGTATAGGAGAAGAGCTGACAAGATGATAATGTTTCTGATTAAGAGAAGCCCCAGTTTTGAGCCTTAACTTTTCTTCCAACACTTGGTCTTTTTTCCTCCAGCCACATTGGCTGGATACGTTGTAGGGTCTCCTGTGCTTCAGTGGTGTGGCAAGAGGGCTTGGGTTCTCTGCTTGTGGTTACCATGGTCTTTCCCTCAAGCTTGTAGTTCCCAAAATTTGAGATGGACTTAGCTGTGTGGCTTTGGAATGAGAAGGAAAAGAAGCGCCCAGGCCAGCTTCTGGGACAATTCTGAGACAGAAAGCAAAGCTGAAGTTTTTACCCAGTTTTTCTTCACATCTTTTTTCTTACCTCAAGGAGGACTAGAGTATGGTGCTCTGTGGTCTCTGACTTCCTAAGTCATTCCTTAGCCTGTCCACTTTTGTCACTTGGCTCTTTTCTGTGGTCCCATGTCTCAGTTCTCCTTCCCTTTCAAGAATGAGCCTGGGGCTGAGCTTTCCCATTCCCTTCACCTTTGATAAGAACCCACCGGGGATTTTATGGAACCAGCCAAGTTCCCACTATCTGTTCTCTGAGACTCCTACCCTACCCCCACCATAGCCACACACTCTGGCAGCTTTTCCTTCCTACTTTTCCAGATGAATTCTCTGGACCCAAGCTAGTGAAACACCTTGGGGACTCAGACTCTGGAAGTCAGCACATAGGAAAATGAAAAAATAAAGCCTTGACCTCTCACCATGGCAGCATATTATGATTTTCATCACTCAGAGTCATAACGCACTACTTGTTCGGGGCTGAAGGGCTACCTATGTGCTCTCCTCAGACTCACTGGCCAATCTACCCCTGATTTCTCCCCTCTGAGGTCAGGGACTGTTGTTTGCCACATCTATTTTCTCTTCCTAGGACTCTGTACATAGTAGGTCCTCAATAAAGAGCTGTTGAATGAATAAAAAACAAGTGTATATCTAGCTTCCTCTTGAATACTTTCACCTCTGAAGAGTTCACCAACTACAAGAAGCAGCTCATTATCCTGTTAGACAATACAAATTATTAGGAAAGTGTTCTTATTAAGTGGAGTAATATATATATATGAAAGTGCTTCGCAAACATCAAAGCACTATGCAAATTTAACCTATTATTAGATTCTTTGAATGAAGTGTAACTGTCTCTCTATGATTTCTATCCATTGTTCCTACTTCTGCATTTTGGGGCCAAGTTAGATCAAGACTAATGTCTCTTCATCTTCTTGACAATGAAGATGTCTTTGTACTCTCAATGTACATTACAGGTATTTACTAAAAGTTGGTTGAATTGACTTGAATCCCAGCATGGTATAAAGGAAGATCGTGAATGTAGAATCAAAGGGTCTGGGTCTAAGTTCAGTCTTTAGTATGTGTACCCTGTGTGATCGTGGACAAATCACTTAGTATCTCTGGTCCTCAGTTTCCTCACTTATCAAATAAAAGGACTGAATTCTATGATCTAAAATATCCTCCAGTTCTAAATATATGATCTTTCATATACTCAAAGAGATGTTTAACCTTAGTGCATTGCCTGGCACTGTAAGTAAGTAAATAAGTAAGTAAGCATTTCATAAATACTTGCTGACTGACATCTGACATGTGGACTAGTCCTCACTTTCCCAGGCTAAATGTTCCCAAGTTTTCCAACCAGTCCTCATATGGCATGATTTTGGGTTGTTTCACCATCTTGTTTGTCTTCTTCTGGATATGCTACAACTTGTCATGGCAGCTAGGTGGTACAGTGGATAGAGCACGAGTGCAGGAGTCAGGAGGACCTGAGTTCAAATCTCACCTCAGACACTTGACACTCACTAGCTGTGTGACCTTGGGCAAGTCACTTAACCCCAATTGACTTATCCTGGGTCATCTCCAGTCATCCTGATGAATATCTGGTCACTGAATTCAGATGGCTCTGGAGGCGAAGTGAGGCTGGTGACCTGCACAGCCCTCCCTCACTCAAAACAAAGTCAAGTGCAAGTCATGTCATCATTTCTCTGATGGCATGGTCTTCTTTGGCAATGAAGGATGAACACACACAACTTGTCAATGTACATCCTCAAGTGTGTTGCTCAGAACAGTATTGTAAATGCTAATTTACAATTATTATTGTAATTGTATTGTAAATACAGTATTGTAAATAGCCAAGACAATGAACAGAACAACTATTGCTACCCTTCTTCTGGACACCTTGCTTCTATTATTGAGCCTAAAATAACATTAGTTAGGGTTTTGGCGGGGGGGGGGGGCGGGGGTTGGCAGTCACTTCACGATGACAACTAAAGCTGAGTTTTCTATTCACTTAGATTTCTAGCTCCTTTTTCATGACTTTGAGACATCCTCCAATCTGTATGTGTACAGTATATTGTTATTCTCTAAACATTGATCAAAGGTTGCTTCCCAGTAAACATATTGGTATTTTGAAAGAGGGCCCGCTATGGCAATTGGCAAAAGAATGTAAGCCCAGCCCCCAAACCTCTTGACATAAAACTTTCTTCTCACTGATGGCAGTTAATGCCCCATTCCTGTGTGAAGGGCAAGGCAAGGTGATCTCCACCAATGAGGAGAAAGTCCCATGCCAAAGGACTTTGGGGCTCAGGTAACAGGGATGAAGAGCCACAAAACCCAGCAGGGCATGAGACAAAGAATGATACGAAAGCCTGCCTTGACTGATCAGGCTGCCTTGGGTAATGAAATTATGGGGGAATACATGAAAATCATCAACTTTGCAAGTCAACAGGGTGAAGATGATCAAAGCATTGTGGTATTTGCTGGAAATTATGACAATTCATGGTAGTTTCTGTATCTGCCCGCCATCAAGTAGGCTATTAGTAATGGAGGAAGGTTTAAAAACACTAGGGAATGTCCAATAAATTGTTCAAGCTGCAGTATGATAGAATATTGCAAGCATTTGTGCCCAGTTATCATGTAACATGTCATTATGGATAGGTTATGTCATGGGCCTGAGGCTTCTGATTGCCAGAGTTCCTCAAGATCTATCAAGGCTACACTCAAGAGGAAAAGGAAATATTTGGTGTGTTGAAGACACACATGTCACTGATATTGTCACAGTCATTATTGCTTGACCCTTTCGTGTATCCTGTGTTTAAGCCATCAAGAGACTTGGAGCACAAATTGAAGGCAGAGTTTTCCCCAAGGACACACACAAATCTCAAAGAATCACCACTGCAGACACAGAGGGAAATCTAGCGATGTAACCAGACTCCCCAGAGAGGTACAGCTATGCCAGTGAGCTCTCCCTGGGCTCTCCTTCAGTCTCTTACTCAACAAAATAGCATCCTCTGCAGTTGCAGTACAATATCTGGCCTTTCTCTGCTTTTGTAGATTGACTACAAGTTACAATGGAACCAGAGAGAGTGGCTGGTGCCTTCCTTCAGGATACAGGCAGGAACAACTGTTTCCTTCTTGCTCTAACAAAGAAACTGACCTGCCTCCCCACCCACCCTTTGCCAAGGTCAAATGAGACTTGACCAAGGTTCCATTTTCTTTGGGGGGGCAACAAGCCCAGAATGAATCAAAGCATGACTCTACATTTCATGACTCTACAAGTTACCCATTTCCAAGGGGGCATCCACCCTTTCCTCCTGTGTACACTCTCCTCTCTGGCTTTTCATCTCACCTGTCTGACCTCACATTCTCAGTCTCCATTCCCAACCGAATATTCCCCAAGACTCTATTCTGGGCATTCTTCTCTCTCTACACTCTCTTGATGACCTTATCAACTCTCATGGGTTCAGTAAACAATGGGAGCTTTGAAGAAGAGGTAATTTCCCTCAAACATAGGTGAGGAATGGTATTTCTATGTGTTATGTCTACGTAGATTTTGTGTCCAAATAGGTTTCTCTCGATGTGACTCACAAGGAGGCACGAATAGATATTTCCAGAATCTTCACTACCCACCCTTCGGCAGCACCAAAGTACCAAAGACTGGCTACTGTGCTTTCTTCAGAGAAAGGGTATGAGACTAAAATTATACTTATCTGCCCACCTGAATATTATAAACCTAGAGAGAACAATTTTAGGTTCAAGCTAAGCTATTGATCATTTTTTCTTAATGGGGAAGGAGTGCCCCAAGCTATATATCCAAGGTTTGACCCCTTTCCCAACAAATGACAGTTCCACAATGAATATACATGACAAATAGCAAATAAACTCACTTATCCATTCCAATTACAAACAGAAATCAGAGAAGATATACAGAAGAGAATATACCAGAAAATATGAAGAGTGAATAAACTTTCCTGTTAGAAGCACGATAACTCAGCTGAAGAGAGAGTTCTCTATCTCACTCAAAGGGGAAATTCTTTGAAGTCTAGTGTCATAAACTGGGGATAAGAAAGTGATTGAGGTGCTTGCTCCACTACATATAGATTTCTTCCTAGACTCTTTATCCCTTTTCAGGGATCTAAAGAAAACTTTCAAAGTTAGAAGCCAGAAAGCCAAAGATCTCTTCTTTCAAGCTGATGCCAACTCTGCCCCTCATGCAGACACAGAGCATCAAGCAATCAATCTTCCCAAAAAAGGAGAGCTCCAGGCAATGGGACTTTAAGTTAAGGGTCTTTAAGTTAAGGGTTACAAAGAGATTGTGCATGTGCGTGTATGTGTCTATGTGTGTGTGTTGGGTGGTGAGAGCAGAAATTCTTTATGTCAAAGCTGAGTTCAACTAGGGTTTTAGCCTTGTGGCCTAGTACCATTCTTCTCTCTCTAAGAATAGACAGTCCCCCAAATACACATACAGAATAGTAGATCAGTATGCAATACTTACCTATCTTCTAGTCTTAGGCCATACCACTACAGACCCCCTAAGAGCATCGAATGACGTGTCTCAGGCTTTGTAAGCTGATTTCATCAGTTAACTGAAACCATTGTCCAAATATACCAATAATTACTTAATTGCCAAATTTGGTGGTCTTTTCCATCTTAATTCTCTCTGCAGTCTTTGATTCTCTTGACTGCTCTTTCCTCCTGTGTGCACTCTCCTCTCTGGCTTTTTATCCCACCTGTCTGACCTCACATTCTCAGTCTCCATCTCCCATATGGGTATACCCCAAGACTATTCTGGGTATTCTCTCTCTACACTCTCTTGATAACCTTATCAAGTCTTATGGATAGAATAAGTGAATAAAGCACTAGACTTGGAGCCAGAAAGACCTGAGTTTGAATCTAGACTCTAAAATTCTGTGGTGTAATTGGGGAAAGAGGGTAGAAGCTGCAGAGGGGCAGATTCAGGATTAAAATAAGTAGGAACTTCCTGACAAAGTTATCCAAAACTGGGTGACTCAGGAAGGAATGATGGCTGTCCCTGGACTTCTTCCAGGGAAAGCTAAATGACCACCTGTTAGAGACTCTGTGGATGGGAATGCTTCTCTAGATAAAGATTCAACCATATCACCTCCAAGTCCCTCCCAACTTGAAGGTTTCATGGATTATTCTTACAATTGGGCAGTACATAGCAATAAATTATAAATCAATTTAGAGGATTTTGTTGTAATGATCCAGTCAGTAAGGAAAGGATTCTGAGCCACAATACCTTAGAATTCTTACAGGATTGGATAATTATATCTTACTTCAGCAAGAAGATCAAGTCTTCTACCCTGCCTCTTCCCCTCCTCCCATCCTCTAAGATTTAGGCCATTATTTTTTCCCATGTCTAAGAGTAGGGACTTTTTTTAGTTTTCTTTGTATTTCTACTGCTTGCCACAGTGCCAAGCATACACTAAGTGTTCAATAAATGCCAGTTGACCAACTGAGCAATTTTAACATACTAAGGTGTTTCAACTCTGGCATTCTGCAATTAAGGCTTTTAATTTCACAGCTGTAGGACAGCATCGAGGAGCTAGATGGCAAAGTGGATAGAGTGCGGGCCCTGGACTCAGGAAGATCTGAGTTCATATCCAGCCTCAGACACATATTAGCCGTGTGACCCTGGTCAAGTCACTTAACTCAGTTTGCCTCAGTTTCTTCATCTGTAAAATGAGGTGAAGAAGGAAATGGCAAATTAATCCAGTATATTTGCCAAGAAAACCCCAAATGGGGTCATGAAGAGCTGAACAAGACTGAAACGACTGAACAACAAAAAGTACAACGTCATGGTTATACAACTTGAGTTCAAATCCAACCTCTTTCACTTCTTACCAATGTGACCCTGAATAGTCCACTCAACCTCTCTGGAATGGTTTCCTCGCTTGTAAAATGCCTTTGAGATATTTTCCAGTCCTAAATCTACGATCCTGTGGTACAAGGTAATTCTCAGAAGAATCCCAATATAGCAGAGTAAACATGGTATAGCCTAAAGATCCGTGAACCTGGTTTGGAATCCCATGTCTAAAACTGACTAGCTATGTGACAACAGGCAAATCATTTAGCCTCTCTGCTACTCAGTTTCCATCTGTAAAACTGGGATTTTAGAATTTATCCGTGTTGCTATTAAAATGCAGTTAAGTATTGTTCTTGGTGCTTGAATATTTGCTAGGCATCCACAACATACTGGGTGCTGTGCAAAGCCATGGCACTATAGAAGCTAGTGGAGGGGTGAGGATTTAACGGACCATCATATGGCTAGTCATTCTCTTCATAGTCCTGTTCCTGAGTCTCCCCCGCCCCTCCCCACTGCAAAACCATGCTTTCTCATCCTGGAACTTCCCTCAGTACCTGGGGCATTCTCACCGTGGAACATCCAACCACTCTAATAGGCTTCTTAACCTAGAACATCCCTCTGTAACCCACCCCTACCTCACTCTTTCCATTGGTAAGTTCTTCCTGGAGTATTCATTTTGTGGGTTCTTTCCCATTGTCCTGCCTGCTCTGTTCTTGGCTTCCAGATTTCAAAGCCATCTCTCATACTGGGTACCTTCCCTCCCCACAAACAGGTTTTTCAGTTCTTTTTCAGTGTGTTGTCTATCCCTAGTAGAATATAAGTCTCTAGAGGTCAGGGATAGTCTTCCTTTGTGCTTATATTTTTATGCCAAGAGCTTTGCACAGTGCCTGATACATAGTAAATACTTAATAAGTACTTCCTTTGTCCCTTCCTGCCCTCCTTCCCTCTCTCTCTCCTTCCCTTCCTTCCTTCCTTCCTTCCTTCCTTCCTTCCTTCCTTCCTTCCTTCCTTCCTTCCTTCCTTCCTTCCTTCCTTCCTTCTTTCCTTCCTTCCTAGATACACAGTCAGGATTTTGTCTCTTACTAGGTCTTTTGACCACAACTATAGTGCTTGTTACATTACCACCAAACAGTCTTCCTATTAACATCTTATTTATCTTCTTCCCTATCCTTTGTCTAACTATTACAAGAGACTGTCTTCAGATTCTATCCAGTAGCAAAATGGAACTATCAAAGGCTAGAGGATCACAATGTCAGAACTGCAAGGGATCTCTGAGACAATCTGGCCCAACCACATTTTATGGACAAAGAAGCTCAGATCGGAGAAGGGGAGATTCTGATATTCAGCCTTATCTAGCTCTTTCTATCATGCCACTCACTTTACACTATTTGGTTCATCTGCCCTTCACAACAACCTGACAAGGTAAGTGCCTGCTACTATCATGTACATTTTTCAGATGAGGAAACCTGTTCCGAGAGTGAATAGCTTATCCAAGATCACCCAGCTAGGAAGTACCTGAGGTGGAATTTAAACCCAGGCCTTTTTGACTTTGAAATCCAGCATGATCTTTTCTATATAACGCCTTTGGAAATGACTTACCCAGGTTCATACTACTACTAGGGGCAGAGCTGGGCTTGAAACCTACTTGTGATTCAGAAAGCAGGGCTCTTTTCACTACACCCCACTCCCTCATCTTAGGCCCAGTCAAGCTCTTGGAGCTCCATTTGGGCATTGTGTAAATAACAATTCTTTTAGAAGCCTTTCCATGCTGTTAAATCATATAGAACTCCAAGGTGGGAACACCTTCATAATTTTTTTCAACTGGAGGCAGCAAGGTGGCATAGTGAATAGAGTGCTGGGCCTGGAGTTAGAAGGACCTGAGTTAAAATCTGAACTCAGATAGTTACTGTGTGACTCAGGACAAGTCACTCTTGCTTGCCTCAGTTTCCACATCTGGGAAATGAAGTGGAGAAGGATATGACAAACTACTCTAGTATCTTTGCCAAGAAAACCCCAAATAAGGTCATGAAGAGTCAGACACAACTAACTGACTAAACAACAACTACCTCCCAGGATTTTTGTAAGAGTAAAAAAGATATTTGCAAAACTTCAAGCACTGTATAAAGGGCTAGATATGTTCATTGTTGTTACTGCTTATTTGTAAGACTGCTGTAGAAAATTTGATGGGTACCAGAAGTCCCACCCTTGGAGCATTAAAGGAGATATTCTCAAGCATAAAAAATGAAAATGGCAATAATGGAACTCATATTTCTACAAGATATTCACAGTGCCTTATGAAATAGACAGTCCAAGTATGATTGTCCTCCTTTTATACATGAAGAAACTGAGGCAATGAGATGAAGTTATTTGCCCTCCATAACTGTGCCAGTAAGGGACAGTATGTATCACTTGACTCAAGTTGGGTCGCCTTTTCTTACACTGATTGTTGATTCTCAAAGCCTCAGGAAACCCCCAAAAAGACACGCAGGCCAAAGTGGAAACATGGGAGGGCAAGGAACAGCAAATGGAGGAAGAACAAGAAGCAAACTAAGGCTGTGGAAAGAATCCTGATTTGGGAGTCAGCAGACCTAGGCTTGAATCCCATCTCTACAACTTATTACCTGTGTACCTTAAGCAAGTCACCCCTCTGAGTCTCAGTTTATGCATCTAAATGTTTAAAGGGCTAACCTAAAGGAACTGGAAATTGAGAGGAGGATGACCATCAATTGAGGAATGGCTGGATAAGTTGTGGTACATGACTGTGATAAAATATCCTTGTGCTATAAGAAATGACAAGCCTGATGCTTTCAGAAAAACCTTGGAAAGACTGATATGAACTGATACAAAGAAAGTGAGCAGAGTCAGGGAGAACAGTGTACATGGTAACAGCAATGATCAACTGCAAGTGACTTAGCTCTTCTCATCAATGCCATGATCTAAGACAATCCCACAGGATTTGTGATGAAAAATGCTATCCACCTCCAGAGAAAGAACTGATGGAGTCTGAATGCAAACCAAATCATACTATTTTTTACTTTCTTTATTTTTCTTGGGTTGTTGTCTTTTTGTCTGTGTTTTCTTTCTCAACATGACTAATATGGAAATATGTTTTGCGTGACTGCACATGGTGGAACCTATATCAAATTGCTTGCTTCCTCAATGAAGGGAAAAGGGAGGAAAAGAGGGAAAGAATTTGGAGCTCAACATTTTTTAAAAGGAATGTTAAAAATTGCTTTACGATTGAATTGACTAATTGAAAAAAATATTTAAAAATAATTTTTTAAAATGAAATTTTACAAGAAAAAAAAAAGAGCTGGCCTAGATGACTTCTAAGGCCCTTCCTAGCTCTAAATCTATGAATTATGTTCCAGATTAATAGATTAAAAGGTCCTTATGTGGTAAGGACTCTGATTTTTATCTTTGTATCCTAGTTCAATGTTGGCCACATAACAGGTTCTTAATAAATACTTGCTGATAGTGAATTGATCAGTAGAGAGATAAAAGAACAGTTGACTACTGTGGGTCCAACCAACTTTTCCTCTGACTCGAACCATAGTAACTATTCACAAAATCCCAAACCTCTAGCTGGTGCATAGATAACTTGTTAAAATTCAACCATAAGCTTTTGGGTGAGATTGTACTATGGTATCAGTTGCAGGAGTGTCCTAGTAAATGGTTAGCAACCAGTTCTCTGAAACCATGACAAACTTCTAAGTTTCATTTGCATTATTAATATTTTCATCTGTTTCTTAAGTCCAGACAATAAGCAAAAGAGTAAATCAAGTCCCAATTTGTACCTTTTGTCAATTTCCAAGGTGTAAATGATCACACTGAAAAAAATACTTGAACACTCAGTTCTTGGCTTTTTTTTCTTTTCCTATGATATTAACACATTTATTTCACAGAACTGCAGAATTTTGGAGTTGCAAGAAGAGGTGAAGATTTAAAAACCAGCCTTCTGTGAAAACAATGTACACAGGACATATTTTTAAGTTTAATCTGAATTAACACATTCTCCATCACTTTTTTGAGCCTAGAAATCAACAAAACAATCTATCAAGCCCTGATTTGTAGCACTGTTTTGTTTTTTAGGTATAAATACTCACGTAGAAAAATTTAACCATCACCTGTCAATTGGTTCTTTTGAGCTGAGCTGGTATTTGTTGACTTCAGAATGTCCCTGGTTAGTGACAAGAGCACTGGACCAGGGTTCAAATTTCATCCCTGCTACCAACTACCTGAGAGTCCTTAGCGCCTTCCATCTTTTACATTTTACTGATTTGTCTCAGTTTGCCCCTCCATGAAGTTGAGTAGGGGTAGATTAAAGGGTCTCTGAAGTCTCTTCCATCTCACAATCTGACGGCTGAACACTCTCTATCCAGGCTGTTGTTATATATTTCAATAAGCAATTAGATGGTTGGTTAACCTCTTGGAGTAGCTGAAAAAGGGAAAGCTCATAGTGCTCCCTACTGGTTACTAAACAGATACAGGAACTTTAGAGGGAATATAAAAAAAAAAATAGAAATGATCCTTGTGGTTGGCCTCATGTAGAAGCAGGGGGCAAAGTGTTATTGAGGTGAGACCTTGATTCAGGAGTCCTGGGTTCAAGTGTCACTGTCACTTACGAGGTATGAGACCCAGCAAGTTGTTTAACTTCTTAGAGTCTCAGTTTTCTTGTGTGATAAAACTGGCACTACCTGCCTCCTAGTACTTTTGAAGCCATCAAGGATGATAATTGTCAGCCCGCTAAGCTTTACAAAAAATGCATACTACTCTGATAGCCTACTGGAGGTGTATGGTGGGCAGCAGGTGGGCACAATTACAGTATCAAGGTAGTCTTTCATTTTAGAAGAAGGTGGATTTGTAAACACTAGGTATTTCCTTTCAGCAATAAACAGATTAACTTTGGAACTGATTGTGTGACATGGGAGACGCTGGCACAAGACTGCTCAGCATGGCATACCCATATCATGCTCCATGACAATAGCCATGACACTGAGCAAGGGTCTGTCTGCATGGGAATGCACCAGAGCTTTTCTATACTGATAAAATTGCAGGTTTGGATCAAAAAAAAAATTTTTTAATGGAGGTCCTTAAAGCCCTCCTCTTTAGACAAGAAGAGAAATAATCTTGCCTGCAGGACATTGTCATCAGTTATAATTTGCCTCCTAAATCTGAAACCCAGTTTCCATCGAGAGACACAAATAAACAGGGTGCTGACCCAAGATCTTTGCTCTCTAGGAACCCAAAGATGAAACACTGAGTCCTGGGGCCCCTTACCAGAAGGGTCAGTTTCTGTGGGAGCAGCACTGATGCATACAAGCTGGCTTGAGGAGGATTCCCGGGGTTGTTGGCAAGGAAGTTCCAGACTCCCTCAGTCCTAAAAGCATTCTTCTTGAGGAACTCATATTCTCTCAATATTCCCTTAAGTGGAGTGAACAGAGGACAAGTGGCCAAGTCAGATTATAAAAGCACAGAACATGAGAGTTGGCAGGGGCCTCGGTAACCAATCCATATGATGCTCTCCCTCTGTAAGTCCATATTCTGGCATCTTCAAGTTTCAGCTAAAATCTCACCTTCTACAGGAAGTCTTTCCCAATCTCCCTTAATGCTACTGCCATCCCTCTGTTGGTTAGTTTCTGTTTATCTGTATATACCTTGTTTGTACATAGTTTTTTGCATGTTGTACTACTATTGGATTGTAATCTCCTTGAGAACAGGGGCTCTTTTACTTCTTTTTAGATCCCTAGCACTTACCCCAGTGCCTAGCACATAGTAGGCATCTGATTATGTTGTGTTTGTTCTTTGTTTTTGAAGAGGACCATGACATCAGAGAAATGATGACATGACTTGCACTTGACTTTGTTTTGAGTGAGGGAGGGCTGTGCAAGGTCACCAGCCTCACTTTCTCCTCCTGAGTCTTCTGGATCCAGTGACCAGATTCATTAGGATGACTAGAGATGACCCAGGATTCAATGGGAGATCTTGGCCTTTTAGGCTAAGGCCTTTTCAGGTACTCACTGAAAGTGAGGTAAAGTCCATTCAGTGAATAGGCCTCTTTAAAAAGTAGTCAGGGGGATGACCCCTTTAATAGAAAAAGAAAAAAAAAATAGACAAATCATGCTGGGAGAGGCAAGAGCCTCAGGGTTGTTGTTTTGAAGAGAAATTTTTACTATTGACCTTCACTTTAAGCCAGGAGGGTCCAAAACAGTCATTGAGTGGATGTTGCACACGGACCCTTCCTTGTTCTATCCTTGGGCTTCAGAGTGCAGGGGGTCTAAGGTTTTAGGGGAGATGAGAAGTGAAGGGAAGGGAAGGGAAGGAAAAGAAAGGGAAGGGAAGGGAAGGGAAGGGAAGGGAAGGGAAGGGAAGGAAAGGAAAGGAAAGGAAAGGAAAGGAAAGGAAAGGAAAGGAAAGGAAAGGAAAGGAAAGGAAAGGAAAGGAAAGGAAAGGAAAGGAAAGGAAAGGAAAGGAAAGGAAAGGAAAGGAAAGGAAAGGAAAGGAAAGGAAAGGAAAGGAAAGGAAAGGAAATCTGATAAATGTTTACTGATCGACTGATTTGTAGACTGTGAGCTGTTCAGAGTAGGACTGTCTTTTGCCTTTCTTTGTATCCCTAACACTTAGCACGGTGCCTGTCATGTAGTTGACACTTAATAAATGTCTATTTACTGACTGATTTTTAGATTGTAAGCCCTGGAGAGTGGGACTTTCTTTGTATCCCCAGAACTTAGCACAATGCCTGGTACATAGTAAGCACTTAATAAATGTTCCATAACTGACTGAGTAGTCAGATTATTCTTAACCACTGCAGCCCTTCAGAGGCTGATGGTAGAAGAGAAAAACTAGTCAGGTAGGTGGTACAGTGGCGGGCCTGGAGTCAGGAAGACACATTTTCCTGAGTTCAAATATGGCCTCAGACTCATGCTGGCTGTATGACCTTGGGCAAGTCACTTAATCCTTTCTGCCTCAATTTCCTCATCTGTAAAATGAACTGGAAAAGGAAATAGAAAACCACCCTAGTATCTTTGCCAAGAAATTTTGAAATGGGGTCACGAAGAGTCAGATACAACTGAAAATGATTCAACAACAAGGAAGAGATCATCACCCCCAGCTGGGGTTTTCTTCCCTGAGTTTGTGCACTCCTGCTTTCACTGTCCTGATTTAGGCTCATATGATTACATAGATAATAGGTTCTACCACAGAAATTATCTAGTAAAACCTCTTAATTTTACGATAAAAGAAAGAGATGTTCAGGGGGTGGGGTGGAGTGGCCTAAGTTATTAGTAAATTAAATATACGTCAGTGACAGAGACAAAGGGTCCGGTACAATATGTTTTTACTATACCAGAATGCCTCCGGGAGGAAGGAGCATGTGGATGTGAGTGGGCACCCGTGGTTACCCTGTACACCAGTGATGGAGTGAGCTCATTTGGAGAATAGCATTTCATCGTCAGAGGCAGCTTGTCTATTGTTATGATTCTGAAGAAAGCGTAATCCTGGCCATGATGTTAAGATTACGCTTTATTAATCCAAGAGTAAAATAACCTTCCTGGTCCCAACGTTAGATACCAAATGAAAACGTTGGCAACTATACGAAGTGGAAGACATTGTTTTCAGCACTAACTCTTCTTGGAGCATGGTGATTGTCTTCATATTTCACTAACTTTCCTTTCTATTTTTACTCTATTAGACATGATAAAGACATGCCTCTCCTTGGCATTTAAGGACTCCAAGTGACTCAGAGACATCGAAAGTGAAGGAAGAGAAAAAAAAGAAAGGATCTTTCTCAGGACCAGCTGCCCAGCTGGCACAGAATAGAAAGGAGCCTTCCTTCTCAAAAGACCAAGTCATCGAATCACAGAATCTCAGACTTGGGAAGGACCTGAAAGGTTTTAGAATCATTTTGTCATTTAGTCATGTCAGTCATGTCTGACTCTTTGTGACCCCATGGACCATGACATTTTCCTGACAAAGATACTGGAGTGGTTTGCCATTTTCTTCTCTCACGGATTAAGCAAACAGAGATGATATGACTTGTCCATGGTCACATAGCTATTAAGTGTCTGACAGCAGATTTGAACTCAGGTCTTTCTGATTCCAGGCCCAGTGCTCGATTCACCAAGCCACCTAGCTGACTCCTAGGCAAACTGATTTGCCCAGTGTCACATAGCTAATAAGTGTCTGAGGCCAGATTTGAATCAGGAAGTCTTCCTGATTCTAGACCTGGCACTCTATCCACTGTGCCACCTAGCTGCTTATATACATACAAACACACATACACCCTCCCGTGTGTGTGTGTGTATTACTCATACAGATACACACACATTTATATATACATACATGCATATGTATATGTACATATACACACACATACAGGGTGTATATATACATACATACACATATGTATATACATATACATATATATACATATATATATATAATTGGAGATAATCTTACAGGGAAAACACATTAGAGGGAGGCAATAAAAGGCTTCTTATAGAAGGAGGAATTTTAGTTGAAGCCAGAGAAGTCAAGAAGTGGAGTTGAGGAGAGAATATGAGTAAAAATGCAGAGTCAGAAGATGGAGCATCTTGTGAAAGAAGCATCAAGGAATCCAGTGTCACCAAATTGTAAAGTCAATTAAAGGTTGTAAAGTATAAGACAACTAGAAAAGTAGGAGGGATCCACTTTATTAAGGGCTTTAAAACCAAACAGATGGTTATGTCTTCCCAGAGTCTTTTCCTTCAGCAACTTGAAGGGGTGTTGACCTCTTCCACCTTCTCTCCAGAAGTTGAAAGTCAGAAGTGCCTGAAGCAACTTGAAGTTTGAAAAGTCCAGAAGGGGAATGGCCCATGAAGAGTCCAGAAGAGAACTAGAGAAGATGAAAGCTATTCCACTCTAACCACCTCCATTGTATCTCTCACACAGGACAGGGCGTTCACCTCCACCAATAAGGAGAGAATCCCATACCAATGGACCTTAGGGTTAGAATTTCATTGAGTTCTGGCAATTAATAGAAAGTCACTGGAGTTTGTTGAATGAGAGTGAAGGGGTGGGAAGATATGGTCAGACCTGAACTTTAAAAGGATTACCTTGATATTTGAGTAGATGGACTGGTGTAGGAAAAGATGAGTCAGAGACCAACCAGCAGGTTATTGCCATAGTTGAGGTGTGAAGTGATTAGGACCTAAACTAGAACTGTGATGGAATCATAGGAGAGATTCTTGAGGCCCTTATACCCTCCCCCTCCAGTAGGGGACCAGCCCTCAAGGGGGGATGGGCAGTGGCATTTGCAGCTACCTTTTTGAGAGAGACAGAGATTTGAGACAGAGATGAAGAGAGAAAGACAGAGAGCAAACAAAAAAAGTCAGGAAAAAACAAAAGGTGGTTTTTGGTGTCCCGTGTACTTCCTTCTTTTCTGGAGGCAACCAGGTGGCTCAATGGATAGAGTACTGAACCTAGAGAGAAGACCTGTGTTCATATCCAGCCTCACACACTTACTAGCTGTATGACCCTGATCAGGTCACTTAACCTTGTTTGCCTGAGTTTCCTCATCTGTGAAATGCGCTGGAGAAAGAAATGGAAAACCACTTCCGTATCTTTGTCAAGAAAATCCCAAGGATAGTATTGGCATGCTATGGTCCACAGGGTTACAAAGAGTCAGACACGCCTGAACAACAACAGCACAGGAGAGAAGCAGGCATATAGAATAGAAGTTATGCGTAGACATAGAATTGACAAGATTTGGCAAATGACAGGGGGATGAGAGAGAGTGAAGAGCTAAGGATGACAGTTATGTGTCAATAAAAGGTGAAAGGACGGTGGTGCTCTTGACAGTAACAGGTAGAGGGGAAGGTTTGGAAGGAAATATAATGAGTTCACTTTTGGACATGTTGAGTTTAAGATGTCTATAGTAATCCAGCTGAGATGGATATTTGAGATGGGAGGTCAAGAGAAAGGTTAGAGCTAAATAAATAAATCTGAGAATCATTATTACAAGGAGTCCAGCAGAAAACTAAACCTCAGGAGATCAGGAGATCTTGATGACCCCATGAAAAGGAGAAAAGAACTTGGAGCTAATGAACTTCCAGGATCTGTGAGTAAGTCTTCTTTCCCCTGCACTCATGAGAGACCCCTGTATTCATGAGAGCATAAGACTCGCATTTGGGGGTATATTTTGTATCCTATATTCTTACGTTACCACCTTAGTAAATCAATATTTATGAAAAACTGTTTCTATGGCAATAGTTCTAAGTTTGAGTAATTTATCTCAATCTGTAATCAATGAAAGAAGAGCAGTAGTAAGATAACAGAAATATTAGAGATTTCTCTGAACCCCTCAGGGTGACCCTTGAGGGGAGACGTTGCCAGGTGCCTTCTACAGATCTGACCTGCCTGAGTGAATAGGGCATAGGATAGCAACCTCAGAGTGTATCTTCTACATAATTATGAAGACAAATTCTGAATGTCTGAAACTATTGCTTGTCCTGCACCTCAGGTCAAACAGACCAAATCTAATCCCCTCTTCCTTTCAGTTTTCATTATGTGCTGGGCAGTGCAATCTTTAATATGTATCTGTTTAGAAAAAGAATTAGAGATGAAGTACTTGGAGACAAAATCATTGAACATTAGAGTTGGAAGGACCCTTTGAGCATGTCTTATATGGCCCCTTCATACAACCAGCTAACTCCTGGCGGGGAGGGGGAAGATAATCCTATCTTATCAGCTAATCATTATCTTTTTTTTACCATCTTTTTACAGTGCCAGAGCACTCTGCTATCCATCATCCCCTTTGATCCTCATAATAACTATGTATAGCAGATAACACCAGGATTATTATTGTCATTTCTTATGTGAGAAAACTGAAGCTCATAGCAAGGAATCCAAAGGTCATCTATCTAGCAAATGGTGAAACTGGAACTCACACCCAGATCATCTGATATCAGACAGAATTAAGGCTGTACAGAATAAAGATCTGAAGAAAGATGGCAAAGTATGATGGGAAAACCACAGAAAGAAGAACTGAGACCCAGGTTCTAACACTAATTCTACCACTAACCGTGCGCCTTTGGGCAAGTCACTTCACTTGAACCTCAGTTTCCCTGTCTATAAGATGAGAAGGCTAAGCAGTAAGGAGTTATAATTTTAGCATGACACACAAGGAATGGACTAAAGGAGCAGCTAGGTAGCACAGTGGAAAAAGTCAGGAAGAGTCATCTTCCTAAGTTCAAATCTGGCCTCAGGCACTTACTGGCTCTGTGACCCAGGGCAAGTCACTTAACACTGTTTGCCTCCATTTCCTCATTTATAAAATGAACTGGAGAAGAAAATAGAAAACCATTCCAGTATCTTTGCCAAGAAAACCCAAATGGAGTCACAAAGAGTTGCACACAATTGGAAAACAATTGAATAACAACAATGGACTAAACGTACACAGTGAGACATTACTCTACATTTTCATACAAGGTCAATGTGTTGATGCATTTTGCGTGAATATTTTGCTTCAGAAGATATCTTTTTCTTAGAAGAGTGAGTTATTGGGAAATAAGATGAAAAAAGAAAGAAAGAAAAGGAGCATCAATGAAACAAATGCACAGAAGGAAAAATCAAAAGGAGACACAAACAGGACAATTTTGTTAATGTATTACATTTAATATACATTAGAAACAAACTATGCAACAGAAGATGGGCTTCACATATGGTCATTTCTGTTCTTTACTTATCAGAACGTGGTTGTTACTTATGTTTATAATAAAGAAAATTAAAGAATAAAATAAAAAGGTTATACTAATTATCCTCTAATAGCTTACTACCCTTTGTATTCTTTGTTCTATGTCTTACTACGTTAAGTCTGAAGTCTCTACCAGTCTGTGTTTGGGATCCTTTCCTGTCCTAATGTCTTGTGTCTATGAGACAGAGCAAAGGCAAAGGAGCAAGGCCTGACAGTGAGAGAAGGGAGAAGTCCTGATGATGGGGGCTGCACATTCTGGCCTCAGGAGCACAGAGCAGGCAGTAAAAGGACAATCCCTGACTGCTCCAGCCAGATGTGGAATTCAAAAGCGCCTTGAGAATCTAAAGAGGTGCTCAGAGTGCCCTCTAGTGGCACTATTGATAGCACAACACCGTGAGAAGAAAAGACTCCTGAATGGGTTAGATTTCATGGAAAGTTAAGTATTAGAGCATCCGTAGGGGAAAGGGTAGAATTTACTATATTCCACTTCTATGTAATCATGTGAAGCATCTATCTGGTGACTTTCAGTAATCAGAGCTAACTGCTTTAAAAAGGAACCCATTCCACCTTGGGACAGCTTTTAAGACATTTTTCTTTTTATTAGTTCAAAATGTGAATGTCTAACTTCCATTCATTGCTTCTAATTCTACCAATTATAGTTGTTATTCAGTCATGTCTGACACTTTGTGATTCCATTTGGGGGTTTCTTAGCAAAGATATTGGAGTGGTTTGCCATTTTCTTTGCCAGTTCATTTCATAGATGAGGAAACTGAGGCAAGCGGAGTTAAATGACTTGCCTAGGGTCACACAGCTAGTAAGTGTCTGAGGTTGCATTTGAACTCATGATGCTAAGCCCAGTGCTCTGTCCTCTGGGCCACCTAACTGCCTCCTAATTCTGTCACTTCCATCTTCTAGTTCTTCCCTCTATGTCTAGAATGTACTTCCTGCTCATCTCCATTTTTCAATATCCTCCTTTTCCTTTGAGAGCAAGCTTAGCTACTTCTTCCATGAGCCTCCTTGGATTGCCCCAAATTTTGTTGTAGTACTCTGCCTGGACCTCTTCTTTAGCCCTATCACATTCTAGTCTATATTGTTGTTATTTCCATATGCTATACAGTGCTTGCACATAGTAAGTACGTAATAAATACTTTTCCATTCATTCATTTGTATCCCCCGTTTTCCATTGTAAATAAGGAGGAACCATTTCACTTTTCATCTTGCTACAGGGTCCAACACATGGTAGGTGCTTAATAATTGTTTGCTTAATTATACTGAATTGTTGGAGTTGGAATCAAGGGCTTTTCCAGAAGACACAAGGTGACCCAGTGACGTTATTAGTCTGACCAGGAGGTTTCTGATTTCCCATGTTGTCTGGTAAGTAAGCAAAGGTAACGTTATGAATTTCCTCATGCTCTCTATACCTTAGAGTCCACATTTATGAAACAGGAATAATAACACCTGTGCTGTCTACCTTGTAAAGTTGTTTGGGGGGGAGCAGAGCCAGGATGGCAGAGTAGAAAGATGCACCTACTCTAGCTCTTCCCCCACAGCCCATAAAATACCTATAAAATGACTCTAAACAAATTCTAGAGCAGCAGAAGCCACAAAATGACAGAGTGAAAGAGATTTCAAACCCAAAGTAGCCTGGAAGGCCAACAAAAAAGGCCTATCACATGGGGCAAGGAGTGGAGCACAGCTCACGGAGCCCAGCCCAGTCTTGACCATGCAGCACTGGCAGGAACAGGACAACAGGAGCAGGTCTCAGAGGAAGAATCCCTGGCAGCAGCTGTGGTTCTCAGATCCCTCAACTCACAAACACCAAAGACAGCTTCAAAGGTCAGTGAGAAAGCTTTTTCACCTGGGTGAGAAGGGAACCAGTCCCAGTCCCAGGTTGCAGCAGTGGTGGCAGCAGCAGCAACATCCATTTTTGGAGCCCTTAGCCTAAAGCCACTGGGAGAATTGAGCTGCTGATCTGAATCTCAGCCCTGAGTGGCAGTCCTGGGGTGAGGAAGAGTGCTGGCGTGGTGGAGCTGGTAGAGGCTCTGGAAAGGGAATTCTACTTGCAGATACTGGGCAGAAATGTTTTAGCAGCTCCCAGACCAGAACAGAGGCCAGGAGAGGAGTAAATTCCTCTCCTTTGATATCGCCACCTTGGAGTAACTGAGAACTTACAGGTTACCAGAGTATACCCTCTTTTTGACAAAGGACTCAAAAGTCAAGTAACTGGCTGGGGAAAAGCCCAAAACAGAGGGAAAAAATAAGACTATAGAAGGTTACTTCCTTGGTGAACAGGTATTTTCTTCCATCCTTTCAGATGAGAAAGAACAATACTTACCATCAAAGGAAGACATGAAAGTCAAAGCTTCTGCATCCAAAACCTTTAAAATAAATATGCAATGGTCTCAGGCCATGGAAGAGCTCAAAAAGGATTTTGAAGGTTGTTTTGATGATCAAATGATAAGGAAGCACTTTGAAAAATGGAAAACGTTGGATGGGGAATGACTGACAAATTATTATACATGAACAAAATAGAATATTACAACATTATAAGGAAGATGGATTCAAAGGAGTATGGGAAGACATATGAAATGATGTTAAGTGTAGTAGTAAGCAGAATCAAGTAACAATATGTGTAATAACTATAATAATGTGAACAGAAAGAGAAATGGAATGGAGCATTATATAATTATAATGACCAGGTTTAGCCTTGAAGAAGGGTTCAGAAAATGTATGTCCCATGCAGAAATGGCAGTTCTTCCTTTGAAAGAATCCACAGTCATATGCTGTGGATATTACATATAGGTGAATAAGTATAGTGTCAATTAAATTGTTCCTCCTGTTCATACCTGGAGTGCTTTACTATTGACCATCAATCAACAATCATTTATCATACCTTTTTACCCAGAGATCCTGTTTATTTGCTATACCCCAAGAAGGTCAAAGTTTGAAAAAACAAAAGGTTCTACAACCACTAAAATATTTAAAGCAGTACTTTTTAAGTAGGAAAGACGTGGAAAGAAAGTAGATATCTAGTGACTACAAACTGGATAAATAAATTATGGTAGTGTAAGATAGATTTTCATACCAAATTGAGTGAGCATGTTATTCCCTCCTTAAGCCAAATGTGAAGAGAGTAAGCTTCACTTTTTTCCTCTCACCTCCTCCCTTTTCTCCATTGAAAAAGCTTTTTCTTGCCCCTTCTATGAGAGATAATTGGCCCCATTCCATTTCTCCCTTTCTCCCCCCAATATATACCTTTCTCACCCCTTAATTTTATTTTTTAGATATCATCCCTTCTTATTCAACTCACCCTGTGCTCTCTGTCTATATGTGTGAGTGTGTGTGTGTGTGTGTGTGTGTGTGTGCATGTGTGTAATCCTTCCAACTACCCAGACACTGAGAAAAGTTTCAGGAGTTACAAATATTATCTTTCCATGTAGGAATGTAAACAGTTCAACTTTAGAAAGTCCTTTAGGATTCTCTTTCCTGTTTACCTCTTCACGCTTCTCTTGAATCTTGTGTTTGAAAATTAAATTTTCTTTTCAGTTCTGATCTTTTCACCAAGAATGCTTGAAAGTCCTCTATTTCACTGAATGACCATTTTTTTTTCCTGAGGTATTACACTCAGTTTTGCTGGGTAAGTGATGCTAATTCCTTTGATTTCTGGAATATCATATTCCAAGCCCTTCAGTCCCTTAATGTAGAAGCTGTTAGATCTTGTGTTATCCTAATTGTATTTCCATAATACTAGAATTGTTTCCTTCTAACTGTTTGCAATATTTTCTCCTTCAACTCTGGGAACTCTGGAATTTGGTTACAATATTCATAGGAGTTTCTCTTTTCAGATCTCTTTCAGGAGGTGATTAGTGGATTCTTTCAATATTTATTTTGCCCTCTGGTTCTAGAATCTCAGAGCAGTTTTCCTTGATAATTTCATGAAAGATGATGTCTAGGCTCTTTTTTTGATCATGGCTTTCAGGTAGTCCCATAATTTCAAAATTGTCTCTCCTGGATCTATTCTCCAGGTCAGTTGTTTTTCCAATGAGATATTTTACATTATCTTCTATTTTTTTATTCTTTTGGTTTTGTTTTGTAATTTCTTGGCTTCTCATAAAGTCATTAGCTTCCATCTGTTCCATTCTAATTTTTAAAGAACTATTTTCTTCAGTGAGCTTTTGAACCTCCTTTTCCATTTGGCTAATTCTGCTTTTTAAAGCATTCTTCTCCTCATTGGCTTTTTGGACCTCTTTTGCCAACTGAGTTAGCCTATTTTTAAAGGTGTTATTTTCTTCAACATTTTTTAAAGTCTCCTTTAGCAAGTTATTGACTCGCTTTTCATGATTTTCTTGCATTGCTCTCATTTTTCTTCCCAATTTTTCTTCCACCTCTATTACTTCATTTTCAAAACCCTTTTTGAGCATGTCCATGGCCTGAGACCATTGCATATTTATTTTATAGGTTTTGGATGCAGAAACCTTGTCTTCCTCTCTGCATTGTTCTTCCTCATCCAAAAGGACGGAAAAAAATACTTGTTCACCAAGGAAGGAACCTTCTATAGTCTTATTTTTTTCTCCCTTTTTGGGGCATTTTCCCAGACAGTTACTTAACTTTTGAGTCTTTTGTTAAGAAGAGGGTATACTCTGGGGACCTGTAAGTTCTCAGTTCTTCCAAGGTGGCACAATCAAGTGATGTGCACACTGGACCGGGAGCAACCAAAAACTTTTCTGCCCAGAATCTTTGCATAGAATTCCCTCCCAACAATGGCCTCCAGCTCCACCCCACCAGCACTCCTCCTCACCCCAGGGCCTGGCTCAGGGCTGAGATTCTGATCAGCTACTCAATTCTCCCAGGGGCTCCAGACACAGGGCTCAAAAAATGGACCATGCCATTTATTCTATTCTCTCTTTTGACCTTGTTCCTCCCCAAAAGTGTTTACCTCTAATTATTTCCTCCTCTCATTTGCCCTTCCTTCTGTCATCCTCTTCACCATCTTGTCCCCTTCTCCCATAATTTCTTGTAGTGTAAGATAGATTTTCATACCAAATTGAGTGAGCATGTTATTCCCTCCTTAAGCCAAATGTGAAGAGAGTTAGCTTCACATTTTCCCTCTCACCTCCTCCCCTGTCCTAGGTGAAGGAGCCCTCCCACTGACCTTTGAAGCTGTCTGTGGCATTTGTGGGTTGAGCGATCTGTTGCTGCCAGTGGTGCCCTGAAGCCTATTCTGAGTCCTGTCTCTGCCACGCTGTGCATCCCACACTGGGCTGCTCTCTGCTCTGAGCCTGCTGTGATAGACCCTTCCTGTCAGCCTTCCAGGCTGTCCTGGACTAGGCTTCTTCACTCTGTCGTTTTGTGGCCTCTGCTGCTCTAGAATTTGTTTAGAGACAATATTTACAGGTATTTTATGGCCTATGTGGGGGAGCTTCTACAGGTCCATCTTTCTACTCTGCCATCTTGTCTCTGCCCCCCTTTTCTTTTTTAAAAGATGAGAGATGACTTTTTATAGGAATGAGAGAAGGAATATATTTAGAAATAAAAGTATAAAATAAATAAAATAAAATAAAGATATAAAAACAATAGACATTGAACATTTTATTTTTAAAACAATCATTTATTTGGTGTCTACCAGGGGCTAGGCACAAGGAGTACAAATAAAAAGAAACAAAGACAGTCTCTGCCTTCAAAGAGTTTACATTCTAGTGGAAGATACAATGGATATGGGAGAGAGGTGGCAAGGGAAGGTAGTTTTTGGTCTAGGTAGTCACAGGGATTGAAGGTGGACCCACAGAATAATAGCTTGCCATGTCCTTTCCTTTAGTCACAGTACTATTGATCTGCTTATCATTTCTAGAACAAGAACAAAAGGTGGGGAGAAAGGTCAGGGCAGAGGTTATGTGTACAGAAGGCAAGATGCTCACACTGAGTAGCCCTTGGTGTCTTCGTGGATGACTGGGTGAGATTAGAAGGATGATCTGCAATGGACAACATATAAAGAATTAAGTGAATTTTCATTCAGTCACCCACCCATCAGGACGGCTTAATCATAGTACAAATATCCACAACTAAATAGAGCATTACCTGCAGTCGTGGTGCAAAAGAAGACTAGAGAAATTGGAATTCATGTCAATTAGTTAACACTAAATAAAAGAAGAAATATGGATGAATAAACATGCTATGAGTTCAGAATGCTGTAAATTACCTTCTGGACAGTCAGTGGTTTGCTATGTTAGACCTGTACAAAAGCTATTACCAAATTTCTATATCAGAGAAAGGTCATGAGAAGATAGTCTTCATTTATCTAGTGGAGATCAGCCAATTTGAACACATACAAGGGATATCTGGGACACAAGTCTTTTTCATCAGCTAAGGAATGGACTATCCAAATTGTGGTGGTACAAGTTTATCCAGATTATCTCATTGTGCCTGGAAAGTTATTGAAAGAACACAAGAAGAAATTGTTATCTCTCTGCCTCCGCAAATTCTCTTGTGTTTACATAGTGGTGTATGCTTTATATTATCTCCCTCTCCCCCAAAGAAAGTAAGCTCTTTGAGAAGTACTGTTTTGTATGTCTTGATATCCCCAGCACCTAGGACAGTGCTTTCCCAGAGAAGGCATTTAATACATGTTTATTAAATTGAATTGCATGCGCAGGTGAAAATCACAGACTTTCGGTAACAGTAAGGAAGGGACTTCAGAGGTCACCTAGCCTCATCTAAACAGAATACTATCTACAGCATCCTTGACAAGTGGTCATTTGGCCTCTGCTCAAAAACATCCAACAGTTAGAAGCCATCTACAGAAGAGAAACAGCCATGCATTTGAACTATACGCAGGGAGGACCTGTGACTCCCCATCTGACAAGGAAAATCTGAAGTCCTCTCCTCTGTAATACTACTAATACTGCAATACTACAATCAGAGGAAGAAAAGAGCCTTTTCCTCCAGAAAAAGGTTTAATGATGCCACCTTCTGGACACTCTGGGAATTGTGGAAGATTCTTTTATCTGGAAGAATAAAAAGAATGATATCAGTTGTGTTGGCTGGGAATTCTTGAGATCTTCTGGAAGAAGAAAGGTAAAAGGAACCTGTTAAAAGCAGTCAAAAGTCACAGTCTGCTCCATATGCTACAGTACTATGAGGAATAATGCCTACAAACGACTGAGGCAATCATTCAGGTCTCTGGAGAAGGGTGGCTCATTGGCAGGGCTGGATATTATTTCTTTTTGCTCTCTTGGAAGTGTGGTTCAAGGGATCAAAGGCTGAACTTGAAACTTGAACCATTACCTCTATGACCATAGGCAATTTCCTTAATGTCTTTCGGTCTCAGTTTCCTCAACTGGAAACAGAGGAGATTAGACTGGGTGATGTCTAAGCTCCCTTCAGTTCTTTTATATTTTTTTAGGCAATCACGGTTAAGTGACTTGCCCAGGGTCACACAGTAAGTGTCAAGTATTTGAGGCCAGATTTCAACTCAGGTCCTCCTGACTCCAGGGCTGGTGTTCTATTCAACACCCCATCTAGCTGCCCTTCCCTTCAGTTCTGAATCAATTAACTTAGATAACCTTTTTCCTTCCTTGAGCTTCATCAATTGTTTTTCACCAAGAGTTGGTAACAATAAAATGTCTATTTTTTTTCTCTGTGAAGTTTCCAATTTTTCCATTTGAGGCAATAAGTCAGAGAACAAATCTCCTAAAGTCTACCTGGTCTCTTTGTGTCATGTGCTAATCTCTAATGAAAGGGTTACACAAATATGTGAAAGGAAAAACATTTGAGAGACAAAGATGGCAACAATTTTTTAAAATACCATAAAAAATTCTATGGCTCCTTAGATAGAGTGCTAACCCTGGAGTCAGGAAGACCTGAGTTCAAATCTGGCCTCAGATACTCACAAACTGTGTGACCTTGAGCAAGTCATTTGAACTCTGTTTGCGGGTTAATCCACTGAAGGAGGAAATGGAAAATCACTCTAGTATCTTGCCAAGAAAACCCCAAATGGGTCATGAGGAGTCAGATATGACTGAACAATCAAACAATGAGATGGATATTGTTAAACGTAGACAATGTTTTATGGGGCTTCTAAGTGGTGCAGTGGATAGAGCACTGGACCTGGAGTGAAGAAAACTCTTCTCCCTATGCTGGGGTTGGAAGCTCAATTCCATGTGGACAGTCTCGGGCGGGTAAAGGTGGGACCTTCTAAATCTTAGAGTTCTCACGAGGCCCCCCAGGAAACGACTGGGAATCGAGGTGAACCGAGCTATCTCGTGTATTTCCGCCTCTTCCCGTGAGAAACGTGATGGGAGAGAGCTCTCCCCGCCCTCGAGATTGTCCCGGATCTGGGCACACCCATTGTTACCTAACAGGCATGGTATTCAGATGCAAACTACGGGGCTGGAGAGTTTTAATTGGAGTCAGGAAAGCCTGAAAGCTCTCTTGGGCGGAGGGGCCACGTGTGAGGACAGAAGGCCACGTGTGAGGACAGAAGGCTCCGCTTTTCCTCTCTCCTCTCTTCCCTCCCCCTCTCTCCCCACTTACACTTCTGCTTCCAATCTCTTATCGTAAGATCTTTGCCTCCTTGGGAGATTCCTCGCTCCCTCCTAAGGAAGAGCTTCCCCTGCACTTGTAACCAGGACCCTGAATAAAGCTTAACCCTTGTTCGACTCCGGAAAGTCTCTTCTCTCATACGTTTATCCGGTTTGGCCAGCCAAAGACCTGCGATAGAGGTAAGGTAAGACTCAGGTAGCCCTCAGGCCTCTAGGCCTGGCATCCCTAAGTTCAAATCTGGCCCAGATACTTAGTAGCTATGTGACCCCTGGGCAAATCATGTAACCCTGTTTTCCTCAGTTTTGTCATCTATAAAATGAATTGGAGAAGGAAATGGCAAACCACTCCAGTATCTTTGGCAAGAAAACCCTAAATGGGGTCATGAAGAATGAGACTTTACTGAAATGACTCAACAACAAAGAAATTTGAGGATGAAGAGATCATCTGTAGCTAGGTTGGGTCATGCAAGGCTTGGTAGAGGAGTTGGCACCTGAAGGAAGGAAAGGAATCAGAAATGAAGACGGTTGTTTTTCAGGCATTGAGGAGGGGGTAGTCTGTTGTTGTGGGTGTTATTTATCCTTTATTCTCGAAGAAGACTATGATATCAGGAAGATGACACCATGACTTGCAAATGAATTGGATTTGAGTGAGGCAGGGCTGGGCAAAGTCACCAGCCTCATTTTCTCCTCCAGAGCCATCTGGGTCTAGTGGCCAGACTAACTGGAGATGACTCCCAGAGGGTAATCTGAATCAATACATAGAGAGAGGGTCAGCACAAAGTTGACAAACGCCTAATGGTCCAGTTTGGGTAAGATATAGAACGTATGAAGGAAAGCAGTGGTTTGTACAGGTGTTAAGATAGATTGGAGCCAGACTGTAAAAGGCCCTAAATAACAAGCTCAGGAGTTTGCCTTTTCTACCCTATACAATCAAAGATTTGTGGAGGCAGGAGTAGCATTGTCAGAATTGTACCTCAATCAATTCAACAAACGTTAAGATTATATTTACATTCTAAGGTTCTGTGGAGCGTGTTTGTTCAATCTCCTTGTAAGAGTGAAGAGAGTGAGACCATGACATCCCCATATCCACCCAGAGGCCATGGGCTGCCTGCCTCAGAAGGAATATTTCTTAGCCTGCCACTAAAAATAGAAGCAACTCTGTAGGCAGATTACACATTTTGGAGAAAGACAAGATTTATTTGCAAAAGTCTCTCCCTAGCACCATGATCTGGAGAATATTTAACATCATCCTGGAGCTCTTTACAAAACAAATTGAAATATTTTTGGAGACTTTTCAAAGGCCAGGAATTTCATAGTAAGACCATAGCCTTATTTTTTTTTCTTGCCTTTGGTGCGTTGGAATCCTCTCTCACTGTCATTTAAATATATGATAGAATGGAAAAATGTTGATGAATGTGCCTTTTTTTATATTCAGTACTTATTCCTACTGATCGTGGATTAGTGGTATCATGTTGTAATAGGGAAAGACTCTTCCTTGGAAAGAGAGAAAAAGAGCTCTGGGAATTTTGCAGTAAAAGACATTTTGATCTGCATTAAAGAACTATTTGGAAATGAAATGCCAATATTCAATCATACTCCATCCATAGCTCTTTCCAGCTCCTCTTTATGTATTATCTTCACCTTTTAGACTATAAGCTCCTTGAGGACAAGGATTGCCTTGTTTGCTTATGTTTAGGTCAAGAAACCCGATTTAGAGTCAGAAGGTATTTTAGAGGCTTTTTCAAATGAGGATGTGAGGTTCAAAGGATTTAATTCACTTGCTCAATGTCACAAAGGTATAAGCAGCAAAGCATTTGAACTCACAGCCTCTCTTTCCACTCCAGTCTTCTTTCTACTGGACCATGTTGTCTCCCATAAGATAAAGAATAGAGGATTAAGAAACTAAGTCTTCATCAAAATTCAAAATACAATTTAGAATTGGGTGTGGGCTTTTTTGTGGGATAGGATGCTTTGAATATCTGTAATAATATATATGTATATATATATATATATATAAAATTTATTTTTTAGTTTTCAGCATTCACTTCCACAAGAATTTGAATTCAAAATTTTTCCTCCATTTCTTCCCATGCCCCGTGCCAGGACAGCATGTACCCCATCCTTCCTGCACTATATCCTCCCATCTATTAATCTCCCCTTCTTCAATCCCCCTCCTCCCGATTTTCATGTAGGGCAAAATAGATCCCTATACCCCATTGCCTGTACATCTTATTTCCCAGTTGCATGCAAAAACAATTTTTAACATATATTATTAAAGCTTTGAATTCCATATTCTCTCCCTCCATCCCTCCCCACTCACCCTCATTGAGAAAGCAAGCAATTCAATTTGGGTCATACATGTGTAACCATAACATTTCCATGATAGGTATGTTGTGAAAGACTAACCACATTTCCCTCTGTCCTATCCTGCCCTCAGTTTATTCCATTCTCTCTGTCCTCCCAAAACAGTGTTTGCTTCTGATTATCTCTTTCCCTAATTTGCTGTCCCTTTTATTATTTTCCCTCTCCTCTCGCCTTCCCCCTTGCCTTCCTGCAGGGTAAAATAGATTTCCATATCCAATTGAGTGTGTGTTATTCCCTCCTTAAGCCAAATCCCATGAGAGTAAGGCTCACTTATTCCCTTCCACCTCCCCTTTCTTCCTCTCCATTGTGAAGGCTCTTTCTTGCCTCATCTATGCGAGATGATTTGTTACATTCTAACTCTTCCTTTCTCTTACTCCTAGTACATTCCACTCAACAGTAAATTTTATTTTTTAGGTGTTCTCCCTTCATATTCAGCTCACCTTGTGTCCTCTGTCTGTGTATATATCTATACATATACACATACACCCATGTACATATACATACCTGCACATATATAATATACACATACATACATACCCATATACACCTACATATATGTGTGTATGTGTATATTTCCTCTAACTACCCTAATACTGAAAAAGGTCTCATGAGTTACAAATATCATCTTTCCATGTAGGAATGTAAATAGTTCAACTTTAATAAGTCCCTTATGGGCTTATCTTTCTTGTTTATCTTGTCATGTTTCTCTTAATTCTTGTATTTGAAAGTCAAATTTTCTATTCAACTCTGGTCTTTTCAACAAGAATGCTTAGAAGTTCTCTACTTCATTGAAATTCCATTTTCTCCCCTGAAGTATTATGCTCAGTTTTGCTGGGTAAGTGATTCTTTGTTTTAATCCTAGCTCTTTTGATTTCTGGAGTATCATATTCCAAGTCCTGCAATCCCTTAATGTAGAAGCTGCTAGATCTTGTGTTATCCTGATTGTATTTCCACAATACTGGAAATGTTTCTTTCTGGGTGCTTGCAATATTCTCTCCTTGATCTGGGAACTCTGGAATTTGGCTACAATATTCCTAGGAGTTTTCCTTTGCAGATCTCTTTCAGGAGGTGATCAGTGGATTGTTTCAATATTTATTTTACCTTCTGGTTCTAGAATATCAGGACAGTTTTCCTTGATAATTTCTTGGAAGATGAGATGGCTCTCTTTTTGATCATGGCTTTCAGGTAGTCCAATAACTTTTACATTATCTCTCCTGGATCCATTTTCCAGGTCAGTTCTTTTTCCAATGAAATATTTCATGTTGTCTTCTATTATTCATTCTTTTGGTTTTGTTTTAGCATTCCTTGATTTCTCATAAAATCATTAGCTTCCATTTGTTCCATTCTAATTTTTAAAGAACTATTTTCTTCAGTGAGCTTTTGGACCTCCTCTTTCATTTGGCCAATTCTGCTTTTTAAGGCATTCTTCTCCTCATTGGTTTTTTGGACCTATTTTGCCATTTGGGTTAGTCTATTTTTAAAGGTATTATTTTCTTCAGCATTTTTGGGTCTCCTTTAGCAAGCTGCTGATTCACTTTTTGCCGGGGATGGAAGCTCAATTCCAGGTGGACAGTCTCGGGCGGGTAAAGGTGGGAACTTCTAAATCTTAGAGTTCTCACGAGACCCCCCAGGAAACGACTGGGAATCGAGGTGAACCGAGCTATCTCATGTATTTCCACCTCTTCCCATGAGAAACGTGATGGGAGAGAGCTCTCCCCGCCCTCGAGATTGTCCCGGATCTGGGCACACTATTGTTATCTAACAGCACGGTATTCAGATGCAAACTATGCTGCTGGAGAGTTTAAGTAGGATCAGGAAAGCCTGAAAGTTCTCTTGGGCAGAGGGGCGCGGAGCGGACAGGACAACAAGGCTCCGCTTTTCCTCTCTCCTCTCTCCCCTCCCCCTCTCTCCCCTCTTATACTTCTACTTCCAATCTCTTATTGTAAGATCTTTGCCTCCTTGGGAGATTCTTCGCTCCCTCCTAAGGAAGAATTCCCCTGCACTTGTAACTAGACCCTGAAATAAAGCTCAACCCTTGTTAGACTCTGGAACGTCCTTTCTCTCATACGAACATCCAGTTTGGCCAACCGAAGACCTCCGATAGAGGTAAGGGAAGACTCGGGTAGCCCTCAGGCCTCTAGGCCTGGCAACTTTTCATGATTCCCTTGCATTGCTCTCATTTCTCTGCCCAATTTTTCCTCTACCTCTCCTACTTGACTTTCAAAATCCTTTTTGAGCTCTTCCATGGCCTGAGACCATTGCATTTTTTTTTGGAGACTTTGGACATGGGAACCTTGATCTTGCTATCTTCCTCTAGTTGCATGCTTTTTTCTTCCTCTGATTGTATGCTTTGTTCTTCTTTATCTGAAAGAATAGATGAAAACACCTTTTCGTCAAGAAAGGAATCTTCTGTAGTCTTATTTTCCCCCTTTCGGGACATTTTGCCAGCCAATTACTTGATGTTTGAGTCCTTTGTCAAGTAGAAGGTATACTACCCCAGCTTCCGGAATTTTTGTGCAGTTGTTCTCTGAGATATCTCTAGAGACCTGTAAATTCTCAGTTCTTCCAAAGTGGCATAGTCAAGGGAGAGGTGTTTACTCCTCTCCTGGCCTGTGCTCTGGTCTGTGAGCAACCACAAGGACTCTTTTCAGCCCTGGAACTGTGAGTAGGATTCCCTCTCCACAGCTACCACCAGCTCTGTTATGTCAGGACTGCTACTTCACCTCAGGACTGCTACTCAGGACTGAGACCCAGATCAGTCACTCAGTTCCCCCAGGCAGGGCAGACAGCTCCAGAATCGACTGCTGATGCAGTAGTATCTGCTACAGCCCTGGGCTGGGGCCCAACCAACCTCCCCTCTCACCCAGGTGAAAGAGCTTTCTCACTGACCTTTGAAGTTATCTTTGGTGTTTATGGGTTGAGAAATCTGGAAACTCTCAGCAGCTGCCTGTGATTCAGTGCATGGAAGCCTGCTCCAGTCCTCTTTGTGCTGATGTGGCCTATGCTGGGACTCTGCTCTGAGCCAGTGCAATAGACCCTTCCTGTCAGACTTCCAGGATGTCTTGGGCTGGAAATGTTTTACTCTGTCATTTTGTGGTTTCTGCTGCTCTAGAATTTGTTTAGAGCCATTTTTTACGGGCATTTTAAGGACTATAGGGGGATAGCTCCAGCAGGTTTGTGCTTCTACTCCACTATCTTGGTTTTGCCCCCTGTAATAAACTCTTACCACAGGTGATATCTTCTGGCCCTTCACTATGCTGTGGACTTTTCAGCCTAAGTGTCAGGAAGAATCAATGTGATTAGCACAAAAACAATATGAATCAAGTCCACTTTTCAGGGCAGTCTGGAAGCTAGTGTACACTATCCCTGAGGACAGTCTCTGGGATGGTTCATAAAAGGTTGAAAGATGATGTCTAATAGCGTAAACATACAAGAAGCAGGCTGCTCCCTCTCAATCCTGGGAAGGTGCTGGGACAAGATAAGTCCACCCTGAGGACATCAGATCTTGCCTTTAATGCTTGTGTTTGAGACAGGTGGAAGGGCTAACCTTCTCAAGGAAAAAGACACCCTACAAACAGAAAGCTATTTTTTAAAATGTGGGAATTGTGGTCTTGATTAGAGATGGTAGAAATTGGTATATGGTGGAAAATGCCCTGGCTCCTGAATTAGAGGACCTAGGTTTACATCCCATCTCTAATATTTACTATCTTAGGCAAGTCACTTAACCTCCCTGGATCTCAGTTGCCTTAATTGTAAAATCAGCAGGTTGATGATCTTTGATGCCCTAACAACCATAGATCTATGCTCTTATGGTCCTATGTACCTCTACCCACCATAGCCCAAAGTCATGATCACTTGGACAATGTATATGGTAGCATTTACTGAATCTCAAGATCTCAGAGGCCATCTAGTCTAACTTTATTTTGTTTTTGCTTTTTACTAAGAATCCACTCTACAAAATTCCCTAGCACAGTCCTGGTATCTCTAGAGCCTGGCACAGAACAGGTGCTTAATCTATGTTTGTGGAATTATATTATGAATTAAAATAGAAAATAATTTGATTTTTCCTGAGTTTCAGACTGCTTTGGGGAAATTATCCTGAGGACAGAAGGAAAAAGAGAGGTTGCATATTGTGAAAGATAGGCTAGCTGAGGGAAGGGTGAAATGTTGTTCACCCAAACCTTGAAGGTAGGGTGTTAGACATGCCCTATCCATCATGTAGGAATATCTATTATTCTACAGCCTGGAAGACCAATGTACCAGATTGAGGAAAAGGGGGAAGATGGGAGCACAAGATCATAGGACAATAGGTGGTTATTGTGTTCATCTTTCATTTTCGAAGAAGACTATGACATCAGAGAAATGATGACATGATTTGCACTAGACTTTGATTTGAGTAAGGGAGGGCTGTGAAAGGTCACCATTCTCCTCCAGAGCCATTTGCATAGGACGATAGATTTAGACCTGAAAGAATAGAGTATATATTCAGTATTCCAGAAGTCACCCTAAGATCCTAGGCTTCAAAATGGAAAGGAAGATTAGGGATCATCTAGTCTAACCTCTTTATCTCACAAATGAAGAAACTGAGGCCTCAAAAGGTGAAGTGACTTGTCCAAGATCACACAAGTAGGAAGTCATGGTACCAAACTTGGAACTGCAACCAAATGCTAAGCACTAAATTCAGAGCAAGATCTGGATTATTATACTTATTCCACCACTAATGAGTTTTGCAATCTTGAACATGTCATTTCTCTGAGTATCAGTTTCTTCAACTAGAAAACGAAGGAATAGGGATAAGTGACCTCCAAGATCCCATCTAGTTTTGATATTCTATCATTGTAAATGTCAGCACCATCACCAGGTGTCCCAGAAAAGCTAGAAAAGGTGGAGTAGTAAGCCTAAGGGAGAGCAGTAAATCAATGGAAATTGCCATTACAAGTGTACCAGGACAGGGAATTTAAGGAAAAGTAGGTTATCTTGTCAATAGGTATTGCTGGGTCATGATTGCATAATTTTGTAGCACATTCAGTTGCCTACAGAGATGCAGGTCAGGTAGGTCTTTGTGCGTCAGGAACATCATTGTTTGGGGTCTCCTAAAGATATGGCACATCTCTGCATGTCTCTACCAGTATACAACCTGTGGGGAGGTGGCCTGTGGACCTAAATATGTGTGTTTGTTCGTGTTCCCCTCCTCTTGTCCCTCAGTATTTTGTGTCTGAGATGTTTGATGCCTCAACTCTGGCTAGATGGGTCAGCCTTCTTGGACATGAGAATTTGTGGTAATGAAGACTTTCCATATCTTTTATTTAGCACCTATCTGAGAGTATGGACTCCATCAGGTTGGGGGAATGGCAGCACATTAAGGGCCCTTACCACTATGGCATCCTATGGTTCTAAACTGTGCCTACCTGAACAAAACCTGAGCTGACCCCCACCCAATAAGTGTCTCATCTTATTGGGGATGGGAAAGACTCTATAAAGTCATGCAGACAAACAGCAGATAAGTGGGTAAAGATGGTAAAAGTATCAGCTCACTGGTGCTGTCTCCTTCCTCCTCTCTAGGGAAGCACAGAAAATCTATCAGGATTCTGTTTCGTCATTTTCTAAGGTTGCTGTTGCTATTATGTTACTAATAATCTGATTATGTATAATAATATTTTAAGAATTGTAATAATTAAATATTAATTCTTCTTAAATATTTCTGGAAACAGCTCATGCTAGAAATGGAAGCTAAGCATGAGCTGTGTAGCAGACTTGGTGGACCTTAGAGATTCATCATCTTATTTTGTAATTTAAAAAAAATCTAAGCTCTCCCTCAACATGAAGAGGGAGGAGGGGAAGTGGAGTTAGAGTGAGAAAATGAATGGGGAGAGAGACAAAGATAGAGAGATAGAGATAAAAAGCATGGAAAAGTTGAGACAGAGAAATAGATGAGGGAGAGACTGAAATGGAGACAGAGACAGAAATGGAGGTGGAAGTGGAGATAGGCACAGATAGAGAGAGAATGGGGGGTGGGCCTTTCAATATATTTTTTATTAAGTTAGAGGGAGAACAAGATCATCCCTGGATTCAGTCCACCACAATTCAAAACTAGGAAGGTCTCTGGTCCCTTAGAATATTTTAACCAGCCTAGGAGTTACTAGCCAATCCAGATAAAAACCCCATCCAGTCTACTCTTTAAGAAACAGCTGGGTGGTGTTAGCTGCCTGTAGAAGAATGGCCTTGGTCACGTGCTGCCTGACACATAGTCCCATTGTGAAAGGCCTTCTATGAGACTGACAGCTTCTATTCATAGTCAATCATTCCACCATCTGCCTGAATGGCAGGCAGGCTTCCTTGAGGCAGATCCCCCTCTCCCCTCTTCACTTACAGGGCTCCATGCTCAGTAAATGGTCAAAGTCTGAGCAGCCCACAGTGACAAAAGCAGGGCTGTTGAGGCTGCCAGGTGATTGTTTAAGGGACAGTTCTGTAGCCTTGTGCTTGAAGGAGGGGATTGCCTGGGGAGGGAGAGAATTCTCAGATTAGGATGGAGACAAAAAGGCTGAAGGTGGAATTTCAGAAGCTGTAACCTGAATATGTGTCTTACTCACTGGGCAAATTGCCATGACCAATTAAAGATACATTTCCCTTTGAAATTCTTGGGAACTGAACAATCTGAAACTTATGTTTACCAGGATCAAGAGAATCTCAATGCTGGCAAACACTTCTATGTCATCTAGTTCAACACTTACCTAAGCATCAGTGTAACCCTTCTACAATACCCCCAATGATTGAGCATTTAATCTTCACTTGAAGACTTCCAGGGATGGAGAACCCACTAGCTCCCAAGGCCAGGAGGATAATTAACAACTTAGACTAATTTGTGTAGCATGGTGGGGAGGTGATCACTACAGAAATGAGAACAGAAGCATCCTGCAGCTTGCACTGGGTCAGCCTTGCTACCTTGGTGAAGAGGAGGCTAGGATGACAAAGGAGCAGTAGCCAAACTGAAGGGGGAATTGATTCCCTGCTTGATATGTTTGTGAGAAAGGACACAGATCTGTCCAGCTTCATTACGTTCCCTCAGGAACAAACCTGACTCAGATTCAATGATCATTCATACCTCCAGAACTGCTTAGAGTGAGAAAACTTGACTTCAGCAACAAATCTCAATAAAAATTTACTTTGGGACACTGTACAAGCATTCAGAGTTCAAATCCCACCTCTGACTCTTACTACTTGTGTGTCTTTAGACAGTTCACTTAGCTTCCCTGGGTCTCCATGTTCTTATCTATAAACTGAGCAAATTGGACTAGATGATGCCTGGGATCCTGAGTACTAGGATCCCAAGTACTTTCAACATTGTGGGGTCTCCCAAAATTCATTGACTGCTTCTGGAGATAGTGAATTCCCCATACTAGAGATATTTAAACAGGGGCTTGGTGACCATTTGTCAGGAATGTTATAAAGGAGATTCATGTTTTGGGTAGGGAGAAACCACAAGGGTTAGAGATGAAAGGGGCCTTGGAGATCATTTGGTCTAAGCCCTTCAATTTAGAGATGAGGAGACTGAGACCCGGGGAAATGAAATCACTTGACAAAGGACACACAGTGAGTTAGTAGCGAAGCATATTCAAGTCCATGCTTCTTGCCGCTCCACCACAGCTGTCTCTGTCACTAAGTGATTTCTGATGCACCTTCTAATTCTGAGATGCCAAAATTCTATGATTAAAACTGTTCAGAGTATTTTGTTAGGCTCTGGAGTAAATACAAAGATTAAAGAAGAGAACAGTGTCTCCCCACCCCCCCCCCACCCCCAAGAAACTCAAGGGAAGTAGAACATATGACCATAACATTATAAAACTATATATGTTGAGTGATTAAGGAAGTGTAGTAGGAGGTCAGAGGGGAAGAAGGTCATTAGTGACTAATAGATGAAAGCCTTCATGGAAAGCATGTCAGGTTTAGGTCTGTTGGCTGACACTTTGGGGGAGAGGCACTGCATAACTTGTTGGCCTTCTAGAAAAAGAGCGATGAATTCACAGAGGAAAATCCCAGGAGAAAATCTTGATTCAGTGGAACACATAATCTCTCCCAAATCAGAGCAGGTAAACCATTGTGAAAACCTGACCCTAAGGAAATTCTAGGAGTTGTTTAATATTAGGCAACCATGTTCCAAGACGTCAAAGAATCAGACTGGTAAGAGGTCTCAGAGAATTAGTCTGACTTTCCAATTGGGCCTGGCATCTACTCTACAGAATCCTAGTAGGAGCAGCATGTACTTCAAGGTGGCCAGGCCTCTAAAAAGGCTTATTCTCAAAATTTAATTGATCTAGGGGACTAAGGATCAAACCATTGACGCAACTTCCTGGTTGCCATAAGTGTAAAAAGTTCAGCTCAGATGAAGCTGGTGCTTCTTAGGTTTGACCAAACCTTCTGACTAGCTAGACTATAATGGTAGATTCAGAGGTGAATTTGCTCAAGCTGTACCCTCCTGGACCTGTGCTGGCCTCCTGAATCAATCCTTGTTGAATATCTTTTTATAACGCCACTCTTTAGTAAACTTCCTTTTGATAAATATTCTATCTGAGTGTCTCTTTTCATCCTAGTCCTGAGGCATAACCATTTTGGACTAACCTGAACTGGTCAATCTGAGTTGAGTCCTGACCCTTTGAGTCAAATCTTATAGGCAACAACTTGACCCAACTGCGTATATGAATAGTTCTGATTGCGTCCATCAGGCTGTCCTTTAATAAAAGCCACAACCTTCACTAAGTGAAGGTACTATTCTGAGTTCTCTCCCCTCCCCTGTCCTGTAGTCCTCTACCCCCATCTGTCTTTCCATCTCCCTCTCTCCCTCTCTGTTTCTCCTTCTCTGTCTCTCTCCTCTCTCTCTCTCTCCCTGTCTCTATTCCCTCTGTCTCTTTCAGTTGGTCTTCTTGCCACCCCCCTCCTCACGTTTCATTGGCTCCCATGGGTTTAATTATCATCTCTTTACAAATAACTCCCAGAGGTTTATATCCAGCCCCAGTCTTTCCCTCCAGCTTCAATCAGCATCACCAATTGACTATTGAAGATTTCAAACTGGATAACCTAAAGACATCTTAAACTCAGTATGTCTAAAACTTAAATCTTTATCTTTCCTCCTCCTGTTTTCCAAACTTTCCTAATTCTGTCAAAGGTTCCATGGAATGTCTCAAGTGTGTAATCCTGATATTAACCTGGACTCCTTGCTCTTACCTCACATATCCATTCAGTAACCAAATCTTGCTCTTTCTACCTTCACGGTATAGATACTACCCTCTTCACCTTTCACCTAAATGTTTGTAACAGTCTCTTAATTGATCTCCTCGAGTCTCTGGAGGAGAGAGTGAGGCTGATAACTTCGAACAGCTTTGCCTCACTTAAATCCAATTCACTCACAAGTTAAGACATAGCCCTCCTGATGTCATTGGCTTCTTTATGAAGGATGAGCAGCAACGATCCTATGCACAGCTGCCAAAATAATTTTCCTTAAGTAGATCCTAAGAGATCTCAAGAGATCTGGCCACATAGCTCTGCTATTCAACCAGTTTTAGACTTCCTATTGCCTCTAGGATAAAATATAAACTCTTCTGCTTAGATTTTCAAGCCCTATATAACCTGACTCCAATTCTGGACATTTACCCACCATCGCACATTCTATAGGGACAGCCAGGGGAAATAGTAGATAGAGTGTGGGACTTAGATTCAGAAAGACTCATCCTTCTGAGTTCTAACCTGGCCCCAGGCATTTAATACCTGTGTGACCCTGGATAAATCACTTAACCCTGTTTGCCTCATTTTCCTCATCTGTAAAACAAGCTAGAGAAGGAAATTACAAACTACTAAAAGTATCTTTGCCAAGAAACCCCCAAATGAGTCACAAAGAGTCAGACGTGAGTGAACTATGCTCTGTAATCTAACCAAACTGGTCTTCTCTCTGTTCCTCATTCTCAACACGCTATCTCCCATCTCTATACTTTTGCATTGGCAGTCTCCTGTGCGTAAAATATGTTCCCTCATTGCCTCCTCCTCACAGCAGCCACATGTTTCTTTAAGGCAAGCTCAAGCAACATGTTCTGAATGAAGCCTTTTCTGATACCTACCCCCTGCCAGTACCTTTTTTCCCTAAATATGTTATGTTTAACTGCTTTATATAGATTTATGCTTGTTGACTGTTATGTATGAGAGCTCTCTCTCCCCCTTCCTCCCTCCCTCCCTCTCTCTCTTTCTCTCTCTCTATGATATTATATATTTGCATATATAATATCATATTATACATATTATATATAATATATATGTAAATTTATGTATATATTTATTATACACATTTGTTGTCTGCCCCATTAGAACATAACCTCCTTGTGAGTAGGATTGTTTCATTCTTTGTGCTTGTATCCCCAGCACCCAGTACAGTCTCAGCATATAGTGGATGCTTGGTAAATATTTGTTGATAGACTAAATGATCTACTTTGGTAAAGATTCTCCATGGAGTACACTCTTAAGTACCATACTTGTACAAAGCCTATATTTACACATGATAGGAGTATTAGAAAGAGCATTAGCGTGGGATTTCAAAGATCTGGATTTTGGTTCCAGTTTGTAATTTACTAGCTCTATGAGATCACTTTACCTCTCTGAGTCTCAGTTTATTCCTCTGTAAAATAAGCATGTTATAGTAAATAATATTTAAGTTTCCTTCCAAATATGATGGAGTTTTGTTGTTGTTGTTGTGAGGTACTTCTTTCTAGTTCTAGCAATCTATGTTTTAAGGTCCTTTCCTGTTCTAACAGTCTCTATCTTAAAGTTTCCTTACTTCCTTCAAGACTCAGCTCAAACTCTATCAACTCCAGGAGGTCTTTCTAGGTACCCCTCAGATGCTAATGCTTTTTTCTCTCCGAGTGCCTTCTATCTACTCTCCACATATGTCTTTTCTACCTAATTGTTGTATGGGGAAGGTAGGTAGTGCAGCGAATAGAGTGCTGGGCTTGGAACAGGAAGACTCTTCTTCCTAAGTTCAAATCTGACCTCAGATACTTACTAACTGTGTGACCCTGGCCAAGTCACTTGACCATGCTTGCCTCAATTTCCTCATCGGTAAAATGAACTGGAGAAGAAAATAGAAAACCATTCTAGTGCCAAGAAAATCCCAAATGGAGTCACACAGAGTTGCACACAATGAAAAACAACTGCATGACAAAATGGACTGAAAGTACAAAATGAGACATTACTCTACATTTTCATACAAGGTCAATGTATCTTTGCCAAGAAAACCTCAAATGAGGTCACAAAGAGCCAGACACGACTGAACAATTGTGTGTTGTCTCGCCTATCAGAATATAAGCTCCTATAGGGCCAGGACTGTTTTTGCCTTTCTTTATATTCAATGTTTGGCACATAGTAAGCTCCTAGGAAATGCTTACTGGTAGACTGATTGGTGGACTAAGTTCTTTAAGCTCTGCAATTTAGGTCTACGTTGTGCTGTTCTTCCCGGGAAGCAAGGAAAGCTCAGAGAAGCTTTTGTATTTGTTTGCCTTTGGTTTTAAACTCTTTACACACCCCTGCATTCTAAGGGACAAACCCATCCGGGGCAGATCTGTTACTATGGATTTTCCCAGAGAGAGCTGTCAGGGACTGAGCTGTCCTATGCTGAGTGGTCCCCCAGCTGGTCCCTGTCGGCATGCTGGGAAATCATGCGGAGACAAGTTTTCAGTGGCTGTCCTGGTTTGACATGCTCACAGTAGAAAATGATATATCATTCCCAGAGCCTTTCCTCTTAGACCACTTCCCAGTGCCCTGGAGCACTGGAGGAGGACAGGCGAAGGCCTTATTGTTAATGCTCGCTTTCACATGTACATAGGGATGAACATGGCTCGAGCAGAGAGAGACAAAGGCCCCCAGGGGCAGCACAACCTGGCCCTGACCTTGAAGAGGGTTGGAGGTAGGGGAAGGAGGAGTTAAGCTGTAAGCCTCCTCCCACTGGTTTTCATTTTCCCTGGAATCCCTCCTGTTAGTTACCAAGCTCCAGTAGCCAGGGAAAGAAAGGAAAGCAGAGAGGAAGATGAGGAAAAGAAGGTGGGAGGGAGAGGGAATGAGGGAAGGAAGGAGAAAGAAAACATAAGAGAGGAAGAGGAGGAGAGCCTCTTCCCCAGGAGATATTTGCCTGAGGAAGCGACAAATACTACTCAGAGTTCAAAGACATGGCTTCTCTCTTCTCATTGTGCTAATATATATCCACAGATTTCTGGGGTGATCTTTCAGGGTTGCTATTCACTTGTGTCCTACTCTTCGTCACCCCATTTGGGGTTTTCTTGGCCAAGATTCTGGAGTAGTTTGCCATTTCTTTCTCTAGCTCATTTTATAGAGGAGGAAACTGAGGCAAACAGGGTTAAGTGAGTTGCCAGAGTCACACAGCTAATGTCTGAGTCTGAATTTGAATTCAGGAAGATGTCTTCCTGACTCCAAGGCTGGCATTCCAGCCACTATATCACTTTATCCTTGCCCCAAGTGATTAATTAAAAAAAAAAATATAGTAACAAATTACCTTGTTTGTGTTCTCTTATGAACCTTTCTTTTCTTCTCTCTGCGCATAGACATTTTCAAAATGTGTATCCCTATGACTCTGGACAAGTAACTTATTCTCTCAAGGTTCTACACCAATCTCTAGGACGATTACATACCTATGTTGGTAGAAGGTGTTGAGACCTCTCCTGATTGGAGACTCCATACACTTGACTGCCATTTCAGGATGAATCCTAGCCATGCCCACTTCACTCCTGTCCTGCTCACTGTCTGATCTTCTTCACTGCTCACCAGCCACCTTCCCACCCTGGGGAAACTTCTGCCCTTAGGCCCTGATTTCCTGATAGGTGATTCTCTAGTCCAGCTTGCCATTTCAGGCACAGCCTCAGCCATGTTCAAATCACTTACCAGATTTTTCCACCTCCTTGCCACTGCCTTGCTTTTAATGAGTACCTTTCCCACTCCCATTGTTTTCCAATTGGTGCTGTCTTTCCCTTTTAAAATGTAGGCTCTGACTGTAGGAAGTTTCTTCTTTACTTGTATCTGTACCCTCAATACTTAGTATAGTACCTGGCATAAGTCAAGCATTTAATAAATGTTCTGTCTATCTGTCTGTCTGTCTGCCTATCTTCCTGTCTACCTACGTACCAATCTATCTAGGCATTCCTTGTACCAATGAAATCATAGGTCCATTGGCCTAAATCTTCAAGAGGTCATAAAATCATGTTCATTCTTTTTAGTCGTGTCTGATTTATCATGACCCTATTTTAGGGTTTTCTTGGCAAAGATACTAAAGTAGTGTGCCTTGTCCTTCCCTAGCTCATTTTTGCAGATGAGGAACTGAGGCCCCCTGGGTTAAGTGTCTTGTCCAGGATCACAGAGCTAGTTAGTGTCTGAGGCTGGATTTGAACTCATGAGATTACTGGCCCAATGCTCTATTTACTGCACCTTCTTGCTGTCCCCATATCATAGAATCAGAACATCTCAAAGTTGAAAGGGACCTCAAAGGCCCTCTAGTTCCACCACTACATGAGAAAGAATCGCTTTCATAATATCCCCAATAAGAGGATATTCCCTCTTGAAGACCTTCAGCAAGAGGGAATCCACTATTTCCCAAGGCAGTTTATTCCCTTTTTGTATGACTGTAAATATTAGGAAGTTTTTTTTCTCATCTGGTACAGAAATTGACCTCTTCACAGTTTTCACCCACTGCTCCAAGTCACTTAAATGCTTGCTGGTTTGGAAGAAAATCTATGGTAATGTTATTATTAATGTTATCCTTAAAAAGGTAGTTTATTCTTTAATCATTTTTCTAGGTTATAGGTTAAAAGTATGTGATTCTGTGATTTTGATTAACCAACCAAAAGATCGCTTGAATAAGTTATATAAGATGTTGAATTGTCTGACTGAAGTGTGTACAGATAATGAAAAGACAATGCCCATTATAATCCCCCCAAGCTCCACCATGATCCTTCCTGAACCTTATGGATTCCTTCTATTACTTCATGAGCATTAGGGAACAGATTCTCAGCTTTCTGTTCCCTCTCTCACTCCTTGTTCACAAGAAAATGGGTTTCAGGCTACCTATGACCTTCTGAACCTTCTTGTCCACTAGCTGACATCTTTGGCTTCTGGTTCATTCCTTGGATATCTTATCTTCCACCTCTCCAATAATTCTTACACCTAAGGAAGTGTATAGACCAACAGAGAAAGAGATATTAGTGTGCTTTGATTCTATTAGGTTATTCTATAGCTACAAGGGAAAAGACTCCTCAGACGTCTTTCTCCAAACATCTCATTATGATGTGGTGACCTTTGCATCTCAAACCTTATTCCAGTTTATTCCACGCTCCAACAGGCCCTAACAAATTGGAGAGATTTCAAGAATAGGCACACTGATGAATTTTCTGCCTGATATTTAAACACCAATAGGTTGACTATTGAGTAATGAATTTTTGATTAACAGAAACTCTCAAAATCCACATACTAAGTCATAAAGGAACTGGGACTTACATTTTAGAAGAAGCTGTCACTAACTACATCATAGACCTTTCCATTATTAAAGGAAATATAAGGGAAAGGACTAGGGAAAGGATATTGTCTTCCCCAAGGTATGATAAAGTAGGTGAAGCGGCATACCATAAAGTGGCATTTAACTAAAGTATATGAGTTTGGAGTTCTAAAAGGTTAAAATAGTATGGTTTAATCAATCAGTCAATCAATATTAAGTACCTACTATGTGCCAGTCACTATACTAAGGATTAGGGACACAAATATAATGAATGAAATAATCCATTCTCTCAACGATTTACTTCACAAGGGTATTCACCCTTTCTGTCTGTCTGGATGGGGACTGGATTAGGTGACTACTAAGGTCACTTCCAACTCTGCCATGCTATACAGGGTCATTAGATTATACAATAATTCATGACTGCAGGTGGGATAGAATCCAAGTCTCCTGACTATTAGTCCATTCAGTGATTTATTCAATAATTCATTGATTCATTCCTTCAAATACTTATTAAGCCTCTACTATGTTCAAGACATTGTGCTATGTTTATTCCAAACCTTTTCTTATCTCCCCAAGTCACCTATGCCATGCCCTCCTGGCCATACCCATCCACCTCCAGATCAAATGAAATAATGTTTGTAAAAAGTAGTTAGCAAACAAGCTGTGAAATATGATTGCAATGGAATAGTATTGTGCTAACTGATGCAAAGTGAAATGAACAGAACCAGTAGAACATTATACACAGTAATAGCAATATTATTTGATGAAGAAATGTAAATGACAACTATTTTCAGCAATATAATGACCCAAGACAATCCTAAAGGACTAATGATGAAACAGACTATTTGTCTCCAGGGAAAGAACTGATATTGTCTGAATATAGACTGAAGCATGCTATTTTTCACTTTCATTCTTTTTCTTTTATTCAGGTCTTCTTATACAAAATGACTAATATGGAAATGTTTTACATGATTGCATATGTATAATCTATGTCTGATTGATTACTGTCTCAGGGAGGGGAGAGGAGAAGGAAGAAGAGGTAAAATTTAGAACTCAAAACTTAAAAATAAAATGTTAAAAAATTGTTTTAGCATGTAATTGGGGGAAAGTAAAATATATATGTGTGTGTGTGTGTGTATGTGTGTGTGTGTGTGTGAGTGTGTGTGTGTGTAGTGACTAGAAACCTATGCTCATCTATAATGATGAACATAGATCTTCTTTCAAACTAAGTTTGAAAGAAGTTCCTTGAGGATAGCGCAATGTCATTTCTCAATTTATTTTTTTCTGGCTTTTTCAGCTGCATGCCCAATTCATTGATCTCCTCTTTCTCTATTTGATTCATGTAGGCATTCAAAGATATAAAACTTCCTCTAAGAACTGCTATTACAGTATCCCATAAGATTTGGTAGGTTGCTTCATTATTGTCATTTTCTTGAGTGAAGTCGTTGATTGTTTCTATGATTTGTTGTTTAACCCACTCCTTCTTTAGGATTAGACTATTTAATTTCCAATGAATTTTTGGTGTATCTTTCCATGGCCTTTTATTACACATAATTTTTATTGCTTTATGATCTGAGAAGGATGCATTCACTATCTCTGCCTTTCTGCAATGGATTGTGAGGTTTTATGCCCTAGTACATGGTCAATTTTTGTTTATGTACCATGTACCACTGAGAAAAAGGTATATTCCTTTCTATCCCCATTCAATTTTCTCCAGAGATCTATCATATCTACCTTATCCAGAGTTGTATTCACCTCCTTAACTTCTTTCTTATTTATTTTGAGGCTAGATTTATCAAGTTCAGAGAGGGGGAGGGGGAGGTCCCCCACTAGTACAGTTTTGCTGTCTATTTCTTTCTGTAACTCCCTTAACTTCTCCTCTAAGAATTTGGATGTTATAGCACGTGGAGCATATATGTTTAGTAATGATATTGCTTCATTGTCTATAGTGCCTTTTAGCAGGATACAGTTTCCTTATCTCTTTTGATTAGATCTATTTCTGCTTTTGCTTTGTCTGAGATTAGGATTGCTACCCCTGCTTTTTTTACATCAGATGAAGCACAATATATTCTGCTCCAGCAATGTCATTTCTCTCAAAGGAGTCCAATTCACTAAATTGAATTATTAATAATAATGATCTCAATTTCAAATAAATGATTGATATAAATCATATATGAAAAATTAAATGTCATTCTCTATTTCTGCCTCCCTAGCAAAAATAAAAATTTTTCCATAATAAAAAAAAAGTGGTTAGCACAGTGTCTGGCACATAGTAGGTGCTTTAAACAAAGCTTATATCCTTCCTTTCCCTTCCTGCAGAGGATCTTAGCTCATACTTCACTGAAAAAATTGAGGCCACACATCGTGAGTTTCTTCTCCTTAATTCTACACTTTGGATCACCATGACATCAGTTCTCTAATTTCTTCTCCATTGGTTCAGTCTTGGAGGAGAAAATGATCCTTCTTGTCAATACCACCCCTATTACTTGTGCCCTTAATCTCATTCTCCTTTATCTTCTCTGTGCAAAAGGAGGCTTACTTTCCTTTCTTTTTTAAAAAAATTTAATATTTTCCCCAATTGCATGTAAAAACAATTTTAACAGTCATTTTAAATTCTCTTCCTCCCTCTCCTTTGCTCTCCCATTGAGAAGGCAAGTAATTTGACATAGGTTATACATATATAGTCATGCAAAACACTTTCCCTGTAAATCATTCTGTGAAAGAAAACACAGACAAATACCACAAGAAAGATGAAGAAAGTAAAGAAAACATACACTTCAATCTGCATTCAGACCCCAAAAGTTCTGTCTCTGGAGATGCACAGCACCTTTCATCATAAGTCCTTGGGGGGGGGGACAAAATCAAAATGGCAGATTAGAAGATGGGACCTGCTTGAGCTCTCCCCCTAAACCCCTTAAAAACCTGTAAAAAGTGACTATAAACAAATTCTAGAGCAGCAGAAGCCACAAAATGACAGACTGAAGCAAATTTTCAGCCCAAGACAATCTGGAAGGTCAACAGGAAGGGTTTATTGCACCAAGTTAGGCATGGTGTACAGTTCAGCATGGACAGTGCTGGTGTGGACAGAGCTAAAGAAGACCTTAGGGGACTGAAACACAGGCTGCTGTGGCAGTTTCCAGAATTCTCAACTAAGACCAAGTGCCAGGGTAGCAGCAGCCACTGCCAAAGTGGCTGCTGCTTCTGGAGCCCTCCACTTAACAAAGAGCTCAAAAGTCAAGTAACTGGCTGGGGAAATGAGCAAAAGGGGAGAAAAACAGACTATAGATTCTTACTTCCTCAGTGAAAAGGTATTTTAGGACATCATTGATGATGAGGAAGATCAAAACATACAACCTGAAGAAGACAACAAAGTCAAAGCTCCTGCATGCAAAGCCTCCAAGAAAAATATGAATTGTTCTCAGGTCATGGAAGAACTCAAAAAGGATTTTGAAAATCAAATAAGAGAAGTAGAGGAAAAAATTGGGAAGAGAGATGAGAGTGCTGCAAGAAAATCATGAGAAAAGAGTCAATAGCTTGTTAAAGGAGACATCAAAAAATACTAAAAAAAACCAACCAAACAAACAAAAAAACCACCTTTAAAATTAGACTACCCAAATGTCAAAAAAAAGGTCCAAAAAGCCAATGAGGAGAAGAATGTCTTAAAAAGCAGAATGGACCAAATGGGAAAAGAAGTCCAAAAGCTCACCGAAGAAAATGATTCCTTAAAAATTAGAATGGAGTAAATGGAAGCTAATGATTTTATGAGAAATCAAGAAATTATAAAACAAAACCAAAGGAATGAAAAATAGAAAACAATGTGAAATATCTCGTTGGAGAAAGAATTGACCAGGAAAATGGATCCAGAAGAGATAATTTAAAAATTACTGGACTGCCTGAAGACCATGATCAAAAAAAGAGCCTAGACATCATCTTTCAAGAAATTATCAAGGAAAATTGCCCTGATATTCTAGAACCAGAGGGTAAAATAGAAATGGAAAGAATTCACCAATTATCTCCTTAAAGAGATCCCAAAAGGAAAATTCCCAGGAATATTGTAGCCAAATTCCAGAGTTCCCAGGTCAAGGAGAAAATATTGAAAACATCCAGAAAGAAATAATTTTTGAATATTGTGTAAACACATTCAGGACAACACAAGATTTAATAGCTTCTTCACTAAGGGAACAGAGGGCTTAGAATATGATATTCCAGAGGTCAAAGGAGATAGCATTAAAACCAAGAATCACTTACACAGCAAAACTGAGTATAACACTTCAGGGGAGAAAATGGAATTTCATTGAAATAGAGGACTTCCATGCATTCTTGTTGAAAAGATCAGAACTGAATACAATATTTGACATTCAAATACAAGAATCAAGAGAAGCATGAAAAGGTAAACAGGAAAGGGAAATCATAAGGGACTTTCTAAAGTTGAACTGTTTCTATTCCCACACTTAAAAATGATATTTATAACTCATAAGACCTTTCTCAGTATTAGGTAATTGGAGGGTGTGTATATATATATGTGTGTGTGTGTGTGTGTGTGTGTGTGTGTGTGTGTGTGTGTGTGTATGTGTGTGTGTGTATGTGTGTGTATGAATGTGTCTATATATATATATGTATGTATGTATATGCATGTGTGGAGAGAGAGAGACAGAGAGAGAGAGAGAGAGAGAGAGAGAGACATGGACAGAGACAGGGTGAGATCAATATGAAGGGATTATATCCAAAAGATAAAATTAAGTGTTGAGAGGAATGTACTGGGAGAAAGAGAAAGGGAGAGGTAGGATGTAGCAAATCATCTCATGTAAAAGAGGCAAGAAAGAGCTTTTACAAGGGAGGGGAAGAGGGGGAAGGTTAGAAGGAACAAGTGAGCTTTACTTTCATTGGATTTGACTTCAGGAGGGAATAACATACACACTCAATTGGGTATGGAAGTTTATCTTACCGTACAAGAAAACAGGAAGTAGAGGGATAAGAGAGGGGGGACAATAGAAGTGATGGCAGATTTGGGGGAGGGATAATTGGAAGCAAACACTTTTGTAGAGGGACAGGTCAAAGGAAAGAATAGAATAAACAGAGGACTGGACAGGATAGAAGGAAATATAGTTAATCTTTCACAACATGACTGTTATGGAAGTGTTTTACATGACTACACATGTATAACCTATATTGATTTGCTTGCCTTTTCAATGAGGGTGGGTTGCAAGTGGGGAAAGGGACAGAATGTGGAACTCAAAGCTTTAAAAATAAGTGTTAAAAATTGTTTTTACATGCAACTAGAAAATAATATATATAGGCAATGGGGTATAGACATCTATCTTGCCCTATAGGAAAATAGAAGAGAGGGCAGATTGGAGGAAAGAGTAATAAGAATACATGTTATTCTAGGGTGGGGGGAGGGGAGAGGTAGGGAGAAAATTTGAAATTCAAAATTTTTTGGAAGTGAATGTTAAAAAGTTAGTAAGTTCACAGTAGATAATCATACAATATTGCTATTACTGAGTACAATATTCTCCTGGTGTTGCTCATTTCACTTTACATCAGTTCATATAAATCTTTCCAGATTTTTATGAAAGCATCTTGCTCATCACTTTTTATAGCACAATAGTATTCCATCACAGTCAAATGCAACAATTTGTTCAAGGCTTACTTTTCTTTAGACAAATCCAATATGTTGGCAATTAGGTGTCTAGTTACACAATCAAGATTTATAATCTGGGGCAACTGTTAGCAATCTTCTACCACTAACCATTTAATATACCATATTTCTTTTTCTGTCTCCCTTCTCTGATTTTCCCCTCCTTTCTACTTCTGATACTACTCTCTTCCTCATTTCCTTGTGAAAACTCCTTGGTATTGCTGAAAGAGAAACGGAGGAGTCAGTGGAAGGGAAAGCAAGTGAAAGATTTAGAAGTGGATGGACATTTGGAAGATCATTTAGCCCAAACTTCCCTCATTATAGATGAAGAAAGCGTATCTTAGGAGGAAAAGAGACTTGTGCAAGGTCACAGAGATTGTTAATGAGAGAGCCAAGATTTCATCCTCATTCCTCTAACTCCAACTCTAATTCTTTTTCCCACTACATTAGATTGGGAGAAAGGATGGGAGAATGTCTGTGTATTTCCCTTCAGAAACCCAAAGAAACCATGAACCAAAAATAATTGGAACTGCACTAATTTGCTAACTTAGCTTCCCACTAGACTATAGGGTCATTAAAGGCAGGGAGCGTGTCTTACTGATCTATCCATTCCATTCCGGAAGTACTAGTTATATGCCCATTATGTACCAAATACTGTGTCAGGCTTAGGAATACAATGTTTAAAACAAAATAGCCCTTTACCCTCAAGTAGTTCACATTGTATCAGAGAAAACAGAATGTCCAAAATAAATTAAGTACAAAATACAGGAAGTACAAAGAACTATCTGATGAGGAGAGCTCTACTTACTAAGGGGATTATTGTTGTTGTTTGTCCTTTGTTCTTGAGGAGGACCATGACATCAGGGAGGTGATGCCATGCCATGCAAGTGAATTGGATTTGAGTGAGGTAGGGCTCTGCAAAGTCACCAGCTTCACTTTCTCCTCCAGAGTCATATAGGTTCAGTGGCAAGATATAGACCAGGATGATGAGAAATGGACCTGTATGCAATGGGGGACCTTCACCTTTTTAAGGACTTTAACAGGTCTCAGTTTGACTGAGGCAACACACACTCAGTGATTAAGTCCAGGTAAGAAATGAGGCAGAGAATGGCTTCTTTTGCCTAGACAAAAAAAAAAAGCTCCCTAACCAAGTGTGAAACTCATGGCATCACCTCCCTGATGTCGTGGTCCTCTTCAAGAATGAGGTTTGAAGGAACCTAGGGATTCTATGTGGTGAAAGTGAGGAGAGATTACATTCCAGCCACAGGGAATGGAGGATGCAATATTATGTACTGAGAAAAGCAAGGACAATTTTACTATACAGAAGAATCAATAAAAATGAAGTAGTTTATAACGCAACTAGGTGACACAGTGGATAGGACACCAGGCCTGGAATCAAGAAGACTCATCTTTCTGAGTTAAAATCCAGTCTCAGACACTTACTAGTTTGCTTAACCTCATTTGTCTCAGTTTCATTTGTAAAATGAGCTGGAGAAGGAAATGGCAAATCACTCAAGTCTTTCTGCCAAGTAAAGTCCAAATGGGGTCAAGAAGAATTAGACACAACAGAAAAATGGTTGGAAAACAAGTATTAATAAGTCTGGATTGCTGGGCATAGTGATGTATGCCTGTGATCCCAGCTATTGAGGAGGCTGAGGCTGGTGGATTTCTAGAGCTCAGGAGCTTTGAGATACAGGAGGTTATTCTGGTTAGGTGTCCACACTAAATTCAGTGTTAATATGATGAGCCCCCAGGAAGAACCACTGACATTTACTAGCTGTGAATCCTGGGCAGCTTAACCTCTGTCCAACTTAGTTTCCTCGTCTGTAAAGTGGGGATAATAATAGCACCTATGACCCAGGGTTGTTGTGAGAATCAAATGAAATAATTTTTGTATGGTGCTTTACAAACTTTAAAACTCTGTAAAAATGTTAGCTATTATTAGCTATTGGGGCAGTGAGGTGACACAGTACATGGGCTTAGAGTCAAGAAGACTCATCTTGAGTTCAAATCTGAACTCAGATACTTACTAGCTGTGTGACTCTGGGCAAATCACTTAACCCTGTTTGCCTCAATTTCCTCATCTATACAAGTGAGCTGGAGAAGGAAATGGCAAACCACTCCAGTATCTTTGCCAAGAAAAACCTCAAACAAGGTCATGAAGAGTCAGACACAATTGAAACATTCGAACAACAGCAACATCATTAACTATTAAAGGTTTGTAAGGTGGAAGAAGGGACTAGGCTTGTTCTACTTAGGGCCCTGAAGGTAGAACTAAGAGGTGTGGGTCTAAGTTACAGGGAGATCAATTTCAGCTTGATATGTAGGATAACTTACCAATCATTAGAATTGTTCAGAAATGGAAGGGCCTGTCTTGGGAGATAGTGATTTACCTTTCGTTGGAGGTCTTCAAGTAGAGAGTAGACAACCATTTGGGAATGATTCATCTGAAGCTTGGAGCTGATGACTTCTGACTTCTTTTCTAACTCTAAGATGTGTGATTCTGTGTCCATATAGCTCAATTCATAAGGCTATTGCAAAGATAAAATTAAATCTATAATTGAAAAAGCTTTGAAATGCATGAAATGCTATAGAAATAAGGATTAATACTCCCAACTCTCTCTTTCTCATAATTTCCTTAGGCTGCCCCAAAGCGATGCATGTGCACATGCACACAACATTGGTTAATAGCAAATTTGTGTATTATATATACACATATATATATTGTACTTTGCAATCACAAAAGAAAACATTCTTTAGTTCTTCTAGCTTATTGCATCCCTCCGAAGCGAACATTATTATCCGTTTTTCAGATGACCAAACAAAGATTTATAGGTGATGTGATATGCCCAACTTAATTTTATCTGGTCATATATATGTCTTCTTTATCAGACATCAGCTCATTCAAGAGCTTGTCTATTCCTCTTTCCAGATGAGCACATGGTCCTGTCAGTCCACTGCACAAAAAGGATACATCTAGGACTCAATTACAAGCACTATAATGTTAGAATATTGGATCATAGGGTAGGGGAGCTTCAAATATTTAAAGGACAGTCAAGTGGAAGAGGGATTCAATTTGTTTTACTCAATCCTAGAGGGTAGGATTAAGAATTGAGTCAAAACTTCTAGGAAGCAAATTTCAACTCAATGTACTAAAAAATCTTCCTAAAAGAGTTATCTAGAAATAGAATGGGATCACTATAGGTTAAAAATCTCACTGCCCTTTGTTGTTTGAGTAGATCAGCAATTTTCAAAATCTTTTTGGTCCATGGAAACACCTTGAATGAATAAAAGACCACATGGATTGAGGAGACTATTCTTTTGCATCCACATCCACCTACCCACCTTTAGAACCCAGTGGTTTACCAATTGGGGAATGACTGAACAAGTTGTAGTATATGACTGTAATGGAATATTACTGTGCTATAAAAAATGATGAACAGGCAGGTTGCAGAAAAACCTGGAAAAACTTATATGAACTGATACAAAGTGAAGTGAGCAGAACTAGGAGAATATTGTACGCAATAATGGCAATACTATACGATCATCAACTATAAATGACTTAGCTATTCTCAGCAATACAATGATATAAGACAATTCCAAAAGACTCATGATGAAAAATACTATCCACCTCATGAAGAAAAATGGATAGAGTCTGATTGCTTATTGAATCATTCTATTTTTCACTTTCTGTATATTTTTATGGCTTTTTTACCCTTTGGATCTGTGTCTTCTTTCTCTTTTTTTGTCATTGTTTTCTCCAGTTCATTTTATTTATTTTTTAATAATTATTTTATTTGTTCTCCGAGTTCTATAGTGACTTCCACATATCTTAGATTTTTTCCCCTCTGTCTCCTTTATTCCCCCCTCCCTCCCCAAGATGGCTTGCCATCTTATATAGATTCTATACATACATTTTTATTAAATACAGTTTGATCATAATCATGTTGAATAGAAGAATTAAAATGAATGAGAGAAACCATAAAACAAAACAAAACAAAGCATAACACAAAAGAAAAAATGGTCTGCTTCTTTCTGTGATCCAGTTCCATAGTTCTTTCTCTGGACATGGAAGGCATTTTGCCTCAAAAGTCCATTGGGAATTTTTTTAGGTCCTGGCATTGCTAGGAAGGACTAAGTTTACCAGTAAAATTCCTTGCACACTGTGGTTGTTGCTGTGTACAAAGTTCTCCTGGTTCTGCTCCTTTCACTCAGTATCAATTCATATAAGTCTTTCCAGCCTTCTCTGAAGTCTTCCTATTCATCATTTCTTATAGCACAATAGTATTCCATTACACTAATGTACCATAACTTGTTCAGCCATTCCCCAATTGATGGGCATTCCCTGGATTTCCAGTTTTGGGCCACCACAAAGAGCTGCTATAAATATTTTTGTACATCTGGGGTCCTTTCCTGTTTTTATGATCTCTTTCAGATGCAGTCCTAGAAGCAATATTGCTGGGCCAAAGGGTATGTACATTTTTGTAGCCTTTTGGGCATAGTTCCAAATTATTCTCTAGAATGGTTGGATCAGCTCACAGCTCCACCAACAATGAATTAATGTTCCAACTCTCTCACATCTTTTCCAACATTCATCATCTTCCTGTTTTGTCATGTTAGCCAATATGATAGGTGTGATGCGGTCTTTGACCATATATCAATTGGGGAATGATTTGTATTCTTATACATTTGACTCAGCTCTCTATACATTTTAGAAATAAGGCCTTTATCACAGATATTAGCTGCAAAAATTCTTTCCCAGTTTTCTGCTTCCCTCCTAATCTTGGTTGCATTGGATTTGTTAGTGCAAAAACTTTTCAATTTAGTGTAATCAAAATTATCCATGTTGCATTTCATAATGTTTTCTGTCTCCTGTTTAGTCAAAAATTTCTCCATAAATCTGACAAATATACTATTCCTTGCTCCACTAATTTGTTTATAGTATCAATCTTTATACCAATCTTGTTCAATATATATCAAATATATATCAATCTTTATATCATGTACCCATTTGGACTTTATTCTTTTTTTTTTTTTTTTTTGGACTTCATTCTTGTAAATGGTGTCAGGCATTGGTCTATGTCGTTTCCTCCACGCTGCTATCCAGTTTTCCCAGCAATTTTTGTCAAACAGTGAGTTCTTATCCCAGAAGCTGGGGTCCTTGGGTTTATCAAACAGTAGATTGCTATATTCATTGACTATTATGTCTTGAGTACCTAACCTATTCCATTGGTTTGCCCCTCTTTTTCTTAGCCAGTACCAAGTGGTTTTGATGACTGCTGGTTTATAATACAATTTGAGATCTGGTAGGGCTAGGCCACCCTCCCTAGCATTTGTTTTTATTAATTCCTTTGATATTCTGGACCCGTTGTTCTTCTAGATGAATTTTGATACTATTTTTTCTAGCTTGATAAAATAATTATCTGGTAGTTTGATTGGTATGGCACTGAATAAGTAAATTAATTTAGGTAGAATTGTCATTTTTATTATATTGACTTGGCCTACCCACAAACAACTGATGTTTTCCACTTACTTAGATCTGACTTTATTTGTGCAAAAAGGGTTTTGTAATTGTGTTCATATAGTCCCTCAGTTTGTTTTGGCAGGTAGACTCCCCAGATATTTTATAGTGTCTACCATACCTTTAAATGGGATTTCTCTTTCTATCTCTGGATGTTGGACTTTGTTAGTAACATATAGAAATGCAGATGATTTATGTGGGTTTATTTTGTAACCTGCAACTTTGCCCAAACTGTTTATTATTTCAAGTAGCTTTTTACTTGATTCTCTGGGATTCTCTGAGTATATCATCATATCATCTGCAAAGAGTGATAACTTAGTTTCTTCTTTGCCTGTTCTAATTCCTTCAATTTCTTTTTCTTCTCTTATTACTACAGCTAACATTTCTAGTATCATATTGAATAACAGTGGTGATAATGGACATCCTTTTTTCACCCCTGATCTTATTGGAAATGCATCTAGCTTATCCCCATTGCATAGAATGCTTGCTGAAGATTTTAGGTAGATACTGTTTATGATTTTATGGAAAGTTCCATTTATTCCTGTGCTCTCCAGTGTTTTCAGTAGGAGTGGGTGTTGTATTTTGTTAAAAGCTTTCTCTGCATTGATTGAGATAATCATGTGGTTTCTGTTAGTTTTGTTGTTGATACAATCAATAATGCTAATAGTTTTCCTAATATTGAACTAGTCCTGCATTCTTGGTACAAATTCTCATTGATTACAATGTATTATTCTTGTGATAAGTTGCTATATTCTTTTTGCTAATTTCTTATTTAAAATTTTCGCATCTATATTCATTAGAGAAATTCGTCTATAATTTTCTTTCTCTGTTTTGGCTCTTCCTGGTTTAGGTATCAAAATCATATTTGTATCATAAAAAGAACTTGATACAACTCCTTCCCCAGTTTTCCCAAATAATCTATATAATAATGGAATTAACTGTTCTTTAAATGTTTGATAGAATTCACTTGTAAATCCATCCAGCCCTGGAGATTTTTTCTAGGGAGCTCATTGATGGCTTGTTCAATTATTTTTTTTTTTGAGATAGGGTTATTTAAGTATTCAACTTCTTCTTCTGCTAATCTGGGTAATTTATATTTTTTAAAAATAATCATCCATCTCATTTAGATTATCGAATTTATGGGCATACAGCTGGGCAAAGTAATTTCTAATTATTGTTTTAATTTCCTCCTCATTAGAGGTTAGTTCACCCTTTTCATTTTTGATATTCCAATTTAGTTTTCTTCTTTTCTTTTTTTAAATCAAACTGACCAAAGGTTTATCAATTTTATTGGTTTTTAAATAAAACCAACTCAGTTTTATTAGTTCAATAGTTTTCTTAATTTCAATTTTATTAATCTCTCCTTTCGTTTTCTTTTTCAGCTGCATGCCCAATTCATTGATCTCCTCTTTCTCTATTTGATTCATGTAGGTATTCAAAGATATAAAACTTCCCCTAAGAACTGATATTGCAGTATCCTATAAGATTTGGTAGGCTGTCTCATTATTGTCATTTTCTTGAGTAAAGTCGTTGATTGTTTCTATGATTTGTTGTTTAACCCACTCATTCTTTAGGATTAGATTATTTAGTTTCCAATTAATTTTTGGTCTATCTTTCCATGGCCTTTTATTACATATAATTTTTATTGCATTATGACTTGAGAAGGATGCATTCATTATCTCTGCCTTTTTGCAATGGATTGTTGAGGTTTTATGCCCTAGTACATGGTCAATTTTTGCTTATGTACCATGTACCACTGAGAAAAAGGTATATTCCTTTCTATCCCCACTCAATTTTCTCCAGAGATCTATCATATCTACCTTATCCAGAGTTGTATTCACCTCCTTAACTTCTTTCTTGCTTATTTTGAGGTTAGATTTATCAAGTTCAGAGAGGGGGAGGTCCCCCACTAGCACAGTTTTGCTATCTATTTCTTTCTGTAACTCTTTTAACTTCTTCTCTAAGAATTTGGATGTTATAGCATGTGGAGCATATATGTTTAGTAATGATATTGCTTCATTGTCCATAGTGCCTTTTAGCAGGATACAGTTTCCTTCCTTATCTCTTTTGATTAGATCTATTTCTGCTTTTGCGTTGTTTGAGATTAGAATTGCTATCCCTGCTTTTTTGTACATCAGATGAAGCACAATATATTCTGTTCCAACCTTTTACCTTTACCCTATGTGTATTCTCCTGTTTCAAAAGTGTTTCTTGTAAACAGCATATTGTTGGATTATGTTTTTTAACTCATTCTGCTATCCATCTCTGTTTTATGGGACAGTCCATCCCATTCACATTCACAGTTATGATTACTATCTGTGTCTTTCCCTCCATCTTCTTACCTCCCATTTGTGTTTTTAGTTCTCCCTTCCCCTCCACGATAGTTTTAATTTTTGACCACCACCTCCCACAGTCTTCCCTCCCTTTTAGCTTCCCTTCCCTTTTCTTTCTCCCTTCACCTCCTACTGCCTATAGAGCTAGTTAGGTTTCTATACTTAACTGAGTTTGTTTTTCCCTCCTTGAACCAAATCAGATGAGATGTTCATCTCCCTCCCCTTTCCCTCTACTGTAATATATTTTTGTGCCTCTTCCTGTGATGTCAATTACCACTTTCTGCCTCCTCCTTTTCAAATCTCCTTTTGCAATCCCTTAACACCCTTAAATCACATTTTTATCATCACATCATTTACTTTATACCTGCTCCCTCTATCTATGTATATCCTTTTTATGTATCATGATAAATATACAATTCTCAAGATTAACAAGTATCATCTTCCCTTATAGGGATGTAAACAGTTTGACCATATTGAATAACAAGTTTTACTCCCCCATTTACCTTTTTATGCCTTTCTTGAGACTTGTGTTTGAAAATCAAATTTTCTTTTGAGCTCTGGCCTTTTCATAAGGAAGGTCTGAAAATCACTTATTTCATTGAATGTCCATCACATTGTCTGAAATATTATGCCCAAATTTGCTGTGTAATTGATCCTTGGTTGTAGTCCCAGCTCCTTTGCCTTACAGAATACCATATTCCAATTCCTTCCATCTTTTAATGTAGAAACTGTAAGGTCCTCTGTGATGCTAACTGTAGCTCCTCGATATTTGAATGGTTTCTTTCTGGCTGCCTGCAGTATTTTCTCCTTCACTTGATAGTTCTGGAATTTGTCAACAATATTCCTTGGTGTTTTCAGTTTGGGACCTCTTTCAGGAGGTGAATGGTGGATTCTTTCACTGACTATTTTGCCCTTTGGATCCAGGACTTCTGGGCAGTTTTCCTTGATTTCTTGGAAGATATCATTCAGACTCTTTTTTTCATCATGGCTTTCTGATAGACCAATAATTCTTAGGTTTTCTCTCCTGGATCTATTTTCTAGGTCAATTGTTTTTTCCAATTAGATATTTTACATTTTCTTCTATCTTTTCATTCTTTAGGTTCTGTTTGACTGATTCCTCATGTCTCATATAGTCAATAGCTTCTACTTGCCTGATTCTAATTTTTCTCAAATTGTTTTCTTCAGTTAGCTTTTGCATCTTCTTTTCCATCTGTCCAATAGTTCCTTTTAAGGAGTTATTTTCTCCAGTTAGGTTTTGTACTTCCTTTTCCATTTGTCAAATTTTCCTTTTAAATTCTTCTGTGATTTCTTTTTTCATATTTTTAAATCACTGGCCAATTTTTCTTCTATTTCTCTAATTTGGCTTTTAAACTCCTTCAGCTCTTCCAAGAATGCTCTTTGGACTTCAGACTAGTTCATATTCCCTTCTGAAGTTTCAGAAAGGAGTACAGTCTCAATGCTGGCCTCTTTGGTATTTCTATTTTAGTACTTGTCCCCACAGAAAAATTCTATGGTCTTTTCTTTTCTGTTTGCTTTTCACTCATGATGATCACCCTTTTCCTGGCTTTTAAAGTAGATCTCTGCTTCTGGGGCACAAGGGGCTCTGTCCCACAGTTCTTGTGCCTTGAACTTGAGGTTTTGTGTTTTGTGGCCTCTGGTTCCTTCAGCTAGAAGCTAAAATGCTGCAGCCTACCTGGTGCTGAGCTGGCTGGTGTTGGAAAGCAGAGGCCAGGTGAAGTCTTTCTGTGTTTCCCCAGAGTTACCCTGGAGCTAGCTGCATTAAGTGTGGGGAAAGGGTGGTCTGTTCACAGAAGTTCTCCTCTGCTGAGCTACAGCATAGGCATGCTCAGCGATTGGTGAACCCATCTGCACTAGTGTCTTCCTGATTCCCCTCGGGTGCTGTGGCACGCCTGGGGTCCTGGTGTTGGTGGTTGTGGAGCTCCCCCCCCCCCCCCCACCAGGGGCTCAGGATCTCCTCCCAGTTTGCTGAGGTGAGGCTGTCTGGGAAAACTCTGGTCTTGCACTGGTCCCCTTCAGGCACAGCAAGAGGGACCCCCCCCCTTTGCAATTTTCCTAGCCTCATGGGCTAAGTGATTATTTGCCCCTTTGGCTGACTCCAGGATTATTCCTGGGGAAATATTTTTTGGGTCATTCAAGGTCAGCAAGGGGACGGGGAGAGCATTTACCAATCACTCCACCATCTTGGCTCCTGGAAGTTCAAATAGGTGATTTATGGACATTTAGTCTGTGGGCTGATAGTCTCAGGAGCAGCCACTGCAGATATCTGGGGCTCTGGGCTCTCACTTTGTAGGTTCTACTGGACTCCTGTCCTGGGCTGATATGCCTAAGATTCCACAGTGCAGCTCCTACCTCAAATTGCCCAGGGCTTCCTACTCAGCCCTGCCACTTCAGGACCATACTGGTACAGCCTATGCACTGTGTGCTCTTCCAATCCCACATAATAGATCCTTCCCCTGTGTCTTCTTTCACAACATGACTAATATTGTAATATGTTTTACATGAGTGAGCATATGTAACTTATATCAAACTGCTTACTGTCTCAGGGATGGAGGAGGTGAGGGAGTAAGAGAAAATATGCAACTCAAAAAAAATTTAAACAAATGTTAAAAATTGTCTTTACATGTAATTGGGGAAAAATCAAATATTTTTTTTAAAAAAGAATTCAACAAGTTCCCTGGCTTGGGTGAATTACTATTCCATTACATTTAAAAAAATGTTTCAGGGGAGAAAAAATCAGCCTGTAGACCCTGGAGGATCCTTCAGACCACAGGGTGAGAATTGGATTTGGGACTCAGATGTGGATTCCAGTCTGCTCTTCTAGTAATTAACCACCTTGGGTAAGTCATTTCCCTTCCCCAAGCTTCAGTTTCCAAGCCCTAATCCTATATTCCTTCCTTCATTAATCTTCCACCTCCAATTAGAAGTGCTATCTCCATCATCAAATCTCAAAAAGGAGCTAGAGAACTGACTTGCAGTTGGGAAGGTCTGGATTTGAATTCCTCTGGCATCAGCTGGGTAAGATAAGATGTCTGACCCTCAGTTTCCTCATCTGTAAAATAGGGATAATAATAGTATTTACATCTCAAGGTTGTTGTAATGATAAAATGAAATGATATTTGTAAAGCACTTAGCACAGTACTAACATACCTATGGACATAATCAGTGCTATATGAACGTTAGCTACTATTATTAGAAAGGTACATCTATTGATGAAGCTATGCATTGGTTGAGTGGGGAACCTGGAGCCTGAAGGCCAGGTATGGCCCTCTAAGTCCTCAAGTACTACCTTTTGGCTGAATCCAAACTTCACAGAACAAATCTCCTTAATAAAAGGATTTATTCCACAAAATCTAGATTCAGTCCAAAGGTTGTACCCAAGAACCTAGAAGACCACATGTGGCCTCTCGAGGTCAAAGTTTCCTCACCTGTGGACCATTCTGGAAAGTATTTTTGGAATTATGCTAAGAAAATGACTATAATTTCTGTACCCTTTGACCCAGATAGTCCACCTTTAAGAGGTCAATTACAAAAAAGGGGTTGGGCTCATATAAACTAAAATGTTTATAGCAAACCACTCCAATATCTTTGCCAAGAAAACTCCAAATGGGGTCATCAAGAGTCAGACATACTGAAATTGAATGAACAACAAGGACAATTTATAGCAACACTTTCTGTAGCAAAGGACTGAAAACCAGGTTGATGTCCATCATTTGGGGAGTGCCAAAATAAGTTGTGGTTTGTGAATGAAATGCAATATGACTGTACTATAAAAAATTACAAAGACAATGAGTACATGGAAGTATAGAGAGACACATGAAGTGATACAAAATGAAGCAAGCAGAACTAATAAAACAATTTGAACAATGGTTATGATAATGTAAATGTCAGGAACAATAATAAAATACTTTAAATTTAGAATTACCTAGCTCAGTCCTGAAGAAGAGGTATGAGAAGATACCTCCTTCTACATTTTTGCAAAGGTAGGGAGTCATGGGTATGAAACACCAAATAATAATATCAGACTTTTTGAAATATTGGTTGGGTTTATTGAATTTCCCTTTGTTCTCTCCCCCATCTATCTCTCTTTCCCCCATCTATCTCTCTTTCCCCCATCTCTCTCTCTCTCTCTCTCTCTCTCTCTCTCTCTCTCTCTCGTTCTTCAAGATAAGAGATAGCTTTCTTGGAGGAAGAAAGGGATATAGTGAAAAATGTAGGGAATATATAAGCAAAAAAAATTAATACAGGTCTATTTTTTTTTGAAAAGGAAAGAAAATTGGAAAGTGCTTAGTGAGGTCTAATGTGTAAAGCCATTACCTACCAGGGAGATGAGGGAAGACTTCCTGGAGAAGGTATCATTTGCATTGAACTTTAGAATATAGATGGGAATTTAACATGAAAAGAAGAAGAAAGAAAACATATCAGATGTGGGAAGCAAAGTGAGCAAAGGCAAGGAAGTAAAACACCAGATGTGTACAGACTGATTTGGCTAGAGAGTCAGTCAAGGCACTGACAGGGCAGCTAGGTGGTGTAGTGAACAGCACTGGACTTGGAATCAGGAAGACTTATCTTCATGAGTTCAAATTAGGCATCAGACATTTACTAGATGTGTGATCTTGGGCCAATCACTTCACCCTGTTTGCCTCAGTTACCTCATCTGTAAAATGAACAAGAGAAGGAAATGGCAAACTACTCCAGAATCTCTGCCAAGAAAACCCCAAATGGGATCATGAAGAGTTGGACATGACTAGAATTAAGAGGGATTGGGAAAGGCTTCCTGCAGAGGGTGGAATTTTAGCTGGGATTTGAAGGAAGCCAGGAAAACCAGGAGGTAGAGATGAAAGGGAGGAGCATTCCAGGCATGGAGACAGCCAGTAAAAATGCCTGGAATTAGGAGATAGTGTCTTGTTTAGAGAGTATATGCTCTAAAATTCTTTGTTCCAAACTTCCTTCAAACTCTAATATTCTCACGTTCTGGGATTTTGTAATTTGTGGACAGTTACACATAGTCTGCATCATTGTTTTAGTCCCCTTGCATCTTTTTGGGAGGGGAAAGGGGGATACACTGGAATACACTTGAACGTTGGTGACAACTTTCCCCCTCTGGTCATTCAGAAGCTTCCTTTGTCTCTAGTTCCCTTCTGTTTGCTTAAGGTAGAGAATCTACTTTGCTGTTGATGACTTTTCTCTAGCCACCAGTCCAGACCAGGGTCAGGGGTTCCTGAGTACAGAGTCTCTGGAGTCAGGGCCTCTCCTTACACTGGAACAATTCATCTCTAAATCCTAGTCTCTGTCTCTTTATTGAGCTCTTCAGCTGAAGCCCCAAACCAGGCTTTAGTGCTTAATTGTTTTCCTGAAATTGTTTCTGAGAACGCATTTTTCCAGCCAGACAACTAAGCAAATAGCTATGAAGCTGCTTCCTAATTTCAGGGCAACCTAACCAATGTCCAAGGGGGATAGATAGTTATCTTGGGAAGTTCACCCCTTAAATAACCTAAGCTGAGGGTAAGGCATGGGAAGGAGGAGGGGTAGAGAATTAATTAGGTGTAATAACTCTTCATATTGCAAGCCCTCCCTACCTGACAAGCGAAAGATGTTTTGAGAAGCTGGGAAACTGGATAAACAATGGCTGAATGGGCCATTTGCTGATTATGTAAATGGTCCCCACCAAAGGGAAAAGGTTCCAGACAATATTTTCATGGGGTTAAATAAAAAAAGTCTGTGCTATGCATCAAGTTGGAATCTGAGGTCACAAAACAATTAAAAAGGAAAGATCTTAAGTTCTGGTACATGATCAAAATAGATATGGGGTCTATCGTCTTAAAAGGGTAGTTGTTAATAAGATTTAGAAAATATGGAAAAGTGAAATGTCATAACCCAAGAAAATGGATGTTCCCTTAAGGATAGGAAAGAGAAGTAGCATGCCAAATGGAAAGAGAAACTAGGTCCAAATCCTAGCTCTGCCACTAACACAGCTGTATGATCCTTGGAAGCCACTTCTCTGAGCCTCAGTTTCCTTTTCTGTAAAATGGGGTGACTGACACTCATAATAGCTACTGCACTAGGTTGTGAGGAAAGAATTTTGCGAACCTCTGGTTATTATTTGTAGTTAACAAAGCCTCACATAATTTAAAAGGACACTTAGGAAGCCAAAATCGGTGAAATCCAACTGCATCATTTCTAACGAAATCTTCATTGCAGGAGACCAAAAGAGAAGCAAATATCAGTTGTGTATCATTTTCTTTATGAAATCCCATTTCTTAAAGGTAAGAAAGTCTTTTATGATGAGGTGATCTTTTGTTTAGGCCCCAGTGACCTGTGGTGCTACCTTGAGTCGATCATGACCAAGCTGAACTTCATTTTCTTCAAGTACAAAATCGGGATAAATAGACATCTTTTCTCATAGAGGAAATTCAATTTTCACATCAACTCACAGAGCTGATGGGAGAATCAAATGAAATCACAGAGAGAAAGAGTTTTATAACTTTAAAAGAGGATAGAAGGGTGTATCAGGATTCCTTCAAGAATATCTATGACATGGCATTTCTAGTCTACTTTTTATTTTCAGATAGCTGAGGTCCAAAAAGAGTTGTGATTGTACCCATGTTCATGCAGGTAGTGGCAGGGATAGGATTTTAACCCAGATCCTCTACTTCTAAATCCAGAACTCCCTCTTCCCCATGGCCCCATTCCTCTGAGTAGGGTTCTTGTTGCTTCAAAAAGGGTTCTCACAGCTCTAATATCCTATGATTCTAGGACTATGATTTAACACACTTATATTGAGCAACTAGCAGGGGTGGGGAACCTGCAGCCTCAAGGCCACTTATGACCCCTCTAGTTCCTTGAGTGTGGCCCTTTGACTGAATCCAGACTTCACAAAACAAATTGAGTTCCATACTCCTGACTAGAGTTACCAGAAGGTAGCCAGGTGGCACAGTGGATAGAGTGCTGGACCTGGAGTCAGGATGACTTCTTCCTGAGTTCAAATTCGACCTCAGACGCTTACTAACTGTGTGACTCTGGGCCAGTCACTTAACCCTATTTGACTTCGTTTCCTCATCTACAAAATGAGCTGGAGAAGGAAATGGCAAACCACTCCAGTATCTTGGCCAAGAAAACCCCAAATGGGGTCACTGAGAGTCAGACCAAGTGAAATGACTGAACAACAAGAGTTGAGCTGAAAGTTGAAAGCTGAGAGGGTTTGTCTCACACCTCTCTGTCCCGTCTTCCAACACCCCCACACACACCCACTTCCCAGACAGATATGGAACAGATTAAACAGGTTTGGGAATTCACTCATATTCCTATAAGAATAAGCAATGAAGGGAAGTAGCCAAGAACTCTGCAAGTCAGTCATCCAGTCAACAAACATTAATTAAGCACCTACTATATGTAGGCACTGTGCTAAGTTCTGAGGATACAGAGAAAGGTGAAAGACAGTCCCCAGGGATCTTACAGTCTCATGAGGAAGACAACAAGAAAAAATCCTTATGTACTGTTTAATGGCCCCATTTCTATTTGAGTTTGACACCACTACTCCAGAGAACAAAACCTGGAACAATGGGAGGAAGATGCAGAGAAGTCAATTTCAGCCTGATGAAATTTTTTATTTTTCAAATTTAATTTATTATAATAAAATTATTTAAAAGTAACTTATTTATAACAAAAACAAATCATTATTTAATATAAAATAAATTGTATTTATAACACAAAAATAAATTACTTTTTATTTATGGAAGCTTCTTAATATTCAGAGCTTTCCAAAGGCTAGAGTCAGGAAGACCTGTGTTCTATCTCATCTTGCCTCTGTCCAATTCTACCTGTGACCCAAGGTAGTCAATATATTTCCTGAAATGTGACTTCCAACACATTCCAGGAAATATATTAACAAGTTTGAGGAAATTCAGAGGACAGTGACTAAGATGGGGGAGAGTACTCAAAACCATGTTATATGAAGATTGGTTGAAGGAACTGGGAGTGTTTTGCCCAGAGAAGAGAAAATTTAGGGGAGACATGACAGATGTCTGCAAGTTGTTCTTCTTGGCCATAGAAGACAGAACACAAACCAATGGGGAAAGATACCTGGAGACATATTTTGAGTCAATATAAGCAAAATTTCCTAATAGACAGATGGGGCAGGGGGACAGGGAGGTATGCAGGGTGTAGTAGCAAATTTGCATAGCTTGACAAAAACAAATTCCTGTATTGGATATATCCAAAAACAAATGCTGTCTTCTGCTCCCTGAGTCCACGACCTTTCTGTCAGGAGGTAGACAGCATGTTTCATGATCAGTCCCCTGGAATTTTGGTTGGTAATTATATTGATCATGGTTCTTAAGTCTTTCAAACTTGTCTCTACTATGCTGTTTTTGTGTAAGCTGTTCTCCTGTATCTTTGAAGTTTGCATCCGTTTATACAAGCTTTCCCAGGCTTCTCTGAAATCATATCTTTTGTCATTTTTTGTCATTTCTACACCATCACTTTCCATTAAAAAAATAAAAGCTTTCTTTTTCCCAAGCATGTCTGAAAGCTCCTTTTTAGTCACACTCACTGAAGTTAACCAAATATTCAGGTCTTTGGTAGCAAAATGAAGAGAATTGAAATCACTGACACAGGAGAACAAACTGCTGAAGCAGGAAAAGACGATGACACTGGATATCAGAACTGGAAGAAACCTCAGAAGGTAAAATGTCAGAACTAGGAGGGATCTTAGAGTTCATCAAAGCCAATCCTTTCATTTTATAGAGAAGGGAATAGAAGCAGAAGTGACTCAGGATCAGCATAGAGAATATTGGATTTAGAGTCTGAGAACCTGGGTTCAAAATCCTTCCTCCAAAACAGCCCAAATCACTCACTCTAAGGACCAAAGGCATTTTCTATTTTGCTGCTACTTCTATTAGAACCCACAGTCCTGGCTTGGAAGCAGTGGGACGGAAAATTCGTTCAGTTGTGAAAAGGGTACTCTCTTTCTCTGGATATACAGCAATGATAATACCACATAGAAGTGATCCCAAGGATTATTACTGTACCCTCACTTAAACAGTCAGTTATCATTAGCCTTGGAGAATATTTAAGAAACATGGTTCAAATTTAGGCTGAATCCTGGTTCTGGATCATTATCAGATCTCAATATATGATTTGAAAAACATAACCTTCTTGACAGTATAATTTCACAGAATCATAGATTATTAGATCATTAAAGGATATTGGAATACACAATGTTAGAATACAGAGAGAGAATAGAATAGAATACAGCTCTCTACATAGAGCTGGAAGGGACCTAGAATAGAGAATATTAGAATATAATCAATTGACAAGCATTCATTAGGTGTCAGCTATATGCCAGGCATCCTCCTAGACACTTGGACTCAAAGATCTAGGTTTGAATCTTGTCTTATTTAATAACTGTGTGACCATGGGCAAATCTCTCGACCTCTCTGAATATCAGTTTCCTGATCTGTAAAATGCGAGGGCTGTACTCAGTGACTTCTAAAGTCCTTTCCTGCTGCGTATCTATTATCCTAGAGATGATCATGACAAAAATGAACGAGTGTCTCACCAGAAAGAACTTACATTCAGGAGGAAGAGGGCTGTGTGTGGGGGGTGGAGGGTGGGGGGTGGAGGGTGGGGAGGGAGGACAGATACAATAAGCGCACATATAAGTGTTAAGCAACTAATACAAAATACAGGCAAGTAAATAAAAGGGAATTCTAGGAGGGACCAGCAGCTGGGGAATTCAGGAAATTAAGCTGAGTTTTGAAAAAAGCTAGGCATTCTAAGAGGCAGAGATGAGGAGGGAGTACATTCCAGACATGGACAAAGGCATGGATGGAGGTGAGAGATGAAATGCTCACTGGGAGGAACAGCAAACATATCAAACTAGAGTTTTAAAGTTATGGCTTTTCCTACTACAGATGCTTCAGGAGTTGCAGGATGGAAACCCTGAAAAAGCAGAGTTGGAACTTGGGGGCAGGGGAAGGTAGGCTGCTGCCTAGGGGAAAATGTGCAGAAAATCACAATGAGGGATAATTCCAATTATTACTTTTGACTAATGTTTATGATTGAATGCCGGGGGGGGGGGGGGGGGATGAAATTTGGAGCCGAGGGGGTCTTAGAGATCATCTAGTCCAACTTTCATTTTGCAGAGAAGAAAACAAGATGTGAAATAATTCAGCAGCACATAACATAAACAGCAGTGGATTAGGAGTGAAAGGACCTTGCTGTGTTATTTACTATGTGACCTTGGAAAAGTCACCTAAGCTAGCTAGGTCTTAGCTTTCCCAAACCACATCCCCCTCCTAACTTTCCATTTCTGTTAATAGAACCACTATCCCTATTCTCAGCAATACAATGATCCAAGACAGTTCCAAAGAACTGATGACGAAAAATGATATCTACCCCTAGAGAAAGCGACGATGGAGTCTGAATGCAGTTTGAAACATACTACGTATCACTTTCCTTATTTTTTCATGTTTTTTGTCTGTATTGTCTCTCTCATGACTAATATGGAAATATGTTTTGCCTGATTGCAATACACATAAATATAAATGTATGTGTATGTATATACATATATATCCATGTGTGCATACATATATGTATATGTGTATAGATGTAGATATATAGATGTAGATGTGTATATCACGTATACAAGTTGCTTACCACCTCAGGGAAGAACAGAGAGGAGGAAGAGAATGTAGAACTCAAATTTTTTTAAAAAATGAATGTTAAAAATTATTTTTATATACAATAGAGAAAAAATAGGGAAAAAGAAAATAGGGAAGAAATAAAATATTATTTACAAAATAGAGCTGCTATCCTTCCTATCACTCACACTTGAAACTTCATAGTACAGAAACTTTGGCTCTTTCCCCTTCCTCACTGCATTCCTGAAAAGTCTTAAATCTATTTTCCCAAGATTCTTCCACTCCAACCATTTCCATCTCTGCTCATTCTTTTCTATTTCCAGCGACACTCTACTAGTTCCTGAACAAGTATAATAGTCACCTAGCTCCTTTCCTGTTTTTGTGTCCTCTTCTCTAATCTCTGCATCACATGCCAAAAGGTTCTGTTAAGTTTGAATTTAGTCAAAGGGCTGTCCTTGAGGATTTAGAGGGCCATATGTGGCCTTGAGGTCACAGGTTCCCCACCTGCGGATAGGCAATCCATCAATAAACATGTATTAAGTGCCTCCTATGGGCCAGGCACTGGGCTTCAGTATGGGCATAGAAATTGGGGGGGTGGGGGTGGGATTCATTCCTTGCACTTAAGAAGTTGACATTCTAATGGGGAAAGACACATACAAAAGGAAACTGAAAAGGTACCAGGCTGTAGGGGCTGAAGAAGTCCACAGAATTAAGCCGGGCAGGAAATGAAAAGATAGCTGGCCTGGAAGGAGTTCTCTACCCTCCAATCAAAGGGAGAAGCCCCTGAGGCAGAGAGTACTGATGAAAAATGTGTTCCTCTACCCAATAATCCTCAATGGCTCATCATTGCCTACCAACACCATTCACAATCTGATTCCAACTTATTTTTCTACCCTTGTTCCAGATCAAGTCTATTGGATTAAATTCAATTAATATTCACTAAGCATCCACTAAGTTCAAGGCACGATGCTACATAGCGGGGACACAAAGACAAATAAAGCAGTCTCTATCCTCAAGAAACTTATATTATACCAAAGGGAAAATAATATGAGTATTAATAAATAAATCCAACAAAATTTGAAGAGGGAAAAGGCAATAACAACTGGGGGAATGAGAAAAGAAGTATCACCTGAGCTAAGCTTTGAAGAAAGATAAAGATTTTGAAGGGAAGCGACAAGATGGGCAGCCATCTTGGAGGACAACCCAAGATATTATGGGGCTGAGGGGAAGGGGATCAATGTTAAATTTGGGAAACTCCAGTACAGCCAAGACATAGGGGAAATGAATGGGAGAAATATGACATTAGGCTGTTAAGGTAGTTTGGAGTCAGATTTCAAAGGATCTTAAATACCAGGATAAGTAGTTCCCCTCCCCCACTCTCAGGAGCAATGGGTAGCCATTGAGCAGAGAAATGACATGGTCAGGTTTGTCCCTTAGGAAAACTATTTTGGCAGCTGTCTGGAGGCTGGATTGGAAAGGGGAGGGACTGGAGTTGGAGACTAATTGGGAAACTATTTAAGTGTTCCAACAAAGGATGTTAAACTATGGTAGAGATCATATGAGTGGAGAGAAAGGGACAGATATGAATGGCGCAGAAGCAGAATCAATTAGCTTGACTACTAATTAGATGGGAGGAGGTGTGAGACAGAGAAAGAATCAAGATAACGGTGATAATAATAAACTAACATTTATACAGTGCTTACCATAAGCCAGACACTGTGCTAAGCCATTTATAATTATCATCTCATTTGATCATCACAACAAACCTGGGAGATAAGAGCTATTTTTGTTCCCATTTTACAGATAAGGAAATCGAGGCAAACAGAGGTTTTTGGGTTTTTTTTACCGAATTTTTAGAGAATAGTTAGTGTCTGTGGTAAGATTGAACTTAGGCCTTCCTGACTGTAGGTCTAGAGCTCTTTTCACAAAGCTGCTTGGAAGATTCTAAGTTCGTAAACCAAAATGACTGGGAGGATGAGACCCTGTCAACAAAAACAGGAGAGTTTGATGGAGTAGTGGGTTTATAGGTAAAAATAAGGAATTCTGCTTTGGAGTTTGAAAGTCTAGAAGACTGGACCAAATTCCCTAGGACAAAATCTAATGGGGATCAATGTAAAAGTCTCACATGAGTTCAAAAAATCAGCTTTATGAGTACAAGGTGGTCTTTGGAGGGCTAGAAAGGAGTTCATCTGGAAAATAATTTGGATGTCAATATGAGTCAATAGCAGAATTCATTTTTAATTACCAAAATACGCTTCTATACTTCTCTTTAAAAAAAAAAGCCTGGGAATTGGAGAGATCCAAATCCCACTGTACTCTGCTCAATTGTAGTATTGCCTTAGACAACTTTGCTTGTAGACAACTGTAGTATTGCTTTAAGGTCTTAGCATTTTGTTTTAAGAAGGACATTGATAATGTGGAGAATATCTAAAGTGAAGCAGCTAGGATGGTGAGGTGAGTGATGGGAGAACTGGTTTGAAGGAATTGGGAATATTTACCCTTGAGAAGAGAGGACTGAGGGGTGATCTGTCTTCAAGTATTTGAAGATTATCGTATTGAAGAGATTAAATTTGTTGTGCTTGACCCTAGAGGAAAGAACTATAATTATTGAATGCAAGTTGCAAAGAAGTAGACTATGGCTTGATGCAAAGAAAAACTTCCTAATAATTAAAGCTATCCAAAGGTGAAATCAGGTTGGTGGGTCATGAACTTGGAAGAAACCCTTCCCTACTAGGTAGTTTCAAGCCATGTCTACCACTGGCAATTTTTTAGAGGGATTTCTTAGTCAAAGTTGAACTAGATGGCTTCTATGATTCCATGAAATTCCAATGGGGCAGCGAGGTGGCACAATGGATGGGGCAAGGTAATTGGGCACAATGGACAGAGCAATGGATCTGGAGTCAGGAAGACCTGAGTCCAAATTCAACTTCAGACCCTGAGCAATTCACTTAATCCTGATTGCCTCCATTTCCTTACCTGTAAAATGAACTGTAGAAGAAAATGTCAAACCACTGGTATCTTTGGCAAGAAAACCCCAAATGGGGTCAAGAAGAGTCAGAAATGACTAAGATAACTCAACAACAACAAATGAAATACCAAGGGAACATTCAAAAGCAGTTGCTCAAGCAGGCAACTGACAACAAGGGACTGGTATTCAGGAGAAATTTTATTAGAGTTTAATTTATGGATTCATTTATGATAATCTAATAGGGGGTAGATGAGCTCACCAAGGAAGAGAAGACAGAGAGAGAGACAGAGAGTAGAAACATGGGATTCAGGACAGAATTTTGTTAGGACTCCCATGCCCAGAGGACAGTAGCTAGAAGGTAATCAAGCAAAACAGAATAAGGAGCAATCTGGCAGGTAAGAGGATTCTAAGGGAGGTGTCATGGAATCCAGAGGAGAGATTAATCAGGAAGGGGGGTGGACCACAGGGTCAAAAGGTGCACTGAGGTCAAGTAGGTTGAGGACTTAGAAAAGGCCATAAGATTTAGTGGTTATTTCACAGTGCACTCCTCTATTGTCCAACCAAATAGGATTACTCACCCTCCATGAGCATACTCTGCCCAGCCTTGCCTTTCCATCCCTGCTCGTGCTGCTCCTTTTAAATATCCCATCCATCCTTCAAGGCTCAGCTTAAGCGCTACCACCTTCAGGAAGTCATCCCTTATTATCCTTCTACGAATCAGAAAGGATCCTTCCCTACAACCTGTGTGACCTTGGGTAAGTCATTTAACTTTATTTGGTCTCAGTTTCCTCTTCTGTAAAATCCTATCCAGTTCTAAGTCTATGATCTACTCTGATAACACTTCATATCTCATTTAGGGAAACTGTCGTATTACCTAATGAATGAAACAAGGCAGTTATGATCTAACTTAAAGAACATGGGACTAGGAATCCAAAGAATTGGGTTCTGACTTTGGTTCTGGTCCCAGCTCCATTAGTTACAAGCTGTGTGGCCCTAGGCAAGTCTTCATCCTTAAAGTAACAATAGTAAGGTTTAGAACACCATACTGGGTTGCGGTTTTTAAAAATAAAAAAGTGTCTTGTGAATCTAAGGGGAAGCAAGAAGTAAGCACAAGCAAGTACAGTAGAAACAGTGCTAGATTTGAAGTCCCAGATCCTGAGTTCAAGTCTTCACAATATCACTAACTGTATTGGGCAAATCATTTACTCTGTCTTGGTTTCCTCAATTGTAAAATGAGTGTATTGGAAAACATGATCTAGAAGGTTTCTTTTGTCTCTAGATCTATGATCTTCTGACCACAGGCAGCTAAGAGGCACAATTGGTAGACTGCTGGACGTAGAATTAGAGTTCAGATCTGACCTCAGATACTTACTAGCTATGTGATGCTGGTCAAGTAATTTCTATCTACCCTACCTTTTTTTGACTTATAAAATGGGGAAACTAATATCACCTCCTAGGGTTGTCACGAGTGTTAAATGAGAAAGTATTTGGAAAGCACTTAACACAGTGCCTGGCACATAGTAGGTATTTAATAAATACTTTTTTCCTTCCTTCCTATGACGTATGAGCTTGTATTGTTTACAAAGAAGGAAACTGAAACCCAGAGTAGCAAAGTATGAAAAGTATAAAGCATGGTGCCTGTGCCAAGGGATTTTATAATATATCTAGGGAGATAAGACTAATACAAAAGGGATAAGTAGAAACCAGCACAAAAGTATAATCATCAAATACTGAATTATGGGATACTAAATTGACAATATCAGACTTACATTCATGATTTTATTTGATGGTCCTAATAAATCTGTTAAATAGGCATAATAACCCTTGGGAAATTAGGCACAGTGGATAGAGTGCCAGGCCTGGAGTCAGAAAGATTCATCTTCCTAAGGTCAAATCTGACCTCAGACATTTACTAGCTGTGTGACACTGGGCAAGTCTCTTAACCCTGTTTGCCTCCATTTCCTCATCTGTGAAATGAACTAGAGAAGGAAATGGCAAACCACTCCAGTATCTTTACCAAAAAAAATTCCCAAATGGAGTCATGAAGAGTCAGACACAACTGAACACCACCACCAGCAGCGTAACCTTCCTTTTATAAATCACCCAATGGAAGCTCAGAGGGAAGAATTGACACTGGTGACACAGTAAGGGTCAGATGTAAGACCTGAGCCCCAGCTGCCTAACTCCAGCACTTGTGTTCTTTCTCAGAATACCACTGTATCCTATAAATTCAGACAAAGGGAGGCCAGAGTGTCCTGGAAAAGGAGAACATTTCCTGGAGGAGGTATTCCTTGATGGTAGGTCAAGAAATGTTTGCATCTTCCAAGAAGACATTCCAGGAAAAGGACAGACCAAAAGACAGAGGTAGATATGAAAATGGCATGATGTGGGGACGGCCGAGAATGGGCTGACTAGAGGACTGGGTTCATGTCAGAGAGAAAGATCATAGACTATGGTCCAGGGGTGGGGAAGCTGGGGCCTCAAGGCTGTCCGTGGCCCTCTAGGTCCTCAAGTGGGGCCCTTTGACTGAATTCAAACTTCACAGAACAAATCCCCCTAATAAAAGGATTTGTTCTGTAAAACTTGGACTCAGTCAAAAGGGTGTAGCTGCAGACCTAGAAAGCCACTTGTGACCTCAAGGCTACCCCCAATCTAGCCTGATCTGAATAGAACCTTGACTTAAAGATGGGTTATTCCAACCTCCTCATTTCACAAATGAGAAAACTATGACCCAGAGAAGTTAAACTACTTGTCCAAGATCAGACAGGCTGTAAGTAGCAGAGCTGAGATTCAAAACCAACTCTCCTGGCTCTTTAATCCTGTACTGGATTGCAGAGCTGGAAAGGAAAACCATGACCAGATGATAAAGAGATTTTAATGCAAAACCACAGAATGTGGAATTGATGAGATAGGAAAGAGGAAGCAATTTCAGGTAGAGTAGGGGATAATGAAGTTGTTGTTCAGTCATGTCTGACTCTGTGTGACTCCATTTGCAGTTTTCTTGGCAAGGATACTGAAGCAGTTTGCCATTTCCTTCTTCAGCTCATTTTACAGATGAGAAAACTGAGGCAAACAGGATTCAGTGACTTGCCCAGGGTCACACAGCCAATAAGTCTCTAAGTTGGGATTTGAACTCAGGTCTTTCTGACTCCTGGCATGGTACTCCATCCACCATGCCATCTAGCTGCCCTATTTATGTACTGCTTCGTGGTTACAAAGCACTAACAGCAATTCCTGGAATTCCAGGCCTTTGAATGTCTGATTACAACTTACCTTTTTTACCTAATTTTACACATTCTTACATTTTAAACTGTAGTCAAACTGAGCTACTCACTGTACTCTAATCTTGTCTCATCCATGTATTTGCAGTCTGTCCTCCATGTCTGAAATATATTCTCCCTGCATCTTTCCCTGTTCAAATCTTTTCCTCCTTTAAATGCCCGTATTTGGTGCTCTCTCTCTCTCTTCCATGAAGTTGTCCTTAATTTTCCCAACTACCTCCTGAATCTTTTCTCTCTTCTCATTCATCTTATATCACATTGCCTAGAATCCTCCTTTGCCCCCACTGTATTTTGTATCACACTAAATTGTGTGTATATATCTTACCTACCTTATTATATTTAAAATCCCTTGAACTTTTAAAGAATTTTTTTATTTTTCTGACCCAGGCCAGTTCACCCCCATAAGACAGCATAGTGGTCTTCTACTTCCAAGGGCTCACCATATTGGTACAAGATTTAGTGAAGAACTTGATACAGGTAGACTGCAGCTGAGAACTCCTAAACACAAGCAATCCACCAGCCTCAGCACCCCATGATGCCTGGGTTTGACTGGGTGTTTTCCATCTTTGTACTCCTTCTCCTTTGTCCAATGTGTTGCACAAAGTTAATATTTAATGTAAGTTTATTGAATTAAATTGAATGTATATATTTATTTGCTCCTCACAAGGCCCTTGTAGAGTTGGTTGTGATACAGTGGGAAAACCTTTGTTTCTCTGTTGTTCAGTCATTTCAGGTGTGTTCAGCTCTTCGTGACCCCATTTGGGGTTTTCTTGGCAAAGACACTGGAATGAGTTTGCCATTTCCTTCCATCCTTTTCATGGATGAGGAAAATGAGGCAAACAGGGTCACACAGCTAGTACGCGTCTGAGGATGAATTTGAACTCAGTAAAGATGAGTCTTCCTGACTTCAGGCCTGACTCTATCCACTATGCCCCCTAGCTACTGTGGAAATATCACAACCCAATAAATGTTTCTTAAACAGCACTTTTCCAAACAGAAATGTAGTAGATAGGACATTAGACATGGAGTCAGGAGTTCCAGGTTTAAGACCTGAGTCTGCCACTTACTTAGGGGCCCCAGTTTGCTCATCTATCAAATGAGATAGCTGGAGGAGAAGATCTCTAAGGTTCCTTCTAGCTCTGACATTATTCTGTATCTAGTATGGTATTGTCTTCATTTCACACATTAAAGAAACTGAGATTCAAAATGAATATAGCGCAAGGCCACAAAGCTTTGGACGCCAGTTCCAACATTCTGTGAGTTTATAAATGACAAACCTGTGATTCTAATGGTCTTCTCATTCCCAGTCTACTTCTCTTTTTTGTATATCAAACCATGCCATCATGATGAAAGTGTTGTCCTAAAAATATTAGGGTTGTATGTCCCTATATTCAGAATGGAGTAGATCAGAAAAGTAAGGCCCTTAAGAACAAGGAGAATTTTATTTTCATATCCTCAAATCTAGTACAATGTTTAGAATATGACAGTCATTTAATAAAGACCTGTTGGTTCACTGAAAACACTGGGGTAATGACTAATAATATTTAAATGTTCCATTAGATCAGAGATTCTTAACCTTATTTTTTGTCATGGACCCCTTTGGTAATCTGAAGAAACCTATGGAACCCTCTTCAATTTTATTTTTAAATGCATAAAATTAAATACATAGGATTACAAAGGAAAGTAATCATGCAGGATGTCCCCAAAGTTTTAACGCAATTTTAAGTTACTAAAGCTTAAAGTTTTAAGCTATTAAAGCTAAAAAACTGCACTAAGACTTTGGGGACACCTTGTACTAAATACAATTGTCAATTTTAAAAAGTTCATGTACTCCAGGTTAAGAATCCTCTCATCATCATAGGATCATAGATTCAGAACCAGAAGAAACCTTGTAAGTGACCTAGTGCAACCCCTGTCATGGTATAGATAAAGTAACTAATGTGACTTGACCAAGATCACAGGTATAAAGTTGCAGAAGCAGTATTTAAACACTGTTCCTCTGTCTGTAAATCCAGCAAATTTTCCCTTGTTTCCCTTGTTCCCACATTGCTACTTTGATCTCTCAAAATCACTATGACTCCTACAGTGATTAACAGTAAAGATTCCCACCTGAGAGGACTCACGGAGATCTGGCTGACTTTTGCTGAAGAATATTTTCACTTTTTCCCTCTAAGTTATTAGATCCCATTGACATCCTTCAGCCTCATGTTCTCTTACTGTAGGGAAGAGGAAAGCATCCCCAAGTCTCACACCTATTGGCTTTCAATAACTAATTGGCCTAAAGATGTTCCCTTTTGAATTTAATTTAAAGGAGCAGATTGGAGGTTCATAGGACATTGCAACTGGAAGGAAGTTTGAACGACAATGTTAGACCACAGAATGTAGAAGCAAAAAGAGACCTTAGGTCATGGAATATTAGAACACTGAACACAGAACAGGAAAGAACCACAGAAGGAACCTGCAGATTGTCACCCTACCCTCAAACTATTATTAAGAAATAAATTATGTTGAAATAGTTATACTTTTTTTCATAGACCCTAGGTGAAGAACTTCCAGTCGTGGTAGATTTAGAGATTTTAGATTGAGAGCTGAAAGGAACCTCAGAGTCTATCTCATTTTTCAGATGGAGAAACTGAGTCTCAAAGAAGGGACTACCAAATTCACACAGCTCAGAGCAGAAAGGGAACCCCTGTCTTTACTGAGGATCAGCCACTGTACCCTGAAGGAGAATTCCCGTAAGATTAGAGAGAGGAGCCATGTGAAAGCAGTGGTGAGACCCTGGCCTTGAGAGTGTCCACCTGCCTCACCTGGGTGTGGGGATGAGTGCCCTACAGGAATGGCCGGCATTTCTGAAATTCCCCGGGTCAGGATCTCCTCGCCTCTCCCAGAGGGCGGACGTTGGTGAGATGCCTGGCTTCGCGGGCTATTGAGTTATTGCCACCGGCTTCGGACAGCCGGGGGGAGAGGACCCGGAGGGGGACCGGGAGGAGGAGGCCACAGCCGCGGGGGAAGCCTCCCTCCCAGAGCTCCGGGTTAATAAAGGAAGCAGCTCAATTAGCATTTCACACGCTTTCCTTCCCCCTCACGGTCCAGGCCCCGCAGTGGGCATGCTCGCTCCCTCAAAGATCGCCCTGTTTTTGCTCCTCGCCAGCGTTGGCAGGGTGATAGTGACCAAGTGTGCAAACTTGTGCTATTGTCTCCGGGCCAGGGGGAGCCATGGCGACTCGCTAATATGACACAGGAAAATGTTTGCTGATGGTAATTCTATGGGCTTTGTCTAACTCTTTCTCCATCATGACGACTCGATTTAAGTCTCTAACTGTTTGACTACAAATGCAAGAGGGCTATCCAACTCCATCCCTTTGTCCGGCCAGTTTGAATGGGTAATTCAGCCTTTGTGCGCCTCAATTGAGGGGGCAAACATAAAAGACAAGATTCTTCAACGCTCAGGCCGGCTTTCCATGGATATCTATCCCGGCAACTCTTTAGAGCGCCGGGTCCTTCCTTACCTAGCTCTGCTGACATCATTCCTCCTCTTTTTCCCTCCCCCACACATCATCTTTAAAAAAAAAATGGAGAAGAGTTTTATCAATAATAGAAATGAAAATGATAGTTCACACTTCTAATGTGCGTGGAGGTCTCCATAACACTTTCTTGAAATAACCAATATTCCCATTTCACAGATAAGGCACCAGAAGACCCAAGAGGCCTGCGAAGTGGCTCGCCCAGGTTCAACATCAAATTCAATTCAACAAACATTTATTAAATGGGTAGAGGCACGGAAAAAGATGAACAAAATCAGACAAAAGCCATGTTACAGAAGAGGAAACTGAGGCACAGTAAAGCTTTGCCTAAGGGTTACCCAACTTCAGGTTGTGGATAAGGACATTGGATAGCAGAAAAATGAGACTCAGGCTCACTTAATAATGATACTAGCTAGCTAGCTAGCGTTTGTGTGGCGCTTCACTTTACCCATGTTATCTCACTGAATCCCCACAATAAACCCAGTGAAGAATGTTATTAATGTCCCCATATTATTACCCATATTTTACAAACAGGGAAACTGAGATACACAGCGGGATGAAGTGACTTTCCCAGGATCGCACACCTTCCAAGTGTCAGTGCCAGGTTGGAGACCAGTGCCTCTGCCCTCTCCTCAGAGCAGACAGCCTCATCAGCTTACCCCCTCCCTAACTGTCCAGCGGCACTGGAGCATGGCCGCCCACGTCTCCACGCCTCTCTGAGCCGTCTTCCAAACGGAGTTTCAAGTTTCTCTCCTTCGCTCACCATCAGCAGAGCCCGCGTCCTGGACGCTTGAGAACCGCCCTCCCCGCTCCCCGCCCTCAACCCTCCCTATGCCCCCCAACACAGAAAGGATGGATGGAGGGAAGGAAAAGTGGGGGGGGGGGAAGATAGAGGAAAGGGAGGGAGAGAATGAGGGGGCAGAAATTTGCCGGGAAATGATGGTATTTTATTAGCTGTCTTTTTTGTGATGGTCCCCATGGTAACAATTTGTGATGGCAAAGAATGTGGGAACAGGGGGCCCGACGCCTGATTGGGAGCCTTTGTATTTGCAGAGTGGCTCCTGATTGGCCCGACAAGGCCCCCAGCTCGCAGGAGCTGATATTCATTCAGACTACTCCAGGGCCGCTAACTGCTTCTAACCACTCCTAGGCGCTGGTCGCTCCTCCAAAGGTTGGTCGTGTATAACCTGCATAACAAGATTAGCCCGCCGCCGGGTCCCTGCCCAGCCGCATACAGTAACAGTCAATATTTGGAAGGCAGCTTGGCCCACGGTGGGCCGGCTGAGGGAGAGGGAGGGAAGGAAGGAGGGAGGAAAGGAGAGAGGGGAGGGGGAGGCTGCCTGCATGCGTGTGTTTGGGATGGAGGGCATCTGGGCGGTTGTGAAGGCATGAAATTGCTACAGATGTTTTATCGAGTGCACTGTTACCTATGTAACCAGATGAACTGGGAGCTGGGCACTCCCCTCCCTAACTCAGGGGCAATGTAGGAGAGAGAACTTTTCAGGATGGTGGAGGATAGGAGGAGGATGGAGAAGGGGGGCGGTAATCGGCGGTTGTAAGTAGAAAGTGAGAGGGGTGTTGTGAGGCATGGAAGAAACATTGCAGTGAGTGGGCAAGTGAGAAGGAATGGGGGCTTGGGCGGGGTTAGAGAGTGGGGATGTAGTGAGTTGGGCTGGAAGAAGAATAAATGGATGTGAAGGGGGGTGTTGTAAATGGAGAACAAGTCTGGGCTGTGGTGAGAAAATTGCCGGGAAGATGGAGACTATTGTGGAGTGGGAGAAAAATAATTAGTGTCTTGTAAAAGGGTGTGAGAATAAGAGGGAGATACACATGGGTGGGGAGGAAGGGGGGGGCCTTTGAGAATAAGAGGCGGGTTTTCTGGAGGGACTGGAGGGGGAAATTGAGGTACAGTGAAGGGGGGGTTGAAAAGCAAATAGCACTGGGGAGGGGGGGGGCACTGCTTTCAAAAAGCCAGGATAAGTTCTAAATGTTGCAGATGCTAATGGTAATGAAAGAAAGTTTGCTGGTGAGGCATTTAGGTGTTAGCCCACCAGAGAAGTCCGCAAGTTTGTATGGTGGGTGGGCGCCTGCCACAGCTGGCAAACGCATCTCCAGGTCTGGTTGGTCATGTGCTTCCCACAGTTATCAGTTATGTCCTGTTTTTTTGCTGAAAGGAGACAATGGGTGCAAAGCCCTTTGCAAACTTTTACAAGTGATACAAATGCCAATTATAGCTTATCATTATTTGTTGGTATTATCTTATTATTAGGTCTGCCCTTTGTCCGTCTGCTAAGCTGTAGGCCAGAGAACAGCAACTCTTCATGGAAATCTCCAGGAGGTGCACCCAGGGAGATGGCATCCGACAGTGAGGTGAAGATGCTGCTCAATTTTGTGAACCTGGCCTCCAGTGACATCAAAGCTGCCCTGGACAAGTCTGCCCCTTGCCGACGCTCTGTGGACCACAGAAAGTACCTGCAGAAGCAGCTCAAGAGGTTTTCTCAGAAATATTCCCGAATGCCAAGATGCTATCCCAATAGATCTGGTGAATCTCACTCTAAAAGGGGGCCTGAGGATGGCCGTTGCCGAACCCCCTCTAAGGGCAGCATGGAGAAGGGCCCAGGAAACCCAGGAATGGAAGAGAATTTTCCTGAAGAGCAGGCCCTTCAAGAGCAAATCCCAGAGGCCTCCAGGCCAGATCAAGTACCTATGCGAAAAAGACAGCTGCCTGCTTCCTTCTGGGAAGAACCCAGGCCTGCCCAAAGCTACTCTGGAGGTCTAGATGGGTTCTCTGTTCACAGGGAGCTTCCTGCCTACGAGGGGAAAAAAAGCAAAAAAAGACCTGAGACTTTGGGTTCAGAAACTGCACCTGTCCCTGCTTCTCCCAGGGCGGAGAAGGAATCCCCCAAGGTCCCTTCAGCCTCCCTCATGGGCCGAATGAGCACCTGGAGTTGTTGTCCATTCCAATACCATGGACAACCCATCTACCAGAGCCCAGGTGGTCTGCCTCAGTCTCCTGTGCCAAGCCTGGGGCTTTGGAGGAAAAATCCATCTTCCCCAGGGGAGATGGGCCATTTCTGCAAGGAGCCTGGTAGCCCGAGCCAGAAAGTTTACAGACCAGTGGTCCTGAAACCCATCCCCACAAAGCCAGGGGTCCCTCCTCCCATTTTTAATGTTTTCAGCTATATCTAGCTCCAGGTGAGTGACCCTTGGAAAGCACTGACCACCCTGATCTAGTGAAGATCATTCCAGGTCCCCTGGATTCCTGGAGAGGAAAGTTTCCCACCCCCTCCCCTATAGGGGACATGGCCTCCCTGGAAATGCTGTGAGGAACTTTGAGTGGATAACTTCTGCAGTATTCATGAAAAGCACATTTAGAGGTCTACTGGGGATATTTAAGATAATTATTGTCATGAGAGGGAATGGGGAGGGAAAGGGAGGGGGAAAGGCTATTTTCCCAGTCAGTGTCAATGAAATCTGGAGCCAGGGTTGATCAGCCTCTCACCAAGCAGTCAGCATGTCAGAAGACAATTGGGAACCAGATAACTCCATCTGTACTGTAAACAGCTGTTCTAGCAGTTGTGGGGGGAGGGCGGGGAGCCGGCTAACTTTTATCTGATAGGTGCTCAGGAAGCAATATTCTCTTCATTTGCCAAGAAATTTTTAAGCCAATCTCATTTTTTTTTTTTTGGTCTTCCTTGTAAATATTAAGAGGGTTTAAAGAATAAAGCAAAGTAATTTTTTTTAGTTACACTTCTCAGATCTCTTTAAATTGAATACCAATTCTGTTACATACTTGCTTTTCTTCTCAGGGCCTTAGTTTCTTCATCTTTAAAATAATCACGTTGAGTCAGGTGATCCTCATGGTTCATCTCTGGCTTCACATGCATAATTATGTATTTATTATCATTATAATCATATCATTATCAGAGAAGCCAATCAAAACAAAAAGCCCAGAGTGATCACAAACGGACCCTACCTATGCCCCCAATCTCATCCCTAAGAGGTCTGAAAGGAGATCAGTTTGTTGACTGAGTGATAGGGTCAAAGGTCAAAACATGGGAAATAAATGAGGTAGGCAAATCTAGGTAAGTATAGTCCCTGATGAGTTTGCTCTTAAAGTAGAAAAGAATGAGAAATATTAGGCAAGTCTAGGTAAATATAGTCCCCAATGAGTTTGGTTAAAGTGGAAAAGAAAGCAGCTCTCAACCTGTTTCTATGGTGCCTTAATATGAAGCTTAGTTATTTGAAAAAGCTCAAGAGAATAATGTGTTCTGCTCTTTGAAAAGACACTCAGGACTAAGGCTGTATCCACACTATTAGAGCTAGGCATTTGTCAGTTGGGGACAAAATGAAACAATCTAACCAGGAGTTTAGTGCTAAGACAAAACAACTACTTGGTCAATTAAATTTTTCATCTTGTAAAATAACAGGTAGTCTTTGTCTGTGCCTCCTTTTGCAAAATGAAGTAGAGACTGAGACAATGACCTTGACTATTTAGGGTCCCAAATTAGTTCTAGCCCAAAATATTCAGATAATTAAGACACTCTTGTTAATTATGGGGTCAATTTCATTGCATAGATGACTAAAACGTGAACGATCAAAGGCAAGCGTCATCCATGTACCAAGTGGGACAGGGGATAAAGCATCAACCTTATAGTATCAGACTAGAAATTGGGATGCCTGGGGTCTAGTCCTACCATTGCCACTAACTTGCCATATGACTTTGAGGAAGTCATTTACTCTCTTTGGGGTTCAGTTTTCTCCTCTCCCAAATGAGAGAGTTGGACAAGATGGTCAAGATTTGAAAATGAGATGATTGTGTTGGAGAAGGAAGCGGACTGAACCAGGACAGAAGAAATTGTTTTGGGGTGAGTGGTATGGACTGAGATGAAGGGAAAGCTGCAAAGGGAGTAAAATTAAATGCGCAGAAATGTCAATGTGATACCTAAAGCTGGGAGGGATAACTAATACTTTGGAAGCAGTCAGGATGTAAAAAAAAAGAAATCTTAGCAGTCTAGGATGACAGATCATATTGAATAAGGAAACATTTAATAACAATAAACGTGAAATCCTATACTTGGGCTAAAATTTTTTTTAAAAAATCAACTCTACAAGGAAAAAGTAAACAGTGGGGAGATATGTCTAGACTTTTCCTATGAAAAAAGAATTGGGGATTTTGGCGTGTTGATTTAATATCAGTCAATAGTGTGTAGTTATAGATTACATTCAGAGAGATGTAGTTTCCTTAATAAGATTGGGGGGATAGGGGTTTGTTGATTCTCCTGCAAAACACTGATCTGGTCACATTACATCTAGAATATTATATTTTATTCTGGATGCCACATTTTAGGGATAACATTGACAAGCCAACATGCTTCCGGAGAAATCAAGATGTATGGGAAATTAGAGACCATGACAAACAAATAATCATAGATTGATCTGAGAATATCAAACCCAAAAAAAGAGAAGCAGGGATGGGGGCAGCTTGTTTCATTGATCACTGTCTTCAAATATTTGTAGGGTTTTTTTGTGGGATAAGGGTTCTTCTTCTATTTGTTCTTTTTGGCCTCAGAGCGCAGAACTATGGGACAATGGATAAAAATTACAAAAAGGAAGAGATGAGTCCAGGGTTATGCTGAAGTTAGTACCTATCTGCTAGGGAAAGCAGGCTGTTAAATTTTCAGTGTGAACTTTATACCTTACAAATCAACAATTCTACAAATCAGGGCTTAATTTGGTCTTTTGCTGATTGATTAGACTAGAGTTTTAGGGAGGCTAAGATTCTTTTTTGTATTTTTAAATGCAGTAAAATTTTATTTACAAATGTAAAAAAAATTTCTTAGTTGCAGGTACAAATAACATATACTTTGGAAACCTAAAAGAGCTGCTCCTCTTACTGCTGTTACCACCAGCACCAGCACTACTACTACTACTACTACTACTACTACTACTACTACTACTACTACTACTACTACTACTACTACTACTACTATTATTACTACTACTACTGTAAAGAACCCTAGAATGTGCTTTAGTCTTTGGATTTACTTTTTGGATTAAAATCTCAGCTCTACAACATAATAGCTTTGTAATTGGGGAAGCTCAGTGGCAAAGTAGATTGAGTGCTAGGCTATCAGAAGACCTGAGTTTAAATATGATCTCACACACTTACTAGCTGTGTGACCCTGGGCAGGTCACATCATCTCTGTTAGCCTCAATTTCCTCATCTGCAAAATGGGGATAACAATGGCACCTAACTTCCCAAGGTTGTTGTGAGAGTAAAATGAGATACTAACCATAAAGCACTTAGCATAACGACTGCAGCATAGCACTATCTAAATCTTGGCTATTATAAAACACTTGTCTCTCTTGGACCTCAGTTTCTCCACCTGAAAAGAGAGGCCAATAATATTTGTATTACTTTCCTCACAGAATTTTGGTTTAAAAAAAAATTTGCAAACCTCTCATTTATCACTGTGGAAATGTGACATTGTTGTCTTTGGACTGCACCTATGATTTCATTAGTATGAAGAACGCCCAGTGTGGAAACTCCTGCTACCAATGTAGATGAGCTCCTTCTCTACAAACTGTGGCTTTAGAGACTTGCTTGGGTAGAGGAGTTAAGTGATTTGCCAGTGTGTATCATAGACAGAACTTGAACCCAATTCTTCTTAACTCATGCCAACTGTCTCTCCACTACACTGTAGTGGAGTAGTGACTATACCATGCTAATCCTGATGAGTTATTATTATTAATTAGAACACATTGATGAGTTCTCCTAGATGATGATGAACTCCTAGGAACCTTTGGACTCCCAAGTTCCTCCATGCTGGGATTCTATGGGCTGTTAAGGGAAATATTTGCCTAGAAGGAATGTCTGTAGAAGACTGATTGTCTTCTGTCATTCCCTTGGCAGTTTCCATTGCCAGAGGAGGGGAAAAGAACATTTATTAAGCAACTGCTATGTACCAGGCACTCTGCTAAATCCTTTAAAATTATCTTGATTTGAGACTCACAACAACTCTGTGAGGCAGGGGCTATTATTATCCCCATTTTACAAACGATATAGGCAGAAATGACCTGCCCTGGGGCATGCAGCTAATAGCTATCTGAGGCCAGATTTGAGCTCTGGTCTTTCTGACTCCAGGTCTAACACGGTGCCACCTAGCTGTTTCTGTAGCCACCAGGAAAATTATGGTTGAGGTAAGATTCATATGGTGTTGCTGAAAGGGCACTGCATTTGGAAACAGAAGAGCTGGGTTTGAGGCCTGGGTCTGCTATTCACTACCTGTATAACTTGGGCAGGTTATTTTTCCTTTCTGAGTATAATTTTCCTCATCCATATAATGAGGTTGTACTAGATGATCCCTAAATCCCTTTTATGCTCCCAAGACTAATGAGTACAGCTCTGATGATGACTAGCAGCTGCCTCAAAGGGGATAATCTGGCCCCTGGTCCTATAGGATCATAAGACCACAGATTTAGAGCTGGCAGGGACTTTAGGGATCATCATGTCCAGTCCCCTCATTTTATAGGTGAGAGGATTTAAGTGATTTACCTAGTGTCACAGAGCTTGTAATTACCTGGGGTAGGATTTGAACCCAGGTGTTTCTAATTCCAAATCCAGTACCCTTCCCTACCTGCTATATCACACTGCCTCTTGACTCTTTACTTAACAGACTGAAGGGTTTAGTATCTGCATGTTTCCTCTCAGTCTCTTTTTCTGAGAAGGAGAAATAGCTCTCTACTGAGACCATCTCCACATGTAGCATGGAGTCCTTCATGACAACTGACTGTCCAGTCCACTAAATCAGCCAAATGAGCTGTTGACCCTTTGGATGATAACCCATAACAGAAAACTTGTTCAGTTGACATAAAGATCCAGCCTCTGCTTCTCCATATTCAATCAGTTGCCACATCTTGTCAATTCTACTATTACCCCATCTCTCATATCCATTCCTTCTCTCCATTCAAATGACCACCAGCCAAAGTTAGGCCCTCACGGCCTCTTAACTGGAAATGATAATGCCCATTAAATATGATTTGATAATGGTCATGCTTGGGGCAGGAGTGAGTGCCAGATCTGGAGTCAGGAAGACTCATTTTCTTTGCCTCAGTTTCCTCATCTATAAAATGAGCTGGAGAAAGAAATGGCAAACCATTCTAATATCTGTCAAGAAAATCCCAAATACAGTCACAAAAAGAGTCCGACACAACTGAAACAACTCAGCAACAATGTTCGTGCTTCATTACACTGAAAAACATGCTTTGTCTGGATAAATCTATTTCAATTAACCTTTTAACAATTTGTTTTTTTAAAAAAACTTTTTATCACTTGCGGCTTTTTCTAAGATTTATGATTTTTCAGATGTCATAACAAAAACAAATATGCCTCTCTAGAATTAAATTGCTGCCTGAATGAGAAATAAGTTATTTCTTTTTTTTTTTTTTTGGTGGCCTCTAATCATTATTAAACATTTTCTCAGTCTTTTCTTTTTAACAGAGTTGTGGAGCTGAGACATATTCAGCGAACATACGTCCTCACAGCTCTTCTCTCTCAATGCTAAGAATAAATTATTTGAGATTAAAAAACATGCACTTTACATTGCAAACACGGGAGTGCATTTCATTTGCTCCAATTCAGATGTTTTCCATTCTGTAAGGGCAAATTGGATTAGTCAGCAAAGCTAAAATTGCATATGACTCAAGTTCACTGACCATTATTTAATTTTAATTAATTTTTATTATTAATATCATGCTGTATGATTTAATAATCAATATTACTGTGATCCATTCTTTTCCTGATTTTGTCAGACTCCACTTCTTGTGGGTGAGCAGTTTCTAAAAGACTAATTGAGTGATATTACTCCCAGCCCACAAGGCATCTGCTCTTGGACCCTTGTAGACAGAACCAGCTTGAGCTAGGCCTTCACTAGGGCACAAGCCTCTTGTCCTTACTTTGTAGTCAAAGTTAGGGGTGACTTGATCTACATGGGGAAGATTAAACTGGGAGGAACCTGATTGACATGGCTTTTGTTTTTCTAGCCAAGATTGCTAGAAGCATCTGGATCACCACATCTGGGGACATCTCCAGTCATCCTGAAGTGTATCTGGCCATTGGACCCAGATGGCTCCAGAGAAAGTGAGGCTGGTGACTTTGCATTAGCCTCCCTCACTTAAATCCAATTCCCTTGCATGTCATGGCATCACCTCCATGATGTCATGGTCCTCTTTGAGCATGAAGGACAAAACAAGAAGCTATAAGCATCAGGGTCTCATAAAACAACTAGCTTTCTGAAAGTGTCAGAGGGGGTGTAATCAGAAACATCTGAAGGCTAGACCACTTGCCCCAGCTGCAAACTGATCCTATCTCCTGAGCTGAAGTGGGGAAGGGGGAATGGAGGGAGAATGATGAATAGGGAGCAGCTGAGAACTCTTAACCCACCTTCTCAACAAAATGTCTACCTGTTGGAATCTCCTTCCCTTGCTTTTGCTAGGGGAGATGCAAATAATGAACTGTCAGTCCAATTAGAAAGAATACTCACCTGGGTTTAAAAGGCCCTGTTGACCCTCACCCAGGTCATCAAGAGAGGCCAGTGATTGAATTGATTGGTAGAGACAGCTAGGTAGTGCAGTGGATAGAATAACCAACCTGAGAGTCAGGATGACCTGCATGTAAATCTGGCCTCAGACACTTACTAGCTGTGACCCTGGACAAGTCACTTAACCCTGTTTGCCTTTCTTCCTCACCTGTAAAATGAGCTGACAAAGGAAAAGGCAGAAAAACCCCAAATGGGGTTGGATACAACTGAAACAACTAAACAAGAAGAAGCTAGACTGAATAATAATAAATAAATCGATCGATCTTGCTTGGAACCTTGTCTCTCAGAATGTCTATCTCAGTCGACACCATTAAGTTCCATACAGAATGCGGATTCAACAATACTGATTGTTCTTCCAGGATAATACAGTTTAAGCTTCAGGGAGGGCAGCAATTAAATTTTTAAAAAGGGAGGTGACAATCCCTCTCTACTCTGCCATTATAGACCATCTCTGAATATTATGTTCAATTCCAGTCACCACATTTTAGGAAGGACATTGATAAGTTGGAGAAGAATGACAAATAATGGTGAAAGACCTTAAGATGATGCCATGTGAGGACCAGTTGAATGGGATATGGATATGTTTAAAGTAGAGAAGACTGCCACCTATTGTCTCAATGCCTTTGCATAGAATGTGTCCTCCATGCTGGAAACCATATACCCTAAATTTTAACATTCCTAGCTTCTATGGAAACTTAGTCTAAGCTCCACCTCAGGCCTTTTCTGATCTCCTTTGGCTCTGTTAGATTTCCCCACATGAAAATATCATGCATATACAGGGAATCCTAAAAATCTTAGTGCATTTTTAAAGCTTTAACAATTTAAGACCCAACTAAGATTTTGGGGACACCCTGTATTTTGTATTCAGTTACACATATACATGTTATTTTCCTGGAAGGTTATAAGGCTCCCCTTAGAGGCAGGGCCTATTCCACTTTTGCCTGCATGTTTCCAACACCTGTTATGGTGCCTGGCACATAATAGGCTCTTAATATGTGCTGACTGATTGATTGATTGACCTATAAAATGGTGCTAATGCCATTTGTACCGGCTACCTTGTAGTCCAGTTATGCGGAAAGCACTCATTTTTTAATCCTGAGAGATTATAGCAATATCAGCTGGAAGAGAATATGAACTCAAAACTTTAAAAATGAATGTTAAAAATTGTTTTCACATACAACTGGGAAATAAGATGTACAGGCAATGGGGTATAGAAATCTATTTTGCCCTACAGGAAAATAGAGGAGAGGGTGATAGGAGAAGGGGTAGTGATAGCAGGGAGGACAAACTGGGGGAAGGGGTGGAGGGGGTGCATGCTGTCCTGGGGTGAGGAGTGGGGAGAGATGGGGAGAAAATTTGGAATTCAAATTCTTGTAGGTAGTAGCAATAGAGCCTAGCTGTAAGGATCTTTCATCTGAGGACCCTCTGGACTTTTACAAGGAGATGTCAGTGCATAAGAAATTTTTGTGCGAGACTGATTATCTTATGTGGTCCTTTGGCAGCTTCCATCAAGAAAGTGGTAGAAAAAGAGAGGAAGTATATTAAGAATAAGAAAAATAGTTAGCATTTATATAGCTCTTTGAAGTTTGCAAAGAGATTTATAAATATCAACAACCCTGGGTTGTAAGTATTATTATCACTATTTTACAAAGGAAGAAATTAAAGGCTAACAGAGTTAAGTGATTTGCCCAGGATATATAGCTAATAAGAATCTTGAGGCAGAATTTGAGCTCAAGTCTTCCTGATTCCAAGTCCAGTGCTCTACCCACTGTACCACCTCAACTACTGATATGGTAGAAAAGAGTTATTATTTCAAGTTCCTCTTTTTCTAAAGAATTAGTGGCAAGAACAGTGGATTCAGACTTGAATTCAAACTCTGCTGTGTACCTACCACCTCTAAGACCTTAAATAAGTGACAACCTCTTTGGCCCTTATTTTCTACCTCAGTAAAATAAATAAGTTGTACTTAATTATGTATAAGTTCCCCATGCTCTAAATCTTATTATCATGATCAGTGTAGCTAGGTGGTACAGTGTGCTGAGCCTGGAGTCAGGAGGACTCAACTTCCTGAGTTCCAGTCTGGCCTCAGATATTTACTGTCTCTGGGCAAGTCACTTAGCCCTGTTTGCCTCAGTTTCCTCATTTGTAAAATGAGCTTGAAAAGGTAATGGCAAACCACTCCAAAATCTCTGCAAGGAAAACCCCAAATGGAGTCACAATGAGTCAGACACAGCTCAACAACAGCAACTCTATGATCGTTTAACACAAACGCCAAAAGAAGAACAGTGTTTCAAAGAGGTACTATTTACGAGCCCATTGTCCAAATTTACAACATTATAGAACACACATAAATCATGGGGGAGAAAGTTATGAAAAGCAGTTTGGAAGAGATTTAGCACCCCCACAGAACCTCTGAACATCTCCAAAAGTACATCCTTCTCCCAACCCAAAAGTGAATGTTATCTCTTGGTATACAAAATATAACAGTCCTAAGATTAGTGCGGTTAATGCAACATCGCATGCTCACTCAAAGTCTTATATAATTGCCACTAATTAAATCCCTGCTCTTCATAATGCAATGAAATTGCTACTCATTCTGGCCTTTCCAAGGATTCATATAGCTTGGATAGCTGCAGGACTAGGAAAATGAACCCACCACACAGAAAGCCCTGCTAAGCCCCTGTGGGTGGAGGACTTACCTGTCATCAGATCTTTGTGGAAGAAAAATAATCTCTCATAAGTGGCAACAGCAAGAGCCAGCATGGTGTAATGGAATGAAGGCTGACTTTGGGATCAGAAGGCCAAGGTTCAAACCTTGGATCTCCTGTGGCTTTGTCACTAAACTGCTCTGTGCCTCAGTTTATTCATCTGTCAAATGAGAAGGTAAGACTCTATGATCCCTAAGGCGCCTTCCAGTTATAAATCTCAGGATGCTAAGATCCATGCAGTGTTCTACCTGTATCTCCAGGAGAAATGAGCTCAAAGGAGGTATACAGAAGAAGAATGCTTTCTTCTATTTCTTCATTTGTCAAATGAAACAATTGGATAAGAAATGCTTTTTACTCCAACAATTTTTTGTTCACATGAGCAGAAGAAAATAATCAGAAAGTGAGAGAATTTTCAAGACCACCATCATCATCATTCCTTCTTTATCTCTCTGAGGACACAGACATATGTGTGAAGAAACACTGGGAAGTGGCATACTTACCTTCAGATTGGAGAGGAACCTTATTTTCTAATCAGTTTTCATTTCTTAATTCTGAAAAAAAAAATGCAACTTTTACCTAACTCAGTACACAAAAACTAAAACTCTCTCAAATTTGAATTTAGTCTAACAATTCACAGGGGAAAAACCAAGTGGATGAAAAAATGTCTATTCAAATTACGACATGCAGTTGAATCGACAACGTAGCATTTATCTATCAGCATTCCTAGGACAGAGAGTATAAACGGATAATGAGTCCAGAATTAAACAAAAGAGAGTCGATTGCCATTAGGAAATTGCAAAACTTTTTTTAATGACTGCAAACTTTCTCCCAAAACAAAAGTCCATCTTTTTAATAACAATATTCAATTGGTGTTATTATATGGCTGCAAGATATGGAACATGACAGTCTCTGAAGATTTTAAAGTGAAGGCATTATAAAAGGCTTCTATTCTGAGAAATTCCACAGTTCTAAATAGTTTGCATGATTCAACAAAGTCTTCCCTCTCCCTCCCCACCCACCAATATCTCATAAGATGATTCTTCAATGTATCCCATAAGATAATTCTTGAGTTATCCCTATCTGGGTTCTTGTGTCAGAACTTTTTACCTTCCTAATTGCTGCTGTGGTCATTCCATATAGCAGGAAAGGAAGTTAATTCCTTCAAGATATGGTGTTGGTATTTTATAGGTAATATTTTCTCATTTCTCTGTCCCATTGGACAGGTGATAATCTATGAAATCCTGTAAATTAAATCTTACCATTTGGAAAATACAGTTGTTAGTTTGGGAGTTAATTTTTAAATTTCTATTACTTAGAGACTGCAGTTTCTGTTCTAACTTTTACGAGACCTTTGGCAAGTCAGCCTCTCTAGGTCTCAGTTTCCTTATCTGTAAAATAAGGGAGCTGGGCTAGATGACCTCTAAAGACCCTTGCCAGTAAAAGATTCAAAACAAGAACTTTACACATGCATATTTAGTTTTATGCTTTGATAGCGAGCATTACTACAAATCTATCACAAACTCAATGTTTCTCTTTACCGAGACACTAGGATTCAGAGACTGCTAATACATCAGAAACAGAAGAGTTCTCAGAGATAGATCATCTCCTCCAACTCTTTCATTTTATTGTTAAAGAAACAGAGGCCCACAGGAGAGAAGGGCAAGTGAGTATTGCTAGCAGGCAGAGCTGGGACCAAAACCTGGAACTTCTTGATGTCCGGGCAAGTGCCCTTTCTACAATGTCATTCTGCCCCTCTTAATATGGTGATGGCCCCATTTCCCTTCATCTGACAACTTGGAAGAGGCTCGTACAAATAAAACAAGAACCGACCTCTCAAATGCTATTACAGAAAGATCTATGAAAATGCAAGTACAGTTTTTAGGACAAAACAGAGCAAACAGCACGAGGAATGGGTTAATTAAGCTCATCCATTCATTGTGGGAATGAGCAAAGGTAGGGCTGAAAAGGAGACATAACTGCAGTGGACATGGGACTCACCAACCAGCATATGTGTTGTGTGAGATCAGGAAGCTAGGGGACATAGTGGATAAAGTGCTGGCTTTGTAGTGAGAAAGAACTGAGTGTGAATTCAGTCTCAGATGCTTAAATGCTGTGTGACCCTGGGCAAGTTACTTAACTTCCCCCAGTCTCAGTTTTCCCCATTTGTAAAATGGGATAGTAATAGTAGCTACTTCACAGAATTGTTGTGAAGATCAAGTGAATTAACATCTAGAAAATATTTTGTAAACCATAAAGCATTATTATCATTATTAGAGCTCTAAGGAAGCCCTGTAATCATCACAGTACCTTTGCTTATAACATACACTAAGTGTTAAGTGTATATTTTATGGGATTTTTTTCCAGTGTCTTGACTCCTGTAGAAAAACAGATGTGAGGGAATGAAGACTATTGTATCTCGATGAATAAACATGTTTAAGAGGCTCCCACAGGTGATGCTGGTATGCAATGTGACCCCCATAGACCTTGTCTATAATGAATTGTCATATTCCCCTGGTCTATAAATTGTAGAAAGCAAATCAGAAGGGTAAATTTCCATATGAGGACAAAAATATGGGTATGACTTATGTGGCCAGAGTTGCTTTCCTGATGGGTTTGTTGTATGTTCTTACTTCTCTTACAAACAGAAATCAAACAGAGACCACAATGCTTCCTGCAATAAACCTCCAATTCTATTATTGATCCAGAAATTGGGTTCATAGTACCTAATAACTAATACTTCTTTGATACAACAATTGGGAAGGGATGGTAATGAAGAATAAAACATTTACATTAAAAAATTAAGTTTGGCAGGAGAAAAAATTGCTGACAGTTGTACTGTCTCATGTAGAAGGCATCCATTGTATTTATCAAAATCCCACCACACTCCCCACTCTCCAATAACAATATATTGAGAAGAAAGCTGAGACGAGAAAGAAATCTGAGTACAGAAAAGGAAGAAACAGAGAGCACAGGCTAAGATATGGAGGGATTAAGTCTTGGCAGGGAGGAGTCATTTTTAAAAATACTCTTGAATCTTTAAGAGGTTCAGTGCCATGACTGCACCACAACAAGGAACCACCAGGTGGAGCTCAAAATGAAAGTAGACGTGATCATCGGGTTTGGATTGGAGAAAAATGTGCCAGATTTTTAAAAGATGCATATGATGCAAAAGTTGGAAGGAACCTCACAGAGCATTAAGGCCAAGCCCTGACTTTACAAAGGAACTGACTGAGACCCAGAGCAGGGAATGACTGGCCCACATTCTCACTGCCCTTAAATGGTGAATTGGGATCCCAATATTCTGACACCATGTCTGTGCTTCCATTACCTGAGGACTCATCAGGGACACTGCACAAAGAATTACTACATAGCATATGAGGCTACACTAGATGCCTTCTGAAGTCCCTTCCCACTCTGAGGTTTCATGATTGTTGAAGTAAAGTAAAAGATTTAACAAAGAATCGGGAGGGGGGAGCCAAGTTAATCTAATGAAATCTGCTGAGATACTGTGAAAGGCTAATGGATTATTCTAATCTTTAGCAACTATATCACGGCATAACAGGCAAATGTTACTTTTGCTTTCTCTATATTTCCTAGACTTCTCGAGACTCCTTTTATCTTGACCATACCCCAAAGGCTTGGCAAACCTAGGAAGTAATAGAATTTCTTTCATACCAGTTTCTACTTGTGCCAACAAGATCTGGAATTGGTGATAAGTCAATAGACCTGTCTTCTCGTCTGGAAATCCAGTCATGGCAGAGTTTGTGTCTCTCTTGCTCCCTCCCCATTTCCCCCTCCCCCTGCCCACCTAACATTTGGTTTTCCCTCTTTGCTCTTGGACTGTGGCCCCACCAACACCAGAGTCTCTGTGCTGGTCACAGTGATGGTGCAGCCGTAAGCCTTGTGAGTCCGAGGGTTGTCCTGTCAAGTGACCATCATCATAGGGAAGCCATCATCATCCTGGTACTTAATCACTGTGCTGTGGAAAACCTCCAAAGGAAGCTCCACCTTCCTCCAATATGTGCCAGATTATTGAGAATTATCATACTGCAGATAACGGATCAACCGGCCAGGGAGTGGCAAAGTGTCTATGAGACTGATGCGATATTTCCCAATGGCCTTTCGAACTCTCAGGCGGCAGAGGTGAGCCAGGGGTCTTGGCGGCTCTAGAACAAAAAGAAAAAGACTGAAATCAAGGACTTATTATTTAAAGGCTTGAGAATCTCAGACAGACTCAACTCTTTATCCCTACCCACAGATTCTAGCCTTAGCCATGGCATCCCAGAGATTGAAAGCAGGGGCCAGTAGGTTCTTAGTTCAGTCGAATCAGACTTCTACCAGAGCAGACACTTCATAAATGTTTGTCAAACTGAACTTCATTGTTAAGTCTTGACCTCTGAGACCAACCCAACCCTATCGTGATATCTATTAGAGTTATTCTTCAAGAGTCCTGAATAATTAAGTGATGGAGGAAGAGTATGTGTAAAGGATAAAAAAGAGGGGGGTAAAGTGGGAGGAACTTGAAAGTAGAAATCCAAGGTTCAAGTGCTGGCTCTGACCCTTATTAGCTGTATACTACTAAGCAAATCATTTAACCTCAGTGAACCTTATTTTCTTCATCTACAACATGAGTTAAAAAGATACTTACATTAGCTTCCTCCTGGGGTTATTTTGAAGGAAAGAATTTTATAAACATTAAAGTTCTCTGTAAATGTGTTATTGTTAGATATACTATGTGATATGGGCAAGCTGTTTTTCTTTAATAGTTTTCTCCATTAAAAAAAAAGTCTGGATAAAATAATGTCTAAGGAGCCTTCTATAGTTCTAACTTGCTCAAAAAAGTGAGACATCAGGGTCACCTACGTAAGAGATAATCCAGTCTCAAAGAGCTCATATTCTAGTGGAGATTAGGGGAGAAGGTAGTAGAAGCAATATCCTAACTCCTCTTCATATAGTCAAGTTAATGCAAGTTTTTCCTGAAAAGGCATTGAGACATTTCTTGAGATTTGGTTGACTCAAGAGAATAGAAGTTCATGCTGTTGCCATTACTTCCTCTCACCTGAGGGAAAATCAGCCAGGAGGCATGCTGGGAATGGGGAGAGGGGAGGCTTTAATGTTTGTTGGATCAACTTGGGTAACTAAGGCAAGAGAGCCTCAATGCCTTCTTCTGTTTATATTTTTTAAATTTTAAAATTTTATTTTTAATTTATGAAATGAAACAAGCATTTCCCTATCATAGTATAATAATAATCTTTATTATTTTTCTGCTATGGCTAATTAAATTTTATTCCAGTATCAAGGCTCATTGACCAGGGGACCAGCCTGAGTCCAGTCCAGTCGAGAACAAAGGGACATATAAATAACACATGAGATTATACAGAAGAACTAGAAGTACCAATCTTTGAGTGAAAACCACTAATTGAGGGTAGTGTGGCATTGGGAAAGACCTCTTAATAAGAGTGGTGCTTCAGCTAAGTCTTGAATGAAGCCAGGGGAACTAAGAGATGGAGTTGAGGAGAGAGAGCATTCTAAGCATGGCAGATAATCAGCAAAAAAAAAGGCATGGGGATGGGGATGGAGTGACCTTTAAGAAGAACAGCAGCATTTAAGCCAGTAGATTGTAGAGTACATGGAAGGGAATCAAGTGTAACAAGACTGAGTGGGCAAATCCCCTGCCAGGAGGTAGAGTATACCCGACACTCATAAACACCTGCTTTTTCTTTGATTACAGCCCAGTCTTCATAGCTCTCAATGTGTTCCTTCAATCTGGCACACAGCTGCACATTCCCAACATAATCCAGGAGAACATCGATAATAGGTCCGGCCCAGCGGCTGACCTCAGGGGCAGAGATGATTTCACAGAACTGAGAGAAAGAACATAGGCAGTTCAGGATCTCAACCAATCAATCCATTGACTGATCGATAATCATTTATTAAAATCTTTCTATAATAGTCCAAGGATCCTAAGACGAAAGATTCTTAGATCACGGTCCTACAACTATTTGCTGATCCTTCTCTAAGCCCATTGGACCATAAGAAAGGAACATGGTGGAAAGATTTTGGAACTTGAAGTTCAAATATTTTTACTCGTCTGGACTATGCAATTTACTAGGCAAGTTACCTCCTCACTGTCTACCTATTTCTTCTACAAAATGGGCATGTCATTGCAATGCTTAACTCACAGGGTCATTGTAAGGATCAAATGTGCTAATGTAATATAATTCTCAGGCAGCTAGGTGGCATGATGGATAGAGCACTAGGCTTGGAATCAGGAACATTCATCTTGAAGAGTTCAAATCCAGCCTCAGACACTTACTAGTTGTGTGACCTTTGGTAAGTCACTTAATTCTGTTTGTCTCAGGTATCCCATCTGTAAAATGAGAAGGAAATGGCAAACCACTCCAGTGTCTTTCCTAAGAAAACCCCTAAATGAGGTCATGAAGAGTCTGACACAACTTAAAAACAACAACAATAATCCTAAACAATGCTACAATGTTTAACTCTGGTCAGACCAGTCCAGGATTCTAGAGACAGCTAGGGGGAACAATGGATCGAGTGCTGGGCCTGGAATCAGAAGACCTGAGTTCAAATCCTATCAAAGATACTTCCTAACTGTGATCTTAGGCACAGGTTCTAAAAATTGCCTGCCTCAGTTTCCTCAACTGTAAAATGGGATCATAATTGTACCTCCCTCACAGGGTTGTTGTATAAAGTGCCTGGAACATAGCAGGTGCTTAATAAATGACCGTTTTCTTTCCTTTCTTCCTTTTTTCCTTCCTATGTTTGACAGCATTCCGCTTAGATTTCCCCTTAGATTCATTTAGTTCAAACTACCATCCAATGCAGTGATCTTCTCAACAACATTCTAACCTCTGTTTAAATAATTCCAGGGACAGACAACTCATTATCCATTCTTGTGTTTGAAGCAACACTACTTTTCCTGGGCATCCTTATATGACCTTACACCAGGTGGCTTCCTTCCAGGCACACACAAAACAAATGATCCCAGTAAAAGTCAATGGTTTTGTTCAAGAGGGATGAGGAATGTACATTTGCAGGATATGATGGACCTCATCAACTTTTGGCCAATCTTTCTCCTTGGGGCAAGCTTTTAAATCACCCAAGGTGATGGGCCAGGGAAATAATTTAATGAGCTAAAGGACTTTTTAAATGGGGACATCAATCTCTACAGTACACTAAACAGAGCTATAGAAACTTGATTTTTTTCTCTTCTAAATTACTAGTCAAATTTCTCAACCTGGCAATGTTCTAAAAAGTATTTTCAAGGGCAATTCTTTCTCATTTGGAGACTACCCTGACCTGTTCCCATCTCCTTCCTACACTTGGGTATTGGTATTACTGCACTCTACTGTCACAAAAATTAGTTACTGCTTTGTCCTATTTCTGACTTTGAGAACTGACCCTGCCCCACCCAGACCACGGGTTTTTAACCCAGGGTCCATAAACTTGTGCTTTTAAAAAAATAGTTTGATAACTTTATTTCAGTGTAGTTAGTTTCCTTTATAATCTTACATATTTTATTTTCTGTGCTTGAAAACATTCTGAGAAGAGCACTGTTGTCATCGAGTTGTTTAGTCATTTTTCAGTTGTGTCCAACTCTTTGTGACCCCATTTGGGATTTTCTTGGCAAAGATACTGGAGTGGTCTGCTATCTCCTTCTCCAGTTCATTTTACAGAGGAGGAAACTGAGGCAAAGAGAATTAAGTGACCTCCTCAAAGTCATATAAGTGTCTGAGGCTTGATTTGAACTCATGAATCAGAGGACTCTTCCTGACTCCAGGCTCGGTGCTTTATTTACTTTGCCACCTGGCTACCCAGTTGTCGTCATAGCTAGCATTTAATAGTACTTTACTCAACATACAATTATCTAAATTTATCCTTACAACAACCCTGTTATTCTCCCCATTTTATAGATGAAGAAATTGAGACAGAAGTTAAGGGACCTGTTCAAGGTCACTTAGAATGTTGTTTGAGGCTGGATTTGAATTTAGGTCATCTTGATTCCAGGTCCATTTCTCTATCTATTGAATCACCTAAGCTTCCTGAGTTTCCACAGACCTCCAAAAGGGTCCATAGCACAAAAAAAGGTTAAGAATCCCTGCTCTAGAGATTCATTCATCTATGTGCAGAACACAGATTATTAGATAAGATAGAGTCCCTTGAGAAACTCATAATCTAGTAGTGGGTTAAACATACATAAAAAGAATGCAGAATATGACATGACAAGCTCATAAGAAAAGTGTAAAGCCAAGTACTATGTGAGTTCCAAGGGGAATCCAAGAAAGACTTCCTTGAGGAGGTGCCATTTTAAGGTAGGTTTGAAAGGAAAAGCAAGAATTCAACCAGTTAATAAGGAGAGAAAGAGAATTCCAGGTATAGAGAACTCTGTAAGCAAAAGCATAGAGACCATATCTCATTTAAAATAGGCTGATGTCAAAGTATAGAAGGCCTTGAATGCCAGGCAGAGAGGAGTTTAAACTGTACTGAGTAGACAATATAGAATAATGAACTATTTTGAAAAAAAGGAGTGATATGACCAGATCTATGCATAATTAAAATTATCTTATAATTTTATTCAGGATGGATTTGAAGGGAGAAAGCTTCAAGGCAGAGATACCCAGAATTCATTCAATTATTTCCCTGGTCCATCATCTGGGTGATTTAAAATCCTATTGTAGGGAGAAAGCTTGGCAAGCAACTTTGCAAAAATTGATGAGGCTCATCATATCCTGAAAATACGTGTTCTTCACCTCCCTAGAATAAGAAGGCTATTCACTTAATCCCAGTGCATTAGTTTGTTAATTATTTCCTATTTATCTTGTACCTAGATTGTTTTGTTTGCCTGTTATCTCTCCCATTCTACTGTAAACTCCGCGAGTGCAAGAATTGTCTTTTCCCTCTTTTTGTAGCCTCAGCACTTAATAAATGTTTGTGGATTGATTGATTATTGCTGTGGGCAATAATGAGGGCTTTTACTAGGGTGGTAGCTATGGGAACAGAAAGGAGATGGATAGAGGAAATATTGGTGAAGTGGAATTAATAGAACTTGGTCATTGATGGCATATGAGAGGTGAGGGAGAAGAAAGGGCAAAGGTAACCCCAAGATCTAGTCCAACATTTCCCAAGTTGATTTAGCCATGGAATAATTTTGTCTTTGAAATAAATTGAGCCATACTGTTTGGAATTTAAAGAGAACATAGAAACTACCTAGCCTAGCCCCTTCATTTTCCATAACAGATGCCCAAAGGGATGAAATGATTTGCCCAAAGTAACACAGATCTTTCTCCCCTATTAGATTTGAAATCCCATGAGTTCAGGGTACCTATGTATTCTGTTTCATCTTCACAGCTGTCTCAGTATCTAGTATCATTAGTTCTTTGCATACAGTAGGAACTTAAGTCTTTATTGAATTGAATTGATTAAAAACTTTGCAATTAATAACTCATACATGGCCAATGTAGAGTTGACCAGAACAGAGTCCAGATCAGAAAATGACGGAGTTCTGTTGACCTCTGCCCTGATGAGGTCATATCTCCAATCCCATGTTCCATTCTGGATATCACATTTTAGGAAGGATATTGACAAAGTGGATCACATCCAGAGCAGCTCAACGGGGTGAAAATGGTACTCGAGACCATGACATGAGAATCACATTAAAGAACTATGAACATTTAACCCAAACAAGAGAAGATTTGTTTGTTTTGGGTTTTTTTTTACATGAGGTAGGTAGAAAACAATCATAATTACTATCTTCAAATATTTAAAATTTTCATAGGTAAGGATTAGATTTGTTCTTTATCCCAAGAGACAGAATGAGGACAGATGGATAAAAATAACAGACAAGAACATTGGGTACTTAAATCTCTTCACAAACCGTCCCCATTTGTCTTACTCATCTTCTTATACATTATGCCTTGCCTCTTGGCAATCCAGTCATACTGGCTTACTTGCTGGTCTGCATGCATGATATTCTATTTCCCATCTCTATACCTTTGTCTTTGCTGTGCCCCATGCCTGTAATTTTACCTTCCTCTCTCAGAATTCCTGGTTTCCTTCAAGGCTCAAGTCAAGTGCCACATTCTACCTGAAACCTTTTCCTATCCATCTCCCTCCATCCTAGTTGCTTTCATAAAATTCTTTGCATTCATTTTGCATAAGTTATGTCTAGCTGCATATATTTACATGTTGTCTGTCCTTGTTAGAACATAAGCCTCTTGACAGCAAGAATTATTTTACTCTTATCTTTGTATTTCTAGTACCTAGCACAGGGCTTGGCACATAGTAGGTTCTTAATAAAGGCCTAATGGATTCAATGTCAGGAAAAACTTTCCAACAACTGTAAATGATCAAAAAAAAGTGGAATGAGGTGCTATCTTGAGGTCTTCCAGTAGAGGAAGGATGACCAGTCTTTGGGGATGTTATAGATTCATTATTTGGGTAGAAGCTAGACTCAGTGACACCTGAGATCCTCTCCAGCTCTGTGGTTCTATGACTTTATGCTAGTCTTGAGTTTCTCTACCTACCTGGACAACAGTGGGTGATTTGTCCACAGGCATCTCACTGAACCTGCTTGATGTGGTCTGTGTGTCTGGGTGGGGGCCATTCCCATACTGACAGGTGAAGCAGGAATCGCCATTACACCCTAGGTCCATGAGGAATTTCAGAAGTGAAAGACACTTCATGGAGAACATGATAGTGGCTGGGAAGGTGGTGGGATGGCTGGAGATGTAGGCATCAATGTTGGCCCCATAGTCCAGCAGGAGCTTCATAGTTTTGAGGCAGCCATGGCGGATAGAGATGAGCAGAGGGTTGATGATGTCCACGTTGGGGCTTGCCCCAGCCTGTAGAAGCATTTCAGTAGCATAGATGTTGTTATTGATAACAGCAAAGTACAGGGCAGTGCTCCGCCTGTCCTCGTACAACCGGGACCTCTCTGGGGACAGGGTCGCATTGACATCAAAGCCAGCATCCAAGAGCTCCTCCAGCACATCATCATTATTCCTCTCGGCAGCCAAGTGAAGAGGGCTTATCCCACTGCGCTTGATACGCGTGCGACTGGTCACAGGAAGCAGCATCTGAACAATCCTATGAAGCAAGATAGAAATAAATTATGGGATATCTCACTAAGAGCTTTACTTGGAATAGGACAAATGTACTGTTGATTCCATAGTCATGTTATTCTGTTATAGCAGAAACAGCAACGGCCTTAAGAATTTAAAAACCTGATTTCTGGTCCTAATTCTGTAACCCAGTGACCTTAAGCAAGTCACATAACCTTTCTAGTCCTCAGTTTCCTTGTTTGTAAAAGTAGAGGTGACTAGGTAGTACAGCAGATCGATCACCAGACCTGGAGTCAGGATGATCAAAGTTCAAATCCAACCTGACCCTTGGGCAAGAGACTTAATCTTTGTTTGCCTCACTTTTCCTCAGCTGTAAAATGGGAATAATAAAAGTACCTACCTCCCAGGGTTGTTGTGAGGATCACTAGGGAATAATGTCATCTCTCCCACCTGTGTTGTTACAAGGATCAAAGGAGGAAACATCGTGTGAAAATACTCTGAAAAACATAACTGTTTCAGGAAGGTACTATTTTTATCACAGCTAATAACTGAGACAGCCAGATGGCACAGAGGATATAGAGTGATAGGCCTGAAATCAAGAAGAAATCAAGCATTTAAATCCAGCAGATACTTACTAGCTGTATGACCCTAGGGACAGGACCTGACTTCTGTCTGCCTCAGTTACCTCAACTGTAAAATGAAGATGATAAAAATAACACCTATCTCTCAGAGTTAGTGTGATAACCAAATGAGAATGTGCCTGGCACATAATAGATAAAATATTATTATATTTTTAATTTATTTTTAATTTATTATATTTTTATTATATTATATTTACAATGCATTATATTATATTTGTATTTTATTATAATTATAATTTATATTATTAACATTATTAGTTATTCTTATTAATTTAACAAATCTATTATGTTTCTAGTACCATGTAGGTATCCTGGGAGAGAAGTATGGAGTAAGAGAGCCAAAAAGGCAGGAAATATAATACTTGTATTACATGAAATTTCATTTTAACTGGGGAGACATTTTCTCTGGAGTCAGAGGACCTTGGTTCCAATCCCTACTCTTATGTGAATCTTGGAAAAGTCATTTAATCTCTCTGGGACTTAGCTTCCTTACCTGTAAAATGAGGAGGTTAGATGGAACAGGGGTGCGCTGGACCTCACTAAAGGTCAAATTTACAGTCTGAGTATTTACACCTAGGGAATCAACAAATGCATAAATCAGACCTTTATTGTTCTGGTGATTGCCTAGGGCCTACACTTAAGAAAATGTTCATCTGTTGTTGCCCTTGAGTCATTAGGATTCTTTCTGACCTCATTTGGGGTTTTCTTGACAAAGATACTGGATTGGTTTGCCATATCCTTCTCCAGCTCCTTGTACAGATGAGGAAACTGAGGTAAACAGGGTCAAATGAATTACCAGGATCGCACAACTAGTAAGCATCTAAGGCTGGATCTGAACTTAGGTCCTCCTGATTCCAGAGCTGGCACTCTATTCACTGCACCACCTAGCTGCCACCTACCTAACTTAGTGTTAATGATGCAGATTTTACTTTAAAGACTTTTTTTTCAGAAAGCTGGTAGTTAAATCTTTTACCAGCATACCACTGCCTCTAGACCTGTTGTTGTTGTGTTCGTCCTTCGTTGCCAAAGAAGACCATGCCATCAGAGAAATAATGACATGACTTGCACTTGACTTTGTTTTGAGTGAGGGAGGGCTGTGCAAGGTCACCAACCTCACTTCTTCTCCTGAGCCATCTGGATCCAGTGACCAGATATTCATCAGGATAATGGGAGATAACCCAGGATGCTGGTGGACAGAATGATAAGGGTGCTTTTCTTAAATTCTAGTACATTATCAAGATACTCAGGGTAAAAACTATTTGACTAACAGCCATGGAATGAACCTTACCTCCAACAAGAAAGGCTCTATGTTCAAAAAATGGGAGGCCATAGTCCTACCAGATCTCAAATTGCATTGTAAAGCAGCAATCATCAAAACCACTAGGTATTGGCTAAGAAACAGAGGGGTAGACCAGTGGAATATGTTAGGTACTCAAGACACAGTAGTCATGATCCTATGATAAATTCAAAGAAACTTTAGTAGTGAATTGTTAGCATCAGTGTCAGGTGGGCAGACTTAACAAACATAGAAGTTAGTTTTATTATATTTATCTGATTTTTGTAACATCAAAACTATGTTATCTGGACTTACTGACTTCTAAGGACTCTTCACATTCTAACATTATATGCTCTAAGCATTTTCTAAAAAAAAATACTAGGTCAAAATTCCATAGCACTTAAGATTTATTGATTTCTTTCCTAAAAACTTTGTGAGGTAAGTGAAGAAAAAATAATTGTCTCCATCTCAAAGACCAAGAAACTGCATTTCAGAGTGGTCTACCACAGTTTACAAAGCTATTTCCTTCTACCTCCAACATTGTGTTCTATATCGTAATATACTCTATGTCGAAAAATCCCTTTCAGTTCTAATATTCTCTGGTTCTGATGCCATTTTATGGGGCTTATCACAAGGACAGGTCTACATGACTCTAATCCTTCTTTCAAAGTGTGCTAGAATTTCAATTTGTTTTGAATGAGTCTTAATATTTCTCTCCAAATGGATAAGGCTTATCAGTTCATTTGAACTGAGAGGAACACTGTGTGAAAATATGCTGATTTATCCATATAAGCTGAAATGTGTGTGTGTGTGTGTGTGTGTGTGTGTGTGTGTGTGTGTGTGTGTGGTATGTAAAATCTGAGATAATCAGAAAAATCATGACAGTAAAGTCCCTTTTCAAATGCAAATGTTATCTTGGAGGCCTAATAAAAGTATTACTGTCTGGGGAGAGGTGGTATTATGTGATCCTTTTATTTTCAGTCAGAGGAGTAATTATCAAGGAGTTTTACTGGGTGGGAAGGGAGTCAGGACACTTGGTTTCTAGTTTTCATCCTGCCAGAAGGTCACCTAGTCAGATCCCTCATTTGGCACAGAAAGGTAGAGTCAAGATACTTTGAAGAGAACTGACTTTAGGCAAAATCCAAGAGACAGGGTCATACTTTCATGTGGGAGAAGGTAGGTGACACCTCGACTCACTGAATTTTTTTCTTCAGGTATTGCAAGAAAAATAAACAAAGGAAACCTTTGGACACATAGTTCTCTTTGGGCCTTTGTCTTCTCTTACAGAAAAGTCATAGGAACATAGACCTTGAGTTGAAAGGGATTTCTAAAGTTATCTAATCCAACCTATCCATATGTATGGATGAGGAAATGGAGACCCAAAAGGTTAGGTGATTTGCACATGTTCCCACAAGTAGAAAGAGAAAGAGTTAACATTTGAATTGAAGTACTCTGACTGAAAAATCATTTTTTTTCTGTACCATACAGCCTCTCTAGTCAAAATGTAACTATGATTAATTTACCCAAGGGAATAGCTTATGACAGACCTTTCTCCCAGTGATGACCAAGATATCTAACTCAGAGATTCCCAACATGGGGATGGGCTTGTATTGGTAGGTAATGAATTTCCCATCACTGGAAGTGATTAAGCAGTAGCCAGATTGTCATGTGTCCAGAATGATAGAGAAAATGGTTGTAGCAAATGACTTAAAAGGTCTTAAGATTCTCTCATTTTAAGATATGATTCTGTACCCTCTTCCTTCCTTTACAGAGGAGCCTTGGGCATGCAACTTGGTTGATGTGCTGATTAGTTTTAACAGACTGCTTTTATCCCCCTCTCTTCTTGATACTTAAAGGCAGTGTGGTAAGAGTGGATAGAATGCTAACCTCCAAGCCAGGACAACTAGAGTTCATATCCCATCTCTGAGACTTCATGGATTTGTGACCCTTCCCTACTCAACTTCACTGTCATTCAACTTCTCAGTGTTTTAGGTAACTCTCTAAGACTGTAAGTTGCAAAGAAAGTGTTGACTTACATTGGCAGAGTTCCCTATACCAGTGGAATTACAAGGCCACTCCCTATGTTTATTTGTTTTAATCATGTCCAACACTTTGTGACCCTATTTGGGGTTTTCTTGGCAAAGATATTGGAATGGTTTTTGCCATTTCCTTCTCCAGCTTATTTTGCAGGTGAGGAAACTGAGGTAAACAAGGTGAAGTGACTTGCCCAGGGTCACACAGCTAGTAAGTGTCTTGAGGATACATCTGAACTCAGCAAGATGAGTCCTCTTGATTCCAAGCCTAGGACTCTGTCCACCATACCACTCTATGCTTTTACTTCATTCTAAAGTATAGATCTCTGGATGGGGAAGGGGAGAGAGAAGTAAAAGAATACAGACAAATCATCAATCCAATTTTAAAAGACTCTGTGATTCTAAGACTACATGATTCTAGAAACTGGTTACTATTATTCTAGATTCTATGCCTGAGGCCAACAGACAAGGGACCATTGAGGAATGCAGATTCAGTTGCAGACCCTAATCTTCACAGGTGACCACATCTTTTTACACATTTCAGTGGAGGGCAGGAATAGTTCACAGAGCAGATGCCACGTAAACAGTTTTTCAGCTTACCCAAGTCCTGGCAAAATGAATTTTTCTGGCCCCCTTGAAGTCGGACACCACTAAGTCACACTATGATACCAGCAGAAAGTATTATCATTGGGATCACTGTCTGTTGTTTCACAAATCAATCTTTCAAACCTACAAAGGAAATTTACACACCCCGGGGACTTATTGCCTTATAATTTCTGTTTGTGCAGGCTCAGGAGACTTGATCTAGACTCACAAAGGTGGCGGTCAAAGGAGGAAGGGCTAGGTGCTGTGGGCCTGGCCCTCAGCCATCCCTAACAAATGCTTTGTCACAGCCATAACATTTCCCAAGCACCTACTGCTCAGGGCCAGAGGGCTCTCTTTGCCCAGGCAGGGGTCAGAAAGATTACAGTGACAGAGCTGGGAGGTACCTTATGGACCATCAAATCCAGCTCCCTCACTTTGTAGATGGGGAAACTGAGGCCAAGAAAGTAAAATGACTTGCCAGGGATCAAATATCAGAGGTAGGATATAAACCAAGATTTTCATTATTATTGTTCAGTTGTGAGTTTATTATCACTGACTGTCAAGTAGTTTTTCTCTTGTCCAACTCTTCATGACGCCATTTTGGACTTTTCTTGACAAAGATACTGGAGCGTTTGCCATTTCCTTCTCCAGCTCACTTTACAGATGAGGAAACTGAGGCAAACAGAGTAAAGTGACTTGCCCAAGGTTACACAGCTAATAAGTATCTGAAGCTGGATTTGAACTCAGGGAGATGAACCTTTCTGGTTCAAAGGCCAGTGCTCTATCCACTGCATCACCCAACTGCACCAAGGTCTGTCTGACTTCAAGTTCACTGTGCTATCCATAACTTCTCAGCTTCAGAGGTAAAGAGAATGAGGGTGTAATCTTGGCTATTCTACTTAACAGGTGTATGACCATGGGCAAGTCATTTCTCCCTATTTGAACCTTAGTTTCCTCATATGTAACATATGGGAGAGTGGTCCTCTAAGTGGCCCTAATTCTCAGACATACATACATATATACACACATATACATACATATATGTATGTATATACACACATACATATCTATGTGTGTATATATGTATACATATGTTAAGTGTGTAGTATAAGTATTTTTCTCCTCATTGTACAGATGTAGAAACTGTGCCTCAGAAAAAGCAACATTCCACTCATTTCCTTTCTCTTCTTAGAAGAGAGGGAGGGCACGTTGCTAGGGTTCTCAGAACCTTGAATGGGAGAATGACATTGAAAACCCCCTACAAACCTTCAGCATTTTTCCCCTCTAGAGAAAATAAAACAAAAATACAGTTTCCCATTAGAAACTTATCTGTATTCATAGAATGATTTGTCCCCAAGTGTTCTCCCAAGTAAATATTGTCTGGCCTTCTCTTAACCTCCAGAGATATGAGCAGGGGGGACACATGCCTTCCCTCTCCTTTTCCTAGGCCTCCATTTACTATTAGCTATTTGGATTATTTGACAATAAATAATGTTTCTGTCTTTGTTCTGCAGGTATGGAAGGACCTCACCGGGTAGCAATAGATGAAGGAAGCTGTGTATAAATTAAATTTTTATGAAATGATTCATATTGTAAACATACTAGAAGAGCACCATGGAGATTTAAAGAAACCCTGTGGAAAAGCATAGAAAGGAAAGAATGACCCTAATGAATCTTTTGTGTGAATGTGGATTTTCATAAATCAATCTGCTTTGAGTAAGAAACACCTGTAGATGGAAATTGGCAAAAACAGAACCACAGAATGTTAGAATAGACCTTAGAACAAGAGAAGGATAAACAAGCATTTATTAAGCACCTACTAAGTGTCAGACACTGGGCTAAGGGCTTTACAAATATTTCACTTGATCTCTGCTAAGACCAAAATCTTAGCACAGAAAACAGAGAAGGTTAGGACCAGAAGGGACCTTAGAATGTAGAATGTAGAAAGTAGAAGGTCAGGATTGAGAGGGACCTTCAAGATCGTTTAGTCCAGGGGTTCTTAATATGTAGTTCATGGATAGATTCCAGGGCGATCATGGACTTGGATGCTAATAAAATTAAAAATAAAAAAAAAATTGCATCTTCATTTTTACTAACCTCTAGCTGAAATCGAGCATTTCTTTCAATTATTTACAGATATTTCTGAGAAGGGGTCCCAGGTTTCACCAATAAAAAGTTAGGAACCTAGTTCAAGGCTGACTCCCCCTTTTTCCAGATGAGGAAATTGAGGTCTAGAGAAAGGAAAGGATTTATTTGTTGGGATATAAAGGTGTGGATGGTATCAAAGGCACTGGGAATTTTGAAGCAACACGGCTTCTTTGTCAGTGTTATCCACAGGTCCCACACTCAGTGGAAAGCATTGTCACCTAGTAGACAAATTGCCTTAGAATCAGGAAGACATAGGGGCAGCTAGATGGTACAATGGAGAGAACACCAACCCAGGAATTAAGAGGACCTGAGTTCAGATTTGACCTCTTATAACTTATTAGTTGAGTGACCCTGAGTAAGTCACTTAACCCCAATTGCTCTCACATATACACACACAAAAGAAAATAATCAGAAAGGCCTGACCTTGAGACTTGCCTCTGACACAAACCTATTATGTAACCCTGGGCAAATCTCTTAATCTCTTACTTTCTGGGTCAGCTTTCTAAGACTAAAAGTTGTGGAGATACCTGCAGTTAGGCATCACAATGGAGAGGGCACTGGGCCTGGATTCAGGAAGACTCATCTTCCTGAGTTCAAATCCAGCCTCAGATACTTCCTAGCTGTGCGACCTTGGGCAAGTCATTTAGCCCTGTTTGCCTCAGTTTCCTCATCTGTAAGATGAGCTGGAGAAGGAAATGGTAGATTGCTCCAGTATCTCTGCCAAGAAAACCCCCAAATGGGGACACAAGACTTGATAATAACAACTTCCCTCTTCTAATCCTTTTGTCTTTTTCCTGTCTCTAGCTTGTTTGTATATGTTTTATTTGCTTGTATTACCCCCAGTAGAATGGGAGCTCGTTTTGCCTCTTCTTGTATCTCCCATGCTTCTTACAGTTCTTGGCACATGGTGTGCATTTGGTAAATGTTTATCAACTGACCAGACTGAGTGGCTGAACCTATACCAATAGAAGGAGTTTCCTCATCTCGGGAGTTGCCTGGACCAATGAAATCCCAGGCTCAGCCTCTCTCTCAGACCCTGATCAAGGAGGGTATAAACAAAGAGACAAACACCATAGAAATCAAGAGCAAATGTATTGTTGTCATTTCTATGTAATAGAGTTTTCATGCTTTTGCTCAAAGTCTGAATAGGACATTCCTATAAAATTACACACTAAATTCGCGTGACTCCTGAGGGTTCACCATGGAAGATAGCATTCCAAATACCAGAGCAGTTAATAATGATTGTCTACTTGGCAGAAGGACTGGTCCTTTCTAAAATACATGTGGTGCTGGCTGCTCTCAAGATACAGTGTGTTAACACTTCATTTCACACCAATGAAAAAAGTCAGGTCTGTACTTGACCTGTGAAAGAGATAGGACCTTGTCATTAGTTATATTAATTATAACTATGGAAAGAGCTTTGAGCCAAGAATAAGTCTAAGAACACCACATAATTCAGGCATGTTAATAGATTCATAGGCTCATGGATTTAGAGCTGTAAGTGACCTGAATCAAACCCTCTCATTTTACAGAAGAGAAAACTGAGGCCCAGAGAGGTTAGGTGACTTGCCCAAGGTCACAACAGCTACTAAGTGCCCGAGGCAAATTTGAACCATAGTCTTCCTGATTTCAAGTCCTGTGGTCTATCCACTAAGCCAGCCCACTACAGGCAACTTTCTACAACTGAAATCAATGTCTCCAAAGTTCTATGCCAGTCAAATATTTCTAAATTGAATCATATCATGAACATACTGGGAGATCTTGACATTTAAAAGAACCCTGCAGAGGGCATACATGTAAAGCAAAGAATTGTTCCTATTCCCATATATTTTGTGTGTATGTGGATTTTCATGTGTCCAATTTGTTTAAATTTCTACTTGTAGGTAGAAATTGGAAACCCATAGCAGAATATCTGAGTTCACTGTCCATTTTGCAAATGAGCAAAAAAAAACCCAAGCATTGTCAAACAGCTGGGGATCAGCATCAAGGTCAAATTAGAAGGAATCTGAGGTCAGGCACAGAGGTGCGTTAGAAATAAGTAATCTGTCTTATTGGAACATGGTGGATCCCTCAGTGTCCAGCAAGAGGTTCTGCACAAAGTTTTATTTTTGTGTGCGTTGTTGGTGTTGGTGTTTTTAATGGATCTGTGACTTCCTTAGGGTAGGGAGGATTCTCTCTGCCAACACAAATCATAACCTGCTTTGCAACTTAGTGTCTGAAGGAATGCATGAACAAACAAATTTACAAGTCTGTCACTGAAAGCATTTCAAAACCTCTTGAATCATCTATTATTTTGCATCATCCCTCCATCCCCACCTTCATTAACAGAAGTAATTATACAATATATTTATCTCTCCACCAAAAAAAAGGAGGCATTAGGTAATAGGGCAATTGGAAAAACTGAGTAATATTTACATTTTTTTTCCCCAGGAACCTCAGCTGATAAGTGTTAACTCCTATTTCTATAACATGTTGAGGTCTACAAAATGCTTTTGGTCACAAGTAGGAAGGACAAGTACCATTATTCCTTTTTTGCTGATGAGGAAACTGAAGTTCAGACTTTCCCAGGTTTGCATGGCTAACATGATCATTCGAATGCAAGTCTCCTATCTCCTAGTCCTGGGCTCAAAATAGGGACAACAGAAAGGACATCTAGCTAAGTCTACCACTAACTTGCTGTATGACCTTGGATCAGTCATTTAACTCATTTGGGCTTCAATTTCCTCATTTACAAAATGAGTTCTGTCTAGATGAATATTAATTTTGTTATTACTAACTACAGAGCTTTAATGCTTTCAAAGTGCTTATGGACGGTAAGGACAGGCTTGTAGATAGGCAGACAATGCTTTTAAGACATAAAGTTGTAGCACTGATGGAGGGTTTTGTTTTTTGGGTTTGTTTTTTTTATCCATAAGGAATGGTAGCCAGGTGATGGAATGGACAGAGTGCTGGGCCTGGAGTCAGAAAGACCTGAGTTCAAATATGACCTCAGAAACTTCCTAGCAGGGGGATGACCCTAGGCAAATCACTTAGCCACTTTTTGCCTGTTTCCTCATCTGCGGTCTGGGACAATAACACCTACCTCCTAGGATTGTTGTGAAGATCAAATGAAATGATAATGACAAGGTGCTTAGCACAGTGCCTGGCATAGGAAGTATTATGTAAATAGAGCAAACAATATGACATAGTAAGCAATATACAATGGTAGCTGTTACTGCTGTTTGTCTTTCCTTCCTGAAAAGGACCATGACGTCAGGAAGGCGATGCCATGACTTGCAAGTGAATTAGATTTAAGTGAAGGAGGGCTGTGCAAGGTCACTGGTCTCATTTTCTCCTTCAAAGACATCTACAACCAATGGCCAGATATAGATCAGGATGACTGAATATGGCCCCCTCTAGCTGTTATTATTATTATTTTTAATAAAATAGGGTTAATCAAAGCACCCACCTCCCAGGATGTTTGTGAGGATCAAAAGAGATAATAATTGTAAAGTGTTTAGCACAGTGGCTAGCACATAGTAGGTACTACATAAATGTTAGCTATCATTATCATCATTGGATTAGGGGCTCTTTTATTAACCTACAAAAAGTAATTTAATAGGTACTCCAATGTGACTGAAACAATGTGGTGAGGTAGTTAGCCCTTGAAAAGTTCATTTCTATAGATATAAAAAAATTTTACCTTTAAAAAAAATTTTGTCTGATAAAAACAGGGCCTCCAAGGACACAATATCTTCCATTTTGCAGTCTTCCAGGATGATTAAAATATCATTTGTGTGTATTTTCATACAGATCACTCTTTACTAGCTGATAAGTTTGGGCAGCATACTTGTTGCTCAGTCATTTCAGTTGTGTCTTACTCTTCATGACCCCATTTGGGTTTTATTGGCAAAGATACTGGAGTGGTCTGCCATTTGCTTCTCCAGCTCATTTTATAGATGAAGAAACTAAGGCAAACAAGGTGAAGTGACTTGCCCAGGGTCGCACAACTAGAAGTGTCTGAGGCCAAATTTGAACTCAGGAAGAGAAGTCTTCCTGACTCCAGGTCCAGTGCTCTATCCACTGCACCACCCAGCTGCCTAGGTAGCACATAACACAAAGGTGAGCTACCATTAGTTTCTGACATTAAGTCAGCTTTAAGCTTGTTGTCTCTTCCAGTGACTGGAAGTAATTTGGAATCTGATCCCTGGAAAGAATTCACAGGATTTACTATCCATTCTCCTGATATTTTGTTTATAAGGAGAGGTCTGGGCATCCAAGAGTGTCTCAAAGCCTGAACTGGGGTCAAGAGGGGTCCCAATGAAGACATCCTTTCAAGAATTCTATAAACAACAAGTAATCACATCCTTTTGTGTCCTGGGGGACTTCACTTCTTACCCTGGGCCGCTCTCCCATCTGCCCGAGTAGTCACAGTACAATATCAGGCCCTTGGAGTTGATAAAGTATTATGCTTATCTTGCTTGAGAAGTTTTGGAGAGGTCATCCCTAGAAGCTCCATTATATAAGCTAATTAGTTTTCCTCATCCTCTCCAGGAAGAGAGGCTGTCCAGTCAAAAATTCTGTGAGAATGCAGTCAAAACTCCAATAGGTATACTGTATCGACTTCCCAAGATGACGTCTGGTGCTCTGTAAAGACAAGGATGTATGTGTAGAATTTATGGTCCTCAAAAACATCTGGACCCAAAGAAAATAACCTTGGCTACCCTGCAGCCATGTTGTTTTCTAGAAGAAAATTTTCTGGCTTCAGGTCACATGATCTTGTTTTTGTGGAGAGTATCCAGGGATTACAAGAGAGAGTGAGCAAATTTGTGTACCTGTTGGACACTGAACCCTTGAAACTTGCATTTTTTGATCAGCTCATTGAGGTCTATGCTTGGCAGTCCAAAGGCCATATAGACTTGGTTCCAGACTATAAAGCTTTCATGCTGACTGTTTTATCCTGGTTTTTAATTTCCTCAGCTGCTTGTCGATGAAAGCACTTCTCATTGTGAACTATCTTCAAGACAACAGACTGGTAAAATTTGTGGCCATAGGCTTGAGCTCCCTGACCAAAGCTGCTTTCATGAATGGTTTTCAGTACCTCGCATATCAGGTGGTCTCAAGGTATATAAATATAGCTGCCCCTCAGCAGCAGCATAGCTCCCATTGCTGGGGCCACCAATAACACCATGCCTTTTCTTGGCATTTGGATCCACAAAATAAACTTCAGGATAATTGATGATTTCCAGTTTTTCATTCTTATTGTTTCAGATGAGTCCTCTTGACTCAGCAGCTACTATCTTGGTTGAGACTCTCAAATCTTATCCTGTGGACTATTTTTTGTTTTTGCTTTTGGTTTTTTGTTTGTTTGGGTTTTGTTTTTTTTTTTGAGGCAATGGGGATTAAGTCACTTGCCCATGGTCACATTTAACACTTTCAAGAGTCAGAAGTACCACTTTTAGTGCTTTGGATGAATTATTAGATATGCCAGTGTTCAAATTGTCTGAACTTTTATACCCTGAGAAATGGTGGGAGGACACTTTTCAGGGACATTTGCTACTACAGACTGAAGAGGGCCTCCTATTGCCAAATTCTTCAAACAGCTGTTGCACCATGATGTCACCTTCATTTGGGATTGGTTGAGTTTTATCTTTTGTTATTGGCTTTTTGATAGTAATATTGAAAGCAAAAGGAAAGGAGGATGGCAGAGGATGAGATGGATAGATGGTGTCATGGCAACAATGAACATGAACTTGGACAGTCTTCAAGAGAGTGGAGGATAAAAGGGCCTGGCATGCTAAGGTCCACAAGGTCATCAAGAATTGGATACAACTGAACCACAACAATATAATCTTCTAGGGAGAGCTAGTTCAGGAGCGTCACAGACTATATTTGAGACAGGTGGACATTTGGTTTCACCTAATATCAGGAAAATATTATGCATACTATCCTCCAACCTGGACAGCTCCTGGGCCAGGGTTATACTGATCCTGCATCCTTACTAGTGGGTCCTGGGGCAGCATCACCCTCTTACTACCTGGGACCCCTCCATAATTCAAGATACTTCCAAAGTGTCTTGAAAGAGCTACCTTTGGTCCCCAGCAGTAGCAGGGCCAATGTTGGGGTCTGGTCCCAGAATCACGGGCTCTTAACCTAGGGTCCATGAAATTGTTTTTTTAGTATTTTGATAATTATATTTCTTTTTGGGGGGCTGTGAGATGTACATTTTATTCAACAGTTTAAATATTCTTTCAGACAGCACACAGATTTTCCAACTAAAATTCTTGGGTAGTGTTCTCAGACAAGTGAAATTGGAGGATGGGTGGCAGATGCAGGTGACTGCTCAACAGTACTCTTCAGCCAGTTTTTCAGCTTTTGTCATAACTTCTTCAATGAATCTGACCATACCAAAGGCCTGCTCTGGGAAATGGTGATACTGACCTGTCAAGATTTTTCTGGAACCCCTTAATGGTTTCTTTGAGGGGTACCCACATCCCTATGTATCCTGTGAATACCTCAGTAACGTGGATCAACTGTGACAAGAAACACTGGATTTTCTGGACCCAAAACATTATCAACTTGTTTTCTTCAGACAGCTCATCCATATCAAGGATAGCAATGATATCCTGGAGGGTCTTATAGTCCTGCAGAATCTTTTGCACACCTCAGGCACATCATAGTGATCATTGCCAACAATGTTGGGGTCCATGATCAGGGAAGTAGAGTCCAGAGGACCCACTGCAGGGTAAATGCCCAGCTCAGCAATGGCCCTGGACAGCACAGTGGTAGCACCAAATGGGCAAAGGTGGAGGCAGGAGCAGGGTCAATCAAGTCATCAACAGGAACATAGATGGCTTGCACAGAGGTGATAGAATCTTTACTAGCTGTGGCAGTTCTTTCCTGCATGGTGCCCATATCAGTGGCCAAAGTGGGTTGGTAACCAACAGCAGAGGGGATTCTGCCTAGTAAAGCAGACACCTCCGAGCCAGCCTGAGTGATCCGTGAGACATTATCAAGGAAAAGCAGTACATCTTGACCCTCTTGGTCTCTGAAGTATTCAGCCACAGTGAGACCAGTTAAGGCTACCCAAGCCCGAGCACCAGGTGGTTTATTCATCTGGCCATATGTCAATGCATCCTTCAGATTGATGACATCAGACTCAGTCATCTCGTGGTACAAGTCATTGCCTTCTCAGGTCTGTTCACCAACACCAGCAAACATGGAATAACAACCGTGGGCCTTGGTAATATTGTTGATTAGTTCCATAATCAATACTGTCTTTCCCACACCAGTCCTTCAGTACCATCCAGAGCAATGGTCCGGACTGTGCTCTTACCCAGATGTTGGGCGACCTCCAGAACCCAGCCTGGTTTCCCTATCCTGCACTTCGAGGGCATTGAGGATGGGAGGCAGTCCCCCATCGAACTGCACAGCCACCACAACCCCGATGGCCGCCATGATGAGCCCGCTAGCTGCCCCGCTGTTGGGGGCGGAAGATGTCATGGCCACATGGTCCTGGGCCAGCAGGATCTGGGCAGGAGCCACCTGCATCAAGGTCTGGGTTTGGGGCAACAACACTCGGTGCAGAGACAGTGACAGCGTGGCTCAACCGATAATTATATTTCAATATAATTAATTTCCTTTGTCATCCTACACATTTTATTTTATGTATTTTAAAATCATTATTTTGAACCTCCAAAGGGTTCCATGACACACAAAAAAAGTTAAGAACCTATGAGATTTCTAAGGTTTCTTCCCACTGTAATATCTTATGATCCTCTGAATGATTCCCCCCTTCCTACACACATAAAGCACTTATCACTATCTTGTTCCCTAAGGGTAGGGTTTTCATATGTGTGCAGTTTAGGGCATAACAGAATCAGTAACAATTCCCTTTTATTCCAACTCGAGAGAGAATTCTCTTCCTCTGTCAGATCAATGACTAACTCTCCAAGACAACGGTAGAAAGGGAGACAGAGGGTGGAGATGGGGATGTAGGAGAGATAAAGTTCTCTCAACTCACTTGTAATTGCCTCGTTTGGAGGCGATATGAAGAGGTAACAACCCGTCCTTATTGGTTTTGTTGGCATCTGCTCCCTGAGACAAGAGGAACTCCACCACGTCTTCATGCTCATTTTTACAAGCTTCGTAGAGTGCTGAGGCACTGTCGCTGGCCTGAGTATTAATGTCCGCACCTAGCCAAGAACAAAAGGATGAGTCTAGTGCTCTGAAGACCTTGGCAAAATTGGCAAGGAGGCAAGTCTGTTTGGGGTGCCACTTCCTGGTCTTTCCTCTTATTTCAGTATCTGTTTCTCCCTGACAGGCTCCCAAGGTTTCTCTCTTCTCCCAGGTCCCTCCCATCTAAGAGGAAAGTACATTTGATGAAGACATGTACATCTTGTACTGGTAATTTAAGGCCCCACAGACCCCCATACTGGGAGTCCCCACAGGATGCTGACCTTGGAACCCGAAGAAGTACACTGAATCTGAAACCACAAAACCGAGGTTCAAATCACAATTCTGTTTAGCATCCCCTTTAGTTCCTCACTCATTCACCCCACACATGCAATCAGTTGCCTGTTCTTGTAGTTTCAGATGAGTTCCCTTGACTCAAGAGTTACTATCTTGGTTGAGATTCTCAAGTCTTATCCCCTGGACTATTTTTTGTTCTGGGGTTTTTTTGGAGGCAATCAGTATTAAGTCACTTGCCCAGGGTCACAAAGCTAGTAAGTGTCTGAGGTGGAATTTGAACTCAGGTCCTCCCAACTCCAGGGCCAGTGCTCTATCTACTGTGCCACCCAGCTGTCCCTCTACGCTGGATCTTCTAAATTATCTGCCTACTTTGAGTCTCCCCCTATTCCCATCTCCACTCAGTGGAGTCAATCAGCCAAAGTAATTTTTTTCCAAAGTGTAGATCGGAGCATGTCATCCTTCTACTCAATAAAGGCAGTGGTTTTCTATTTCTATTTTCAAATATAAAATTATTTGCCATTTAAAACACTTAACAACATAGCCCCTTCCTGTCTCCACATACTCTGTGATCTCCAATCACTGTTCCCAGCACACAACATTCTGTCTTCTATTTCTGGACCTTTTTAATAGCTGTCCCCTATACCTAGAATGGACAATTAGGTGTTGCAGTGGATGGAGCCCTGGGCCAAGAGTCAGGAAGACCTGAGTTCAAATATGGTCTCAGATACATACTAGCTGTGTGACCTTGGACAAGTCACTTAACTCTGTTTGACTCAGTTTCCTCATCTGTAAAATGATCTGGAGAAGGAAATGGCCAACCCCTCCAGTATCTTTGCTGATAAATCCCCAAACAGGGTCACAAAGAGTCAGACGTGATTGAAAAAATGACTGAATAACAACATAATTAATAGGTACAATAAATGCTTATTTAATTGAATTCTAACTGTAAAATTCAAAACAAAACGTCAAAGCTCTCTATCAGTTTCCCTTACAAACTTCATCCTGGTCAGACAAGCTGTTCACTCACCCAAGAAAAACATTTTTATTTATAAATGAACATAGCATATGAAGGTATGATGAGGGAGGGAGGAGTACACACAGGATCAACAGGATGTATGTTTGCAGTACACCTGACTTTTGACATCATCTAACATGTGTCTCTGTCCTCCACCATCCCATCTCCTTAGTTCTAGGGACCAACTCCTGTGGCTCTTTCTCCAGATGGTCAGTACATATTTGCCCTAAACCAGTGAACAAATCTCTCTGCTCTGTTCGGATGTTTGCTAAACCCATCAGATGTTTATCTGAGCATAACAGCTGCCTGCCAACTTTTGCATTCCCTTGACCCAAATGCCCAGGCCATGTTTGGCAATTTAAAATGTCATTGCTAGAAATAGTATGGGGATGGCAATGAACAAAGAAGGCTATTTTTTATTAAGAAGGAAAAACATAAAATTGATGATTTATGGAATAACTGAACTGAAAAACCAACCTCTGAGAATTCATTTGTGCCTATGTCAAGGTTTTATTTTCCTTTGTTTTTCTACCATCGGAAACTTAGAACCAGGAAATCCAGGTTCAGATCTCAGCTCCACCACTTATTGCTTACATGAACTTGAGCAAATTCCATAGTTTTCCGAAAATTTAATTTCCTCATCTGTAAATCTGGTTATTAGTTTCTTTCCTGTCTCCCAAAATTTTTAGGATCATAGACTTTTGAGCAGTTAGGACTTAATAGATCTAGTCTGCAAAGATAGTTTGGAAAAAGCATCGTCCCTGTTCTCATGAAAGTTATATTCTAATAGCGCTAGATTTCTTTTGACCTAACTTTATTACATCTGTTCAGTCACTTTTCAGTTGTATCCAACACTTTGTAACTCCATTTGGGGTTTTCTTGACAAAGATATTGGAGCTGTTTGGCCATTTTCCTTCTTCAACTCATCTGATAGATAAGGGAACTGAGGCAAACAGGGTGAAGTGAATTGTCCAAGGTTGCACAACTATTGAGTTTCTAAGGATGAATTTGAACCCAGGTCTTCCTGACTCCTAGCCCAGTGCTCTATCCTCTGTGCCACCTCACTGCCCAACACAATTACATACATATATATTAGCGTAACTGGATTTTGTATTGATTGCCCTTTCTGGTGGGGAAAATGTTTTCAAATCTAACTATAAACTCTGGGGGAATTGTAGTCTTGGAAAGATAGCACTTTCTCTCCACCCTGGGAGAGACTGAGTATATGACAAAATTTAAGCCACGAGGCCAACTTTCTGTCATGGCCAAGAAGTTTTTGAACTACTCTGCAGAAGCGGTTTAGGTCTTAGAATGCAATAAAGTATGATAGCAGGTGTTTCAAATGGAAATTAACAATGGAGTATTGATACTAATAGAACTTTCCTGCCCACTATTTTACCTGTTAAAAGGATTGGAGTAGAGATGGAGACTGGAAAAGCTGGCTGAAATGTATTGACTATCACCTGTGACCTCTCTCTTTGAGTGCTGTAGAAAAGCTGCAAAAGGTTGAATTCCCCCAACTTGCTAGCAGGTGCTAGCAAAATCTATGATTTTCTCTATTTATTTTACCTATTTCTATTTTCTGTGTTTTTTATTTCATATTCAAACTATAATTGATCATAACTTTACTGTGATAAATAAAGGGAAGAGTGAAATAGAGGAAGCTAGTGGGCAGCTGGAAATACACAGAATTCCAACAGGACAGTAGAAGTCTGCACCTTGCTTCAGAAGAACTAGGGTCATCCTAGCTTAAGGGCTCTGGGATAAAAATAAAAGAAATCTTATGGACTTGATTATTAATAATTTTCATAAACTTCCCAAAACACTGAACCAAAAGGGATCTGGAATTTTTCCTTCTATTTCCCTAGGCTGAAGAACAAAACAGAACCAAAAAAAAAATCAAGTCATTGTTGAACCTGATTCAGATATGGTTTCAAATGTAGGTACCTCATGAAATCTAATTTCTCCTCAAGAGGAGAGGCAGAGGTCTAGATCCTGACTCTTTAGTTACCTAGTAGAAGGAGAAAGGCATGGTCTGGAAAGAATCTGCCCAGACCAATTTACCTAGTTCTTTTAATTTCATTTTTGCTTTCTACCCTAAACCTCCAAACCTTACCAGATAACAACCAACACTTTTCTCAGTTACAAAAGCTTTAAAAAGTTGTTTATTATGTCCAAGAAGGAAGGAAACTGACATTAATTAAACACCTACTATGTGCCAGGCACTGTGCAAAATACTTTATACATGTTATCCCGTTTGATCCTCATAAGAACTATGGAAGGTAGGTGCTATTATTATCCCCATTTCACAGTTGAGGAAACTCAGGCATTCAGAGGTAAAATGATTTGCCCAGGGTCGCATAGCTAATAAGAGGGTGAGTTCAAATTTGAACTCAGTACTTCCTGCCTCCAGACCCCTCATTCTATCTACCTCACCACCTAGCTGCTTTCCAAGTTTTGAATTCTATGATGCAACAATATCTTCCAGTTCTAACTTTCTTTGGTCTAATGGCTCTCTTACTTCTGAAATGCTTTGATTCTCATATTTAGGGTCATGCTTCCACTCACCATGCTTAGCCAGAAATCTCAGTGCCTCCAGCTGTCCGCTCTGGGCAGCCACAAATAAAGGGGTAATGCCGTATGCATTCTTGGATTCCACCTTGGCACCTCCGCTCACCAGAATTTCCATGACTTCCAAGTCATTCCGGGCCACCGATTCATGGAGAGCAGTCCAGCCACGGTTGCATCGATGGTTGGTATCAGCATTGTACTGCACCAACATCCTAACAGCTTCCACATTCTTCCTTTCACAAGCTGTACCAGGAAAAGTGCAAATGAGCTGAGTGATGAACATGGGATAAGGGTCTGTCATCTAAAAACAGTCTGCTTGGAAAGGATTAGTCCTCTGAGGAAATGAGTTTCAGAAGGTGGCTTGAGGTCACTAGACGGTCATGAGGGTCCTCCAGTGATCCACAGGATGGTGTCTAATAATCTTAATGTTTGTATTCTAATACTATCTATAATTATAGAACTTAGGGACCTCTGGCTTCTGGCCTAGATCATGGGGTTAGTGTCATCCTGTTAATACATTTTCTCAAATTAAAAGTATTTTTAAGCACTTAATGTGTGAAGAGCATGTTCTATGCACTGGGACAGAAAGACATTTTGAATAAGACACTTTCCTTGCCCTCATGAAGGTTATAATCTAATAGAATTAAGTATCTATGGAGTATTCCCCTACTCCTACCATTAAGACTACCTAATACAGTTATGAATTTAACTAAAATAGATGCTATACAATGGATTTATTCCATTCAATTAAACAAATATATTATTGCTAATTAATTCTTTTCATTTGTAGTATTCACATGATCAGATTTTATGAGATATTTAATGGGTGTATATTGTGTATAAGGAAGCCAAGTTGCTAGAATTAACATTCCCAGAAGTACGACATTGTGGTCCCCAACTCCGACTAGTTTATGATCCACTGGAGAAGACAGATGTAAACGTGTGAAAAGGAAAGTAACAATGCAAGAGACTTTTAAAAATGATACTTGACAAAAGTTCAAGAGAAACCACGAAAAAGTACCTAATTATCAAAGTATGATCTAGACAGGAAATGCAAAGAATTCGAAAAAGAACAACTGTGAGCTAATAGGCATCAAACACTCCATCTCTTGTTTGCATATTTTCAATGACTATCCCCTGTCCCTAGAATCCTCTCTCTCATCTCTTCCTCCAGGCTTCCTGAGCTCCTTTCAAGACTCAGCTAACATCCTGCGTTCTGCAAGAAACCTTTCGCTATATCGCTCAACACTAATGCCTCTCCTCTGTTAATTATCTCCAATTTATCCTGTACATGTCTTATTCGAACATAGTTGTTTTTATGTTGTAAGCCTCTTGAGGACAAGGATTTTTTTTCCCTTTCATTATAATCCCCAGGTATTAATATTAAGCCATAATACTACATATATTATATTATTATATTCCCAAGTGTTAAATATTTATTGAATTTGCAGAGGGGGCAGGACTTAAATCGGACCTCAGATAATGAGTAAGTTTTGGATTGACTGCCAGAACAGAGCATTGGCCTAAGAGTCAGAAGATCCTGATCTTGACATTAACTCACTCTGTGACATTAAGCAAGGTACTTCTCCTCTGGACCTCAGTTGCTCCCTTAGTAAAATGAGGTTATACAAGATGACTTCAAGTGTCCCTCCCCAGTTCTAACACTTCCACTCCCCACTCCACATTCCAGAAAGTGGAGGAGATGATGGAGGAGGCAACGTTACCAGCATCCTTGATTTTCACCACCCTCCTACCTATTTGACAGAAGGAATTCCTTGTTCTTCCTAGAAGTAGTTAGTCAGCACAGTGGATAGAATGCTGGGCCTGGAAGACCTAAGTTCAAATGTGACTAGCTGTGTGACCCTGAACCAGTCACCTGATCTCTGCTTGCCTCAATTTCTTCAGCTATAAAAATGGAGCTAATAATAGCACCCACCTCCCAGGGTTATTGCAAGAATCAAATGGGATAGTATTTGGGAAGCACTTAGCAGAGTGCCTTGCTTAGTAGGTGATTAACAAATTCCTATTTCCTCCCTTCCTCTGAGCATTGCAAAATCCTAAATTTAGAGCTGGAGGGACCTCAGAGGTCACCTAATTCCAACCCCTTCAATCAGCAGCTAAGGCCCAGAGATTAAATTATTTCCTCGGTATCACATAGCTAATGAGAGGGGATTTGAACCCAGGTTCATAAGGTTTCTATTGTGTTTACTTGTTTCCCTGTTTTATCACCCTCGTTAGAAAGCAAATTCCGTAAAAGCAGAGACCGCTCCTTATTTTCTCTGAATCTTCCCTACCAACTTATACAGAACACAGTCATTTAATGTCTTGGGAATGAATGGATGAGCAAATGAACCAGAGACATGCTGTACAATAGTATAACTTGATCTCTTTAAAGCATTTAGCAGACTGTGACCAAAATATTAATTAACGTACTTATGAACAAGGAAAAGAAACACGAGCTGGGTTCATAGGTAGGTACATAAACCAAACCAGGGATGGGCAATCTGTGGCCTTGAGGACACACACAGCCCTCTAGGTCCTCAAGTGCAGTCCTTTGATTGAATCCAAATTTCACAGAACAAATCCCCTTAACAAAAGATTTGTTCTGTAAAACTTGGACTCAGTCAAAAGTCCGTACTTGAATTATTCTAAACCAACAGTATTGAGGATTTCAACCTGAAAGGATATCTTTAATGGCATGTTGCAGGCTTATTCCACTCAACAGTTGTGTCAATGACTTGGGTGTGAATGACATTATTATATGTAGCAATATTAGTATTAATAATCAATATGATTAGCTATTATATAATATATTATATTGTATATTATATGTATGCTATATAATATATATTATATTATATACTAACTATAATAATATGATTAGCCATTGCAATTAATATTACTAGTTACATTATAATTATATTAAGAATCATTATTAAAATTACCTAGAATGATAACCTTATATTGTTGGATAGTTATTCATGGATATTCATATTATTAATAATATATTATTCTATAAAATAGCTTAGAAATATAATAGTAAATGCTGGATGGAGGTGACAAGATGAAGTGCAATAAGGATCAAATTAAAGGCCTGTACTTGGGCTCTGATAATCGAGTTTCAGGATGGGAGATACCTGGCTGAGCACTGAAACGTCAATGAAAGTAAATGTAGCTTTGAAGCCAAAAAAGTGAAGTGATCTTACCATGTATTAACAGATGTGTACTGTGCAAAATGAGGAAGGAGAGACCACCTTTGGAGGATTGTGCTCATTTCTGGCCACCAGATGTTAGCAAGAACATTGTCAGACTATAACATATCTAGAGGAGCATGACCAGGATGGTAAAGGATCTCAAAATGGTGATGGAACTTGTATAATTGTCGGAGTATTTTAAGGTTTGCCAAGCCTTTCACTCGATATCTCATTTGTTCTCACAACAAAATTGTGTTAGGTGTTAGAATTAACCCCATTTTATAGATGAGGAGACTGAGGTTGAAGCAGGTTAAATGACTTGACCTGGATCACACAGCTTAATAAATGTATAAGGCTGGATTTAAACTCAGGTCTTCCTGGCTCCAAGTCTAACAATCTAGCTAATGTACCACCTAGCAACGGAATGTTTAACTTGAAAACTTAGAGTAACATGGCAGCTATCTACAGCTGTTGGTGGAAAAGGGATTACATTTGTTCAGTGTGGCTTCAGAGGAGGCAGTACAGCCAATGGATAGAGAATCCATAGGATGCAAAATTTGGCTTAAATCGTTGTTCGAAACAGCCTGATCAGAGCATTAATGAAGTGTTTGTGAGATAGTGAACCGCCCGTCATTGGAAGCTTCTCTGCAAAGGCTGTATGACCACTTGGGGGAGATGTTGCAAAGGAATTCCTGGGTCTCTGCATGTAGAAATAAATTGTACCTAAGGAGTTTCAGGATGCCTCTAAGCAATGACAGCTGTGATTAAACTAAGTTTTTCTTTGAAGGGAACAAGAAGTATTTGAAAGTTTGATTGCTGGGGTGTTCACACTGCATCATTTTCACTGATTTCTGGTCTTTTAGGTACTCACCTTTATAGAGTGGGGTCTCTCGGGACTTGTTAGAAATATCAGGTTCAGCTCCACATTGTAAAAGCGTAAGTAAGCAATCTAGGTTTCCCCTACAGGTTGCTATGTAAAGGGCCGTTTCCTCCTGGAGGGTGCGTTGATCAATAACACCAGGATATGCTAGAGGAAAGATCATTTGAAAGATTTTGTCAATAAACTCACCAGAGGTGGCACAGTGGATAGAGCACTGGGAACTCAGCCTCCTGACTTCAAATCTACCCTCAGACATTTACTAGCTGTGTGACCCTGGGCAAATCACTTAACCCTGTTTGCCTCAGCTTCCTTATCTGTAAAATGAGCTGGAGGAGGAGATGGCAAACCACTTCAATATATTTCTCAAGAACACCCCAAATTGTGTCAATAAGAATCAAACACAACTGAACAACAAGAACACACACGCACATTTACAGGATGTTCAAAAATCTTAGTACAGCTTTAAGCTTTACTAACTTTAAACTGAACTAAGAATTTGGGGATACCCTAAACTAAACGTTTAGAAAGCAGCCTATACTACTTATCAGTGAATGGCTTGGATTTCAAGGAAGAACATTGATGAAATTACATGAAATGAACCAGCATGTTATATTAATATTTGTCTAATGCTCCTATCTAAATGTTTTAATATAGATTGTTTAATGCTGTCTCATACCAGACTTCAGAGGAAGGTAAAGCTGTTACTCTGAATCTGACAAATGAGAGGATTGAAGTCTAAAGATTTAAGAATAACAATCCATATCTCTAAAGCAGAGGCATCTAGGTGGTAAAATGGCCTTGAATCAGGAAGAACTGAGTTCAAATTCAGATATTTATCAGCTGTATTATCTTGGGCAAGACATGTTACTGCTAGCTGCCTCAGTTTCCTCAACTGTAAAATGAGGATAGTGATAAGAATCAAATGAGATAACAATGATAAAGTCCCTGGCACACAGCAGGTCCTTAATAAATGCTCATTTGCTTCCTTTCTAAAACAAGACATGGTGTAGTAGATAAGAAGGTCATTCAAAATCAGAAAGACTTGTGTTTTAAGTCTTCTGACCACCTGACTGATTGTGGGCATGTCATTTAATCCACTAATGCTCTAGTTCTGGATTAGAATTCTTCACCTAGGGCCTAGAAGAAGTCGGTAAAGTTGCATGAGAGAAAAAAGACAACTTTATTTTCACAAGCCTCTAACTGAAATTTAACATTTCCTTCAATTTAAAAATAAATAGTTGCATTTAAACAAAAAAAAACATGCCAGGCCTCCCCATCTCTCCCAGGTTGCAAGAACAAGAGCTAGTGACCAGTCAAACCCTCTACTGATTGAAAGGGGAGCTTTGATCTACTCTGTTTCCAGCCTGGGTCAGTCTGCCCCTTCTTGGGCAACCTGTTGTCCTCACCCTCCCCAGGCTTCCCATATTAATGACAAACTTATGCTGACACCTTATTGGCATTATTCACTGTTGCTCATAACTCCCAAGTTCAAAAGATCCGCCCACCTCAGCCTCCCTAGTGCTTGGGATTACAGGAACCACACTTGGTTTAATTAATTTTTAAAAAATAGCCTGAGTAGGAATCCATAGACTTCACCAGACTGTCAAAGGGCCCATGACTCCCCAACAAGTTAAGAATGCCCACTCTAAGATTACAAACTCTACCTTGCTAGAGTGAGTTCCCTTACATGTGAATTCCATATATATTTCATATACATATATGTATATCTATATAGAGTAGGAAAGTAATTAATAAATGTTGTTTTCATTTGCTGTGCATCAGATTCTTGAAGTATTTTGTTCAGTTGTATTCAACTCTTAGTGACCCCACTTGGAATTTTCTTGGCAAAGACACTGGAGCAGTTTGTTAGTTCCTTTTCCAGCTCATTTTACAAATAAGAAAATGGAAGCAAAGAGGGTTAAGGGACTTTCCCAGGGTCATACAATTATTAAGTGTTGGAGGCCATAGTTGAACTCATGAAGATGAGTCTTCCTGATTCCAAGTCCAGTGTTGTATCCATTGTACCACCTCGCTGACCCTTTTTTATATGTGTGTGTATATGCGTACATATGCATACATGTGCATATGTGTATATGCATGTGTATATGTGTGTATATGTATATGTAGGTGTATACACACATATCTATACTCATCTATCAATACAGTAGGATTATGAAATAAGGAGACAGATTTTTTTTACATTGTGCAACCTTTCTTCTTCTTCCTTCCATTTTCTGTCTTCTCACATCCTTATCTAATGCAGATTTACCTTTTTTTTTTCAACTCACCTTTCTGCAATATTTTCAGACAACCCAACTGGCCATAATAGGCTGCTTCATGAAGAGGGAGCCATCCATCCTTGTTGGGTTCAGAGAGGTTTTTCCCTGACTGGATCATGGAAGTTAAGGCATTCTCATCACCATCCTTGATGGCCTTCACCACAGGATCTATGGCTCTTTAAGAATAAGGAGAGTTAGTTAGGATTGGCTTACCTCAGTAGTTAGTCAATCAGTCAACAAGCATTTATTAAGCACCTACTGTAATCCAGGCACTGTGTGAGGAGTACAGAGTCAGGTAAAAAACAGTCCCTGCTCTCAAGGAGTTCACAGGCTACAGAGGGAGACAATATGCAAATGACTCTGTATCTATGATAAATTGATGATAATTAACAGAAGGAAGGCATTAGGATAAAGGGAGATCAAGAAAGACTTCTTGTACAAGGTGAGGTTTTAGATGGAACTTGAAGGAGAACAAGAAGGAAAGAAGAGAAAGAGAAGCCCAAGCATGAGGGACAGTCAGTGGAAGTTCCCAGAGTCAGGAGATAGGGTTTCTTATACAAGAAAAAACAAGGAACTGTACATGGTAGGGTTGAGTGGGGAGTAAGGTACAGGAGTACTGCAAAGGTAAGAAAAACCCAAGGCTGTGAAGGACTTTGAACACCAAACAATGTATTTTATATTTGATTCTGGAGGTAAGAGAGAGCTGTTAGTGTTTACTTATTGGGGATGGGGGCAGTAATATGGTCAGTGCACTTTAGGAAGGTGTTGAGTGGAGAATGGACTGGAAGCAGGGAGACCAAGAAGCTGTCTATTACAGCAGTCAAGGCATGAGGGATGCCAGGCTGGTGGCAGTATCAGAAGAAAGAGGATATCAGAGATGGAAAGGAACATAGAATCGCTAACTATAAAGTCAACAAGCATTATCATAGGGGTTCTTAACCTTTTTTTTGTATCCTGGAAAGCCTTTGGCAATCTGGTGAAGCCTATAGACACCTTTTCAGAATATAGTTTTTAAGCGCATAGAATAAAAGTATAATATATAATAAATAATACGTAAAATAATATATAAAATACATAGGATTATAAAGGAAGCTATATTGAAATACAGCTATTAAAAATTTTTTTTAAAGTTTACGAACACTAGGTTAAGAACTCCTACTTTGTTAAGTGCCTGATGCGTGCCCAGCACTCACTATGCTAAGCACTAGACATATGAAATGCAAAAGTAAGGCTGTTCCTGACTTTAATATAATGTTAAAGGTAGGAAAAGACCTTAGAACACATAACAGAAAATGTTAAGGTTAGAAGAGTCCTTAGAAAACAGGTTAGACTGTGGAACATAAAATGTTAGAGTAGAAAAGACCATGGACATTATCCTGCCCAACCCCCTCCTTTAACTTAGAAATAAACTGATCATTTTTGTTGCTGTTCAGTCATTCAGTCATATGCAACTCTTCATGACGCATGAACCACAGTACTGCAGGCCCTTTTGCCCACCTCTATCCCCCAAAGTCTGTCCGAGCTCATGTTTGTTGCTTCCATGACACTATCTAACCATCTCATCCTCTGCCTTCCCTTTCTCCTTTTGCCTTCAGTCTTTTCCAATATCAGTCAACAAATATTTAGTAAGCACCTACTATGTGCTAGGCACTGGGAATATAAATACAAAGAATGAAGTAATCCTTTCTCACAAAGAGCTTACATTCAAATGGGGATATTAAAGATACTACCCAGCATTTTCTGGCTTAGAGTGAGAATGCAGATTCAAACCCAGGTCTCATGACTAATAAGCCAGTGTTATTTCAAAGAACTACTTATTTCTTTGGACCTTCAAGAAGGGTATTGCATATTTTTAAAAAATCATAATTTGGACATTAAAATTAAAATCTGTCTTCACATCACTCTGAGAAACATGGAAGTACAATCAAACTGATGGAATGAAATGGCTCTGGTCTGGTGAGACTCAGGAGACCCATTGTTCTAAGGAACTCCCATATGGAGAAGCTCTCTCTAAAAATGCAGGTTAGTGACTTTTTGGCAGTTTAGGATAGGCTAAGTCATTTGCCCAGATTATACATTTAATAGCTGTCTCAAGCAGGACTTGAACTCAGGTCTCTCTGACTTTGAAGTTGCCTCTCTGTCTACCACCAGGCTATCTCTCATTGAATGTTATAATGCGAGTTATTTGGGAATATTGGAATAAGAAATGCCACACCTCAGACTATGGTCCTCTTTGAATCACTTCACTGTCTTTGCTCTTTCTCTAAGCAATTAAGATTATATGATGACTCAGTCTTACCATTCTTACTTCCCATGTACCTTACCTCAAAACAATCACCAAAAAGCTGGAAGGGACATTAAAACAGCAAATATTTAATCAAAATAAAGAATTCTAAGGCCAGAAGACACAATTCTTCATCATTTTAATATTTTTTATATGGTCCCACTTAAAGTACCCAATCCTTTTTGTTGTTTCTCAGTCATTTCAATCGTGTCCAACTCTTCATGACTCCATTTAGGATTTTCATGGATAAGATACTGGAGTGGTTTGCCATTTCCTTCTTCAGATCATTTTTACAGATGAAGAAACTGAGGTGAACAGGGTTAAGTAACTTACCCAGGGTCACATAGTTAATTGTGTTGGAAGCTAGATCTGAACTCAAGAATATAAGTCTAGGCCTAGAACTCTATCCACTATTCCACCTAGCTGCCCCAAGTCTTGCTTCCTGTTTAAATCTAATAGTCCAATCTCACTATATTATAGATGAAGAACGTAAGGTCCAGAGAAGGGCAGTCACTTGCCAATGCTCACCAAGCTAATTAATAGTGAGGTCAGGACAAAAGCTTGGTTATTCTGATTCCCAGGTAACTGTTCTCTCAATCCAACAAAATTAACATTGGTTAGCAATAATATGTTTATATGTTTATCATTTTTGGAAATCCCTCCAGAATGTTGGTTAGCAATAATATGTTTATATGTTTATCATTTTTGGAAATCCCTCCAGAATAAATCCTCCAGTGTTGTTTATAATTGTTACCTATGTTTGTGCCTTATGCCCTTACTAGATTATGATCTCATAAGGCCAGGGATCATATCAAATAATTAAATTCAGTAAACATTTATTGAGGGTCTACCATGTGCCAAGTACCATGCCACTGGGGGTATAGAGACCAAAAACAAAGCAGTCTGTGACTTCAAGGAGTTTGTATTCTATCTCATACTTATATTAAAGTGAGTCTAGAAAGAGAAGATAAGGTCTCGCTGTGAAAGGCTTTAATAGCCAAACACAGATATTTCTATTTTATCTTAGAGGCAGTAGGGAGCTATTGAAATTTCTTGAGTAAAAGAGTGGCATGGCCAGCCCAGGGTTTTAGGAATATCAATTTTATAGCTGTAGGTAGTATGGATAGGAGAAGAGAAAGACTGGAAGAAGAAAAATTAGTTAGGAGACAATAAACCAAGAAAGAAATGATTAGTGCCTGAACCAGGGTGATGGGGGCTCTGTGAGTAAATGACAGGAACAGATGAGAGATGTTATGGAGGAGGTAGAATTGATAAGAATTGGCAGCTGGGAGCAGTTATAAAGAAAAAACGAAAAGGAAAAATGGAGGATGATTCTGATACTACTGAATTATTTCCCCAAAGATTCCTACACATATATGTAAAGAATCAGAAGTGAAAAGAAACTTAAAAGTCAATTAGTCCAATTCTCCCATTTTATAGATGAGGAAACTGAAATCAAGAGAGGTTCAATGATTTACTCAAAATCAAGGCTTTAAACTGAGGTCTTCTGATTACAAATCCCATATTCTTTCCATTACATTACAATGTCTAGTGCAGTCCTATGCACATAGTTGGCACTTAACAATGAATGAGTGAATTAATTAATTAACTGATGCTGCTACAAAATTGTCTTCATCTTATAAATGGAGAAAATTAGCCACAAAGAGGCCAGAGCCAATGACAAGACGAGCATCAAAATGAAGAGCTCTCAGACTTGTACCCATAAACCCACCTGACGACTTCCTTCCATTTAAGTCTCTTGGGTTTGTATTAATAGCTTTTCATGCATGTGAGATGCACATAAAATTAAATGTGGATGAAGTCAGGGGAAACAGGCAGGAAAACTAGAAACTGCTTCCACCCACCCACCCTCATCTACCAGGATGATTTTTGCTGGAACCTTTCATCAGAACATTTCTCAAGTTCAGGACTAAAACCACAATGTACATTTCCCGTTTCCTCTCTTCCCCTCACACTCCTTCCTTTTGGTTAACCTTGCTGAGTATGCTGCTGAACTGCAGCTGGGTAGAAAGCAGAAATTCTATGTTAAGAAACAAGCATATCTCTCTCTCTCTCTCTCTCTCTCTCTCTCTCTCTCTCTCTGTCTCTGTCTCTCTCTCTCTCTGTCTCTGTCTCTCTCTCTGTCTCTGTCTCTCTCTGTCTCTGTCTCTCTCTCTGTCTCTGTCTCTGTCTCTCTCTCTCTCTCTCTCTCTCTCTCTCTCTCTCTCTCTCACACACACACACACACACACACACACACGCACACACACACATTCTCAACACTAGCCACAAGGAGAAGAAACATCTTTCCCCAGGGTATCTACATGGCCCCTCTCGATCTTGCCATTTTCCTCTCTTCCTTGAGAATAAAACCCAGGAAGGCTGAGAACAGAGGAAGTTGTCTTGCAAGAAGCAGAGTCTGAGAACTCTCCATTCTTATCAGGGATCTGTCATTGACTTTGGTGAAATCCCCTGCTTTTGCTTAACAGAACACAGGATTTTGAGTCAGAAAGATCTGAGATCAAATTCTGTCTCTCATATTTGCTTGCTAGGTGACTCTAGGCAAGTTGCTTAATCTCTCTCAGACTTAGTTTCCTCATTTGTAAAATAGGAACAATAATAACCTGTACACATCACAGGGCTGTTAAGAGAATCAAAAGAGATAACATATAGAAAACACTTTACAAACTTTCTAGAGCTTTATAAATACTAGTTATTATTATCTCTCTCTCTCTGTAAAATGGGACTTATTTTAGAAGCTCTCCTTCTCCAGGATGGTCCTTCACATAATCACCCAGATCTATTTTCGTTAACCAAATGCTGGCACTTTTGGAGTAGTTGTTGATTATTGAGTCTTCTCTGAGCTAGGGGATGTTACTGACCTCATTTCAAGGTTTGCTGGGGAAAATGGAATAGGTACTCCCCCACCCCAGGACTATCCTTAGAAAATCATTGACAAGAAACCAGAAAGCTAACAAAGTGATCAGAATTTCATTCATTCTGCTACCTCATCTCCCTCTCACTCTCAATCAATTTTGCTTAATATCATAAAATAATAGAACATTTTAGAGCTGGAAAGGGAGTTACAATGAAGAATAAGGAACCATGAGCTTGGAGAGGGTCCTCAGCATCCTGGTCCATGGAATGTTGTATCTGGAAGGTACCTTAGATCGACAGATTGGAAAATGTTTTCTCTAAAAGAGACCTTAGAATAACAGAAAATCAGAGATAGGAAGAGACCTTAAAACAATGGGGAAAGACTCAAAGCTTGGAGGGGTCTTATAATCATAGAACCATATTATGTTAGAATTGAAAGGGACTTTTAAAAACAGAGCAAGTCAGAATGCAGAACACAGAATGTGGGAGATCACCTACCCACTCATTTTACAGAGGAAATTGAGGTTTAAAGAGAGAGGAAGTGACTCCCTAAGGTCACAAGGTGAGTTACTGGCAGGACAGAGACAAGAGAACCCTGGGTCTCTCCATTTCCACGTCAGAACTTTTTGTTTTGCACCATATGGGGTTGTTCCTTTTTCTTTAAAGTATATTTGCATGGGTTGACCAGAAAAGATGTAATGGAGCTATACGAGATCCTGTAAGCTGAACTGACCTGTGCAAGGCTAGAGATGAAGGATTAGAGGCAAGTTGTTTTAAAAATTCACAGAGGAGCAAAACTTTTTGATTCTTAAAACCAGAATCCTTTTCTACACATTTATTATCTCTGATGCTTATTGATCTTTTTTTTTAAGTACTAATTCTCTGTAGTCCATCTCTTTAATACCTATCATCTCTAGGTCACACTAAATGGCTTTAATTCAAGGACCATCACAACTTCCTAAGGATCAAAATGACAAGAAACCCAAAGAAACACATGGTGGCTTTAAGCAGGCTACAGCATATAATCAGAGGAGACTCGTATAAAAGGCATCATTAAGGACAAAGATGATCAGATGGAGTACAAGAGACAACAAATGGGCTGACCCAGTGCCTCAGTGAGATGTTAAAAGCATCAGAAGAAGGCTTCCATACTGAAAGAATCCTCTATGGCAGAATGAGTGCTCCACCTGGAATCAAAGGACTTAAGTTCAAATTCCATTTCATACCTTTGTGACTTGGAGAAAATCACTTAGCCCTTCTGTATTTCATTTCTTCATTTATAAAAAGTAGATGTTGGACTAAGAAATCACCCAAATCTGTTTACAATCTCATGACTTTTCAGTTCATGAGGGGCAAAAACATGGATACAACTCATTCAAGATGGGAAGGCATGAATAGATGATAGCTATGAAAGAAGATCCCACTCCAATGAGTTTGGAGAGCCATCTTATTATGTCATTGAGTGGCTTTTGGACTTATGCAGTGGTTAGGATTTAAGAACCATAGCTGTACTGGCATTTGGGGATCCAGTGGACCTGCTCAGTTCCCAGTATCTAGAGGAGTTTGCACTGTCAATCAATCCACTGCAGACATGGAAATCCTCCCTCCTTTCAAAAGGGAAAAAGTAAGGAAATTTTGAAAGATCAAATATTAATCCAATTTGGGTTGGGGGGGCAGCATTTCTGCTTGGTAGTTATACCCAGATACACTGGCATTAATTAATGCTTTCCTGATTCTGGTATTGCCTTCTTCTGTCTGTCTCTGTTTCTCAGTCTCTATTCTCTCTTTCTCTGTTTCTCATTCATCTCTTTCTTTCTCACTGTTCCTCTCATTGCATCCCTGTGTATCTCCCAGTGCATTTCCGTCTCTGTCTCTCTCTCTCTTAACTTATTATTTGTCCCCCTGGGTGTAAGGAGCATCTTAATACATCCAGAGTTTAAAGCAGCATGAAGCTAATTACCCATGCTACTGACAAGTGAATTAGCAGACAAACATGAGCAAGGACCTGGTTGCCTCCCCACTGAGTGGTGACTCATGAGTTCTGAGGAGTCAGGAGAGACTGGACCTTCTGGTCTAGGTCCAACCCTTGAAATGACTATAATGTGTTTAAGGGACACAAGGAAGGAGAGAAGTGAGGGAGGGCAGGAATTCCTTCCAAGCCACCTTCCTCACTGCCCTGACATAGCCCTTACCCACCCTCTATGATACCAATGCCATTTGGGTTAGTTAGGACAGACAACAAGGTGACTGGGAGTCTGGGACAAGAGGATATAAGGAGTCACTTACACAGGCTGGGGGGTCTTGAACAGGCTGCCGTTGTATCTTTGCCTGACCCCTTGAAACAAGCCCACATTGGGAGGCGGAGGCTGGGTTCCCGAAGTAGCTGCAGACCTGGAGGGGTGATGGCATGAGTGAAACAAGGAAAAATACTCAGAGTAAGAGAAGCGGGTCATATCCAGGGATTGTTGGAGGCAGGATCAAGGGAAAGAGAGAGAAAGAGGGAGAGTGGAAGAGGGGGGAGAAGAGAGGGAGGGAAAAAAGAGGGAGGGAGGGAGAGAGAAAAGGAGGGGGAGAGAGAGAGAGTGAGAGAGAGAGAGAGAGAGAGAGATTGAGAGAGGCTGACGCTGGGCACTGGGACTTTGAATGAAAGCAGATGGCCACAGCTTGCTCTGGGCTGGACTCAGCTGTTCTCAGCTCTGGATTATTTTTGGCCTTCTGAGGAAGCACCAAGGGATTTGAATGACCATATAAGACAACAATGAGGTTCACACCCCCCTTTAAAAAAAACACAACCACACAGAAGGAAGATATGAAGTGACATGATATTCTCCACCTCCAAGGAAGATTTGAAAAAGTGGTTAGAGTGGTTAGCTGCAAGCTGAGGTCATGAAATTGTCCCAGTCTTATGGTGCCTCCAGGGCCATGTCCCATCTAGGCTAAGAAGTGCCTCCTCCAGGAAATCACAGTCTCCAAACCCTTTTCTTCTTCTGTTCTTTGACAACTGAGTTTAATTCAACAAGCTTTTGTTAAGCACCTGCTCTGTGTAAGGATCTAGGGGACATAGAGAGTTTAAAACCCTGTCTTCATGGTCTCTTCCTGAGACTTATTAGTGACAGCAGATATATATGTGTGTGTGTGTATACATACATATACACATATACATATAGATACACATGTACGTATATGTGTATGTACATATACGTATAATAGAAAGAATCCTGCCCTGAGGAGCAGGAGGCCTAATTCCAAGTCCCAATTCTTCTGACAAGCTGCGGACTCCTAAGGGGTTCCATGAATTTGTTGTTATTATTGTGTTGTTTTTAAAAAAATATTTTGATAACTGTACTTCAATATAATTTGTTTCCTTTGTTCTCCTTTGCATTTTATTTCATGCCCTGAAAAACATTACTCTGATATTTAATCATGGGCTTTGCCAGACTGCCAAAGAGTTCCATGCCTTTTTGTGTAAAAGGGTTAAGAACCCCTGGACTAAACAGATCAGTGAACTTGGAAAAAGTCACTTCATCTGCATCACCCTTGGTGTCCTCATCTATGAAAGTAGAGGGTTAAAGTTTAAGGTTAGATCTGACATTTTGTAATCTATGAATGATATCTGTGATTCCTTATCACATCCTCCATAGCAGCTGGTCCAAACCTTCTGTTCCTCCTCAAGGTCCCTATAGCAATCTCTCCCACCACTCTCTCAGTAAAGGACCCCACATCATCCTTAAAATGAAAAAAAATCTAAATAATAGTAGCTAACATTTATATTTTTGTTATATCATTTTTCAGTTGGATCTGACTCTTCATGACCCCATTTAGGGTTTTCTTGGTAAAGATTCTGGAGTGGTTTGTCATTCCCTTCATTTTAAAGATGAGGAAACTGAGGCAAATAAGGTTAAGTAATTTTCCGAGAGTTGCACAGCCAGTAAGTTTCTGAAGCCAGATTTGAACTCATAAAGAGGAATCTTTCTGACTCCAGGTTTGGTGCTGTATCTACTGTGCCACTTAGCTGACCAGCAATTATATAGTGCTTTATAATTATTATCTCAGTAGATCTCACAATGATTCTGGGAGGCATTATTATTCCCATTTTACAGATGAGGAAACTGAGGCAAATGGAGGTTAAGTGACTTGCCCAAGGTCATACAGATAATAAGCATCTAATGCCAGATTTGATCTCAGGTCTTCCTGATATCAGCACAGATGGACCACTTAGCTGCCATAAGTACCTGCTCTTCTCCCCTGTTCTTCATCTTAAAACCCTTTTACATCATATCCCATTTTATCCTTTACTACAGTCTGTGATAAAGAGGTGAGTCCTTATCCTCAGTAGAGCCAACCCCTCTACCTATGCACATGACCCCACATATTCCTTTCTCCTTACCCTCATTTTTCAATTTGGCTTCTAACACCATCACTCAAGTGACTATCAACACTATCTAAACTGCTCAATCTTAGAGCTTTTCTCTGTCTTCAGCCCTCTTCACCTTTCTGCAGTTTTTAATATGGTCGACCAACATCCTAGGTTTTCTATACACTTGGTTCTCCTACCCACATAATCACTTCTCAGTCTCCCTTGCTGCACCATCATCTATGTACTGCCCACTAAATGTTGGTATCCTGCAAAGGTCTGTCTCAGACCCTCTTCTCTCTCTATACCCTCTCTCTTTGGTGTCATTAATCTGCAAGGGTTTATCAACTTTCTCCATAAAACTATCAACTCAAAATATGTGTATTAGCTTCCTCCAGAATTCCAATCCTCCATTACCAAATGCCTTTTGGACATCTCTACCTAGATGTCTCATCAGCATCTCCACATGTCTAGAATGGAACTCATAATCTATGACCTGCTAAAGCTATCCCTCCTTTCAACTTCTCTTTCTGCATGATGGCCACCATTAGCCTTCAAGTCACTCAGGTGCATAACCTTGATTCTTTCCCACCCCACCCCCATATTAAAATTATCTGCAAAGTCTCATCAATTCTACTTCCTCAATACCACTCACATCCATTTCTTTCTCTCTAATCACAGAACCACCACCCTAGCTCAGGCCCTCATCATCTCTTATCAAATTGCTGAGATCACTTCCTAACCAGGCTCCTGACATCCATGGTGTCCCCTCTCCAGTCTCTTTTATAAAACTGCCAAAAATATTCCTCCTAAAACATGGATCAGGTCATACCATGCCTATGCTCAGATAAAACTGATGCCTTCTTATGGCTTCTACCATAAAATACAAACTCTTCCACTTGGAATTTTAAGTCCTTTACAAGATGGTGACTTGCCAGACCTATTTTGTACAAGTTCCTTTCACACATTCTACAGCCGAGTCAAACTGGCTTTCCCACTGTTATCCTTCTTCCTCATCTCCACCTCTTTTAATTCTTAACTTCTTTCAAGACTCAACTCAGATGGCACCTACTATGGGAAGACTTTCCTGATTCCCTTAGTTCAGGGGTGGGGAACCTGCGGCCTCAAGCTCTACATGTGGCCTTCTAGGTCCTCAAGTGCAGCCCTCTAACTGAATCCAAAGGACCTAGAGAGCCACATGTGGCCTCAAGGCTGCAGGTTCCCTACCCCTGCCTTAGTTTTTAGAGCTCTTGATCTCCTCAAATTACCTTATATTTACTGGTTTGAGTATATCTTATAGTCCCTCAGTGGAATGTGATCCTATCCCCCCTTACCCAGTAGAGGCAGGTGTGGTTTTTTTTTTTCATTTTTGTCTTTGTGTTTCCAGTATGTAGCATACTGCTTTACACAAGGTAGGCACTGAAAAAAATATATATTGTTGTTCCCGTTATATATAATAGTATTTATTTGGGCAGCTAGGTGACACTGGGGATAGAGCACTGGGCTTAGAATCAGGAGAATCATTCAATCTCAGACAATTACTAGCCATGTGAACCCAGACAAGTCCCTTAACCCTGTCTGCCTCAGTTTCTGTATCTGTAAAATGAGCTGGAGAAGGAAATGGCAAACCACTCCAACATTTACCAAAAAAAAAAAAAAAGACTCCAAATGGGATCAAAAAGAGTCCTAATTCACTGAACAACAATGAGCATTAATAACTGCCTTAAGTTCTGACAAGTGCTTTGTATACATTACCTCATTGGATCCTCACAATAATCCTGTGAGGGAGATGCTATTTTCCCATTTTACAGATGAGAAAACTGAGATTGACAGAGGTCAAGTGACTTGCCCAAGGGTCACAGAGAAATATATCAGAGGAGGGATTTGAACTCTGCTCTTTTTGACTACATGTCCAGTCCTCTACCCAGTAAGCCACTTTGTTCCTTGGAATTGACCCACATTTAAGGGAAGATGGGGTATGGAGAATGTTACTTTTGTTCCAGAACCATTTTTACACGATTTTGAATGGATGAAAGTCATTTTGCAACTTCCTCTGCTTTAATATCCATTCCCATTTAAGAGGAGGTTGTGCAAGTGATTGGGGTAGGTAGATGAGCTAGGGGAGGTAGAGAAAGTAGATGAGAAAATTTTTTGCTTTGTTTTGTTTTTAAATTTTATCTCTGACCTCAAGCCCTGAGGGAGGCCTGACCCAGATCCTCAAACACTGTCCTCAGCAGCTCTCTTATCAGCAGACTTGAAAAGAACAAAACTGATTATTAGCATGACCTGGATAAACCAATTCACCACTCTGAGTGGGTTTGGACCAGGGTGATGGAGCCAGCTTGTACAGACTCTTGAGAGCTGATCATTAAATTTTGAGTCTGAGCATTTATACCTTGAAAATTGACAAATACAAAAAATCCTGTCTTGATTTATTATTCTGTTGATTTTCTAGACTTAAAAAAGCTATGAAGAAAATGTTAATAATGCAAATTAAATTTAAAGTGTGTTGTACTTTCTTCCCCAAACCCCACCTCCGCCCCGCCGAGAGGCAGTTGTTACACATTTGCCAATACATCACTAGACTAAGGAGCCTATATAGCTCTAAATCCATGCTCCTCTGAGAACTTCTGCTTTCATAATCTAGTTTTGAGATATCATTCTACAATCTAAAAACCTTTTTAGGACTTTAGAATGCCTTTCAGGTGCTCTATATTTTAACATTAAGTTCAATCGATCCCAACAAAAATGTAAGTAGCAACTGTATGCAAGTCCCTGTGTTAAGTGATTTGTTATTGTTTCAGTCATATCTGACTCTGTGACCTCATTTGGGGTTGTTTTGGGAGAGATATTAGAGTGGTTTGCCATTTCCTTCTCCAGCTTATTTTGTGGATGAAGAAACTGAGATAAACAGGGTGAAATGACTTGCCCAGGGTCACATAGTTAATAAGAGGCTGAGGCTAGATTTAAACTCAGAAAGATGAGCCTTCTTGATTTCAGGCCCAGCATTCTATCTACTAGATAGCGCCACATAGCTATCCATATCTAATCGAGCCTCCTCTTTTTATAGATTAGGAAATCAACACCCATTGAGTCCTCTATCCATTATACCACACTGTCTCTCCGGTTTTTGCAGACAATATTTAAATATGCTATTTATGTAGAGAATGTTTAGACTGGAAGAGACTTATAATATTGTCTAACCTAATTCCTTCATTTTACAGATAAGGAAACTGAGTCTAAGAAAGGGAAAGTAACTGGCCTATGGTGGTCTAGTAAGTGGTCAAGCTGTGACTCCAACTTGAGTCTTCTAAGTCTTTCTCAAACAATGTTTCAGCTGCCTTCTCCCTTCACCCCTATGGCCCCTTTGTCCTATTGATGAGTTCATCCCAGAATCTCCATTTAGGTGAAGGATCCAAACCAAATCTTTCATTCTCTGGAATTTACCATCACTCCCCCATGGAGGTATTTCTCTCCCATGATGTTCCTTTTGTATGTTTTCTTCCCCCATTAGAATGTCAGCTCCTTGAGGACAGGGACTGGTTTTCTGTTTGCTTGCATATTTATTCCCAGCATTTAGCCTAGTACCTGGAACTTTGGAGTTGCAAGCTCTTAATCAGGACTTGTAGACTTGACTTGACTTGCTGCTCTCTAAGACTAACTGCTCCAGAGAGGAAGTATGATATGGTGGATAAAGTCCTGAACTTAGAATTAGGATGAGTTGGGTTCAAATGCCACCACAAACATTTATTAGCTGAATGACCTAATTAGCTAAACAGGCAAGTTAGATAAGTAATTTTCCCAATGTCACACAAGTAGTAAGCATCAGTGCAGGCATTCAAACTATGTCATATGACTCTAAATCTAGTACTCTATTGGACCACACTGATTTTCATTGGTAAGTTCCCCAAGTTCTCAATAGCTTCTTTCCTAGGATCCATAAATAGTCCTATTAGCAAAGTACCTCAGTATAACAAGAACCCAGTGAGGAAACCTTTAGAGAACACTGAGAATGGAATTTGTTCACTGGATGAGGTTTGTTTTTCAGTCATGTCCAACTTTTTATGATTCCACTTGGGATTTTCTTTGCAAAGATACTAGAGTCATTTGCCATTTCCTTCTCCAGTTCATTTTACAGATGAAAAAACTGAGGCAAAGGTAAAGTGACTTGTCCAGGATCACACAGCTAGTAAGTGTCAGAGGCCAGATTTGAAATCAGGAAGATGACTCTAGGCCTGGCACTCTATCCCCTGTGCCACCTAGCTGGATCCAAAAATGGAATGAGATTCTTTATGAAATAATGAGCTTCCTCATCATTTGGAAGTATTCAAGTTCACTAGTCAAGAATATTGTGCAGGAGATTGGCTAACATGACAAAACAGGAAAATTATAAATTCTAGAGAAGATGTGCGAAAATTGGAACACTAATGCATTGTTGGTGGAGTTGTGAATTGAGCCAACCATTTTGGAGAGCAATTTGGAACTATGCTCAAAGAGCTATAAAATGTGTATACCCTTTAACCCAGCAACCTACTTCTAAGGCTATATCCCAAAGAGATCATAAAAATGGGAAAAGGACTCACAAGTACAAAAATATTTGTAGCAGTTCTTTTTGTGGGGGCCAAGAATTTGAAATTGAGGCAATGCCCATCAATTGGGGAATGGCTGAACAAGTTGTGGTATATGAATGAAATGGAATACTATTGTGCCATAAGAAATGATGAGAAGGCAGATTTCAGAAAAACCTGGAAAGACTCATATAAACTGATGCTAAGTGAGGTGAGCAGAACCAGAAGAACATTGTACACAATAACACAGTAACAGCCACAATGTGAGATGACTAACTTTGATAGACTTAACTCTTCTCAGCAATGCAAGGTCTAAGACAACTCCAAAAGGCTCATGGTGGAAAATACTATCCACATTCAGAGAAAGAGCTACAGAGTTCTGAATGCAGATTGAAACATACTATTTGCTCTTTTTCTTTTTGTTTTGTTTCATTTCTTCTTTCACATACCATTGGTTCTAATTCTTCTTTACAACAGGACTAATATAAAAATATGCTTAGTATGAATGTTTACGTAGAGACTATATCAGATTGCACGCCATCTTGGGGATGGAGGAGAGGAGGTAGATGGAGAAAATTTTAAATGAAAAAGCTTGTGGAACTGAATGTTGAAACTAAAAATAAATAAATTACAAAAAAAGGGATATTGTGTAGGAAATTCCTCTTTATGTACAGGTTGGAAGAGATGACCTCTCAGGTTCCTTTCAGCTCTGGTAGTTTGTGAATTACTACAGTTTAAACCATACTCACTGCTGCAGAAAAAAAAAAACAGAGTTACATGTCATTTGCCCTATATGTTTGTTTATAGTATTCGGATATATTTTAAGTTTTTTGTTTGTTTTTTAACATAAACTTAGGTTGGAGATATTATAGAAAAGAAACCAACAACAGACATTTAAAAGCTGGGTTGTTGTTGATGTGGCTTGTCCTTTGTTCTCAAAGAAGACCATGACATCAGGGAGGTGATGCCATGACATGCTAGTCAAGCGGATTTAAGTGAGGCAGGGCTGTGCAAAGAGACTTGGGAGGAATGTAGTTATTGTCTTCAAACAAAAGGCAAATCATATGAACAAAACTTGTCTTGCATAGCTCACATGTGAAAAGGATTAGCTTTATTCTGCTTGGCCTCAATGAGGAAAACTAGGGTTAATCCACAGAAGCTAGAAGGAAGTGGATTTCAGATGTCATTACAGTTCTAGTAATTCACAAGTGAAATTGTCTGACTTAGGAGGTAACAACAAAAGCAATAACAAGCTTTATGTAGTACTTTGGGGGCAACTAGGTGGTGCAGTGGATAGAGTGCTGGACTTGAGTTCAAATCCAGCCTCAGATCCAGCTGTGTAATCCTGGGCAAGTCATTTAACCCTCTTGGCCTCAGTTTCCTGGAGCTAGAGAAGGGAATGGCAAACCATTCCAAAATCTTTGCCAAGGAAATCCCAAATGGGCTTTCATAACTAAAATGACTAAACAACAACCCAAAAAAGTACTTTATGGTCTACAAAATGCTTTGATTGTATTGTCTGATCTAATCTTTGCCCTAGCTTTGTGAGGTGAATGCTTATTATTATTCCTGTTTCGCAGATGAGGAAAGTGTCCCAATTCAGTAAGGATCTGAGGGAATATTTGGACCTTTATTTTCCAGATTCCTAAAGTCCAAAGTTCCATCTACCACGTCACTTGTATCCTTCATCCACAATGAACTCTCCCATCACAGAAAGTATTCAGGCACACAAGAGAAATGGATGATCCTACATTAAGAATATTGTACAGATGAGAAGGGATCAGATCAGGGGTTCTCCTAGGTCTTTCCCCTTTCAAGATGCCATGATTCTATGAGTTCATGTCTATAGGACCCAGCTTATCTTCTCACATAACAAGGAGTGTACAATCTGTAGAATGGTGTATGGTGGTCATCCTAATGTTATTAATAACTGAACTTTTAAATACAGTAAAGGTTTAAAGGCCACAGGGACTTATTTATTCAGGACCTAAGTGCGGGTATGGACCTCTTCTTCTGTTCCCAGTCATGGATACTGGGTAGAATTGAGTAATAAAATACTGGGGAACTTTTCCAAGGTGACTGTTACATCATCTGAGTACAGCAATGCTATTTACCCAGAGTGGGAGGGAGAAGTCCTTGAAACTACTTTACCAAGTATACACCCACATTCTTGATACTGTTTTCACAAATTACTTTGTAGCCTCTTAGGGCTGGTCCAGTAAGGACATTCTCAGCTTGGGATGGTATTTCCAAGCAAAGAAGGAAGGCGTGACTATTCCCTCAGAAAAATTATTGACAAATGCAGATTAAGCTTCCCTATCAATGGGAAAACTTCATGGATCGCAGAGCCAGAACTGGAAGAGATGACCTCAGAGGCCATAGGGAGAAACCTCCTCAGTTTACCAGTGGGAAATTAAGGCCCAGAGAAGTTGTGTAACTTGCCCAAAGTGAAACATGTAGCATCAGAGGCAGGATTTGAACCTGGGCTCAGCAGTGATGGTTGGTAGGTGGTGCAGTGGATAGAGTGCTGGGACCTGGAAGACTCATCTTTCTGAGTTCAAATCTGACCTCAGACACTTACTGGCTGTGTGACTTTGGGGAAGTCACTTAACCCTGTCTGCCTCAGTTTCCTTATCTGTAAAATGAGCTGGAAAAGGAAATGGCATCTTTGCCAAGAAAATCCCAAATGGGGTCACAAAGAGTCAGACACAACTGAAAAAAACAACTGAATAACAACTCAGAAGTGATGCTCTGTCTGTTATGCTACAGTGCCTCCCTCCTGAACCCTGTGGTATAATCTATAATCCAAACTGAAAAAAGTTAAGAGTTGAAGGACAGGCTTTTTGATGTGTAGTCTTTCAATAAAGCTCTCACTGAGTTTTGTTTCATTTATTTTGCTCCCTAGATCAGAGCATATATAGAAGAGAGAGCTGGAGACAGAGAAGAGAAGGGAAGGGAGAGAGGGGAGATATGGAGAAAGAGAAAGAAGGAGAAAGAGAAAGAAAAAGACAGAGGGGGAAAGAAAAGGGAGAGAGGGAGAAACAGAGGGGGGGAGGGAGGAAGGGAGGAAGAGAGAGGGAAGGAGGGAAAGAGAGAGAAACAAGGAGAGAGAGAAGAGAGAGAATGAGAGAGTGAGAGAGAGACAGAGAAAGAGAGAGGGGGGGGGAGGGAGGGAGAGAGAGAGAGAGAGACAGACAGACAGACAGACAGACAGACAGACAGAAATAAGACATATGTTTATGTTAGGGAAAGAGATTGCACCCTGAGATTTCACTGGCAAAGAGAATTCTCCAGTGAGGAAACTACCGTGGTCACCTTTGTCTTAGTTTTTTGCCTGGAGTACTGAAAGGTTAAGTGAAAACTTACATACTGTCAGTGTGTACCGGAAGCAGAACCTATGCTCTGTGTCCTGTGACTCTAACCTGAGTCCTCGGGGTCTTCCAACTCTCCTAATTCTCAACAACTACTGTAAAGAGACACCATGATGGAGACGAACTTGGAATTAGGATGAGATGGGTTTAAATCCCTTTGCTAAAGACTATCTGTATGATCACGGGCAAGTTATTTCTTCCCTCAGTTTCCTTATCTGTAAAATAGGGATGATAATTCCTGTAGCAGTTACCTCACAGGTTGTCATGAGGTTCAAACTGTATCACTCAATCTCTTATATCTAAAGTGAAAGTACTCAAAAGCATCCTGAAAATAAATATAAATTCTTTCCTGGATTAGTCAGTATTATGGACCTTCTACACGGCTCATCCTGCCCCTCCTCCAACATTTGTATAGATGATTGAGAACATAATTCACATTTCTACAGATACTTTACAAGCACCTTTCCCATAACAACCCTGTAGGGTAAGCAATGGAAGTCTTATCCCCATGTTACAAATGAAGAAACTGAGGCTCTGAAAAATTATATCATTTACCACGGTTATACAACTCATAAATGTTAGAAGCCTGGATTCAACCCTAGGCCTCCTTGACGTCAAATCCAGCAGATTTTCCATTACCTCATACTGTCTCCCTTTACTTGGCCAAAGTCTTAGCTGGCAAGGTAGCGTTCTGTTGTTTAACCATTCCCTCCTCCTTTCACCCTTCCAAGTACCCCCAAGTCCCCATTTTCACCCAACCCTATGCCCCACATGCACACAATTTTCCATTCACTTACCTGGTCCATGGATAAAAATGGGCAGGTGGCCTGTTGGAGAGGTTGGCTGCAGCTGTTTCTCTTGCTGCTGTCCGAGCTTTCTGACAGCTTGGGTCAGCTGGCTGCCCAGGGGAGCTATCAGTCAGACTCTGCTCGATGGCCATTTGGATAAGCTCATCCTCACTCATACTGCTATACAGACTGTACTCTTCCTGCCCGATCGCCCTCTGGGCACTTGGTGTAGTGATCTCCATGGCCATCCTCCCCCAGTCTGTTATCATAGGGATAAGAAGAGAGAGTTCAATAAGGGGGTAAAGAAAATGAAATTCTGAAAAGCTTTGTGAAAAATAAAAGTATCCTGATCACTAGGGTAGCTTCTGTAGGGGCCTTGGGAGAATTAGCTACAAGGCAATATTGCAACTACATAAAAAGTATGTTTTCAACTAAAATTCAAAAAATACTGAACACATTCTACTCACAAGGTACTAGGTTCTAAAGAGGACATGGGAATATGCAAGAAACAGTTCTTGCCCTCAAGATTCTCACAGTAAAGGAAGATGTACAATACATAGATAACCACAGAGTTGTGTGCTATAGGAGAAAATGAAGGACAGTGGGTACTAAAGGCAGCAAGGTGATGGAGAGAATAGAGAGCACTGGGCATGGAATCAGAAGATATGAGTTCAAATCCAACATTAGACACTCTCTGTGTGACCTTAGGAAAGACATCTAACTTCTTTTTGCATCAGTTTTCTTACGTATAAAATGGGGGTGATGACAATGGTACCTACTTTCCAGAGTGGTTGCAAGGATCAAATGAGATAATGTCCGTATAGTGTGTGGCACATAGTACATAATTGCTTTATTGTTATTATAGGCACATCTGAATCTAACATTTATTAGCTGTGTGTCACTCTGTTCTCCTCGGGCTTCATTTTCTTCATCTGTGAAATGGGGATAATAACACTTGAGCTACCCTACTTGAGAGGATTGTTATGAGTAAATCACTTGTAAACCTTAAAGGACTACAAAAATGTGAGTTAAATGTTATTATTGAGACAAAGCGTTTCCCTTTAAGGACCTTGCAGTCTAGAGGCAGGCATGAGACATGAACACAGATAACAACAGAGAAGCAACTTGATGTAATAAGTGGTAAGATCTCAGCATTTTAGAGCTAAAAGGGATCAGGTCTCCCCCATCCTTTAATTTAAAAAAAAACTGCCCTTTGACCATGCCATCCCCTCAAGCTATCAACCTGTATTTTTCCTCCCTTTTCACAGTCAAATTCCCAAAAAACACATCTACTATTATAATCTACATATTCTCACCTCCTATTCACTTCTCAGCCCCTGGCAATCTGCTTTATGACCCTACTACTTGACGGAAACTTCTCTTTCCAAGGTTATTAACTAATTCTTAATGGCAAAAGCCTCTGGCCTTTTCTCAGACTTCATTCTTCTTGACTTTTTTCAGATTTTGAGTGCTTATTCCTCTGGGATACTTTCTTCACTTGGTTCCCACAATACTACTCTCTCCTGGTTCTCCTTCTATCTGACCACCTCCTTCCTAGATCCCACCCTCCAACTGTTTGTGTTCCCCAATCCCCATCTAAGTCTCTCTCCTGAACCTACTTCCCTTGATATATTTTCTTTCTTAATGGTCTCATTCACTCCTATGAGTTCGCTTACCTCATCTATGAACATAATTGCCAAATCTATATATTTAGCCCTGATCTCTCTTCTAAAACTCAGTCCAACTTTATCGACTGCCTGCTGGGCGTTCATTACCTGTATGAGGAAGTATTGTGACTTTCAGGCAAGCAAGATCAAGGTTCAAATCCAGACAAGTCACTTAACTGGAACCTTGGTTTACTGATATGTAAAATGAAGGAGATGGAATCCATATCCTCTAAGATCCCTTCTAGCCCTAACTCTATGATCCTATAACTTCAAGTTCAGTATATCCAAAACAGAATCCATTATCCCCACTTCCAGCTAGTGTTAGAGTAAAATTTGCCCCTCCTCCAAAATTCTCTCTCTGTTGAGGCAATGACCATCCTTTCAATCACTCAATTATGTTAACTTCAGAGTCATTCCTGATCCTTCACTCTATCTCATTCCTTACTGTTTTGTCTTGTCAGTTCTATTTCCACAACATTTGCCTCTCACCAGGCAGCTAGTGGTGCAGTGGATAGAATGCTGGGTCTGGAGTCAGAAACAGCTGAGTTCAAAGGCTGCCTCAGACAATGACTAGCTGTGTGACCCTGGGCAAAGCACTTAACTACTCTGTGCCTCAGTTTCCTTAACTATAAAACTATAAAAAAGAGCACCCACCTCAAAAGATGGTTGTGAGAATCAAATAAGATCATTGCAAAACACTTATCACAGTACCTGGAATATAAGAGGGTCTATTCAAACATTTGTTCCTTTCTTTCCCCCACTACCTTCCACCACTCTAACCACTCCAGACCTAGACTACTGCAATGGTCTCCTGAATGTTTGACCTGCTGCCATTCTCTCTCTTTCCACTCCTCCACATTGACCCCCAAAGAAATAGACATAATATGTCATTCCCTTGCTCAGGAAACTTCCATGGCTCCCTATTGTATCTGTAAAAATACAATCATTTCAAACCTTTGACAATTTAGCCCCAGCTTCCTCTTACAGATATTTCACATGAATCTGCTTCATGCATTCCAAGTTCTAGACAAAGAGGCCTCTTCGTTATTCCCTGAGCTTTGCATTTAATCTATCACTTCATGCTCTCCCCATGCCTGTAGTACATTTCTCCTTTAATTCAGCCTATGAGAATCTTTAACCTTCCTCATAGTTCCACTCAGGTGCCACTTCCTACAGGAAACCTTCCCTGATTTCCCTCCTGCCACCGGTATTAGTGTCTTCCCTGTTCTCAAATTATCTTGCACTTACATATATTATCATTGTAAATGTAAATAAATTGTAAATGTATCTCCTACTAGAATGTAAGTCCCTTAAGTGAAGGGACTTCACAAGGTGTCAGTTTTAAGCCCTTAAAATTACAATACTAATTTATAAGATACCCTGTATTACACTTTTTGGAGTAGGGGGGGCTATATCACCAGTACCCAGCACAGTCTTTCACCTAGGTGCTTGATAAATGCTTACTGAATGGAATTAGCTCATCTAGTCCACACTTCTTACATTATTGGGAAGTTAGATGACTTGCCCAAGGTCGCAAAGGTGGCAATTGTAAGGAATTCTGAATTCAAATCTAGTTCTAATACATTAGATGCCTGGAAGAGTTTCTCAAATCTTCTGTTTTTTCATCTGTAAAATGGGGATAGTTATACCAGCACTTCGAAAATATGAAGGTACTATTAAAAAGTGCAGTAGTATCACAATACAACAGAATAGCATGGGGTTATATGCTCCAAAGGTTTCAAACTGCTCCAAGACTTTTGGGACACCCTATATAATGCAATCAATCAATGGACAAACATTTATTGTTGTTGTTTAGACTTTTTTCTGCAATGTCTGACTCTTTATTACCTCCTTTGGGGGTTTTCTTGGCAAGGATGCTGAAGTGGTTCGCCATTTCCTTCTCCAGCTCATTTTACAGATGAGGAAACTGTGGCAAACAGAGTTAAGTGACTTGCCCAGGGTCACACAGCTAGAAAGTGTCTGAACCTTTATTAAGTACCTATTATGTACTAGGCACTGCACACTGAAGATACACAGTAAAAAAAAATGAACTGATTTCTGCCCTCCAAGAGCTTTTTTCTGTGGTATATGTAGAATGCATTCAATATAATTAAATCCAAAGTAATTAGGAAGAGAAAATACTGGAAGTAGGAAGGATCAGCAAAGGCTCTGTGGAGAAGGTGGTGTTTGAAGCATACCTTGAAAGGCATTCACCTAAAAGGCAGAGGTGAAAAGGTGCGCAGAATGACCAATGCAAAGGTATGAAGACAGGAGATGGAATATGATAAACACCAGGGGAAGGTAAATTTGGCTGGATTCTAGAGTATGACAAAGAGAGAAAAGTACCTTAAGAGAAACATAAACAAAATGCAAAGGAGGGAGAGATTCTTTCTGTCCAGGAACATCAGGGGAAGCTTCATGGAAGATTGGAAAGGCAGAATTAGGCTTCTAATTCTTGATAGGGTGTAGAGTGAGTACAGGAGGAAAGCAGAATCTGAGTCTCCTGATTTAATTGGAGCACAGGATACATGAATGGAAATAGTGAAAGATAAAGATGAAAGGTAACTACAAAGAAAGTTATACTTTGTTTCACATCCAGCCAGTCATTCCTTGATTTAACATATGCTCATGGAGCACCTACTATGTGCAAGGAATTTCAGTAGATACTGGGTGGATAGGGAGGGGAAAGGGAGGAAGGGGGTATGGAATAAATACAAAGAAGCAGAAATAGTTCTGCCCCCAGGGAATGTCAACACAGAGACGGAGAGAAAGAGAGAAAGGGGGGAAAGAGAGAGAAAGGGGGGAGAGAAAGAGAGAACACTGATGTCCTATCCCAAATAAAAACAAGTTAATATGAGATAAAGTGGTGTGGTGGATAGAGTGCTGGGGTCAGGAAGATGAATCTTCTTGAGTTCAAATATGACCTCAGACTCTTACAAGCTGGGTGATTTAACCCTGTTTGCCTCAGTTTCCTCATCTATAAAATGAGTCAAAGAAGGAAAAGGCAAGCCACTGAAGTATCTTTGCCAAGAAAACCTCAAATAGGGTCATGAAGACATGACTCAGCCACAACACCACCACCACAGCTAATCCACAGCAGAGCTGAAATTTACATTCAGTTTCTCTGACACCAAATCCAGTAGTATTTCAACTACACCACACTGGAAGAGTTTAGATTTTGATGGATGAAGGGAGGATGGGAGGGAACATTCTGAAGGAGTGGATGGCTTTATGAACATCAATTTCCCTCTTGCTTCTGGCTTGGGTTGAGGAGGAGGTGAAGTACTTTGCCTTAGTAACTCAAGAATGGAACAAGTGAAGTACACCTTTATTCAATTCAAGAATGGGGAAGAAAATAAGTATTTCTTAAGTATATACCATGTGCCAGGCAATGTGCTAAGTACTTTTTACAAAAATTATTTCATCCTCCCAAAAACCCTGGGAGGTAGGCGCTCTTATTATTTTACTATTTTCTGTTACCATTTTACAGTTGAGGAAACTAAGGCATACAGACATGAAATGATTTGCCCAGAGTCACACAAGCTAGTAAGTGTCTGAAGCTGAATTTGAACTCAGGTCTTTCTCCTTTCAGGCCCAGCACTTCATCTATGGTGCCACCTAATTGCCTAGTATAGATGGGTTACCAATTTTATACCCAGTTCTGAGCTAAGGACTCCAGAAGCATAATAATATTATAACATAATATACTATAAATAAGCTATTACAGTAGCCCTTGCAAGATGATATAAAGGGTTGGGTATATTTTGGAAGATTTTCTCATTTTTCTTGGCTCCAAGTCTCCGCTAAGGAAACCAGGGATATGTGTGGGGTACCCCCTAGTCTGCCGAAAACAACTACCCATGTAAAAGCACAAAGTTCACAATATTGGAGGTCTAGTAAAGGTAGGAAATCAAAATAGGAGTCCTAAAGTATACAGTCATGAATCCCAAAGATGTGCATAACTGACATTTATGTGGCAACTGGTTTACAAAATGAGATGATTTCATATGCATACAGATACATACATATTTTTACATTTATACATACAAACATACACATGTATTCACACACCTATACACATATTGTATTTTGTGTTGCTGCATAGTCATTTTTCAGTCATGCCCAGCTCTTTACGGCCCCATGTGGGGCTTTCTTGGCAAAGGTACTGCTGTGGTTTATCGTTTCTTTTTCTCATGTTATAGATGAGAAAACTGAGGTAAACAAGGTTAAGTGTCTTGCCCAGGATCACACAGCTAAGTCAATGTCTGAGGCCATATTTGAAGTCAGGGAGACTCATCTTCCTGACTCCAGGGCCAGCACTCTATCCCCTGTACCCGCTTAGCTGCCACATATTACATGTAGCATATTATATATATGATATATAATATATAGAGAGACACATACTCATTTTGATCTCACCTCAGCCTTCCAGTGTAGGTCCTGCAGGTATCAATACTTCCATCCATAGATACTTCAAACCCTCTAAGTTCATGAATGCTCACCTTCATCCCATCACTACTCCTACAGTTGCTCTACCTTCCAAACAGACCTCTCCAAATGTTATGCCTGTAGGAACTAAGACACTTAGGTATGAACTCCTTGGGCCAATCAGGCCTCACTTTCATCTTGGACATTCTTTACTTGGCAGCTACATTCCTCCCTGTTCCCTCCCTGCTTTCCACATGTTGCTCTAAGAATTGTAATCAAGTTAATACTACCATTGGCTCTGGATGGACATGCGAATGGACTGCCTTATTATTCTACTCACACTCCTGGTGAATTTCCAGTCCAAAACATCCTTCCTTGGCTACCACCAGCCCAGCAGATCCTTGATACAAGTGGATGGAAGGCTTAGAGTGAGGAAGACTTGAATTCAAATCCTTCTTCGGACACTTATCGAATGACCCCAGGTAAATTATTTTATCTCTATAGCTAGAGAAGGAAATAGCAAACCACTCCAGTATTTTTTACCAAGAAAACCCTAAATGGGGTCATGAAAAGTCAGACACAACCAAAAACTAAGCACAACTACCCTCAGTTTCCTCATCTGTAGAAGGGGAATAATAATGCTACTTACCTCAGAGTTTTTGTAAGGATCAAGTGAAATATTTGTAAAGTAATTTGTAAAGTACTTTGCAAATTAGGAAGTACCATATACATTCTCACTGCTATTAATCTTTCTTTCCCTATTAGAATGTAAGTTGTTTGGGGGCAGGGGCTATGTCACTTTTGTATCTCTTATCTCCAGTGCTTAGTACAATATTTGGCACACAGTAAAAAACTAATAAATGCTCTTTCATTTTTTCATTAATGGGGAACCTGAGGCTCAGAGGTATTAGGGGACTTGCACAAGACCACACAGCTAGGATGTGGCAGAACTGACCCTCTTATACATTTATAGTGTATTTTGAAAGACAAAACATACTCATGAAAACAAGATGTTACCTGATGGCTGAGCCAAGTACCAGTGAAGACTTAAGTATCTCTGGACACCAAGTTCTGATCCTACAGCCTCACCAAAAGACGTTTTCCTTCCTTCTTTCTCTCTTCCCTTTCCTGCATGATTTAAGCTTTATTCTGTGACAAGCCCTGTGCTTTAGTACTGTAGGCACACATGTCAAAACACACCACCCTCAACTAGCTTAAATGCTAATGGGGAAATAAACTGCACGAATAAGAGAAAAAAAATTAGAAAACAAAGGAATTAGTTTTGGAAAGAACTTACAAACAGACCTAGAGGATAGAAGCCAGTGTTTTTAAAAGGCAGACCTCCCATCTTTACTCATCATAGAACCTCTCCTCTTTTCTCCCTGTCTCTAACCAAACACACGTATATAAGTCGCCATCCTGATCTTTGAATTTTTTAATGGCTATAATTATTGTAAGGATTCAGTAATGTAAAGTTTAATCTCAGCCCATTTTTCTCCAGTCACCCAAGAAACAGATCTCCAATGGAGGATGAAACTTATCACCACCCCTACTACCACCCCACACATACACACCATGGTTAATCCAACAGCTTCCAAGGCATTAGTTACTAAGCCTTGGAGTGGCTATGGTGACACCATGTTCTAGATATCTAAACTGGGAAATTAGAATCACAGAATGTTAGAGCTTGAAGATACCTTAGAATATAGAATGTTAGCATTGGAAAGGACTGTGGAATATAGAACGATAGAGCCGAGGGATAACTTTCAACAATGGAACACTACATCTAGAAGAGATTCTAGCTGTCATTTGTCAAATCTCCTCATTTTACAGATGAAAACAGATCCTGAGAGAGGGCTTGACTTATAACTAAAGTCACAGAGCTTACTGGCAATAGTTAAAATTTTAACTCAGCATTTGAAGGTTTGCCCAAACACATAGAAGAATTCATAGCAAAGGTGAGCAAAGATGCTAAATCAATGGATCATAGATTCAGAAAGGGACCTTGAAGATCATAGGACCACAGAGGTCAAAGAGATCTTAGAGGTGATCAAGTTTAATCTCATTTTGCATGTGAAGAAAGTGCAAATCATAAAAGTGCATCATCCGGAGTTACACAAATAGTAAGTTGTGCAGGAAAAGACTGAAATTCAAGTCGTATGGTCTCAGGTAGAAAGAATATAGAAATTGGAGTCAGGAGTTTCAAAAAAAGACAGCTAGATGATCCAGTAGAGTACCAGACCTAGATGGAGGAAGACTCACCCTTCTGAGATCAAATCTGGCCTCAGACACTTACTTACTAGCTGTGTGACTCTGAGCAAGTTACTTAACCCTACTTGCCTCAGTTTCCTCATCTGCAAAATTATCTAGAAAAGAAAATGACAAACCACTCCAGTATCTTTACCAAGAAAACTCCAAATGGGACTGAACGACCACAAAGTGTTAAAAGGCCCAGATGACTTGGACTTGAGTCACAATGCTGCCCCTAGCAATGTAACCATAGAGAAATCAATTGTTTTGGCTTTCAGTTTATCTGAAAAATTGAGGCAGTCATTGTAGAGGATTTTAAAAGTCCCTCTAAATCTTCCCCCCCACCTTCCTGTACCCAAAAACACTAGCTGTCTAGCTGAGCCTCTCCAGGGAGTCTCTCCCCAGGACCCCCTGATCTCACAGCTGTTCTACCCTAAGGCAGCAGGAGAAAAAAATGTATCAACAGACTCCATGGAGAAAGTGACCCTGTAGAAGAATGGATTGTGATGAATAATGAATATTTCCCAAGTAAACACACCAAGGCTTTTCTATACATAATAATACCCCAGGGAGACTACAGAGGGAGAAATTGTATTTTAAGGGGAAAAAAAATACAGGCCCAGATGGGATAAGGTTTATATGGAAGGCCTGACTAAACATGGCTAAGGACTTGTGATGGGAGAGGGGAAGAGTGGTGTCATGGGGCTTGGGGGCCCCTGGCTCCCTCCAAATTGAGCAGCCTATCCTGCAGCTGCTCTCCCCGTGTCATCTCCTCATGGAACAGTCTGCTCTCCCCCCTCCCTCCCGGCACCCTGGGAGAGAAATGTCCTGTTTCCAGTGGGTAGCACTTAACGTAATGGGCTGTTTTTTTGGCATGGAATGATATCTACAAAAGAGAACTCCATTAAGTTCATGGGAAAATGTGGTTTCTCTAACCCTCTTAAAGTGCTGACCATATGGACCCAGGCTTTCAGTGCCCACACTGGTCCTCTTGGCTTCCTCTGTCTCTGTTTCCCCTCACCACCTGCTCATGGTGACAGCGTCAGTCTTACTCCTTGGCTGAATCTAGTCTATGGGGAGAGAATTTCAGGGCCAACAGGAATCCATACCCCTCCTTCCTCAAAAATATTCTGCCATCTGATTGCTGGTGTCTGCAATTCTACACCATCAGAGACTAATTAATTGTTCAGTTGGATCCAACTCTTCATGACCCTGCACAGGGTCTTCTCGGCAAGGATACTAGATAGAAACAAAGATATTGGAGATGCATGCCATTTCCTTCTCCAATGAAGTAGGCCAACAGAAATTAAGTGACTTGTTCAAGGTCACCCAGCTAGTGAGTATCTGAGGCCTATTTTGAACTTGGGTCTTCCTGACTCCAGGCCCAAGAGTTCTACCCACTGAACCATCAAGCTTCCTCCTAATTAATTCCTTTAGACTAATTTTTAAATAGAGATGCTTCTGCTAGCTGAAGATGTTTAGGGAGAGAGAGCAAGTACTGGCCTGGTGTTCTGGTCCTTGGCTGTACTAGTGGAGATACAATTATATTTCACTGCTTAGCAACTGGAGATGTAGCAATATGTAACAAAAGGGGCCTGACAAGGTAGTGGGTTTCCTTTATGTGGAGGTGTTTGCCTCTAGTCTGAGTCAGAGGGATCAAATACATGGTCTAATCTCCCCACAAAACTTCTGATTACTTCCAATGAGGAAACTCCTTTCACCAATGCAGATCAGCACCTGGATTCTGTTTTGTCTTTCATTTTCAAAGGAGACCAATGACATTATCAAGTGACATCTTGACTTGTGCAGGAATTGAATTGAAGTGAGGAAGAGTTTCACACAGTAGTCAGTCTCACTCACTTTTCCCATCATGGCAAGAAGAAAGTCAGGACCACTGGCTGAGGATGCAGTGGATAACTGTAATTTGCAGAGAAGATGCTGACCTTTCTTCTTAGATGGTGCTTCCTCACTTGGGACATCCCTATATAGTAGAACTCAAAAGCCCAATCTCTTTCCCTTACATTTTTAATTAGAATTGAAAAGAAAGTAGTCCTTAAGGATGGCCTGAGATGTTAAGCCAGGATGTATGAGAGGTAGATCTTGAACCCAGGCCTTACTGACTATGTCAGGGACTTCTTTTCTTTCAAGATGTCCAAATTCAAAAAGGACAGTGGTTACTATAAACTTATTTCTTGGGATGTCTGATCTCCCCCTAAGTTTGAGATGATAACAGATCAGAGGAATGGATTGTATTTATAAAAAAGTAAGGGGAAAGTTAAGAGGCAGGAGGGAATAACATTTCAAGTTACTTACAAGTTAATAAGGAGGGGTAGAGGAAACCAAACAAACAGTCTTTTTTTTTTTTCCAAGATCCTTCTCACATTAAGTTGAGTTATCCAGGGCTAATCCTCAGATTGAGACTCCCTGCCAGTGGGACAGTGGCCAAAGACTGTCATATTTACAGGCTGGCAGCAGGGTTGGAAGATTTTATGTGAGGGTTTTTTGCTTTTTTTTTTTCCCCTCACATGAATGCGCTCATTGGATTTAGAGCAGGAGGAGACCTTATAGATCATCTCTTTCAGCCTCATTTTAGAAAGAAGGAAACTGAGTCACAGAGAAGGTTAGCAGAACTGAAAGTCAAACTTAGATCCTCTCAAAGGTCTGTGGGGATGAAGACACATGAGATTTCCCCTGAGGAAACCTACTCATTTTCAGGGATGAGGAAGGAAAATGTGGCCAACCAAGCCAGGAAAATCTGCCTAGTGTAGGGGTCTGCAGATCATGGGAATTTTCCTGACCTCATTTGTAGAGCAAGATATCCATGCTCCATACCTTAGTCACACTGAGGTTCAACAAGTCTACACAGGAAGCTCAGAGAAGCCTTGAGCCAGAAGGCTGAATGTGAAAGGAAGTCAGTCTCTCTTGGCTCCCTTCCAGGTGGGTTTGTTTACCACAGCACTAGAGGGCCTGGAATAGGACGTCAATCTGGAAAGAGAGTATTGTGGAGAGGCTAGAATGGATAAAGTATCTAATTTAAGGATAACATTCTCAAGAAGCCCCGGGAGGGGGAGAGGATTCAGTCCAAGAAATAATAATAACTCACATTTATATAAGCACCTACCTCACAAGATATGCAGCACAGTTATTATCATCCTCATTTGACAAATGAAAGAATTAGAACTTGGAGAGTGTGTGACTTGCTTAGGAAGTATGAGACAGGAAACTTGGGATTGAGGAGCTGGTAGAGGCATTGTTGGGGGCTCTAATTCAACTTCCTCATTTAACAAATTAGGAAAATGAGGCCCAGAGAGGTTGTGACTTTCCCAAGGTCACGGGGGAAGAATTTGATATAACTCCAGAATCCATGTTCTTACCACACTGCCTCTCATAAACCCCAGGTTTGTCATAAGCAGAGATATTTAATCACTACTGATGAGAATGTGGAGGCAAGTCTGTTGAGACTGGGTGAAGCAGCAGAAAGGGTACCGCATCTGAATCAGAGGATCTGGGTTCGAGTCCTCCCTCTGTCCTTTGCTATCTAGGTCACCTTGGGCAAGTCATTCTATCTCTTTTGCCCTCAGTTTCCTCATTAATCAAATAAAGCTGTTGGACTAGATGCTTTCTCAGGTCTCTCCTAGCTCTGACTTTATGATCTCCTCTCTGAGACCAGCATTCTTTTCACTAAATCAGGCTTCTATCTTCTTCCCCTCTCCAAGTTCCCAACTACTCAAGTTAAAGATGAAGAAGAAGGAAAGGGAACTTCCCTAAATCTCTAACTATTCAAGTTAAAGATGAAGAAGGTAAGGACACACACACACACACACACACACACACACACACACACACACACACACACATATACACACAATTCCCAACTACCCAAGCTAAAGATGAAGAGGGAAGAAGGAAAGGAGTCAAGGGGAGAATCATCACCTAGGCTAGGAAACGAGCAGAATGCTTTCTGACAGAAAGTAAATTTGACTGGGAACCAAAAAATCCAGTCCTAATCCCAGCTCCGCCATCCCCTCTACTTGCCGTGAATAAAACCCCTTCTCTGAGCTTAAGGAGCCTTTTCTGGAAGATTAAGAGATTGAACCAGATGGTCTCTAATCATCCTTTTCAGCTCTGTCTCATATTCTGTTATCAAAGATTTCAGCTGCAAGCAACCTTGGGGATGATCCTGTCTACTACTCCCCCATACCCCTACCTTCATTTGACAAATGAGAAAACTAAGTCATTCCCCAACTGATAAATGGTCAAAGTGGATTTAAATACTAAATAGTAATTGTTTCTCTTTTACCCAGGAACTCTGAGGGTCTTCCCTACCAGGTTGATTTTTTTTTTATTAAAGGAACCATCCCTTGAGCAACTACTTAAAGAAGCCTATTCATTGAATGGGTGTATATCGGTCAAAGTGAGAATGAGGTGCCAGGGTCTGATACTGCATCCTTGACCATCTCCAGTCATCCTGATGAATATCAGGCCACTGGACCCAGATGGCTCAGGAGAAGAGTGAGGTTGGTGACCTTTCACAGCCTCCCTCACTCAAATCAAAGTCAACTGCAAGTCATGTCATTGTCTTGATGTCATGGTCCTCTTCAAGAATGAAGGACAAATGCAACAACAACAACAAATGGTCAAAGGATACGAACAGGCAGTTTTCAGAGAAAGAAATTAAAGCTATCTATAGTCATATGAAAAAATGCTCTAAATCACTATTGATTAGAGAGATGCAAATCAAAACAATTCTGAGGTACCACATCACACCTATCAGATTGGCTAACATGACAAAACAAGATGATGATAAATATTGGAGAAGATATGGGAGAGTTGGAACACTAATTCATTGTTGGTGGAGCTGTGAGCTGATCCAGCCATTCTGGAGAGAAATTTGGAACTCTGCCCAAAGGGCTGCAAAAATGTCATACCCTTTGACCCAGCAATATTGCTTCTAGGATTGTATCCCAAAGAGGTCACAGAAATGGGAAAGGATCCCACATGTACAAAAATGTTGATAGCAGCTCTCTTTGTGATGGCCAAGAACTGGAAATAGAGGGGATGCCCTTCAGTTGGAGAATGACTGAACAAGTTGTGGTATATGAATGTAATGGAATACTATTGTGCCATAAGAACTGATGAACAGGAAGACTTCAGAGAGGCCTGGAAAGACTTATATGAACTGATACTGAGTAAAAAGAGCAGAACCAGGAGAACCAATCACAGTGTGCAAGGAATTTTTCTGGTAGACTTAGCTCTTTACAGCAATGCAAGGACCTAAACCATTTCCAAAGGACTCTTCAGGCAAAATGCCATCCACATACAAAGAAAGAACTGTGGAATTGGAATGCAGAATGGAGCAGAATATTTTCTCTTGTGTTATGTTTTGTTTTGTTTGGGTTTTCTCATGGTTTCTTCCATTTGTTTTAATTCTTCTATGCAACATGACCAATGTGAAAATGTGTTTAATAAGAAAATATGTATAGAACCCATTTAAGATTGCATGCCATCTAGGGGAGGGTGGCAGGAGAGAGAGAGAGAAAATCTAAGACTTATGGAAGTGATTGTAGAAAACTGAAAACAAATAAATTAATAATAATAAAAAAAAAGACAAATGAGAAAACTGAGACCCAAAAAGAGGAGCTGATTTGCTCAGGGTCGCATAGGTAGTAAGCAAGAGAAATGGATTTGTGGACAATTAGGTGGCACAGTGGATAGAGTCAGGAAGACCTGACTTCAAATCTGGCCTCAGCCACTTACTAACTAGGTGACCCTGGGCAAATTGCTTAACTCCGTTTGCCTCAGTTTCTCCTCTATAAAATGAACTGAGGAGGGAAATGGTAACCCACTTCTATAGTATCTTTGCCAAGAAAACCCCAAATGGGGGTTACCAAGAGCCAAACACAACTGAACAAAGACAACAGAGGCAGAGTTTGAATCCAGGTTTTCTGAGTCAAAATTCATCACTCCTTCCAAAGCACAACACAATATTCCCCTTTGTTCTACTTTTCTCATTTTCTTTTCTCCTACCCTCCCTTTCCCCACTTTTCACAGTTTTTTTGCCATTTCCTTCTTCAACTCTTGTCTTGTCTATGAGATTATAAATGTCTTAAAGGCGATGACAGCATCTTACTTATCTTAGTATATCATGAAGCACTTTTTGCAATGCCCATAGTAAGCACATAGTAAGGACTCAAAATGAATGAATAAATTCAGAGTAGCCAGCTAGGTGATGCAGTGAATAGAGTGCCAGGCCTAGAGTCAGGAAGATTTGAGTTCAAATCTGGCTTCAGACACTTACTAGCTATGTGACCCTAGGCAAGCCACTTAACCCTGTTTGCCTCAGTTTCCTCATCTGTAAAATGAGCTGGAGAATGAAATGGCAAACCACTCCAGTATCTCTGCCAAGAGACAGGGTCACAAAGAATTGGGCATGATTGATCAACAACCTATACTAGGCACTACAATAGGAACAAATATATTGGTCCCAACCTTAAGTTATAGTGCTGTATATTAGAAAAAGCCCTAAAGTGGGAAATCAGTTGAACTGCTTTTTAATCCTGGTGTAATATTATAATTCAAGTCTCAGTTTTCTCATCTTTAAAATGGAGTTTTTAAAATAGCAATGTCCTTAACTTCTTTCCAGCTCAAAGAGCTTTCTTGGGCTCTGGAGGACTTGACCATTAATAGGGGAAAAAGGACTAAAAGTATCCATGGTATACCCTTTGCTGAGAGAAGGTTGCTTCTGGGCAAGGAGTCCAAGTTCTGTAACAAGGTAACAAGGAAATCTGAGGAGGAATTGTAGAGGAAAAAGTATAGGAGAATGCAAATGGGGACCTAGAACAAGAAGGGCAGGCACATTCCCATCCCACCCCACCCATAGGAGTTAATAATACAGGGAGAAGTGATTAGTGCTAGCTTGTTCTGGAAGGTTGCGAAATGTCTTCATTAACATGGAAGCTTCACCTCTGGGAGATCCCATGAACTAGTACACACTTAAAAAACCAGGCCCTGGACAGCCTGGCTATCTTCCAGGTGGTATCAAGTTCCTAGAGTTGGGCAGAAGGGGGTGTGTGTGTGTGTGTGTGTGTGTGTGTGTGTGTGTGTGTGTGTGTGTGTGTGTGTGTGTGTGTGTGTGTGTTCAAATCTAGCCTCAGCTACTTACTAGCTGTGTGACCCTGGGCAAGCCACTTAACCCTGTTTATCTCAGTTTCCTCATGTGTAAAATGAATGGGAGGAGGAAATGGCAAACCACTCCTGTATCTTTATCAAGAAAACCCCCAAATGGGGTCATAAAAAGTCTAAATATGACTGAAATGACTGAAAAACATAAAAAGTGTGTTTGTATGTATGTATGTTTCTGCATACATACATGCATCACTACATTGGGGTACATGTGTGTACTATCTCCCTCTTTTGGAATTTTCTTTCCCTTCATCTCCTTCTCTTAGAATCTCTCTCTCCCTTCCTTCAGTATTTGACTCAAATCCTTCCTACTGAAGAAGGCGTTTCCCAGTTCCTCCAGCAGTTAAGGCCTTCCCTTCTAGGGACACCTTCCCTCTACTTTCTATCTATCTTTTCTGTATATATGTATTTACATGTTATCTCCTCCAATAGAATGTAAGGCCCTTGAGGGCAAGAATTACTTTTCAGTCTTTTTTTGTACCCCTAGCACTTAGCACATGGGACATGGTAAGCACATTGTAAATGATTGATTGATCAATTAATTGTATATGGGTGTGTTTGAGTATATGTATGTTTGGGAGATACAGGCTAAGGACAGAGCTCAAGTAATCCTACAACAGCATTCCTTTGTTTGTTTTCTATCACTTGTTTCCTCTTATCAACTATGAAAAAATGAAAAAAGACCCCAAAGGGAGGTCATAAAGCTGAGAATTAATATTTGAGTGGTATCTTGAAAGGACCCCAGTGAGATCTTTTGAGTGGCTTTGGGGGGAAAAGAGTCTCTCACTAACTAATAGCCTCAAACTTTAAATGTAAAATATTAGCTTCATATAGACACAGTAGACATAGCAATATCCACTCTACAGATAGGGAAACTGAGAGGCAGAGTAATTAATCAACTTGACCAAGGTCACACATTATGAAAGTTCTGACAAGGCTCCTTTCTTGGAAGCAATTCACATTTTGATCATGATATGACAAAGCCTAAGGGACTTTGATCTCCCCCTGCCAGACCTGGCCCTGTCTTTATTTTGGCGGCTGCTGGCCAGTACAGCTGCTGTCAAAAATAACACTGTGATTCTCAGCACCCTTAGCCTCCCTCGGGATGATAACACATGGGAATCACATGGGGCACTGGAATGAAATCCTGGCAATCTCCTGACTTAGTCCTTTCAAATGTCAATAACACACTCACAAGTTGCTGTAGGAATGGAATATTATTTTTCCTAATCCAACTGACTGGATATTGTTCAAATCATCACTGAATAGTCAACAGTCTCTAAGCAGTTTGGGAGAATGATAACATTCTATTCCCCAGGACCCCTTGTCCTCCTTCTCGCCCTCTTCTCCTATCTCCATCCAAATTCTATCTATCCTTCAGGACCCAGTTCAAGACTCACCTAACTCAAGAAAAACCTTCCTATCCACCCATTCTCCAAAATTCTACTGTACTATAATTACTGACTGTACTGCTCAATTAATGCCGTCTTTCATTCCATTTCATGTGTCTTCTCCCACAAAATTAATCCTTAGAACAGACAATGTGAGAATACGTAACATGGAACATTAGAACTGAAAGATTCTAACAGACTGTTAGAATTTAGAACACAGAATATTAAAGCTGGAAAGGACTTTGTAGATTCTTTAGAGAAGGAGTTCTTAACCTGAGGTTCAGGGATCCCCAAGTGATCCATAAATAGATTCCAGAGTATCTGTGATATTGAAAAGGAAAAAAAACGACATTTTTGCTTTTATTAACTCCAGGCTTCCATTGTAATCTTATGGATTTTATTTTATGCATTTAAAAACACGATTCCAAGAAAAGGTCCATGACTTTTGCCAGACAACCAAAGGAGTCCATGGCACAGAAAAAGTTAAGAACTTCCACGGCAATCTAATCCCTTCGTTTCAAAAATGAAGAAACAGAGACCCAGAAAGGAAAATGGCTTCACCGGAGTTACCCACCTGGGTAGTGTCAGTGCTGGGATAAATCAATTAACGAATTAATAACCCAAGCGTCCTCATTCCCAACATTGTGTCCTTTCCCCTAAATGGCCTCATTCTTTGAGTAACCAGATGGTAACATACCTGTATGCTCAATCACACTTTACACAGAATTTTCCAAAAAATTGAATGACTGGTTTTCTACCTTGTAGAAAATTGATATTCTAGAAGGTAGCCTGGTATGGTACAAAGGACACTGGACTGGTAACTGGGAGACCTGGGTTCGAGTCCCTACTCTGCCACTTGTTAGCATAAGTCACCTCACCTTCTCAGACTTCAATTTCCTCCTTTGAAAAATAAAGGGGTTGTATTAGAACCCCTTCTATGGTTCAAAGGTCAGTTTAGTCATTGCCAATTGGCTCACCAAATTGGAGATATCCTCTCCTAATTATCAAGTACAGCAAGCTCTCCAGTTTCCTTGGCAATAATTCCCCTGGAAGTTGGACCTTCACTTCCCTTCTTTCTTTCCTACTTCTCTCCTCCCCACAAAAATCTACTGTCTTAAACCCATTCCCTCAGGGTTTATCTGGGTGACTGACTAAATCCTTTAAACAATTAATTCAAGCTGGGATATTAATGACTTCCAGCCATTGCATTTTATTCTTAGCGATTTATTATAATAGCTCACATTCCAACGATCGTAAAGTCTATAAAACCTCTACATGCACTAACTCATTACATGTTCTCCCCATTTTATGGATGAGAAAATTGAGGTTCAGAGAGATTAGTGACTCACTTAAGGCAATCTTAGAGACAAATATGAACCTCTGTATCCTTATTATAATTCTGGGATCTTTCCACTACACCCACACTGTCTCCCAACAGCTCGTAAGAAGATACTTTTCTAGATCACATTTGCATTTTAGCATGAAGTTCTGATGTCTTCCTCCAAAAGACTTGGAGAGATTATAGTCCTGGGGACAAGATGGTGGTGGGGAAGTGGATGGCATCTAGATGTTCTAGTGGACTCTTGGACCTTCTTAAGTCACACCACATCATCAGTCTCCTATTCCACTTGCAAAGGAGACTGCAGGCCACTGCTGTAAATGTCCATTCTTGCCTTATTATTCCCTTTCTCTGGCTGAGATCCCCAGACTGTGGCTCTTAGCATGGGAGTTTTGACAGGTTAGCTAATCCCATTCACTGCTTCAGGTATCCAGTTTCATAGTCTCTTTTGAGCTCAGACCATCAGGGTATTGAATCTTCTTCCCCGGTACAAAGATTTTCAAAAAGTTTCTCTTGGCCTTTCCAACTATGGGTCTAACTATAAGTATCAAATTCCTCCATCTCTAATATAGGATTAGACCCCTTTGACCTTGCCATACCTCATAATTCTTTACACTCCTCTTAGGAACTCATGATATTTCGGAGGCAGCGACTCACCTGAGTTCTCTCTCAAATTCCTCTAGCACTCAGGACTGTGACCCAGATCCAAGTACAGGAGATGCAAGAGAGTCCTGCCCCCAGTCCTAGCAAAACTTACAGGTCCCCAGAATTACCTCTGAAAACAACTGCATAAAAAAAAAAAACTTGAAGCTTGGAACAGTGACCCCTCCATTTGGGAAACAGAATCCCACTTCAGCATAGAGTTAAAAGTCAAGAAATGGGTTGGAAAATGAACAAACAACAGAAAAAAAAATGACCAAAGCAAGTTACTATGGTGACAAGGAAGATCAAAACACACACATGGAAGAAGACAACAAAGAGAAAATTCCTGCATCCAAAGCCACAGAGAAAAATACAAATTGGTCTCAGTCCATGTAAGAGCTCAAAAAGGATTTTAAAAATCAAGTAAGAGAGGTAGAGGAAAAATTGGGAAGAGAAATGAGAGCAATGCAAGAAAATCATGAAAAAATGAGTCAACAGCTTGGTAAAGGAGGCACAAAAAAGTACTGAAGAAAATAACACCTTAAAAAACAGAATAGGCCAAATGGTTAAAGACACATAGAAATACAATGAAGAGAAGAATGCCTTGAAAAGCAGAATGGGCCAGATGGAAAAAATTACCAAAGAGAAGAACTATTTAAAAAGTGAAATTGGTCAAATGGAAAAGAATTACAAAAGCTCAATGAAAAAAATAATTCTTTAAATGTTAAAATTGGCAAGCAGAAGCTAGTAACTTTATGAGACATCAAGAAACAATCAAATAAAATCAAAAGAATGAAATAATAGAATATATGAAATATCTTATGGAAAAATAACTGAGCTGGAAAATAGTCCTAGAAGAGATAATTTAAGAATTATTGAGCTACCTGAAAGTCATGTTCAAAAAAAAGAAGCCTAGACATCATCTTTCAAGAAATTATCAAGGAAAACTGCCCTGATATTCTAGAACCAGAGGGTAAAATAGAAATTGAAAGAATCTGCTGATCACCTCATGAAAGAGATCCCACTATGAAAACTCCCAGGAATATTATAGCCAAATTCCAGACTTATCAGATCAAGGAGAAAAATACTGCAAACAGCCAAAAGAAATAATTCAAATATCATGGATCCACAGTCAGTATGACACAAGACTTAGCAGCTTCTGCATCAAAGAATCAGAGGGCTTAGAATATGATATACTTGAGGGGCAAAGGAACTAGGATTACAACCAAGAATTACCTACTCAGCAAAACTGAGTATAATTCTTCAGGGGGGAAAATGGATATTCAATGAAATAGAGAACTTTCAAACATTTCTGATGAAAAGACAAGAGCTGAATAAAAAATTTGACTTTCAGATACAAGGTGCAAAAGAAGCATGAAGTGATCATTAGAAAAGAGAAATCAAAAGGGATTCAAAAAGTTTAAACTGCTTATATTCCTATATGGGAAAATTATATTTATAGCTACTAAAAACTTTCTCAGTATTAGGGCAGTTAGAAGGAGTATATATAGACAGGAAGTAGAAGTGTGAGTTGAACAGTATGATTATCTAAACATATAAAATTAAAGGATGAGAAAGAAGAATGCACTGGGAAAAGGGAAAAGGCAGAGGTAGATGGGATAAATTATCTGACATAAGATGCCCAAAAAAGATTTTACAATGGAGAGGGAAATGAAGGAAGTGAGGAGGTGAGCACATGAACTTTACTCTCATTGGAATTGGCTCAAAGAGGGAATAATATAGATCCTCAGTTGGCTGTAGAAATCTATCTTACCATACAGGAAAGTTGGAAGGAAAGGGGATAAGAGAAGGGAATCAGAGCTGATAGAAGGGAGGGCAGTTTGGGGGAGGTAAAAGTCAAAAGCAAAACATTTTTGAGAATGGACAGGGTAAAAGGAGAGAGAGAGAGAGAGAGAGAGAGTAGGATAAAGAGGGGGGAAATAGGATGAAGGGAAATACGTAGTTGGAAATTTTACAGTGAGTTTCTCTGACACTCACTTCTCAAACATTTAGAAAAGTGAATCAAATTTATATCATTCCTCAACTGATTAAATGATCAAAGGATATGAAAGGGCAGTTTTCAAAGTAATCAAAGCTATCGATAGTCATAAAAACTGTTCTAAATCACTATTGATGTGAGAAATTGCAAATTAAAAACAATTCTGAGCTACTACCTCACATCTGTCAGATTGACCAATATGACAGAAAAGGGAAATGACAGATGTTGGAGGGGATGTGGGAAAAAAATTTTTTTTAAGTTTTCATTTAGGCATTTATTTTTTATTTTTTTTTCCAAATTTATTCATTTGTTTTCAGTTTTTAACATTCACTTCCATAAGATTCAAATTTTCTCCCCCAATCCCTCCCCAGATGGTATGCAATTGTATATAGACTCTATACATACACATTCCTATTAAACACATTTTCACAATATCATGTTGCATAGAAGAATTACAACAAATGGGAGAAACCATGAGAAAACAAAACATAACAAAAGAGAAAATAGTCTGCTTCATTCTGTGTTCCGATTCCATAGTTCTTTCTCTGGATGTGAATGACATTTTGCATCATGAATCCTTTGGAAATGTTTTAGGTCCTTGCATTGCTGAGAAGAGCTAAGTCTATCAAAATCAGTCCTCTCATACTGTGGCTGTTACTGTGTAGGGATGTGGGAAAATTAAAACACTAAAATTCTGTTGGTGAAGTTGTATACTAATCCAACCATTCTGGAGAGCGATGCCCAAAGGCCTATAAAACCATGCATGCCATTTGACCAAGCGATACCACTACTAGGTCTGTATCCCAAAGACGTAAAAAGCAAAAAAGAAAAGGACCTATGTGTACAAAAATATTTATAGCAGCTTTTTAAGTGGTGGCAAAGAATTGGAAATTGAGAAGATGTCCATCAATTGGGGAATGACTGAACAAGTTGTGGTATATGAATGTAATGGAATACTATGGTGCTGTAAGAAATGATGAGCAGGATGCTCTCAGAAAAACATGGAAAAACTTACAGGAACTGATGCTAAGTGAAATGAGGAGAACCAGGAGAACATTAGACGCAGTTACAGCAGTGTTATATGATGATAACCATGCATAACTTAGCTATTCTCGGCTATACAATGATCCAAGACAATTCTGTAGGAAAGGTGCTCCTTTCCATCTCCAGAGAAAACTGGTAGATCTTAAATGCAGATCAAAGAAACTTTTTCTTTATTTTTCTTGGGGTTTTTTGTCAGTGTTTTCTTTCACTGGATGACTTACTTGGAGACATGTTTTGCATGACTGCTCATGTATAACCTATGTCAAATTGCTTACCTTCTCTATGGGGGAGAGGGAGAAAGAGAATTTGAAATTCAAGTTTGAAAAAAATGTCAAAATTGTTTTTATACACAATTGGGAGAAAAATAAAATATTATATGAGATTCAAAAATAAAAATAAAAGAACTCGTCATATTTCCATTTTTATTATATTTATTTGTGTCTATGCCTCATATACCTCCTCCTCCTTGAGAACAAGGATTTATATGTGTATCTCCTATAATAATGTCAAATCCTTCTACTGACCAACCTTCCGATGATAAACCTCTCCTTCTTTAGTTAAGCTGGTCCTTGGACAGCAGAAAGAGTATGTCCTCAGCACCATATTCAACGCTTTCTTTTATGGAGGACCTGTCAGAACTTGAGCTCTGCTGGCACAACATGTGAGATCCCAGGGTCAGGTGCCTGCCATTATTAAGCAGGCATCAGAATAGAACTTTTATGGACCCAGGATGCCCAATAAATATTTGCTGAATGAATAAGTCAATAACAACAACATATTTCTTTAATCACTTTAAGATTTACAAAGCACTTTCCTTACTATCACTTTGGGAGGTAAATGGCATAAAAATGATTAACTCCATTTTACAGACTGGGTAACTGAGGCTCAGAAAGGTGAAACAAGTTGTCCACAATCACAAAGCTAGTCAGTCTAATAACTAGGATTCAAATTCAGGTCTTCTAGCCTCAAATCTTTGTTGTTTCCACTATACTTATCAAGCACATTTGTTTTGGTTTTCTCATCTGTAAAACAGAGATAATAACAGTATCTACCTCTCAGGATTTTTGTGAAGAAAAAATGAAATAATATTTTTTAAATGCTTAGCACAGTGCCTGGGACATAGTAAGTACTATGGAAATGTTATCTATTAGTATCGTTGTTACTGCTGCTACTACTACTACTACTACTACTACTACTACTACTACTACTACTACTACTACTACTACTACTACTGTTACTAGATTGCCTGGATAGATGAATGGATGGATGGATCGATGGATGGGTGGACAGGCGATTATTTGGTTGGCTACTGAATGAGGTGAAAAACTATGGGCTTTCTAATAAATTTGATCAACTCAGACAGCCAATCTAAATCATTTAGGCTATAAAATTCCATTCTTTGACTCCCATCTCCCCTAGGAGTCTAACCACACTAAGACATTTCAGTTCAAGGAAATGAGATAGAGACCTAATTATGGAGAAGTAAAAGAACCTTCTTGCTTTAGTGAGGGCCTGATCGAGATTAGGTAACATGAATATTATGTAATAGACTCAGTCAGTACAATTTTGTGACTTCCTCTAGCTCCATTCAATTACATAAATACACACATTCTCACACCTCTCTAATCTTCAGTCATCCCATCTCTCTATAATCTTCCTTTCTAATGCTTAACTCTCTCTATCTAGTGGCTCTTTCCCTGCTGACTACAAATATCCTAAAACTTTCCTCCTCTAGATCTTACTCTTTCCTCAAGATTTTAGAGCTTTCCTCCTTTTTTCATCCAAACTCCTAGGAAAAAAGGCTGTCAATACTTTTTGCTTCTACTTCTCTCTCATTTCTGAGCTTTCACAGTCTGGGTTCCAACTTCTCTCCAAAGTTACCAATGATCTCAAAAGACCAAATCTAAATGGCCTTTTCTTGATCTTTCTTCTTCACCTTTCTGCAGCATTTGACACTGTCGTCCTCCTAGATAATTTCTTCTTTGAGGGTTTTCATGACAACAATCCTTCTTGGTGCTATTTTTCCAATGGTTCCTTCTCAGTCTACTTTGGTGCATCCTTTTTCATGTCATGCCCACTATCTATAGGTATACCAAAAGTTCTACCCTTCATCTTCTTTCTCCTCTCTCTGGAACCTTAGTAACCCTCCATGGTCTTAATTATCATCTCTATGACTCCCCAAAATACAACGTATATATAATAATACATTATATTATAATGTTTATGTAATATATATTATTATAATTATATGTATAATATTACGTATTATATATATAATTATATTATGCAATATAACGTATATATATATAATAGCTAGCATTTATAGTACATTTTAAGGCAAAGCACTTTTATAAATATTAGCTCATTTGATCCTCACAACAAGCCTGGAACACTATTACTATTATCCTCATTTTACAGATAAGAAAACTGAGGTAGACAAAGGTTAAGTGACTTACCCAGGGTCACACAGCTAATAAATATCTGAAGTTGGATTTGAATTCATCTTCCTGACTCCAGGTCCAGCACTCTATACACTGTGCCACCTAGCTGTCTATACACATGTATGTAAATGTATATGTATACATTTATGTATATGTGTGTGTACGTAAGTAGGTAAGTATCCCTAGTTTCTTTCCTGAGCTCTAATCCCCCATCACCAATTGCTGATTGGACATTTCAAACTAGATGTTCCATGGTTGTCACTTAGTCATTTTCAGTCATGTCCCCACTCTTCACTGACTGCATTTGGGATTTTCTTAGCAAAGATACTGGAATGGTTTGCCATTTCCTTCTACATATCATTTTTACAGATGAGGAAACTGAGGCAAACAGGGTCCCACAACTAGTGTTTGAGGCCAGATTTGAATTTAAGTATTCCTGATTCCAGGCAAGTCATTCTATTCAATGAGCCACCTAACTGCCCCAGATGCCCTGTTTCTCAAATTCAATATGCCTCAAATCAAACTCATTATTTTTGCCCTAAAAAATCATTTCTCTTCTGACCTTCCCTAATATTATCAAGGATACCAAGATCCTTCTACTCTTCTAGGTTCCCTCAGCATTATCCTCAATCCCACATATTAATCAGCTGATAGATCTTGCCATTTCTACCTCCACAATATCCTTGGTATGTTACCCCTTTCTCTCCACTGATATGGTTGCTGCCCTTATTTGAGCACTCATCACCTCTTGCTTGGTCTATTGCAATAGCCTCTTAACTGGTTTCCCCGCCTCTCACCTCTCCCCTCTCCGCTCTCCAATCCATCCTCCATCCAGCTGCCAAAATGATTTTCCTAAATCCAGCATCTAACCATATCACTCCCTTACTCAATAAATTTGAGTGGCTCCCTTTTTCCTCCAGGATCAAAAATAAACTGCTCTGCTGGACGTATAAAACTCTTCACCACCTGGTTCCAATTTACCTATCCAGCTTCATGACATATAACTCCTTTTCACAAACTCTATGGTCCAGTCAGACTGGCCTTCTTACCATTCCTCATACCTGATGCATTGTCTCTATTTCTCTGCTTTCTCATTTCTCATCCCCGTAACTAGAATATAATCATGTCTTCGAATCTGTAACTCCCTGTGCCACCTAGCTAGCCATTGTACCTCTCTTATTATCCATAATAAGAATAAGAAATTGTTGCTTTCACAGTTGAAAAACTAGTGAGGCCTTAATCTACTTTCTTCTGGGCTATTGCAATAGCCTCCTAATTGGAAGCCATGTTTCTGGGTTCCACAGAGCTACCAAAATGATCTTTCCAATGTATAGGTCTGACTGACCATAGTACTCCACCACTCAAAAATCTTCAGTCGTTCCTAGATGCCTGACTGAAACACAAACTCTTCTGCTTGGCCTTTAAAGTCCTTCACATGGTTTCTCCAACCTAACTTTCCAGACATACTTCACAATACTTACTTTCCCATGCTGAGGGTCAAAATGGCCCTGCCTCATCTCTCTGTGACTTAGCACTGGCAGTTCTCTCATGCCTGCAATGCCTACTCCCTCCTCACCTCCACAGTTTAGAATGTCTAGCTTCCTTCTAGGCTCAGATCTACTTGCATGTCCTAGTCTTTCCAGAGCTTTCCTACCAGTCAGTGCTCTCTCCCCCTCCAAATTACCTTGCATTGACTTCTATGGCTATAGTTGTATGACCTAAGTAGACTATGCAGCCTACCACCTACAGCAGATCCTACACATGATAGGCATGAATTAAATGTTTGTTGTTGAAACAGGAGGATCTGAGGAAAGATTGGGCAATGACCCAAGAATCTGTAAGTGATCTACTAAACCTGTGTAGAGATGGCAGGTGAGTGGGTAGGTCAACTGTATGAAGGAATAAAAGAGGGAAAGTCCCTAAGATGTTTGAAGGGAAGTGGTTGATAAGGAAAGGATATTTGGAAGGAAAAATCAGAGGAGAAAGATGAAGAGACTAGAGGGGATAAGGAAAAAGAAGAAAGGAACAGAGAGAGCTGCAAAAAGGAGATAAAAGAACCCCACACCTTTACTCCCACCAAAACAAAAGCAAATCCTAGCAGTTGGAAAGAAAGAAAAGAAGGAAGAAAGAAAAGGAGGGGCCAAGGAAAGTACAAGGAAGGAAGAGAAAAGGGAGAAAATTGGTGTCAAGAAAAGGAAAAAAGCATGAGAAAAGGACAGTTTCATTCATTGTATAGAAAACTTGGTACACAAAATTATAAGTCCCTTACGTACAAATCCCAAATCTATATAATTATATAACATATAAACATGTTGAGAAATAGAAAAAGGAATTTAGATATCCTGGTCAAGTTGCTCAATCCCACCAAAGCTTCAGTTTCCTCCTCCTCATCCTGACACTTCACAGGTTTGTTATAAGCATCCAACTAGAAAATGGTCATGAAAGCACATTAATAATAATAGAAACATTTAAATAGCACTTTACACAACCTCACAATAGTTGCTGTTATTATCTGTGGTTTACAGATGAGAAAACTGAGGCTGAGGTTTAAATGATTGCCTAAGGTTAACAACCAGCATGTGTCTGGGGCAGGATTCAAATTCACATCTTCCGAATCCAAACCTCAAACATTCCAACATGCTGCCTCCCACTGTAGCCATTAAGTTTTATAAAAATGTGAATTTGTTTTTATTATTCTTATCGACAACAGCATCTTAATTTGTCACAAAATACTTCTTCTAAACTTTGAGGATCAGTTCATCATCATTCACTCTGGTGTCTAAGAGGTCATGTGCTCTATGTCCCTGTCTTGGGGCAGGGCCCATGTCCTAGTTAACACCTCTTTGGTGGACATCCTCCATTACCATTTCAGGACAAATGCCAATAAGCATGCATTGGTCTGAAATCCCCATTGAAAGCACAAGGCATCAGTGGGCCACTTGACCCAGTTTTGGGTCTGGGCTTCCCATAAAGTTAAGTATTTGCTCTTACTGCAAAGAGTTCAGGAGGTCACAGGGCTAAAAAACAAAGTTGGCTTTTTCCAGTTTTAGTATAGATTCCTAGACTCTCCAGGAATCCACTCAAACAGCTGTTGACCTTCAACCTAAGCGTGGTGATCTGGCAGTGTGTACCCAAAAGACACATGTAGGGAATTAACTCTCTGTGTCTAGGAGGTGAGGTATGCACAAGGGTCATGGGGACACCTAGAAGTAGACAAGTGTGGGAAGGATCTGGCAGCTGTGATTCTCCTCTGACCTCTAGCCATAAAAAACTCGAGCACCCAGATTTAGAATCCCTACATAGAGACTAATCAGTTAAGCATTTTCATTGGCTCGTAGGACCACAGGATTTAAAGTTGGATGGGACCTAGAAATTCTTCAGTCCAGAGGTTCTTAACCTTTTCTGTGTCATGAACCTCTTTGGCAGTCTGGTGGACTGCTTCTCAGGATATTTTAAATGCATTAAGCAAAATACACTGGATTACAAAGGAAACTGATTATATTGAAATAAAGTTATCAAAATATATATATTTTAAAAACGGATCCCTGACCTAGTTCAACCTCACTTAACAGAGGAGGAAAAAGACACAGTGAGCTGATACGATCAAGGTCATATAGAGAGTGAAGGACAGGTTTATGACTCAAACTCAGGTTCTCTGAGGATAACTCAGGTTATCCCTTCCCAACACCTGCTCCCAACCCCAAAGCACAGGCATTCATTCTACTTCTGCCATATAATATCTGGTCACTTTCAGCATATTTCACATGAAAAAAAGTTCCTGCTTTCTATTCACACTTTTAAATATTAAAATATTTTTTAGTTAACAGAAATCTAATGGCTCTTCCTCTGCAAAAAGGAAAAGCAAATTCCTTGCAACAAATAACAAATCCTCCTCACATTAAAGTATAGGCCCAGTCGCTGAATTTTAATAGCATCACCCTTGTGGAGAAGCCATTTCTAGGTACCTATATGGGTGGCTCAGACTCCTGATGCAAAGACAGATGATGTAAGCCGGAGTGGTCACGGCTCAGTGACTAAGGAAGAGACAAGAGGTTTCTAGTGGAGATCCTCTCCCTCCCCCACCTCCTGCAAGTAAATAGTTCCACTCTTGCCCCAGCTGTCCAGACTCATCCAACTGTTCTGGAAGTACATTTGCAATCTCTAATAATACTGTCAGGTTGTGATTCTGCAGCAAGTCACTGATTTGAAAGGTTATATAGGCATAGAGCTGTAGCCATTTTTCCCATAATTCAAGGTGCTTATAAATTTAACTGCTAACTTAAATCCATGTGACTTTTTAACAATATCAGAAAATAAGCATAATGTACTATAAAGCAGGAATCCCCAAGAACTAGTCCCAGTTCTGCCCCTAACCTGCTATGTGCAGCCTTAGGTGAGTCACTTCTCTACTCCAGTGCTCAGTTTCCTATCCTAAAAATGAGTATTCTTAACTAGATCATCTAGCCCATGTTTAGAAGTCTATGTGTGACTTTTTCTACCCAGGCAGAACCATACAACCCTTGCAGTTCTAATTAGGTTTTATAAACAACTAACTCATCAAACACTCTGTACTGTAATCACAGAAAGCGTTGTTTGAGGGGTGAGTGTGTATGTGTGTGTGTGTGTGTGTGTGTGTGTGTGAGAGAGAGAGAGAGAGAGAGAGAGAGAGATTTCACTGATCTGGAGAATTCCCAATGTGAGAAATCCCTCCACTGGTGTATATATATATGCAACACATTGGTATCCTGGAGAATTGAGTAGGTACTGAAAAGTTAAGTCATTTGCCCAGAGTCATCAGCCAGTATGTGTCAGTGGTAGGGCTTGAAATCAAATCTTACTGACTCCAAAGTCCATCCTCTATCTATAACTGTCACCCTGTCTCTCTCTATGGACAACATTTACACAAACAAACCTGCAGGCTCAATGAATAGAATGTACTGTCTACTCCTGCAGGCACATAGAGTCAGCACTAGGATCACAGTTAACCCCTGCCTCTTCAGATTTAGAAGCTTGGTCACTTAAGTGAGAGTCTGAGCTAAACCTTTCAAGTAATTAACATCAAACATTTCATCTTCCATCCACTTTCCCCAGAATTAGATTTAAATCATGCACCAAACGTTAGGACTAAAGACATGGAGGAAGGAAAGAGGGGAGAAGATAGGCAGAAGGAGAAAAAAAGATAACTTTGTTTGATTTGCAAGAAGTTTGGAGTGAATATTTCCACCACCCACCCTTTACCGCCAGCAGCTCAGGTTTTGGCAACTAGCAAAACAGTCTTTTTTGCAAGTTCTAGAAAAGAAAGCTGAAAACATACATTACCTGTTAGGTTCTGAAACAAGAGAACAATGCCCCCCAAAAGAACGGCTTCCTTGATTATATCTTCAGATATTCATTCCTTTCCTTTCCTTTCCTCTCCCCACTAGAAACCCTAATTTTTCATCTCTCTCCTTTCCCTGAGTGTCTTGATGTATTACAGCGCAGCTTTGAAACACTCCTCTTTCAAGCTGAGTTTATTTCGGGACCACCGCATGACCAGTGATGACAAGCCAAAATATAAGTTGTTATGAATCTCAGATTTCCTGTCTGAAGATTACCCTACAGAAGCTTTTATCCATCTTTCAATCCCCCTCGGTTACATTAATTTGTTGAACTTCTCTTCATAAAGTATCCTGTAGCTAAATGGCACAGTGTTGCCCTCGTGTTACAACATCATTTGTGATCCTTGACATGTAGGCCATATATGGACATGTTTCTGGAACTATCCAAAAAAGCGAGAGTGGAAAGAGGGAAGAGGGAGGAGGTGGAAGGGGAGAGAGAGAGAGAGAGAGAGAGAGAGAGAGAGAGAGAGAGAGAGAGAGAGAAGAGGAGAGGAGAGGAGAGGAGAGGAGAGGAGAGGAGAGGAGAGGAGAACAGAGGAGAGGAGAGCAGAGGAGGGAGGATGGGGCTATAAAGGAGTTTTTAAAAAACATTTTAATTGTCTGAAGAATGGAGGATGGCACAGTGTAGGTGGGTAGGGAAAGGAAACTGTGTCTGCTCCATTTTTCTATCAGAATTTTCCTTTATTTTTTTAGCAATCATTGTTGTTCATTCCTTTCAGTAATATCTGACTCTCCTTGATCCCACTTGGCTTTTTCTTGGCAAAAGCAGTGGAGTGGTTTGCTATTTCCTTATTTAGCTTATTTTACAGATGAGAAAACTGAGGCAAACAGAGTTAAGTGACTTGCCCAGGATCACACAACTAGTAAGTGTCTGAGGCCATATTTGAACTCATTTTTTAGCAATCATTGTTCAATCATTTCAGGCGTGTCCAACTTTTTGGACAAATCATTTCCCCTCTCTGGACTCTGGAACAATGAATGTGAGATATTTAGAGAAGCAGGAGAAAATTTGTATAAACTGATACTGAACAAAGAAAGTTGAATCAGGAGATCCATATACACAATGACTGTAGTAATGTAAATGAAAACTGTCTCCAAAAGGAGTTGGATTTAGACTAAAGAGAATGATAAATACCAGTTCCAAGAGATAGATAATGAAATACACATCCTTCCACTCAGTGGAGAGGTGGGTACTATAGGTCCTAAATACTACTTACACTATCAGATAAGACTTACATTAGTTGAATTTGAACTCAGGTCTTCCTGACTTGAGATCCAACACTCTATCCACCATGCCACCTAGCAGCCTCATTAGAATACTAACCACCTGGCCAGCTAAGACACAATTTCCTGGATTCAAATAAGACTCTTGACAATTATTAGGTATCGTAATTGGGTGATTTTACCATAAGTAAATCATTTAACTTCTTTGGGCATCAGGCAACTATCTAAGATTTATCTACTAAGTTATGTCAATTGGTGAAAGGAATAGCCACACTGAAATCACAAGATTAATTATACAGTTTCACTGTTTTAACTAATCAAGCTCTTTCTACATCTCACTTCAGTCATCCAAAGCATTAACTATTCTTTGTACTTAATATAAGTATATTTAATAAGCATGTCATTATTACCTTCATTCAAGTTATTATTAAAAATGTTGAACAAAACAGAGCTTTGGGGAACTCTACTAGAGACTTTCCTCCAAATTAATACGGATTTTTTAATTAACACTCTTTGGGTCTAGTTTTTGCCATCCTTAATTTCTCATTCACCCCACAATTTGTTGCAAAATCTTGTCATTTCTATCTCCATGATATCTTTCAAATATATCCACTCCCCCAGTCACTACATTAGTTCAGAACCTCATCTCCTGGACTTTTGCAATTGCATACTATGTGGTCTTCCCATCTTAAATCTCTTTCTACTCCAATTTTGTCTCCACTGAACTACCAAAGTTGTTTTCCTCTAAAGCTTAGGTCTGACCATGTCACTCATCCTCACCCCCAACTCAATAAACCCCAGAGGCTACTTATTGCCTCTAGGATCAAATATAAATTGCTCCATTTATAATTGTCTTCTAACCTTTAAAGCTCTCCACAACTTCTCCCCTTTCTATTTCTTTAGTCTTCTTATACATTATTGACCTCCACACATTCAATGATCTTGTCACACTGGTCTGTTTATTGTTCCTCAAACACAACCCTCAATCTCTCATTCCCATACTTTTGTACTATCTGTCTTCTATAGGGAGAATGCTCTCCCTCCTTAATTTCTACTTCTTGGAATTCCCGATCTACTTCAAAACTCAGCTCAAGAGCCACCTACAGTGGACGTCTAGGGAAAGGGGGGAACCCAAGTTAGTGCCTTGAGGCTTTAAATACTCAATTGTATATGAAAAAGCCAGCAAAGACAATGTATATGCAAAGCATAGATTCCCTCATTACCTTTGTTCACAGTCACATATTGGTGATTACAACAAGAATCTGGGGAATGCAACTAGATAATTGCCACAAGTAAGAGTGACATCCCTCACTGAGGGACCCCAGCTCCGTACCAAGAAGAATTGTCTAATAGGACAGAGCAGACCTCATCCTTCATCCTTCTGGGAAATGACAAACCAGAGGGCCATGGGTCTGAGGGAGTCAATAAGGACAGAATTCTGCCAGTCTTAGGCTAAGAGTCTCTGTCTTCTTAGAAAGACTGCTCTGAAAAGAGTACTGAAACAGTTCAGTGGAAAAAAATCACAGGAACACCCAGGCAAGACAGAAATCGTAGATGGTGAAAATTACAATTGTCCACTGAAGTGTGAGCTCAGAGAATCAGCTGCACCCTGTGAAGAACCACCCTAATGGCTGAGTAACCTGCTGGATCAAGTCTGCCTGTAATCAATGAGGAGCCACCCCATCAAACTAATGATTTGCCTGGAACAACCCTACAGCATCTATATCAGATGAAGAGGATCTCAGCAGGCTAATTACCTGCCCAGCCCAACTCACCAGCAGATGGGTCTGTCCATCTAATGCACCATGCCCAGGAAGGATTAAGTGTAGCTGAGCATCTGCTCTATCACCTGTACCTGATAGGTAACTTCATGACTCTGCAGAGAGAGAAAGGACATCAAGACCTTGTGGTTCCAGAATCCTAAGTTACACGTCTCTATGTGTTCCCTAAATATAGGCTTCAATACGACCATATGGCCATACCTTTGGTTTGTGCCCAACCTCCCCCAGCACACACACAGATTCTCTTTGTACTTATGGGTTGGCAGTGGGAGGGGGAGGAAAAGGAATATTTACTATTCTGCATTTTTTGAGTAAATGTCTTTGCTAAGAACTGAGTCTAAGATCAACTAGTAAGATCAACAAGTATTCCAGGGCTACAGAGAACAAGCAATCAATATTTCTTTAGAACCTACTATGTGCCGGACACTATACTAAGCTCTAGGGATACAGAAAAAGAGGTAAAAGACAGTTTCTGCCCTAGAGGAGTCTACAATCTAATGGAAGAGCCAATATGCAAACAAATACATAAAAAGCAAGTTATTTTTTCCTGTTTGATTCAATCACACCTACTATGTGCAAGGCACTCAGAAGGGAACTGTTGTTGTTCAATCATATCTGACTGTTTGTGACCCCACTGGAGTTTTCTTGGCCAAGACGGTTTGCCACTTCCTTCTGCAGCTCATTTTACAGATGAGGAAACTGAAACCAACAGGGTTATGTGACTTGCCCAGGGTCACACAACTAGGAAGTATTTGAGGCTGGATTTGAACTCAGGAAAGGTAGATTTGAGAATCATCAGCAAAGGGCTGGCAATTAAATCTATAGGAGTTGATGAAATAGTAGAGAGGGTAAAGAGAAGAGGGTCCAGGTCAAAACCCCAGGGGGCACCTATAGTTAGAAAGTATAATCTGGAGGAGGATCCAGCAAAGGAGACAGAGAAGGAACAGTCAGATAGGTAAGAGAAGAATCAGGAGAGAGTGGTGTCCTGAAACCTTGGAAAGAAGAGTATCAAGAAGAGGGTGAGTAACTGTGTCAAAGGTTCAGAGGAGTCAAGAGAATTTCTCTATTCTTTACAATTTTCATCTTAAATACGTCAGTTTCTCCTAGACTGACTTCTTTGGAGGCCTTTAAAATTTAGTCCATGGGATCTTAGCTATCCATTTCCAGTACTCTTTGAAATCCATTCCCCCCAACGCCAGGGTACACATCAGACTAGCTATGATCGCTGTCCTCTCCACCATGAAGCGTAGGATAAGGGGCTCTCTTTTTCTCAAGGTTGCTGCCTCTGGCCATAATTTGGTCATGCCTTGCCACTTTTACCTCTCTGACATTTCACTAGCTACATGCCACTGTATTGGACTCATACTCCTGCCCCCCACCTTTCCAATTTTGTAGTCATAATAGAATCAACTTTGTTATTCCTCTTGGAAAGAGAGAATGAATCAATGAGAAAGCATTTACTAAGTACTTGCTATGTGCTAGGTACTTTGTTGGGCCAGCTAGGGGGCACCATGGTGCACAGAGTGCCAGGCCTGGAGTCAGGAAGACTTGAATTCAAATCTAGCCTCAGACACTTACTAACTGTGTAACTCTGGACGAGTCACTTCACCTTATTTACTCAGTTTCCCCATCTGGAAAATCAACTGCAGAAGGAAATGGTCAACCATCTTCACCAAGAAAGGTCACCCAGTGGGGTAACAAAGAATCAGACATGACTCAAAACAACTAAGCCCATTCATACCAAATAGGTATTTTGCTAAGTGTGAGGTATACAAATGCAAACAATAAAGATAGGATTTGCAATCAAAGAATTTATACCCTGATGGAGAAAGACAGAATATAAAGAGAAGCGGGAAAGCAGGGGTGATGGGCAGTAAGTGATGGGGAGGCCTGGTTTCAGACAAGGGAGAATGAAAACATACTCATAAAATCTCCCTCAGGGTGAATGTTAACTCAATAATGACCACTCTTCTCATCTGGCCATTCAGCCAGTTACCAATCCACTCAAATGAACTATATAATCTAGCTCATATCTGTACATCTTACTCACAAACATAGCATAAGAGACTGTCAAATGGCTTACCAAAATCGGCATATGCTGTGACTACACTTCCCTGATAAACAATCTAGATACCTTGTCTAAAAAGGAAACAAAGTAGTTTGACATGACTAACCATTTCCTTTTGAGGGTTGCCTCAGGAAACAATGGCTTCCTTCTCATATGAGATCTTCAAGCAAAAAATGAATAAGGACTCATCAGGGATGTTACAAAAGGGATCTTTTGTCAAGTCAAGTCAGCAAAAACATTTATTAAGGACGTACTATTGGCACAGTGGATAGAGTGCCAGGTCTGGAGTCAGGAAAACGTGAGTTCAAATATGGCCTCAGACACTAACTTTGCTATATGACCTTGTCATGTCACTTAACCCTGTGCCTCAGTTTCCTCATCTGTAAAAGGAGCTGGAGAAGGAAATGGCAAATTACTCCTGTATCTCTGCTAAGAAAACTTCAAATGGGGTCATGAAGAGCCAGACATGACTGAAAAGGCTGAACATCAGCAACAAACTGCACTACAAAACTGGGCTAAATGCTGAGGATATTAAGAAAGGTGAGGGGAAATAACAGTCCCTGAGCTCAAAGACCTCATGGTCTAATGGGGCACTCATAGTCAGGTACTGTTTGAATTGCGTAGACTCTCAAGATCCCTTCTAGATCTAAGATTCTCAATGGAGCAATGCTGACTTTTAGCAACGCTCTTTGCAGTAAGGCAGACTTAGGTTCTCTGTAAGGAAAACTTCCCAAGAGTTAGTTCTCCCAAAATGGAATGGGCTGCCTGGGAAAGGGGGAGAGTGATCAGCTTTCACCCTCACTAGAAATCTTCAAGCAAGAGTTCTATGATCCTACATCTGGTATGTTAAAGAGGGATTCTGATTCTGAACTAGGTTGTCCTAGAGGATCTCTGAGATCCTGGGGGTCCTGTGATCATTGCTTCTTCTTTGAAGTTCTTGCAAATTCAAACCACAAGGATCCATTGACCTACATCCTGGGATAGAATACTGAAAGACTGGGCAAATGTGGCCACTGAGCCATAGTGGTCAGTGATCTTTGAAAGAAAAGGGAAACTATTGTCCCAGATTTCAAAATAGGGAAGAGGTTAGAGTTTGCAAGCAGACCAGACAAAATTCCAGATGATATTATTTAAGAAATTAATAAAATTAATACGTTATTAGCTAGCAATTAATAACAACTTACACAGGATATCCCAAAAGTGATCCTATACTTTAAAGCTTTAAAAACTTGCTGTTTTCAGTAGTTTTAGTCATGTCTCGGTTTTTCTCGGCAATGATACTAGCGTGGCTTACCATTTTCTTCTCTAGCTCATTTTACAGATGAGGAAAATGAGGCAAACAAGGTTAAATGATTTGCTGAGGTTACACAGCTTGTAAAAGTCTCAAATCTGAACTCAGGTCTTCCTGACTGCAAGCCTGGTGCTCTATGCCCTGTGCCTAAGACTTTTGGAATACCTCTTATTAATAAATTAAGAATATACTTGACCCTGTAATCTAAAATTTTAACTGGAATAAAAATCTACCTCTAAATTCTACCTTTCTTATTTTGAAATGTGGGCCAATATTTTCCCTTTACTTTCTACAATCACTGACCGCTGTGGCTCAGTGTTCTCTATTCTTTGAGTACTCTGTCTAGGTTACAATTCAACAGGGTATGGTAACTATTGGGGGAAATTAGATGTTGCCTGACCATCTCTTCATTTATCTTGTTTCCACACCCTGTAATCATTTTGCTCTATTCTCCCCACTTCAAAGATAGATATCCTTGTAAGAAGACCAAAGCAAAACAAAAGTTGGGAATTCTTACCTTCTCACTGTCATCCCATCCACCCTGAGCTTTGGTCCTTCTTCTGCCTTTATCGTAGCTTAAAAAAACATCCCAGTGCTTTTTTATTGTCCTTACCACTGATTTCCACTCTTACCTCATTTCAAGCTTTAGTGCCCCAGAGTCCACTCTTAAAGGACCATGAACTCTTATGATATGAAAGTTCTTTATACCATTTGATAAATGCTTCAATATCGGAAAATGGTACGGTTTTATTAATGAAAATGACACTAAAAAAGATGCTTTAGGGCATAGACCAATGTCTGACACCGTACACAAGAATAAAGTCCAAAAGGATACATGATCCAGGTATAAAGACTGACACTATAAACAAATTAGGGGAGCAAGGAATAGTGTATTTGTGAAGAATGGAGATTTATGGCCAAATAAGAGATAGAGAACATTATGAAGTGCAAAATGGATAATTTTGATTACATTAAATTGAAAAGGTTTTGCACAAACAAACTCAATGCAACCAAGATTAGGAGGGAAGGAGAAATCTGGGAAAGAATTTTTGCAACTAGTGACTGTGATAAAGGCCTCATTTCTAAAATATATAGAGAACTGAGACAAATTTACAAGAATACAGTTCCCCAATTGAAATATGGTCAAAGGATATAAACAGGAAGCTTTCAGAGGAAGAAATTAAAGCTATCTATAGTCATAAGAAAAAATGCTCTAAATCACTATTCATTAGAGAGATGCAAATCAAAACAACTCTGAGGTACCACATCATACCTATCAGATTGGCTAAAACGACAAAATAGGAAGATGACAAATGTTGGAGAAGGTGTGGGAGAGTTGTGACACTAATTCATTGTTGGTGGAGCTGTGAGTTGATCCAACCATTCTGGAGAGCAATTTGGAACTATGTCCAAAGGGCTACAAAAATATACATACCCTTTGACCCAGCAATATTGCTTCTAAGATTGTACCCCAAAGAGATCATAAAAATGAGAAAAGGACCCAATGCAGAAAAATGTTGATAGCAGCTCTCTTTGTGGTGGCCAAGAACTGGAAATTGAGGGGATGCCCATCAATTGGGGAATGGCTGAACAAGTTGTGATATATGAATATAATGGAATACTATTGTGCTATAAGAAATGATGAACAGGAAGACTTCAGAGAGACCTGGAAGGGTCCATATGAACTGAAGCTGAGTGAAAGAGGCAGAAACAGGAGAACATTGTACGCAATAACAGCCACAATGTGCAAGGACTGTTTTTGGTAGAACCAGCACTTCACAGCAATGTAAGGACCTAAAACATTCCCAAAGGACTCTTGAGGCAAAATGTCATCCACATCCAGAGAAAGAACTATGGAATCGGAACACACAATGAAGCAGAATATTTTCCGTTGTGTTATATTTTGTTTTGGTTTGGTTTTTCTCATGGTTTCTCCCATTTGTTTTGATTCTTCTATGCAACATGACCAATGTGAAAATGTGGTTAATAAGAATGTATGTGTAGAACCTACATTAGATTGCATGCTGTCTTGAGGAGGGAGGGAGGAGGAGAAAATCTAAGACTTACGGAAGTGATTGTAGAAAACTGAAAACAAATAAATTAATTTAAAATCAAAACAATGAAAAAAGATGCTTTCCCATCTGCCTTGTGGCTGCACCCTAAGGATCATTGGACCTTTCCATAACACTTGCAACTGAAACCTCCTATAGGAGTTGGTCTTACTTTTCTATTTATGTACCCAGGACTTACTTAGCACAGTGCTTTGCACATGGTAAGCATATAAGTTCATCTTCATTCATCTATTCATAACATGAATGGATATAGGATCCATCCAAAGTGTGAATTCATCATGGATCTATCAACTATGTAGTTCATGTGGCACTGCATAGGATCATAGAATACAGCTCTGGAAGAGATGTTTGAACACAACCCACCATTTTACAGAAGTGAAGTGATTTACCCAAAGTGGCACATTTAATGTCTCACATGTTCTTGGAGCAGTAACGGAATTTGCATAATTGTTTTCATTATGAACCAAAAAGCAATTAGAAACATTATTTCATGGAACATGTGGTTGTCTGTTTTTGTAGTGTTTCTGGTGGTCATAAGTTTAAAAAAAAAAAAAAGAGTATCAGTGAGATAACTGCTGCTTAGAAACCAATGTCTGTTCTGGAGGAAGAAAAAGGTAAAGAACATTATGACAAATGTGACAAGATCCTCCAAATGAAATCAACAAATGTTTTACCACTTAGTGATTTCAATGCAAAGGTCCTCACAGAAGAGGATGGCAAAAAGCAGAAGAAATATAGTTCATATTTCAGAAATGAAAGTCATTGAAGGCATGCAGATAATTCAAAGGTCTCATTCTACATATTATGAATACTTTCTTTAAGAAGGGAATAGGAGACATTAGGCACAGGTAGCACTAGGCCCAGCTGGCACTGAACATTATGAAAAAAATAAATATAGCTTAAAAGAAAAGAAATGACTAGTTATTGACATGGACATCATATCAGTCAGTTACAGAGTCAGACCATCAGCTGGATAAGGCAAAATCAACATGTTATTTAAAAAAAAGAATCATGATGAGAAGATACTGAAGATAATTGCAGCACTGGATAATCTATTCAAAGAAGCTTCTTCCAAGGCAAGAGGAAAGGGAATTGTTCCCAAAGAGTCACATTGCTACAAGGGATAGTAGCCAGGAAAGATGCCTGTAAGGAGCAGCATAGGGGATGCCTTCTCCCACTGTCCCTAGCTCCATGGATAGGCCACTGGCTCAGATATGCAACAAGTTGCCCCCCTCCTATCCAAAGCCTCACGCCGTTCAAGGGTCCAACCTCTATAGAGTCTTAGACAAAGAGTTGACATGGCACAAAAAGGAGATTTGCCCCAAAGGCTGGGGAGAGTTGAAGGGGGTTAGTCTGGACCACTAAAATCAGCATATTTTCTGAGATGACTAATAAAGAAGGAGGAAGGAGGGGCAGAGATCCAGAGGATTCAACTCCAGCAAGCAGATGAAGAAAGGGCTAATGCCTAGTCTCCAGATCAGTTCAGTCTTAATATACATGCACCTTGGGAGATGGAAGCAAGCTATTCAAACTGGTTTTCACCAGCCCAGTGATGCTAACAATGAAAAATAGAAAAAGGAAAAAAATTTGATTATCACCCTTTCCTGCAAAATTTTAACAGATGTAGAGCAATTATCACAATGAGGAAGCTAGCAAAGCTCAGTAGCCTCCTTAGTCAGAAAACAGTTCATCTCTTTGCCAAGCAGGGAAAAATAGTGACCAAGGAAAACAATGATTTTGAATACAAATTCATTTGTGAGAACAAAACAAAACAAAACAATCCACAATGGAGGATGGATAGAAGATCATGAAAAATAGCAGTGCATAAAACATTGAAAAACACTGGAGGTGAACATGAGCCAGAGGCAAAACCAAGGAAGTCACACCAAGATTATTCATAAGTTAGGCTGGTAGCAGGACAAGTAGATGAAATATGGAACCAATTTGTTGTCAACTCTAAAGCAATCAATGACAATGACAGTGAAATCCCAATGGGTAGTCCCTAGAACCTCATTCTTCTGCATGTTTTATGGAGAAGTCGAAATGGTGCTTAAGAAAATGAATTCAGGAAGGATGTAAATTCATGCTGGAGGCAACAGCATACCATTGAAAACACTGGGGGATGATCTTCGAGATAATTCATGATAATTAGAAAATGCCATAGATAATATTACTATCCCCAAAAGGCAATGGAGAAGATATAAATTTCTACCAAGGGATATGGCTATTTGTCAACCTCAGGCAACCTTTACAGAAAGGATCTATATTAATGAAAATATTAGATAAAAACAAGGGAGGGTTTTGAAAATCATTGTTCACATCTTTATAGTCACACAATTTATTGAAAGGGGCAAAGCAGAGAAAGGTACATTCTGTTTATAGTTTATTGAAGCAAAGGGAAACATTTGATCCCATAGGGGGAAAAAAAAGAGCCTTACACTCTCACTTGTGTAAGTAAAAATCACAAAGGTTACTCCATTAATACAACCACTGGGCTGAATGACTCATCCAGAACCCTGGTGACCAGCTAGGCACCATTAGGCTAACACCACAGAGGCTGGTGACCTTTACCAATTTACGTCATTTTCTTTTCCTCATGCGTTAAGCCGAGTTTATTGTTCTGGGGTTGCCTGTCTTCTCAACAGAGTTAACTAGGCTCTTGAATGCTACAATTCCAATCCCTACCTCAAATTGCTAAGAAACTGTTCAATTTGTGACCTCAATCTAAAGGAACCTCCCCAGCAAAGAGCTAGGGAGGGGGAGAAGTTAAAAAGTTGATCAATCAATCAATATTTATGAAGCACCTGTTACACGCCACACATTGTGTTTTGTGCTAGGAATGTAAAGAAATGTAAAGGACAGTCTCTACTCTCAAGGAGGTCACAGTCTAGTGACTGTGGGAGAAAACACACAAATTATTATGTATGAACAAGCTATATTCAGCATAAAGTGGAAATAATCAACAGAGGAAAGACATTAGAAGAATTAAGAGGGATCAGCAAAGACTTCCTATAGGAGGTGAGATTTTTACTGGGATTTAAAGGAAATCAAAGAATCCAGGAGTCGGGGGTGGGGGCAGCAGGGAGAGGGGAAGCATTCTAGGCATGGAGGACAGCCAATGAAAATGCTCACAATTGAGAGATGGACTGTCTTGTTGGAGCAACTGAAAAGAAACCAGTGGCACTGAATGGTAGGATACATGCAGAGGCCTAAGGTACAAATAGTACAGAATAGGCATTTTTATTCCCATGCAGAAAAGGGAATGCTAAACAATCAAGAATGCTAAAATGACTACAGTTGAGAGGCTAATAGTCAAGCCTCTTTGGGACATTTGCAAAACTTCATTATAAGAGCTGCTAACTTGCCATTTTATTTTACCTCTGCTGGGCACAGTCCAACCAGCACCAAGAGGGCTCTTTTGTTCCAGTATTTTCTCTCTCTGTGGGTGACTGTTTCTTTTGCTTGGTCTGCCTACACAACTCTTCTGGTAGCTGGTACCTTGCTGCCTGGATGCCTGGGAATGGGCATGCACCAGCTGGCTTTCAACATCTCACAAGGCTCTATACACAAAGAAGACACAAATGGGAGGATAACCCCAGATACAGAGTCATTAGCTCAAGGTTATGGCTAGGTAGGAAGGGGGTGGTAGAAGGGGATTCCCCCAGCCCACTCAGGGCTCAGAGAGTTGTTTTTCTTTGTCAAGGATGGCAGGAAAAGGTTATCTGTACCTGCTCTGAAGTAGGGGAGGAAGAAAGGAGGAAAGTGTCTCCATCTTGGATGTCCAGATGTAGACATACTCCAAGTTTCTAGGTACTTAACTGGAATGTCAACTGAACTTGCTGGGTGGAGCAGGGGAGAGGAATGCTATTCTTGAAAATTCAAGATTTTCAATGTCAGGGAAAGAATAAAACAGGGAACTGTAATATGACCAAAGGTATTTGTCACTGTCATGAATGTTATCCTACTTAGAGTTGAAAAAGAAGAAAGTTTCCCTAGAGATTCCTTTTAGGCAACATCCTTTATATATTCCTATTAATGGATGATACTATGCTAGTGGTAGATATGTGAGATAGTAATACAGATAGACAATGAGCTAACCCAGGACTGAAATGGAGAGAGGGAGCTAAGTGCATTGCATTTGGGAAATGGCAGTGCTTTTAACGTTTTCAAATGTTCCTGGGCAATACTCAATCAATTAATTAATGGTTTAATTAATGAACAAACAAATGAATGAATGGACAAATAAATGAGTGAGCAAATGAATGAATGAATGAATAGATGAAATAAAAAATGAATGAAGAAATGGACAAACAAATGAATGAATGGATAGATGAATAAATAAACTATATATTTTTGACTCAAATCTCCTAATCAAAAGACCATGATGCCTGTACTCTGGTCATCATATAAATTTCCCCATCAAGCACTTTGAAATCCACCTGTAGGATTGTTTCTGAGAAGTGAACTTTCAAATTATTCTGCTCCAAACAAGACATCCCACACATTTCCCAGCTGTCTCTGTACTAGGCTGCCACCCAAATCCACTTTCTAGTTCCTTTTAAGTATTGTCTTCTCTGGAGAGAATGTAAGTTCCCTGAGGACAGGGATTATCTTGCTTGTTCATATTTGCATTAATTGCTTTATTTTTCTAGCTAGTGATGCTGTGGTGTTGTGAATCTTATAGCACAGAACACCCTGGGAAAAAAATCATCGAAGTTATGAATGGCACAGTGATCAATAGAGAGATGCGATGGTGAGCAGCACATTTCCAGCAATGATCTATATACAAAGGTGGAATAAAGGATATCATTTACGAAATGTGGGATTGGAGGAGGGGGAGAGCCAGTCATGAAACAGGAGCAGGGGAAGGACAGTGGATTGATTATCTATAATCACCACAAAAGGAGAGAAGACCTCCAGAATATTGGGTAGATTTTTGGTGGAAGATCTATGAAAGAACATAGACAGGAATTGAAGAGGTGACAACCACTTGTGTTTTGCAACAACGAAAAGAATTGCCATATTTACCAAATCACAGATTCGTTGAGGCATTGAAGTAGAAGTTCATCTGAATACAAGTATCCTGTATTTGTGTGTTAAGGGAGAAGTGAGTCAAGGCAGAAGACAGGACTTTTTGTCCCTCCCCAGCTAATGTTACAGGTCAAATTCCAAGACCAAGTTTCCCGGTATTAAAAAACAAATGGATGGTCAGTGGCCCCTCTGAGTAATCAAAGACAAAAAAGAAGTCTTTGAAACACCTTAAATCAGGTGTTTTCCTTCTGATTGGGAACAAATGAAAAGTAACCCTAATTGGTAGGCATTTAATGAAGAGGTAGGCTGAGGCATCAGCCCCTCCTCATTACTTCATTGTCAAGGCAGGGAAATCAGCTGAGGAATGAGGCTTGGTCCTGAGTTTTGAGACCACTGTAGCCATCTGGGCATCCTAATCAGTTTTTCTCTGGTTTTATTTCTTCTTCTTGAATCAGGCTGCACCAAACTCTAATGAAGGGAGCAAGGACAGAAACTTATCTCCCTGGGAAGGGATATAACTCAAGCTGAGTCCTGTTTACAGAACAAACAAAACTCAGGTTCCTAGTTGTTTGCGGCCCAGCCCAACCAAATTAACAAGCAGGTGCCTTGCTATGACATTCCTTAGAATTGGCCAGGGAAACATTTCTCCTTAAGCTAGTATTGACAGAGAGGGGACTATTACAAATAATAATCAAATGATACAGCATTAAAATTAATTTTCTTCACAAAACAGTTCTAGAGATTAGAGCTAGACAGGTAATCTTACCTGGACTCAATCACTGGACTTCTCTTCCTATTGTGTGCTTTCTCACCACCTTGAAGGAACCTGTATCCCAAGACCTCACTCTCTTAATTGGTGATTCCCTCTCTGGACCCACCACTTCAGGAAGGAACCAAGCCTTGCTTGACCTCACTTATACTTGGATTCACTCTCTGGCTTTCTTCTCCTTCTCATTACCTACTGTCTTGCCCCAACATGGAGGACTCCTTCTTTGCTCTACTTCATAGGTTATCTTGGGTATTTATAATTGTATTTCTAGCACTTAGCATAGTGACTCAAATATTTTCTCTATGTCTCTAAGTATCTGTCTATGAGCAGCTAGGTGGTGCAGTAGAGCACTGGGCCTGAAGTCAGGAAGACCTGAGTTCAAATCCAGCCTCAGACAGTTACTAGCTATGTGACCCTGGGTGAGTCGCTTATCCCTGTTTGCCTCAGTTTCCTCATCTGTAAAATGAGCTAGAGAAGGAAATGGCAAATCACTCTAGTATCTTTGCCAAGAAAACCCCAAATGGGATCACGAAGAGTCAGATACAACTAATCAACTAAGTAACAATAAAAACACACTAGAAATATAAGCTATTATTATAACACCAACCAACTTCACAGTAGTCATGGCCTGATCTCTGAGTCATGGTTCCTCAGAATGAAATTATTACTATCCCCATTTTAAAGATAAGAAAATTGAGGCCCAGAGAGGTAAAGTCCAAAGTCACATAGGTATTGAGAATCAAATCTGCCATCCAAAGGCAGGTTCTTCCTTAAGTCAGGATCCTTTAAGACCTTTAATCTCTCTGAACCTCAGTTTGCTTCACTATTAAGTGGGGGTAGTACCGATTTTACTATCCTACCTCATAGAATTAGAGTAAAGCGGCCACTCAGCAAACCTTGAAGTACTCCATAAATGTGAGTTGTTCTTACTCTGTTTTAGTTTAAACAGAAGGAAACAAGGAGACATTCCACCAAACCTCCCTGTGCAGTTCCCAGGGAAACCAAACCCAGGCTTGTTTGCCAACTCCTGAGATCATATACATTCAGATGTAAAGAGGAAGGTGAGTTCAAATAAAGGGGAAGAGAGAAAAACATGAAAACAGAAACCCAGCCGCAGAGGCCTTCATCCTTTGCTGTATTTCCTCAAAAATGAGCATTTGTTTCCATTTGAGGCTTGCTTTGCAAGACCACTGGCTTTAGTCATTTCTTTACCCCCAGAATAAATACGCAAGTCAAGCCAAACTCTGAGCACAGGGTTCACAAAGAGTTTAATTAAAGTGTGAGGTGAATACCAACTGACTGAAAACAACTCATGCTTTCAGACTAGTGGGAGTCATGGCAAGGCTGCAATGGAGAATGTTTCTGAAGATCCCACCGGCATAATGGCTTCTTATCTGGGTTTGAATCCTGCCTCCAACACTTAACTGATGGTTTTGGTGGTGGGCAAGTCATTTCACCACTGTCTGCCTCATTTTCCTTACCTGTAAAATGGGGATAATAATAGCACCTACCTCAAAAGGTTGCTGTGAGGATCCAAAGAGTTAACAAATATAAAATGCTGTGCAAATCTTTAAGCACTATGTAAATGATAGTTATTTACTACTACTACTACTACTACTACTACTACTACTACTACTACTACTACTACTACTACTACTACTACTACTGCTACCACTACTACTACTACCATACTGCTATCACAACTACCCCTACCATACCAGGCCTGGAGTCAGGAAGACTCATTGTGAATTCCAATCTGACCTCAGACATCTACTAGCTATGTGATCAAGAGCAAGTCACTTAACCCTTTTTGCCTCAGTTTCTTCATCTGTAAAACGAGCTGGAGAAGGAAATAGCAAACCACTCCAATGTCTTTTCCAAGAAAACCCTAAATGGAGCCATGAAGAGTTGGCCATGACTGAAACAACTGAACTGTAGTGGAGTAAGGAAGTCTTTCCAAGGTTAAGTCCGAAGGAGATCTTTACAAAAGGTCATTAAAAAGGTAAAGCAAAGGATAAACATGAAGCATAGAATCACAAACACTTACAGCTGGAAGGGAGGGACCCCAGAAGTCATGTAGTTCAAGCCATACCTAAGCAGAAATCCCCTCTACAATATTCCCAATCAGCAATAGTACTCAATACGAAAATGGATCTGAGCTCTCATCATCACCATCACAGCTAGCATTCATATAATGCTGTAAGATGTGTAAAGCACTTTAACATATGGTAACTCATGTGATCCTTTCAACAACTCTGGGAACTAAATGCTATTTTATCCCCATTTTACAGATGAGGAAACTGAGCCACAGAGAGGTGAAGTGACTTTCCCAGAGTCACACAGCTAGCATCTGAGGCAGAATACTTAGGACTTCCCGACTCCAAGTCCAGCACTCTATCCACTAGGCCATTTTAGTCATCTAGAATCCCACTTGAAAACTACCGGTGAATTGTGCTATAAGAAATGATGAGCAGGCAGATTTCAGAAAAACCTGGAAAGACTTACATGAACTGATGCTGAGTGAAGTAAGCAGAACCAGGAGAACATTGTATACAGTAACAGCAACATTGCATGATGACCAATTTTGATAGACTTAGCTCTGAGCATCACAATGATTTAAGATAATTCCAAAAGACTCATGATGGAAAATGCTCTCCATATCCAGAGAAAGAACTATGGAGTCTGAACACAGATCAAAGCATACTATTTTCTCTCTTTTTTTCTTTCTTGTGATTTTTCCCTTTTGTTCTAACTCTTCTTTCATGACATGATGAAGGTGGAAATATGTTTCACATGATTGTACGTGTATAGCCAATATCAGATTGCATACCACCTTGGGGGGAGGGGTGTGGATGGAGGGAGAAAATTTTGGAATTCAAAATCTTATAAAAATGAATGCTGAAAACAAAAAATAAATAAATACTTTTTTTGAAAAAAAGAAAACTCTTCACTACCTCTCAAGACAACTTATTTTACTTGAGGACACTTACTTTACGTTAGATTTGAATTTAGGATTTTTTCTTTCTTTTTTTGAGAAGCCAAAATTTGCATCTCAGCATTTTCCACTCATTGCTCCAAGTTCTGTTCTCTCTACCCAGAAGGAATCAAATTTTTCTTCCATAGGATAAGCTAGTGCTTCCCATACTTGAAGAGAGCAATCATGTTCCTTCACGTCTTGTCTTTTCAGTCTCAAGTCACATTATATAAGAGAGCAGATGCCTACTCTATATTTGAATGAGGCTGGTCCTGAATCAACAGAGTATATTTATACAGCAGCTGGTCAGAAGCAAAGTGGTCATGGAACAAAGATGGCCAAAGAAGTCAGGACTCAGAGTCAAAAGACCCAGATTTGTCTTATTTATTGGCTTTCTCGCTACGTGGCTTGGGGCAAGTCCTTTCAAGACCTCGAAGAATTGGGGTCTCTTTCCACTTCTAGCAAGAAGCAGAATTTCAGTTCTGTCATTAGTTCTTTGGTACCCAGAACACACTGCCTTCCTGGATCACAGGGCACAGGTTAGTTCTTGTTTAGGGGGCACCTATGATTATTGATCTAGAACTGGAGTAACTCAGAGGTTATGCGGGCCTGCTCCCTTGTTTTACAAAGAAGAAAATGGACACCCCAGAGAGGCTGGGTGGATTTTGATCATTGACCATTGGGAGGGTTCTAGTTCTAGGCCATCTAGTTCAATACTCTCATTTTAAAAGAATTTTTTTTCAGGTAATCAGGGTTAAATAATTTTCCCATGATCACACAGCTAGTAAATGTCTAAGGCTGAATTTGAATTCAGGTCCTCTTGATTCCAGGACCAGTGCTCTATACACTGTACCATCTAACTGCCCCTATAATACTCTCATTTTAAAGATGAGGAAACTGAGGCCCAGGAAAGTTAAATGAGTTGCCTAAAATCATATGGAGCAACTAGGTAGCACAATGGATAGAGGGGGCCCAGAGTCAGGAAGAACTGCGTTCAACTCCAACCATGGGCTCCCTCAATTTCCTCATCTGTAAAATGAGCTGGAGAAGGAAATAGCAAACCAAGAACACTCCAAAATGGGGCCATGACTGAAAAATGACTCAACAACAGCAATAAAAAGTCACAAAGGTATTAATATCAGATGCAAGATTTGAACCCAGATTGTCTGACTTCAGAATCAGGTTTTTTTTCCCCTGTAAAATGCTGCCTGTCATGTAGAAGAATTCACATAAAGAGGCAGAGGATTGTTTTATTCTAATACAGTATCTATTATTACCTAAAGCCAGTCAGCTTCTATTTTATATAAATAGTGTGGTACAGTAGAATGAACACTGGATCATTGACCTGGGCTCAGATTTCTGCTCTGTGACTTCCTGTCAGTGTTGCCTTGAAACATGCCTCTTACTCTTTCTAGGCTTCCTTCTTACCATCTGTTAAGATGGGCACTTCACACTGAATGACCTCCGAGGTCTCTTTCAGCTCTCTAGGGTCCTATGATTTCTCTATGGCTTATTTATCTCATTGGCAAAATGGGAATAATAATGCACTACGTCTCTTACAAAAAACAGTTGTGAGGATAATGCTTTGTAAACAACAGAGAACTAAAGAAATGTTGAGCCACTCTAAAAAAAACCTGTATGGCAGGAAGGAAATCTATGGCGGCTACAGGTTCAGGCTACTGAAGCCTGAACCAGCCTCAGGAAAATGTAGGGGTCCAGAAGCAGGTTGGTGGTTGGCTACCACCAGCAATGCTACTTGTTAAGCATCTTTTCAAGAACAGAGCCATGGAGATTCAGATTCTGAAGCAATAAAAATAGCATCGTGCCAGATTAGAGCTGTTCCCATAAGAGGAAATGAGTCCACTTCCTTAACTTATTTAGATCACGAGAAGTTTCTAAAAATCACATGGCATCTGAACTAAAAGGGAAAGGAAAAGAGAACCAATTTTCAGACTCTTCTATGCATAGCAGCCCTGTTATTGTTGTTTACTCATTTTTCAGTCATATCTGACTCTTCTTGGCCCCTTTGGGTCTTTTTCTTGACAAAGATGCTGCAGTGTTTTGCCACTTCCTTCTGCAGCTCATTTTCCAGATGAGGAAATGAACTAAGCAGGGTTAAGTGACTTGCCCAGAGTAACACAACTAGTCTTAGGCTGGATTTAAACTCAGGTTTTCCTGACTCCAGGCCCCCACACTCTATCCACTGTGCTACCTAGCTGCCCTATAAAAACTGTATACTTGGCTGTAATCATGCTGAAGAAATATAGAATAAGAAACATGAAACCATAGATTTATAGCTAAAAGGACTTTACATGTCATGTAGTCCAACCCTCTTATCTTGAAAAAAAGGAAATTGAGGTTTAAATAGGTTGTTCCCTATGGACAGAGAATGTTTCATTTTTGTTATCACGAACACCTAGAATAGTGCCTAGCTCAGAGTAGATACTTAGCAAATATTTGTTTTAATGATTGCCCAAAGTCACAAAAGCAATTAGTACCAGACCTAGGATTCAAACTCAATTCTTCTAATTCCAAAGGTCTAAGTCTTTCCATGATACCAAATACACCATGTTTGACCTTGAGCAAATCACTTAATCTCTCTTTACCCCAGTTTACTCAAGTAAAAAATGAATAGGTTGGATTAGATGACCTCTAAGGTCTCTTCCAGCTCTGTCCTTATGACATCAGTCAACAGTTATTTATTAAGCACCTACTATGTGCCCAGTACCTTGCTAAGCACTGAAGTTACAAAGAAAAGTAAAAGAAGAAACTCACAGTACGATGGAAGAGACAATAGGAAGAAAAAACTATGTACAAGTAAATTTTACACAAGACAAGTTGGAAATAATCTCAAAGGAAAGGCACTGAGGTTAAGGAGAACAAGAAAGGTTTCTTGCAGAAGGTGAAACTTCAGCTGAGATTTGAAGGAAAACAGGGGAGCTAAGAAGCAGAGACCAGGAGGGAGAGAGTTTCAGCCATGGGAAGACAGCCAGGGAAACTGCTCAGAGTCAGGAGTCAGAGTGTCTAGTTTGAAGAACAGCAAGGAGACCAGTGTCATTGGATGAGAGAGTACAGAAGGGGTGGGGGAAGGTATAAGAAGATTGGAAAGTTAGATAGGGACCGGATTATCAAACAGCTAATAAAGGATTTTATGTTTGAACGGGGAGGTGATTGGGAGCCTCTGGAGTTTACTGAATGGAGGGATGACATGGTCAGACTTTAGGAAGATCAGTTTAACAGTTGAGTGGAGGATGAATTGAAGTGGGAAAAGACTTCAGACCAGCAGACTGCTGAAATAGTCCAGGCATAGGTAACGAGAGCCTGCACCATGAAGGTAGCAGTGTCAGAGGAGAGAAGGGGGCATATACAATAGATGTTCTGAAGGTAAAATTGATTGAACTTGGCAACTGATTAGATAGGGGTGGGGGGAATGGACATAGTGAGGAATACAGGAGCCATTAGACAGGTATGAAGAGAACCAGAATAGAGTAATGTCATGGAAACCTAGAGAGAAAAGAATGTCAAGGAGAAAGGGGGTGATTGACAGTGACAAAGACTGCAGAGAGGTCAAGAAAGGATGTGGATTGAGAAAAGCCCATCGTATTTGGCAACGAAGAGATCACTGATAACTTTGGCAACAGGAGTTTCAATGAATGATGACCTCTGAAGCCAGACTGTAGAGAGTTAAGAAAAGAATGCAAATAAAGGAAGTGAAGGCACCTACTGTAGATGGTTTTCTCAAGGACTTCAGCCACAAAAGGGAGAAGAGATCTGGCATGAGAGTAAATAGGAATAGATGGATCAAGTGAAGGTCTTCAAGTGTTCAGATCCCCAGTCTGGTACTCTGTCCACAATGTAAAACTACCTATTTTATTCCCAACTTAGAGTAACTCTTCTTTACGACACTTGAAACCGACCTGTTCTGGTGACCACTTCTACCAATGGGGTTTTTGTTGGTTTGCACTTATACCTCATGGAACAGTGGATCATAGATTCCTATAAGATCACAGATCCATAACTCAAAGGAATCTCAGGGGCCATCTAAGCCAATCTCCTAATTTCACAGATAAGGCAACTGAGTCAGAGGGCTAAGTAACTTTCCCAGTTACATAGGTAGTAAGCATTTGAACCTAAGTCTTCTGAAAGAGCCCCAGACTTGGCACCAGGAAACTTGAATATAAACAAATCTCAACTTCAAACCAAACTTTGTGACCTTCCTCTGTTTTTGACCTTTTTGTAATTGTAATTTTAAAAATTAATTTTTATTCTGGGCTTAAACATGAAAAAGGATAAAATAGAGATGATTACCTATGAAACTGTGCATTTTCATTTCATACTGCTTGCTTTAAAAAAAAAAAAGTTTGCAATAAATGCGTTATGCAGTTGCTTACATCTTCTCCCCAGTAGACGATAAGCACTTTGAGAGCAGGGACTGTCAAGTCTTTTGCCTTTCTATGTATTCCCAATGCTTAGCACAGTGCCTGGCATATGTCAGTCCAACTCTTCACAACCCCATTTGGGGTTTTCTTGACAAAGATGTACAGTGATTTGCCATTTCCTTCTCTAGCTCATTTTACAGATGAGGAACTTAGGCAAACAGGGTTAAGTGACTTGCCTAAGGTCACACATCTAGTAAGTGTCTGAGGCCACATCTGAACTCAGGAAGATGAGGTTTCCTGGCTCCAGGTCTGGTACTAGCTGCCCTTGCCTGGCAAATAGTAGATGTTATTGACCAACTGACCTGATTTCAAATCTGAACCTTGCTTCTGATTAGACATGCAGATCTTTCAAGTTATCGCATCTCAGTTTTCTCATTCTTCAAATGGTAAGTATATGATTTAAATTACCATTCTCATAGGAGTGTAGTGACAATCAAATGAGAAAATGAAGGCAAAAGCATTTTGTAACCATAAAATGCTAAATGATTATTGTGAGATATTGTTAATAAAACAGAGCTAAGAATTCCTGCCCTAGCTCCCACACTGGATTGTTGTGGGGATCAAATGAAATAATGGATATGAAAGTGCCATGCCAAGTACAAAGCTCTATGCAGATGTGAGTTCCTGAGGCATTGATATAAGCTTAAATCATTTTTTCCAGGAAATTCTGCTAGTTGAGTTGGCTGGGATGTTATATTTATTTGTGTCGATAGTGATGTAAGATTTTAAAGAATATTACTACATCTCAGTGCTATACTGGTAAACATTTAACAACCTCTCCTGGGGGGGGGGCGGAGAGGGGCATGGAATGTATGCAGGACACACTTTAGAGTTTTATCTGCCTTATTTACATTCTCTTCATCACTTTACAATGCCCAGACGATCAACAAAACAAAAAGAAATCAAGCCCTGATTTGTGCCATTTGCTGATTTCCAAGATGCTACTGCTCACACTGAAAATTTAACAATCAGCTTTCCCTGAGCCAGTAAGAGCTAGCTCCACCACACCCTTGATATCCTGTGGCTGGCTCTCTGAACTGGTCAAAAAGCATCCATGAAGTGCCTACTATACATCAGGCATCATACTAAGTGTTGGGAATAGAAAGAATGACAAAAACATGGTCCCTGCCCCCAAGAAGTTCACACTCTGAGTGAGACAATATTCAAACAACTTTACATACAAGTTACCTATAGTGTAAATGGAAAGCAACCTCAGAGGAAAGAGACTAGCAATGAGAAAGGAGAGGAGGAAGAAAAACCCTCTTATAGTGGAATTGGAGCCAAGTCTTGAAGGAGACCAAGGAAGTCCTAGGGAAAGAAGGCAGAGCGAAGGAAGAAAAGCATTCTAGGAATGGGGGGCAGGCAGTGAAAAGGCACAGGGATGGACAATTGTGTGCCATGTGTAAGAAATGGCAAGTGGACCATGGGATCATAGATTTAAAGGCAGAAAGGACCCTAGAGTTCCATCTAGTCCGATCCCTTCCTTTTACAGTAACTTACCTGAGCTCACAAGGGTAGTAAGCAACAGATTCAGGGTTTACTAGCTGGGTGACCCTGGGCAAGTCACTTAACCCTACTTGAATCAGTTTTGTCATTTGTAAAATGAATTGGAGAAGAAAATGGCAAACCACTCAAGTGTCTTTGCCAGGAAAACCCCAAAGGGGGGTCATGAAGAGTTGGCAAGCCTGAAAATGACTGAACAACACCAACAATAGAGCAGAGAGTATTGAATCTGTAGTTAAAGGATCTGGGTTCAAGTCCTGACTCTGCCATTTATTACTTGTGTGATTTGGGTCAAGTCATTTAACCTCTATGGGGCTGCAAAATGAGAAAGTTGGACAAGATGATCTCAAAGCTCTCTTCCACATCTAAATCTATAATCCTATGATTCTTTAGGATTGGATGGTATCTAAGGTCCCTTCCAGCTTTGACATCCAATATTTTCAGGTCCCCTTTAGTTCTGAAATTCTTTCAAGTTTATATACCTTAATAACTCAGTGAGTTTAGTTATGGTCTTAAAATGGTATTTTTCATCAATTGGAGGTGAAGTTATTGGCTAAGAAATAGTCTTTTGTATGACCAAATGATTTACTCCATTTAATCACCCATCATTAGTGCTATCTACAAGTGGTTTCTGAACACATTCCTAAATGGAAAATGAAATATGAAATGGAATAATATAAGATATATATAATATTGATATTATATATAAATTATTTATATTATATTTATACATCATATTTATATTATTATGTTTGTTATATATGTAATATGCATATATATAAAATATAATATAAATTTTAAAAAATAAAATGGAAAATAAAAATATAGGAAACAAAAGGTCCCATGAGGAAAATTTAAATCAAGCAAGCAATTGCCTCAGGAATACTGACTAAGCTAAGATCTGATCTAGATGGGTACAAAACTGAAATCTCTGATCATCTTCTTCCTTGTAGCTGTCTGGAGGGATCATGGCTGGAAATACCAATTCTGGATATTAGCCAGTACCCCAGTCAACCCCTTCTCCTTTCCGTTTCCCCTGTCACCTTAAGGTTTTGGGTAAGGTACAAGGTAGGTTCTCTCTAAGCAAAAGTTGGGAATTCACAATCCAAACCAAGTGTCTAAGATAGTCTGTTGCCCCCAAGCCCTAACCAGAGAATACTCTACTCTTAACAAAGTTTTTAATGTGTAACTGGTTTAATCAACTTCTCTTGGCTGCCATGTTTTCATACCCTACTGGATCGCAACAAGAATTGCAAACTAAGATCTGTTTGCAATCAGTATTTTAGCTTTCTACTAGTTTTATGTATCTGAGAAAGAGTTGCCAAATGACTAACAGATGCTATGATTCTGGAGAAAGACATCCCTCTGATATAAACCCAAACAAAATGAAAGGGGGGAGGGTGGAGAGAGGAGAGAGAGTCAGGTAGAAGAAGAGACTTGATGACTAGTCCCAACTAGACATGAGATTACACTATGTGAATGGGACTATGTGAGTTTAGGCAATCCACTCCCAGATTTTTACTCTATGAAATGAAAGGTTTGGACTAAATCTCTAAGTTCTCTCTAAAATATAAGGTTTTACAGTTCTAAGGTCCCTCACAACCATTCTATATTTTTGTTCTAAACTTTTACATTCCATGTCTCTTTTGTATTTAATATTCTGTTGTTTCAATATTTTATTGTCCAAAGTCCCTTTACAGTCTATAGTCTGTGTTCTAAGGTCCCTTTCAGTTTTGACATTATGTGTTCTATGACATGAAGTCCCTTTCAGCTCTAACATTCTGTTCTTTTGTGACAAAGCACAGATTGAGATGATTTATTTTTTCTTGTAGCTGGAAAGGACTGGGAACCCTAAAATGCATTGGCCATAATTATACATTGGAGGCCAAAGGTCAAGAGTTTTGCATATACAAATATGTACCCTGTCAAACAATAAGCAGTGAGTAATCCCCCAGGGGAAAGGTGTTTAGTATACATCCCTGTGGTTTCTTTTGTGTTGTTTTGTTTTTCCTGCTGGCTAGACAAGGGCATTGGTCCAAAGCACTGATCCAGAACATGAGAAGGTTTCCCACAATACAAAGAGAAATAAAATGCTCTTATCCAGGACTTAACTAGTTGATTCCCATAGAAGTGCCAGAAATAAATCTGGTCCTATGATGGAGAGCTGTTGTTGCTGGTGCTGTTCATCCTTCGTATTCAAAGAACAATGACATCATGTTGATTTATGGGTGAGTTGCACAAAATTGTCAGCCTCACTCTCTCTTCCAGTCATCAGAGCCCAGTGGCAGGACAAAAGTCAGCACAACTGGCGATGACCTGGGATGTAGTGGATGATCTTGGTGTCTTTGATGTCTGACCAAACTCTAAGTGCTCCACAGTTCTCATCCACCCATTCTGCCAGGGAAAGTCTTCACATGCTTGGGGTAAACATCCCCCTAACTCATCAGCAGTTTGAGGTTAATCAGTTACATTCAACCTGATTTAGCCCATCTACTGAGGTGGTTTTACTGGTGTGTGGCTGCTGCACATGCTACATACAGCTACTTGGAGCCACATGTGAGAGCTGGGTGACAAGTTGGACACCAAAGGTAGATGAGCAGCCCTAAAAGAAAGGACACAGCAAGCCCACTCACCAGAGGTGCTAGACCTCCCTGAATACCCCACACATCCCATAATGGTTAGCTGCATCCCCCATAGAACCCTGTACTGTAAGAAAGTTTAGTTAAACCAAATAAAGCAATGCCTCAGTCAAGAAGGAGCTAGGTGACGGCATATAGAGATCTGGGACTGGAGTTAGGAATACCTGAGTTCAAATTCTGTCTCAGATATATTCTAGCTGTGTGGCCCCGGGCAAATCATGCTGTCTGCCTCAGTTTTCTTAATCATAAAATGGAAATAATAGTAGCACCTACTTCCCAAAGTTGTTTCAAATGAGATAATACTTGTAAAACACTTAGCACAGTGTTTGGAACACAGTAGGTGCTTAAGAAATGATTGTTTCCATACTTCCTTCAAGTAGGATAATTTATACTTTATTCTCTACCTATGTAGACTACTTCTTCTCTGGCAAGAGGAAGACGTGTTTTACTGTCATTCCTCCGGAATAGAGATTGGTCACTGAATTAATCAGAACTCTGAAGTCTTTTCATGTTGCTTACCTTTATATTTTCTGTGGGCATGCTATAAATTTTTTCTCTTGGTTCTACTTACTTTTCTCTGCATCAGTAAATGCAAGTCTTCTCAAGTTTATCTGAGTTCTTCATCTTCATAATTTCTTATGACAATTATATTCCATTATATGCATATGCCACAATTTGTTTGGTTATTCCATAACTGATGAATAATTTATTTCCATTTTCTGCTACCAAAAACAATACTGCTATACATATTTTTGGTATGCATAGGACCTTTCTCTCTATTTTTGTATTATCAGATCTGAAGGTACACATAGTGTCTTGAGTGAAATTTAATGAAAAGGTAAACTAAGACACATTTCTCTGAAAAAGATGTTTATTAATTATTATTAATACCTATTAATAAAGAGATAAATGGTTGCCTCAGTTTCTAACCAAACACCTAGAAGAGAAGGTGCAAGCATAGAACAAAGAACAGAACAGAAATCAGAAACTGACTGGCATCATGGGGGTGAGGGATCATAATTGGTTACATTAAGGAAAATGATTTTTTTACACACAAAACCCCAGACAAATCCTTCCTGTCTTGAAGGAATACTTTATAAATTTATGAGACCCAACTATATCCCAACATCACTGATTCCAAGGGACATAGACTCACTGGCACCTGGGACCTAGATGGGAACACTTTTTTAATTGGCAAGTTTGGGACTAAAGATGGGATGAGGTCAGCTAGTCCACTTCTCAAGGAAAACACACAAATACCTGGAGTTTCTCAGAAGCTAAAGTTATTTGCAGCTGGTACTAAGATAACAATTCTCATAGAATTAGGATGTTTCGTAAGAGAAGTGTACTTCTAAACTCTGGGTCAGAATTTCTGTTTAATTAATAATGACTGTGGGAAAGCCTAAACCTTTGGCATGTAGTTGAGAGAGACAGACGGAACTTTTGAACATATGAATTTCTTCTCTCAGAGAAGAGGCTAAGGTTTGTTATGTGGGGCTACAGAATAAAATAATTTCAGAGTAATATCAAATATAAAGCTACTAGATAAATAGCTAATTCTCACTATTAATTAGCATGCATCTGTGACATTTCTAGCATATAGACAATTCTCACTTTATGTAAATGTGCATTATGCAAATTTGACTTTACTTAAAGAATTCTGAAAAAAAAATCCAAATGAGGATTCTGAACGAGGATCTGATTGAACCGTTAATTGCAAAGATTGCAGAAGAAGAAAGGGAATCTTCGGAACTCACAGTTGAACCAATAGGTTCACAATGAAATAATTGGCAGGAGCATTCATCATTTGAGTGAATGTTTTTCTTACATTGAAAAGATGGATCCAAATATTTCAAGATTTTTAAAAGTTCAAAGACGAGGTGAGGAAAGTATTACTTGCTGTTGTCACATATATGAGGATGGTGGGGACAGAAAACCACTGTCCAGACATCTCTTGATAACCTCATAAAGTTTTATAGCCAACTACCAGTGATAAAGCTAGATGCAATGAGTGGGGAAGGGACAGCATATTGCACACCTATGTTAACTTTAATGCACGTACTTTCTCATTAACTTTACCTTTCATTTTATAACTCTGTTTATTATCACGGTATTTAATATGTCTGCATTTCAGTATATTTTATGACCTGAGGAAAGGTATTATTTTATGTGTGCCTTTGTTGTACAGGCTGAGAAGTGGGCGGGTAGAGGCAAATTCACATTATATAAAAGTCATTTAACATAAAAGTCTGTGGGATAGTCCACTTACATAAAACGAAAGCTATTTATAGTGACTTTTCTAGTACAATTCTGGATTGTTTTAGAAAATGGTTGGGTCAATTCACAGTTCTACCAACAGCACAATAAAATGAGCATCTTTTCATAGCCCTTCCCAACATTTGCCATTTTTGTCTTTGCCACTGTGATGAACATGAGGCAAAATCTCAGTTCTCTTAATTCACATTTATTACATTAGTGCTTCTAAGCATCCTTTCAAATGGCTATTTATAGTTTGCATTTCTTCTTTGAAAACTGCTTTAGCTACTTATCCCTTGGGGAATAGCTTTCGTTCTTAAACATTTGTATCTTTGCTAAGAAAACTCCAAATGGGTTACAAAGAGCTGGACACAGTGGAACAACAACAAAGATACTGGACTAGATGCTGGAAGCGCCAAGACTATTTATAAACAATAAATAAATAATATAATTAAATTAAAATAAGTGAAACTTTTCTAAAATTGCTGAGTAATGGAAAGAAAGCCAGCATCAACTAGGAGTTTGAAAATCAAACCACTCAGAACCCTAGATTCAGATTCCAATTCTGTGAGTTGCTACCTGTGTGATCTTTCCCCACCTCTAACATGGAAACAAAAAGACCTGGAGGAGCTACTTCATGGTACTCTTGTGAGAGTCAAAAGGGATCATGGATTTCAAATACATTGCTTGCCTCAAAGCACTATATAACGTAATATAATGTTAATAATAATGACTATTATTTAGCATTCATTACATTATTATTCAGTTTCTAAGATTACTTAAATAATTATCACAATTCATTATCATACATTGGAATATAACTATATTATCGTGTAAGCGCTGCATAATGGAAGTTACCGTTAATAATTATTCAGATAATGTTTGTAACTAGCATTATCAATATTATTAGCTATAATAATTACATTATAATATAGGCATTATATAATGGAAGCTAATGCTAATAATTATCCACTACGTCATTATTTGGGTTGTTTGTTGTTAGCATCTTGCTATTAATCATAGTATAAATACATTGTAATATAAGTACCAAAATTCTATCAATTATTTGTTATACTATTCAGCTTCTGGTATTAGTCAAATAATCACCATTGATTGTATATATTATAATAGAATTATATTACAATGGAAGCACTATATAACATAAGTCAAAGGTGCCAAACTGGTAGATTACATGAGGTTCTGTCTGCAAAACTCCTAGAATAAAATTAAAATGTAATTGGGAAATGTTTATCAAAATAAAATATAATAAAACATAGATAATGCTAATATGTGTTTTTTTAAGTCAATATGTAGCACAGAGGGATCGTTTTCTATTTGAGTTTGATGTCACTGAGATAAGCTATTATTAGTGATAGCTGTTATATTATTTGCTATGTTATTCAAAAGAGAGTATTTTGATAGTTGAATTATTATCTATTATTACTATGATCCCATTATAAGCACTATATACTGTAAGTTGTTCTATTAAAAATAATTATTATTATTCAGATCCCTAAACATAACAGCGACTTCACCTTTTATATAGCTATTAACGTACATGGTCTCATTTGGTCCTCACAACAATCCTGGAAAGTAAATACCAGAAACACTGGTATCATCCCCATTTTATAGTTGAGGAGAGTAGGGCAAAGAGAAGTTAAGTCATTTGTTCAAGGTTCCTTACAGTTAGAAAGTGATGGAGTTGGAATTGGATCCATATTGTCTGAGCCCAAGTCCCATCTTCTTTCCATTACATTCCTCTGACTGATTTTCTCTCAGTTTCAAAATGACCATTCATTTGGTGGAATCCAGCTGTCCTGTTTTTTCTAGCAACCCAGTTTCAATTCAATTCAACCCAACTAGCATTTATTTAATGACAACTACAGGTAAGAAAAGCAACTAGATGGCACAGTGGATAAAGCATAGAGTGGATAGGTAGGCTTGGAATCAGGAAGACTCACCTTCATGAGTTCAAATCCAACCTCAGACACTTATTAACTGTGTGACCATGGGCAGATCATTTAACTCTGTTTGCTTCAATTTCCTGATCCATAAAATGACCTGGAGAAGGAAATGAAAAACCACTCTAGTAACTTTGCTAAGAAACCCCCAAAAATGGGGTCACAGAGAGTTGGACACGAAAATGACTGAACAACAACATGTAAGACCTTGAGCCAGGAGCTATAGGTACAACAATGAAAAAAGACAATCCTTGTCCTCATGGGGCACACATTTTGACAAGTGGGACAGGAAATATGCAAAATATATACAATTCTTCAAGATAGAAAGTCATAGGGGGAGGAGGGAAAGAAGAGAAGTTTCCAGACAAAGGGGCATAAGGAAATTTGAGAACAGAAAAATCACTTTCAGAAGGAA